>NW_026138115.1:9801250-11058125 GCF_025592945.1 Manacus candei | reverse complement strand
CTGGGGTGCCCCCCCACCCTTAAAGCTCTGGCCTGGGCGCTTCACAAGTAGTGGGGTCAGCACCCACGGTGTGGGTGAGGCTTGTCACTAGGTCAGTGCAGCGGTGGCAGGGAGATGAACCCCCTTTCTTGGCAGGGTGAGGGGGAGAGGCTGGGGCTGTGTGGCACAGGAAGGCATCCTGTGAGCCTCCATGGCACAGGGCAATGTGACAGGTGCTGGGGTCTGGGATGGGCTCTGCTGCAGGAATTGCAGGGGCTGGCAGGGCAAAGCGGGGTGCAGAGGCTGGGAGCTCAGCCCTGACAAGTAGAGAGAGGTGGCGGGGAGGTTGTGCACTTCAGAGGGGAAAGAATGAAGAGCCTTGAAGCACCCGCAGCCCTGGGGGGCCTTTCTCTGTGCTCCCAGGTCCTGGAGCCACACGCAGAAGGGGAGTACCCTCACCCCCGCTCTCCTAGAGCTACGCGGCTGCTGGGTTCTGGGCTGTCTGGGGCACGCAGTGGTGTGACCGGGCCAGGGCCACATAGCCTGGCAAGCACTGGCAGCGGTAGGAGCCCTCTGTGTTCTTGCAGGTGCCACCTCGGCACAGGGGCTCAGGGCTGCCCACCTCCTCACACTCGTTGATGTCTGCAAGGAGAAGCAGCTGGTGGCAGTGAGCAGTCCCAGCCCACAGCCACATCTCCTTGTACTCCTGCCATCTCCCCCAGCCCTCCCACACAGGTTCCCCACCCCACCCTCCAGTACCTCCAGGATGTCCCCTGTGACCCCACCAACCTCCCATACCCTCAGCATATCCACAGAGCACCTTCAGTCTCCAAGGGTGACATCCCCAGCATTTGGCATCCTCCAGCACAGGAGTGAACTGTGCCCCATGCACACTAGATAAAAGCCCCACCTGCTCTGCAGCTGGTGACACCCCCAGGTTAGCAGCTTCCTGCTGATAAGTTGTGATAGCCTATGATCTTGGAGAAAGCCTTGGAAAATGCCCTTTCCCAATCCAAAAAGGTTGAGCAGGCAAATGATGGTGGCCCTGAGAGGCTGATTATCATCTCCAGGACCAGAACACAGAGGGACTTCGTGCTGCACAAACAGTGGCTTGTTTTATTAACCTACAAACTGTGCCAAAGGGCTCACTTGGCCACCAGGCTACGGTGTGCATGTGAGCCCTACAGCAGCTGCTCCACTGTGACAGGTCTGCTCTGCTAAATGCACTTACCTGGACACCCTGCCTGAGATACACCAACTTGTGATGGGGCAACCAGCTGGACAGAGCACCCCTGTACACCCCAGAGCCCTTGTTTGCAGTCACAGAACCTCCAGAGCTCAAATCCTCACCTACCAAGGCAGGTCCAACCCCTCTGAACCACAAAGTCCAGTCTCAGCCCCCCAGAGATCATCAGGGAGTGGGGAGCAGTTGATGGGTTCAGCCAGCCAAGCAAGGGAGAGAGAGTAACCAGTAGTAACCAATGGACCCCAGGAGGACTGAAGAGCTCTGCCACCCTAGGGACCCAGAGAGAAGTTTCAGAGACTGTGTCTCACCTCGCATAGGTGGAGAGGGCCATCTGGCAAAGAAAGAGAAGTGCAACCCCAGGGAGGGATGCTAGAAGCAAAACTTTCAGGGAGGTGAGAGGAAGAACAGCAGTCATGGGAGGAAGAAGGAGAGGGGAAACAGACAAGAGAGAGCTTGAGGAACAAGGCAGTCTTCATATGCAGCCAAAGCAATGGTTAAAAAGGCACTGTGGACTTGCACTAAACCTCAGGACCAGAACATTGCCATGAACAGAATGGGCTTGCTTGGTAGCCCAAGGAGGAGATGTTAGGCAGCACATCAAAGGAGATGTGCTCTGCAGCCCAGTAAGCAGGGGGAAGCAAAAGCTGGAAGAGCGAGCAGGCTGGTCTGGCCACCAAATCAAGAGGAGAAGTAAAACGACACTTTAGCCCAGAGCCACCCAGAAGCCAGAAGCAACAGAGTAGTGCTAGCAGGCTGCACCAAGTCCTGGAGTTTGCCCACTCAGGCAGGGGTGGGGGCATGCAGCCCACCTTGCGGGGCCAGGGTAAGCTGCCCCTATAGGGAAACAAGAGGGGAAGCACTGCACAGCTGCAGGCAGCAAGGTAAAAACACAGCGATGACTCAGAACTGAGTAGCAGAACTGAAGGGGAAAAAAACCAGTCTCCAGAGTAAAATGAGGGCTAGTTAGTCCAGGGCATGAAAAGCAACATGCAAAGGCTCCATAAATACGTTAGCAGGAAACAATGGTGAATGTCGGTCTAGTCCTTATCAACAGGGGAAACAAAAGCCAGCCGAGCTGGCTGGAACAGCTAACACAGGCTTTGTTCCAGCCATCATAAAAACACTCATGGTGACCAGACAGGGCACAGACCACATTTGAAGTGTTTAAACAAGGGTGCAGGAGCACAAGGAGGGAAAGGCCACATTGTGATGGAGAGGTTTGACACTCAGATAGATAAAACAGTTATATCCATATTGGTAAAGGCTTTCTGCAACACAAGTTCATATGCTTAATGCTCCTGCAGTCCTTGCAAAGTTGACAGGAGCATAAAGGAGGTCTTGAGAAGCAAGGAAGGATAAATCTTGTAACTATCTTCAAAAACAGAGAAGGGAGAATCCAGAATTACAGTCTGCTCACCCCCACTCCCCTAAGCAGTTCAGGTTTTTTAGTGACTAGGTTATAACCCTCCAAAGGATAACAGGGTCATTAAATAGCTGGTGCAGATCAGTTAAGGCCTGATTATGTTAAGCCAATCTAGTTTCCTTGTCTGACCTGATAACTGGCCTGTCAGATAAGGAAGAAGTAGTGGATATGATGTGCCTTGGCCATGGTGAAGATTTCAACACACTCTCACATGACACACTCAAACAGACTGAGAAAATATCATCTAGATTAAACTGTGGCAATTGCACAATGAGCTACATAGCTGCACTCCAAACAATTAGAAATACCTGGCTGTTACATTAAAAGCCTTTTAAAGCACAGCCTGCAGGGGTCTGTCCTGACTCCCACTCCATTCAGATGTTGTCATTAAGGTAGATGAAGGAAGAATCCCCATGCTTATAAAATATATGTGTGTGATGCCAGGCTGCAAGCACTTTGCAGGGTTCAGATTCAGTCTGATCAAGGAGAGAAGCAGTCCAAATTCAACCAAACAAAATTCACTGAAGGCAAATGCAAAGCACTGTGGCCAAGGAAAAGGAAACAGTGCTAAATGCATAAGAGGGAGTAACAGCTCAGGCAGCCATTCTGCCCAGCTGCGTTAGGAGTGGCAGAGATGATGGGTTCTATATGAAGAAGCTGCACCATTGTTTTGTGCAGTAGGGATGTTGGGAGTTGGAGTAAGTGCCATGCCTAAGGTAAAAGAAGGTCTTCATCTGCTCTGTTGAGGATCTGAGGCCTCAGCTGGCTTAGGGAGTTGCAGTGTGAAAAGGATGTAGACATGGCATAAGGATGTAGAGGAAATGCAGAGAGAAGTTTTAGAGACCGTGTCTCATACTGCAGGGTGGAAGGTGAGGAATTTCACCGGGGCAGTAGTGAATGCAGAGGACATTAACAGTGGCTGGTGATGTACAAGAGTGTTATGAGAAGACGGAGCCATCAGCTGCTCCCGGTGATGCCCAGAGGTGCCCTGATCTAGCTGCCAGCAGAAAGTGGCCAGAAGAACCTCCAGAAGAGTCCCCCCGAGCTGTATGGGAAGGAATCGCCAGAAGAGCGGGACAGCTCCGGCAGCTGTCCCGGCTGGCACCGCCAGGGAGCAGCCGCGGCCAGGGGACGCGGGGCCCGGTCGCACTCACCCACGCAGGCCATGCGGGTCATGTCCAGCTGGAAGCCGTCGAAGCAGTCGCAGGTGTATCCTTCCCGGACGCGCACGCAGCGCCCGTTCTCGCAGCCGTTGAGGATCCCACACTCCTCTGCCTGTAGCCCCTCGAAGCCCTCGTAGAGGCCTGGAGAGGGGAAAGGTGGTGTCAGGCAGGGTGACCCTCCACCCAGCCACAGAGGGGACATCCAGCATGCAGCAAGACAGTGCTGGTGGTGCCAGGACTGACTCAGAACAGCCAGTAACAGAGCTTGCTCCAAGCCTGGAGCAGCCTGGCCAGGGTGGGAGCTGCCAGGCAGTCCCCATGGACACAGGCTGGGTGGGAAGGCACTTCTCTGTGTCGCCCAGTACTCACCAGTTTGGCTGGGCAGGTAACGAGGTGGGGACCACACTGGGCCATGGTGGAGAGGGCTGCCATGAAACTCACTGTTGGGTTCCCTCCGAGGGAATCCAGCATCAGGGTTTCCATACTCTGACTCCAGGTAGTTGTAGTAGGGGCCCATATCAGGGCTGGGAAGGCCATAGTGGGGGTCTTCCAAGCCTGGTCCATACTCATACCTAGGTCTTTCTCGCAGCTCAGCCCCTCTCTCACTGTCTTCACTTGCCCCATTACACAGGAAAGCAAAATCAGCTGCAAGTGGTGAGAGAAAAGGAATGGTCAGTGCAGCCTGGCTCAAGAGAGGTAGGTCTGCTATGGCCAGTGTGCATCCACACTGGGTCAGCCGAGCCAGGCCTGCATTCAGAGCCCTCCAAAACTGCAGTTCTGTAGTTCATTGATGGGATCCCATCTTCAAGAAGACCACCTCCTGTCTGGGCCGGCAGCTTGAGCAGTAAGAACCCCAGCTCCCAGTATGCTCCCATTTCAGGCTGCCACTACCTCACCTCTCCTAACCTATGCAGGAGCAGTGGGATGCACAGAGGAACTCTCCTCTCCAATACCTTGGACTCATTGCAAACCAGTTTCAAGTACATCCTACTCACTGGTGCAGCTCAGCCCTGGAGAAGTTGGGGGGGGTATCTATTCCTTGGGCTGGTTTTAGCAATACAGAAAAGAGCCTTATGCGGCAGACCTGCACAACATGACCAATGGCAACCCAGCCCATTCCCACCTCTGCTGGGAGATGCTTGCCCATGCCACCCTGCTCACCAGAGGACCTGTGTGGACAAAGTGCACAGTTCTGGCCCCAGGCTTCGCCCAGCCGGCAGCAGCACTCAGTGTACGTGGTCTGCTCGCCACGCAGCAGGTCTTGGCAGATGTAGTCAGCAACGGTCTGCCAGCAGACATCCAGGTGGATTTCATACTCCTCCAAGGCATCTGTGAGTGACACACACAAAGGATGCCATCAAAATCATCCAGAAGAGTACCTGCCCATCTTGTCCCAAGAGGGATGACCATGTGCCCCAGCTCCTGCCCCCTCCCTGCCCTGGCTGGATACTGTGCTGCTGCTGGCACATCCCTGCCAGACACCAAGTTCCCACCCACTGGTCCTTCTTGGTGGACCCACCCATGGGGCGGGATGCGTGGGGCAAAGGTGTGCTGCAGTGGGAGATCAGGCTCACCTGCCCTGCTGGAGAAATTCACACACCGGTTGCCAGTGGCATCCAGCACAAGAGGGAGGCTGCAGAAGCAGTGGTAGGAGCCTTCCGTGTTCAGACATTCACCATTGATGCAGTATACTTCGTTCTGACACTCATCCTGGTCTGCCCACACACAAGGACAGAGTAATGTTTCAGTCTGGCAGACATGAGCAATGTGACCCTTTCCTTGCCCAAAGAGAGACCTCAGGGGCTCCCACCACCTCCAGTCTTGTTCCCCAGGAGGGTCCCAGGAAGCCTGTTACCTAGACCTGGCCCTGTACCATGGGCAGCAGGGACAAGTCTGGGTGCAGCAGCATGGCTGTCCCTCCATGGACAGTGTGGTTCCCACTGCTCTTTGAGGGCCATCTTACCAACACACTCAAGCCTGCTGGAGTCATAGAAGTAGCCCGTACGGCAGAAGCACTTGTAGCCTGGCACTGTGTTCAAACACTGTCCGTTGCGGCAGAACTCGGAGCCAAATATCTCACACTCGTCCATGTCTGAGACAGGGATGGAGGGAGGGAAAGAGTGTCTCAGGGAGTGCAGCCATGGAAGCAAGGTGGGTTGGGTGCTGTACCTGCAGAAAGCCAGCATGGCACCTTGGCCTGGATCACTGACTGGTCCCCAGATGAAGCCCCCACCTCTCCCACTGGTCCTGCGCTTGGGAGCAAAGGGGAAGCACCCACAGGCAGAGCAGGAGGAGGAATGATGTTGAACAGGATACTTTCACAAAAAGGAAATTCATGTGCATTTCTGGAAAGTTAAGAACGCAACACCCCTGGAGGTGAAGTGTCAAAGACTGAGCCAGCTGGCCACTGGGAGATCTGATCAGTAACTGGAAGGGTTGTGTCTTAATGGTCCCCATCCCTGGTTCATAATGGGCATGGAAGATCTGCACCAAGAATGAATCACTGCCAGCAGCGAGGCAGGACTAGAGGGAGGGGCACTTCCACCTTGGCAATCTGGGATTTCTCTGGATGGAGGAAAGCAGCAGCAGGATGTTAGCATCCACCACCACAGGCCCAGGGAGATAGTTCTGTCAATGCATCTCCATGTGCATTTCACAGTGCCCTCCCTCTTCCCCCTGGAAGAAATGAAAGAAAATGCCACTAGTACCTGTGAAAGAGATTTTTCCTGAGAGCAAATCTTCCTGGGGAATATAGCCCTTCCCAAGAGGGCAGATCTCTTGGTACTCCACTGACCAGGAGGCAGATGCCAAAGGGAGATGGAAAGCAAAGAAACAGCTCATTAGTGCAACCAAGATGGAACTGGCAGGCAGAGCACTGGCCATGCCTACTGTGGTGGGGCCACAGTCCTACCTGTGCCTAGGATGGGGCAGGGGTAAGTCTCACAGTTGTCACCCCAGGCTGCCCCCACAGTACAGCAGCACTCCTCCTTGGTGATGTTCTTGGCCAGGACGCTGTCACACAGGCGAACGTCACTGATGTGGTAGTAACACTGCTTGCGCTCTGCGCTGTCAGAGAGGTGGGCTGCGTGTGTGTCGGAGCCCTCTAGAAGACAGTAGAGCAAGGATGGGATGGGGTCCTTGGCACCCCAAGACAGCATCCCACACCTAGACGGTCCCAGAGTACATCCACCACTGGCAGTGTGGCCTTCCCAGGTCCGCACTTCCAGGCTCCTCAGCTCTCCCCAGACAAAAGTGTGCCCATGTCTGTGGAGGCTTGTACAGCCCTGTCAGTCCATCAGCTTTATGTCACCCCAGCCAGGGCTACCACACTCCTGCTCTAGCTGTCACCCATGCTTCTGTCCTAGTTGCCTACTCACCCATGGCAGTTCGGGGCTGGCATTGCCCTGCCTCTGTGTTGTACTCCTCGTGGTCACTGGGGCAGAGGCACAAGAAGGATCCCTCCACATTCTCACAAAGTGCAGTTCCGCACACGGCGACCATCAGTTCACACTCATTTACATCTGCAAAGCAAGGGGCAGCAGTGGGCAGTGGGAGCCCTGCCTGGGCATGGTCTGCAGCATGAGATCACCCTTCAGTAGAGAGATGGAAGCTACTAGAGATGAGCTGAGAGCTGTGCTCAAATTGTGGCTCAACACAAGCCTGACAAGAGCTTCATGCTCTGAACTCCAGCCTGCAGTGGGTCGCTGGATCACAGGATCATCTAAGTTTGAAGGGACCACTGGAGGCCTCTAGTCCAACCTCCAGCTCAAAGCAGGGCCAGTTATGGAATCCCACCAGGCTACTCAGAGCTTTGTCTTGTTGGGTCTTTAAAACCTCCAAGGATGGCAACTGCATAGCCATCATAGACATCTGTTCCACTGCCTGTCTGTCTTCATGGTGAAAATGTTTTTCCTTATAATACACCCTGCCTGTTCTCTACAGGCACCCATCAAAGTACCTCTCTAGCACCTTTAGTGCCTCTATCCCCCAAGGACCTCCCTTCCACCTGGACAGAAAAGGTTCACTCCACGTTCACTGGGAACCACTTGCTTTTTCAGAGCCCTGCTCCTTTGCAATCACAAAGATCTGCTGGGAGGGGGTTTGACTCCATAAGCTGCCCTGTCCACGTGTGCGATTCTCCAAGTGTGGATGCAGTCCCCATCTGAGGTCCAGGAGCCATCACACAGCAGGGACAATAGCCTGGCATCTACTTACTGATGGCTCTGCTTCACTGACTGGCAGAGTGACCCTGGCGGACTCACCAACGCAGTAGTGCCCAGAGCTCTCATAGCCACGGTCGCAGAGGCAGCGGAAGGAGCCATCTGAGTTCTCGCAGAAGCCGTGGCTCCCACACAGCGTCTCGTTGGCGCACTCGTCAATGTCTGCAGTGGAGTGGAGAGCAGGAATTGCCCCAGACCTCACCTCTCCCAGTGGACATCCCTACCCAGGCCCTTCTGCTCTGACCCCAAGATCTGGGGCCGGGGCAGGCATTCCCATGATGTGAGGGACTGGGTCTGACTGCCCAACTCACTCACTGTGCTATGAGTTGCTATGAGTGTGTGTGTTAAAGAGAGGCTTCCTGCAACATAGAGAGCTGCAAAGAGGCCATGTGAATAGAGCAACAAGAGCAAAGTGGAAATGGGAAATGGATGGGAAACATGGTAAGTGGCTGGCAGGGGTGACTGAAGGCAGCACAGTTTCCTGCAGAGGTATAAAGGGACACAGAGCCTTCAGGCTCACATTGGCAGGAGATGCAAGCGTGCAACCGGTGTGAGGCAAGTGCAGACAGATGAAGGATGAAACCCTCCTGCCCCATTCTTCTTGACCTGGTCCTTCTTCAACTGCTATAGTGCCAGGGAGTGTGGTGGGACAATCACAACTGGGTTCTCTGCCTACAGAGGACAGGTTTACAGTCCTGCTCCCTTTCAACTGCTGCACAGAAGAGTTTTCCTTGGAGCAGCCAGAGCAGCTACATGCCTACAGCCCACTGCTCCCAAGCCCAGGAGCAGCTCCACATGCTACATCTGAGTCTTGGCGCAGCCCAGAGCCCAGTGGTTGGCAGCAGCTCCTCCTTGCTGCAGCCTTCCCTGAGCTAGGGGGAGCCTCAAAAACTGCAGAAATCCCTTTGCTCTTTCCTCTGTGCTGGAGCCTGGGCTCCAAAGCCAGACTCCCAGCTTAGAGCACAGTGGCACCAGCAGCCTTTCTGCTCACCCAGGCCTGCCAGGCAGGTGACTGGAACTGACCCCAGCAAGCACAGTTTACGGGGAGCTGCAGTTCAGACCCAAGCTTGCAATGGCTGTAACCTGCCCAGGACTCTCCCTGAGCGGAAAGCAGTACAATGAGGTGTCTGTTCCAGATGCCAGGAAGAGAGAAGTCTAGACGCAAGCAGGCAGTGCAGCCAAAAAACAAGCTCTCAGCATTATCTGCCTCTCCACCAGCCACACATTTCCTCCTCCTCCCTCACGCCTCTGGTAGAAATGTCCCACAGCCATCCTGTTCCTGCCAGGGGGAGGGACGGGACTCCCAAGGCTGTACTCACCAATGCAGTCACCCAAGGGGGTCCAGTGGAAGCCAGGCTGGCAGCCCATGATACAATGGTAGGAGCCCAGGCTGTTCTGGCACCGCCATGTGCCGCAGATGGCATCCCCATATTCTTTACACTCATCCACGTCTGCAGGGAGGAGGAGAGCAAGGGGATGAGGATGGTCAGATGGGGACCCTGCTTGCTCACTGAATCATCTGAGTTAATTTCAGTTGGCCAGAAGCCCTGAGCCATTACTAGTCCTCCTTACAAGTCACCAGCAAGTCTGGGTGCTGGGAGCAGAACTGCCCTCTCCCCTGCACTGGCTGCATCCATCCCCTCAAATTCCAGGGAGCTAATCTCCCCAACGATGAGCTCTCACCCACGCAGTCATCAGTCTCCTGCGAGTGTTTGAATCCGTTCTCACACAGACACCTGTAGGAGCCTTCTGTGTTCAGACACTGGCCTTGTGAGCACCGGGACTTGTCTGCACATTCATCCACATCTGTGAAATCAGGACAAAAACATCAACCTGGATCTCACAGCAGGGGAGGGAGCAGAGGGCAGGACCTAAGGTATGTCTCTGCCACCCTCCAGCTCACCTTGGCAGCTGACTCCGCCAGCCACATTTGAGAAACCAGGAGCACAAATGCAGAAGTAGGATCCATGACTGTTGAGACACTCGCCATTGGGGCTGCAGATCTCACTGTTCAGGCACTCGTTCACATCTGCAGAGGGAACAGAGTCAGGGCCACGCATCCAGCCCTGGGGGACATCCTTCACCAAAGCCACATAGATTCCCTCTTCCCAGTCTCTTACGGGCAGCCCTTAAAGGGCTCCTGGCCCCTGGTTTTCCCACCATGGAGACAGAGATCTTCTCTGTCCATAGTGATCCCGAATTTGACTACAAGTTTATGGATGTGCCATGCATGGTGGCATCACCTGCGCTGGCACTGGCATCCCCCCTGCTGAGAAAGAAGGGGGATCCACAGGGAGGCTGTAGGTACTGTACCCAGAGGGCTGCACGGATGGGGTTCATACCTTCACACACAGTGCCATTGATGAGCTCAAAGCCAGCCTGGCAGTGGCACTTGTAGGAGCCTGGAGTGTTCCTGCATTCTCCCCCCAGGCACTGAACAGCAGGGTCCTCACACTCATCCATATCTGCCAAGTAGAAGGGCACAGCACAGAGTGAGGCCCCAGCTCTAGCCACGACTGGGGAAGATCCTCACCCAGAGAAGCCATCACCCAGCTGTTGGCCTGCAAGGTGGGCTTGAGCTGCCCTCTCAGACCATCCCATTACAGTGAGAAGAGGGTGGACTTCCCTGTTACCAAGGTGTGAGGAGTCAGCCCAGACTCTTCACTCCTTTCCACCAGAGGGATCAGGATAAACATTATTTCAGCACCAAGTCAGTGGTGCCCAGTGACAGGACCAGAGGCAAGGGGCACAAACTGAAATACAGGAGGTCCCGTGTGAACATCAGGAAACACTCTTTTACTGTGACAGTGACTGAGCACTGGCATAGGTTGCCCAAGGAGGTTATGGAGTCTCCCTCCTTGGAGATATTCAAAAGCCATCTGGACATGGTCCTGGGCAGCCAGCTCTTGGTGGCCCTGCTTGAGCAGGGGGTTGGATAAGATGACATCCAGAGGTCCCCTCCAACCTTGGACATTCTGTGATTCTCTGAGCATGGGGATACTGCTAACTCCAGTGTCTGTCTCCAGCAGAGCTTTGCACTGGGTACCACACCACCAAGAGGCCAGCTGAGAGCCACAGTTGCTGACAAATCCTCTCTGCACAAGAGCAAACATCAGCAAATTAACACAGCACCAGCCTTACTTTTTGAGGCTCCACTTTCCCACCTGCCAGACTTGCCTACAACATCTTTCTCATGGCAGAGCTGCCCAGGGGCCTACAACAGCTCTTACCCAACTGCAGAGCTCCCCACAAACCCTCTCCCACCCAACTCCCCTAGGCCTTGGCCAGAGCTTGCTGGCATTCTGAGGATTTTGCTCACAGCAAAGGAGGAGGGGGTACCTTCCCTTCCTCATGTGAGATGCCAGCAGACTGCTGCTGCCTGGGGCCGATGAGGCAGGGGCAAGCATTGGAAAACACTGGTAGTCAGAAGGATGGGCTGGTGTGCAGGCACCAAAAGACACACTAGTGGAGGGAGTCCTGCTCTACACTACTCCCCTGACAGGAGCTAAAGCAGCTCCTGGGGGCAGGGAGGGACCTTTTTCCCTTTGCAGAGCACTAAGCATGCCACAAGCATGAATGAGCATTGCTCCCTACCACTTCAGGGCAGGATTCCCAGCTTTTCAGTCTCAAAGGGTTGAAAGTAGAAATATTATTGAATTCTTCTGGAGAGGAACCAAAACCTAGTTTATTTACCAAAAAAATATTACAAAACCCTTATCATTTTTCAAATGTGAAACCTAAATCCACAGACAAGGCTACCAGCCAAGGCAGGGAAGAACATGCCATCCTGCCATCAGGTCAGTATGACCTAAACAGTATCAAACCCTGATAAGATGCCCTCATGAAACGGCTGGGGCAAGGTGGCTGAGATGGGGCGGCTCATGTGGAGTCTTGGGAAAAGGGAAGGGCAGATGTAAGACATCAAACAATGCTTCTTCCATCACACCCAAAAATCAATTGGAAAATAAGTTCATATAACACTGGCTTTCTCAGACACCAAAACAGAGAAGAATAATGGGAGTAAAACATCCTTCTCCTCCCCCACTGGAGGCCCACATGCAGAGAGTCACATTGAAGGCAAGATCTTCAATTTGCCAGATACGTGCAGGCTGCAGAGCTCTGCAGTGCTCTAGAGAGAAATTCTCAGCACGTGGCCAATCTTTAAACAAATACTTTTGCCAGGTCTGCCCTCTCCCTTCCCTTGCTCGATTCAAACCATCTCAAGCCCAGGACAACCCCTAAGGGCAGCCACCGGGGAGGGAATTTCCCTGCCTATACTGGGGCAGTCAGGCTGAAAGGCAGGGACTGCAGCACTCTCATGTCTCAGCACTACAACCAACACAAATCGATGCTGGTGTTAACTCTCTGACAGCATACCTTGATCAGGCAGAGTCCTTGATCTAAGCTTTCCTTTTTAAACATGTCCAAGTTACATTAGGGGCTGGGTAAAAATTATGAAACCTGGCTGCCCACAGTCTGTCCGTGGGCTGTGGATCCAAGGTTTCTCCTTCTGTTGAGGACCTACATTTGAGGTTCATGCTCCCAGGCACACAGTTGAACTGAACCACACACAACTCTCTGCCAATGTTTCCAGGCCACCTGTACTCCTCTGGCCTTTGTCAGCACCTCCTAGATCATCAATAGTCCAGGAGTCTTATCAATGAATCCTTCCCCCCATCCCTTTCCTGTGTGAGGAAAATCACCTTCCTGCTGCTCCAGGTGATGTCTGCTTGCACCCCTCCATGTTCTCTGGTGAACAGGAAGCTAAAGAGTTGGAAAAGGATCCTGAAACCTGAAGTCCTCTTGCCCCACCAGTAACCCAGCTATGGCAATGTCTCTCCTCTCATTCCCTCCAGCACCTGCCCTTCTGTCCTGGGAAAGGGATACCTTCACACATGCTGCCATCTCTAGAGATAGCATAGCCGGTGTCACAAGCCATGCAGGAGTAGGAACCCTTAGTGTTGAGGCAAAATCCAGAAGTGCCTGGGCTGTGCACTCATCTATGTCTGCATAAGCACATGAGGGAGAGTGAGATGAGTAGAAAAGATGCAGAGCAACCATGACCAGGGGCACATGTGTTGGGGTAACCAGCCAGCACGGTGGCCAGGACTCAGGCAGAGCCAAGTGCTCAGGAAGAGTCTAGGGAAATCTCTGGACTGTGTGACACTTCAGAGTGTCTGCACTTATGGCTCCCTGGTACCTTGGCAGCTTTTCCCATCAGGTGCCACCTTGTAGCCCCGGTAGCAGGAACAGCGGAAGGAGCCATCCAGGTTGACACACCGTCCATGAGTACAAGTCCCCTCCACAAGACACTCGTCCGTATCTGTGTGACACAGCAGAAGACAACATGGTATGGGAGGGTGCTTGCATTCCCTACCAAGCAAGCCATGAGGACATGATGCCCTGGCCACGCAGGCTGGCCTCCTGCAGGAGAAGGGTGCTG
Organism: Manacus candei; assembly: GCF_025592945.1. Taxonomy (NCBI): domain Eukaryota; kingdom Metazoa; phylum Chordata; class Aves; order Passeriformes; family Pipridae; genus Manacus; species Manacus candei. The sequence goes on along the minus strand of NW_026138115.1, from coordinate 11,044,651 downwards.
CCTGTGCATCTGCTCCTTTAGAGGCTTGCAGGAAGCACTGCTGTGGGGGGCAAGGATGCTTCCCAGAGGCAACCCAAGTTTCTTACCAATACATCTCCCGTTCCTGGGCTGGTAGCCATCCCCACAGCTGATACACTTGTAGGATCCCAGAGTATTGACACATCTCGCACTGGGGCAAGAGCTGTGATCTGCACACTCGTTGACATCTGCCAAGAAACACACTCCTCTCAGGCTCCCAAAGATAAACAGTGCAGCGTTCTCCAGTGTATCCTCTCCAGCTGGATCCCCAGACTTCCCCTCCAGGGCACAGCGATGCCCAATAGGAGCAGAGATGAGTTTGCTGGGGCTTAGGCAACACTTTCTATGGCCCCACTTATCACTCAGGATCCTACGCCCATGCCTGAGGGCTGACATAAGCCAGCAGCACAACTCACTGCCGAAGGATGTTGTCAAGGCCAGGAATGTGCATGGGCAGAGAAAGGGATCAGAGAACATCTGTGCAGGGCTGTTTCATCACAGCCTTTCATAACTATGATTAGGATGCAACCTCCAACTCAGGAAGTCCTTAAGGCAAGTGCTTTCTGGAGGCCGTTCAGGGGAAGGGAGGGGGGGAGCAGCAATCTGTGCATGCCCTGTTTCCTGTACTGCCTCCTGAAATAGCCTCCCACTCTATGATGGAAATGAGCTATTAAAAAAGGGGAATCTTTGATCAGGCACATCCCTCTACCCAGGAGAGCCTGTTCCTTCTGCAGTCAGAGGAGAGGACAGGCAGCCCTTGGGGAGTTGGCAGACCAACATGGGGGTGTCCTACCTCCCTTCCAGGAGGAGGCACCGAGTGATGAGGAAATGAAGTGTTCATGCAGAGGGTGGGTTGGAGGGGCAGGGGAACAGGGGGCAGCAAGCTTCACCTTCACACTGTCCTCTGGGGCTCATGGCAAAGCCCTCCTTGCACTGGCAGTGGTAGGAACCAGGGGTGTTGATGCATCGCTGTCCTCGGCAGATAGAAGGCTGCTCACATTCATCTCGGTCTGGCAATAGACAGGGAGACAGCCCTGAGTCTTCCCCCTCCAACCTCAGGATGGCTGGGTGCAAGTGAGGACCTGCTCCACCTGCATATGGCTCTACCCAAGGGACCAGTGCCAGGACTCTCCTCCATCCCTCATCTGCCCTAGCACTTCCTTGCCACAAAGCAGTGATCAGAGTTGGCATCACAGACTCTTGCCCAGATCATCATGGGCAAGGTCCTGTCCCTGAGCAAGCAGGAGAAGGTAATCCCCATGGATCAAGCTGTCCATGGACAGCTGTGGGAAGGGAGGGTGTGCAGGTGGGCATTTTTGTGTGCACACATATGTGTGTGCACATTCATGACAGAGCATGAGAGAACAGAGAAGCTCTGGGGAGGTGGCAGCCTTGTGCCAGGTGGACACCACTTACCTTTACAGCTCTGCTTGCCCTCCGAGACAGCCAGGGTGTACCCAGAGTAACAAAGGCAGAAATAGGAGCCCACACTATTGATGCAGCGACCTCTTCCAGCACAAGAGTCTTTCAGACACTCATCTTCATCTGTGCCCAGGCAGGGAAGGAAGACAGGTAGTCACCACCTTCAGCTGACTGCCAGCCCCCTGCCAGCCCTGCAGTGCACCAGGTGGGCAGGGGCTCAGCAGAGCTGCCAGAAAACCTTCCCCCAAGAGCCTGAAGGACTGAATAGTCTGTTGAGGCCCAGCTGGCAGAACAGGTGACAACCTACCAATGCAGCGGAGGCGGCTGGGGTCCAAGGTGTAGCCAGGGTGGCACGAACAGCTGTATCCCTCTGGAGTGAGAACACAAGTACCAGCTCCACAGGAGAGGGGTGAAGAGGCACAGCCGCTGACCCCTGGGAGGAGAGAGCATGGAGTTGGGGGCAGCACCAAAAGGTGCACAGAGTTTAGTGTCTGCTTTTTGTCCCCAGTACTGTGCCAGGAGCCTGCTTTTCCCCCTTCTTGGAGAGCAACGCTGAGCCTGCTCATCTGCTTCTTCAGGCAGCCTGTACCTGCAGGGCTGCACAGGAGACACAGCAGACCCTACCACCTCCTACAGCTACTCTGGGCTGAGCCCAGCTGGGATGACCAGTCCCCTGTACTGCACACCTGTACCTTGGCCCCAAATAAGGGTGGTGAGGAAGCCTGCAGCCCCATGCCTTGGCAGCAGAGCCTGGCACCTGTGATGGGGCTCCTTTGGGGTGACAGCAGAGACCTCCTTCCCTGCATCACCCTGCTAAGCAGAGCACGGACGGTAGTGGGAGGGGAGCGGGGCACCACACACCCTTCGGAATCGAGCCAGCCAGGGTTGGGGGGGTAGCCCAACCCCAAACAAAAGGCTATTGAGGAAGATGCATTCCTCAGCAAGGTGCCTCCGCCAGGCCTGCTCCCCAAGGTGCTCCAGCCCCCGGCGCAGGGCAGGGGCCACACTCCCAGACACTTGAGCAACCGTGGAACAACAGCGCCCTTGTTTCCGGCGCAGTAAACAAGCCGCCCCGGGAGCCACATGCCTCCCCGTGTGCTCCCCCTTCCCGATGAGTCAGCTCACGCCACGGGGGGCACGGGGCCAAAGCCACCCGAGCGGGCGTGTGATCCATCCCCGCTCGGCAGGCACTGCTGCGCGGGCAAGGGAGCTGCAGACAGGGAAGGGCTCAGAGAGCCAAACACCTTACTTCCCATACAGGATCACTCTTTTGTCTCCCCATGGCCGGCCAGCTTTCCCTGCCTGGCAGCAGGTGAGACCAGACTGGGACAACACCCCAGGGTGGTAGGGCAGGGACTCTTCTTTGGGAATTCAAAGGGGGGGGCATGGGAAGACAAGCAGACTGGTGAAGGGAGAGGGCCCCTGGGCAGAGCTTAGGACATCATTTCCCTGTAGTACCAGGCAAAGAGAGGCAGGAAATGCCCAAGAGTGGTGGACACACACACCTGAGCCCTGTGCTGGCACCTGTGTTGGAGCAGCAGCATCCCAGGTGGTGATGGGGCCAGGCTGGGGAGGACCATGCCAGAACTCCTCTTCCTCTGCTGTGGAAGGAGAAGAGAGGTGAGGCGAACAGGCAGAGGTGCATGCCCAAGGTTCACCTGTGCTGGGTGGCCCTGCAACCATAGCCCCAAAAAAGCTCACGGGAAGGGGATGCAGGGTGGTTGCAGCAACACTATCACCTTATTATTTAACACAGTCTCCTCCACCTTGCAGGATATTCATCACCTCCCCACATTCCTACATCTCCACATCAGCCAGCCACCCCAGTGTGACAGGGGTTCTCTGCACTGCCCCACAGCCAGCCCAGCCAGGAGCCCATCCTGCCCACTGGGGGCTTCTATGCAGAGGAGGCAGTTCCCAGTCTCCCCACTCTCCTCCCTTCTCACTGCCCTGTTCTCTTCCCCACAAGCACCCTGCCCTCCCACCAGCCTGGCACTCACCTCTGTGTGTGTCAGGCTCTGCAGTGGCATCAGCAGTGCCCTGAGGGACAGAAATATAGGACTGCCTCAATTCTCATGCATGAAACAGGGATGCAGCATCCCTGAGACATTTTCCCACCCACCTCCTGGCTCCTCTTGTTCCCTAAGAGACCATCCTGGGAGGAGAAGCGTCACGGCTAGGTGCAGCTGGCAGGGCCACTCTGTCCTGAGCACATCATCCTGGGCAAAATACAGCTCCAGGCCATGCCTGGGGGCTGCCCACAGAGAGGCCAAGCCAGCAAACTATACAGGTGAGACCCAAGGCACTGCTACCAGGTAGGTACCTCCCCAAGGTGACCAAGAAGGTCATCCAGGTATGGTAAATACTGTCACTGTCACTGTCAGCTCTGGGGTGCTGAGGACAGCTGCTGCTGAGGACAGCTGCTACTTCTGCCTGCCTCAAGAGTGCTGCCTACTAGAAAGGTGCTTGGTGCTAGAACCTTTTTCTCAGCATCCCCCCCTGGCAAACCTATGGCTGACAAAGGAAATGCTGGAGCACAACCTGAGTCTCTGCTCCAGGGAGCTTTCCACAATGGATGAACAAAACCAGCAGCTGAGCAACATGAATTCCAGACTAACTCTGTTTCACATTTGGAAGTTTTGGTTCAAATTTCTGCTCTGTCTTGAGATTTCTCACATGCACATGGCAAGTCACTTCATGTCTATGAAGCAGCAACAATGGCAGTGCTATGCTCTCTTTCATAGGGGCTAAAAGTATGTTCTGAGGGATAAGCTGCTATAGCAAGAGGACACAGAGATGCTCAGGAGAGATATGGCTGAACCTCTACTGACAGTAGGGATCAAGAAGCACACATTTTTTAAGTGCGACTCACAATAAAGAAAGCCAGTTCTAGAAGAGGCTGGCAGAAAATCAGTCCCCAGGCTGCTCCCATCAGACAAGGTGAATACAGACAAGCCAGTGCAAGAGACTCCTGCCCCGACTGCTTCCCTGATGTTTCTGCTGCACTCACCCCAGCACAGGGAGACCTGCCTGTGAGCTGGGCTTGAGCACAACACTGGGCTCAATGAGAGGAGCATGTCCCAGCAGACTGCAGCAGTTACCCTTATCCTGCTACCCTATCAGCCCTACAGCCAGGCCAGGCTGACAGCAGGGAGTGAGTGCCCAAACCTCAGCTGTGTAAGTACAGCTGATATTCATGGAAGCCAGTAAAAGCAGGGCAAACTTGAATTTGTAGCACAGACTAGAATTTCAAAGCAAAATTCTTCTTGGTGTCCTTTTATAGTGGGCTGGATCCTTTCTGTAATTCACCCTTTTGCTCTTTAGGACTGAGTCCATCGTGGATAAACTCTCCTGTCTAGAGCTTCAAACCCTGTGATATGCAGTGTAGAACTGGCTACAGTCATGTTTAACTCACACACCTGCCTGGTCGAACAGTAAGAGAATGTGAGCAGGAACAGAATCATAGAACAGTTTGGGTTGAAAGGAACTTTAAGGACCATCTAGTTCCATGCCCCTGCCATGAGCAGGGACGCCTCCCACTAGATCAGGTTGCTCAAAGCCTCATCCAATTTGGTCTTGAAAACTTCCAGGGATGGGGCATCCACCACTTCTCTGGGCACCCTGTTCCAGCAGCTCACCATCCTCACAGTAAATGAATTTCTTCCTAATATCTAATCTAGTTCTACCCTCTCTTGGTTTATTTTTATGACACTCTGCTTCCTGCCCATCAAGCTACCATTGGATGTACCCAGGTGTAGCAAGACATACCTTACTCACCTGCATGGCAGGAGAAATTTCACCTGGAAAGGGAAAGAGTGCATGGTAAGTAGAGACAAGGCAGATAGGTGTCTTTCTCAAACCCTGGCTGTCCTAACTTCACCCCACCTCTGTGACCCTGCCATTCAGTCCCTCATGCTCCTCCACAAGGCCTTGTTCCCAAAGCCAACACACCTGGACTCCTGGCACTGGGTAGAACCCAGGAGCTTCCACTCCAGCAAGTACTGGCACAAGCATTTGGCCATACTGCCTTCCAGCTGAGCTGGACAAAAGCTCAGGGACTGGAGTGCAGGGCTTGCCATGCAGACCTGAGGTCCTAGTGGAGGCAGCCTGGCCACTCAGCACCAACTGCAAAGATGCAGTTGCAGGAGTCTGAAACACTCAACCTTCTCTCCAAAGGCTTGAAGACATGGTGCCTTATGCCTTAGGAATGCTATAGTCATATAGATATAGAAAGTCTTTATCAACCAGAAATCCATCTGTAGTCTATGACAGGACCTGAGAATTTTTCAACCCTTGCTAAAGGCCCAGATGGAGCTGTTTAAGCAGTAGACCTCACACTACCCTGTCTTGCTGAGGTGCCAGGGTAGGGGAATGCCTCCAGGATGCTCCCACGCAGGCTGTCCTGCAGTTGCTGTCTCCTTGCTGTCCAATCTAAAGTCCAGTTGCTGTTTTCCCCTTGCTCTTCCAAGCTAAAGGGCAGCTCTTCAGCCTCTGCCTTCCTCATTGACAGTCGGATATCAGAGCTGGAGTAGGTGTAGCCATGTCCTGCTGGGCAAATCTCCTTGAAGGCCTCTGTAAAGGAAAATAAAATCAAAACTTTAGAGGTCAGAGGTTAGAAGGAAGAGACTGTGGTAGGGATCACCTGGCTTACCACACCCAGACATGATAGTGGTACAGTGGAATAAAGGAGTGAAAATGGACAGGCATGTATGTGAATGCAGGTGCCAGTTTCCCCTATCCTATCATTTCCTGCAATTTCTAAGGGTTAAATCCTTACTGAAACACATCTGGACCGCAGTGGGTGGATACTTCAAGCAGAAGGAATGCGCTCACAGAGCAGGGTGGGTTTCTAATAGGCATTCCCAGACCCCAAAAACTAAATCTCTTCCCATGGTAAGTACTGCTAGGAAGGGATCATGCCACAGGAAGGTCCAAGCTGAGCAAGGGAGAAGATAAAAGTGAACCCAGGGTACCTCTAGGCTGAGCGCTTTGCACGTCACTCAAGATATTCTGCACAAACCACCTGAAAATTTTTCTGATCCCTGAGGATTTTGGTGCTTTACCCTCCACTCGACCTCATGCTGAGATAAACCGAACTCATCTTCACTTGGCTTTCTTCCCAGTAGAAGATGTATGAGAGAAAAGAGCTGTCGAATAAAGCTAGGCACAGACATGGCTGTGCTCTCCCTCTGGCACAGCCACTCCCTCTGGAGTGGTTTTCCATCAGGGATTTCTGTATCTTCCCAGTATTATCAGGTCTGCATCCTGGGTACTGCATCCTGCTGTACCCATCTCACAGACAGCATTTGCACTGCTCAGCTCTGGGTCCTGCAGCTGTCTGTGTTCAGGCAAACCCAGACCGCAGTCTAACCAAAGGAGGCAAAGCCAATGCAGGTACGTCTCACCTGAGCCAGGCATAGGGCATTCCTCGCAGTTCTCCCCCCAGCCCTTGCCGACACGGCTGCAGCAGCAGATCTGCTGGGTGATGCGGTGGGAGAGGGGAAGGGTGCACACGCCTCCGGCTGCTGAGCGGTAACACAGCCCCTGCTCCATCGACACTGCTTTGTCCGCTGAAACACAACAGCAGTGTCAGTGCCAGAGGTTAAGCTCTGTGCTCTCCAAAGAAAGAATGGGGGGAACACCTCTCCCTCCTGCCCCTTTCTCTGCCTGTGCCTCCCATCCTGCTCGAGGGCTGCCCTGACTTCTCTCCAGAACAACCCCTGGCCATCAACCATCAGGCCTTTCACCCAGCAGTGTCAGCCCCAAGTAAATCCAGCTCCTATGGGAGTTCTCTCATCCCAGGAGGGTGTGTCCTCCACTACCACACCACAGGCACATTCCCTCCAGCCACTGCAGGGACCATGTGAAGTCCATAGAGAAGGATAACGCAAGATTGGTACCCATTCTGCACACAAGTGCAGAACAGCACAACTCAACTACATTTGCAGATGTGAAGCACACTGCAGCATCCACTCAGCCATGGTTTCCCGCTCAGGTCCCTTCCCAAACTGGTGAGTTCCCTGGAGCACTTACAGATGCAATGGCTACGGGATGGGTCTAGCATGCTGCCAGGCTTGCAGGTGCAACGAAAGCTGCCGCGGGTGTTCACACACTCGGCATCTTTGCACAGGCCCTGCATCAAGCACTCGTTGATATCTGTGGAGAGGAGAGAGCTTTGTGAGATGTGAGGAAGCTGAGGATGAACTAAACCCCCTCCCTAAGCAGTGCCTCCCATTCAGGTGCTGCAGACCAAGGGGGTCTCAGCTGGGCTGGTGTCTAAGGCAGCCTCTGCACCAAACAGCATGGTGGGGACCTCTGTGGTGACAGTAGTCCCACATCTGCAGTGCAGAGCTTGCTCACTGCAGCTGCAGGAGTGGCTTGTAGATGACTGCTCTGCTTCATGGTCTTTGTGGAAAACATACGTGGCCCCTACGGTGAACCACCCTGTTAGGGTCATTTGTACGGCCATCATGGCTGTTGTTTGCAAGCCAGGAATGATGAGTCCTGTTCTTTCTCCTGATTTCTGGTCCTGCTTGTATGGAGCCATCATCCATGGATGATCCTTGTTAAGAAACTCAGTGCCAGCATGCAGGGAGAGCAGTGACTGATCCCATCCAGAGGGAGAAGGATGTTGGCTAGGCTGTGGCTCACTGCATCTTCTTCTAGGAACAGGTTGAGCAAGTAGGAAGTTGCCAAGCTCAAGACCTGCCTCAAGCTCTGCCACTGACCCTGATTCAGCATGCATCAGACACAGTCTTTGGGAAGGAAGGTGGGTTTATCCCAGGGAAACACCATTAGGCTCACTCATTTGGCCTGCAGTAAAGACTTTCCTTCAGCACATGTAGGAACGTATGAGCTAAGCCAGAGAAGACAGAGATTGGCAAAAGGTACATAAACGGGAGCTGAGGGCAATTTTCAGGTGGAGAGTGAAGAAGAAGCCCTCCTCATGAACTGATGTAGCATTAAATCTTCACTAAACAGCTTGGCCCAGAAAAGTAAAATGCTGATGAACTGTGCTGTGTCAGGAGGCACAAGCAGTGCAGGAAGAGTCGAACGAGAGCACAGAGTGGCAGGAGTGGGATGAACCTCAACACTGCTCTGGGACAAACCACAGGAACACATACTACAAGCTAAGAGGTGGGAGGAGGCAGTGGGAGGGACCTGGGCACGCTCACTGCTCACAGGACAGCTGTGAGCTGCCAAGATGTGACACTAGGCAGCATCATGCCAAACATTTTCCAAAGACACAGGGCAGTCCCAATGGCAGTGAACAAGGCCCTGGTGACCTCAGGTGCCCTGAGAGCACACAGTGGTGCTCTAGAGACTGGCTGAAGATGGAAGAGGTGGAAGACACAGGAACAGCTTTCCCAGCACTACCTTATTCCTCAGAGTCAAAGCATCACTGCTTGGTGGAAAGAGGATGTCTCAGCCAGCTATGACAGCTGAAGTTCAGACTTACTGACCTGAGAAGTCCTCCTCAGTCCTGTGCTCTTAAACTCCCTCATTCATCCCACCAGCTGCCCCATACACATTTGAGACATATAAGGGCCAAGAAGACCAAGCCAGAGGCTAAGTCAGTGAGAAGTATCAACGCTACAGGAATCTGCAGCAGGCCAGGGAGGAGTAGGATTTGGCTGCACAATGCAGTGGTTTCCTGCTCTGTACCAAGCACAGGACAGAGTTCCTGAGAACAACCAGTGGCCAGACCCCAAATAAGCTGGGAACTCCACTCAGAGAAGACACTAGGGCTCTCCAGAGGAGCCTCACAGCTCATCCCTGTCACTCCCCAGCATGGTCAGAGTGTTATGTTGTTTCGACACACCAACTGGACAAAGCGGTTGTCTCCATATAAGCAAAGGGCTTGAAGGGATTGGAGTAATGAGCGCACAAAACAAACAAGCACCAAGGGCTAGGTTTTATAGGCTTAATTCAAAACAGGGCCACATCCCAGCCTTAGTCTAACCCCATCTATTCTGCTGTCAGAAAAGGACCCACCCACAGTGGAAGTTCCCACTGGGAACAGAAGCAGTCAGGTGCACTCAGAACTATGCACTCCTACCCCCTGCAGCATGCCAGGGTCAGGGCTAGCCCACAAGAAGAGGCCTCAGGGACCCCAAAGTGAGATCTGTATGCTCTTTCAGCTGCTTCTTCCCACCCTGCACAAGCCAGTGTTCCTCAGAAAAAGTCATACTGAGTCAGGCAGCCTGTGGTGGAAAGGTTCAGGCTGGTTTACCCTGGTACTTGGTGAGCAGAAAGGACCCCAGTCAGCAACAGATACCAAATATATATATGGACTCCAAGGACATATGGATGTATGGACACCGAGGTGCCAGTGTGTGGTCCACATTATCCCTTCCAGTTCCATTCTTCCTGCTGGTTCCAGCAGCACTGAGAGGTTCCCTGGCTGGATCTGCCAGGCACTCTCAACTCAGACTCCTTGCAGCCTTGTTCCTGCCCAATGGGATGCAGCAAGAAAAGGAAAGGAAAGAAGATCCTGCAGAGATGAACCATTTCTTCCTCTGCTGGAAGGCACCAAAGACAACCCTCTCTGTCCATACTGAACAGAAGAAAGTGGGCTTCTGCCAGGGCCATCCTCCAGTCAACAGTACTTTGACAACAGCCTGCAAAGCCAGGTAGTTTCCCCTCCTACCTGGCCTGGCAAAAGGCCTGTGTAGCCTCTCCTACATCTATCAGCCCAAATGCTCCCTCTGGGCCCTGAAGTGAGGTACTGGGCTTCCTGGCAGACATCCCACTGCAACAGCAGAGACAGGAAAAATCCTGAAGGCAGTAGTGTCTGCAGAACAGTACTTATCCAGCCCAGCTTACGAAGGAGCACACAGAGGCACGAATTCCTGGTTCATGCTTTTTCCAGTGGAAAAACATCTTCCTACCCAAATCTGTACTGCCATCTCCCTCTGCTCCTCTGAGCTTCTCCCTGCTCCAGAAGGGGCACAAATCCAGAGCAGGCACTTCAGGTCTCTGCTTGCTGACACGAGTCTCTCCAGCTGCTCTGCTCCTCCAATTTGATGTCTCCTAGTAGCTCCTCATAACACATGTAGCACTGTCTGTGGCCACATAAAGGGATGAGATCTGAGCACCAAGGAGAACAGATGTTGTTGTGTTGTCGAAAGTTCTCCCCTAGGACAATGTGGGGAGGTTGAATCATTAATTAAGTAAGCATGGTGGAAAGTCCCAGCTAAAAGAGATGAGTCACTGGATTGCCAGCCCTGGGTTTGCACGGCCAGGGACCTGGCTCCCTGCTGCATTTGAGAGATGACACCTCTCAATTTATCACGAATCAGAAGAAGAGAACCACAAAATTATTCTTCAGTCAGAGCATGGAAAAACACAAGCAGTGTGGATCCAAGAGATGCCAAATAAACATGAACCAGAGAGCAAAGCGGAAAGATGGTGCCTTCCTCATATGGAACTGAGGGACCATGGAAGGGAGAAATGGATCAATCCTGGCAGCATGGGGCAGGCAAGGCAGCCTTGCAGCATGGACTAATGACACACTCAGAATAGAAAGAATTGCTTTTATGGCACTCACCCACTTGTAAATGAACAACTGGACAAGCTGACAACCTTCACAAATATTTTTAGGCAAGAGAATTTCTGTTGCTTCAGACCACAGAAGAAGTGTTTTTACACTCATACTTAGCAGAGCACAAACATGAGTCCTTACTGCAGTAGTAGGGCTTAACAGGTGAGTTTTTTTGTGCTGGCGCAGCTATGTGCTGACTGTGTTTATCAGCTGAGTCATGTAATCCAGTGATACCTGATTTTCTTTCACTCCTGACGAAAGGACAGAGATTTTTACAAGCCATGTTTTTGCAGATCTATATCAGGGAGTTAGATAATTGTATTTTACTTGTGTAGATAATTACAACTCTGACAGGGGATGTGGGAAGGAGAGAGAGAGATGAAAGCAGCATCCTTACCTTGGCAGTGGCTCTGGTTCAGCCTCTTATATCCTTGGGGACATTCCACCTGCCCATTCTCAATCACAGGGCGTGCTGGGAAGAAAAGCAAACAGTGTGGGACATTGGCAGTAGAACCAGCCACCAGCATCCTCCCTTCTCTCTGCCCTCCTTGCAGAGGGGAAAAAGTCTGCCCTAGGTCTGCCTCTGATGACTCCCAGGGCAGAGGGAAAGGTGGGAGCAGCCACATTTCTCATGCAGTGTCTTATGCTGCTTGACAAGTGCCAACCTGTTGACCCAGAGGTGCTGTCTCTACTTTATATCTATCACTGTCTCACTTCAGCTACTTCTAGGTTAGCCCGGATAGCCAGGTGGCACATGACAAGGAGGATCAGAGTGAAAGGAATGGCTGAGGTAATTGAGAAGCTGCTGAAATAATAGCTCACAGCCTGTTTATTATATTTCCCCCTTTTTCTGCTGCATGTGATTTCCTGCCCCAATCCCTCTTGTCAAAGAAAAATTCAAATTGCTGCTTAAAATAGTTTTGTGGGTTTCAAAATGGCCTATAACACACACAATTAAATCTCTCCAAAATTTTTAAAGGCAAGTAAAATGTGACCCATAAATTCCAAGGAAGTAAAATTTAGGCACTGTACTTTGGAGCAAGGAAAAGGGAGTCCAGGAGTGGATGAGTTGGGAAGTGAGTAAGCATGGGGTGGGGTAGGAAGAAGGGTGCCTTGTCTAAGCTTGGGATTTTCCCAGGGTGGGGTTTCTTCTCCGTTTTCCAGATCTTACACTTGGGAACAAGACGTGCATGCAACCGCTAAGTGACTGTCCCTCTGTATTCCCACCACTCTTAATTCCTCCTGCCCAGCATCAGTAGCTCACTCCCTGGTGTCATACGTGGAAAGGCCTCCATGGCAACAGTCATACTGAGGGTCTGGCAGATTCCTAATGCATTGCAGCTTTCAAGAACCAGGGGCAAATTGAGACCATCCTTACAGCAGGAAATGGTTGGTAAGTGTCACAGGTGACAGCGGGTCTGTCAGCACCTTGGCACATACTGACGAAGCAATAGATGTTGACCAGATCAAAGTGTACCCCTGAGATGGACTGAAAGAGAGGACTGAAAATGGAGGCCCTGATCCTGACAACATACTGATGCATCCTGAAGAAGCTGTCCTGTGGGAACAGAGAACACTGTCTCATGAGAACAGGAGCACTGTCTCATGAGAACAAGGACCTGTTTTGAACGAGAGTGGTTGGGAAGAACATCAACATGAGAGAAAAATAAGAGCAAGTGCTCGGGACTGTTGTGGGAAAGAACTGGGTTGTTTTGAGAAAGAGCAAACTTTTTGTGAGAAAGTAGAGTTTAGAAAATGCACCTATTAGCTGTAAGAATTCTGGTGTGAAAGTTTGAACTGTCCTATCCGTGTGCATTACGTGTGTTCAAAAACTGTACTTAAGGGGCTGCGCAGCAGCCCCGGGTGGCTGTCCCTGCTTTTTCCTTGGAATAAACTTTGCTGGAACCTTTTTCGTGTCGCTTTGGCCGTTCCGACATTATCAGCGACAGGTAAGAGCCTGCAAAGTTTAAGTACACAAACAACACTCTGGGGGCAGAGAACAGGTATGTCCATAACTCTTTGTCCTCGACACTTGAACCTTATAAAGCAATTTAAAGCCATTCTAGGACAGTTCTTGAAAGGCAAACGTTAGGGACCAGCCTCCTAGGATAAAGGCACTTAGGAAATAAAAGACATGAGAACAAGCTATTACCAGCCTGTACCAGGAAGAAGAACAGAAAGCCTGGGTTCCTCAAGTACATTAAATGAAGCTATAAGGTTCTCTGTATGCAGATTGACCCTTAGTGACTGAACAAATGACAAAGACCAAAAAAAATCTATTTATCCCCTTTAACAGTTCAATCATGAATTGTAAGCTAACAAATATCTGGATGTTAGGGACAAAGGAGCTACTGGCGATACTGGGAATCGCTGGGCACATTTCTAGCCCTCTGAGAAGGTAAAAGCAACCTCTGGCTTATGGGCTTCAAGCTCAGCACCCTGGTGGGATTCCAGGTACTCACACACCACAGCCTGTGGGCTCGAGGCTGCCGACAGGCATTAACTGTGCTTGGAAGCATCTGCCAACCTCAGCACAGTGTGATAACAGATGCTCAAATGAAGCAGCATTGTTATGTGTGAGCTCTCTGAGAGGAAGCCAAGCATGCTGGAGATCAAACAGTGATGACATGTGTCAGAGCTGTGCTCCCTCTCTGAAAAGCCTTTGCGGAGAAACAGATACTGCAGCATCCCTCCACCAGATGCTGCCAGGAAGAGATCAAGGCAGAAAATGCCAGTGGTGGGTGGGTGAGTGTGCAGGTCTGTGCCACCTCAGCACTCATATGACTCCAGTTTGCAGAAACCTGCAATTTACTACTTCAGCAAATCACTTGTGAAGCTATGGACAAATGCCTTAACTTTGCAAAGAAACCCATGTTCCCTGCAAAGAATAACTGGAATGTAATGTGAGCAGATCTCTCTGTACCAAGGGGAACTAAGACATTTCTCAAGTAGTGGATGGAGGCTGCTCTCTTTCTGTCAGGACCTGGCCACAAGGGAAGACAGGGTGTGGCTACAGGAGGGTGTAAGCTATTAACTCTCAGCTCTGTACTTGGTTTCTTGAGTAGAGGACCACTTCCTTCCACAAGCTCTGATGTTACTGAACTACACTAGAGATGGCTAAAACTGCCTGAAAGAAACAACCTAGGACACCTGAGTTTCCTGCAAAGGCGATCAACATCCAACCTTCTCTCATGCAATTGGCAGGAGTGACAGACTGACTTAGGAGGTTATTCCTCTGGAACCCAGCAGAGGGAAAAAGCTGATCTGATGATCAGAGAGGATAGAAATCTGTCAACATTCAGAGATGGGGGTCCCAGACTCCTGTATCTGTCTGTCTGTCTACACTCTCTCCAGGAAGGGTTCTCCCAGAGCCTGAGGCTAGGGATGGAGCAGCTGAGCTGCATCTGTCAGGCAGAGGGACTTCAGGCTTGCTGAGGGCAGGGAATCCTGGTTTCTGATTGAAGGTCATTGATTGGTGATTGAAGGTGATTTCAGAGCCGTGCCTCCGGGGTACTTCAGCCCTGTGGGTGCTGTGCCAAAGCAATGTGCTCACCAGGTACTTGCACATAGGGACTGCCTCTCCATTCTCCTCATTGCTCCCTCCAGCTCTTCTACCACCCACTGATACTTTCTGCAAGCTCTGCAGGCACTGGGCATCCCTGTCAGGGCCAGGCTTGCACAAAGGAACGTGCATGCAACATGCTCACAAACTCAGGAAGGAGGTGGGTGAGAAGCATCTACAGTCCAGGACTTCCACCAGCACCTTTGTTCCTAGCTAGAAAAATACTCAAGCAGAGCATAATAGGAGGGAAACGAATGCATGGAAATTGAGCAGAGGGATTTTGTAGCCTAGCCGGATGACCTTTAAGCAGCTAGGCTAGTTTTGCATCATTTCCCAGGAGAAAAGGTTTTACCCCAGAGTCCAGGCTCCCCAAACACTGTTTGAAGAAGCTCAGGGTGATGGTGCAGTGGAAAACTTCTACTAGTGGTGGTAACCACAACAGAGTGAAGTGAGCCAATGTTTGTAGGATGAGATAATACATTCATTAGTCCAGCCAATATCACTTTGTTAAAAGGGGAAGAGGCAAACCTGCAGTCAGATGAGAAGTGAGGAAATGCCCAGCTGCTGAAAGCCCATTTTTTTCAACTCTTTCCATCTATCATACTAAAGTCATTTGCAATACAAAACTAAGCCCTCTAGTTCTACTCGTGGTCAGTAAAGATCTTCACAGTGAAAAAGATGCTTGAAGGAAAAAGATTCTGGTAATTCCTAATTGCCTTTCGATGTTTCAACGGAGAGATCCTCATTCTGCTCCCACAGTGGCTTCCAGCTGGGACAAGATACCTCTGTACCTAAAAACCCCCACTGTTGCAACAACGTGCTGCTGTATGCTGATACCACAATGCTACACATGAATGATGAGCAAAACAAGCACTGTGCAGAACAAGGCAGTCCTGAAAATGCTGTGCTTTCCCAGGTTAAGCATTGCTCTCTGTGGTACTGGCACAACCTTGCAGAAGTTTCAACTTCTTTTGCCACCTCCAGGCCTTCTTTACCGTCCTGGACAGACTCCCGGTGGTACATGGTAACAGTGGCAAAACCAACCCCCTCCATAGCCTCCTTCCCATATTTCCAGGGTTTTTTCCCTGTATCCTCCCCAGTCTGTTCACAGGAGCAGACCAAGGGGTTGATTTTCAAGGGGCTTCCTGTGGCTGTTTCAATGCCTGCAGGCACAGCGCAGGGGAGCGTGCAGCTTGCAGAGCCACTCGGTACTTCTGATGATGACAG
This sequence comes from Manacus candei, assembly GCF_025592945.1. Classification (NCBI taxonomy): domain Eukaryota; kingdom Metazoa; phylum Chordata; class Aves; order Passeriformes; family Pipridae; genus Manacus; species Manacus candei. The sequence continues at coordinate 11,028,878 of NW_026138115.1, read as the reverse complement.
CTCCATGGTTAAGCTGCCACCCCTCTCACAGTGGGAGGTCCGTTTGGGGTGTGCTGCGGATGCCAAGCCAGACATTGCAAGATCCAACTTTCCAGTGAAATTCAAACTTTTCTCCAGGACAAAAAACTTGAAAAAACATGAGGAGTGGGAATAAAAACAAAACAATAGCCTTCAAAGACTTGTTTCTTAATGCAGTTAAAACCCATAAGCAGGAAGAGAGAAAGCAGTGCAGGAAGATCTGCACTGAGCAACACCAGTGGGTGCACAGCCCAGCCCATGCTCAGACTGACTGTAGCTGGAAATAGGGGGCCAGGAGCACTGAAAAATCAGGACCTGGAAGATACAGGTTTACTCCTGCACCCAGAAAGTCTCCCAAACCTGAAGAGAAAGGTGAGACTTGTAGCTTTTGGGCAGTACTGGAGACAGTGTTCATCACTGGTTTGGGCTTCTCTTGCAGTGCTGCTGGTTGCCGAGGTGTATAGTCTCACGGTAAGGGAGGAGGTAGAAGAGCAGGACTGTGAACCCCTCTGGGCAGAACTCTCTGCTACTAGTTTCCTTTATCCCCATGTGCCTGAGAAGGGCCAAGCCTTCAGGGACACCAGTGTCCAAATCCACACCTGCCACAGGGTCTGTGTCGACCTGCAGCTCTCATCTTGCTGGGTTTAGTTTCCATGGACCATCTCTTATCCTTGTTCCAACATATTCTTCTCCACAGACCACTGTATACCCCAAAATAATGCATGGTCTGGCAGGCAAGCAGGAGTAGCTCTGCCCGGCAGTGTGCCTGCTACTAGCCCCACATCCTGAGCTTGCTACAGGACAGGATTTTACTTCAGTGCAGGTTTCTCACCAGCACTGCTTAAACACACTGCTGGTCCCTGAGCTTCCTTCCAGACACATCCAAGTGTCTCTACTTCAGCTGCTTCCTCAGCCTCCAATTCCCCTTTCCTACTATCACCCTTCTCCAAGTTTTACTTTCCAGCTCCAATTTGCTCCTATCATTCTGTTCTAGCCTTTCAGTGTGTGCTCCACTGCTTCCTCCAAGAAATAAAGCCGTGTGAGGGTCATTGGATGTCTCCATTTGATTTATTCTATCTTGCAACACAACACATTTCATCCAGCCAGCTCTAACCACAGCTGAAGGACTGCAGCCTCACGACAGTATGCAGGTGTCCTGCCACCCTCCAGGGCCTTGCCTCTGGCTCATCTCTTTCTTTCATGGGTTGGATGACAGCCTTTGCTCCAGCAGCTCAAGGAGCAAGCTCTTGGTTCTCCCCCTTCTCCCAAGGCTGTCTCTGACATATCCTGGGGTTCCTATCTTCATCTGTCACTTGCATGAGCAACAGCAACTCCCAGAGACTTCTACTATAGCCTGCTTGAACATCCATCTCTGTACCCACTTCTCTAAAGAGACTGAACAGCATACACCCTCCCCAGCAGCAAACCACACAGCCTGAGCAGGGCCTAAGGAAATCTCTGAGACTAAAGTAACACTCACTACAGAGACCCCTGGCCAGGTCAACCCTCAGTTTTTAACTCAGCTTTTAACATGGTCCCATTAGGATGCAACAAAGCATTTGAGTGCCTTGGCTTTTCTGATGCTGAGCAAAACACAAAAAATAGTGAGGATTGGTCATGGTAAGTTTGCTCAGACAGAAGCCTGCCTCCTATTCTTCTTCTCTGATATCTTTCCACACACAAACATGTACCAAACATGAAAGCTGCAGACGATGGAGACATCTGGACGAATCCAGACTCTACTAACAATCACTGTCTCGGGCAGACAGTCAATCCAAACAAGTTCCCCATTTGTCTAGCTCTTGCCTGGCTGCACTTCTGTACATTTGTAAGTGTTTACACTGAACTAGCTTCTGCCATTTCTGTCTCTAGTTGCTGTAATTAAATTCCCAGTGCTGTCAAGTCTGCTCTGGTGCACGCCTCCCTGGGACTACACAAAAGAGCAAGGAGTTCTCTCTGAAGATCACAGTGCTAAGAAAGCTGGAAACATCCCCTGGACATGTTATCTCTGTGCACGAGACACTGAACTACAGCCCAGTGACTGAGTGAGCACAACACAGGTCAGCAAGACCAGAAGACAGAAGGAATGTGAGCATCGGATGTAGTCTACAGGCAGGAAGTATGTGGAGTGATGCCTTCATGCTGGCGTGGAACTGGAAGCCCTGGCAGACAAGGCACAAGGCAATGAGAGGTAACAGTGCTCAGTGGATCTGTTAAAGAAGTAAGATCACTGAGAAAGGACTGTTTCCCTGACTCCGCTCTGGGGCCAGATATCTTGTGTGTGAAGATGCCTTTCTTTGGCATGCCATCCACCTGGGCTTCCCACTCCACAGCAGCTGGGCTCTCTTAGGCTGCCTCCATCAGGTGTCTGCCTTACAACTCCCTGCACTTGCATTGTGTGGTCTCCTGCATGGGGGGGTGGTTATGGGGCCGTCAGTCAGAGGTAGCTGAAGGAGGAAGATACTTGCACATGATTAAAACAGTATGAAAACGGCCCCTTTAACTAGCCTGAATTCCTAACAAAATCCAGCAAGAGCCATTAGGTCTCCAATGAGGAACTTTTATCACCCAAAGCCAGAGGGACTGAAAATGGGATTTTCTTGTGGCAGAGGAATACAGAAGACCCACAGGGATACATTTTTCATACATCCATGAAATTAATCTGAAAAAAAAAGCCAGACAAGCATCTGTCCATTCAATGAAGACCAGCAGTGACAACTTGCCTTGAGTTTCAACTGCTGCTGGGACACAAGGCATGTGTTGAGCTGTGAAAGTGGGCCCTGCTGGTAGCTAGGAGCCATTTCTTAAGTGCATTTGCTCTACTGGCTGGCTGATTGCAAGGAGGACATGGGGGTATTTTGTGCCTGTTTTCACATTTTAGAAGCCCATGATTAGACACATTTTGAAACTCTAAGTCCAGCAGAGCAAATCACTACTGCAGCTCTGGCTACTGAGTGATACCTTGCATCCTGGCACGGAGAAGGAGAAAGAAGGTACAGAGTTTTTGCAGCCACCTGCAGCTTAACTGAAGTATTAAGTGGCCCCTCTGCTTTCTAATGGTGAGATCACAGAGAGGGTGAGAAACAGGGACACTGCTGTGGGATGGGGAAGAGAAAGCCATGAGTGGGGGTGTGAAGTTGAAGGACAAAGAAGAGGGGGCTAAAGCCTATGTGGGGCATCTCCTTGTCTGTGCTGAACCTGCAAACCCCATGGTCACCCCCATACCACATGTGCCCAGGGCTCCTTTGGGGTTGGCACATGGGGGAGGGCAGGCAAGCAGTAGCATGGCCAAGGCCACAGCAGAGCCATGTAGCACAAGAAGATGACACCAATCAGAGCCCCCCAGATCTGGACTGGGTTCCAGGATGCTGACAACCTCGTCTGTGATTGCAAGGAATTTGGCTCCAGCCAGCCCTCCCCTGGCTGAGGAGGAACTGAACTGAGAGAGGATAATGAGACACAAATTCAGCTCTTGGGAATGTGTGTGTAACTGAGCAGGACAACCTCTGGGTGAAGCTAGAAGTTGCCAATGCCACACTTGCTTGCACAAAACTTATCACCTTGGATACCTACACTCTACTCAGGAGTCAAAAGTCTCCCAAACCATAGGGTTTGTTTTCTTTAGTCCTTTGCTCCAGTGAATGGATGTGATTAGGCAGCCAGGCAGCAATGAAAGAGGGCAGCCAGGCAGGCAGGGGAGAGGTGAGCAGCTCCCTGTCCATGTTACACTGGACAAGTATGCCCTGTCCCGCACCAGACCCAGTCAGCGCTGGATGCCGTACCCACTGTGCCCACAGGGCTGTCTCCCCTCCATCCAGGAGTCCTTCTACACAGCCTTTCTCCCACAACATGGGATAGGGCCACAGCACAAGAGCCTGTGCCAGTCATGAAGCACTCCAAGCAGAGCGGCTGAGGAATCCCCGTCTCATGCTGGATCAGTCCATCCGGCTCCCAAGTGCAGCAGAAACAGAGCTGGACGCCTGTGCCCCTGGAACGGACCCCGGGTGCACTCCTGCCAATTGTTTGATGTAGTGTTATTTCCAGAGTCCCTGCCAAGCCCGTGTCGGGCCCAGAGCAAGCCCGTAACTCTATAGGGCCAAGTCTGCAACCTCCTCCTCCAACCTAGAACTGCACCTCCTAAAATCACGGCTGCTTTTTTCAAGTTTCTTCCTCTGAGTGGGGCTAGCATGGTGGGAACCATCAGCCACAGTGGGGTTTTGCAGGGGTGGTTTAGGTAGAAAGCACTGAGTCTGGGCTCAGCACCCAAACCAGAGCACTGCTCCTTGCTGGTCTGGGGCAGCAGCCAGCATGGCTCTGCACTCACCAGGGACACGATGCCCATGCCCAAGGGCCTTGGGCCAAGGAGAGCCATGCAGGTGGGACCCGCAGCTCTGCTCCCTGCCTCTGCTGCAGGAGGCAGCAGGACCATTTTTGGTCATTGAGGATATGGGCTATCTCTCATGCTGTCCCGGCCAGCAGCAGTACTCACCTGGCCGGGGGGGACAGGCCAGGCACTGGTCTGCACCCCAAAAGAGCCCCACGCTACCGCAGCAGTCCTCCAGCTTGGTCAGCCCTGGCAGGGGGTTGGTGCACTGTGGAGAGAGGAGCAGATCAGGCTTCTGTGGGATGCAGAGGAAACATGCGCCTGTCCACTGCAGCCAGCTGGTGCAGTAGCAGCAGAGCTAGCGTGAGGGACAACTGTTTGGGGTCAGAGGCTGGCATGGCCCTCTCACTACAGCTCCCCACTGGGATACAGTGGGACCAAGGATGCGGATTAAGACAGTAAAAAGTTGTGCTGACAGGAACTCCTTTGACTGCACTCATCAGAGGGGAAGGTGATACCAAACAGAGCAGAGATGAACCAGAGATGGTATCACTCGAGGGATCAGCCCTGTGCCTGGCTGATTAGCCAGTGAAATGGGTGCACCACTTAAGCCTGGCAGGGAGCTCGCTGTCAGGCACTTTCCTCTGCTGAATAAGTTTCTTTTCCCCCGCCCTCGGCAAGGCCCTCTGGATTACAGGCTTCCCCATTAGAGCGGAGCCGCTGGGCCCACAAGCTGGAGCTGGCCCTCCTCCAGCCACACGTGGCCGCCTGCCCAGCACTCGCATACCGATCGGCTCGGCTGTGGCTGAGAGGGGAGAGGCAAGCGCTCCCCGCGGAACTCTTCACCCTCTCCCAGGCACGGCATCACCTCAGCTGAGTGCGGTGTGAGCTCAGCAAGAGTACCCCCTGCCGACCCCAGAGCATCTCCCACAGCCTCTCTGTGGCATTCACGAGCATCTCTGTGCATCATCGTCGTCATCATCTGCTCCCATGGTCACAGAGCTGCTGTATCCCCACAGAGAGCAGGGCTTTTCCAGCCTCAGGGTCTGATATAATTTATTTTTGCACTAGAAAATGGCTTAAGAACACTTCCTGCTAGAAACTACTTGGATGGGAGTGACTGAAAGATGAGGTGGGAACTGGGAGCAGCCCCCCAGAAAAGGCTGGGGAGCAGTGGGGACAGTGCTGAGTCCCCAGCTGCCAGGCCTGGGGGGTCTCGCTGAGCACGAGCTGCTGTGGGGAAGCTCACAGGTGTTCCTGTGGGTGCCAAAAACCTCCAATGCTTTTCCAGTGACGCAAGAGAAACATATGGGGAAAGACAAAATAAGAAACTATGATGATTGTGGTACAGGGGTGAGAAAGTCCCTCACGTGCACTTGCTTCCCAAGCCCCGATCAAGCTGCCCAGGAAGGCGTCGTTCCATGGAAATCAGACTTCCATTTATCGTCTGAGAGGGAAAGGAATTTTCCTATGTTTTATACGTTTCCTACAATAATCACAGAGCATGGCAGCGAATGTTGCTATAAATAGGGCACTCCTTTCAAACCAGACTGTGTGTGAAAGTCATCAAGTCTGGGCTGTGCTGCCCCAGGGCACAGCCTGGTCAGGGCAAGGCAGTGAGGTCTCTCTGTTGGACCAAAGCAAAGAATTTTTTTCTTCCAAGTGCTAACACATTGCTGCCTCTGCCCACAGCACCTGCATGATGCCCATGCTGATGCCAAACAGCTTCACAGAATGAAGCCCCCCCCCCCGCCCCATAAGCCAATGCTCCCATACCCCAGAACAACAAACATGTCACTACACACACTCCATCACTTGTCAGGTGATCTCTTACCTGCCCATGGAAAGCCTCCCGAAAGCACCTCCCCAGCAGCCCTGGCGCTCTCTGCTGCTGCTGGCTGCTCTCACCGGCAATGCTGTTGCCATTCCCATGGGCATAGGTGTACCAGGGCACGGCAGCCAGCTGAGGAACCAGGACTGCCTCCACGCTGTTATCCTCCGACACCTCTGCGTCACCACGCACCCTGGCCACCTGATGAATCTGCACAGTGGCTTCTGGAGGGTGGTTGATGTGGACATTCACCAGAGAAGGGTTCAGGGAAGCTGGAATATGAGTTTACACCTCACTTGTGACAATCTGGCAACAATTTGGCACCCAAAAAGCATCTTGTCATCAACAAAGTCACAAAAGAGGAGAGGTACACTGAGCCCACCAGGAAATCTAGAGGAACAATGCATCTAAGAGAAAATATTTCTCTGGCCCAAAAACAGGACAAACATACCAAAACCTACAAAAATCCTCAGCCCCCTTCAGAAACTAGAGGGACCTCTTTTCTAACAAACTGGCCTGAAACAGCAAGCATAAGGAGATAGTGGCCTCCTCAGGCCTGTTAATGAAGATCTGAGGAGCACCCAAAGCAGGAGGAAAATGTGGAGTCTGGAGCCACTGGCCATGCTCACCCAGCTGGTTGGACAAGGGCAGGGTATAGGTGGAGTGCCTCATGGAGCCGCCAGCTGGGGTCTTTGGGGCTCTCCCTCCTTGCTTCTTTTCTAGAGAGGGAGCTGGCAGGTGGCAAAACTTCCCTGTGGAGTTGGAGGGGCACCAGCACTCATCCCGGCCCACGCAACGCCCTCCATTCAGGCAGGGGATCTGGCAGAAATCTGCAAGGCAAAGAGAGGTCTGCTTAGAGGAGGAACCGAGACACTGCCTCTTAGCCAAGGGCAGCTGTGGGACACCAGCAGCTGGACCTGGCCAGCACCAGCCCCATGGTGCCTAAGAACCAGGCCCAGCACTGTGTTGGGGTCAGCACCTGCAGCCTGAAGGCAGGTTCAGGTCCCTGCTGGGCAACACCATCTTCCCCAAGATCTGCTCACAACTGGAGTCACAGGTTGAAGAAGATGAGCCGTCCCTTGGGCTCAAGGGCCACAGCCAGGCTGGGGCACCCATGCCCTGGGGGGTAGCCCCCCAAGGCCAAGGTGGTGTTACTAACACAGTGGGATCCTTTGGACTGGGTCAGGAGCTATGGCAGCCCTGTGTGGCCGAGTCAGCACATTTCCTTCACTTCTGCATTGCCCCCTCCCCACCTGGCAGGGTTTTTACTTCTAGCCCAGAAGGGAACTCAGCAGGATGGGAGAGGCAGAAAGAGAGAACAGGCAGAGAGCCACATCCTCAGAGCCTGTCTCACTGCCAGCCCTGGCCCTGCCAGCAGTTCAAGTGGGAGAAGTGTGGAGTGGGACGAAAGAATCAAGAGCAATTCATCTGCACGGGCTCAGAAAAAGCATCCACAGATGAAACCAAAATCACGTCCTTTCTGACCTCATCAGATGCTTGGACCGACCCAGAGCATCTCAGCGTGAACTACACTCAAGCAAGGCATGGGATTCCCTGACAGACCATCCTGACTCATTTCAGTGTGAGATGAGACACTGCTGCTCCACATTCCTGGATGGGCTTGTCAGCTGTTTCATCCTGTTTCAAGTTCATTTGCTCAAACCCAGCACCCAGTTTTGGGGAAGGAGACACATTTTTGGACTGGGAGTTAGGCAGAAATTCCTGTGAACACCATTATCCATCAGTGCCCACAACAGCCAGACTTTATATTCTCTCAGTGTTAAAAGAATTCTGAGTGATACAGAGGCACTCAGAGGACAAGTCTCAACAGGTCCAGCACATTGCTCCCACCAACTGGCTCCAAGACAATGTGACCAACCCACAGCTGGATATCCCAGTGACTTGATGAGCAATCCCAGCAGCTCTGAAAGGTGAGCAGAGGTTTCAGCAACCCTGTTTATAAGAACAGTTTGCAACCTGCAGCCAGCTCTCTTGGCTGCCACGTGAGTTAAGGAGAGAACAGGAGGAAATTAGGTGATGAAAGTCAGCCCCAAGACTGGATGCCAACTAAAGCAGTGAGCTGGCTCTGAGAAGAAGGGGGTGGCGAGGCTTGGCTGCAGGCCTGACTCAAACACATGCGTCCCCTCTAGCCGGAGTGGGATGGAAACAGCAGTTGTTTGCCCACAAAAGAGAGCAAAGAGGCAAAGTCTGTCTTCCTCCCCCAGAGATGGAGTAAGCCCTAAAGAACCCAGAAAACATCTTCCAAGGCACTGAGAGAGGCCATCTCCTCTCAGCCCTACAGCAGCCCAAGCGCTTCATCTGCAGAGTCAGGAAAGGCAGGAAGAAGAGAGTGGGGGAGCAGGCAAGAAAGTGGGCTGGGGTCCTTGAGGTGCTCACAGATGCGGAAGCCGGATTTGGGATCGTGGTCATGCCCCCCTTGGCTATAGAGAGTGGTGGTGTCTCCTTTCTCGCAGCTATTGTAGCAGCGCCCACTCCGGCATGTCTGTTTGCAGATGGTGGGTGTGAAGATGATTTTTATCTTCCTAATCTTCTCTGTCAGGTTGGCCCCTATGAAAGAAAAGAGTAGTGTTGAGTGGAAACAACATCTCCAGGCTGGGGGGGAGGTAATTCACAGCTTAAGCTCCAAAGTATTTCCATAGCAAAGAGTGGTCTATGTCTCTGCCCAGGGTGGTATTTCTCCTTGTCCCTTGCTCACTCCAGCCTGTTCTCTGTTCTACCACCTGTAAGAGTTTGTCAACACATTAAAAATGGCAAGCAGCATGCTCTGCCTGCCAGGCTGGAGTGGCATAACTCCCTGTGAAGGGACACACATGCACTAACTTCAGTATAAAGGGTGTTCTGCTTTAAAGAATATTCCTTCTCCAGCCACATAGTAGCTGGGAGACTGGCTGCTCTTAAATCGCTGGAAGGCTTCCCACAGGAACACACTGGTATTTATAAAAGAGAGCATCATGACTTGAGAAAACTGATGTCTTCCTACAAGTGTTCCCTGACCTCCTGCAGTTATCTGTGATCCCCTTCTGGTCCCTCACCATCCTTAGATACAGGGGGAAGTCACACTCAGAGCTCTTGGGGGCTTGTGAAAAACGGACAACAGGTAGAACTATTGTGTAACCAGCTGGCTTCACACCAGAGCCTTCTATTCCACCCCACCAAGAGAGTCATGTGCTCCCCTTGCTCTGCTCAACACCCACTCTCCCTGTTTCAATCTCCACTTTCAGATTACAGCTTCAGCCAGGCTCATGGCCCTATTTACAGGGGCTGAGGTGCCACATGGTGCCTCCTTGGGGAATCACAGGTTCAGGGGGAGCCAAGCTGCAGAAAACAACTTACATCTGTCCTAGCTGGGGAGGGGCTGAGGCCCATCAACCGCACGTCTCAGCAGCCTGGCCTGATCCCTGCTCATGTCAGAAGGCACCAAGGGGGCAGCCAAAGGGAAGAACCAGATATTGGTTGCACAATCTGACCTTGAGGGCTGCTCAGACTGAGGAGGAAGCTGGGAGACACCATTCCTACAGACTGAGGCCATCCCTCTTCAGGTTTAACACCTCTGGGAGGCAACTGTCACATCCCATGTCTTTTCTCTCATGCCATCAGTGTTTTGCTCCACTGATTTGTCCACCTTCAGTAGGGCCCCTTTCTTCACCAAGCCCAGCAGTGCCTATGCTGACCTTCCCTTTCCTTCCCACTCAGCAGCACAGTCCTGGGAGTCCAGGGTTTCTTGAGGATCCCCAGTCAAAGTGTTGCCGTTTCCCATGACACCCCAACAAGAAGTCCCAAAAGAGTGACAGCCCTGGAGGCCTTACCCTTTGCAGACAAGGTGTGCTCCTGGGAAACTGCATGTGGCCCAGAGCTGCTCTGCTCATGGCCATTCCCGTTGGGGAGTGCATTAGAGGTGAGCTGGCCATTGCTGGCTGGGTAGCGCCGGACAGTCCTTGATAACCCTGTGCGCTGGGGGGAGACAGGAGAGCCAATTCTGCTCTGAGTCCTGTGGAAGAGAAAAAAATGAACCAATATTCCTCACAAATAACAGTGCTGACCCACAGTGCCTGTTCACCAGTGTACCTTGCAGCAACCTTCACTGCTGAGCTGCCTGAGCCACCACCCGGACACAGAGCTCTGTCCACCTGTGCAGGATCCCACTCCTAACCTGCTTTCATCATCACCATGGCACCATTTCACTCTAAGGACCATGGCCCATGCCCTGAGCCTGGCAGGGCACAGTATTCACCAAGATGCCCTGTCTGTACCATCACATCAGGCCGTTCCACCACAGGAATGCCCCAGCTACCTTGAAGAACCTCTGCCTGCTCATCATGCTCAAAGGCTGCTCCTTGCCCCACCATACCCCTCCCCCAGCAAACACAAGCATCTCCAAATACACTTGTTTTTATGGTGGGAGCTTTCTCAGGACCTGCTGTTCTAGCCCCAAAGAAGCACTAAAAAAACAGTGAGGCAGTCAGAAGAGAGACCAGACCAAGCACATAAACAAAACTTGGTCCATGAGAGTCACAAACAAGAGGGAATAACCAAGAACTCAAGTCTGTAAGTGCAGTTACAACTTTCTGCACTAACTGCATTTATGGCTTTTGGTGTTCTCGGGGGGCTAACCATGGAAAAGCCACCCAGCTCACAAGGTTACACTTCATACTCTTTTATAAAGCCATTCAGACCACTAGGCAGAGTTCTTCTCATTAAACCAGCAAAGCAGTACATCTTGTTCTACTGCACTTGCTTCCATTCCCTTTAACTGACTGGCAGCACCAAGCCTCCAAGAGGGTGCTCTGCTTCCCAACAAATGTCTCTCTCAGTCTCACCTGCCCCACCTGCAAAGAAGAAGGCTTCGTACAACTGGGAGCCAAAATAGGTTGGCTGCCCATGTGCCCCTTAGGCTCCTTTGAAAGTCCCAGCCTTGGATGCCTCTGCAGTTGAACTTAAGCACTGACAGCTCTTCTGCTGTCCAACACCTCCATCTCTGACTGAATGGCTGGGGCAAAGAGACCAGCACTCTCCCACTGAAGTGTCCAAAGAAATCTATACCATTCTATGGTTTTTACCATCTTCCCTGTCACAGTCAGCACAGGGGGTGTGTTACAGTGTCTATAGGAAACACAAATTTCTAAACCCAACAGGATTGGATGATCCAATGAGAGGTGGCTCTGCCTCACTGACATTCCTTAGATAGCTTGGAATAAGATCTGGGGAGATGGAAACGGAGCTCATGCTGTGCTGGTATTCAAACAGGTCAAGAGCAACACAGCCAGCGAGCCCCAAATCTGCCCTGAACAATGGAAAAGATGACATACAGGTCAATCAATTGGGAACTAAAGGAAAGGAATACAGAAGTGAAGAGAATCTATGAAGAATATGAAGAACCACTCTTGACAAAGGAGTTAATTTTCATAATTTGACAGAATTACACACATGCACATCAACAAGCTCAGAGTCTATGCTATTCCAATAAAAATGAACAGGGCAGTACAATGTCAATCAGGCACATGCAAAATGAATAACAAACTGGCAATGTGACAGAACACAAGAAATAGTTGTCACTGGGGAAGGAATTAGATGGGTTCCAGGGTGATCAGTATGAGGCCTGGCACGATTCAAGAATTTCATCTGGAAATAAATATTTTTATTTCGAAATAAACATATGATCGACATTGATAATGTGTGCTGCTGACACAAAAATTTGCAATGTGGTGTATCATGATGAGAACAGAGCAATCACACAGAACAGTTTGGATCTCTGTGGAGGGCAAATCCTTTCAATCAACATGGGATTTTAATAGAGCCAAATGCAGGATTACACTTCTAGGAAGAAGGAATGCAGGCAGCAGCTGTAGATAGTCAGAAATGATCCTGGAAAACAGAAATTCTGAAAAGATTTCGGGGGCAATGACAAGCGATTAAATATGAACTGTCAGTTCAATGCCCTGATATCAGGACAGTGAAACATGCAGGAACGAGGAGGTATTTTTCCCTCCCTACACATCCTCATGACAGTTGGATGTAAATATGCTGCAATATCATCTAGCTCTGATGCAAAGTATGTCACATCTTCTAAGGGATGTCAAAAAATTGGAGAGGATACAGGAAAAAGAATGACAAAAATAATTAGAGGGCTAGTGAGAATGCCTTTCTGTAAGACACATAAAGTATTCAATCTCTTCAATTTAGGAAAAAGAAGATTAAGAGGTGCTCTGACTACAGGACACGGGTTTCTCCACAGGAACAAAACACCAGGTGTAAAGAGTCATGTAATCCAACCAAGAAAGACAAACCATGAAACAACATCTGCAAACTGAAGCCAAATGATTCTGTACTAGAAATCATACCCACATGCAGCAGTGTAGTTTTTTCCTTCTGCAAAAACCTCAGTATTGGATTCCCCAACTCCTGATACCATTGCTTCAGGAGAGGAAAGTGTACTGACAAAAATATTTATTGTCTTGTTAAAATCAAGATCTAAACTTGATGAGGACAGCAAGGACTGTTTGTTTTTCAATAATCAGCAAGGCTAGCCAGAATAATTGAAGAGAACCTTATTTCAGTTCTACCTCAGTCCCTTTCAGAAACTCTCCTGAGATTCTGCAGAGTACCACCTATCCCTGATGGCCCAGGCATGACCTGCCCACACATTTCTGAGCTATTAATTCAGCCCTGCAGCCAGCAAATTAACTTCTGGTGCCTGCTACCTACTGCTTTGTCACCTGGTGTGTTACTGCTAGTTTTGTTAGTGACAAAGAAAAAGACATATGGAACTCTAAGGACACTAGGTGAGAGCTACCAAGCCTTGGAAGCTCAGGCACATTTATTCTCTGATCTCTAGTGAGAGATCCCAAGCATAGTCCTATGGGTGAACATGGCTGGGGTTCCAAGGTCTTTTACTGCATAGACAGAAGCACACAAGGAAAAGAAGTGAGTTCCCCAGCCCAACAACACTGACTGTCTTAGTGCTGGTCATTTGAGGGCAACTTCAGCCCGGAGTTCTGAAGAGTCACTGGGTGAAGGTGACTGGTGGCATAACACAAGGAAATATCGGCTCTTCTGCTTGAAAATCCTCAGATCATTTTGACCCTTGACGAAGGGAGCATGCTATGTGCAAGTAGCAGGGCTTGACTGGGCTCTACCCAAGGCCTGCCTGAAGTAATTCCACCCTTTGGTTTTAGGAACATCTCTTTTCATTCCCAGGATTTTGTAACAAAACCCACAAAAAAAAAAAAAGAAGGGCTTTAAATAAAATAATCATTAGCATTTCAGTTCCAAAGAACAAGGGATTATATGAGCTTACTGCAAGAGGCAGTGCCAACTTTACAAAGGAAAAATGGAGTAGGAACATTACTCCATGGTTTGCAACACTTGAGGAAAAGCCATCCTACCAAGATCCTGTTGGCAAAGCATTCCAGAGTGAGTCGCAGCAGGGGAGTGGGGAGGAAGTCAGATTTGCTTTGAATAGTTTGTTTATTTGGTTCTATTCTAAGCATATGAGCCCTGGGATTTGTGGACTGAGTTGAGTAACACCATTCTACCCTGGGCAATAGAAATCAATGGCAAAAGGCATCTTTCCGTCTCAATTTGTCAGTCCCAATCCATTCCCAAATCATGCCGAGCAGCTGGCTCATGGTCAGGGAATACAAAACAGAGCTTCTCCCCTCCAAACCTTCAGAGGCAGTCTATGCTGGGCAGACAGGGACAGGCTTGCTTGAAGTGTCTTGGGAAACAAATCTGAGCTCACTACATCAGTACTGATCTGGTCAGAAGCCATTAGCAACCCTTACCCATTTGGAGGATCTTAATATACATATGGCTGGAGCTTGGCCAGTTCCCAGGGATCTACATTGCCACAGGTTCTCTTGTTGGTGTGGCTGTCCTAGGGGTAAGAGTGAGGATGGCAAAGAGATGGTGTGGCTCCAAATCAGCAAAATGTGGAGTTTGTTTTACCATTCTGCATGCCTCCACCTGCTCAAGAAGAAGCACTGAAGAGGCAGAGGAGGTTGACATTTCAAGCACTATATTCCAGGACACTTAAAATCCCAGGGCTTCATATTCATTCAGTCTTACAGCCTCCCTCAACATGGTATTACTTCCACTCTTCCAGCCAGGCACATGGCCAGCACAGATCTCTGCAAAGAGGCAGTGGTCTCTTCCTTTATAGACAACCACCTGCCAAGCAGCTGGTTTCCCTGCTTTTCATCCGTCAGAGCTGCTGACAACTTTCTCTGCGTCAGGCACAGCCCGTGGGGCAAAAACAGCATGCAGACTCCTAGGACTCCCTCCTTCTCCTTCTGGGCTGTCCTAGAGCGCCTGCCTTTGCAGAGTACAGGTAACAGCAGCAGCGGTCCGGGGGAACACATAGGTAAAGGAGGGAAGGCAGAAGGAGCAGCGTTCTCCTTCCAGAAGCATGGATGTGTGTGCTCCTGCTGATCTCCATCACCTGAAAGGTCACTGGCTGAGATCTCAGTCACCTTCACGTGGAAATACCTGTAAGTATTAGGTGATCACTGAAATTAAAAGACACTTGGGATGGGAGGGAGCTGTGCAGACAGACTGACCCACATCTGCAACAGTTCAAAACTACCCAAACAGCACTTGTAGCTGCCCTCTTCTGAAGTGCAGGTCAAGGACCTAGACTCCCCATAGGCCCCTGAGGACACATGATAGAAGTCAGAACAACTAGGGGAGATCTGGTCCCTTACATTCTAGTGTTACATAACCCTGCAGGATCCAAATGATACCTATATGACATCCAGCAAGGGATCCACACCTCTGCTATAGCACCTTTGTATGTAAACATTTTATTTTCAATAGGTTTTGGTCACAGCAGGGTAGAGAAGGTATTTGTATTCCCTGGATGTCGTTCTCTCCTGCCAGTCCCACATGACTAGGCGCAAGGCGCCTGTCCCCTGACTAGAGGAAGTGAATGGTATCCTGTCACTCCACTGAGGACTGAGCTGGCAGACTCCCAACAACCATACAGATGGATATGAGGACTCTTATTTTCTGAATCAACCACATTTTTTTTTAAAGCCTACAATTTCAAGACTAGGTACACAGAATCACAATAACCAAGTCTAAATCACTGAGACTAAGCTATCCAGAAAACAATACTGTTTTTCTAACCCACTGTATATAGAAAGTGTTTTCAAATCTCTGATCACTTTAGATGATCGTGATTCTCTGGGTAAGCAAAAGCTAGAGGGAATCCAGGTGGGGCAGATCATTCTCTTAGAGACTTAATGCCAGGCCTCCTCCTTGGGGTTGGAGGCAAAGGTGGCAAACTCTTCAAAGCACTTCCCACTCCCCAGCAGCAACACCTCAGTCTTCCTGGATTTAGCTTCTATCGGCCACTCTTCATCCAACTGTTGACTTTGGCTAGATTGCTAGTGAGCTGGGAAATGGTGTTTCTTCTATTTGTGTAAAAGAAATGCAGAGCCAAGTACCACAAGAGTGTTACTGGTTTGTCATCCAACCTGCCTCACCCTCTCCCCAGCCATGACTACAGCAGGGTGGATGGCCTGAGGCACTGTGGAGAGAGTGAATCGTGGGCAGTGCAGTCAGCAGGGAGGGGTGCTAACCCCAGACAAGGCAAGGGCTGGACAGATGAGGGTTGGAAAGTCACTCTTCCAGCTGGAACAAATCTGCACCATGCTGAGCATCAGGGAGAGATGACAGAGGTCACAGAGACCTAAGGAGCAATTCTCAGGAGGGCAACAACAGAGTAGGACAGCACTGGCCAAAACAAAGCTGAAGATAAGCAGCCCTCACAGAAGAAACCATCTTTCAAAGGTCCAGAAACCCCCATCCCAGGGCCCAAGTCCAACAAGCTCCATCTCTCCAAATACAACCAGCCTGCTGCTTGGGATGCAACTGCTGCCTCCAGGCACCTGGAGAGGCCACAGGCTGCCCGCGGAGCTGGGAGCAGAGTCCCACGGAGGGGAGCCACTGAAGCAATGTCAAGTCCACCCCAGCTCTTCCAGCCCGCAGCCTGTGTGTGCATCTCCAAGATGAGAGGCTTCAGCCAGATCAGGGGCTGAGTCATGCTCAGCCCCTGATAACCTCCCAGGACAACATGCAGGTTCTCCCCTGGATTTTAAACACCGAACAATGTACTTGGTGTCTGTCTTGTCCATCCGCCTGTCCCTTTGGCAAAACACCCTCCCTGCTTGGGGCCACAGGGACCAAAGCCAGTGATTCACTTCCCCCTTTGTAATGCTCGGCAGTTGCTGATTTTCCACTAAAGCATCGCAGAAGAATGGGCAGCCTTAACACCAGTGTCTGTGTCTACAGGGAGAGAGAGAAGCAGCCAGCCTTGGAAAGCAGCAAATTGACTGCAAACCAGAAACTTCCCCTTTCTTGGACTCCAAACAGGTTCCTCAGCAGGCAGACAGGATTCATGGCTCAGTCTGCAGGCCCCCAAGCACAGGAGAGGCATTGCTTAGAGAGCACTCAAGTTTATTATCAATTAGCTCACAAACATGCTGACAAGGAAGACAGCTCTGCTAGAACTAGGGAAGGAGAGGGAAAACCACACCATACAAGGCACCTGACTTCAAGCCCACCCACATCATGTCCATAAATCATGGCTCAGTTTATTATCTCCAGGAACAGCAGAAATACCTCTGAAACCTGCCTGTAGCTGTCTTCAGCTCTAGTACCCCCCATTCAAATGAAGGAAACATTGAAGTTTGAAGTCCCTGTTCCTCGGGGTTTGGTGGAAGGCAAACAGGAGAAGCAGTTACCAGCCTCCCCCAGGCAGAAGACCTTCCTGGCAGAGTCAAGCAGAACCTGTGCACCATGAAGGCCACAGGAAGGACCACCCAGTACCTTTGTGTTGCATTCACAGACACCTGTAGCCAGATCTCATGTCAGTTGGGACACCAGACACAGGCATCTAGACCATTACAGAGACATAAAGGCACAAGTCATCCAAATCCTCCCTCTGCTGTGAAACCTCTAGAGCTTCTGTAGGCAGAGGTGCCACTGACAACACCCTTTTCCTTGGGCACAAACAGCACTGCCAAAGTGGGTCTGCATGGCCAGGAACATGTCAGACTCCCTCCCTCACATGATACTCAATGCTGGTGGTACAAGCCAAGAGCCATGTCAGTCCACCATCCAGGTGCCACCCCTATCCCTCACCATGGCTAGTAAGAAGCTGTCACAGAGCCCACATGGCTCTCATTTTGGGCTCTCTCTCATGCCATCTTGCAGTGGTAACTCCAGCTCCTTGCTCAACTTGACATATACACCAGTGGCTGGCCAAGATTTCTCTGGATCTCTCACTACAAACCATAACAAGAGATGTACAAGTCCATGGGACAGTAAAGCCCCCAGCTGTCTGCCCCATGCCAACAAGCTCAGACTTCACCACCATCACCCTGGCATCTTCCTTCTTCTGGCCCCCAAAACAGTGCTAGTGATGCAGGGCCATCCTTGTTGGCTCCCAGCCCATCATGTAGCGTGCAAAAACAAAGAGGAAGAAAGAGATGGGCTGTGAACTCTATTTTTATCTGCTCAGGAGTTGCTGGACACCACATACAAAAGTGAACTCGTCTAAGTACACAGAGAGCTAATAGGTTCTTTTTGACCAGCCTCTGGGGATCTAACTTGCTCCTTAGCCGAAGTGGCTGCTCACATGCCTCTGCAGAGCTCTCAGCTGACATTAAATGCCCTTCCCTTGTCACACATGCCACACATGCCACCTGCCACCCTGTGAGTGTTCTTCTTTGCTCTCGCATATTAAGCAGTGAGCAACTGACTCCCTGGAAGAAGTCCAGCTCTCCAAGCACGGAAACAGCACCTGCCTAGTCCAGTGAGGCTGCAGAACCATGCCCTGCACAAGGGCACAGCACCAGGTGGTCACCAGGAGCTGCAGATTGCACCCAAGTTTGGATACATCGGACCTTAGTGCTGACCCATAAAATGGCCAGAACCGTGATTTCCAAATGCCAAATGTGATAAAGAGCTGTATGCAATCTGCTTGTCTCCAGAGCTGAAGTGCAAGCCAGTGACTCTCAGAAAAATCAAAATGCAGCCTGCAATCACTCTGAGCTTCAAATGGAGCCATCAGAGGAACCAGGCCAGGCTTCTTGATTACAAATGCCACATATGGGCCAAACCTTGCACACTCCATAGACTAAAACAGGAATTTAGAGGATAAGGTAGACCAGGCAAGCTACCACTTCTCTGGCAGAACTGCCCAGGCTGGCCTACTGTGCTGAGCCGCAAACTCCTTTGGGCTGAAACAGTGAGAAAGCTACCACAGTTGGCTCCCCTGCTGCATCTAGGGGCTGGTGTTCAGCAGCACAATCAACAGGCACAGCACTGCTCCCAAATGTAGTTGCACAGCCACTCTCATGCCTTAGTGAGAACACACACATCCAGAAGTATCCTAACAGCTGCCCTCACATGCTGGTCTCCATCAGTGCCACCATGTCACTGCAGACATCATCCCATAGCCATAGCTTTTGCACCATCACAAAACCAGGCATAAGCTGCTGACACAGCTGGAGAGCTGGTTTGTCCATCATGCAACGTGACCACCCCACTGAGGTTTAAATCGCTTTTACCAACCACAGCAATGCCTCCTCTGCCCCTCTCCTGCTCCCCATGTTCCTCAGTACAGGGTTCTATTTGGCAGGGGAAGGACCTGTATTCAGGGCAGTGACATGCAAGAGGAGAGGACAACATATCAACCTGTCCTTGTGCCCAGAAGCACACCAAGATCTCCATCTGAAAGGGCCCTCTGTTTCCATAAGACACAACAACTGCAATCTGAGGGCCTGGCTGCCATCTAATGAAACCTGCTGCAGGGGCATCAGCCAGAGAAAAAGCTCATCACCGGCTGCAGGGAGATCACTCATCTCCCCCGTAACATAGCACAAACACAAGTACTTTTGAGTTTCATTAACATCTTGTTGCCTAGTGACACCCACCCTTCCACCAGGCTGCCAGCTTCAAAGCCCTGAAAAAACACTTTAGCCTATTCATCCTCACATGCACCCCAGGGAGTGGGGGGAGTCAGCTGCCTGCCCCCCGCTTTACACAGGACATGAAGAGGGCAGGCAAAGCCTCTCTCATCCCAGGCGTGCAAGTGAGGTGAAGAGCTTGCAGCTGCGCGCACACAGACACAGACACACACCGGGCATGAGAACAACAGGGTGGAGAAGAGATGGGTGTAGTGCTCTCATCTGAAGAAGTGAGGAAGATCTAAGATATATTTTAAGCTCTAATAATGGTTGAACAGCCAGCAGGATGCCCTGGCCTTTGGATTTATTAGCTCAATGTGGTTAGGTCTCCTCACATCTCTCCATCCCTAGCCATACACAGGATTCCCTCACCTGCAGCACTCAATCCATGAGAGCTGTGTTGGGATGTAACCTTTGCTGACCACTCTTGAAGTCTCAGCCCTGCTGATGACTGGAGAATGAGCATCTCAGTGAGTTTTAGTCTGTGCTGTTCTGCACTGGCTCCACCCCTCCACTTACTCACTAGCCAGAAGACTAGAGGCTGGCTGGGGACTAGGAGCACTCCTGGCCACGTATGCATGATGCCTGGTGGCAAAGCCAGAGTTTCCAGACGTACCATGACCACGAATCTGCTCTACACCTCTCTCATGTGGCCTTTAGTATCCACACCAAGGACCATCAGGGAGTAACAGGTTTCATGGAATCCTCATCTGGAAGGGATCCAGAGCACTGTGCCTGCTTTGGCAGTGCCTGGACTCCAGCTCCTCAGCAGCACAGCTCCAAAGTGATGGAGAAGGCAAAGCTCCAGTGTCATTATCAACCTGTCTTTACATCCCTGGAAGAGTTTGGCACTTTGCTTTTTAGAAAGCCTTATTGCTGAAAAATTCACATGGCCACCCTGCCAAGGCTACAGGCAACCTAATACACCCTGTCTGCCCCCTCCTAATAGCCTCAGCCTCAAAGTATGTTCCCCATCCTCCAAGGTCAGCATTTGGCTCAGTTTTCCAGATATGGGTCTATTAACCCTCAGCTCCCTACCTCCTGTTGTAGTTCTCAGAACTCTTTCCAATATGTCAAGATCTTTTCTGGCAATGAAGAATACCTTGACTCAGAGCAGGACCCCAGGGTGCACAGGAAAAAACCCCACGTGACTTGGGTCTTTTGCCTCCAAAGTCCTAAGCACCACCAGTCCCTCATATGCAGCTGCACACATTACCCTCTGCTGCCTACTTTGTTGTTCGCTTCTACCCTGCAAAATTTCAGCCTCTCCTTCCAGATTTCTTCCTCCCGTGGAGGATATTTTTCCTTCAACTGTAACAGATAATATTTTTCCAGCTTGAATATCTTCTCAATTCCTGCCTATATGTTTAGTTTCTGCATGTCCCTGAAGAGAGCCTCCATACAGGTGAGACAAAAAGAAGGTGGTGCAGAAAGTTGGGTACCAATCCCATCCACCACCAAGCACTCAAGGCAGCATTTCTCAGAATGCTTCTGAAGAAAGGAGGGGAGAACGAGTATATTTTATATGGAAACTTCTAGATCTTCATTTCAACCACCCCTTGTACCAAATCAACTTCAATTAATCCCTTGTTTCCTGCTAGCACTGGTGATTTATGGAAAACACTTGAAACCAAAGAGAAAGGCTTTGATTTTACTGAAGTACCAGCTTAAACCAAATAAGGCAACGCACAGTCAGGTATGAGAAACTGCAGCATAATCCACATGCACAAGGGAGCTGAAAGCAAGCTAGATGACAATCCTGATTCAGACATTAGGAAAACTCTCCAGCATTTGATCATGTGGCTTTAGTGCTCTTCTAACACCTTTCTCTTTTACAGAACTGCTGTATAAATTGTATTGTCATAAATGTCCCAAATGATGTATGTATAGTATATAAAATAGACTATAAACTGGATTTTCTGTACTACCTTACCTACCACATGTAAAATGCATTTGCCTTGCACCCTGCTCTCTTTCATGGAGTCTCAGATTAAGCTGACAGTAGCAGCATTTTTCTTTCAGTTAGAAGGGAAAGTGCATTTGAACTGCCCAGAGGCTGAGTTAAGCTATAGGAATGACTCCCAAGGAGGTGCAGAAGAACCAGGTCTAATGTAAAGACCATATTTGGAGTTTAAAATGGGGCCTGAAAAAGAGTATGCAACCCCCTAGAAAGTAAATACATAAAACACATAAAACAGAACGGTGCTGACAGCTTTAAAACACTAGAAAGTAGAGCAACAGTATCTGGTGCCAGGTAGAGAAGGTATATCATGTACTTTAAAAACAAGAGTATTTTTATATAAGAAAAATGACATTTACGCTCCTCTTGGGTAGCTTGAGTTTTCCCTTTAGGCTTCTCAGCCAGCTTGCCAAGGGCTTTTGACTATGTCAAAGCAGGAGAGAGGATGAGATCTGGAGCTTATGGAGATCTCATTGCCCTGAGTGTAATCTCTTTTCACATATTCTCATGTAGACTGGCACTGGCTTTTTATTTTCAATTTTTTAACAATGTCCCGGATATCTACTCAAATTTGCCTCTGGATCAAGGAACCTTGTGAAAACTATACTGTGTGAGTGAAACACCTTAGAAAGCTGCAATTAGGGCTTATCTGCATTGTGAAAATATGCCATTCAAGTAATGAGCTCAAAGACACCACAGTGGCAGAAAGGGAAGACTGGCACCAGTGTTCTACCCCAGGAACTCAACATCATGCACTATGGGTCTCCTGGGCTGGTCCCATCCCAAACGAAGTGGGAAAGTTGTCACAGCCCATGCCACGAGAGTGCACTCATGGGCAATGGGGGTATGCTTCTCATTCAGAGGTGACTTTTATTTTCTCTGATATTTGGGGATTAATAAATTGCAACCCTCATAAATGTGAAGTGAGTGACAGCCACAAGTGAGCAAAAGGTGCATTCAGTAGGTATGTGGCTAGTATAGACCTCTTCCTAGTACTATATGTATCATGGACAAACAGTCTTGGACACTCAGCAGAAAGTAAGGCAGAAAGCAAGCTCCCCTTTTTCTCATAAATGTGTAAAGTTCAAAGCTGGCAAGACAAGAGGCTCCAGATCCTGCTTTAACAATAAAGACAAATCTGCCTCTGTTTCGAGCAGCATCTTTAAAAAGCAAGTGACCCTGCAGTGAACTTTTTGTTCTATCTGCTAGTCCACAGTGATAACAAGCTCATCAAGATGATTTTGCCAAGCCCCAGTTCTCAATGTCATGTTTTAAGTGGCCACTCCAGCGCAGACAGCTTTATATCCACCCATGGGCTCCACTCCCCTCTGCAAAGGACCATGCTTGACATGTGACTACCACCAGAACAAGAGCAGGTTTCGGTCAATTTTCAAATGGGGGGAATATACTTTCTTCATCCTGCAACCTCTGCTACACACCCAAGATCCTGCTGTCTGCTTGCTCCCTGCTGTTCTCATCCTTCGCTTCCAGGAGAACAGAGATTTTGGCAGAGCCTTCCTGCTGGCATGAGGTTCCCAGTGTTCCCTGGCCAACCCTCCTCAAGGGCTGCATAAAGCCCTTCCTCTCATCAGGAAGGGAGGAGATGTCTCCTCCAGGGTGCTGCAGAGGAGACTGACATCAGGAGTCAGTGGGCCAGGCACGTTGCAACTCAGCCTTCTTCCTTTTCCATCCTGAAAACACCAGGCAACTCCCAGCAACTGCCCTGCCTAAACAGAACCCTCTTAGAGGAAGCTCCCTGCCCTCAAGAGCTTAGCTGCATTAAGCTGTCTGCACAGTGTCTCAGCACCTTATACCACAGCTATGTCCTTTTCTCTTGCCTGAGTTACTGAGAAAATGTTCTGCAGGTCCCAGACATCTTTTCTTTTCTGTGAAGAGGAAGGATACCTTGCTTTCCAGGCAGCCTTCATTCAGCATACACATCCCTTCTGGGCAGCACAGCTCCCTTGCACAGATGCTGGTTACAGATTTATGCCCAACACTCCTGCAGAAAGGGACCTTCTCGGGTGACAGCAGCAGGACCCTCCATGCACAGTGCCCAGA
Organism: Manacus candei; assembly: GCF_025592945.1. NCBI lineage: Eukaryota > Metazoa > Chordata > Aves > Passeriformes > Pipridae > Manacus > Manacus candei. Next base: position 11,005,692 of record NW_026138115.1, on the reverse strand, counting down.
GTCAGAGGCAGCTGGTCATCTATCCTGATGGTGAGGGGCAGGGGCACAAGCCCTTTCCACTCCCTGCTAAATAAACATGAATTCTGCTGATATTTCAGCCTTAGGAAAACAAAGCTGTTTCCATTTAGGTTGGCTTCTGGGCCGAGGTGCAGCTCCTCCCACACAATCATCTATCAAGGCTTTGCTTCTCCAGGCAGAGATTCAGGCTGAGATCAAGAAGAGGGAGGATTTGCAGTTAGTCCATGCCGGGAGGGCCTCTTACACCCCCAGGATTTTTCTCTCGCACTCCCTGTTCCAATCAGCACAGTGCAGGGACCTCTCAGCTTCTGCAGCAACTAACAGGTCCCCACAGGCTCCCTCACACACCTGACTCCAAATCTCCACTGAGCTATAGGCTGCTGAAGGGACTTGGGAAGTGGTGTTCATTGCTTAGTCTGTATTTTAGGGGATGACAGCTTAAGCATCACCAGCTCTGGTGTTAGCAAAGTAGATCCAGAGCTGCCCTTCTAGCCATGTCTTCCCCTGGGCAAGAGCTGAGCTCAGGTAAGATTGAATACATCTTCTTCTTTAGTCCCAGGGAGAAGAGATAATGCACACCATACGAGCAAGCCAAGGATGCAGTGATTCTTCCCCAGTACCTCTCCAAACAGAGGCACTGAAGGCTACATGTAACACCACATCCCTGACACCTGTGCTCAGCACAATGCTCAGGCTGACCTTCACGTCCACTTTCCCAAAACTGCCAGCATGCCCAGAAATGGATCTATGACAGCTACAGTGGGAATGCCCACAGATCCATTCACTAACCTTCACCCCTGCCAGGCGCTAATACAAACCAACCAGTACAGCCAGCTGTGTATGACCAGCACAACCCTGTTGCTCAAGAAGCTGCTACTTCTTACCAAGGCTGAGGGCACAGTTCTGACAGTAAGTTATCTCCTGCTGTCACATTTATGCTTCCTGGGCTCTTCTGGCAGAGAAGCCCAGAAGGCATCACTGCTTCTGCTTCCAGGTGTGAGTTCTGGAGGGCCTGAGCATATGTGTCAGAAGCAGAACCATGAAAACTAGCAGCTGTCTAATCATGCTCTTCACTAAGGCTTTAAGGGTCTCCTACAGACTCCCAAAGACTTCCTACCTCCAGAGCAGGCTACTCTCCACAGTGAAGGTGCAGTCATCATAAACAGCAAGTCCAACTAGCTCATGATAAGAAATCATTTTAAAGCAGTCCCGCCACTCAGGCAATCAGGCAATATTTTGGTCCAGGCAGTTCCTGAATAGCATAGCTGACTTCTCTCTTAACTCTCTCTGAAGACTCACTTCAGAACACACTGAAACCAAAATCACCAAACCCAATCTCTGCTGAAAGACCAGGACCCTGTGGAGGATTCATGGGTTTTGTTGCATGTTTATAGAGAATCTAATACAGCACTGTTGTAGTGCATGGCTTCAGAGTTTCTGACTGTTACCTCTGTACAAACAAACACAAATAAAGCCAATATATATGCAAATAAACAAAAGGAGAAAGCAAATTCACTCATGTGAGGATTGATTTCCTGTCTGGGCACAGCAAGACAGGTTTAGCAATCTAGAAGGTCACACTTGCGCAACTCCTGCTTGTTCACAATGCAAATGTACAGGGAGGTTGGAGACTGGGTGTTTGTCCTGGAATTGAGTCTTCTCACAACCACTGACCTGGAATCACCAGCATCCTCCATCCACCAAACCACCAAGAGCTTCTTCTACCTCTTCCTTATTGACAAATCAGACAAGCCAGCTCCTGTGGGATCATGGCAAACTGACAAGAGTCAGTATCCCACCAGCACAATCCACTCTTATCCAGGAGGAGACTATGGACTGGAAAACACAAGCTGTTCTTCTCAAACTTGACAGTGAACTGAACTCCAGTGAACATGACTCCAAGTTTGTAGTGCCTAAGAACCAATCCTCATACTTGCAAGCATGAGCAAGATCTACCTAGCTCTCAGAAGGCAAATAAACTTGCTTTTGCTGCTACAACTGTACAGAGAAAGTCTGATGCAGAAGCACAGAAATAGTAGTATAGAAATAGATGATGTAACTGCAAGAAGCAGGCTCCAAGTTCAGAGAAGTCTAAGAGCATGGTTTCATGAGACAAATGACCAACCTAAGAAGTGGCTTCCTCATCACCAAAAGGGGAATTCCTTCCTTTTCTTCCCCTCACTACTAGATTTGCAATTCCGTCCAATTCTTCTGGTCTCATGATATTTCAATAAGCCAATTTAGTCCACTGAAGTGACAGAAAATCATCCTTAATTCTGCTCTGTTCATTTTTTGCAGTTTATTTAACTGAGCCAACTCACCCAGAGGCCAGATGAGGACGTGCAAGTGAAGCAGCAGAAGGGCATGGCCAGGTGCAAAGGCAGCAAGACCTTGCCTTTGGCTGCCAATGCTCATTCTTACAGGCTCCTCAGCTAGCCCAGAAGTTGGCATGCTGAAGGGGACACTCAAAATATTTAGGAAACAGCAGCAGGACTTTTAGGTCATGCAGTTCCACACCATGTTATAAGATCCACAGAAAAAAAACCCGAGTGACTGAATTGCACAGGAAAACATCCAGGGGCTGGAGAGAGGCATTTCGATGCAGATCAGTGACAGGGTGCAGGCACTCCCCCACCTGCCTGCAAAGGAGGGACGCTAAACATTGCCTGGGCAGGAAAGGCAGCAGCCTGTGGCACAGCACCCAGAGTCCTGGTGAGAACTACCTCTCAGAGACACACACAGCAACCTCAGGAAATCTTTCAGGACATCTCCAGAAGGCAGTCAGTGGTGGACATATGCCGGTGTCCTACCTCTGGCCATTGCAAAGGATGACAGTCAAATTCCCTTGCTGAAGCATGGAATAAGGTGACATCCTATGGCCTCCATGAGGAGGGAAGGAGGAACGGCATGGCATGGTCCTTAATGGAGTCCTATTTCCTTGGGACAGTGCCAGAGGATTTAAGGTACATCAGGCAGCTGGGCATTCAGCAATCCCAGCTCAGCGATCACTTGACACTATGTCTTGACTGACTGGACGAGAATTCTCTTCCAGTGCCTGCACAGCCCCCTGTCCTCTGTGCGGAGTCTGAGGTCATGTTCCTTACTGGGAAAGCCTTCAACAGGTGCTGTATCTCCAAGGGCACTGCTCTCCCTACCCTCCAGTCCCTCCACACAGACCGATGGCACGGAGGGGAAACTCGTCAGCAATGCCTAGGACTACAGGCACGTGCAAGGGTTGCGTGCTTGCTTGGGCACTGAGCCTCCCTCAGAGCAGCAATGACAGGGGTTTGGCCACCTCTCCCTGCCAGCATCACCTCTGCCTTTCCTGAATTTCGTTCCTATCAGACAGTCTTTCATTTGGGCACCAAGATATGTCAGCTTCAAGAAACTACTTGATGTCAGTCAACTCTTTGTCAGACATTTGAGCCTCTCCAAAATTGTTGACAGCCAAGGGTAAGTGTCTAGAAATGTCTCCAGCCCATGCATTGCCTTCACTTCAGAAGAGAGAGAAGGGCAGTAGCTACTTTAGGAGCAACAAGCATGTTGAAAACAATCTGCAGGAATATAGAAAAACAAAGGCTGAATTGCCCTTTCCTTGGGCAGCTCTGAGTGATGTTGACAGAGAAAGTCAAGAGTTCGGAGAAGTAAAGGAGAAACTACAGTTACCTCCTGGCTAAGCACCTGTAATTTGCTATAATGTCTTCTTAATGACTGAGGGGCTTCTGCTGGAAGCCATGTGCAAATTCTCTGCTTTGGTGGCTACCAACAAAACCAGTCTTTCTGGCCCAGCAAATGAGTGAGTAGCAGCAAGAAAGACAGGAGCCATTAGGGGTGATGCAGTGTAACACTTTGCTCCCACGTCCATGGACTCTTACAGAAAAGCAGAGACAATTTAAAAAAAAACAAATTAACAATATGTGTTGTTGTACAGCAGCAGGCACTATTCCCAACTCTTCATCCCCACCAAGCTGCCAGTACAGCAGCAGTGCTTGTCAGGGAAAGGCACCTCTCCTATCTTTACTGCCTCCTTCAGCAAAAACCCTACAGCTCCAGCAGGATGTCACAAAACCCAAAGTTTTGTGGAGGGGTTGCAGCTTGTGTACAGGAGCATCTCGGTACTGACCTGAGGCAGGTGCACTGAAGTGCTAAGCTCTTCCTCACCCAACAAAGGACCAGATCATGCTACAGTTGTCATCCTGAGCTTAACACATTCCTCACAGAGTCTCTCCTGTATGGACCTCTCTGAGCTCCAACATCTGCATCTTTGCTTCTGTACCCAATGTGCAGACGCCTGCCTGGGTACCAAAATGACCCAAATCACAGCAAGGTGACACAGAAATATGGAACAAACAGCTCAATAATGGCTAAAAACTGCCAGGAGACATCTCAGAGTGTCATCGCTTTGCTAATACCAGCACTTCAAAGCACACCTTAGATCTATGTACTCTTCAGTCGGTACTACCTGGATGTATTGCTCTAAAAAATACCCTCTTGGGAAAGAAATTTAACTCCCACTCCTCTATCCACCCTGATGCTACCATGAAGGCTAGTCACCAACAGGACAGGGGCAAACTGACGACCTTCACAGTTCTCCTTCCTCATGGGAGCATCATTAGCCTGTCCTATTCCTGCATGTGCCTGGGGACCATGACAAAGCGCTGGGTACAAACTGAGTCCCTTGGAGGGACAGCAGGACCTGACCCCCCTATGTTGGTTCCCACAGCCCATGGAGGAGTTTCCATTGAAATCCAAGTTGCCTGGTCTCATAAAGCGGAGGCTGTGGCTCAACTGAGCACGATGTTAGTTGCCTCAGCATTTGGGGGAACATCCTGCCAGGAACCAGGTTTGACTTACACAGCTGGGACGTGCCGTGGGATGGGTGCCTGAGCCCCCTGCAGGGAGGCATCCCACCCTGTCGTGCTGGTCCTCCTCCGGAGGGAGCTTGTGGGGGGCTGGAAGGCAGCAACGGCACCAGGCGGGTGATATTCCTGCTCGGGAACAACTTCTTCACACCGGAAGCCCTGGAAGCCTGAGCGACAGGTACAGACCTGGGGACGGCTGCAGGAGCCCTTGTTCTGGCATGGCGGGTCGCAGACAGCTGAGGAGACACAGAAAGGCCATTAGTGGACACAGGACTTGGCCCCACGGTGGTGACATCCAACTGAGGCTGCACAACCAGGACAGTCCCATCTCCTCTCTGCAGGCAGGTGACCTTCACAGTCGCAGTGTAACTGCTGCTGGGGGCCCTAACACAAGGTCACCTCCATTCTCCACACTGGTCTCTGCCAAGCTCTTCTCCAACAAAACTCATTTCAGAAAGTTCAGAAATGAGCAGCATGGCCTCCATGGAGCATACAGGCTCCAGCACTGCCCATAGTGCTCTAGGCAGGAAGAGGTCCTTAATCCCAAAGCAAGTTATCTTTAGTCTGTTTTGGGGTCTGATTTGCACAGTGCCCCTGGTCTGTCCCCTCCAGAGCTTTCCAGCTTTCCCTCTGGAGCTGATTTTGGAGTCACTGCACTCCAATTCCTATGGGGACTTACAGTTCATTAACCTTATGCCTAAATCACCCTCTGAGCCTGCGTGTGTTCCTAATTACAGCACATCAGCTTCAGTTTGTGCCGTGGGAGGAAAGTGCTATTAATTATACACTGGACCCTAAGTCAACAGATGCCAAATAGGGTTTATAACCCAGCCAGCGGCAGCCAGAAAACCACAGCTCACTCCAGTAGGACCAGGCTCATTGTTCTGAGCAAAAGTAATGAAAAGGCACTGGAACACAGTGTTGTCCTTCAAAGAAAGAACGGTCAGCTGGCCAAAGGGTAATGAAACCTTGTTGGACAACACGAAGTGGACATTAACCTCCAGCCACATGGAAGCCCTGTGAATGGGTTTCAACCCAGGCAGCCACCACTTCTTCTGAAGGCCCCTTTCCCCGGACTGTCCCAGGGAGACTGCAGGGGCATCTGACATCCCACCACCTTCACACCCAGCTGCTGGGCTTTCATGAGCACGTCGCTCCCTCTCTGGCTGTGCTCTCCATCCCCCCAAGATCCAAGCACACTGCTTCTGAGCAACAAACATACAGACAGCTCTACCCTTGTGTGCCATCCATACATCATCCTGCTGTCACCAAGTGAGAGAAGTCCTTGTGCACTCTTGAGGTCCTTTCACAGCAGTATAGCCCCCTTCCCTCATCCCGCAAATGGCCTGCCATCATCTTTTCCTACCTAGATCAGGGATATGTTCACTGGAATGTTTCCTGTGACATTTATTACCATGTTAACACTCAGGAAGAGAGGGAGACCTCAAGGAAAAGGAGACCCCAAGTCACGTAGGGCTGTATAGGTTAAAGCCAGAGATTTTGATGAAATCCCCCAGTAAAATAAATCAGCCAACACTGAAGACTCTGGAACAGGGACAAGGTGCTAGTCAGGCAGGAATTAACTGTCTCTGGGAAGTCTGGCACTCCAGAAGTTGATGTAATTTATAATAAAAAACTCAGCTGTGATTTAAATAGACTGCCAGTCCCTACTGTTATCTCCCAATAAATGCCTGTTTTAACAAAGGTCACCAGTCCAGGAAGCCTGCCATTGAAAACAACCACTTCACATGCTGAAATACTGCAGAGCACGATGCTGGGACCTGGAACCACAGCAGTTCTCACAATCTCTCCCACCAACAATGTTCATAGTCATATCAGACTGTGCCCTTCAGCAGGAAAGCAGTGATAAGTGACCAGGCACTTTAAAAAGCCCCTAAGGCAGCTGATATAGAGAAGAGAAAGAAGGGAATGGGATTAGTTTTCTGGTCTCTTCAAGCAGGATGGGTGGGGAGCTGCCCTAGCTGAAATATTCCAGCTCTGGGATTAATCCCCTTCCTGGTTGCTTTTACAGACTTGGGAAGAATTTGAAAGAGCTTTAAAATCCAGTGGTTTTCACGCAGTCTAGCTATGCAATATAAGGAGAGCAGATCAGTCAGTGGCAGCATTGCCACTGTGAAATCACTAGTCAGACCCCCAAAACCATTACACTGACTGAAGAAACAAGACAGTTAAAAATATATATGTATTTGGAATCTTTCTTTTTGCTTTTTGGTTTCTGAGCCCAGGGGTTAATCTCAGAATGTTGCTTCCCAGCTGTGGGGACTATAAACAGTTGCTGTTGATGGCTACTCATTTCTTCTCACTCTAGTCTCATGTAATCACCTGCTCCAGGAGCTGGGGCATTAGGGAAAACAAACAGTCATCTCAAAACTCTTAATAAAATGATGAGACTTGGAGCACTGCCAAGGTATCACTAGTAGCAAAGCTAGTTTGTTCAAGGGCATCTAGCAGTGCCCTCACAGATCAAACCTGGTGCTGTCTAGTCTTCAGTGCATAAGACAAGTCCTCCCAGCAAGGTCACACAGAAGGGATGACTGCAGCATGACTGACCACCCAGTTAGGCCAGGCAGGCAGGACCATCAGAGGGGAACAACACCAAGCTCAACCTCCCATCGCTTTGCAGGCATACCCGGCCCTGGGCTGAGCAATGACATTGCAAGGTGACATTCAATTAGTGAGTCCCTGCAGCTCTGCATGTGCTCTTCATCTAGGAGGGTGGTGTAGACCTTCACTGTAAGCAGCTCCTGCTCAGTCCCATTTAAACGCGGGGGAACCTGTCCATCGGCTAGGCCCTCCATAGGAAAACTGCAAAAGGATCCCCAGAAGGGATGGACAATTTAACACAAGTGAGATCCGTGCAGGGTGACAGGCAGGTAGATCAACAGCAATTCAGGAATAACAGAGAGAAAACAGAACTTCAGTGAAGAACAGTCAGGGTTCAAAAAACCCTACAGCCACTGTACAGAAGAAACACAAAAGATGAGAGCAAGTGAATGTTATTTTGCAGATGTGGAAAAGCCCCAGGTGCTAATGTGACTGTCTGAAGTCACACTGTGAGGCCACAGCAGAGCCAGCAACTCCACCTGGAATTCTTGCACTTTTTTGGCTATCTTAACTGCAAGACCATCTGTACAAGACTACCAAGTGCATTAGTTTAGTTAGTCCTTCCCGACATACTGATTAAAATGTTTCTTTCAAACTGTAAAACATCCATGACAGAAAAAAAGCTCACCCTGCATTTCCAGCCCAGACCAGTGGGCTTTGGTATCTCCCAAAGCAGCAAAGAACCATCATGAATAATTCCGATGAAAGTGGAGGATGATAAATTAATATGGGGAGGCTAAGCAAGAGGATTCCCTTGCTCTTAAGCAGAGAGGAAGGATGATGAGCTAACAGGCAGCAGCCAAATTACTGACAAGTGTACACTGCAGCCACTGCATCCCCCAAAACATGGGCAGTGCAAGGGGGCTTCTGGCCAGCTTGTGTATATAGGTTTCTTCTTCACCAAACTAAGGACATAATGGCCAGAGTCTCACCCCAGGACAAAGTCAAACAGGCAGGGGGTTGGATGAATTCTTCAGGCCTACATACAGATGTAGTTCACTATCCCTAATGGCTCACAGGATGGAGCCTCACAAGATGCCCTGTATGCAGCTTAATGTGATGATGTGGCAGCGTGTGGGGTAGAAATCAAGTCCACTGCAAGCAGGCAAGATCTTCCTTCTAAACTCCTTTAGCTCACTTTTACTTTCCCAGAAGACACTGTTGCCCCAGAGAGATTTCTCTCTTTAATCTTCCCAGTCACTGACTGTCTGAAAATTCCACAAGTCCTCATGGCACTTTGGTCCTCATAGCTGGAACATACCAAAAGACTAGAGACACCTCCCTATGGCTGGAGTTTAGTCATATGCAGAGATGTTGGAAAAGTCCCTAGAGAAGCATGGGTGAACTAAGAAACCACCATGCTTGGTAGGTGAGAGGAAGTAGATTATGGCAACTATTCGGCCTATCCTCTCTCCTGCACCCAGGCTCAAATCCTTCAAAACCAAGGTCCTGTCAAACACCTCAACGCCAGTTCTTTCCATGCTTCATCATCCTTAAGAGGTTCCCTCTGCCTGCATTTCTACCCTGCTAACTTCCCTGATATGCCACATATCAAAGACCATGAGATCAGACATTAAACAGCATTACAGTGCAGAAACTAACTGGGATGGGCTGTCCAGCTTGCCTTGGCAGCTTTAAAAACAGCTGAATGTTTCCACCAGCTTGAACTCCATCAGAAAAGCCCAGAGAGGGAGGTAGCTGAGAATGAAATTATGTTTACACATCACCAATCTCCACCTAAATCCTGCCTGAGATTTATCATCCCCTGTCAGGGGGACACTGTCAGGCCTGATCACGTTAACACTGTCCTTTTAATGAATCCTTGAGAACAAGGGCCCAGTACCTAAGTGATCGCTAGGCAGCCTGCATGGCTGCAAGCCCAGATCTACTGCTCCTACCAAAATCCTAATGAGAGAAAGATGCTACCATCACTGGCCCTGCACTGTGTTTACAGACGCTGTCTGGCAGCACAGCACGCTCTCTACCGTTTGGCTTCTGTCGGTAGGAGGGAGAAGGAGAAGGGAGGTGAGTCAGCCCTTGGCCCCCAGCTCCCAAACACCAATCGCTAATGCAATTACCCCAGCACAGCCAAAGCGCCGTGAGATCTCGAGGCAAACAAAGCTGAGCCTCTTTCCCTGCTTAACATCTGGGCAGCTGCTGCCACTCAAGCGAAGGCAGATGCTCTGGGCTATTCTGGGTCGGGCATTCCCCTCCAGAAAGCCTGACTGCTGCCTGTGCTCCCTGTCCTCCCAGCATACCAGGCACTGCAGGCAGCCCGGCAGCTCCCTGGGACCAGGCAAGTGCATGTGGCCACCAGTTCCCTGGGAAGGCCCACAGGTGGGCTGGGTGGTGCAACCCTATCGTTCAGGGACAGGGATCACAGCAGGGGCTGGTCTGTGGCTGTGAAGCTATTGGGGATGGAGATGACAGCTCACTTGCCTCTGGTAGGCAATGCACTGGTGCCTCCCCAAACCTCTTCCCTTTCAGCGCTGGGTCAGGGAGCCCACAATGAGCTCAGCCCCCAGGGCTCTGCCAGGGCTGTCTGGAGGAGCAGAATACTTATTACTCCCTCTGTGGGTAAGCAGGAGGACCTTTTCTGCACTACAGGAGTGCCCTGCACCCCACTGCCATTTTACACATCCCATGTGCTGCTTCGTGTTCCAGCCCCACCCATCCCAGCCCTTGTGCCAACTTCATTAATTGCTTTCCTTAATAGCACTCAGATAATTTGCAGCCCTGATTTCTCCGTCAGCATCAGCAACGCTCACCCACGTGAGCACAGCCCCAATCTGGTTCCCACCCGCTGGGACTTTCACAGACTTGTCTTTGCTTCAAGCAGGACAAGCGAGAGCCTAAGTCTCAAAACTCACCCATAAATGTGCCATTGCAATGCCCTGCCCACACAAGATCCTGCTTGGGATGGACACTAATAATAATAATGAAGTAAACCCACAATTATTCAGTCTACTCAGCCTGCCAGGAGACAGGAGGAGCTGACCCGCAGCCTGGCAAACTCACAGGGAGGTCATGGCATTGCCTCTGCAGACCCCACGATCCATCTCCTTCCCTGCCACAGTGCAGGGGCCACCTGCAGGGTTACAGCACTACTCTAGCACTTTTTAGGGGTGCACTGTGAGACTTGCACTGGTTGAGACTGTCATACTCACGTTTGATGCAGCGGTTTGTGCCTGGAGCCATGGTCCATCCTGGGCAACACTGTCTGCCACAGACATTTGGCCTAAGCGGAGAGACAAAGCATGCGGTTAGGAGAAGGGGAAGTCAAGGTCTTGTTGCAGCCAGCACCTCTGAGTCACCCGTAAAATTATTTCCTGCAGCATCTAATATTTCCTTCCAGATGGACCAGCAGCTGAGATCAAAACCAATGGGACAAGGGCTGAGTTGTTTAAGTGTTTGGAAAAGAAACCCCCAAGGACTATGTGAATGCTGCAGTGTGAGCGATCCCTCAGAGAATATCTCCCTTTTGAACTGGCATTATGCTGGATTCCTGGCACAGCACTCAGAGGAACCATTTTGCTCCTGAGAGCAATTGGAGGCCAGCAGTCTGTGATCTTAAAGATCTCATGGCTCTTCATGGTATTGGGGTGTAAATTGGGCCTGATTCCAATTTGGGTCATAGCATCTCGCCTCCGCAAATGTCCCAGGCTGCTTCGGCCGAGGAAAACACTTCATTCTCCACCTAACTGCTGCCGCCTGTTGCTGTTCATTGCTCAACCCTGCCCTGGGAAGGACGGCACGCCAGCAGTCACGCAGGATGCTCCCCAGCTTGCTCTCTGTTTGCAAGTACCCCAGTCCTGCATCTGTTATGTGCCTCTGGTATAGTGACCTCAGAGGCTGGAGACCCTCAGGTGCTATGAAATTTGTGTGCACAGTGCTACACTAATTCCAAGATGCTCAAATCATTTCCGTGGGTGTTAAATCCAAGATTGTGCTGCAGCAACTTTTTGCCTTTACGTAAATGATGTATTCCCCACCTCCTTTCTGTGTTTTCAGGTAGTGATCACTGTAAACATACAGTGCTGGGTCTCTGAGAGGTGGTCTGCAATGCCCAAGCAGGCAGCTCATGCTGCTTCCTCTGGTCGCACCTCATATTTACATATCTATAATGAGAAGGAATAACAAGTTCCAGGGTACTCTCCAAGCGTATTACTCATCATGGAGGGAAGGTTTTCGGAATAGATAACTTTTGCATGTCTAGGCAGATGGGAAAGTACCATCATCAAAAGATATAAAGTTAGAATAAGACAGCCTGAAAGCTCTGGAAAGCCTCTGGAAACAAAGTGGGGAGTATGGTTTATTTCTAATGCTGGACAAGGCAGTTGGAGCTGCTGACAGAATTTACAGGAACCATGGAAACATGCACATTTGTCTTTTGGATTGACTTTAACATGAACACAGCAGGGTCAGAAGATGATCCTGCTCCAAAGTGGCATCCTCCTGACTCCTGCATCCACATGGCGTGAGATGAGCCTCTGGAAGTGCCAGAGCTCAAGCTGTAGGGCTCACACTTTAGGAGAGCCAAGGATGGTGGATGGCAGGTATGCCAAGGATTGTTCTGATGTTCATGAATGAAGCTGCCTGTAGACGTACAATCACTCCATGTGGGAAAGGGAAGTGGTCTCAGAAGGCGCATCATTTTTAAAGTGTTACCCAGCCATTCAGGATCAATATTTTATTAACATGGGCAGATTTTTATAGGGAGAAAGCACTTAAATTCCCTTGGTGTGACTTCCTGCAAGTAGAATGAGCCAAAATAATTCTAGCATCCACTCATATCTGCTCTTGCTGGGCAAGAGCACCAATTTCCAGCATTTTGTCTGTCAACCCAAAGGGATCTATGAGTCTCTTCTTTAAGACATCCCCAGAAAATATTCAAGGAAAGCAAACCTTTCTTTATTTACTGCAAAAAAGCTCACAAGGCCTTAAACTTTTTTAAGATGTCCTGATCAGTATAAAGAGAAAAACACCAAGCTGGAGCATGTCTGTTGGTAATTAAGGTCTACTTGAGGGACTGTACAACAGGCAGCAGCATAGGCATCTTTGCTTAGACTGTCACAGCTCCCATTCTTCCCTTGGCACTGGTGAAACACACCTTGTAAGTCATATTCAGGCAGCCTGTTCAATGAGCAAAGCCCTTGCCCTTTCCCACCTCAGCTTACTCAGATAATCATGTTTCTTGTAGGCAAAATATCTACCTTCTCCAGAAAAACTGTTTTGTCCACTTATTAGTTCTTCATGGGATTGAAGTTCAAGTTTTATCTACATCTCTCGCACACATGCTGGAGGGAGCATGTTGCTAGCTGCTCTCAGTGCCAACAGCAAACCAGAAGTTGTAGGAAGAAAGGTATGAGGCTAAACCAGACAGGGGTCCAAGCCTGAGCAGACAAGATCAATCTTGAAGGCATGAAACCCCTGTTGAGCTGGGCACAAACCTCTCATTAACTGAGCCACTCTGTGCCACTGCCCACTCCAGACGTGAATTGCCAACCCCAGGTGAAGGGAGATGCCAGCACCAACCAGGGCGATGCTCCCGGAGGGAGGACAGCCTATCGTGTGCAGAGGGGAGCAATCTGGCAGGGATGCCCTCAGATGCAGGGGTAGAGGGAGTACCCGGACGGAAATGTCCCTTCCTTTCATCACCTCCTGGATGAGAAGATGGGAAGAGATGGAGGCAGGGATGACCTCCAGGAGTGGAAGTGAGCTAACTTTCCATGAGTAACATGGAGGTAGTACTGGAGGGTAGAAAAGAACCACAACTATTTCCTGATGAAAGCCCAGTGGCAGAACTTTGTACAGAGCATGGGGCCCAGGTAAGCAAGAGCTTTAGCAAAGGGAAAATAGCTATGGGGGCTTTGCTGCATGGGACCCAGTCCTGAGCACGCCTGGTTCTACTTTTTGTTGTCATTTGCATAGCTTGAACACCATGTGGTTTCTACTGCCTTACAAAGAATTCAGACTGAATCCCATGAGGTTTAAGGAGCACGGCATGTTTACAACACTGAGGTACGGTGCTTGAGGGAGAGTGGTGTTCCCCAGATGCATTTGTCCTGTTGCACATGCCATCACCAACGCTTTGGGCAAAGACGTGGCTCAAACATGAGCCACCTGTGGGGCATGCCCAGCCCTGAGCCTCTCCACCCAGCACTCCTTCTGGAGAACAAAACAAGTCACAGGGTCCCTCCAGGACTGGTATCACCACCACAGGAGCAACTGCCGAGGAGCTACCTGAAGACACTGAGCAGCCCCTGATCACCCCTTGTCATACAGGGAACAATGGCCTCCAGGGCAGCAGGCAGAGCTCCTCACAAGGGGAGGAGCCCCCAGCAGACCTAAAAGTGATGTATACCAAAGCCATGCTCATAACTTTGAAGTATTCAGCAGCTGCGCAAGCTGAGCACCCAGGTTGCCCAACCCTTGGAACTGGAAGCACAGCAGCAAGGAAATGGGAGCAAAACTCTCACCCTTATCCAGGGTAGCCTGGGCTGCAGAGGGACCAGAAGATGGGTGGGCATGTGGAGGGGTCAGCAGCTCTCCCAGGTGGAAAGAAATTCAACACAATCCCAGATCAGAGCAGAAGGGAAGACTTGTCCTCACATGGGTCTCCCAAGCTAAAGTTCCACTGAACCTCACACTAGGTCACACTCCATCGGCTGCCCTGTTCCCAGCCCTGACACTGATTCTAAAACAAGCCTACAGCAAATGCTCTGTCTTTCCTATCTCTGTCTCCTTACCAGCAGAATAGGTTAATTACCATTGATTAATGGTTAATACAGTTTCCAATAGCCAGTTTCCCCTCTTTGGAAAGAAGGGGAATTGAATGGCTCAGACAACTGAATAGCCACAGTGCCAGAGAAAGCCCTAAGGCACAGGTCACTGCATTTCTGGCCAAATGCAGAGTGGGGCATTGAATCCATATCTCAGCTCCTGCCTCAAGTGCCACATACATCCTGAGGTCTCCAAAGAGTATAGGCAGCAGTAAGCAACTGCAAACGAAGTTTGCTCCTCATTCCTCATTCCGTGGCTAGCATGCACCCAGGTATAATCCCTGGCACATTGTGAGAGCTTGGTGCACAGGAGCTCTCAGGCACTACTCGCTGACCTGTTCCTTTTCTGGGACAGACATCTCCCTGACACTCCCCACAGAGCTGAAGCCAGTGTCAAGAAGCCCCCCTACACCCAGAGGTATGATTCATTGCTCTGACTGGATGCACCAGCACAAACTTCACCTTGGGCAAAGGAGCTGCCACAAGCCAGCCCTTCATCCCCTGTTTTGCTGCTGCAGCCAAAGGCTATGGTCAGGATCAGACCCCTACTATGCAGAGGTACCCAGGATTGGAAAAGCCTGTAAGATCTTGCAGTGTTATCTCAAACAAGAGCCAAGCAACCGTAACAGGCACTAGGGGGAAGGAAAACAAGAAAACGGTAGTAAGATCATGGCTTTTACATATTTTCAGCACGTGCACAGCCTCAGCAATGATCACACACTGTTTCTGAAGCATTCAGTAGAACCTTTTTTTTCACCACTTATTTTAACAGCAATCTATGCATCATTTTGCAACTTCACAGAGAACTCTTTGCTGCCAGATATGCTAACTCCATTCAGGCCACATCCTCACAGGAGGCCAGAGGGACAATTAGATCATCAGGTCTGCCTTTCTACTGCAGGAAAGTGAACTTCATCCAACTGCCTATGAAATATTTGCAGTCAGACCCAGTGAAGAACATTAGCAAAAGGCTGTTGGCATTGATGAGTCACTGAAAACCCTCTGCCAAGTCCACATCAGCATTAACTGCCTCCACTCCTGAGCAGTCCTATACACGCATTGCAGCAAGAACCTATATGCCACAAAGCCTGGGTAAACCAGGACTATACAACTATGGATGGTGTCTAAAACAGCAATTAAATGTGAACTGGGATGTAGAATGCAGAAAAAAAAAATGGGAGGGAGAAAGAATGAGTGTGGGACTATCGGTCGGGGGAGTCTCACATGCCCCTTAAAATTGTCCAAGCAAGTACCTGAAGCAGAGGCTCCTCCAGATTACTCTCCTATTACCCACCTTCCTCTGATTTTGTGTATATCATCTGAGGATCATCACTGTGACCCACCCTCCCAGCCACAGGGCAGAAGAACAAGGGTGGTCACATCCCAAGGGTCACAGAGGTAGAGGGAGGTGCCTGCAGTGTCCTCCCTGCCAGTCCAAACTAGGGATGCATCCAGTACATGAGTACAGCCACAATTGGTATGTGTCAGGGCTTGGGACTCCCTATCTCATGACACTTAGGAAGAAAATCTTTCTAGTCAGGGGGGCTGGAAAAACCGGCAGGTTAAGCAAAGCAGTGATGTTTTCAGGGCTGAATTGTTTTCCTCGCTCAGTGTCAGAAGTCAGTAATTTTCTGTGGTGTTTGCTGTGGTATCAAAAGTCACCTCACAATGAGTCTTCAGGAGAAAATACCAAAATCCAGATCTTGCAAGACTTGCAGTTGGATGCATTCATGAAAGTGTTTGAGCAAGTTGCACCTGTAAAAAGATCAGACACGAGCAGGGTGGCAGACACATCCAAAGAGTCCCCACGAAAGAAACTCAACCTCAGGTATGCAGCTATCAGACAAAGTGAGAAAATAATTATCCAGAAAAGGATATAGTGCCAATAAACAGGGGTTTTAGCCACAGAACTCTGTGTGGCTCCTGGAGGTACCAGCAGAGACCTCTGAGTGGGGAATCTGGAAAGGCAACCCATACAGGAGTTGAGATTTTAAGCCAATATAATTGTATAAATAAATAGCACCAGGGTTTAGTACAGCCTGCAAAGCTACCTGAGTAAGGGAAAATGAAGGTTGTCATACCAGAGAGTAGTAGAAGTTCAGTGTAAACAGCAGAACAGAAAATATCCCAGCTGGCAAAAAAATGACACATCATGAAATGAAGTTTTTTAGGGGCCCTGAGTTTCCTGGATGAAAATGTGTCTAGCGAAGCAAGGAGTGTAAGAAGATGGATGAGGTGGAAGGACACAGTCTCAGAGAATGGCTAGAGGCAGCAACAGCTAGCTTTCCATGAGGAGCAACGCCATGCGGTTACTCATGGACAATTATTTCAGCTAGGCTTTCTCATAACCTCCGAAGACAGTAGGTCACAGAGATGCTTCAAAAGTGCCGATTTGGACTCCAGAACAGACAGAAAGCCATTATATGCACTTTCCAGAACTGAAGTTCTTGGGGATCAGAGGAAGCCCTGTATCCCCAGCCCATACATTCCAGTGCAGAGCAGAGGCAGAAAGTGCAGCACAGCCTGCATGAGAAACACAGCACTAGGACACAGCTCTTTCTTCCTCTATGCTTGGAGGCAATGGCACTTGGTGATGCAGCTGATAACAGGTAAACAGTGTGTAAGTGCTGGACCAACCATCCCTGTTTACACCATTGATTAAGGGATGAAAGCTACTTGCAAAGAGGTTAAGGGCTCTTGTGAACACAGTGTGAACCTGGAGGCTGCCCACATGCTCCTGACAGCAGTGCAAGCCAGCTGTTGTCATCGGAGGCAGCTGCAGTCTGAAAATCTGGTTGAGACTGTTCAGGGTACTCAGTGACCAGAAACGTCCTATGTATCAGATGACTCAAGTCCAACTGAACTGCCACATGAACCTAAAGCAACACCAACAACAGTCCAACTGCAGAAAGGGTAAAATCTTTTTGAGCCCAAAGAAGTCCAAACCTTACTGAACAGGACTGGATCTTCCCAAGACTCTCACTCTGGGTAAGCTCAGGACCTACATGCCATTGACTAGCTGTCAGTGATAAATACTTTACATATCAAACATAATGGAAGTAGAGCAAAGTTGGTACATCTGTGGATTTATTGAAGAAAAAAATACACAGTGGCACAGAAAACATCTCTGTCTCAAAATTTTGCAAGGAGATGAGTATGGGAGAGAGAAAACTCCGAGACACACCTTTTCCGTTCTAGTGAAGCTCCCCACCCGACATTAGCAGAAGACATTTCTGCCCATGTCACAGGGCTGTCAGCCCAGAGCCTACCCTCATTATTCCCCTAGCAGGGCTCACATGGAGAGAGGACACATGCTGCCACATGGGTCAGTAAAACTCCTGCACGATGGTTTCGGTAGCCCTTCTCAGGTGGCAGAGGAGATCATCTCGAACGGCATGGAGCCACGGAGGTGCAGAGAGGGAACTGCAAAGGAGGGGGCCGGGGGCCGAAGGGTACGTCAGCGCTGCGCCACACATCCTGCTCGCAGGCTCCCCTCACAACGGAGCA
Source organism: Manacus candei (assembly GCF_025592945.1). Classification (NCBI taxonomy): domain Eukaryota; kingdom Metazoa; phylum Chordata; class Aves; order Passeriformes; family Pipridae; genus Manacus; species Manacus candei. Next base: position 10,987,898 of record NW_026138115.1, on the reverse strand, counting down.
GCTGGCCTCGCCATATGATATCCCCTCCACCTCCACAGGGTTGTAGCCAGAGACTGGAGCTGGAAGCAGCCCTGCCAGGCAAGTCATAGGAAGCCTCCTCCGGCTGAGCCAGCTGAAGCCATGGGAAGCTGCGGCGTGGAGTGCTTACAAGGGGCCCATTATGGGAGGAAGGAGCCAAGAGGCCAGGTACCTGCAGCAAGAGCAGAAGCAACCAGGCTCTGCCCCTCAGAGCCAAGCAAGCCTCTCCAGCCTCTCCACCACCCAAAGTACCACGGCCATACTACATCGCCCTCGGGACTCCCTCACCCCGCGTGCCTCCTCCAGGACGGCCGTGGGCAGCCTCAGAGCACAACAGGGACGCTGTGCCCGCTACCGCGCAGCTGTCCAGTCCACCCTGATGTGCCTGAACCACGCACTCCCACGACCGGCAGACGGCGGCCCGGCGCCTTACTCCCACTCAGGTTAACACTTCACGCGTTCGTGCCCACGGACACAGACGCACCGACGGGTGGGCGGGAGCGGCGCGGCTGCACCGAGCACCGAGTGGGCTCCCGCTCCAGTCCCGGTCGCTGCGCAGCACGGCCCAGGCCCCCGCACATCACCCCCGTGACTGCCCCGACATCCCGCGGGGGGACGGGGCAGCACCCGGAGCTCCCGTGGGATGGAAGAAGTGATGCAGCACGGGGCTCGGGATGAGCCCCGGCACTTCCGTCCGCCGCTCTCTGGCGCCGGGACCACCGGGGTTCACGCTACGCACCCCCAGCAGAATCCCCCCGGCCGCAGCACTTACCCCGCCATCCTCCCTCTGCTGCTTGGCTCCTTCGTCCGGGGCACGACCTGCGCTTTCGGCCCACTGCCCTGCCGCTGCCGGGAGGAGTCCTGCCTGTTCCTCTGCCCCCCGTCGGGACCGAGCCCGGCGTTGCCCGTTTGGCCCCTGGCCGCGGGCAGCCCGCGGTCGGGACGCTGCCTCCGGCCGTTGCCGCCGCTCGGGTTCCCTGTGGCGGCCGCGGAGCCGCGGTCCACGTGGAGGGCGGCGGGGAGGGGTCGTGACGGTGGAGGGGATCGGGATGCCGGGGACAGGCTGTGCGCCGTGCCCACCGTCCCCAGGGCAGCCCCCCGGCCCCGCGGCCGCGCCGTCCCTCCGGTCCCCGGCTCCAGCCTGGCCGCCGAGTCTGGCCGACAGCGAGCGAAGCCGAGGAGGACGGCGAAGGTGAGCGGGAGGAGGCTGGCGGCGGCGCCCCGCATGGTGTCAGCCGGTGGTAGGGGGAGACGGGCGGCGCGGAGCGCTCAGCGCCCGGCTGGCATCCCCCGGCGGGCGCGGGGCAGCGGGGACCGCCGGCTCTCCGCCCCCCGCTCACCGCCCCATCCCGCTCCGGGACTCCGACGGGACCTGCCGCCCACCGGGACCGGGGGCGCAGACAGCAGTGCTAAGGCAGGGAGGGGCGCAGGCTGCCGGGCGGCCCCCGCAGAAGAAGGAAGAGGAGGAGGGCGGCCGGCCCTGCTCGCCGGGCTGCCAGCGAGCTCCCGCGCTCCGCAGGCAGTTCCGAGCACCTTCGCGCCTGCCTCTGGCACTGGCAGCGCCTGGAGGGGATGGAGGGTTTTATTTTTGGAAACCTCCCCCTCTGTGTCTTTTTGATGCTGACATCCCCCCTCTCCAGAGGACAGGGCTCGGCCCCCCTCCTTAGGAGAGGAGACATTCCAGCAACACCCACTTTGGCAAAGGGAAACAAACTACAACAGAGAAGCCTTAACCCCTGCCTGGCCGTGGAGACCCGGCCGCCGTCTGTCCGGAAGCCTGCGTGCAGCCCCCGCAGCCCGCCCCGCCGCCCGGCCCGCAGCGACCCGCCGGCCCCCGCCGCAGCTGGGAACGCTCAGGGAAGATGGAGCAGCCCTGGGTGTGGGGTGCACGGAGCAAGAGACACGGATGCCGGAGGAATACCGCTGCCCCTCGGCATCTGGGGACTTGCAGAGCTGCATTAGCACCACTAGCCCTCTCGCTGTTCTGGATCGCGTCTCACAGGAAAAAGGCACGGCAATGGGAAGAGCCTTAGCTGCAATCCCGCCCTGGCTCCAGAGCTCTCAGATCCCCTCAATCCAATTCAGGGTTTTATACTCTTCCTTGTATAGGTCCAAGCTACAAAAGGACCCACATAAAAGCTCCAGGTCCTTCAGCTAAGAGAGCTCTTTCAGGAGACATATTCCAGCAGCTTAGGGTAGACGTCCATCCTTCTCCCCATCTTTCTCTGCTGAGTACCAAAAGGTTGAGAGAGGGCTTGAAATGATTGCTTTGCTTCCTAGCTACTGAGAAAGACTGAGGGAAGAGTAGGAGGAGGGAGAATAGGGCAGGGGGGCACAAATCCCATTTCAACCACACATCAGCTTGGCCTTGTCCTCTGCCACAACTCTGCAGTTTTCTGCTGCTCTTGGCCATCTCAGGCAAGGACTAAATCCTCCTGGATTTACTGGAGCACAGGCACTGTCCTTTATTTGGGATGGGCTCGTTCTGGCTCACAGCAGCATTGGTGAGCTTGGTGGGTGGCTAAAGACCTCTCACTGCATCTCTGCACTTGAGGCAGAGTAGGGCACTGCAAATGCTCCTGGGAAGGAGATGCCCACTGGTGTGCATCCCTGCAGCGGGTTCTGTGGCCAGTAATGCTTACCAACCTCTTTTCATCGTGCCAAGCTCAGGTGGACAAGAGGTGCACCTCGCTCAACATCCCAACCCTAAGCACTGCAACTGGATGTCTGTGGGAGAACACAAGGAACTCTGTGTGAGCACAGAGTGATCATTTGGGTGTACCCTTACATTTTCCAGCAGCCCACAGGTAGGGGCTCCTTCAGTCAGATGCTGCAGCTCAGCTACTGGGTTTAAAAGTCAAATTGATTTTATCTAATTTCTTTTGTCCCTATTGTTGCATGGGGTGACTGCAACATAGAGCACTGGCTCTGCTTCTGTGTCCACTGCTCCCCCAGCACCCCATCCCACTGGCACTCCTCTCCCTCCAGCCTCTCCTACTGCAGGTGCTTCCTCCCCGGTCCTCACCAAGCTGTCTGCCTCCCAACAGCTTTGTGGCCGAGGGGTCTGTCCAGCTCCCCCAGTTTCTCCTCTTCAGCCTCCAGCAGTTGTGTTCCTAAAGCCTCTCCTATTTGAAATCAGTAGCTCCACCTTCCTTCTCATTACCCCTGACTTTTAGGCTCTCTCAGATCACAGCCACCCCCTTCTTGGGATGACAGCACTGCTTCCTGCCCTCCACAGTGCTGTGAAGCTGGGAAAGGAGCAGAAGCACAGGGAATGAATTGCCCTGAAAGCATGCTGGGTCTGGAGTGGAGCTGGACCGTAGCACATCCCTTCTGGCTGGGACTGGCAAGTGAGGGAGAGGGAACGTAACTTGGCAGGTGAGCAAGTGTGACCAGAACGAGGAGCTGAGTCGGTTCAGGCTTTGACCTTGGCACTGGCAGCTGGCTTACAGGGCAGCAGAAATACTGGTTTGGCACTTCCTGGGATGCAATCAGCTTGCCTATCTGCCCTATTAGGGCAAAGACATCACTTGGGCAGGGGCTTGCATGGCTGTGGATGCCATGAGTAGTGCCCAGTAACAGCCCTGACTTGTTTCTTTGTTCTGAGGAAGAAGAATGTCCTTTCCATCCTCACCTAATTACTTTCTTATGCAGCAGTGGAAAGAATGCTTGTGCCTAAACCTGAAACGAGAAAATTATCAACACCATAAACAAAGCCATAAACTAAGCAGCCAAGGGCCCAGGCAGTGCTCAAAGCTAGAGCAGGCAACACGGGAGCAGGGGGCACAAGTGGATTCCTCCTTCCTGGAGGTGCTGGGTCACCCTAGGGAAGAAGACGATTTGAAACAGCCCCAGGGGAAAACACCTCCAACAGGAGCCTGCACTCAGGACCCAACGGTGGTGGGGCTGCAGGAGCCTGTGCCTCCCTAATGGGCCTGAGGAATGACATATCCAAGCCCAACAGAGCCATCAGCAGCCCCCCGGCACCTCTTGTAGCCACCCCTGGCTGTGGTGGAGCCTGGCTCAGGGAGCTGGCATCCCTTCTTAAATCAGCTTAGCTCCGTGTTTACAGTAACCCCCCAGAGCTGGACACTGAGCTCCTTCCAGCCTCACATATGCAAACACTCCTTTGCTTTTGCAGGGATGTGCTGATGCCGTTTGATCCCACAGAAGTGCAGCAGAGTAGGGGCCAGCTGAGGGCAGTGGCCCCCAACCTCTCCACCCTAGGGCTGTCTGGCACAAGGGGCTGCAGGCACAGGGGTGCCCTGTGGCTCATTTCATACTTGGCCATCCCCCAAAACAAACCCATCAGAAAAGGGGAAGGGTGGGTTGTGTGGGGAATCCTAGTGCAGGTTGGGCTTTAGCATGTGGCTCAGTGGGGGCTCAGCAGGCAAACATGAAATACCTCATTGCTCAGGAACTTGCACAGGCAGAGTGTGGATGGTTGGCCTGCTTGCTGCAGAGATCAAATCCATGCCTGGGAAGAGAGATCAGCAGTGGAGAGAAGACAGGGCAGTAAGCTGGCAAGCAAGGTTTGACAGCCCAGCCCCCATTGGCAGGGAGCACAGGGCTCCTCCAGGGAGGCAGGCTTCAGGAGGGCATCTCAAAGTGCTCTTTGATGCCTTCACTTCCCTTAATTCTCTGTGACCTAGGCAGCAGAGATTGCACCAGAGGAGAGGCCGAGGGCAGACACTATTGCAGCACCTCTCCAAGTCTATGCTTTCAAGGGCTAGGGCACTGACCTGAGTGAGGCAGACCTGGGAGCCAGTTCAGAAAGCAAGGGGCTCATCAGACCCTTCAGAGAAGAGGAGCAAAGGTGGCCTGCCCTGAGGGCATGGACCTTTTAACCTGCCCTATCTACGTCAGAGAAGGTGGGGTGCTTGGGCACCTGAGCATCAAAGCCATGGGGCCAGAGGCAGGGGAGGTTAAAGTGGGCTATGACCTGGAAAGATGAGCATGAGTCGCATCTTCTTGAGTCCTCTCAAAGGACAGAGAAAAGGGCCTCTTCAAGACTGTGCTGATGGGGGGCCCACTATGCCAGGACCTCTCACACCTTCATTCCCCTACCCATTGGGTCCCCACCAGCTCTGTACAAGTCCCTTGGTGCAGTAGCACCTGGGAGCCATGCTTCCAGGGCCAGTTGGCCCCCAGATGTGGCTCCTGGCACTGGATCCCTTCAATTAATTAGCCCCTTTTCTTCCTTTTCAGAAGGGTTCCCAACCCACATGTGCTTCTTCCTCTGCTGCGAGCAGACCCCTAACGCACTGCAGATGGAACACATTCCATGGATTCAGAAGCTGCCTGCAGCTCCCGCAGAGGAAGGAGTGCTCCCCCTGCTCAGGGCTGAAGGGCAGGGGAAGGTTGGCCAGCCCCACTGGCTTAAAAATCTGGGTGTGGAGCCAGCTGTGTAGAGGTACAAGTCACAGCTTCTCTGAAAAGAGCCATTTCACACCAGGAGGGAGAACATGGCTGCTCTGGGGAGCTGGATAGAGAAACAATTTTGAGGCAGCAGTGATGTCTGGAGAGGATCTCTGTAACCATGGGCATCAGAGAGGCAGGAAAAGCAGCTTCTGAATTTGCAAACACAGACAGCAAATCCTCCATGGACAGCATTCCCACCCCTTGCCTTTGCCAAGAGATACACACAGCTCAGCACACTCATGGCACCCAAGGAAACAGACATTCCCACCCAACAGATGAGCCACTCCAGCCAAACACACAACCTGGCCTTCTAGCCACCTCCACCCACTCTTGGTGCATCCCTCAGAGCTTTGGGGTACATCTTGGCCTCTCCCTGTGAGGAGGCCACCAGCAGGCAGCTGACTGTGTGGATGGTTCGTTGTCAGAAAACAGAAGAAAAACTGTTCGGCAGTTCCTAGTCGAAAGCCAAGGTTTGCTGGTTTTATTGTTCTGCTTTCATTTAACCAGGACCATCTCTGAGGTGGAGGCACAAACCAGGCAATGAGGTGTCCACAACTGGACTTATTGATCGTGCTGTTGTCTAAATGTATGTCCACGCATTACCAAGGGCTGAGACCACATGCTGAAAAAGAGGTTACTAGAGGAGACAAAAACATGCTGCTAGGAAGAAGAAACCTGTAGAGCAGGACCAGATGGCAGAACCCAAGGGATGGGAGTGCAGAGTGAGGCAGAGAGGAGATTGCTGTGGGCTACTGCTGTAGAAAGGCGCTGGTTGAGCTAGCTGCAGAGCACAGCTGGTTCCTTATTTGTCCATCACACTATTTAGAGCCCCTTCGGCAACTCCTCGGGAGAAAAAAAAAACAACCCTCAGCTAGAATGTGACTCATGCAGAGCTACAGCAACTCAAGAGAACCTGTCCATTTATAATTAATGAAGTCCTGTTTGCAATGATGCAACTGCAATCTCCCTTCTCCCCAAGAGGCTGGTCTGGCCTCTCTGCTTCTTCAATACCTGTGGCTGGAACTGCATGTGGTGGGGAAAGGGGCCTGGAAACCAGGAAAACCTGAGCATGCCTGAGGAGCAGAGAGGCTGCCCTGACCAGGAAATCCATTCCATCATGCATTCTCTGCAAGAGCAAGCCTGCTCAGGACATCAACCCGATGAGAGGCTTCAATTGCTCCACTCATTAGTCATCTGTCCTCACAAAAGCAGGAAAGGAAAGGAAAGAAGAAAGCAGAACCTTTTGCCATTTTTATGGGCTGTAACCCATGAAGAGGGAATGCTCCCCTTGTGGGGAAACCAGGCAATGCCCAGGCTGTGATAAAGAAGCTCTTCCTGAGAAATTCCTCCCATGCTGAACTTCTCCACAACAAGAAGACCAGAAAAAACAAACTTGAATCAAACTTTCAATTCTACAGAGTGTTTGGGATTAAAGTAGTTTCATTTCTGCTTCTGATTCCAAAGCAATCTTCCTAAAAAGCAATGATTCATTTCCTTCAAGTTGCTATTCCTTCCTTAAGACCCTCACCAGGGCATGGGAAACTTGGACTTAAAGTCCTTCAGCCCATCAGCTTTGCATAACAAAGTGAAACCGATGATGGTCACACAGATCCTGAAATAGGAATGACTGGCGGGGCTGATGTTACATCTGTATATTAGTTTGTTTACTCTGCCATCCTAAAATTGTGGGCTCACTCCCATCACAGGATTTTAGGTGCTTTCCTACCAGTTTGGGCATTGCAATGGCTGTGTGAGCAATGATCTCAGTTCATCACAATGCAATAATTTCAAGTGAATGTTTAATAGCTTACTAATAAGTGAATCTTAGGGAAATGCAAAAAGTGGCAATTATTAGGTGGATGTGTTAGAGCTTAAATAGTTAGTCATCACGCAATAGACTAATGCATTGACACTTTACAGTCCCATTGGGTAATTATTGGGATTAGGCTGAGTACCCAATTTCCCAGCTATGACTTCATAGGCTGGGAATTCAGCTCTCCAGTGACATCACAGCTCCAGAAGTCTCCCTCACTAGTTGCGCCAGGCTGACTCTACTGTCACCCACTGTACACACAGGTGTGGCACACAGCCTTCAGAAAGGAACCCAGGCTCTTACACTAAATAAGAATAACAATGAATGAGAGGTTAAAAAGGAAACAAATGCAAGACAACTACAGAGAAGATGAGTAAAGCCCCTTTTCATGCCACACCACATCAGGTCGTAATCTTCTGAGAAAAGCAGCTTGAGATGCAGAAGCATCCACTTCCCACCCAAACAGGAGACACACCAGGCACAGAAGTCCATAACAGGATTAAAGAGATGGCACTCGTGATTCTTCTGCCTCTCCTTGAGTTTAAAGCTCAGGACAAAAGCAGGGACAATGCAAGCCTACCCTTTCTGATGATGATTATCTTGGCCTCCATACTGAGCTCTGGCATGCATTCTCAGGCTATGCCTCTGCCTTCCCTCCCTCTCCTCTTCCCTGTTTCAGCCCATCTGAGCAGGCAAGAAAGCCTTGCACAGCTCAAGGACACAGCAGTGGCAATAGCACAAGCAGCCACCTGCCTTCTCTCAAGGCTAGCAAGCTCTGACAGCAGGGATGGCAGCCAAGGAAGGCAGCTGGCACCACGGAGGTGGGAGAGACCCTCGCCTTCCTCCCTCCCAGAGCCTGGCCCTGTGCATCCCTGAGCCAAGGGAAGCACATCCTGGAGGATGGCAGGGCTGAAGCAGGTGGGGAGCTCACAACGTTCCTGGGGAACATCCCTGCATCAGCAACATCAGGCCAGAACTGCCTGCTCTGAGGTTGTGGAAGCTAGGCTGGTCTACAGGCAGCTCCTGCTGCAGAGGAGCAGGAGGAAGGCAGACAGGGGTAGAGAGCCGGAAAGATATTTGCACAAGCCGGGAGTGCAATCTGGGAGCAGATGAAAATGAAGCAACAGCGCTAGCTAGCCTTATGCTCACTGTAGGGACAAGGGGATGCTGAAGGCTCCTCACTGAGCACAGAGCATGGCCAGAGCCACCCCAGGTGCAGGAGCAAGTGCTATCTGTGGGGGCCCCTCTCAATGCCACTTTGGTCTCTTGTTCCATGAGGATATGGGACCTTGGCTTTCCTCAGTGCTGTCCCTGGCCTGAGTCACCCCAGCCTTGAAATCCACTTTCAGCAAAGGCAGCTGCTCCTCTGGCAGGTGTTGCCTACCTGGTTGCTCTCAGTCAGGCTCTGTTTCCCTGCAAGCTTGGCCAGATCTGTGGGAGCTATGAAGGGTACGAACATCACTGACAAAAGCTTTAGGCTACACAAATCACCAAGAGGTCCCAGTGCAGCTAAAATCCTATGTGAGAACAAGTTTGGGGGCTTGGGGGTAGAGCGATAGGCCATCAGTGTGGATCTCATCTCTGAGCTTGCAGGCACCATGTGTAGCTAAGGTGGTGTGGTAGCTGCATCTTGTGCCCTCTCTCATCCCCACCATCCACCGGCTTCCTGCCAGCCTGCACCCAAGGCTGGCTGTCCTTCCCGCCCCAGAGAATTGGTGCCCCTCTCTGGCAGCCCACTACTGCCACCAATCTTTCCACTGGGACTGTGCTTCTCCCTAGCACAGCTATTGGAAACCAGATCCAGGCGAGTAGCAAGACACCTTCCCCAGCCCAGGGGGACACCTTTTCAGGCCAAAACTGCACGTGAAGTTTGGCCCAACAAAGCAGCTGCCCCATTTATTTCAGTTCCCGCAGCAATGCCGGCAGGGAGATGCTCTGACCTGCAGCAGTGCCTCCCAGACCACAGAGCTGCTGGGGGGGTTGAGGCAAATCACAGAAAATACCACAGAGGCTGGTGGCCAGCTCTAGCCCTGTGTCTCCTCACCAGGACAGATCCAACCAAGCCTGATGCCCCTTAGGGATGCATCCATGTTACCCATGCAACCAGGGCAGCCTCTTCTGCGACAGCTCCAGTGCTGCTAAGCAGAGCCTGGGGGCTGAGGGATATTCCAGTTTGTCCCCTTCTTCCCTCGCAGTCTGACTCTGGGTTACTGTGAACTACAGCTGACCCACAGCTCTCTACCTCACCTGTCCCTGCCCCAGTATCCATATCCTATATGGCATCAGCCCCTTGGCCCCTGCTCAGTTCCAGCCTCCAGCTGGCTTTGGGGCCACTGTTAGAAACATTATAGCACACCTGTTCTTCAGATGAGGGTTTACAGCCAAGGCTAGCACATCTGGATTGTAAAGTAGACATTTGGAAGTTTATCAACATGTTTCCAAACAGTCTGGATATGGCAGAAACTCTGTCTCGTTGCTTTAGTGGAGGAAGCAGTTGGGCTGGAAGGATGGTTTGGTGCCCTTCTCATGCCCCATGTAGGCTGGGCTGAGCCCCCCCCCCCCCCAGCCCAGAAAATGAACTGCCTCTTCCTGACATTAGTGGTCCAGGAAGCTGTGTCAGCAAGGTTCTAGGAGGGAAACTGGGAAGTGAAATCCAGTGCCCTTCCCACCCCAGAACCTGCTGATGCAGCTATACCAAGCCTAGACTACAGCCAAACATCTCCCAGAAAGCCCACATACTCAGAAAGTTGATTGGGAATCTGCACCATATGGGTTGGGTGGAGATAACTGACTCCATCAGCTTGGTCCTGTGCAAAGCTCAGCTGCCAACAGCCTGCAGGGCTTTTGCTCTCACTGAAGTCCTGATCAGCAGCAGCATCAAGCTGCCACTAATGGGTTTGTCAGCACCAAGCAGATCTAAAGGAGGAACATGGCCCACTGCCCTGAGTTGTTTCACGTGCACAGCCCCTCTAATTGTATTAGTTTCTCAGATGTGCAGCACTCACACCAGTGCTAACAACAGACCTCCCATGTAAGTGTTCAGTAACATACTCTGATTTTGGTCTCTTCTCAGTCATCCCACGCCAACAAAACACAGCTGATACTTCAGGGTGTGAGTGACACAGAGGCAAGAGACACAGACAAACTGTAAAGCTGATAGAGCAAGAGCTCTATCCCCAATGTGCAGGAGAGCTTTGGTAACATAGTGGTGGTTGCTTCCCACAAGGTCTTCAGATGGTCTGGGTCTAAGTTCACAGCAGCTGATTAACAAACTTTTCATCCCCTTCCATGTTGCCAGTTCAACTGCAGGTGAAGGCAACAGTACTGACCACCATGCTACACTCTCATCACCCCTGGAAGAGAAAGGACTCTAGTGACTCAGAGAAAGCCACTCTAGTGGCTGAGCACTGCACAAATATCTACAGGAGCTGGCAAAGGTGGCACAAAAGCAGAAATTTCTTTCAAGCTGTATCAGTCTCCTCACTTCTCTGCAATGCAGTACACTGTAAATGTATTTATACCCATTTTACAGGCTTTTGGAGGCTTGGGAAAACCTAGATTTTTCCAGCAGCTCTACCCAAGTGAATGTCTTCCCTCCCTAACCCACATGCTCTCAGTAATATTGAACTATCTCTTTAGTCACAAATTCAAAGTGGTTCCAAGCTCAAAGGATTTTAGTGGAGGAGGCTGAGAAGAGATGAGTGCGAGAAGGTCAGGGATAACACTGTACCTGTAGCAATGGAGATGCAAATACATTTCTGTAGTGCTTTGCACTCAACCAGTTTCATTGTTGTTATGCATCTGTTTTAAAAACCTGGGTGCAAAGTGGAAAAGAGACCACCACACACATACCCTCTGTGTCCATATACCTTGCTGGGCCCTCTGGCACTGGAGTGAGCCACATTACACAGAACCGAGGGACATACTGTAGGAGAAAATGCCTGAATTAATGTGAGACCTGTACACAGGCCACTGCTTAGGGAGAACAAGCAAGTTTAGCTGCTCCTACCACTGAGCACCTATAACATTGTCTGAAGTCCATGCTAGGGCCCAGTTCACTACTGGATACTTCTTCCATGGGAGAACCTTCCATGGACCTGGAGAACCTGCAAAGATGCTAGCAGCAATTCAGGGTGAGAGATATTGCAAGATATGACAGAGAAGAACAGGTTGGAAAATAAGGGGAGATTCAAAATATCATTTCGATCTTCCCAAGAAAATTCCCCTCTTGAAACTGGATTTGTCAGTGGGCTTGTCTGCCCAGACCATCCCAGATGGTGTATTTTTGATAGAGAAGGCAATGTAGCTTAACATTTCTCAGTAAATTGAGCTGGTCACCTCTAAGCTCACAGGTCACTGAGTCTGCTGTCTCTTCCTCCCCCCCTAGAGCATAAATATGACCCCCACACCAGGCCCTCCCTCCCCAAGGCAGGCAGGTCCTGCTTATGACAGCCAGCGCTTTGTTTAGCAGCTCAGCCAACACTTCCTCCCCAGGGAGAGCATAACTCTGTAGAGGCAAAGGTCAAGTGTGCTCTTCCCAAAGCTGAGGATTTGCCTTTGCCACTTAATCCAGCCTGAGATCTCACAGCCAACACAGAGCTTCTCCCAGTGCTGGGAATGCAGCCTTTGTGGGCAGAGGAAGGCATGCAACTGGGGCACAGGTACAAGTGCAAACATCTGCTCTTTCCCACAAGCCTTCAGGGCACCAGCAAGAAGGCATCTAGGAAAACAAAACCCCACCAGATACTTCATCGCTATTTTGTGAAATAACCCTGCCCTCACTCCCACCAGTTCAGGCCTAACGCCAAACACCAGGTGGCTGTTGATGCCTAACTTCTACTTACTTCCACAGTTGCTTTACAGCCCTGCCTCCTATTGGGAAGAGTGGAAGTAAGCCAGCTTCACCACTGCAGTGCCCAGAGGCAGCAACTCAGATGGTTTCCAAAAGCACTCTGCTGGGCCCCAAAGTGCTCCTGTCCTGCAGGGCTCAGCCACAGCCCTGCAAGGAGTGGTGTGGGCAAGGGAGTGATGAAGTACCCTATCACTCTTGATTTCACAGTGGACACGAGGAGGAAACAGGCTCCTACTGTCCTCAGCCAGCCATGAGCCTCCCAGCCATGGCCAAGCAAGCAGGTTGTCCTGGCAGCATCCCCTGGTGCTCTCCCACATGCTCACAGACTGGTTGAGGTGGGATGGAAACTCTGGAGAGGGGTCCAGCCCCCTGCTCAGGCCAGGATGCTCAGAGAGCCATGTTCAGCTGGGTTTTTGAACTTCTCTAAGGATGGAGGCTCCACAGCCTCCCTGGGCAACCTGCTCCAGCATCCTTCACTCTGATCTGACCTCTAACACAGGTGACCATCTGCCACCTTTGCTGTAATGGGTTTGGTCGCCACCGGAGGAGGTAGAGGTGCCACTATTGGATGTGACACCCATGGACCCTCACAATGCTTTTAGCTGCACTTCCTGGCTCCAGTCCCAAGGGGCTCCCTCACCCCCAAGTTACAGAGCCTTGGTCAAGAGTCTAAGCCCAGAGCAAAACAGGGGTGTCTCCCTCATTTGCACTGACCACAGAAACACAGTGATAGCATATCCACCCCTTGCCACTTCCCCTCATTTCTTGCTTCTGTTCAAGAAGCAGGGATGGTGGGCAGGGGACATCATTTGGCAGGAAGACTTTCTTCTTTCAAAGTTGATTGCCTTCTAGATTTAGGAGGATTAACCCTATACATAAACACCAGACTCCCTCATGGCCACCTTCCCCACCATCCCTGCAGTCAACACAGATCCACAAGGATCGCAGGCCCACAAGCCTGTTTTCGCAGATCTGTACCATTTTACCTCCCAGTGTTTTCTGGTTCTCATTATCTCTGCAGAGCTGATGACACTTAAGACATTTCATTTCCCTGGAGGCTTTTTCTGGCACTTCAAGTCTGACTTATGCAACACATTCTGATCACCCACACTCACCTCTAGCTTGTTAACAGACCCTTCCCTGCCCGCCAAGTTCAGCAAGCTGAACCGAGCTGAACCTCTGTACCCACCGGAGTTAAAGCCTTGGCAGTTTTCTCCTCCTATCCCTTCCCCTCTCATTCATAGATGGTCATTAATCACAGCAGCCTCTTCCCACAGGGGACCTGCCTCCACAGACCCAAACCTGCCCCTGCAGCTGCCAGGCAAATCCCAGGGGCAAACACTGAACAAGGGCAAGCTCAATTAGCACTTGTCATATAACACTACCAATGACCTTAGCCTGGTCATTAACCCCAGCTGCTGGGAGGGCATCACCAGCTTGGAGTCCCTTCTCAGCCCATCAGCATGTTTCTGGTGGGGAACACAGCCTCTTCCCCAGCTGTGTGACTTCTGTTCTTGCTAGAAACCAGCTCAGAAACACAAGAATTTGGGAACTAAACAGCTCTTAACAGTTATCACTGCCTGTTCCCAGAGACAAATCTAAATCCAAAGTACAGCTACAACACATGTATATCTGTTTGCAACACCTCATTGGAGGAATTAAAAAGTGACAATGATACTGTACTTGGGACACGATGACAACTGCTTCCATCCAGCCAAACAAGGCTGGTCCAGCCTACTAAATGGTGCTAGAACTTCAGGCTGGGCATGGTACCAAACATTACAGTGGAGCCCCTCTACACGGCCCCTGGACATCTTTACATTTGCAAGCCTGGCAACCTTTCCAAGCTTTTCTCCACCATCCTGCTATTTCTTTTCAGGCTGTTTCTTGCTCCTCGTCCACACTGCCTGTACAAGCTATTTTGCAGGAGGAAGGGTCATCTCTCATGAACTGTCTGCTGCGCCTAATGTGAGGCGGGGTGAGCTGCCACTGCACGGCAAACCTTTCACATCTGTATTGTACTTGGATGCATTGAGCTTGCTTATGTTATGGGAAGGGCCTGTCCTCTGTCCAAGCCAGCCACTGCCATCACGTGGAGAGGAAGGTGACAGTGCTATAACCTGGATGCCCCACACATTCCCTCCAAGACCTTTGCTGGGCTCACATCCAGCCAAGCCCACCAGGGAGGCAGATTGAATGAGGGCAGCTGGACAGGAGCCCTGCAAAGCCAGCCAGGCCTCCACATACCGGCCACTGAATTTGCATCTGAAGCCGCTAATAAATGAAGTGAAGGAAAAGTCTGGAACAGTGACCAAGTCTGTTTTGAGTCCTCACTCCAGAGGAGCTGGTGCAGCCTGGCAGGCGATATACAACTCAGCTGTCCCAAACACCATTGCTGAGCTGAAACTTCCTCCAGTGTGAGCCAAGTGTGCCGTTCTACCTCCTTGAACTCCTGCAGTCTGGTTCAATTGCAGGTAGGGAAAGGAACCTCTGCCTCCCTCTCAAATCAGACTTTATGCATGCAGGGTGCAAGGGGGGGTAGAGTCAAGAGAGCAGCTGCTCAAAGTGGTTTGCAATGATTCACCACAGCTGTACACCCCCAGCGCCAAACTCGTAGGCCCCAAGACCCCAGCAACACATCACCTAGAGCACAAGGGTTCCTCAGCTCTCATTATGCCATGAGCTCCCCTCGTAACACAGGTGCCCCTTCCTACTCTGCTTGCAGAGCTGGGGCAGGCTCTCTTCCAATTGGATGCCATGCAGAGCCTCCACTGAGGTCCAGAGAAGGAAGCAGGAGGTGCTCTAAGGGGCTGGGAGAAGGGACACGGAGGCCAAGGCTTACAGGTTAGGTGGCACTGCAAGAACCCAGTACCTGTGGGTGGTGGGGTGAGAAGTATCACAGGGTCAGACTTTTCTATTGCTACAGCTTCAGAGATTGCCCTCTTTCCATCTGCCTTCCCACCATCTGCTGAGGCGACTGCAAGGGAGAGGAGGTTTGCAAGGGTCACTCTTGGGCCAAAGCAGATGGAAAGGACCTGCTGTGAGCATTTTACTAGACATGGGACAGCTGCAACATGCCCCTCAGCCCTGCTGACAGCTCACTGGATCATCCAGTGCACAGAGTACCAGGGCAAAGGAGCTGGCTCACAACTGCACACACTGCCCTGGAGCTCGCTTGCAACTAGGAAGGGTCTGCAGCTGGACAAAGGAGTGAATTAACAAGCTGTTTAAGTCCTTCACTGGAGGCCTGAACAAACAGATGCTGTCAGGAGCTGGTCTCTCCCCCTCCTGGGGATCATCCTTCAAGTCAGAGACGTTTTTCTCAGCGCTCCCTGAGGGGCAAAACCAGCAGAACCTTTGTTTGCTACACAGAGCTCCAGGGCCTTCTCCTCCCCCTGTGCCTTTGAACGCACTCCAAATTTCTCAGCTCTGCAGGCCTCCAGACCTGGCCTGCTGCAGACCTAATTACCTCCCTTGTTCATTTATGGTCTTTTGTCACTAAAGCAAGTAATTGGTGCACAGAGGCAGCAGATCCTCGTGTGTGCTCACATGGACCTGACTGCTCCCTTTGGTCTGCTGGGGAAGCCCTCTCCTGCTCACCAAGGGTGCCTGCAGTCCCTCTCTGTGGCCAGTCACTTCAAGATCATCTATGGAGAGCACACTGCCTCCATTTCCAGCAAGCTCCCCCAGTGCCCTTGCGATCAAAAGACATGAGTCTTCTCAGGACATGACACCTTTGAATTCAAGCAAGAAAGTTTGTCTGGATGATGGACCGCATCTAACCCCTTCTCCCTTGCTAGCACCAAGACAACCCTTGGGGTTTCTCGTCACTCTGTTGCCTGCCTGTTTGCTCATGCACACGCTCATGCTCAGAAGCCTCCAGCTCAGTAGGCAGGCGCAAACACCGGGCCTGGGACGGATGCTGCCACACTAGCTTCTCCCTGCATTGGTACTCACTCAGGTTTGCACACAGCCAGATGGATTAAGACCCCACTGCTCTTTTACCACCACTACCCCCTGTGTTCCCCCTTAGCCCTGGTACCACAAGGATGGAGTACAGCACAGTGGCAGGGCCCTTTCACAGAGGGATAGCTGGGCAGGATTATCCCAGGGCTCCTGGACCAAACAGACAGCTCCTCAGCCTTTGGAAACTTCCCTCACCTTTGTTCCTTGGCCTTGTATGGCTGGGGGAAGGGATCTCAATGAACATGTTTGTGCTGTTCTTAATAGGGTGTTGTGTAACACAGAGGGAAGTGACTACACCGGGGACCCCAGCTGAGAACAGAGACTTTAATCCTGCTGTCCAGAGAAAACTTGGAAAAAATACCTACATCTGTTCTATTGCATTAGGCTCATGGCTCAGAGGCTGACAGCTGACCCTGGCTGCTCATAATGCCAAGGTACAGCCCCTGCCAAACAGTGCCAGGGTAAATTACCATGACTGATTAGAAAGGCAAAAGGCAGCCAGAGAAAACTAGGGAGAGAGCTCTCCTTGAGCAAAAGGGAGAAGGGCACTTCGTCTTCTCCACTGCTGCATTGGCAGAGTGGAAGGAGTAATAGTGGAAGAGAACAGGGCAGAGGATGAGATGCAGGGAGTGGGCTGAAAGTGAGAAGGCAGACAAGAAACCACAGCTGCATCCACCTCTCCATGGGGCTCACCAAGGATGAGCTTCGGGAGACAACCCTCCCCCTCCTCGAACCTGTGCTAGGCTGAAGCCACAAAGGACAAAAGCTGCTCTTGTATCTACAAGCAGTGTTCATGGCTCAAGAAGGGCACAGGGCAGGTGTTGGCCTTGCAGAACAGTGCACACTCTCCCTGCCATGAGTCTGCCAGCTCTAAGACATGTAAGAACATAGGTGTGGGCTCCCTGACCCAGCACCACAACACAGTTCTCTTTCAGGCTCAGGCTTCGTCATCACCCCACAACCATCCAACAGCTCAGAGAGGTGGAAAAGGAAATTACCTATCCAGGAAACAGAACAGCACTACTGAAATTTGCTAACAGCAAACACCTAGACACTCTGGAAACAAGTCAAAGACTTCTCACCATATTTGGTGGAGCTCTACACTGATACACCCATTGGGAACATGGTAGGTGCTGCACTGGGACCACAGGGCAGGATGGAGAGCCCATCCTCTGTGCAGCCCCTCTTACAGTCACAACATGCTGAGGGTGGTCCTCCCCTGACAGGAGGGGATTTTCTGAAAAGCCACTAACACCCAGTTTTGTGAAGGATATGCCTGCTCCTTACTCAAGTATTAAATTGGCTCAACCCTAAGTAGCACAACATCTATGACAAGATTAAAGCAGATTCTGCCTTCTTCTCCCTGCCTAGAGCCAGCAGCTGCCAAACACTCCTTCGGGTCAGCATCCAGCACAGGACAGTGGCTAGCTTCAAGACAAGCAAAAAGCAAGCTCCTTCCTAACTCCTGTCTGTCAGAGACAGGCTTTGGCCCTGAAGCAGAAAGGTTAGTTTGCTTTACATCTTATTTAACCATGGGTATTTTCACTTTCCACATGCATGTCACACTCTTTCATCTGCCCTTAGGAGGACAGGGAGGAAAGCTCATGCTTTCCTCAGTCCATCTGTGGAGCAGACAGTTTTGACTAGTCACGTGCTTGTTGCCTTTATCTGCTGGCTGTCACTTTGACCTTGTACAAAAAGACAAAGGCATCAGGAGCTGTGTGTTTCCTTCAGTCTCTTATAAACTTCTACTTCAATACCTCAACCTCCTATCAGATTCTGTTCCTCTATCCATCTCCATAGGCTACCACGTCATGCAATCTTAAACGTCCAGCACTACACTGAGCACTTAAGGGGAAGGGATCTTGCTGAGAAATTCAGCCAGAGTAGTGCCTTCTGACCCATGAACATTTCTGCACTAGAATCTAAAGATGCCTTCCTACCCTCTGCTGTTGCTGATCAACCTGGTGCCTTTTCCTCTGCTTCTTACACTGCTGGGGAGCAGATCCATAAAGGTCAGAGCCCCAGGCCTGAATTAGCTCCACAGCATCAAGTGAATTACACCTCAGTAATGTGTTTGCTATGCAGCTCCTTTGACACTCTGCCACTTTGCACTTGAACTGAAGCTCAGCCTTGCTCAGGAGGAGAAACCAGAGGGGATGAAGCACAGCAGAGCCAGCTCCTGGACATTCCCGGAGCATCTTGCAAAGACACTTCCAAAAGGCTACTGACAACACTAACTGCAAAGTGTGAGGTTACCTGGCCCAAGCCATCTCTACTGAAAAACAACATGATGCAAAGAGTGTCCAAGGCAGGCACTGGCCTGTGCAGGGACCACTTCAGGACAGTTTCCCCCCAAGGGTGGTAAAATGATCCTTTTTCCCTCCTGTCCCTGGAGCTGCTGCACTGTTCCAGTCACCTACTGCAACTCATCCAAGCTCAGTCAACTTCCACTCCCCCAGGCTCTCTGGAAAGGTTAGTGGTGCCTGCAGTTAATTTTAAAAAAGTCCATTATGCTATAATGAATCCCAAAAAGAGAACAGCAGCTCTCTCTGTACACCAGCTCAATTCTGCATTCCTGGTCCATGCATTAAAACTTTCTCTCCTCTCACAAACTGATGACTAACCTATGTCTCAAAGCCTGAGGGAGCACATCCAATCTGTTAGTGTTACTGTTGTTTGTTCATATTAAGCACTTCTTCCTAAGCTATTTGTGCTGAGTGTCATGAGAGAGTGCTGCAGGTTAATCATACATATGTAAATCCAACTTCCTTTCATGCATTTTAAATGTGCTGCCTTTTGGAAAACAAAAGGGCAAGTGGGAGTGATGCAACAGGGACTTGTGCAAAACCAGGGGATGCTTCCTAGATGCTCACTTCTCACACACTCCTATTTGGGGATTAGAAGCACAGTAAGAGAGAATCTGCCAGCTTGTTTGCTAGACTAAGAGGTCTGCTGAACAAAAACACTCCAAAAACCACAAACCAAAACAACAAACCCAAGCAACTGTAACCCAAACTGCATGATATCAAGAGAGCTGAAGTTGGCTACTCTTAAATGGGATCAGCTCAAGTCGACTACCGGTCCCCCTCTGGTGGCCAACCAGCCGCAGTCACCGTCTGACGGCAGAACAGGGCTGCCGCATGGCTACCTGTCCCTGCACCGAGGGAAGCATCTCGAGCATCCCGTAGCCAGGGCAGCACGGCTCTGCTCGGAGGGCTGTCTGGAAGCAGGGCTTCAGAGCACAGAGCTGAATCAGGGAGTGGGACACACCTGGGCACCAGGGGGGATGTCATGGAAGTCTTCGAAAACCGAGAGAATTCATTACAATAACAGCCAGCAGCTGCCCAGTCCTTCCACCTTGACAGCCTTAGGGCTATCTACAACTAAGCCCTTAATTTTTAATAGCAATGCTGTGTACCACCAGGACACCTCATCTTGAAACAGGGTCCTGTTGTGCATGGAGCTATGCAACATCTGGACACATAGAGTCCATAGGCTCTTTGAGATGGGGAATAAGATGGAGAGAAAGGACAGAAGACAGACAGGAAGTGAGCGAGAAGAAGGAAACAAGATAGCATTGGTTAGCATAGAAAATAGCAGTCAGTGAGATGCTCTCAATGGCTGAGCACAAAGGCAACCATTAAATGTCTTACTAGAAGATATCAAGGTTACATTTTTGTCCTATAATGTTTAGTTTCTGCAATGACAGCAATTGCTACCAGTGTTTTGCATGTTGTTGCCAATATAAAAGGGCCTAGGAGAGAGAAGGCTGACTACCCCTGCTGACTGCTCTAATGACAGACAAGAAGAGGCTGCCAGTTTCCCTAACTGGGGGTCTGAGTCTGTTCCGAACCAGCAAATGTGAGCTAGCCTCTATACAGCAAACCACTTCTTCAGACAAATCTGAAACCCTCAGAGCTGGTTTCATCATCCTCCAAGAGGACTGCAGGGAACTGTATTTCTTTGCATTTCTTCACCCACTGTTGTAAAAGCAGCACTATCTCATCTCAAAGCAACCTCATGCTTCAGCTACTGGAGCACAAGAAAGCCCCAAACGGCTATTCCTTCTGGAGGAGATTTCTAAAATTACTCGGAAAATTGCATGAGTTTACAGGCCTTCAGTATGATGTTAGCATAAATCCCTAAATGAAGGGACAGGTACGGGACAACATATTCGCAGCTTATCAGAGAATTGCCTCGAGGGAGAGAAGAATTTGGTTTTAGCCACTGCAGAGTCACTACCCCCAAAACCACCTAAACTCACTCCAGCCTTCATGTACCTCAGAGAAAACTCTGAAGCAGCCATAGGCCAATTCCAGTTTCTCCATTGGTGCAAGAGCTCCACTTCATCTGTGTTCGTTGCAGCTTTATACCAAGACAGAGAGGCTTGGCTCTTGGCCTCGCTCCCCACTTCCAACCCTGTGTACAACTGCCCACGCCTCAACATACTTTGCGGCACGCCATCCCTGCAGAAGGGTAGCTGGAAAAGACTGATCAGGAATTTTGGGTGAACTTCAGCTACAACTGGGTTTTTTTACTGCAAAAGAAGATAATAAATTATGCCTAAAAATGAACACATTCATGCAGTAACACCTCTCCTCCTACAATCAAGTTTCATGCTCTGGAAAGCAGAGATTAGGGTTTCTCACGCACTCAATGAAAAAAACCAGGTTTAAGAGGAAGATTCTAAAATCTCAGATTCTGCACAGTACAGATGATGCCAAGACAGGCTAAGGTTCTGGTCAGCTTTGCTGTTTCCAGTAAGACCTTTCATAGGTCCTGTAATCGTATGTTCAGACTCTTTCTGTAATCATGTGCCAGGTCAGTCAGACACAAGATAGTAGCAGAACAGCCAAAACCATAGAAAACATAGTAATTCACTATGGGAACCAGGAGTTACAGCCTGGTTCAACTGACCAACTCAGCCATAACACTATGAAAGCAAGAAGAGATCTTATATAACCAAGCATCATTTTCCCATTTAGGTATATGAAGAAATTAATTCTCTGTAGTTCTACAATTGAGGCAAAGCAAGCTAAACGGAGGAACTGAATGCACAAAAATCCAGTTTCCCGAGCAGTGTATCTTAATACATCTCAGGTCAAGCAGCTGTGTATGGAATCAAGGATCCCAAGATATCAGGCAACTCTTTGCTATTGTTGGAGACACAAGCCGGGGCATGTAGGATTCCAGCACAAAGAGCATGGGCATGATTTCTCTCACAGCCCCAAGTCCATGCCAGGTGCCAGGAAAAATGGAGGCTGTGGAGTCAGCAACAGGTCACTGTCACCACTCCCTCTCCAAGACATCACAAGAAACTGGTGATCAGGATGGACAGTGTGGGCAGCCACATGATATCATGCATCCTGCAAAGAGAGGCAGAAACTTTAGAACTTACTTCATACTAAAGTAATCCAGCACGCTGAGCTCTCTCCTTCACACCCAAACAGATAAAGTTTCTGAAAGTTCCAGCCTCAACTTGGCCCCCCTCCCATGAGTTGTACTGGTCATGGCATGTAAAGACATGTCCACATGGCTTGCTTGTGTATCATTTTGTTCATGTCAAGTCTGCTGGCAAAGTCATCCACCTTTTAGTGCCCTGACCCCATTCCAACAGCTCTAGATTCACAACCTCTGATTTCCAGGGGACATTGGAACTTCAGTTTCTGTATTCTTCATAAGGCTCACCACTGCTTTATCTAACCTCCCTCATCTCTGAGTCCAGCGTAAGACAACTTTGTTGCCACAGGAGCTTCTAAATAATACCATAACCCAACACACTGCTAGAAGCAATCCCCAAGACAAACACGCACTACTCACTCTCTTCTTTAGCTAGTGCTCATGGCCTGAAAGCCAGAGCCAACACTAGATGCTGGTTTCACATGTGAGAACATCTGCCTAGATATATGGTGGAGAACACACAGCCACTCAATGTTCTGCTGGCTGACAGTTTCATCATTAGCAGAAATGCTAATGGACATAATGCAACATAGAATCATGTTGCAGAATCTTCTCCAGTTTTAAAGTTAAGCTTTTAATCCTTAAGGTGCAAAGGACTCAAACGCCCCTCTCCTCCTGGCTTCATCTAATCCTCCTGACAGTACAGCGAAGCACAGGCAGTACAAGTAAGTACCTGCAGCTCAAAGGTAATGCACAGTAAGATGAAAAAGTAATTGCACTAACTGCATTATTAATTTATATTAAAGAGTTTTTAAAATACTTTCTGGCATTACTAGCTGCTTCAGACCATTTTCCAGCCTATTTCAGGCACCAGTGAGGCTTCACTGCAAGCCCCAGCCCAGACTCCTGCCTCTTCCCAAAAGTTCACTCCTGCCTCTTCCCAAAGGGTCCTGGCTTCACTCACGCATCCTGATAGGCTGCAGGTGGAGAACCATCCTCTCCCCCCACAGCAGACCTCTATCAGACACCTGAAGACCTGGAGAGGCCCCTTGCCCACAGATAGCACCAGTTTGATTCCCTCTGTAAATCCCAGAAAGAATGCTGATCTGAGAAGGCAGCATTTTTAAAATATTTTATTTATTATACAAACTATTTACAAAATCAACTACTACAACCACAGGCTTCCAAATTTTGGCTGAACTCTGCCAGAAATTCACCAGAGGGAACTAGTATTTGACCTGTATCATCTACAGCTCCTGGTTTCTAAAAACATGCAACATGGCCTACAGGTACAGGCTGAAGCCAGGCCCTCTGCACCTCAAAGCAGCTTCAGGAAACATGGAATCTTGTCTAAGATGGTATCATGATCCTAAGGATTTCTACAGAAGAGCCTCTATTAAGTGGGAATAAATAAAGGGCAAAAACGAAAAGTAACGAGCTTCTGCCAGAAGTAACATAGCGTGGGGGTGACCACAGCACATCCCCATTGCCAGCATTAGGGGCAGCATCAAAAATGACTGTACTGGGAAATGGTGTAAAGCCAGAGACAAGTTTAGAAATATTGTGATGGATCTCAGCAACATGGGACCAGCTAGGGGCCTGTGCAAACAGTGGGGATGGGTTTAGTTGACCAAGAGCACCCATCACAGTTCTGACCGCACTTGGGTTAAGAAGAAAATCCTTGGCATCTTCACAGCTGCTGGGAAGTGTGGAGTGCTGGCTGTAATGAATGAGAAGCATTTAGGACCTCCTTCCAGTAAAGGAAGTCTGCCCAATGGCCAGTTACTTCATCTCCAGAATTAAAAAATGACAGCTCAAGAGAAGAAGGGAGAAGATTCCTGAGGAAGATGTCACTGTCAGAGCTGACCCATAGCTATAGGGCTGAAAACATCCTCAGACAGCTGAGACTGCAAGACAAGGCTGAAACATAGAAACAACACCAAGCTATGCCTCCCAACAAACTGGAGTTGAGCTGAGCACCGCCACTTCCTCTCGGTCCCTGGAGAAAGCAGTGAAGTGGTGTCTTGGAAAACACAGGACTCTGTAACTCTACTGACCATGGAAGTCATCTGCAGTGTAAATAAAATGGTACCATACTGTCCATCCAAAGGAGGTCAGAACTTTGCAGAATGCAGCCTGCATTCAAAAAGGGAGAACAGCCACTATTAACATGATCTGTCAGAGCACAAGAGTGGCAACTCTCAAGCTGGCAGCCTCGCAGCACCTCAGTGCCAGTGAGGGAATAAATTCACAAGGCAAAGAAATCCCCCTGAGTAGTCTCCATGTTCAGCTGACTGCTTTTTGGCACCAAAATGGCTTATTTTTTTTCTGTACAGAAGTAACAGCCCAAGAATGACTCAGATGCTGTCTTAAAAACATTTTCTAGATATAGAATATTTCCCCCAAGTTCCCAGTCAATTCGACTAAGCTACACTTGAAAAGCACAGACAGTTAACTTAAAAGATCCATACTGTGCACAAGTCTGACTGGATCGGCCTGAAGATAGCAGAAGGGGACTGAAGAGGATGATGTGACTTTTTATCCAATAGGGTGTTCTAAAATTAGCTTGGCATGCCAGTCTGAAACTCCATTCTGGAAGAAATCCAGCAAATCCATAATCCAGTGAAAGCTCACATTGCAGGTATTAGCAATGCAGATTTCTTCAACTTTGACTCCTGTATGCCTTTGACTTGAACCATCTAAGGGACTGCTGAAAACAAAAAACTTGAGTTTTGCTTCACGGAAGAACTCATCAAGATTCTCAGATTCCCCTTCCCTTTATTCCCCTGGGAAAGGCTGAATGGACTGCCAGCTACAACAGACCCCAATCATAAACTTACTTCTCATGCTGGTCTGCCCACTCCTCCCCCTACAAGCCAGACAATGGTGGGTGCAGGCTGTTGAGTGATCACTTGAGTGAAGTTCTAGTTAGCATTTTGTGCTGGAAAGCCAACAGTGCTGAATGGATCAGGAGGAAAGGAGGGATGAAGAAAGAAAGAAGAATGGAAGGACAGAAATCTAGCTGCTCTCCAGGCACCAACAACTCTCTGGACACTCTGAAATGCAGTAGAAAAAGAGAAGCCTCAGGCTGCTGCATGATAGAGGTAGAAGCCAAGACACTGTGGGATTCTGGAGAAGAGGTACCATGTTCTGCCCAGTACCGTCACCCCAACAACAAATGCAAGCCCAGTGCACACTCTAGCTGCTTATTGATCTGTCACTGTTACTACATAACATACATACCCTGAAGGTGAATGTGGGATAGGCATTGGTGCTCAGCATTGAGGGATCACACTCATGCCCATACTCTCTCTCCTGAGGAAGGGAAAAGAAGGCAAGGGCATGGAACAGCTTCCTGTGCAACATCAACTGTCAGAAACATTCAGTGGAGGAGAAACTCCTCTTCCAGTTCATTTGCAGAGGCTCATTACCAGCTTCTGCTGCTGGACCCTGGTGGAGGTAGTACAGGATCACTGTCAGGGCCAGCACATGTGCTCCGATGAGATTGTTCTCCCCCTTGGGTTACTCCCTCCAGTGGATACTCCCCATTTTTCTCTGTGGCGCACATGACAGCAGCATCCAGAGCAAGACGGAGAAGGAGAACCAGAAACCCTTTTGGGTCAGGTACTGAAAGAATGGACAACTGTACACTCCTTACCAGTCACAGTGAGATGAACTATCAGGGAGCATCACTGGGGGAGTTGAGCCAAGACATGGGAAGTTACTAAGGCTTCCCATGAGCCAGATTTCCAGCAGAACTCCATGCTGGTCTTCCCTCTTCCTCCTAGAGAGCTACAATAAAGGCAGCTCAGCAGATCTCCTGCACCTCCCTGTAACTTCTGCTTATGAACTTCATCTTCTCACAGAAGGATGGGTGTACAGGGTACATGGAAATCAAGTGCAATATCTCCTTGATGAATGCACCGTAGTCCTTTTGCTGTTTCACACTGAACCAAATGGAGAATGAGGAAAAGGGAAAAGATGAGCTCTTGATGACATATTTGGGATACAGAAAGGCCACATGACATCTTCTGAATGACAAGTTCCTTTACATGGAGTCTTTGCTGTGCCTCCATTGCCCGTATGAAGGGAAGGAGAACAAGCAGAGGACTGAACCTGGGTCTTGCCACGAAGAGCCAAGAGGCTAAGTGGTCTCCTGGAAAGGGGAAATCACAGCATGCCAAAACCCTCACAACCCTCGCTGATAGCTAGCTGCAGCATCTTGTGCACTTCTTCATAGGAGTCATAAGTAGGGAGGCACAGCTGGTTAAAACTGTAAAACAAAAGAAAAATTCCATTCAGACTAGATCTGAGAGGGAACCATCCCCATCAGCTGCTTTTAGATGGGTTGACACAAGCATCACATACATTACACTGCTTGCCCACCACAACTGGCTGGTGTCACTCCCAAAAGCACAATGCAGAAAGTCCTACCACCCCAGGATACTTGCCAAGTGTGGGCTGTCGGCAAAGTACTGTGAGTTGGAGCTGCAATGATCTGGAAAGATGGACAGAGTGCAGCAAACCCTCCTGGAGGCAGCTGGGAGGAACCAGTTGTGAACTGCAAAAGCCTGGCCAGCTCTTCCTGCGTGAAACTGGACACCACAGTCCAAAACCACCTCATGACCTGTTAAGAAACAGAGAACATAAAGACAGGTCAGCCAAGGAAATCAAGTAAGCACATTAGCAACTTGCAAGAAGATCAGTCAATTGCCCTTGCAAGCAAGCACTCTACTAATAGTTAGAATTGTTTTGTTTTACCAGGGTGACACATAGAGGCAAGTATTACATAGTTTCTAATCAGTTAAGAGATTTCCCATGCTCCTATCTCCCACCAATCCTTTCCCGTAAAAAAGAAAGGCTGCTTCTGCTTCTGCTCTCCCCACGGAGATTTTTAGAAATACCTGCATAGGCAATGAGATAGGTTTACAATGCAGAAAAGTCATTTGCTTCTTGCACTATGCTACTCTTTTGTTTTTTCACATCATCTGGTACTTCTGCAGAAAGATGAAACCATCCAGTGTTTACAGACAGAAACTTGTATTCCCATTCTCTTTTCATCTTGGGTGTTTTGGCAGCTTCTATTATTTTTCTAAATGAAGCTGCTACTATTCCCATAACCCTCTCGTTGGGAAATGCAGGGAGGGATGGGAACCATCAGAGGGTACAAATTTAAGCTACTACATCAGTAGTCTTCATCACAGCACTGAATTCCAAACACTACCTGTGGGCTGCAAACATGTTTTTCAAGCATCTCTTAGATATATCACCAAGAACATCTTCAGTAGCAATAATTCCCACCAACTTCTCCTGAATCCCGGCTGAACTGTTCTTAATTAGTGCTTTGTTGAATTTTTTTTAAAGAGACCACTGCTGATGATTGTTACTTGTTGGTATCTGATTAAGCATCACCCCTAGTCAGCCAGGCTGAAGGATCACTCTAGGGGGAAACACTATTTCATAATGTGTGCAGTCCTACCTGACCCCTGAATTGTTCAGTTTGTCCTTCTGAAATCCTAAATTCCAACCAAGACATCTGTTCCCAGTTTATCTTCTGCTGTAGTTGGGATAACTGGTTTCGACAAGCAGAAGAGAGGAACCCTTTCACTTACCTTCTCACGGAAGTGCCAAGATCCTCCCACCACTACAGCATGTGCCTTGAAGTCACAGACACTGATATCTCCAGTACCGCACATAAGCAACTGAAAGGTAAGAGGCTGCAGTCAGAAAGCCAGGAGCCAAGGAAACAAGGCAACAGCTACTGTGCAAGTTATGAACATTTAAAATGGGGAAGTAAAGGTAGAGATGCTTAGGAAGGCAGCAATTACCTCAAGCTCATTCTCATCAAAAATAGCCAGCAGGTTCTCAGGAACTAATTCGTTAAGACCTGGAAGAGAAGAGAAGAGCAGCATGTGCTATGCCCTGGGACATAAAGGCAGAGAGGAGCAGGGAGCAGGCAGCATGTTACCTTTCAGGAAGTGATCCACCTCCTCTCTAACCTGATTAGCCAGCCTGTACTGTGCAAGCAGATTTAGATACAAGATTTTGTTTTCGTTCGTCACTGGTACTTGAGCCCCTCCTGCCACCAGTTCTACCACCTGAAAACAGGAGAACACTTGACGTGAATTTGATCAACAGCATTCCCCAAACCTGAACACCCAGCCAGAAAAAAAAAACAAGGAAGGAGCTACTGCCCTGAGTAAGCTCAATTTTCTGGGGCATGTAGCAGAGTTCTTGGTCCCCATTACTGCAGGCATTAGGGGTTAAACTGTCCCACCTTCAGGAACTGCCTTCCTCACCTTCTCCAGCTGTCCTGTTTTGCTATACTTCTCTTCAGCAAAGACCAGATCCATCTCACTCACATCATTGTTCAGTATAAAACACACTTTGGATTTATAGAATTCTGGGTCATCCGTTTCAAAATACTGTGTGAAAGAATAAGAAAGCAGAGACATGGAGGGAAGAACAAAAAAACCCCCACACTTTGCTAACCAGGACTCTGGGTCTGCTACTACACCAGCATTCAATCTCTCCCCAGACCAACACAGGCTTCAGACAAGGCTGGGAAGCTTTACCTTGTAATGCATACGAAGTCCTATGATCTGAGCCAGGAAGGATCGGGTGAAGCGAGCTCGAACCAGTTGTTTGTAAGCACCTCCCAGAGATGATTCATAAAGACACTTTCCTACCAGGCGGCCTGCAAATTCATACACTTTGAGTCGTAAATATGTGGGACGCCCTGGATTCGGATGCACCTGCAAAGAGGAAGCAAAATTAAATATCCAAGTATCGGTATCCAGTCCGACTAGCACAAATAGCAAATATGAGACCAGTTCAAGTCATGGCATCTCTCAGTCTGTCCAAGGAGCTTTACTGTAATGTCCCCAAAGCCAAGCAATAGAAATAAAATGCCTGAGCCTGCCTAGGAAGAATACAAAATGTTTCACATGCACAGGCAAGAAGCTGTATGAGAGCAGAAATGGATTCTGAAACATTCAGAACCAATAGAACCTCTAGACACTCTGATGCCACCTCCTCTTGCCCAAAAATCCAGTCTTCCCTGCTGACTGTCCACCCTCTACTGTTCATCCAGCCAGTTCTTTGACATTTCAATGGGTTAAGATCATTAAGCAAAGCTTTGAGAAAGGCACTAGAAGTGACTATACAAGCAAGCTAAAGAATGGGTAAGGTTCCATACCATTTAATAGCAGCATTGTTTAACCATAAGCATGTCAATGCTCACATTTCTGTGCATTTGGCACAGGAATTGCAGACTCACCAAGGCCTGGTTGTTATCACTAAAGCGGGTAAACAGTTGATTGGTGGTATCAAATAATGCCTTACAAATGAGCTCAAACCACTCTCTGCGTGGACCTCCCCAGTCCAGAGCTACAAGATAAAACAAGCTTGGTCATCCATGGGTCATCAATTCAAGAATTTCTTGTGTGCTGCTTACCTGACACGAGAGTTCGTCACAGTGAACAGCTACCTAGCAAAAATGCAGTAGACAGGAACTACAGAACTCTAGGTTCTGCTCCCAAACCTAGTCCTAGTTGGGTTTTTTTGTTAGTTTGTGGGTTTTTTAGGGGGAGAGGGGTGGAGTTTATATAAGGCCTCAGGTCCCTATGTGAGTAGGTATAGAACAGCACCAGCAGAATAATTCACTCACATCTGTGAGAAAGTGAAAGAGCTGGAAAGCCACCAAGGACGGACATACCAGAAGAAACCAGCATTTCAGATTAAAACTACTGCACCATCATTCCTTTTGCTTCCTCCTCATATATATTCATAGCATAACTCACCTTCTTCATCCTGAAAAATCACTTCAAAGTTTTTGCTCCAGTCAGAAACAGAAAAATTTCGTGTTGCTTTAAAAGACTGAAAAAAAGAAAAAGAAAATAGCAGCAGCCATTACTGCTTGGCACCCCATAACCAATATGCAGTCCTGCACATGACTGGGCAATTTAAGCAACACAAAAAAACAGTAAGTAGTCTAGTACTCTAAAGTATAAAAGTGAGAATTAGAATGCCTAAGGTCTAATTCTTATTTGTCCAAAGCCACAGAAGCCAATTCCTCATTTTCTGTTATGAGACACATTATCTATATAAAATACAGTTCATCTTAGAACAGTGTGAGGTCTTAGCATAGAATTATCCTTCTCAAGGCTGCAGTACAGTATTGTTTAAAGTATTAAAATGCCTGTGGGAAGGAGCAATTTCTGTAAAGCACTCTCAGCCCACAAGTTAGATTTAAAATAGGATTGTTTCAAAGAGCACCAGAAAATAGCTTGAAAAGAATCACTGAGTTCATACTTAGAGCAAGTCACGATGCAAAAAAGTAATAAAATATCTCAAGTGTCTAGAACTTCCTGTGCCCCGATTCCAGATTCCAATTAAAGAAAATTTAAAAAGCTACATGGCAGTCCTCAGTCATACGGCTTAGCTTATCTTCAAATAGGGTAGAGCATCATCCTGGTCACACCTCTGGGCTAAACACATTGGTCACATTCATTGTGCCTATCAACCTTGGTCACTAAAGCTTATTATTACTATTATTATTATTATTATTATTATTATTATTACGGCATTGGATTTATTTTGTCTTACTAGGCTCTAACACCAATGCTCAAGACAGTGCAGGAATTTCCAATATAGTAGGACAAAACAGTCACGAAAATGCTGTTTAGAAATGAAGTAATTTTGTAGCAAGCTATTAACTGAAACATGATCTCATAAACACTGCAAGCTGGTACATGCAGAAAATATTCCAAAACACAGATTTACTGAGTGTAAATCAAGGGAAATCCCAGCCACTCCTGCTTGCCCCAGAAATGTTCTTTTCCATCTTTATAACATTACTGTTATGAGACACATGTGGAAACAATAAGTCAGGATAACTGCCTGCCCTGCATACACAGTATTGAGAATGTCATTTAATAACCATATTATATGAATGACTAAGTTCCATTTTGGAAACACAACAGCTCAGGTCAGAATTGGTGAAGACTTAACTCAAGGACTCAACAAAATACTTTATCATCACTCTGAACCACTACTAGTAGCCTGTTGGTGCAAGAGTTTTATGCATGCAGCTCAGTAACATCTGACTTGACACCTTATCTCACTGAATGGCTCTGTGCCAGGAAAACAGTAGATAATGACTCAGGACTTTGTGTTATGCTCCCAAATCTGGTCCAGGTAGACAGTCTCTGCATCCATTTACAGAATCACAGAAACATTCAGATTGGAAAAGACCTCTAAGATCATTGAGTCCAACCTGTGACTGATAACCACCTTGTCAATTAGACCATGGCACTAAGTGCCACGTCCAGTTGAACACTTTCAAGGATGGCAACTCCATAACCTCCCTGAGCAGTCCATTGCAATGTTCAACAAATCTTTTTACAAAGAAATTCCTCCTGATGTCCAATCTGTCCCCTGGCACAGCTTGTGGCTATAATTTACCCTAGACATCTCTCAAGGCTTGATTTACTCTGTGACAAGTTCCTTAAAAATTTATCAGAGTTGAAGTTGCCTAACTGCCTAAGAAATCGATCAGATCTTGCTATCCGTAGAGAAGGAATACAGCATTCCACCTAATAACAAACCAGAACACAGAGGAGCTACTTGGGATTTTTTTTTTCTTTTTTTCATCTTTGGAAAGCTGTCTGCTGGCATCTGCCTTGAAACAGAAGGACTAATCATTTTTAGTATGGCTGCCCTAGCACATCCCAGTTTAAATTTCCTTAGGCACCAAGCAGAAGGAAAAGGATGGAGGAAGCACTCGAGTTAAGTAAAGTGACTTATACACTCACCGACTCCAGCAGACAGTGACGGCTGACCTTCAGCGTGACCTTTGAATGAGGTCTTTTCATGTGCACCTGACGTAGCTCTCGCTGAAAGAAGTTCACTTTGTCTTGGAAGGTTTCAGAGCCTCCTGAGAATAATGACAATTTGAGTCAGGCCTGAGCTGTCAGCACCTCAAACATCTAGACAGTATTCCTAAGATTAGCTGCACAGGTCAGCTTAACAGCCCAAAGGTGCATTTATTACAGCAAGGTTTGAAGACAGAACTCTCAAGGCAGTTTGCAGTTAGTCTTGCTGATATTCATACTCACAGGTGCTCTTTCAAAGAGCCTGACAGAGAAGCTGAGCTGAAAAGGAACAGCTGCCAAAGTACATTCACTGGAAGCACCAACAGGAACAGAGTATGAGACTCCAGGAATCAGAGTTCTCATAGGAAGTTATTCAGTGCTGGCAATCTTTATTCCCCAGGAAAACCAGCAGAATCAAGTGCCAACTTCCTGACTACTGTACCCACCTCACTGCCCCTTTACCTATGTTTTTATGCAGAGAGCGAATGAAAGTGGCTGCCAAGATGTTCCTCTCCTTGCAGCTGAGCTCCACAGGGGGTTGGATCCCATCATCCACCACCAGTGTCAGTAATTTGTGCACAGGATCAGGACCAAGGTATGAAAACTAGCAGCAAAAAGATGCAAGAAAAGGTAAACCCATCATGCAGAAGGCACAGTATGTTCAGTAGACAGAGCAACCCAGCTGTGCTCTAAGACTTTTTCTGTTCACCCATGCGTACACAGTTAACAGGAACACTACTTCAAGACTCCAGTTAGGAGGCTGCTTCAAACTTCACACAGTAGCGTAAGGGCTTCAGTGGACACAATCACAGCGTTTTAGCAAGGTTATGAGGAAAATAAAATGAAAAATGCAAGGAATCAAGATTTTGCCTAGCATTGGGACAAAAGGCAGAAAGGAGCGATAAGACTGCCTTCTATTCACAAATATTAGCAAATTTGGGCACTGGGAGGGAATTAGAAAGTTGAATTTTATGCCATAAAATGTTGTTCTGTGGGTGGAAGCCCTTCTCTCCAAAAGAAAAAAAAAGACCACCATTCATAAGGATGACAAGCTAACAACATGGAGGTGCCGTGGCACGTACATGGAAAGAGGCTCACCTTTGTGCCAGGACACACTCTAAAGGTGAAAAGGCGCCATGGAATGATCTTCAGGTAAAATTCTTTCACTGAGAATTGCTGAGTAACCATAAGGAAAAGAAAATGTTAAATGTCACATGTCTGTTAAGGATTGTCCATGAAACATATGAGGCACAGGACAGTTCCATAAGGCTAGACCTCCCTTCAACCCCAGGGACAGGTGTCTGCAACATTTGGCACAATATAGAAGAGTCTTTAAAGCTCCACAGAACTGTAAGCAACTTGTCAGTAAGACTTCACTGCGTGCATTTATGACGCATGTGGGATGCCAGCATGACACAGATTTTACAGCAGTAAGCCATTGTGTTCAGTAGAACATCACCAGTCTAATTGGATAGTAATCTTAAGTACGCTTGAGAAGCTGAATTCAGGACATGACTGTAATGCACTGACAAAAAGGTTTTGGTAAAAGTCACGCTAACAGCCTACTAATATTAATCCCAAATTTTCACAATCATTTCAATCATCTTTTAGAAAGCACTTGCTAAATTCACAAGATTTGCAGAAGTTTCTTCTCACAATGTTTTTCTGCCAGAACAAATAACTAACTGTGGAACTGCTGCCTTCTGGAGAGCAAGTTAAGATGAAATTTTAGCATCTTTATACAAAACAAAACCATTTCCTGCACAAGCCTGTTCTAGTTGCAATAACTGGAAAAACTGACAAGCAGCATTTCTCCAGAAACAAACCAAATGTGAACAACAACCTCTTAAAAGAAATAACAGCATAGTAACAGTTTTCCACTGTTTCTATTTATATAGAGAGAGATATCCAGGGAGACATTACAAAAGCCTCAATCACATTAACAGCTTTGGCACCTCGAGGGAGCTTGCAACAGTACCCACTTCTGGTGATCTGCTTTACCAAGTAGAAAAGAGTACGAAAGTCCAAAATGATACATCAAGGATGAAAGGATGCTGACCTCATGAGGACACAGCATTCATTCCCACTGACAGTTCTTACAGCCACATGCATCACAAATTCAGAAATGTCTAGCAGCACACTCCATCCTATAAATGTTTCGCATCACTCTTTCTCCCTTTGCCAGAAAAGCAATTCCTGCATTAGTCTTTCAGTTTTATATTAATCACTGCTTTTTTTAGAATGCATTTGAATAGGTAGATTAACAAAGTGAATTTGAACCCATTAGTAGATTTAGAGGAATTTTCTTTCTAGTTTCCAAATGTTCTTAGGCAATAATAAAGCGCAATAGTTACTGTTAACATAGTGTTACTATAAGAGAATCCTTAGTTTCTCTTGACTTGCTTGAATCCTGTTTCTTCTACTTATAAATTTACCTTTTGTCCTCAAACCATTTTTTTTTCCTTTTCTTTTC
Organism: Manacus candei; assembly: GCF_025592945.1. Classification (NCBI taxonomy): domain Eukaryota; kingdom Metazoa; phylum Chordata; class Aves; order Passeriformes; family Pipridae; genus Manacus; species Manacus candei. The sequence continues at coordinate 10,954,077 of NW_026138115.1, read as the reverse complement.
AGTGAAACATTCCAGAAACAGGACAAAGACATAAAATCTGAGAAGGTGAGATTCTGTTACGTTCGAGTTTATAGGTATCAGAAACTGAGAATAGGAATTGGAGGTCTGACCTGACCAGAACAAAGGAAAGGCAAACAGAATACCTATTGAACAATCAATGAGAAAATTCCCAGTAGACTTTGGATCAGACCTAGAAAGACACAGTCCTAAAATTTCAAAATGCATTTTCACATTATTCTTAGTTATGTGCTCCATGTTTGCCTTGGGCAAGCCTTTTTTTAACTAAATCTGAGGCACCTAAATCTGGAGTTAAGATACAGAGCACGAGAAATTCTTCAGTTGCAGCGTACTTTAAACGTGCACTCAAGAGCAGTGATATCTACCTTAGGTGACACATAGCAGTACACTTTTTTAGGCTTTTTCACTTTCTCAGGTGTCTGGCTGTCAGAAGGAGAATCTTCATCTTCATCCTCAATTGCAGTAGAAGGACGGCGCTGGGAGGAGCTCAGGTGCATTGGTGGAAGTTGCCACTGAGTGTTGGTATAACTAGGAGCATCATAAAGGTAGGCTTCAAAATAAATACTGACACCTGAGGTGGACACATTGCGTTCTACAATGTTCTTTTCATTCTCTGAGGGAAATAGATATGAAAGAGTTGTGTAAATACTAATGGAGAACAGAATGAAAAAGAATACACAGGCTAGCACCAAATCAGTGACTATGATTTTAAAGAAAAGGCTATATATCCAAAGCAAAACCTGGTCAAGTGAAACTTTAATAAAGAGAACCCAGGAGTGGGATGAGAAGATTTCACGATGGCAGTTTGTCTGTCATGGTTTCAGATAGTGACTGGTTAAAGAAAAAAGGCATACAGAACCTCTCTCTCAGAGCACCAGCCTGAAGGCACAGCCACTTGACAGCCACATTGAAATCTGGCTCACTCCTGAAGAAATTATAACATCATAAAACAAAATCTCACATAGGTTACATGCAGTGTTGTTCATCCATATAACTTAACATACAATACATGACTGGCTCAGATGCCAACTACTAGCAAGCAATAAAAATTGCCTAATTTCCAAGGTAAATCTCCTGAAATAGGAGAAAAACACTTGCTTTTATCTGCTGATGGCTCAGAGAGTATCAACTCTCAGAGATCTTCCTTGTTAAGCAACAAATTCATTTACCTCAGCATTTTTAAATGAATATGCTTTCCTTTAGCAATTAAGCATGGTTAGCCTGCAGGGAAGCCACTACTAGCTCTGCTACATGAGTGTGCAAAGCACGTTGTAAGAGGACACCTGGAGAATGAATACTGAGTAAGTCTTGACTCACCGCTTAGAACAATGATGTCAAAATCACCATTGCTTATGGGCTGGTTCTGGTAGGAGATGCAGGCATGGAAACACCCCCTAGAGTGCAAGGTGAGTCGGAAGAGCACCTCGCAAGTCTGCCGATTAGACACCACAGACTTCTCAAACACCACATCAGAGCTCTCTTCTTCTTGAGGACCCAGCTAAACAGAAAACAAATAAATTGAGCTCCCTAGCTCACCTCGAGTCAAGCAGCAAGGGAGGAGGTTGCACTCACCTCATGGATGGAGAGGCTGTAATTGTGCTCATCTATCAGTGACACAGAGTTGCTGGTGGGATTGTCATACTCATCTCTGGGAGCTATCTGCAGAGTGTGCTGCTGCCCACAGGTCAGCACCAGAGTGGAGAAATGGCAGACAATTTTGGTTTTGGAGGGAACCACCATTCCTGAAGCAGACAACAACAATTTAGAGTGAAACAAATTCCGAGGCGAAGCTACAAAAAGCAAAAGAAAAGCAACTAGGGGCACAATACCCTTGAAAATGGATCAAATCTAAACATATTTGATGCTCTGATATTCAAAACAGAGTATCTGAGCACTGAAATACATGGTGTAGTGCATAGTGTTTGTCTTGGATCAGAAACTTAATACTAATAAAACAAACCCAGTTACTAGTCTTTTCCACCATTCTAACCTTCAGCTCAGGAAGTTGCTCCCACTGTACATACAAAATACAATCTAGCTGACATCTAAGAAAACCTGCAAATGCAGCTTACCAAACAAACTTTAGCCTGAAGTGTATTTGAATTAAACCGGAGCTTCCTTAGCAAAGATATCTTAGCAAGATGTGTATCTATTCACAGTGCAATGGAATAGAGGTCCTTTCAATGAACACGTACATGAAACATGAAAGATGTCAACTGGAGTCAAAAAACCAAAAGTAGTAGAAAACAAATTTAATACAGATAAAAAGGAAATGCTTTTAAAGAAGTGTATAATCAAAGGTATCAACTGCTCCATGAGCTTAAAGGAATAGAGTGAGGTATTCAAAGAAGACAGAGTTAAATCATGACAGCATTTCCAATTCAGATACAAATAATTCAGTACTTTCACAAAAGGCATTCATTCCCTGACTACTAGATGGATTATGAAGAAGTTACTACAAAACAGAGAACATGACACAAGTGGTTAGGGATTGTAAGCAGCATTAATGACTTTTCTGTAAGGCAGTTTCTGTTTTGCCAGGTACTGGTAGTCACAAGTATGTTTTACTCATGGGGCTATTGCTAGGATCTACACGTGGCAGGAGGTAAATGGTGAAAGGTAACTTTTTCCCTGTCACCTACCTCTTTTAGCTGGAAACACATTTACCTAACTGCCTCCAACACCTCCAAATCTACTCTGAATCATTAGAGGGCCACTTAGACCTTACCTGGCTGGAACACCTTGTAGTAGGGGCTGTAGGCCACATTCAAGCCACCGAGTTTTACAGTAATCTCATATCTTCCAGCTCTGCGCACAGTGAAGGCCACTTTCACCACATTGGAATTGGGCTCCTGAAGAACTTCCTGGGTTACAGGAATATCAATTGCTAACTCCATATGGCAGATGTGAACACGCAGCCCCACAGGCCGGTGAGCAGGGAAGGGTTGCCCATTTTTATAGAATAACTGCATGGGAAACAGAAGTCCAGGTCAACAAAAATATGCAGTGCACAGAGGAAGAGAAAGCAAGTTGCCTTAGGGAAGGGAAAGAACCCCAACTCAGTGAAGGAAAAATAATTAATAGACAACTTTGTCACACTGGCTGCGTTCTCCAAAATGAACAGGGTCTTTTGTGCTGGGGTTCAAATGTGTGCCCTGAAAAGAACATGACTCCAGGCATTTCCTGTCTGCACTGCTAGTGCAATATCAGAGCAGAAATCAAGAGAACCCACTATCGAAAGGAAAAAAGTAAAGCCATCAGATCTTGTTCATTTATACAGCTAAGCTCTGGAAAAGCTCTCACCAATTTGTTATAGAAAATAGTGTAAAAAAGATGCTGACCTAAGGAGCTGACCCAGTCTTAACTGCTAAGAAGCATCACCACAGAAACGTGTTGGATAAGATCACAGGCTGTTCAATCACAGAATTGATCTGCCGGACAATTTCAAAAGGTAACATACCTTGACCAATACTTCCTTACAAGTAAAGAATTACACCTTTGAAACCTTACGCATGGTTCTTCAAGAGCCAGCAGCTTGTAGGCCAGAGCCTCCCTGCCATCTGCAATCAGCCTGCAGACAGCAAAAAGGTACTAATATTTCCTATTTGTAAGTCAGGGAGAGTGTAGGCCCTGAAGTACTTTGCATCTTGACTGTCAGTGAGAGAAACCAGCATATGCAACAGCTACTGTTGATGAATAAAGGGCTAAGCAAATGGGAAACAAGCATGAAGTGGAAGGGCACATTGCTGGAGCTGCCATGAGTGAGTGTCAGTAAGGTGAAGAGAATAAATTCAAACAGCAGGTACAGAACAAGTCCCTTTCCCCTCAGCAACTTTTCACTGCTTGCCCTGGAGTTAGAATTCCTCACTCACCATCAAGCAGAAGGGTTTTTGTCACCTTCCCAAGAGGGATGGGTATGGCAACCTAGCTGAACCTTTCTTCTTATTTTGATACCCTCCTGGATGGGGAAGATGGGACAGAAAGATGGGCACACAAGCCCTGCAAAACCTGTTCAAACTTTCTCCACATAGCTCCAAACTCTCTGTGTTTAGGCTCCTCACCCATCTTATTTGTGTACTTGTCCCATTCCCCTAGACTTGGCCTTTAGGGATTGTAGGGAAACAAGAGTTCTTGGCAGGCTTTTCCAGGTCAGACAGAAAAACATTCCATTTCAGAGGAATGGGGAGTGGCCATGAAGCCTTACTGCTTTTGGGTTGGTAAAATGCCCATTCCCACGCTCTCAACTTCAGCTGCACAACCAAAAGATAGCACCAAGTCTGTTGAAGGCAAGGCTCAGCCCACTCACTTCCCAGTAAAGGAAGCAGTAGTCAGGACAAGCCTCGTCTCCTCTGGCTCTTCAGAGGATTCTAGAGAGAGAGATATAAGACTTTTAAGAAGTGCAAGCCTGAAATATGCACTTACAGATTTCTGCAACACATTAATGGGGCAAAAGGCATAAACAGATAGCTTTCCTCCTCCTAACTTACATCTGGCTTAGCCCCCCAAAAAAACACATTTGAAGAGCCCATCCCTAACTCAGACCTCTGTTCCTGCCCACAAAGCTGCATGGAAATGGAAACAGAAATATTGCCTTACATGCACTCGGAAGGCCATGCTATGGCCCACCTCATAGGGGTCCTTCCAATCCCAGGAGATTTTGCAGGACCGGGGATCCAAGTAGTTGCCTCGCACGTAGTCATAAATAGTTCGCTCCCCTCGGCGTTCCCGGTCCTCATGCTGAAGGAAGCTGACTATACGTGCGGCAAGCTCAAATAGGAACTTAATGGTGAAGAAGAAAGCTACAACAAATACCGTGATCCCACCTGCAGCAAGGAGAGAACAAAGGTGGTTGCAGCAGCATGGCTGAGTCAGGCACTCAAATCCCCTCTGCATCAGCCCAAGATGCCTTTTGTTAATGACATTCTACTCGACTGCAAATTAGGTGTTTAAGGCAGAAGCTATTGCATGAACATTTATGGTTTGTGTTATGCTACAAGTAAGGTTAGAGAATACCAAGTCGCTTAAAACTCTGCAAATGACTGCAAATAAAGGAAATAGGTAAAGGTGGTACAGAGTCTCAGGTAAGCTTAGCAGCCATCCCAACAGAAGCACGGGATTCCATTTGAGAGGCAAATTAGAACTACAGAGATTCTTTTAAGGGAAAACAGTCATAAAACCATACAACCCCTGCACATCACATTAAGACTGGATTAAGAGGCATCACAGAGGCAACAACTCTCCACCAGTTCTTGAAAGAAAAAGTAAAGGAATGGCTCAGGAATTAGGTCAATGAAAGGACTTTAGGAACACGAATGGTGGAGAGGCAAGTCTGCCAGGTGGAGAGCACAGTGTGGGGTGACAGTAATTTCATGTTTGTTACGTAGACTCTGAACTAACATTAAATCAAAGGCTATGAAGAAACTCACCTAAAGCCTATTGAGAGGTCAACAAATACAGTGGCAGCCTTTCCTTCACTTACCAATAATGTAAAACATCAGGTCCCTTCGGTGAGACACACAGCCGAGGATCACAGCTGCATCTAGAACACAAAATAGGCCAAGTCCAGTCCAGTGACTCTTCCTCACATACACTGGCCTAAATTTAATCTGTGATTCCTCAGAAAAAATGCCTGTTGATATCTGTCTTCCTCTGCAAGGACAACTCTAAAGCATTATTCCACAAGACTGTGAAATATGCAAACAGCACAGCACGCTACAGTAACAGTTCCCCCTCTGTCACAGATTCCAAATCAGATTCAGAGCCCTATAAGAAGAACAACATATTATCCTCTAAAAACAGTGAGAGCGGGCTCTGAGTACTGCAGTAAGGAGCTACGTTTTGCAGGATCACCAACTTCAACAGCAGTGGCCAAAAGCCACTCATCCAAACTCTCACACCTACTTCCAAGTCACAAAGTTAACTTCTAGTCTGACATGAAAGCACATCACAGAGCCACCACCAAAACAGATAGAAGCTGACCCTCAACCAGTAACCTTAGAAGAAAAAGCTATGGAATAAAAGAGTTGTGGACAAGACCATCCTAATTTATTCAGAACAAACAAAATCCTTCTAGGGCAGAGCTGAATCCATTTTTTGCCATGTAAGTCCACTATAGAACGTATTAATGCAATTGGAAAACAGTTAATCTGTATTTTCCTACTCGCTTCTGCAAAGTGGAGCCTCTCAGCTGAAACTCTCACTGATCAACACAAAAGCTAAAACTTTGGGTTTGTACACCATTAAGATTACAGAAATTTTTAGAGACACCAATCTAGAATCAAGTTCTCACTGAGGGGACTGCTAAACAAACATGTAGTAAAAAGACCACACCCAGAACAACAACATGCTGTTTGGTTGATAAGACATAGCTGACAGATGGAAAAAGAGCAGCAACAAGGAACATGTGTGGCAATTAGACAAAGGATTTGGCATACAGTAATGCATACAATATAGCTCACCATGTCACCATTCAGTTAGTGAGAAGCTACATTGTGTATTCAAGCTTTTTTCTTCTAAACAAACACAAAAGGGGAGTTATTGATCAGTCATCTCAGCAGCAACAATGGACATCAGCATGCAGAAAGCTTAAATGAGGTATTTATCTTCAACAATAGCCATGACTTTCTAGCCCTGCAAATCCCCTTTGCTGGCCTCAGCAGACAGTCCATCCCTCCAACCAAAGAGCAATCACATACCTTTACACAAGTGCCCATGTTCTAAAAGCCGTAAGGAGGGTACCCATTCTTCAGCATCCTTTCTCTTTGTGCCAAAAACTGTGACAAACATCAGCAAAAAGAGGCCATAGAGAACATTATCACAGAAAGAGGAACTCTTGGAACTTGCATCACAGAATCACTGCTGAAAGGTAAGGAGCTGAGCACAGCAGTTTCTTCCTCTTTGTGGAAAAGAGTTGTCCTGCAGTGCCGTTCCCTTTAGCCTGCAATTTGCTAGCTTCCCTGGAAAAGTAAAAAAAGGAGAGAGAAAAGTTAGATCTCTCTACTGTTGTGGATAAATCTTGCAAGCAGAAACACGTGAGAGGTGTAGGACGCAAGAGCCCAACTAGACATGAAATCCGTGAGAGGCGCTATGAAGGTATCGCTGTTGATGAGGTGCAAGGCTTTGCCCTATCCTCAACCTCCATCTGTCATAATCTAATTTCATTATATGACCCCCTGAAACTAGCAGGTTCAAGATGGAACAAAACACATCCTTGTCTCCATAGGTTTCATTGTGCTCATGGGTTTCACGGAGCAGCTAAGAACCTGAATGCTATTCATAAGGAACATTAAGGATGGAAGCAAGGACTAGTAGCTTAGGAGGAATACAGAGAGATTGTCTCAGCAGCCAAGGATTGGGTTAGAAAAGCTACAGCCCTGACAGAACTAAACCTGGGCAGGGATGTCAAGGGCAACATGAAAACCTTGTATAGGGAGAATGTGTGCCTTCTCCAGAAGGAAACAGGAGACTTGGTTACCCAGGACAATGAGAAGACTGAGGTACTCAACAATTTTTCGCCTCAGTCTTCCCCAGCAAGTGCTCCAGCCACATCACTCAAGTTACAGATGACAAAGGCAGGGACTGAATGAAGAACCACCCACTGTACAAGAAGATCAAGTTTGAGAACATCTAAGGAACCTGAAGGTGCACAAGCTCATGGGACTTGATAAGATGTAGCTGCAAATCCTGAGGTTGCTGGCAGAAGTTGCTAAGCCACTATCCATCATATTTGAGAAGTCAGGGCAGACTGGTGAAGTTCCCACTGACTGCACAAAGGAAAACACAACCTCCATTTTTAAAAACAGAAAAAAAGAAGACCCTGGGAACTATAGGCTAGTCAGTCTCACCTCAGTGCTTGGCAAGATCAAGGATCCTGGAAACTATGCTAAGGCATATGGAAAATAAGGAGGTGACTGGTGACAGCCAACATAGCTTCACTAAAAGCAAATCATGCCTGAAAAACTGGTAGCCTTCTATGGCAGGGTTACAGCAATGGTGGATGAGGGAAGAGCAACTGACGCTACCTAGCTGGTCTTGCATTTGACACTGTCCTGCACAACATCCTTGTCTCTAAACTGGAGAGACATGGATTTGATGGATGGACCATTTGGTGCATAAGGAATTGGATGGATGGTTGCACTCAAAGAGTTGTGGTCCATGGCTCAATGTCCAAGTGGAGACCAGTGACAGATGGCAATCCTCAGATGTCAGTATTGGGACCAGAGCTGTTTAACATCTTTGTCACTGACATGGACAGTGGGATTGAGTGCACCCTCAGCAAGTTTGCTGATGATATCAAGTTGCATGGTGCAGTCAACAAGCTTGAGGGTTGCCATCCAGAGGGACCTTGACAGGCTTGAGAGGTAGAGGTAGACCTGTGTGAACCCCATGAAGTTCAGCATGGCCAAGTGCGAGATCCTGCACATGAGTCTGGGCAATCCCAAACGCAAATACAGGCTGGAGGGAGAACGGATTGAGAGCAGACCAGAGGAGAAGAATTTGTGCATTTTGATTGATGAGAAGCTCAATGTGACCTAGAGCTGGGCAATTGCCAAGAGTAAGAACTTTAAGAAAGACAAGTGCCGGATTCTGAACCTGGGATGGGGCAGCCCTCGATGTTCATACAGACTGGGGAATGAGGCGCTGGAGAGCAGGATCACGTAAGTGGACTTGAAGGTCCCAATCGATGCCAAGCTGAATATGGGTCAGCAGTGCCCTGGCAGCCAGGAAGGCCAACCGTGTCCTGGGGGACATCAGGCAAAGCATCGCCAGCCAGTCAAGGGAGGTGATTGTCCCGCTCTGCTCTGCACTGGGGCAGCCTTACCTTGAGTATTGTGTGCAATTTTGGGTGCCACAGTATAAGAAGGATATAAAGTTATTAGAGAGCATACAAATGAAGTCATGAAGATGCCACCCAGGTGAAGGGTCTGGAGGGGAAGTTGTATGAGAAATGGCTGAGGTCATTTGGTCTGTTCTGCCTGGAGAAGAGGAGACCGAGGGGAGACCTCATCACAGCCTACAATTTCCTCACAAGGGGAAGTGGAGGTGCAGGCACTGATCTCTTCTCTCTGGTGACCAGAGGAAGGACCTAAAGGAATGGAATGAAGCTGTGTCAGAGAAGGTTTAGGTTGGATATTAGGAAAAGGTTCTTAGCACAGAGGGTGTTTGAGCACTGGAACAGGCTCCCCAGGGAAGTGGTCACCATACCAAGCCTGACAGACTTTAAGAAATGTTTGGACAACACTCTCAGGCACATGGTGTGACTCTTGGGACTGTCTTGTGCAGGGCCAGGAGTTGGACTTCAGTGATCCTTGTGGGTCCCTTTCAAGTCAGGATATTCTATGATTCCATGACCTGACAATGTATGCTTGCAGCCTGGAAAGCCAACCATATCCTGGGCTGCATTAAAAGAAATGTGACCAGCAGGTCAAGGGAGGTGACTCTCCCCTCTACTCTGCTCCCATGAGATCTCACCTGGAGTACGATGTCCAGTTCTGGTGCCCTCAGTACAGGGAAGACATGGACCTGTTGTAGCAGGTCCAGAGGAAGGCCATGAAGATGATCAGAGGGCTGGACCACCTCTCCTGTGAAGACAGGCTGAGAGAGCTGGGGTTGTTTAGCCTGCAAAAGAGAAGGCTGAAGAGAGCTTATAGCACCTTCCAGTACCTAAAGGTGGCCTACCAGAAAGATGAAAAGGAACTTTTACAGGGGCATGTAGTGATAGGACAAGGCGGAATGGCTGGAATGGCTTCAGACTGAAAGAGGGTAGGTTTAGATTAGGAAGAAATAAGGAGGAAGTTCTTCACTATGAGTGGTGAGGCACTGGATCAGGTTGCCCAGAGAAGTTGTTGCTGCCCCATCCTTGGAAGTGTTCATGGCGAGGTTGGATGGGGCTTTGAGCACCTGATCTAGTGAAAGATGTCCCTGCCCAGGGGAGTTGGAATTAGATGTTCTTTAAGGTCCCTTCCAAGCCAAACCAGTGTATGATCAGGTAGCACTTCAAGCCTTTACACCCAACAAAATGCCATACACTATTCTCAGACTGATTTTGCTCAGATTTAAAGGGCTATTTATGGTCAAGGCTAGAAAAAAAAAAGTCTTTGAAAGTTCTTGGACCACAAAGCGAACTGGATTTTTTTTTCCTGCTGTTGTTGTTTGAGGTATTCAGGAAACCACTATCCTCATAAGGGATTTCAGTTTCAGCAGTACTATTCACTAAATTACAGTTTACTGTCAGGATTGAGATAAAAAGAAATTAAAATTTAACAGCAAGGATTGACGCAGCCCACAAAAACCAGGACATATGCCAGAAGAAACACCACAGACCCTACACAGTCAGTATCTACTCATTCAGAAAACAGATTACATAAAGGAGTGAGAATGAAAAGAAAAGACCCAGCAGCTGTCTGTTAAGATAGTCCCCTCTTCTGGGGATGTAAGTGATGTGCTCCTCCCGCCTGCCATACCACCACCTCAGTTGTCACTTCCTTCTTAGTCCCCCCTCATCTGCCCTCCTCTCCACAAGTCTCTTATTTCCCTCCATCCAATAATCATACAGATCTGGCTGCCTTCGCACACTTCCACTAAGCTTTCTAATGCATATGAAAACCAACCAGTAAGTCTGTGCAGAGCTCTCTGACTGCACTGCAGAAGCAGCCAGACTTTCACTGTCTTTTCCTCACCCACATCTCACGGAAAATCCCACCCACTCAGCTATTTTCCTCTTTCCTCTACTTAGTGAACAGTGTTGCAGTCCCCAGGCCATAAGTTTTCATTCTCCTCCTAGATGAAGCTTCAGGTTTCTAAACCCATAAATAATCTCTGTGTATTAAGAATCATAGAGCTAGCAAATTCCTTGATATTTTAGTTATTTTACAGTACATATCCAAGATGTCCTACAAATGCCTGGTTGAAACCCTGCTTCAGCTTGGCCTGGCTGTCAAAAGTGTGTGGCTACTCCCCACACAGCTGAGGAATTTCACAGAAACTTATCAATATTTAGGAATCTACAAGATCTCCCTCCAGCATTTTACAGAACCAGATTTTTCACATCACCAAAAAAACATCAACACAAAGCTGGCCCTGTAGGTTCATCTACCCAAGCTATTTCTGCCTGACTCTGCAACTCCTTTCCTTCTGTAAAGCAAACCACAAGTCACACAGGCGCTCTCTCAAGTAAAAAAGAGAAAGATCCGTCATTTCAGCTATGAGGGTTTTTAAGTCAATTGGAGCCTGAGTCTTGTGATCTGGGTTGCAGAATTTCTGAACTTGGTGGACACAGGGAATTAGTTATCTCCATTAATCAGCATAGCAGCTTCTCATTTTATTACCCCCACATGAAGTGGTAAACAAGACACCAAGTCCGGTGACCTCCAGAGATGAAGTGGCTGTCAGACAAATCAACTTTCTTCTAGTTTACACACTGCCTGCAGCTTTAAGGATGGTCTTGCAGCTGGAATACATGGAGGTAAAGAACCTAGTTGCAAGTAGCTGGTATCCAAGACATATTGTCACTCACTTAACAGAATGCAGATGTAAACTGCGACAGTATCTGTGCTAAGAGCTGTCGGGTAACAATCCGGGAGACAAATTCTGAAAATCAGCAATAGAACATGCCATCATAGCTGGGTAGAAAAAAATGCTGAATTGTCCATCAGGTCTTAATAATCTTAATCCAAGTACAGAGGAAGCAATGGTCTCCCACTATCTGCAGGAAAAATGGGGATTTGGAAAGGTTCACCTTGGTTTGACTCAAGGAGAAATACTGGCATAATCAAGGTAGACAGCATGGAATCATAAAATAAACAGTATTCATACCATTGCTTCTCTCAAGTCAGTAAGAAAAGGAAGTCCAGTAATAGGAATACATTTTGTTGTGTTATGGCTGCTGTGAAGTCAGAGGCACACAATGCAAAGCTCCAGAAGGAAGCACAAGTGTAGCCATACATATAAAAGGAACAGTAACACAGTAATGGCACATTCATGTGGCTACAGCTACAAAGCCAGTTGGGTGCATGCTTTAAAGAACTGATGTACTGAGATTCTAAGAAATCTATAATGCCTCTTGGTTTTATTTGGTGCACTGATACATTTAACTGCCTTTCCTCTGTTTTTTAACAACACACTTTAAATTTTGTTTTAAAGCCTTTTTGCATGTTGATACTACTTCATCCAACTCAGATAAGAGAACCATCTATCTCTGTGCAGAATGTCCTCTCAATCCATGTGCACAAATGTCCACTACCAATGGCACGTCCATCTCACGCCATGCACAAGATGACTATTTTCTAGTGAAAGGCACAGTATTTTCTCCCACTAAGTAAATCATGCACAAGCCAACAAACAAGAATGCCCATGAGACCTTAAGTTTAAAATATATTCACAGGAAACTGAAAAGTCAGTGCAAAAGATACTAGGCAGGATCCAGTATCAGCTGTCAAGAACAAAAGCCACATCAATGGCCAGTGTCTACACAAAACAGTCATTCTCTCATCAGGGCTGGAATTTGTCATATTCATTTACATACAAGCTAAAAAACCAGTGGCAACAGGGAAAAAAAAAAAAAGGAGACTTCTGCCAACTGCTTAAGTCTAAAGACTTTTCATCCACCAGCAGTGTCAGCTCCTTCTGTCCTCCTCAAATGCAGCAAGCCAGCCAGATGGCAACTTTCAGTCCAGTCTCATCTTGTACCAGATCTGCTTTCCAAGCCAGAAAAATATTCAGCCACCTGCCACCCTACATATCAGTGGGAAAAGCAGATCACCCCCTTCCTCCTCAATTATTTCCTTTCCCAAACCATTTAGGGTCACTTAAGCAGTATCATGGGAGCTCCACCAACTGTGTTTCCTCAACCAACAATTAAGCAGGGTATGATCACCCAGGCAGAAAGCTCATCTATGGTTTCCCTAACACCCTTCTTCTTTCAGCCTCATTTTCTTCCTCACTGTCAGAGCCTCAGTCACAGTTTTACACAGGTCACTGCTTCAGGAAAAATTCCCATGTGGTACCTCATTGGCTGCTTTTTCTGACCAGCACACCAGACAAAACCAGTTGTATTTGGAAGATACTAAAAGCTACAAGTTTTCACTAATCCCAGAAGCTTTAATGAGAAAGGCCTTTCTCTCTCCCTTCCCCGCAAAGGGCATGAGAAACCAGGTGCCCCAGACCAGTCCGAGAACTTGGAGAACATTTCCTTTCACGTGCAGAAAAAAACTTTTTGGGTCAGACTACACCAGTATGGCTGCATAAAGTACAGCTGAAATTACACTTATTTGCTAAGATTTCTAGTCACAAATGTAGGTAAGATCTAAAGATAATGACAACCCACTGCTTTTCATTAAGAAGTCTACGAGCTAGAGTGTGGCAAAACCAGCATTACATTAATTCTTAAAAGAAAACCAGTCCAGCAAGCTCAAGTGAGCGGGCTGAAGACCTCCGTAACCTCCCGGTTGTGCTAAACAGTGAGAATGGGAAAAAGAGAGAGATCGGTGTGTAAGGTGGGCTCGGCGGGGTCACCAAACCCCACGGCCTTCCCACAGGCGCCAGTCCCCCCACCCTACCCGACGTGCCACCGATACACCCGCAGCGCCGCACAAGCGGCGAGGCTACACCGAAACGAAAAGCTGAGGCCGCGGCGGGACAGGCAGAGCCGGCCCTTCCCGCCCGCCGGGAGCCCCGAGCGACCCCCGCCGCGGCTGTACCAGGCCTCCCGCGGGCGCTCCGGGCCGGCAGCGGGGCCGCCACCCCCCGGGGGACGCCCGTCGCGGCGGGGCGGCCGGGCTGGGCTGCAGCTCCCTCGCCCCGGGAGCCCCGCTCCCCGCGCCCGGGACCGTGGCGGCTGCAGGGACGCGCCGCTCCCGCCGTTACCGTGGGCTCCGACGGCGGCCGCGACGCCGGTCCCGCTGCCCCGCGCGGCCGCTGCCCGGCGCTGGCAGCCGGAGGTGACGCGCTCCCGGGGCGGGGCCAGTGACGCACCGGGGGCACCGACGGCGGAGGCAGGAGCGGTGGGATCGGCGTGATCGGCATGGTGAGCCGGGAGGGGACGGGGGGGGACCGGCTGGGGTCGGGTCTCTCCTCGGCTCATTGCGGCTGACTGTCCGTCTCCCTGCAGGGGAAGCAGAAGAAGGCGCGGAAGTACGCGGTGATGAAGCGCATGATCAGCCTCCGGGATGAGCGCATGTGAGTGTGGCTGCGCTCCCAGGCGGGGCCCTGCAGCGTCCTCCTGTCCCCCTCGGGAGAGGCGGGAGGGGATCCCGGCCCGAGCCTCTCCGCCGCTGGCCGCCCTTCCCTGTCACTCGTCCTAGGGAAGTGCCTGTGTTTCTTTGCAGTAAAGAGAAGGACCGGGCGAAAGCCCCCGTGAAGAAGAAAGAGGACCCGAGCGCCATCAAAGAGCGGGAGGTGTAAGTACTGCCGACACTTGGGGAGAGAGGATGGAGGGAGGGAAGAAGGGAGCGAGGGCCGGCCACGCTGCAGGCTGTAACCGAGGATGTTTCTGAGCAAAACTGTCAGAAAAGGACATGGTATGGCCAAACCAAGGGACTGTGCTTAAGAGGCAGCAAGAGTCTTTCTGCTCATTACTCCTCTTTCGTTCTCTGCAAGTTGTGGGATTGGACATGTTGTTAAATGCATTTAACTGATTTGAATTCTTTGTCTTCCTGGCAGCCCCCAGCATCCCTCTTGCTTGTTCTTCCAGTATAATACGCAGCTGGGCCCCCCTTACCACATCCTGGTTGACACTAACTTCATCAACTTCTCCATCAAGGCCAAGCTGGACCTAGTGCAGTCAATGATGGACTGTCTCTATGCCAAGTGTGAGTGTCCACACCACTCGCAGCTTCTTCTGACTAAGCAGTGCCACACTGTGCTTGGAATGTGCTTTGTCAGCCTCATGCCACTGGCTGAAAATAACAGAAATCTTGAAAAAAGGATATATGCCATAATCTTGGAGCTGATTGTTCATGGCTATGGTAACCCTGGAACTGCCTCTGGTTTCAGTCAAACAGTGGTCATAAATGCTAGTCTCAACAAAGGTAGAGCATTAATACTTAAATATCTAAAATTACCATGGCATGGTCAAACTCAGTGGCTTTACATTTCATCACTTTGCAACCTTATCAGTTCTTGCTGTAAGTAATATGTTTTAGAGTTCCATGATCGTTCCTGGACATGTGGGCAATATAGAAGTCTGTGAATAAATATTGCTTTGTATTAATACAGGCTTTTTTTGCATGTAGGTATTCCATGTATCACAGACTGTGTAATGGGTGAAATCGAAAAGTTAGGACAGAAGTACCGTGTGGCGTTAAGGTAGGTGCAGGGTGTTCTCTTCTCTTTTGCCATGACATGCTCCTGCACTAGAGGGTGGTTAGGTTGTTGCAGAGTCCTGAACTTGGTTTTAGTTCTCTGGCTGTACAAGATGAGTACAATGTCTCGAGTTTTAGATTTTTTTTGGTTTTTAAAACAAAATGCTATGTATGAGTGCACAGTATCAATCTGTAATCTGTCATTCTCCTAAGACTTTCAAAGTAAGCCTTTTTCTTGTTTCTCAAAAAATATATATTTTTTTTAATTTTAGAATTTCTAAAAATGAATAAAGA
The DNA here is from genome assembly GCF_025592945.1 of Manacus candei. Taxonomy (NCBI): domain Eukaryota; kingdom Metazoa; phylum Chordata; class Aves; order Passeriformes; family Pipridae; genus Manacus; species Manacus candei. Next base: position 10,938,466 of record NW_026138115.1, on the reverse strand, counting down.
AGTGACCTGAGTCTTATGGAACTTTTTACTCATACTTCATGTTACTCCTGTATGAGTAGGTACCATGTATTGATAATCTAGAGCTAGGTTATTGTGTGATCTGTACAACACTAGTCCAATGTAGTTCACATCCTCCACTCAGATGTATTGTTCTTTACTTTTTATTTTGGCCTGCTGTGTTGTAAACTATCCGAGTACATCCCCTAAGCAGCTTCGATGTTGCCCTTCAGAGAGAAGGTGCAATGTCCCTATATGCATGGTGTGAACGATCACACACCGGAAGGAGTTCTAGTTCTTCCCACAGATAACTTATTTCAAATTACTTTGTTTGGCAATGGCCTGACATTTTACAGATTTTGAATCCAACTAACCAGTACAAAGAAATACTTAACCGATAATAATTAGACAAACTGCATTCTTTTTTGCTCCTCATTTCATTTGACTTTTATGTACCATTTACTCCATCCCTTCAGCCCTTGTTTTGAGAACAATGTTCTGTATATCACAGAAAGGGGTGTTCTTATTCCTCTGTACTGTGTTACTGTACTCTGTGGTCTGATTGCTGTGATGCTGCCTTATATTTCCCCACAGAATTGCCAAGGACCCTCGGTTTGAACGCTTGCCGTGTATGCACAAAGGAACCTACGCAGATGACTGCTTGGTACAGAGGGTCACTCAGGTATTTCCCTCTCTGACACTTTCTGTACTGTGCTAACATACTAAAAATTCCTGAACCCTCCTAACTACTAATGACTTAAATTTCCCACAAAGAAACTACAAAATTTCACTAAGGGGCAGTTTCAGTCCCTAGAACAACTGTATTTGATGCAAGGTATTGTCTTCCCTGGGCATTCTTGTTGCACAGAACAGCATCAAGAACCAGTGAGGATGGGAAAGCTGTCAGCTTGGAAGGCTGGACAGACCTTCAGAAATTTCTGTGAGTCTATTTTGACGAGCAGAAGGATGTTACTAGTCTACTGTGGAATCCTGTACAAGTCCTAGTAATGCCTTGCTAAGGATTCTTAGCCTTCTTGTGTTTAACGAGCTCACTGAATAGAAGTGTTTGATCAGTTATGTCTTCTTTCTGTGTGTTCGCTGGTGTTAAATCTGACCTGCCTTCTTTTTTTGCAGCACAAATGTTACATTGTGGCCACCGTAGATAAAGAGCTCAAGCGGAGAATACGAAAAATCCCTGGAGTGCCTATAATGTATATTTCCAGGCACAGGTAAGGGCCCCCTGACAGAGAAAAACCCTGCCCAGTATAATCCTTGTCTGACAGGAACTCTGTCACCGTGGACTTCTCTCCTGCATTGTCCGTAGTGCAGGCTGCAGTAAAGGGCCTGGTGTTTGCACAGAAGTTGAAGTACAGCTACTGCTGGGAAGAGACTGGCCACAGACCCACTTTTATTGCAGTCTGCTTGTTCACTTGTCTTTACCAGGAGAGCTACTCTCCTTGAGGCCAGTGTTTCCATAGATCAGTTTTGCTTACCAGCAGCAGCAGGACTACCAGGCAATGCATTCTGCAGGTCCTTGAGGAAAAGAAAATTCTTGTTCCATATTCCATTTGGTAGCTTTGTGTACCCTCACTAAGAGATTGAATTTGCTTCTTAGCTAAAAACTAAACAACTCAGAAGGATACTAGTGCAGCATGTTGGAAATGAGGAGGTTGATTGCTAGAAATATGTAAAGTCTTAAGTGATCTATAATTAGAATGTGGCTCAAAAGATTTTTCTCTCAAAACATCTTTACCTCTTATTCAGTATGGCCATGAACTTTTGGAACGGGATGCCCAGGGGTGTAGTGGAGTCACCATCCCTGGAGGTGTTCAAGAAATGCCTGGACATGGCACTTAGTGCCATGGTCTAGTTGACAAGGTGGTCTTTGGTCAGAGGTTGGACTTGGTGATCTTGGAGGTATTTTTTAACCTAAATGATTCTGTGATTCTGTGAATTATAAGTTGAATGTCAAAAGTTTTATTCTCTGTGGTGGTCTGCTCTTAAATTCTAAGTCTTACAGAACCACCTTTTTTTTCCTTCTCTGGAGAAGGTGAGTTTCTGAGATGCCTGATTTCTGAGTTTAAGGTGAAGAATAACAGCAAAGTTATGAAGACTTTTTACTTTCAGAAGTAATATTTTTCTTCCTGGGAATCTGAGCTGCAGATAAAAATGCAACAAAGCTTGCTGTTCAGTCTGCCTGTAAGCCTGTTGCCGGATGGTGTCGCGAATGGGTGATTTAGGCCACTGCAACAATCACCATTAAAGATATTAGCAAAAGCAAGTTTTAATATAAATTTGCAGAAATGCAACTTAACAGAGTTTGATGTCAAGGTTCACTCTTACTACGTGGATGAAAAATGCAAAGGAAAATCAGCTTAGAATCGCTTTAGGATGACTTGCATGGAGACTGGGAGTGCAAAGTATAAGGAAGACCCTCCAGTTGAGTCACAAGGTTCAGAAGGGATCTCCTTGCTTTCTAAACTCCTGACAGAGTCTAGGTGGGGCTGAATCCAATCCTAGTCCCAGGCTTGGTCAATGGTTTGTGTCTAAAAATTCGATATAAAATCCTTCCATTGGGTCACAAGGTTCGGAATGGACTCCCTTACTTTTCAAACTCCTGATGGAATCCAAGTGTGGCTAGATCCAATCTTAGTCCCAGATTTGGTCAACAGTTTCTGTCTAAATTAGATTTTAGCAGCACTTAATCATTGACTAACTTAACATTTATAAAGTGATTCAATAGGATTTACTACAATTATAACAATGACTTAATTATAGATTCAGGAAACAACATTCATACTACACTTGGTAAAGAGTATTTCAGCCAATTCACACGTGTGCACATGCACATGTATAAAGGTACCTGGTAAAAATTCTCTTCAGGTTCAGTGAAATACATTGAATGCCTCTGCGTTTTTCAACAGGCAAAGGCTGAGCTACGGTCCTTCAAGTATCGCATACTTGCGAGTTCATGACCTCTGAGAGGTGTCCCACTCAGAGGGAGGTGCTTGTATAGCACTCTGCAGCCCAGGAGAGCTCAAAGGGCCTCACTTAAGACCACTCTTTATAGAGTCGCAAGGTGATTGGTTTTAGTTGTCCATAAATTGTACATCTCAGCCACAATCCAGATTGGTAGTTACTCTAGTTTCCAAAACTCCAGTAACAATGGTACCATTCCACTCAGGCCACGATTCAGATAGGGCAGGAGATGACTGCTTAGTTGCACTCACATCCTTCACCATAGCCAGGCAACAGGAGTTCCTGGTACAGTCAGTGCTATTCCATCTTAGCTGTGCAAGACTTCCTGGTATGTTCAAAGGATGCTTCACTGCCCAACTCTTTACACAAAGACCAAGGCCTGTCAGGAATCCCTGAGATCATACAGCAGCCCCGAGGAGGAGGAGGAGGTAGATGCTCCACCACAGTGGGGAGGAGAGCAGTGTGGAGTAGGTTGTCTTCATAAGTTTTTCTTCTTTCTCAGGTACAACATTGAAAGGATGCCAGATGATTATGGAGCTCCTCGATTCTAACCTGTCCAGCCAAGCCATCGATGCCGGGACTCTGAGCCAGGATAAGGGTCCTTCTGATTCCAACCCTCCTGCTTTCTCTTTTACTCATAGGACCATGGCTGACACTGAACTGACTTCTTAGCCTTGATTTTCTAAGAAGAAGGTATTTTGAAGAGTCTGGTTTTATTCATCCTTGTTCTGACTTGGTCTGATTACCTATAGCTGAGAGAAGCGTATGGGAAACAGAGGGTGGCAGTGCCCAGAACATACCTACCTCTGTCTTCATTGGGATCATTGCAAAAAGTGATTTCGGCATTCTGAATTAAATACTGATGATGCAACTCTGGCTGAGAATGAAACCACAGAAATTTTAGAAGTTTCTTATTGCTGTACCTGCAGTGGAACAGGTATTTCTCTGGGGAGGTCCCTCACACCTGTTTCCTCAAACAAATCAGAACTTGCGTTCTGGAGAAAAGACGTCAGATCTGCACCAGTTGGTGGGCCTTCTCTGGAACAGCAATCTAGAAGATTTTGGGAATTGATGATCTGGGAATTGATGGGCTTTTATTCAGCTGTACAATGAATGATGTTTGGTTAAGTGTCCTGCTCAGATTGTCCTGTCTGTAGTGGGTTAGCTGGCAGTCTGGTCCTTTTGCTTACATTTAGAGTGGTGGAGACAGGGTAGGGTTGGGTTGGGACAGATCTCTCTCTCTTGTTTGCTTGGGACCTATGCACCTCAAACCCTTATCACTTCCATTAGGTATCAGGGAAGAGGAGGAAGGTGTCAAATGGGGAAAGGTATTAATGTGAGCTGGGATCAGAGTCAGTGTTGGAGAATAAGAGCAATGGTTGCAGATAGTCTCCCAGCAGCATTTACTGCAGGGAAGGAAGTGGTCAGAGGAGGGATGGAAAGCAATGGTTAAGCCACATGGAGAAATGCAGGGGGAAAAGTATTTCAAAGCCATAACTCTGCATTCTCATATCTTCTCCATTACTCCTTAGTTCTTAGCAATATAATTTGCTCTTACGATCTTTGCTCTGTGGTGAGGACAGGGCCAGCAGGGGCCAACATGCTAAAGTATGCTTCCTGGCCAAAATACAGGACAAGACTGAAAATTTATATTCTTGGTAAAAATAAGAAAATTTCCAAACTTTATTGGAGCTTTTATCCTGTAGTGCCTTACATTGATTTGGCTGCAGAGGTGGCCAAGAAGGCCAATAGCATCCTTACCTGTATCAGAAATAGTGGGGCCAGCAGGATTAGGGAAGAGATCCTGCCCCTGGACTCGGCATTGGCGAGGCTGCACCTCGAGTCCTGTGTTCAGTTTTAGGCCCCTCACTACAAGAGAGACATTGAGGTGCTGGAGTGTGTCCAGAGAAGGCCAACAGAGCTGGTGAAGGGTCTAGAGCACAAGACTTATGAGGAGCAGATGAGGGAGCTGTGGTTGTTTAGTCTGAGGAAAAGGAGGCGCAGGGGAGATGTTATCACTCTATAACTACCTGAAAGGAGATGGTATCCAGGTGGGGGTCAGTCTCCTTTCCCAGGTAACAGGTGACAGGATGAGAGGAAATGGCCTCAAGTTGTGTCAGGGGAGGTTTAGACTGGATATTTGGAAAAATTTCTTCACTGAAAGGGTGGTCAAGCATTGGAACACACTGCCAAGGGAAGTGGTGGAATCACTGTCCCTGGAAGTGTTAAAAATACGTGCGGATGTAGTACTTAGAGACATGGTTTAGTGGTGGATTTGGCAGTGCTGAGTTAATGGTTGGATTAGATCTTAGAGGTCTTTTCCAATCTTAATGGTCGTATAATAGCTGAACTCAGCTGTCTGTATGCTGGACATCATACAGTGAAGATAATTTTCTGTCCTTGGGAAATGCCCTGACATCCTAATAACTTTCTTGCTAGCACCCTGTCTCTATAGATACTGCAGAAGAGTTTGGGAACACATCAGACCTACCTCTCCTGCTATCTCTTTGCTTGCTGCAGGCTCACCTACTAAACACTCCTGAAATAACAGCATACTGATGCTTTCAAAACTTAGACCCTTCCGGGCTATCACCATTGAAGTTTATTTTCTCAACCTCCACCCAGGAAGAGAGTAGCCAACAACCCTGAAATTTCACACTCAGTGTATAATACATGCATTTCAAAAATAATATCATTCGTTTTCTTCTCTCAGTCCAAGTTACATTTCTTTAAGCTAAATGATAAGTATTGTCATGAACACTTGAAGCCCATGTTTAGTCAAATGAGGACTGAGAAACAGTTGTAGGATTAGATCCCTGTAACTTGGTTTTCGGAATAATTCTAGTTTTGAAAGAATTCTACAAGTAAAGAGTTAACTAAAATTGTTCCAGTGCAAATAACTTCACTTGAATTAACCTAAATGGAAGGAGACTGGAGAAGAAAGAAATGGACATATATGGTAATATTTGATAAAAATCTTTCTGGCACCAGATAAGAGGTCAAAGGTACAACAACCTGATGAATTTGGGGAACATGTACCTGCCAGCATAATGCCTATTGGAGGGATTTCATGAAAAGATATGTATGTAGCTGTGGGTAGGAATCAAAGCAAATACGTCCATTAACTGAAGTCTTTTATTCCTTTTACTCTGTCTTTTTTTAGTAAAAGGAGGAGGAACCTGGAATACACATAAGGCAATTGCTAAAGATGTGTTAGAAGGTTTGGAGGTTGAGCAGCAAGGAGAAAGTATTGGCAGTGAACAATCCCATCAGGAAATTTTCTTTAACTGAATATAATTGGCAAGATGAAAAACTTAAGCATTAACTCAAAGAACCTTGTCAGAAGATAAACAGGATAGGAAAGGACCACCTGAATGATCAACTGCTTGTCCTGCAGTGCCAGGGAACCTGTGTACCAGACACTTAGTTCAGAGGAAAATATTTATTCCATGCATATAATGGCATCCCAACAGCATATCAAAGGAGGAAAGATCCTTGTCACAGGAAAGAGTTCGATAATCTAGAATACTTTGGTATTCCCACAAAGGCAGAACTGCCAGTCCAAACCAGAGAAGTTCCTTCCTGACCCAACTCTGGCAGTTGGTTTAAACCTGCACAGGAGTTAAATATCAAACAGATGCTTGCAGTGTTTCTCAGTAACTAGAGAATTCAGCCTTCCCACTAACATCCTGTCTCTTGCTGTAGCCAGTTCCCACAGCTTCAGAAGATAGAGAACAACCAGGGCAGCCATGTAAAGGTCTGGATTTATGCAAAGAATGGGAGAAAATAATTTCCACTCCTTTCTGAAGCTACCAGAAGGCCTAAGATTACTGCACCCTTACCACCAGATGAAGTGGAGAAATTTAAACTGTTTATCCAAGATGTGACACAGGGTGATTGAGGGATAACTGAGAGGTAGCATAATAGCATTTAGAAGCAGGAAGAACATGAGCTTAAAGAAAAAGAACTAAAACCAACACGATGACAGCCACTAATGTAACAGACTGAATAGAATAAAAGAATAAAAATAAAATATTCTGAATAAAAGAATAAGAAGGCATAATGTGAACTTAGCAGGGTTGCTTTAGGGCAAGGTAACATTGGGTAAAGCCAGTGTCTTGTTTGGTGGAAGTCAACTCTACTGCTGTCCAAACCAGAATTGAATACTGAAAAGGCATCTGTCAAGTTATTTGAAAGTTACAGTTTGACCTCCTCGATGTAGGCTGGAAAACAGTTGCTCCTGAAAGTGGTTAAGTACATGTATTCCTTCATAAGGGAAGTAACAAGTCTCTTGACAATATTGAGTAACCACAACAAAGAGCAAGAATACTGGGAGAGACCTGCCTGCAGGAAATAACTGTGAGTAAACTGATCACAAGAGAATTCACTTTGAGTGAATACATCAGGAGGCTAAATTACAGGATGTTTGCAATAGGAATTCCCTATTTGGGGAGGACAGACTTTAGAAAGCTTAGTGAGTAAACTGGCCCATAGAGCTAATGGATATAAATGCTAAGTACCTGTACAGTGAAGAGGAGATAGAAGCTAAAAGTACAAATGCTATCTGAAGTCCTATTCACTGCAGGAGAAATCTAGACAAATCATCCTAAACAGAAAAGGATCAATAATCGCCTCTAGATGAAAAGAAGGGATACCAAAGAATAGAAAAGACTGTTCTATGTGTGTTAAATGAAAACAGTTTTCTTAAAGATTTGCATCTTATAGCTTGAGTTCACAGTCAAAGCTTTTCTTGTAGATTAATGGTATTAATGTATCACGTGTGTGGATTCCCTGGAATTTAACAACAAATGAACACAAAGTCTAGCTTTTCTACCAGAGAGAACAAAGCTTTTCCTCTACCCAACAACCTGGTTTTCCTGATTTTTCTCCTGACTGAGAAATCTTAGGACTTTTCCTCCAATACATGCCTTTTTGCACTGGCTACAAATTCCTTGATTTGCCAGCCATGAACTAGAGATTGAACATGACAAAAATTGCTCATGTTTTCTGTGCTTGGGAAGGAGAACAAGGAGTGACACACCACAGTGCTGGTGCCCTGGTGACCCATAGCCACGAGGTTTCACTGCCCAGCTACTAGAATTCAGACACACAAGCCCTCATGTCTTTAGGATGCAGTTCAGCACTTGGCATAAATCATTACTAACGGGCTACAGAACATATTTGTATGTTTAACTCATACTTCAGTGTGGGAAGGGAGAAACAAAAAAAAATTCCTGCATCAGTGCAGTCGCTTCTGTAATGGATGAGGCAATTTCACACATCCACTGCTCCGTTCTCGTGTTTGTATCTCAGGTTTATCGTATTCGCTGGAAACAGGATCGTTCATGGCATTCTGGGGATGGATCATCGGGGCTGGATCACCTCGCAGGGCCCCCGTCCCCTCGAGGGGCTACGCGCTGCCCTTCCCGAGGCTGCAGCACCGCTTTGCCTTCGTGCGCCGTTCCCGGGGCCGGCTCGGGGGGACGTGTGGCCGCGCTCGTGCCACCCTTCAATCGCTACAACAATTCATCAGCTCTGCCATGGAGCCTCCGGTCACCGGAACCGGGTGGGGCGGGACTGCAGCGGCACGGCGACACGGGCCGCGGACAGCGGGCGGGCACGGGAACACGGCCGCCCCAAGGAACCGAGGCCACGTGAACCCCAGGGACATCAGGGCCCACGGGAGCGCCGGGACAGCCATACACAGCCTTGCCTCTGCGGCAGCTGCCGGCACCCCTGCACACAACAGAGGCCCCAGCAGCTCCCCCGTTCTGTCCCCTCGTCCCGTCCCGGGCACTCCGGGCCCGCCCCCGGCCCCGCGCTGGCGGCAATGCCCGCGAGGGGGCGCTGTGCCGGCACCGCCCCCGCACCAAGCAGCGCCGCTGGGCGCTCTGGCCCCGCGTTCGCGCTCCACTGCCCTGCGGGGCGGGGCCTCCCCGCGCAGGCGCTGCAGGCGCTGCGCGCCGCCCGCCGCCGCGGCCTGTGCCTGCTCCGCGCTCCGCCATGTACCCGGCCTGGGGCTTGTACGGGGCGGCCGGGCACTACCCGCCGCCCCCCACTTCCATCCCGCCCCCGCCGCTGCCCATCCCGCCCCCCAGCGTGCCGCCTCCCGCCGTGCCGCCGATGCCGCTGCCCAGCTACCCGCCGCCGGGCCCCGCGCCCCCCGCCGCCGCGCCGCCGCCCGCCGGTTCCTCGGGGTTTTTGAGCCTGCAGGAGCAGCACCTGGCCCAGCTGCAGCAGCTCCAGCAGATGCACCAGAAGCAGCTGCAGTCCGTGCTGCTGGGCCCGCCGCCGCCGCCCGGGCCGCCCCCTCCGGGGCTGCCGCCGCCGCCGCTGCCCGGCTCCTTCACCGACTGGCAGCAGCAGCCGCCGGTGCCGCCGGTGCCGCCGCCCGTCCGCAGCTATCAGAAGCAGTTCGCCCACCGCGAGCCGCCGCCCCGCAAGCCGCCCGCCGCCGCCCGGGACCGGGATGGGCAGGAGCCGCTGGGCGGGCACGGCGACTGGGGCGAGCCGGTGCCCGCCGAGCCGGTGCCCATGGACATGGAGCTGTCCTCGCCGCCGCAGTCCCCGCAGCCCGCCGCCCAGCCTTACCTGCCCCCCGCCCAGCCCTACCTGCCGCCCCCCCAGGCCGAGCCCTACCTACCCCCCGCCCAGCCGCCCCCGACCCAGTCCCCGCCGCTCCAGCCCTACCTGCCCCGGGCGCAGCCCTCCCAGCCGCCCCCCTCCTTCTCCGAACCCCCGCCCTCCTACTTGGAGCCCCCGCCGGCCACCGCCTCACAGCCCTACCTGCCGCCTCCTGCCCAGGGATACATGGCACATCCCCAGCCCTACCTGCTCTCCTCCCAGGCCTCTCCTTCCCAGCCCGCGCAGCCCGCCCTGGCCCCCTCCATCCCTCCCCCGGCCAAGCCCTCACAGGCGCATTTCCCACCGCCCCAGCCGTCCTTGCCCCCTCCCGCCGCTGCCCAGCCGGAGGCCGCGCAGGGTGCCTCCAAGGAGGGCGGTGGCACGGAGCAGCCAGACCCCTCCACCATGACCCCCCAGGTAAGGCGGCCCGGGTGGCAGAGGGGGGTCGCCAGGGCAGCGGCGGCGATGAACGGGTACGGGGCGTAGCAAAGGTCTCCGAGTAAGGGCGGTTAATAAACATACCGCATTTGCATAATACTTAGAGGGTTTGGACGCAACCCGTGGGAGTCTGGGAATGGCACGGATCGGGAAGCTGCATAAGTGCTTCTTTATCCAGTGGTGGTTGCTGGGATGTAACAAATGGTCATTTTTCAAGAGCTGTTGAGTTGTTTCAGCGAAAGTGTAAATCCCGGCTGAATTTAGGGGGGTGTGTTGGTCTTTGGAGAATTGTGTTCCAAAGTATAGCATGTGAGTGACCTGCAGGTAACCCCTGATGACTTCGTTCGGCCAGTTGTGACAACAGCAGTCTGTTTGCTTGTTGCACGTTGCAGGATAAGTGTCACTTATCTTCAATGATTTCTTCATTTAGTTTTTCGAAGGTGTAGTATTTCAATTGTTTGCGTGATCAATGTAGAATTGTGACTGGTTTAATCCTACCACACATAGTTAAAGTTGCAAAAGTGTTTCTGTTGCAGTACGTAGTTGCCATCTACTTAGATTCACGTTTTGTGCTACATGTACTTGATCTTCTAGTATGAAATTGTGCAGGGCATTGGAGGGAAATGTTCTGAAATGCTTTTGGGGTGGAAAATATTAATGCTTTTTATGCCTACACTAGGTCCAACATGCCTGCAAAATGTTTGCATGCTTCACTTCCTAAATGAGAACAGTTCCAGCGAGCTTGATGGGACTGTTCATCTGCATTGTCAGGGACAATCCAGTGGTTTAAGGTTAAGCATGCACAGGGAGACACGCGTGTTGAGGCCCTCGGCTATGTACATGGGTCAGGCTCATCACCGAGGCTTCTGTGTGGTTTTAGAGTTGTCTTGCAGAGATCCAGCTGCAAGAACAAAGCTGAAGTACCTACTTTAGAATTACTTTATTAAAGTTTAAAAGACATCTATTTTGGGGAAATTGGTCTTAGGATTCTGAATTGAAGCTAAGTTTGCAAAAATTCCATCACATCATATTGAAGTCACTGAAACTTTAAATTTGTCAGTTGCTGGGATACCTTTTTAATTGCATTTTTACATTTGCACCATATAACAAATTACTGCCTAGCAATGTGGTGCTTTGAGTTCATTTAACTTAATTTTACAAAGGTTCTGGACAGTACTAGTTAATCTTTTACAGTGATAACAATGAGACTTACTAAATTTTTTAATGACAAACCCAGAATCTTGAGAAATCAGGTGTAGAAAGTGGTGTGTAGTTGGATTTTGCATGGGTGTGTAGTTGGATTAAATTGCTGAATTCTTGTGTTTCTCTACAATCAGATGCATCTTTTGTCAAGTCTAGTTAAGGTACCTGTGATATTTCATTAATGTTCCATTTGATAATTGGGTACTGTATTCTGCTGTTTATTTACAGTATCATAGACTGGGTAAGGAAGGGGACCACAGTGGGTCATGTGGTCCAACCTCCCTGCTCAAGCAGGGTCATCCTAGAGCACATGGTGTTACGACCCGCCCCAGGAAAAGAGAGGGGGGGGGGGGGGGTAACCCAGGTTTTATCAAAAAATTCCTTTGGGGTGGATTAAAGCGAAGCGACACTAAATAATCGGTGTATGAAAATATATAAGATTTATTTCAACAGTTTTGTATCAACAGGTAAGTTAATAAGATTTATTTTAACAGTTTTGTATCAACAGATAGGTTAACATTTTTTGGGTGCTGTCATAATCAATAGGTAAACTAACACTTTTGGGTGCTGTCATAACCTTTCTGGGGAGGAGAAAAATGCATAGGGGAGAGAAAGGCAGGATAAGAGCCAGGGAGAGTAAGGGAAAGAAAAGCTGAGAGTAGACAGATGTCCATAGTCACCGCCCACGGGGTCCAACGATGCTTGAGAGTGATGGTCTTGATTCGCAGGCGGTGGGGGAGAAGAACTCCCAAATTCCCAAAGTCACCTAGCCAGTTTATATGCTCTGGCGCCTCCCTGGCATGAGGGGTTGTTTCTCCCTTTTTTGGGCTTAGTCCTCCAGAGGCACATTGTCTTTTTTTTGTTGTTTTCAGGACAGTGTAACTACTCGCCCAGCAGAGGTGTCAATAGCCCAAGGTCAGTTGTTGTTTTCAGGACAGTGTAACTACTCGCCCAGCAGAGGTGTGTCAAGAACCTGAGAATGCATAAATCATCAACTATTTCAGTCTCTGACACATGGCACAGGATTGTGTCCAGACAGTTCTTGAATAGCTCCAGTGAGGGAGACTCCACAACCTCTCTGGCCAATCTGTTCCAGTTCATGGTCACCTTTGCAGTAAAGAAGTTCTTCTTCATGTTCGGATGAAACTTCTGTGCATCAATTTCTGCCCATTGCCTCTTGTTCTGTTGCTTGGCACCACCGAGAAGAGCCTGCATCCTTCCTCTTGACACCCTCCCTTCAGATACTTGTAGGCATGGGTGAGGTCCCCTTTCAGTTGTCTCTTCTCAAGGCTGAACAGGCCCAGCTCCCTCAGCCTTTCCTTGTAAGAGAGATGCTCCAGTCCCTTAATCATCTTTGTTGCCCTCTGCTGCGCCCACTCCAGGAGCTCCATGGCTCTCTTGTAGTGGGACCCCAGACACAGCGCTCCAGATGTGGCCTCACCAGTGCTGAGTAGAGGGGCAGGATCACTTTCCTCAACCTGCTGGCAGTGCTCTTCCTAGTGCACTCCAGTAGTAACCAAATATGTGTGGGTGCATCTGTACCCATAAATATGCATTTCTCTACATCTGTTAAAGCTACCGTAGCTTTACCAGATCACCATTCAGCAGAATGCTGCACTCTTTAAACAACTCCTTTAGTTTTATAAAGGGCACTAAACCATTCTTTTGCTGTCTATACCAGAAGAGGACCAAGTGTCCCCCAAAATAGGTGTTATGTTGTAGCCTAGGGTCAGCTAAGTTAATTTTGGAGTAGTCTTTTGGTGTGGGCTTTGATGTTTTTGGTGGTACGTCCTGTGGTCATGAGCTGATACTGCTGGTTTCAGTGTTCCTGTAAAATGCAACAGACCTAGTCTCTTGGTCAGCCGATGATGGAAAAGGGTGTATGTTGGTGCTGATGTTTTCCTTGGGCTTAAGGATTGTAATTGGACTTGAAGAATGGCGATCATTGTGAGGAGGTAAGCACTCAAATAACTGAACTCTTCATCATCAAAATTTTCTACATTAGCACTTTTGTTTTGCTCAGACTAAGCTGTAAGAATCTTCCTTTTCGCTTTTCTTGTGCTTTTCAGATAGAATCTGTAATATGTGTGTCACTGACTTCATCTACTGCAAAAAATAGCTAACAATATTGTCATAGCTCTTTGTGGGAACACCAGGTCATATTATGAGTTCTAGCCCTTTGTTGAGTTGGTAGAATGAAGAGGAAACAAAATAGATCTGTGGAGATGACAATTCTGTGGCAGTAGAACATGTGCTCACCAAGTACAGCATCTATCACCATGATGGAAAATCGCTTTATAGTACCTTTTGAGACGGATAATTTAATCAGCTTTTATATAGCTGGGAAAGTATGCTCCTTCCTCATGTTGTAAGTTGCACTTATTTCAGCAAGTTATTGAAGATTTCTGAGAGAGTCCATGCTGGAGTGTGAATGTGCATCTTCCACCCAAAGCCATGACAGCTCTTCAGTCATATTCTTGTTAAAAAGATTCTTGGCAGGAGTAATTTCAGGATCAACTTAAAGTCTGTGGAGCATAGGCTCTCCTTTCATTGACCTCATTTCCAAGTTACAGATTTACAGAAATATTTTTTAAAAAATACAGCTCTATATTTGTGTTTACTACTAATAGAGAACATCGTGCCTGATTTGAGTATGAAGTTAGGATTTCAGAGAAAGGTTGTACTTCTTTCAAACCTGTTATAAGATGAGCAGATTGTTTCAGTTTTGAGAAATCTCATCAGACAACAGCTACCACTTTGTTGTTGTCACACTTACATTTTAAAATACCTGCATCTTTTGGATTCTTTTTTATTTCTGACTGGCCTTTATATAGGTGTATTTTCTTAACTGTGCAATTTTGGGTGGAAGGGAATAACAGAAGATATAAAAGATGTAGAGCACAGATTCTCAGAGGTGGTAGAGTTGAGATAAGAGCACAGGAATACTTGGACTAGGTCAGACCAAAAAATACAGTATTTTATCATTCTGTCTTTGACAGTGACTAAAAGCAGAGGCTAAGAGAACAACTTAAAAATCAAGTGTATAGCAATGCTTCCCTAAAATGCAGGAGCTGCCTTATCTGCAAATGGTGGTTTCATTTTTAGAGTACGTAGATTTTTCTTCTATGAGCTTATGGAACTATGAATCCACAAAATTTTAGCCCTTGCAGTGGTCTTTGGCAGGGACTTTGGTGGCAGGTGAAGTGCTGCCTATTACATGTGTCCTGCTAGTCATTGGATGCCTGATATTTCTCATATTGGAAGACATATAGGACTGTTCCTACTCTGGTCTCTTTAAGATGGACCACTACTTAAGTGCTGAGATACTAATCTTTAGTCTTTTTTTCTTTATGTTGGTGGCAGCTTACTTTTCTTTGAAGCTACTGTTATCTGTCTTGAGTACTCTAATTCTACCCAGAAATATCTAAAACTGAAACCTTAATTATATCTTAAATATATTAAAATCCTATTTTTGGGTGCAACCATATCTATATATATTTTCAGCTATTGAATGAATCGGGATTAATGAGAATTCAGATGATACACAAACCTCACTTATATACTGGTTCTGATTGTACTTGTTCGTTTTCATAGCCTTTATTCAAACATCTCCACCACAATTTCTCAGCTGTCATTTTCGGTCTACTTGATGTCTATGTTCTCTGTTCATCCTTCTCTTCTCTACTTGTCCTCCATTTCTCCTTCATTTTATCTAAGTTAGTCTCATACTAAGTATCTTAGATATAAAAAGCACTAAAAGTAATAAATATGGTATTTATAATATGTCTGTAGTAATTTGGCTTATTATTGCCTATCTTCTAGCTTTTTGTTATTATTGTTTGCTGTAGTTATAGAATAACTATTGAGGTGGGAAGTAAATTCTGCTGTGGGCTCTATACCTTACGTAGTGGTATCTGAATTTGATTTGATCTTCTGACATCCATTGCAATAATGTTGCTGAAGAAGTGAGTTTTTCCTCCAAACAGTTTTAAAAGCTTTTTTACAGTATGATTCTACTGACTATCATGAATTATTTTCCTTTGTTTTTCTTGTGAAAACTGTCTTAGAAAATTTACATCTGTTATAGGAACAGCAGCAATACTGGTACCAGCAGCACCTGCTTAGCCTGCAGCAAAGGGCAAAAGCCCATGCTCAGGGACAGCAGCAGATGAAAAGTCCAGTATTGAAGGATGCATCTGAGCAGAGAGCAAAGTCTGAAGAAGGGAAAATGGGTGCTTCAAATCAGCAGTCTGAACCTCCGCCACTTAATGAATCCTTGCCTCCAGCTTCCAAAGAAGATGAGTCTTCTCTTACATCCACTGAAACTCAGGTAGACTTTGTAAAGTGATGCCACTCCATTTTGTAATCACAGATGGATCAAAAACCCAGGAAAATAATGCCATCACATTCTCATGTATACTTCGTAACAGTAAGTAAATGTGGTAAAGCAATCTTAAAAAAAATTGGTAACACTTTACCAATTAAAAAATAAAAGTGTACTCCTTGTATATAGACTTATATAATCACCCATACATACAGCAAGGAAGTCTGAGCTTGAGTCCCTCGCACCTTCCCCAACATTGTCATCTTTGTCCATGAGAAACACTTTGTGATACCTAAGTGCAAAATCAGGTACTCAGTAGATGAGTACCTGATTTACTGATGAGTAGATGCTATGTTTAAGACAGTATTTCTTAATTCTTCTCTAGTAGTTTGTGAGTTTTGGTTCCCCTTCTTTCTGCGTGTTAATAGTTTGCCTGAAAGCCAAGAATTTTGCACAGAGTATTTTTGTCAGCATGCTTAATAAAAGTTACTGTACAATGGGTGAAGGTCATGATTGATATTTGAACAAATTACTGTAGGGTAGTAAATTACCCTGCTGTATGTGCTCCACTTTAACTTACAGTATGTGGGCTCCTACAAAGTGGAAAAAAATAATGCACTCAGAGTTACTTTACCTCATCATGAAAAACCACTGTTTTCACATTACATTTGCTGTGAGCAACAGATTTTCATTAATCTCTTTCCTTTAGGTAGTTTCTTTATGTATGAATAACTTAATTGTCTCAGCCTAACCTTTAGATTAGACTGTTCACATTAGGAAAAGATGAAATAAAAATCAGTCTTCCAGAAGCTGAAAAAAAAATCAACTGTTTTGCGTGGCCAGAACACTGAAATACAGAGTAATAAAATGAGGAACAGCGTTAAAGTTCCTGTAAACTATGTAGGGACCAAGCGTGTTTTTCTTCTGACAGAAGCAACTTTCTCTTATTTATAGTATTTGCCTTTTTCTCTAGCTCAATATTGAACCTCCTGATGACCCTGAGGAAGATTTGAGATTGCAGCAATTGCAAGCAGCAGCAGCTCAGTGGCAGCAGCACCCCCATCACCGGGTTGGATTTCAGTATCAGAGAATAATGCAGAAGCATGCTCAGCTGCAGCAGATAGTACAGCAGTATCAACAGGTCATGCAACAGCCTCCACACTTAGAGGTGAGACACTAAGGACATATCACTCGGGATATACTTCCTGGGTGACCTAGCACTCATGGTCTGCTGAAAAATAAATAGTTGAATAATTTGTGATGCCTGACTCATTTGTCTAGCTACTTTTTCTGCTTGGGTAGTTGTTTATATCCCCTTTTCCTAATGTCACTCAACTTCAAAAGGAAAAAAGAATTGATTAATGATGATGAAGCTTCAGTAGGATGAGAAGTACAAGACTTCACACTTGTCGTAAAATTTTTCGGACATACCTGGGTGATAAAGGAGGAAAGCTAAACATAATATTGAATTTACTTAGCTTTGAACATTTTACTGCCGGAGAAACAATTCAGAAAGGTCAGGTAAACAGATGATTGCAAGAGTAGTTTGGTAGCTGCTCTTTTTTACAACATCGACTAGTACAAAAATAAATATGTACAATGATAAATATAGATGCCAAAAATATGGAGTAAAATAATTAAGAAAATCACTATCTGACATTATTTTTTACTCAAATAATCAGTGAAATAAAATAAAATGTCTTAACAAATTTGGATGATTATACTAGTGTTGCAACCTTTAAGCTTTTAAGTAGAAGTTGATTACTGTATTAGAGAGTTGAATCAGCTTTTGCTGGGTTGGTGGAGTTTGTACATTATGTATTTCTTTGTAGTTTGGGCTGTCTACTTTAAAAAAAAATCTATTCAGGTAAACTTTAAAAATCTCAGACAAGATCAAACCATGAATATTAGGTTATTTACACATAATGAAAGACAGACCTCTTTGAAAGAAGCTTCACTGTGCAAATAAGAAGATCTGGCAAAGGCTTAGAGAAAAATAGTTGCTGACAGCTGAGGCAACTCTAAGCAGGTTAATAGCAGAAGCTGAAACCTTGAGAAATAACCACATACCGTGTATACATGTGAAGATTAATTTGGGCTTTAGCCATTGTTAGAATTCAGTAATAATGCAGCTTATTGCTCTTTTCAGCTGTCCTGTTAAAATCTCTTATACACAGATGTCCTCTAGTCATAAAATGTATAAATTGTGACAATGACTTTAGGCATCACAGTTGGTGTTTGCTTTCGTTTCAGTGTCGTTCTTCCTCAAGCTTCTGCTCAAGTCTGAAATTGTGATATTACAAGTGATACTGAAATATGTGGCTCTGAAAGTAACTAAGATGGTATTATGAAGCTATTTTTGTGTTCTCATTGCAGACAATGTCAGTGGACATGCAACTGCGACATTATGAGGCACAGCAAAAACAATTCCAGCAGCTTCATAAAGATTGGGAACGATCAATGAACCAACAGTGGCAGCATCAGCTTCAAACCTACCCTCACAAAGATCAGCTTCAGGAGTATGAGAAACAGTGGAAAGCGTGGGATGAACAGATGAAGGTCACTCAGTCCCACCTGCAGGAGAAAGTGACCTCACTCCAAAATCTGAAGAATCAGTATCCTGCAAATGTTTCCCTGCCACCTCCATTTATTCCATATTCTCAAACTGGTCAAGGTGGCATTCCTATTATGCCTCCAACTTTACCTTCAACTACACCTCCACTGGTTCCCCCACCTCTCTCTTCTGTTTCTCAGTTGTCCAATTCCTCTGTCCCTTCAGGATCCAGTTCTCAAAGCAGTCAATCTTCTGAGACACCAAGGCCAGCTCTGCTTCCCACCCCTGGTACCTATGCATCAAAAATAGCTAGTTCAACTGTCTACTCACCTTATCATTCTCAAGCAAGTTCATCCTTTAGCTCATCAGACCACGGAAAGTCTCAAGTTCATCTTAGTAAACAAACTGTATCTGTTTCATCTGAGCAAGGATGTGGGGAACTGAAAGGCACTTCTGCAGTGTCTTCAACACACACATCTGTTGTGCAGGATAAACCAGTGAGGTCAGGTGGATTGCTTCCAGATCCTCCTAGATCAGCACGTTTTGAAGGCCCCAGAGGCCCTAGGTAAGGATGTTTTTGTTGATTTATACTTGTTCCAGGCTACAAGACGTTCAGTGATGTATTAAGAAATGAAACATATATCCTATTCTCAAATTTTCCTGAGGTTGTGTGAAGTGTGTGTATTTATTTGGTGGAAGTTTTGTTTTTAATATATGTACACCATGTTCTCTGTATTTACCTTTTTAAAGCAAGGATATATAGATGTCTTTCACCTGAGTATTATCTAGAGTACGTTGCACATTTTTTCTGGTAAAGTGCTTGAGGATGCTGCACCCTTTTAATTCCCAGAAACGCAGTACTCCTTTTTTGAAAATAGGAAAGCTGTTTTAAATATTGGATATGTCTTTTGCTGTCCTTAGTTTGAAGATGATAACTCACACTTGAAAGAGTGATACTACATGAAAAGTGATCTATATTCCCATCATTTTATCTGTGGTACTTGGAACACAGTTTAGGAAAATCTGGAGCAAAAAACATCGAAGGATTGTTTTTAAGGTGTTGCTATATATGGTAGCACTTTAATGTCGATGTTGTGAAAGGGATTCAGTTATGTATTCGGTTGAATATATAAACATAGCAAATTACTGACAATTTAGATGCTACTTATTTTTAGAAACGATAAAAAGTACTCTTTGTTTGTAATCCAACACTTATTGCAGAAAGAAATGAAAATTCAAAGCTGTTCACCAGTACTTGAACTTCTGGTGTGTTTTGCAGCTATGTTAGTGTCCTATTCAGTGCACTTTTCAAAATGGTTGTTTGATAAGGAGGCAGTGCTTGTCTTAAGTACAAATCAGTGGTTTTCTACATATGTAGCATTACTTAGCCTTCAGACAATTATAAGCGAGAGAGAGAGAAGGAAAGAAATGAAGATTTGAGCCTTAGGATCCTAGCATCAGGATTCTTTGTCACTTTTTCTTTTGTATTATATTGTGATAATCTTGGTTTTAAAGGTGTTGTCTTTATCTTTTGGTAAGATACAGTTTTGTTAAAATGTAAATTTTCATTTTGTCAGATGGATGGCCTACGGCTTTAATGTAAAGCTATTCTAAAATACAGTGTTCTGTGTGTCTTTTATGTGATTTTTTTTTACCTACTATATGATTTAATCCAAGATCTTGGTTTTGGAATGGTTTTCTTTAATACTTGATGTGATATCAGATTGCAAAAACAACATCTATTCTGTCTGATCATTAGTTCAAGATGGGTTGATGGGATGCCTCCTGAGTCAAAGAACAGTGGTGTTCTGTTCAATCATTTCTATCTTTGCATACTCTGCTAGACTTTACAATAATATCTTCGTCATTATTTCCCTTCTCTTTGAAGTGAACTCATGAATAAGTGATCACTCATGAATAATAATTTGTGAATTGCTAGCAGTATAAATTAATTTTTTATAAATTAATCATTTTCTACCTCCTGAGGGTTTTTAAAAAGTGTTATTTCTGGTCATGGGGATTTCTTGAATGTACAGTTCTGAACAGACTGTTTTCATTACTTGCTAGTGCATGTCCTGTATGTGCATTGATTTTGAGCTCAGTGATGTGCTGTGATAGGCACAGAATGCGGTTGGCTTTCTAGGCTGAGAGAACACATTTTCTGTTCACTTGCAACTTTTCATCTACCAGCACTCTCAAGTCCTTTTCAGCAGAGCTGCTCTCAATCCCTTCATCACCCAGTCTGCATTGATACCAGGGGCTGCCCTGACCCAGGTGCAGGGACTTGAACGTGGCCATGTGAGATTACCATTGGCCCACTTCTCAAACTTGTCCAGGTCCCTCTGGGTGACATTCTGTCCCTCAGGCATGTCACCTGCACCACTTAGCTTGGTTTCATCTCCAGATTTGCTGGATGTGAACTCAATGCCACTGTCTATGTCACTGATGAAGATATTAAACAGTACTGGTCTCAATACAGACCTCTTGAGGGACACCACTTTCCCTTGTCTCCATCTGGACATTAAACCATTGACAGCTATGCTGTAGATGTGACCATCCAGCCTATTCCTCATCTACCGAACAGTCCCACCCCTCAAATCCATATCTCTCCAATTTAGACAGAAGGGGGGGGGTCCATGCCAAAGGCCTTAAAGAAGTCCAGATAGATGACATCCACAGTTCTTCCTTTATCCCTTAGTCATCATAGAAGGCCACTGGGTTGGTCAGGCAGGACTTGCCCTTGGTGAAGCTGTGCTGGCTGTCTCCAATGATCTCCCTGTCCTCTGTGTGCCTTAGCATAGCTTCTAGGAGGATCTTCCCAGGCACAGAGGTGAGACTGACAGGTCAGTAGTTCTCAGGGTCTTCTTTCTACTCTTTTTAAAAATGGATGCAATGTTTTCCCAGTCACCAGGGACTTTACCTGACTGCCACGATTTTTCAAATATCATGGAGAGTGACTTGGCAACTACAGTAGTCAATTCCGTCTGGCTTCTGAGATGTGTCTCATCAGGTCCCATAGACTTAGATGTATTCAGGTTCCTCAGGTCATCATGAACCTGATCTTCTCTTATAATGGGAGTGACTTTGCTCCCCTAGTCTGTCTTGCAGTCCATCCACTCAAGAGGTATAGGGTTGCTGGTGAAATATGAGACAAAAAATGTTGTTGAGTACTTCAGCTTTCTCCTCATCCATTGTTACTAGTTTACCAGTTGTCTTTGTCCAAGGGGTCCACTTTCTTTGACCATTCTTTTCTGGCTGACATACCTATAGAAGGTAACTATCTTGTAACTCTTTGCATCCCTTGCAAAGCTCAGCTCCAGCCATGCTTTGGCCTTCCTGACCCATCCAGTGATGGACGAATATGAATCCCAAACATCCAAACAACTAGACTTTGGACATGTTTGGACTTTGTATAAAATGAATCTATAGGATTTTAATATGACATGTTCATTTGAATAAAATTGCTGTTGTGTCATCTATAGATTTGATGGCTGCCGAGGAAGAGGATATGACAAGTTTGAAGGCTCAAGACAGAGAGGACCTCGTTTTGACTCTCAGCGCTCAGAAGGATACAGGTCACGTTTTGACAGGCAGAATACAGATGGACAGTCTTCAAGTAGATGGGGGTCTATCCCGCGAGGACCAGCAGGACAATTTTATACTTCAACAAATGCATCACATGGACATGGTTCCCGACCTAGTGGCCCACGGTGGATGGGGCCCAGGCCTCACGTGGGACAGCAGCAGCAGCAGCAGGCACAGACAGAGTCAGAGTCAGAAAACAAAGAACCTTTTACAGACACAGCTGGTGATCAGCAGACTGTAAGCAGAACACAATCTACTCCCGATGCACAGACTGCAGGTCCCATTGAGCCAAATGAGGACCTGACAGACACTCAACAGGAACCATCCAAACCTGAAGTCAAAGAAACTATTTCAGACCCTCCTAAAAAGTGGACATGGAGTTCACATGATCCTAACCAGCAAGTAGAAGAGTCAAAGGCACCTACTTCACCTGCTCAGAACCAGAATACTGTAACACCTGTAACAGGAAATGAGGATTTGGATTCACCAGATGGCCAATTGACTGCTTCAGATAGCACCCAGGGCTTACCTGGACCAGAAGGCAGAGGGAAAGGGCCATTTATGCATGAAGATAGAGGCAAGGGACCAGTAAGCAGAGGAAGGGGCCGTGGCAGAGGGCAGGGGGATGGCCGTGGCTGGGGAATGGGCCGTGGCAGGGGCATGGGAAGGATGGATGGTGGTCGGGGAATGGGAAGGATGGACAGTGGTTGGGGAATGGGCAGGATGGACGATGGCTGTGGCAGAGGATATGTATACAGAGGCAGAGGGCAGGCTAGGCAGGCATCCATCCGTGGCAGGGGAATGTTCAGGAGAGCAGACAGCAGGGAGAGAATGCCAGATGGACAGTCAGGCAGCCGAGAGAGGATGCCAGATGGAAGGTCAGGCAGCCGAGAGAGGGGCCCGGGTGGACGGTCAGATAGTCATGAGAGGGTATTCTCTAGCCGAGACAGAGAGCTAGCTGGACGGACAGGCAGCTGGGACAGGGGACGGGCAGGAAGCCGGGAGAGAGGCCCAGTCAGGCAGGCTTGTAACCGGGAAAGAGAGCCCATGCGGGGGGCAGGTAGCCGGGAAAGGGTCCCCGTCAGGCGTGCAGGTAGCCG
Source organism: Manacus candei (assembly GCF_025592945.1). Classification (NCBI taxonomy): domain Eukaryota; kingdom Metazoa; phylum Chordata; class Aves; order Passeriformes; family Pipridae; genus Manacus; species Manacus candei. The sequence continues at coordinate 10,915,662 of NW_026138115.1, read as the reverse complement.
GGAGAGAGTCCCCATGAGGCGAGCAGGTAGCCGTGAGAGGGGCCTGGGCAGGCGGGCAGGTAGCCGTGAGAGGTGTCCTATCAGGAGGGGAGGTAGCCATGAGAGGGAAGCAGGAAGACCTGAAACAGGCAATATGGGTAAACCCCTTCACCTAGGAGATGACCCTGATGAATTGCCTCCATACCATCGAGATGAAACATTCAGGGGTTCTTGGGGTCATGAAGATGATAGAATGCAAGAAGAATTTCCTTTAGATAGTCAAGATGACCCTTCTTTGGAGCATGAGCAATTGGATGACTGGGAAAGAGAACAATACTGGAGAGATCACAACTCTGATTATCAGGATGATTCTGTAGATGCATATGACAGAGATGACAGGTTGCAATCCCACCCTTCATTGCCTCCATTGTCTCCTCTGCCACCACTACCTCCTTTATCATCTGATCATGACAGACGAGATTCATGGTGGGATGACTGGAAAAGGCCAAGAGAAAGGGAACTAGAGAGAGATCTAGATAGAACTGGAAGATCCTCAGATATTTATGATCAAGATTTAGACAGAGAATGGGATAGAGACTGGGACATGAGAGCTATGCATGACAGAGAAATGGGTAATTGTGACCTGGATATCCCTCCACTACCACCATTACCACCTCTTCCACCTCTGGACAGGTATCGTGAAGATAGGTGGAGGGAGGATAGGAACAGAGATCATTATGACAGAGATCTCCGAGACAGGGGGGAGCTTAGGATTCGAGAGTATCCAGAGAGATACGACACATGGCGGGAAAAGCAAGACTACCTTCCTGAAAGGACTGACTGGGAGAGGGAACGGTTGTCGGATAGGTGGTATCCAGATGATGGAGAGAGACTGCGGTCTCTGGATGACCACTCAGATTCATCCCTTCCTCCACCTTCACATTCCTGTGATATGCTGGGAGCAGATTCAAACCTGGACTCTGACCAGTCCTTGGGAGGAGTGATGGTCCTTAGCCAAAGACAGCATGAGATAATTCTGAAGGCTGCCCAGGAGCTCAAAATGCTTCGGTGAGTTGCCTGGTTCTGTGACTTTGAATGGGAATCCCCATTCAGTGGGATTCATTCAAATTGACACAGTAATGGCTTTATTTCTTTCACCCACAGCATGGTAGTAGGAGCTCATGTGTAACAAGTTATTTGGAGTACCTCCATCACAACTTTTGTAGACAGATTTTTCTTCTTACATAGATGGTTGTCCCTTTCCCTATGAATGTGGCATTCCCTGTTTGTTAATTTCCAGGAAGAGATCTATCCCATCACCTGACCAATGTTTTTGTTATCCTCAAATTAGCTTTTTGATAATTTCTTTTCAATCTTTTTGTTAGTGTCAGATAAGCTCAATGATAATTGCTTTTTAATACTTACCTGTCAACACCTACATTAATGTGATTCCTAAAACCTATTTAATTTTTTGGATACTGCTTGCTTTTTAATTAAAGCATATGTGTGGGATTTTTTTATTTTTACAGTGCTCTCTCGTTTGAAATCCAGTATTGTCAGTGAATAATTTTGTCAAGTTAGGTTGATCTTAGTTCTGAGGATCAGCAGAAAAGCAGTAATAACTATTAGGAGGATATGAATGTGAGAGTTCATCAAGACCACATTTTTAGAAAGCAGTTACTAGACTCCCTAAGGCTTTAATTGATGTTTATTACAAAATCAGTAATAGAAGAAACCAGTTTGGATGGGGCTTTGAGCAACCTGGTCTAGTGAAAGGTGTCCTTGCCCATAGCAGGGAAGTTGGAACTAGATCATCTTTAAGATCGTTTCCAACCCAAACCATTTCATGGTAGAGACATTTTGCACTTTTGTTCAGTCTGTTTTGTTTTCAGACTTGTAAGATTGCTAAGCATCTGTCCCATATGGAAGGTGTTAATAGCATGCCAAAATACAAGACAAATTATTTTTAAAAAGGAAGAACTTTTATTGTGAATAATTTAATCATTCACTGCAATTAAATTAATTGAACAAGTTAGTAACTGTGAAATCTGTGTTATAAAGTAATATTTGCCAAAAGTTTGGAGTAACAGATTATTTTCAGCTTCCTGACTTCCCTATTGCTTCAGTTGCTGGGCACGTTTTGTTGTTTAATGTGATTAGCTGCAAGCTAGTGGACTTAAGCTAAGGACTGTAGTTTGGGAATCACTACCAGAGTGGATAGTTTATTAGGACTGAAATTTTTAAACATAGGAACTAAAACTTATTTTATGCAAGAAAGTTGTTACATGCATATCTTTCTAAGCCAGTAAAAAGGGGGAACATAAACATGATACTGATTTTCAGTTGAATATGAGGGTAATCTTAAAACTAGTTATAGTGGTACTTCTTATTAGGTTCTTATAGGCAAGTGACCCCAGTCTGAATAGTGGGAACAACTTTAAGGAGACTACTTATTAATTACTTTTTTTTGAGCCAAGAGTTGTACCAGAAGTGTGGTGCATAACTGCCTTCATTCCAGAAGTAAAGCCTTTATCTGGCTTTGCTTTTATTGCGTGTCAAACAGCATACTCTCAGCTGCATGCTGTTCTGTATTAGTAATCTAGTGTAGTGCTTGGTTTACTTTTTGTGCTAATACAGCACTGGGGATCCTTTTTTGTGAGCCAAGTTCCCCTTCTGCTGGACACCGAACAGATGCATTACTATTCTGGGTGATCTCTGTTGTTTCTCCTACAGAGGGATCCCACTCTTAGTTGTTCTTTAGGAACTACTTCAATACACCGAGTTATTAGCAATTAAAAAGCCTAGGTTAAAAATGCTAACAAAAACTGAAAGGAACAGAACTTTGTAATCTAGTGGTTGTAGTACTCATGTCTGGCCTTAAGTCTCTGCTCTGTAGATTATGTATTGTTGTATATTAAATAGCATTTTGATATATAAACCAAGGAAACAAAAGTCAGAATCACTGTCTAGTTTTTTAATAATGGAATCTCTTGTGCTTTGGCAGTCTCAATCCTGTTAGCATGTGAACCAGGGCAAGTAACTGAGAGCATTTATGCATGCATTTCCAAGGGGTTTCTTGTTTCCAGAAGGTATTAGCAGAAGCTAATAATCCAGCTTTACTCTTTACTGTCCAAGTGGAGTGGTTCTGGTCAAGCACAAAAGCATAACTACATGTCTCAGGAAACCTATGATCAAAAAGCATGCAGCTAATACACTAAATAGCTCCATGGTTAGGTGGATGTGAAACAGGGATTTTTGAATCACAGTACTGCCCATGTTAAGCCTACTGTGTCCTTTTCTTCTTTGGACTTGGCTCCTGATTCTAGTGTAATGTGTTTTCACTACTGAGCATTGATTTCTTATTTTTATTTAACCTATAGACTGATAACATTTTCTTATGATGCATGTGCAGAGAGCAAAAAGAACAGCTACAGAAGTTGAAGGAGTATAAACCTGACATTTCCACACAGGACCCTCCAAGATCACAGAACACAAGCACAAGGCCGGGTGCCTTTCAGGTATATTTGTCTTATGTTAATAACATGCTGGTAGTTATTACAATTAATGTGTATGTCCAACCAGTTCTACACACCGATGGTTAAAATTCCCTGTGAAATGCCTCCCCAGCAACCCTTACAACCTCATCAGTCTTCTGTTGAGGCAAAGCAACTTCTTAGTTTCTTTAAATTTTCCAAAGCCTTTTCTACTCACTCAGTCCACTATGTCTTCTGAGCATGACCTATCGGGGACAGTAGCACGTGAGGTTCAACAGTCTAGATTCTGTGGGGTGATGTGCAAAAGGAGGTGAGCTCTTCCAAAACAGGGATATAAGGCTCACAAAAAGACTCTGCTGTTCTTTGCCTAAGTTCTGACAATTTATAGTGCTTTTCCTACTTCAACAGCTCTCTTCTCTTTGAAGTTGGAGAATTTTGAGGATAAGTCAATCAGAAACTGAGATATTTCAACATAACATGGGCATTAGCGTTCTATTTGCTGTCTTTATTGGGAACTCTCATGACCTTCTATAATATAAAGTGCACGGAAGCTCATGTTTGTGTACCTCTGTGAGATCATCTCCTGTTGTGATGCAAGTTACTTCTCTGCTGCCTCATCTCCTGTTTAATTCTGGGAACTCTTCTAAGATGCCTGGTTTTTTGATAATTCATATCCAGTCAGAAATCAACTGAACTTCTTGCAGTCATGCTAACTAAGGTTTATAAATCCCTCCTAGAACAAGTAAACAGTTTTGTTGAATATATATTGGAGTTGATGCGGAACCTTTATTCTTCATCACATCTTAACTCCAAAGTTACTAATACCAGTAAATTTAGCCATAATATCTTCTGGGTCTGACATTTAGCCAGAGCAAGCTTTGTTTGTCCCTCCCTCCAGAGAAATGTTATGCAGTGAATGAGGCACTGCAAGTTTTCTTTTTGCCTAGATGACCTCTTCCTTGTTTGCAGTGTCTGTAAAGTAAAATAATGGAAGTGATTTGCTACCAAGAACTGCAGGTATGTTGATGCCTTTAGGAAGTTACAAAATATCAAAGTTGAGCAGAAGTATCTCAGACTACTTCACTCCTCTGCCTAGTGGTTTTCAAACAACTCTTGTCTTTCTAGGGGTTCCTGCCTTCAAATATTTCTGCTGTGAATTTCAGCTGTTTTTACAGAGTTCAACTTTGTATCTACAACCATTCTGCAATTTTTGTTGCATGTTGCTAATAAGGCTGGCTGCCTGTAACTTGGCATTTACTGTAATGCTGAAAAGACTTGAGGCATGCGGGGTTCCATGAAGATATTTGATTCATGAAGGGTTTGGTTTTGTTTGGTTTGTTTTTCTGCTGGGCAAGACCTTTCAATGTCTTTGTTCATCTGATGTTGATTTCATTAAGGGTTTTCCAGATATTTCTGCTCTCTGTGAATTTTTCTAGTGACTTACACAAAGAAACTTGCCTTATCAATCCTTCTACATCTCACCAAGCTGCCCTACTTTCAGACTTTGTCAACCTTCTCACAGACAGCAGGAATCTTTGCAGACAGCAGGAGTCTTTGGGAATAAAACAGTAGACACTTTAACTGAGATAGGCCTACCAAACCTTAAATTGGTGAGGTTATTTTGAAGAAGAAAATAAGTAGTATTTAAACCTTCACATAGTGAACAAATGCCAAATTAAATCAGGCCACCAGTTTTTGGAAATAGTCCTCCTACCTGTAGCACCTTGATGGAGGTACTAGAAAATGTGTATGATTTGATAACTGATTGCCATTGCACTAACTGACTTAACAGAGGATGAGAGAAGGTTAGTTTTACAGAGCTACATTAAAAGTGCTTTCTGCATCTAGGTCTCTTCTCAGCTATCTTCAGAGGCATCAGTAGAAGCCCAAGCTATTAAACCTTCTCCTGCTGTTATTATAAAGCCTCCCGTGTTGTTCAGACAGCCCACCCCTGTGACAAGACCAAGTGCCCCCCTGGCAAGGCCTACTACACCTATGACAAGGCCACATGCTCCAGTTTCTACTCCAACTACAACCCCAAGTCATGGTCAGTCTTTAAAACCATCACATTCTGCTGTGGAACAGGAACGCTGGGATGAGGATTCTTTCCACGGACTGTGGGACACAAATGAGGATAAAGGTGCAAATATGGAGTATGAGATACGTAAACAGGAGTCAATGATGCCTCCACCTGTTTCCTCGCCTGTGAAAATACCTTCTGTCCACACCTCTGTTCCATCATCTGTACCAGTGTCCCTTTCTCCAGTTATTCCACCAGTTCCTAAAGCACCTGTCATTCAGCAAACTGTGGATTATGGCCACGGGCGAGGTGGGTATTACAGTGTATTTGATCTGTAACAAAGAGCTAATCAGTCCTGCTAATTTCTTCCTAAAAGACTGTGCCATGCAAAGTGTGGTTGTTCTGCAGTTGGCGTGTAGACGGCATCCATTGCGATGTGATGCTAAGCAGTGCAGTTTTAAGGAATCTGTGACCTCCAACCCTGAGTTTAATGTTTTTCTCTATACTCATAGAAAGAGCTATTTCATGTGAACTGAATGGTGTATAGCCATGGCTGCTTCTAATGAATACCAACTGATGTGATCACATCAATGTGTTATATTTAGATTGATATTGATACTTTCCCTCAACCCCTTTGTGGATGAGTATGGAAATAACTCTGCTAGAAGATACTTTGCATGGTTACAGTTCTTTGGTGTGACTTAGTAACTTAAAGCAGAATGTGATTGGTGTTTGCATTATTTTTATACTGCTTAACGGGTGTGAGGTATCCTCTGGACAGTAAGGAAAACAAAGTCTCCTTCTGAAGGGAGTGCACTCTAAGCAGGCATTTAACACATAAACAGTGAAGGGCTCCAGTTCTTAGTATTGAGCTTATCAAAGCTAAAATTCAACACTAGGTTTTAAATAGAATTAAACAAAAGTGAAATCATGTCATAAAGAAGTCCTTAAATTGTGCGTTGTCATTTAAAGTGTGTTTTTTCTCTCTCTGAGGTGCCATGGCATGAGTTGAAGCCATATCAATTCCATTAATAGATGTTTTACTAAAAGCTATTAGAAAAATTGTTACTGATGTGAGACTTTCAGTTAATATTCTTGATATTACGGTAGTTCTATGAGTTATTGAAACTCTCAGAGCATTTTAGTGTACATAGTTTTCTGACACTGCATGCTACCTGAACTCACCTTAAAAGGCAGAAGTCCCATTCTTAGAGATAAAATGGTTTACACACACACACAAACCCACTTCAGTCTTTCAAAACCATAGTGTTGTTTATTTATGTGTAGCTCTTCTTGCATTATCCATTAGTAGAAATTTTGGTAAGTTGTTCCAGTCACTTTTAATGCCACTGACTGATTGCTTCTCATGACAGAGGAAAGGAAATGGAAGAGAGGTGTTTTAAGACATTAATTATTTTATGATTATTTTCAACCAGATATAACTACCAGTAAAGTGGAACAGATTCCATATGGGGAGAGGGTAACCCTTCGTCCAGAACCTCTACCGGAGAGGCAAACATTTCAAAAAGGTAGGGAGTGCTTGGCTAGTTCTCAGTTAGTTAGCTCTTAAGAAAAGTTGTAAGGCACTAAAGGCATATTTTAAACTAAGTAACTCTTGTTTAAGCCAGAACCACTTTATTTCTTCAGAGGTCCATAGGAATAACAGGTTATATTGTCAAGAGGAGTATTGCAGTCGATAACCTAGCTACTTTAAAAATTCAGTTTTGCAGCCTTAAGTAGGATTGCATGGTATGGTAGTCTATTGCAGTTTGGAAAAGAGATACAGTGTCTGATTATGTCCATCCTAGCCCACATACCATGTATTTCTATACACTTTTCCTGCACTCTTGGTTGTTGCTTTATTTTTTTTTCAAAATTAGTAGTTTGGATTTGCATGGGTTTCTTTCTTCAGAGCATCCAGGTCGCTACAACAGAGAAAGAGATCGTGAGCCTTATTTTGAGCGTCAAGGTAATTCCAACACAGATCATCGGGATTTCAAGAGAGAGCGGGAATTGCACAGGGACCGTGGTTCTGTGGACTATGAACGAGAGAGATTTGAAAAAGAGAGGCATCCCAGAGATGACAGGTATGTGATTTTGGAACACTATTGGAATCAATGCAGTTGAGGCTGTATTGTGCATCAGACTGTCCATTTTGCCTGTGAGGTGCATGTTCGTTTCGCTCTGGAATCCATAGTGGAAATTCTAGAAATACACAAAATACTCTTTTGGCAGGGTTCTTCCTACTACACCTACAAGGACTCAGTCTTACCGTGACAAGAAAGACCATCCATCCTCCAGGCGAGGTGGTTTTGAAAGACCACCATATGAACGGAAGACAGATCGCCCAGCGTATGATCATGGGCCTTCCATGTTTGGAGGTACAGTTTCTCAATCTTGAAGTCATGCTAGGATATTATGAAAAATATGGATTTGCAGAGGTGAAGATTAATTGGTAGATTAATTGATTTGCAGTATTTATTTGTTCAGAATATATAATTCAGGAAAATTTATTTAGGTGATGTCAGTTTTGTTTCTCAGGGATGACGAGATCATGAATGAAACAGTGATATACTCTGCTAAAAGCTGTCTTTGATTGCAATATGTTCAAGATGAGAAATTTGAATTATTTTGAGGACTTATCTGTAAATTTAATTTAAAATAATGAAGGTCTGTTTAAATCAGCTCAGCTGTGTATGAACATCTTAATTTTTTTATTTTACTGAACTAAGAAAATTCTTCTGTCCAAACACTGGAATTTGAAGGTGATCGTAGAAATTACCCTGAGGAAAGGATTCCTATTTCTGCTCCATCGATACCCCGTCAGCCACCACCTGCTCCAAGAATGGAAAGGAAGCCAGAATCTAAAAATGTAGATGATATTTTAAAGCCACCAGGACGGGATAGCAGACCAGAGAGAGTGAGTATGCATTCTGAAAGCAGTAATTGGTTTCTACTTTGTCTGTATTCAGACAAAATGGTCATGGGTGTTGTATGTTGCAAACAAGTGTACATTTGAGGAAGTTCTGGAAATTAGCTTGGTTCCTTGCAAATGCTTAGTGTTGTAGCATAACTATTAGGAGTCTACAGGAGGTGTAAACTCCTTGGAATGCTAAAAGGAAATTAGTGTGTAATGTTAAGGTATTTTGGACTCTTATAAGATCTTCACTTGGGTTTTTGATGTATCAGAGGAAAGACTTGGCTTTACACGGAGTCAGAGATTTGGCAGTACACCATATAATATAAGAAAGAACACAATTCAGGCTATAAAACTGAACCAGATCTATAATATCTTATGCAGCCTAAGCTGCTGCGATGATTAACATCAAAAACTCTGAATTATGTGGAACTACTACCATTCCTCACAACACGGTTTGTAAAACAGACAGTGAGGTGTGGTAGTGGCTTTGCTTGATCATATGCAAAAGTGTGAGCCCACAGCACATGATTTTCTTGAAGAAAATTTTTGCAAGAGATTCTCTTAAATATAGTCCAGTATCCTGTTACATGATCTTTGTTTCAGATTGTGATCATAATGAGAGGGTTGCCTGGCAGCGGAAAGACACATGTAGCAAAACTCATCAGGGTATGTAAACAACTGCTCACTGTGTAGTGCTGCTTGTCTTTTACATGTGCTTCCTCTGCTGTTTGTTTTCTATTTACCTGGAATTCAAGTCTGTTGTTATTTCATGTTCCATGTCTTCATGTGGCATGTGACTCCCCTCCTCTATCACCAAGCAGGAGGGATACTGCTCTCTTCTTGTTTTGAATACAGAGCAGGGAACTGCTGTTGGCCACAAGTGTTTTGAAGATCCTGTGTAGCAGAATGGAATTTTTACAGCAAGAGTATATGTTTTCTTTTTGCTTTCTTACCAGGATAAAGAAGTAGAGTGTGGAGGACCTGCACCAAGAGTGCTCAGCCTGGATGACTATTTTATCACTGAAGTGGAGAAAGAAGAGAGAGACCCAGATACAGGAAAAAAAGTTAAAAAGAAGGTACTCTTAATTCAGTTGCTTTTCTTGACAAAGAAACAACATTCTGGAAAAACACAGAGGCAATCAAAATTTCAGTCTGTGGCTTGGGAAGAGTGCGGAGGTCTATGGGCAGTTTTTCAAAACAGGTTAATAAAACTTAGGGTGGTATGGGCAAATTCTTAAAAGTTGACCTGAAATGTGTTTTTCTCATACCAGTGTGCTTTGTGGTCATGACATTCAGCTGTTGAACATTAGCATTTTTACAGATGTCCTCTTTCTTAAATGCTTTTATTCTTGATAAAGGTGATGGAGTATGAATATGAAGCTGATATGGAAGAGACCTATCGTACCAGCATGTTTAAAACTTTCAAAAAGACCTTGGATGATGGCTTCTTTCCCTTCATTATCCTTGATGCTATCAATGATAGAGTGCGACATTTTGAACAGTTTTGGAGTGCTGCAAAAACCAAGGGGTTTGAGGTAATGGAGCCTAAATAGAATTTGAACTTGCTGGTAGCTGTATGCTGATATTTCTAAACATTTGAATGCAAGGTGTCTCCCACATTCAGGAAAAAAGCTGTGGTGTACAGTTGCAAGTTTACCTTTCTTAAAATGTACAACTGCAGAGTGTATCACCAGGTAGAAAAAGAGCTCTAAAAATTGATTTACAGTATTTATTATTGTCTTTGTCTTTCTAGGTGTACTTAGCTGAAATGAGTGCAGATAACCAGACGTGTTCCAAGAGGAATATTCATGGACGCAAGCTAAAGGATATCAGCAGGGTAACTGTACACGTTTGCAGCCATAGGATTAATTATAAGTTTATTGTGCTTTTGGGCCTGCTGTTGTTTGAAAACTGTAGACTGCATAATGCTTACACATTTTATAAGAACATGTAGTTATTTCATGGGATTGATTGAAATTGCTTTTCTTAAGTAAAGACACATCTTGTTAGTGATCAGAAAACAAATGAATCTGTTATATTTTTGTTTGTGTTTCGTTAGATGTCTGAGCACTGGGAGGCAGCACCACGTCACATGATGCGCCTGGACATTCGTTCTCTATTGCAGGATGCTGCTATCGAAGAGGTGGGAACTTCTGTGCTTGTTAAAACTACATAAATTTTTATTGACATAAAAATTATGTCAATGTGACTATACTGAAAATATAAAGCAGACAAAGATGTGATCACAACAAGGCAGTTATAGTTGGTATTGTAGAAAGTCAGAATCACTGTGTTAGGTAAGTGTATTCCATTATTCTTATCGGTTACCCAAACATGAAGGTATGTTGTTAGTTTTTATCACCTTTTTGAAGCAAGTTTTGATTGCCTTTTTGAGCAAGAGTCGAAGCCACTTTGCTCCTAGCAACTCTTGAGTACCGATTAAAGAGAATCTTAATGCTCGCTTAGATGCAACTCAGCACTTTTTGCAGACTACTGGATTTTTTGATCATATTTTGAGAAATTAGTTGGATAAAATAAGGAAAGAAATTTGAACTCAGTCTTTGTTTTGATAAATACAGACACGTAGCAGAGAAACAAAGAAATTAATAAAAGGTAGCCGTCGAAGTATGCTGCCTTTTTATTCCATTTGCAGCTTGCCATGACATACATCTTTGGTGTGTCAGCTTTCTGTATTGCTGCATTCTTTGGCAGTTGTGTCAGAAGCTCTGGGAACAGTATATGTTAATCATATCGTCTTCGTGAAGGTACCTTAGGTGCTTGTTGCTGTTTGACCACAAAAACTGGTGAACTGCTGAAGTAGACAGAGAGTCTTCGTGATTTGTCATGATGTCAGCAGGTTATTTTTGAATCTCCAAATTCTTTGTACTGGAAAATAATAATCTTTAAGAGGACAGCAAACGGCTCAGAGAAGGCAGATTTTGGGTTTACAAGGTTTTACAAATGGTATAAGAAATGATGCATACTTGGAGAGTTTTATGTATTCCGCAGTATGCGCATGAGACCCTGTTAGAGCTGTGGACCCCAGAAGGTATTGCATTAGATGAGCAGGCTTAGCTGTATGTCTTCAAGCATCCATGTATTTTGTTAGGCTGATCTCTGTGGTTACTATTATTCTTTACTGCAATTTTAAAATATATAAAAGATAAAGCCTCAATAGAGATGCTCTATGCAGAGAGAGCCATTCCAGTGATATGTAAATGGCAAGTTTAAGATATTTTTCTGAGATTTCGAGTTTTGAAATATGATTGTGTGGGAATCAAGAGAAGTATCTTGCTGCTAGAGGTACAAGGTGTAGCGCAAGGAATGCATGTCAAGGAAGAGAATAAATGATTACTTTTCCACAGTTTGTCACTTCGTTGCTAGAAGGGAACCTGCTTCTGAAGAAAGGCAGAATAGACACAATATTCATATATATTGCAACATCATACTTTTGAAGATGACTCCTTTCTTTTCTCTTCTATTTGAACTTTGAATCTTCTACTTACTCTGCTAAAAAGAAAATACTTAGAAGTCAGGCAGTGCCTTGTAAGTCTGTACTTGTGCTTTGGAACAGGTGGAGATGGAGGATTTTGATGCAAATATTGAAGACCAGAAAGAAGAAGTCAAGAAGGACACAGCAGAGGAGGAAGAAAGTGAACTGGTAGGAGACACATCAACCATCTCTAACAAATTTTTCATTAATGTGTCTGAGGAAGAATCTCAGACTTACAAGCACCAACTCATTGCCATTCTTAGCAGTGCAATCTTAATACATATGTTTCTAGTCGTTTTTTCCTTAAACATTTCTAGGAGAACTTTAATGATAAATCATGTTATTTCTTCCTAAATTATTTGTAAGAATATGTGAGTATATTCCACAAACAGCATTATCAGTGGAGCATGGCAAAATACCTCTTACAGACTTTTTAAATTGCAGTACACTATAGTGCTGTGTTCCATATTATCTAAGAATTACACTAAGTGGAGGGATGGGCACAATAGACAAAGATTAATTTATCTTATTTCCTTTCACATGTCTAAAGAACTCAACTGTCACAGTATTTGACAACATGTATGAAGACTGCTTTCTCTGCCACAGTTTTCTGGCTTTGTTTGTCAGGAGGTATTTCCAAGATGAGGGCTTAGGTCTCTTGGATAAATGAAGGTTATAGAATTGCCCTGAGGGCTGGTTTTTTTAGGTATGTATTTAAAAGGCTATGGAAGGCTTCCTGCTGTAACTCCTTGGTATGTGTTGGAGCTGCAACTGTTCAGTGCTCGATGAGTTGAATGTCTCAAACCCTGGTTCCCACAACCAAGCAGTTAAAGTCCAATAAACAGGAAGTAACCAAAAGTGTCTGGGACAAGCGAAGTGCTTTTCCTTGATGGAAATTTACTATTCCTCAGGAGTGGCAGCTTAGAAAGCAGTTGAAATATAGAATTTTAAAAGGCTTAGGAAAAGTGGATTTTAATAAACGTCTGTTTTTTTGCAACATGGCTCATTCTCTTTACTAAATTATTCTTTGGCGCAGAGTATGAGACTTCATAAAGTGTGGTTAGAACATTTTAAAGATGCATCCATGTTAACAAGAATATGGCTGCTTGTCTCATTTCTTGGAAATGAGCTATAGCTAAAAGAGAAGGTTGTCTTTAGCTTTTGAAACATCTGTGCATAAATGTGTGTGTGTACATGTGTGTTTATGGGTTCGGGGGAGTGTCCTAATATACAGCACATATAACAATAGACCTTTTCTTTATGAGACAGAAGGCTTGGTATGGAAACTGTGCAAATTATTAAATAACTAAAAGTAATCTACATATAAGAATGTGTTCTATTCAGACAGGAAAAATAACAAGGAATTATCTGCTGTATGTAGTCTCTGGTATTCAGTCAGATAGCTAATCTGAGAGAATTATATCAGACAGGTGGAACACTACGCTGTATTTGGTATCTCTTGCCTTCTTGAGAGCAGTTGGTAAGGGTTCTGCAATTCATTTTGCTGCATTTAGTCCTGTGGAAAAAGAGAGGTCTGAAGCTCCTGCCATCCGGCAGATATCCTTGAAATATCCAACTGTCTTGTACCAATGGATAAAGTCTGAATCTTTGCTTATCCTATCTGAGGACTGGGATATTGTATAGATTCAGCACACAATAGGCCATTTCACACCATCAAAGTCACTCTTCTTGCTATTATCAACTCCCATAGGGTTATGGCATTCAGACAATTCCTGCTTTTCTGTGCTTGATGGTATGAATTATTGATGTATTTAACTTAGTGGTCTCACCAGTGTATCACACATCACTTCGTTTAATGCAGGCTTCTAGCTGTGGTGTAAACTTTCTGAGCACATTTTAATGTGCAACTTGGTTTAAAAGTATAAATATACATATATACATGAAGCTTATTTATATCTTACAAGGAAATATTGCAGCTCAAACTGGTTTGGTTTGCATTAATTTCAGATTTGATTAAAAACAAGAAAATACAGAGATCTGATAACCTGAAGTCACTGATATATGCTTGATAGAAAAAAGGTCATTCAAGGATTTTGGAAGAGCAATGCTGAGCATAATCAAATGCAGTGTAGCTCTCTGGAATATACTGGAATTTAATCTGGAATACACTGATTTAGTAGCATGTAGCATTAACAAATATGTGTATGTTTACCACAATGTAGGTGACCTATAAATAGAGCAGGAAAGAAGTCAGTGACATAAAACTGATTTTTAGATTGTTTTCTTCTTGAAATCTACTAGAATAGTTCTTTTCCCTCTTTATTAAAAAACATTGTAAAAGTAATGGAATTCTCACATGCCTTCCACTCACTACACTGAGCTTTTTGTGTGATTACAGAGGAACATAAGTACTTTTATACCAAATCTGAACAGCTGAAATGAGGATTGCTTAGTAAGGATTTACTTGTCAAAGAGTATAAAAAGAGAAGATAACAAGAAAATAACTAAAATAAATACCTTTTTTCTAAACTTAATATCATTGTGCGGATTTACGAAGAATAAACTGGCTAAAAATCATTACACATGCTGACATTATTTATAGGGGAAAAGTGTTTTAAAAGAATCATTGAGCTAAGAGCATTATTTTAAAATGAAAAATAATACTTAAATCCTAGTGACTCAGCAAATATTCTCTTTTAAACAAAAAAAAATTTTGTTTAATTTTGAATTAACCACTCATACATGAATTTAGTCTGTCCCTTCAAAAGGAGTAAGTGAAGTTTGTGTGTAGAAAATCTGAGAATTCATAAAAGCTTGCAGTAACTTCTTCATTTGTGCTTGTAAAGCTTTGAATATTCTTTATATCTGATAAGTTGTGTTGCAATAACTTTGCCACCTGGGGTGATACAATACAGTAACTGTGCACATAGCACCTTCGCTGCCTGTTAGACTCATTCTGGATTTCTGTGTTTGCAAAGGGCAGCACTCTTGTTATGATTTGTAAAGGCTTCTAAAATCACTGAATGGGAAGTGGATGCAGAAGTTCTGAAATACTGAGTAATTGGTCTCCTTCATCTGATAACGAGAATTGTGCCTTACAAAAAGAAATACCTTAAGCTCCCTATATTATAATGCTGTTTCCAGTTCAAAAGTGATATGCATGTGTGTCTCTCTCTAATCCTCCGAGCTTCTTTCTGTGTATGATTTAGGGTTACATTCCGAAAAGCAAATGGGAGATGGACACTTCTGAGGCAAAGCTAGGTGGGTATTTTTTTTTCCTGTTTCTTATAGTTGATATCTAATGATGTTTGCAAAACCTGAAATTTTGTTTTTACTGTACCTCCCTACCAAAGACAAATAAATGTGTTGATTTCATACCTGTGTCTGAAATGGCAAAAACATCTATACAGAAATAGAATTTATCTTCTGCCAGAGGCAAGAGAGTTACTACTTTCTAATCATCACTGGTTTATATACTCATTAATTGTTCTTCCATCTGTTCAAGGAAAGTACTTTGTCTCAAAATTTTTAAAAAGCAGTATTTTATTCTTTATTCATCTCTTCCATATTTATAGTTTTTATATAAGCAAAGAGTCAACTTACATTGCACTGTGTTCTTGTTCATACTGCATACCTTTTTTCAAGCCTAAGTGTCATCAGTAACTTCTTACATTCTTGGAGACATGCCTCATACCTACCTATATTGGAGATGTTTCTCACTTTCCAAAATTGACATCTGTAAGGACAAAGTAGTGCCATGCTTTGAAGTTGGTTCTGAATAATTAGGCGACACTGTATCTTTCCAACAGCTTAGGTGTTGAAAAGTTAATTATGCTTTTCAGTTCCAGAAGAGTACTAGAATTCTTCTTAGTAGTATGCAAAATGGACTTTCCAGAAGCATGTGAGCCCTATTTTTTGCTGTGCTTTTTGTTCTGAATAGTGCTGATGATTGCATTAAACATAAGTGCTGACATTAGGCTTCTGTCAAAGTCAAAAGCAACTTTCAGGCAGAAATGCATTCACCATGGCTATGGTGAAAGGAGTACACATGGGAAGGGGTTTCTGGTCATTATGATCAGTTGTTCTGGGCTTTTTTAACTGAACAATAATGGTTCTAAGTGAAGATTTTATAAGACAGTCTGCACAAAACTGCTCTTTTCTGTCATGTCTATGAGAAGTAACAAATACCTGAATGGGATACAGCATGTCTTAACATTCTGAGGTTTGCTCCTGCATGTGTGGTACAACCCTGTGTGTCATTACTTTTCAATGACCAGAATCACAATTGCACCTTAGAAATAGCATTAGAAGGTCTGGCTTACATAAAACAGTCTTTCATCTTTTGCTGTTAAATGCTTAGCTACATCATCTCTTCTGCTGCTGTGCTCTTTTTTTAAGTCATGTAAATATTTGTGGAATATACTGATGTTGTGGCACCTGCAGTATAACCAGAGGTACCTTCTGCTCAATTGTTTTGAAATATCAATAGCTAGGCAGCTAGGCAGTATTATATCAGGATTGATCTGAATTTTTGTTATAAACAATAATTTTTTTTTATAATATAAAATTATTTCTTAAGTTTATAATGAGTTTTCTCCAATTATGCATGAAATCATAGTACTGGAAACCTGTGTTGTTGAAGAATGCTCTGATACATAATGTTAAGTGTAGTTTCTAACAATGTGGAGATTGTGACTGCAGCAGAAATTTACAGTAGCTTTCAAAATACTACTAGCAAATAGAAACTAAGAACTGTGTTGTGTTTTCTTATGCAATAAAAACTCCATAAGATAAAATGCAGGATTTTTATATGGTGACCACTTAAATGTAAAATGGGGAGCAGGCAGCAGAGTCACTTTTATGCTGAAGTAAGTTATTTGCAAGGCTATTGCAGTAGTCCTTTAACAGTCAAACTTCATTAACAACTGGATGTTAGCATGCTGCAAAACACAGATACAGGTGCTAAGAATGGCTTTCTATTAAATCTGTATTCACAATTTTATAACTACCCTCTAGTATGTGTTCATTTTTATATGTATATATAGGACTATAGATTAAAAGTGAATTCTGACAAAACATGCATTTTTAATAAAACAGGCATTCCTATGTAATAAATGCGGTTTCTTTGGAAAATTGCTCTGTCAGGGCAGGCAACTTTTAGCTCAAGGTATGAATTATAAACATTTGCAGTCTGTGAGTAAGAATTATTCTATTTACTAATTAGTTCACAATAAGAGTCTGTAGATGACCAGTTATAATTATTTCTGGAGAGGCATGTAAACTGTGCTATGCATCTGTTATTCCAAGTTTGAGTTATTTCCTGGGAGCTGGCCTGCCCATTGGATTTATTGCATTAGTCCCAGAGGGCACACATTTACAGAAGCTGATGTAAGTGCAGACTCCAAAAACAACACTAAGTCTTGTTTTGCTTTTTTGTTTTCTTTATGAGTAGATATTGTTACACAGGAAAGCACAATAAGATCTTACTGATTGTAATACATGTCAGAAAAGGTCTGAAATGTTTGAGTTCTTTAGCTGCAAACACTGACTTGTGACAATCGCTGTATGCCCCAGAGCTCTTGCTTTAGCTCAGATTTATTTTGGCAGGAGTGATGCATTCCTCTTGAGTATGTGTGTGGTATATCATCGTCTTATGTGTTGTGTACAGCCACAGTTTTTATTCTGAAGTCTAACCACTGGTCTGTCTCAGTGCATATTGCACATGGGTTCTTCTATTGAAATTTAAAGTGATGGACTCTCACTTTTAAACTTTGACTATATGCTAAGTGTTTAGTGCAATACCCCTTTTCAAGGTGCGTCTTAGTGGTGATTTCTACAAACTTTCAGGAAGGGAGAAACAAGCTCTGCCATAGCTTAAGCTTTGATACCATTGTAAAATTTGGTCTAGAATGCAAATAACATTTTACTTAAAACTTTGTGGCTTTTGTCTCAGAAGAGCAAAATTTAGCTGATTGATTCATTCAGTTTTCGGAGGAGCTAATTAACTTAGTTACTTTCAGAAGCTTTATTATTAAAATTCTAAAGGTGAGTTTTTAAGTTCTGTGGATTTTCAGAAATGCTGCTACTTCGTTACTAAAAATTGAAATGGTAAAATGATGTCTAGTAGTTTAACACTAAATAATCATCTGCCATAAATATTCAAAAGCACCAGTGTTACAAAGTGACACCTTGTCTCATTTTCAGAAAAGAATATTCTGAAATAATCCTTTGTGATAGACTTTTGACATCTCTGTAGTGTCTACTGCATGGTACATGTACCTTGAACCATGATAGTATGGATGGAAACAGACTCCTCTGGAAAAGCAATCCAACTTCAAACATGGAGAGAGAGAATGTTTTAAAATAAATTCTGTGTAGCAGTAACAAAAAGGGACAGGGGAACTGCATACTCAGAATGCCTTCTGAACTCCTCTGTTGATGCTTGAGCATTACACATTTCTTGGCAATGTTTTCAGTTCTGTGTGCAGCAGGGAGAGAGACTGAACTTGCTTTCATATTGGTAATGAGGTGAGCTTGCATCGTAGCATGTTGGCTTCCAACGGGAATATGACTGTCTACAGGTACATGCCAACAGAGAGCTCCTCAATTTTCAGTTTTTCATATTCCTAAATGCTCCTCAATGCATTTGTTGATTTCCTTTTCAATGTTAATTTTTTTCTGGAAACCCTTAACATTACGAATGATCTACGTTGATTGAAAGTAATACTGAGAAACAGTGCAAGTACACTACATGCTGAAGTAACACAGGAATATTGTGTAAATCAATTTTGTCTTCTAGAGAGAGTGTCGCCTTTCTGTGGAGATTGAGCATCAAATTTGGCAGATTTAACTTAGAGCAAAAGAAGAACCTTAACTGAACCATGTAACAGATACAAATATTCTGAACATTTTTCTTAAATGTTGGCTTTTTAAAAAAGCAGAGGGGGGTTAAAATGTTTTATTAGAAGAAATTCGGTATCTGTTTCAGGAAATGGGGCAAAGATGGAGTCTTTAAAAATCTTAGAGCTGTATGAGGGAGAAATAACTTCCTTAGTTTATGGCGTTTGAATTATACTAGCATGTCTACAGTGCCATTGTACATACAATCACATTATCTCCATTGTTACTCTTTTCTCTCCCATATTAAGTCAAAAAACTCATCTCTGAACTAAACTTCTTTAAATACATACCTTTGAACATCGTCTTCTGCTACCCAGAAAATAATGCTGTCTTGTATTTGGTTTATTTCTATGGCCTTTTGTGGGTGAATTTAATTACAATGGTGACTTCTGAAACAATATTTCTGACATCTCTGGAAATGGTTTGCAGAATATAATTGCCAAGCTTGGTGTTCCTTCTACACATACATGAATTGTTGGCTTATAAAATGGTAGCATACCATAACATAGAAGTAATAGAATTTACTTTGACTTGTAAAGCTGTTTTTCCTTTTCATGCTTTTGTTATTTGTAATCTTACAATGAATGCTTGATCTCCTGTCCAAAAGCAGCTTGCTACATGATTTCAAGAAGGTGGGGTTTTTTTACTGAGAATAAATGTCCAAAGAGGAACAAAATTTTAGAACGTAGGAATGGTTTCTCCTCATGCTATATCGGTTCAGTAAGAAAAAAAAGAAAATGATGACTGTTGGAAAAATGCCCTGCTCAAATATTCATGACTGACCTCTTACACCATGAAAGAAGAAATTCTGAGATTTTTTTTTCCCAGTTCTGGAGGATTTTTAAAGTAGTTTGCCTTACGGGGAGAGAAAAAGAAAGGGGGCGATCAGTGTTTCCAAGGATCTTTTTGTTTAGCAGAAACAATATCTCAAAAACTTGTCTTTGCATTCAATTATATGATTGTCACTTGTTCCCTGATACTGCACATGTACCATGTTTGACACAGTATTAATCCCCAAATTTGGAAAAATGCTACAGCTTTAGTATTGTGTTCAAATATAGAAAGGTGGATCTGTGGTTCCTAGCTGTTGTTGGCTATATTGTACCTGCAAGCATAGACTCCATATAATATGACCATCTGGAAGAGCAAGCTTTTTCTCCCTCATACATAACAAGACTGTTATTGCCACACAGTTAACATGAGAGATCAATAAAGCTTGAAAACTGTGTTGAGTCTTCTCTAGTTTATTTCAAGTCTCATCATTCCACCTGTCAAGACAAGCTGGATGTACAAATTCTGCTGCTCTTTCTTTTGAAAAATTTTCCACTCTCATCTTGTGTGTGTAAATATTAGAAAAAAATTCTCCTTTAACGCTGAGGCTCTGTGTTTGTTCTCAGACAAGCTGGATGGTTTGCGGACTGGCACTAAAAGGAAACGTGACTGGGAAGCAATTGCCAGCAGAATGGAAGATTATTTGCAACTTCCAGATGACTATGATACACGTGCTTCTGAACCTGGAAAGAAAAGGGTAATAAATTTTCAAATGACTTACTGTCTGTATGTGATGATTTAACAGTCTCTGTGAAAGAGTTAGTATCAAGTCATTCAACATCTATGAATATGGGAATTTCACTGACTCACTTTTCATTTTGCTGTTCCATTAGATTCTGTAAGAGAATAATTTTTGTGAGTAGGGTTTTTCAGAGGTAAACATATTAATTATAACAAACCTAGGAATTACAGATTAACTGTGCGTGGGCATGGCTTAGAGATTGAAAATGGAATCATCCCATTTCTTCCTAAAGGAGATGATGCACTTTATTTCAGAGCAACCCACAGTCCTTTTTTATGCTGTATTGTTTTGTGGTGAGATAATGTGATATACACTAGAGATTCCAAGAGAAGATGATGATTTTATAAGTAGACAGAGAAACAATACACTGTTCTGGTATCCAAAAAGATTCGTCTCAGGAAAGTATCAGTTATGTAGGTTTTACATCAATTATGTCTTGTAGACGTTGGGAGATAATGTGTATAACTATATGTAGTTCTGTTCTGAAAACAAAATGCCATATGTTCACATGCAATTTTAAAAAAATGGGAAAAATCACAGAAGATGAAAGAGAGGTAATAGAAAGAGGTAATACTCTTTTCTTTTTTTTTTTCCTTCAAAATAGAAAGACCGGCTTTTGCCACTAAAAGTAATTTAACTGTCAGTGTTTGGGCATTGTTTTGCTCTGTAATGTCAAATAGTACTGGACAGCATGCCTGAGAGAAATGGAGATACCTAAGGCATTGGCAGAGGAGGTGCTGGTGGAAGAAAGCTGACATTGCTTATCAGTAGGAATGTCTGGGGAAATCCAGGTAGACTGTGTGGATAGGGAGGTGCTGGCAGAAAGTTGATAAGGCTATGTCCCTGAGTAACACACTGGCCTGAATGGGACTAATGAGTATGTCAGGGAAGAGCTCTTTCACTTACTGTTTTTTCTTGTCCTGCAATGGTGTGTTACAGGTGAGTTTTTGGTGACTGCAGCCTTTCGGCATCACCTCTTTCACTCCTTCCTCACTGTTGTTCTCACTCCCAGCGGGGTCTGAGTTTTTGGGTGTCACTGTATATGTTTGAACAGGATAAATGCAAGGGATCTGCATTACCATGAAGAGCTACGGGGGAGATGTGGAACTGTAAAGATGAGAGATAACAAATGTATGAAGTTCATTTAGTGTAAAAAATAGTGGAAATATTTAAATAGAAATATATCACACAAGATAGAGAAGAAAACTGTCCTTCATTCATTTGTTCATTGCTGAGTTGCTTTTTAACACCATCTTTCTGTAGTTTCATAGCTCTCTTCTAGATGTTTCCATTGTGCAATTGAAATACAGGTTGCACAGAAAATAAAGACACTAAATGAATCTTGGATAATTCTTCCCACAGAAAGCATTGCTTTGAACAGAGAAATAATTGTAGTAATTACACTTCAATGCTTAGAATTATGTTTTTGAAATGGAAAAGGGTGATCATCTGTACCTTTTTTCTACTCTGTAGAACAGCTGGGGTATTCAATTAAAAATAATGTAACTGATGCAATTTCCATCTTTACCTATTGGAAAACAGATTAATACTTACCTGTGAAGGAAAATGAATACAAATTAGTATTCTTATGCTCTTACTTGCAGTGGAAAGCCTAGACTTGTATCAGGATTTCTTAAGAGGTTATGCTGATAAGGTATTCTCCATAGGTGCGGTGGGCAGATCTAGAAGAAAAAAAAGATGCCGACAGGAAAAGGGCCATCGGTTTTGTTGTTGGACAAACAGACTGGGAGAAGATAACAGATGAAAGTGGTCACCTTGCTGAGAGAGCCCTCAACCGCACCAAGTATATATGAAAAAGTGGTTAAGTGGATTTTTGTGCCTTGAAGGTAAGTATCCCATCTTCCTGTGTGTTTATAGCCTTGATGTTTTTTAAGAGTTGAGGTTGCAGTTCACATCATTGTTAGAGTTCCCTCAGACAAGACTATTTGTTTTGGAACCTTGTGTAACAGGTGTCAGCTGTGCCTATGTTAATGTGTACCCTTCTGCACAGCATCTAACAATAAAGGGAGAAGGATTGTCAGCTATCTGTCTCCCCAACCTTATTAAGAGGAAGCTTATGGTTTCATTAAAAGAATAGTTTATCTGTATTCCTAGTCCTGTGTAGTTCAGATTTTGCATACTTTATTTTAATTCTGATGATGTTAGTTGCTGGTTTACTTGATATAACAAACTTTTCCTTTCTTTACAGGCCATTTGCTCTGAGGAGAAGTGAACCAGGGTGTCATGAGCATCTTGCATGGGTCGTGTCACTCCCACCTTCACAGTTTTTCCTTGTTACTTTAGTTTCAGCAATTTTCTTAAGATACTGGCAGAGAACCAGTACCCTCAAAAACTCATTGAATCCCACTGCTCCTAAGTGAGAGAGACAGTTTACTTTTTAATATTTTTTGAGGGGTGGGGGGGAAGGGTCAGTAGTTTTAGCTACTCTTTGTGGGATAAAGTGGAAGGGTTAGACAGATGTTACCTCCACTGTACCATCACAGAATGTTTATCACCTTTGCTCTGTGGCTGTTCTCGTTTTATACTGTATGTACCTTGTAGCTTATTGTATTAGGAAGCAGAACAATAAATTTCACTATAAACTCGGTGTTCTTGGTGGACCATATAGTATGGTTTTTGTTTGACATTTTAAATGTGGTCTTTGTTGACGTGTTGGTAGTGCTCAGAACCATCCTTACCTGGAAGAGGTACTGTACTCATATTCTGGAATGTGTTCTGTCTTCTAGATTTTCCATCTGCTTTTCTTCTCATAGACAGTTCCATTAAGACCTCAGGTCTTGCTGGCCTTTAGAAGTTCATGTTCCTGGAGAGCAGGAATTATTATTTTTTGGATCCTAGTTTCTCAGTTATGTCAAATTTTCATTACTGCGTGAGTATAAATGCTGTTGGGTGACTCTGTAATACTCAAGGTAGCAATGTATGAAAAACTTTTTATTAATGCTCAATGTGAAAACAGGTACTACAGAGTTCTCTGAAGGGGCAGCCTAGAAAATTCATTTTGGTGTTAGGTCTTTTAGTCAACGCTGATCCCTTTCAGGGTATTTCATTCCATTCATAAGTTTACTGTCTCATAGAGAAACATCATTAAAGGAAGCAGCAAAGACCAGAAGTTATACCCTTCTATTCCTTTAATAAATTTGTTAAGCTTGCTAAAAAAAGGATAAAAGAATAGCAGTCCACACTATTAAAAGTGGTACAGATTCTTCATAGATGCTGGTATATCACTTCTGCAGAGCATCAGGTTTGCTGATGAAAACTTTCTTTTGTCCTCCCAGGTTTCAAAGCAAATGCCTTGCATTAATAATGTTGTAACCAGACAAGATGTGTAAATGTGAAGATAATTGGTGGTTTTATGGTGAATTGAATTTTTTCTCCTGATCTTTCTGAGGGAAGGAAATGAAGTCCTGAATTTCCTTCTCTGCTATTGTTTGTTGCTCTGCTGAGTGATTACATTGTGATTTGCATCTAGGTTGGTAAATCAACTAGTTCTGGTGTGGTGGTAGTTCATTCTGTTAATGGAGAGCATGGTTCTAATAGATGGTTTTGTTTGTCATTCTAATGTTTTGGTTTACTGGATGCTTCTCAGCTTTGTCTGTGGTACATGTCTAAAAACTCTTTATTAAAGGAGAGGAATAGCTGAACTTGTGCTATGCCCTGAATATATTTATTAGAAGAAAATTGAACTCCATGAATGCAGCATTTTTAAATGGAAGGTATTAAATACACATTTTCTCTGTACATGTACTATTACATAGCATCCATACTTTCTTTTCAAAATGTTGCTAAGCACTCTTTGAATTCTGACTTAGAATTGTTGACAAATGGAAACTAATAGTTAACAAAAAATCAGCATTGTGTATTGCTGTGGAAATCAGGTGAGCTTCACTTTGGAGACATTACTCTCAGGTACGTGTAAAATGGCTTTCAGTCTTTACTCAGTTTTCCATAACAAAACTGAAGTTCTTGTGGCACACCATCATTATAAATTGATTCTGTTTCTTGACTTTTAAGAACTGATAATGATTTTGTCTGTATTTTTGCTAATACAATTGAACCAGATCCTTTCCTAACATTTTTCTTTCCAGACTAAAGACTATTTCTGGAGCATGCAAATGGATAGCTTGTGACAGAAGTTATAATATTGTTTATCGGTTTTAACAATTTTGAAATTATTTTAGCAGATACCTCTGAGAGAGGTCACGCTGTTTATTCTGTGGTGTATGTAGAACTAAAGAGAAATGAGCAGAGAGTTCACATAAAGTTATACTTTGCTCTGATGAGAACAGAGAGAAAATATATCAATCTTCAAGTTTAGGGCAAAATTCAGTTAGGAAAATATACTGTTGTAAACGGTTGCTAGACTGTTTGATCAGAACAGGCTGAAGGGTTTTGTTGTTTTCCTGAAGTTCAGAACTTTTCCATTTCTCTAGTACAGAAATATCATTCCATAATCTTTGCCGTTTGTTTCAGTTGGTTTGAATGTTTAGCAGGTCAGTCTTCAACTGCTTGATGGAAAGTGGCTCTGAAAGAAAACAACTTACGCCAGAAGTGCATCCTACAGCAGATTATACATAGTCTAGTCCTTCAGTGACTGAAGGAATCGAGCAAAAAGGAAAAATTCATCATTGCTGCTGGTAGAACTGAGAATATCTAGCTAGTCCCTTGCTTGGCTCATAGTCAGAGCTTGGTGATTAGTGATTTTGATTTTGTCTGGAAAATCCTTCAGTACAGAATCCATTAAGTCTTGATCCTGATTTAGTTCTTACTCATTATTTGCTCACTGATATTGACAGCAGAATCTTTCACAGCACTAAGCAGAAAAAAATACCCACTTGCATTGATGACTACATAGGAAAATATGTATCTAGCACTCTTGTATGATGATCCATCTTTGACCACCATGCAACTGTGCTAACTCTTAAATTGGACTGTTTCTGTGCAGTGCATCATATTGAAAAATACAGCTCTGAAAATGTCAGCTGCTGCAGAATGGAGCTGCCACCTTTTCAGCAAATTTGAGTGTTAAAACAGTATTTTCTGTGAATTATGGTTTCTTATAACATTTCAGTTTTTCTCAAGACCATCTGCTTTTTTAATACTGAAGCCACCTGTCTCATAATAGAAGTACCTGTGGTTTTTACAAGGGAATGTGCAATGTGCTGTGCTATGCAAATAGAGCACAGTTGTCATCTTCAGTCACCTTCTGCTCATTAGGCATATGAAAGAGTGAAATTATAACAGAGAGTATTAGATCAGTTCTGGAAATTCAGTTTTCTGTTTTCTTAAATGTTTACATCAACATGGATAAATAACTTACCTTGAATTATTAGTTCCTACTCTTTAGAATGGAAGAATTGCTTTTGGTACAAGTTAGTTTCACTTTTTACTCGTCAGGTTGGGCTTGGCATTTTTTGGACTTTGCCTCAGTCATCTTTGTGAACCCTGTCCCTTAATTGTTCCTTGCCTGTCTGTTAATACATAACACACATCACTGCTATTGTCTGTTTGTTAGGCATTGTTTTAACTATTTTCTGAAGTTTTTTAATCTCAGAACAACCATTTAGATACCGTGGAGATACTGAGTAGGATTTCAGTAGTGGTTTTTCTGAAAGGATTGAATTAGAAAAGTAGAGTTATGACATTACACTGAAACAGATATATTAACCTATCCCCCAAAGTCCACATCTAATCCAGTTGAATAGTTAAAAATTATCGTAGAATTGGGAGTTGCAAGTCAGATTAGATAGTATGTTCCCTGCAGAAGAATAGTCTGTCATTAGTGTGCTTTTAAATGTAAGAGAAAAACATGACCTCACCAGATAAAATCAGTTCTTCCCAATTTGAGATTTCAACATCATTAGAATACTCAGAGAATCCTTTTCAAAGACATAAAGTAATTCTGCCTGTGGGACAGCATGTTGCCACCTAAAGAAATTTATCATTACCAGAAAAAAAAATATTCTTTGTCCGTTTATTTAATGCAGCTATCTTGGTGACTCATTTCGTGCCCTTTGGACACAATTTCCTTTTAGTATGCTGTGCCATTTTATTATTAATGTTGCTGCCACAAAATTTTTAAAACCCACACAATACTGGTCAAACCTCGGGATTTGAAGAAAACATAGTTGGACTGGGTTGGAGGCAAATTTTTGCTTTTTTGCTATGAAGTTCCTAGTGTTTCTGCCAACATGCAGCTAACTAACTGTGAGTTGACTAAACTGAAACCCAGGAACTCAGCATAAATGAACTGGAAAGGAGAAGCAGTATTTAGAGTTTTCTTTGCCTGTAGAATGTTCACATGACCTGCATCCTCAGGAAGCCAAATACTGATGGGTACATGAGTCCTTTTTATTCTGTCTCTCTTCATTACGTATGTTTCCCAGATTACTTCTGGAACTTGAGGTCCACTGACAATTTGGGATCAAACTGCACCGGGACAACCTGCATACTATGAGATAATGTATTTGAGCAGCAGAGGTGGCCATCTCAGTTGAGATCTGCACACTTGCAGCATCAACTGGTCTTAAACTGTGGTTATACTTAGTTTTCTAGTCATAGTAGAAATGACAACAGAAAGAACAGAAATTTCCTAGAATTTAAAATGTGTTTTGAGTCTCTAGGGCAATCATCTTTATTCTCTCATAAAACTTGAATCAAAGTTTTCTCCTGCTTAACCGTTCCTTCAGATGTGAGTCAGAATCTTTAAACCAACTGAAGGATTCTTTAAGTAACTATTCTAATTTCTGCTCAAGATTAATAAATTCCTTCTTCATGGTGAAACTCTTTTGTTTCGTTCTTAGCAGTGGAGTGTTCCAGCAATTACAAAGTTGCTTCCAAATTTGCACAGTACTGGAAGAGCAGCCTGGAAGCCTTAAGTCTTCCTCATGCACGTAGGTTGGAAATATTTCATTCAGGTGAATTATCACCTTCTAGCTGATTAATACTGTTTGGAAGCAGAATGTGCTCTTCTATTCATCGTTTTGCATAAATTGGTTAAGTGCAAGTAGTTACCAGACAAAGGCACGGCAGGTTACTGCAAGTGGAGAGGCAAAAGTGTTTTGAAGTTGCTTATGTTTTCCATTCTGTGTTTGGCTTCTAGTCAGGAGTCTCTGGGCTCTTTGGATTGTAGGATTTAATATTTCAATATGCAAAACCTTAAAGCTGCCTCAGGTGAAATGGCACAGTTTCATTTTTTCCTAATATTTTTCTGCCTCTTGGAACTCTTAGATGGAATCTTTTTTGGAGGGGTGGCCTTTCCCTATGGCTTGTGCTCTGGTGTGTCAGTCATTCAAGTATTTCTCCATACTGTTTCCCTTATATGTGTGTATAGGAACAATGTTTGTTTCCATAACTGCTTGAAGTACACATGTATGAATGAATGTTCAGCTTTACATGAAAAATTCCTGATGCTTTTTATCAGGATGGCATCTGAACTGTCGGCTGTGACCAGTATATTCCTTATATGAAGTTGGTGTGTTTGAACAGTTATTGTTCTTGGGAATACATGAAGACTGCAAGATTGCCATCACTTCACCAATTCCTGTGATGTTGCTGTCTTTGGAGAGAAGTTATAACTGCAGTGGTCCTTGGAAAAAAGAACACCCGAGAAGTGAAAAGTCTTCATCTAAATGAAGAAAAAACCAAACCAAAACCAGCCCAAAATCAAACAAAGCAAAACAATAAAAAAGGAATTCAGGTAGTTTTACTCTGATTATTTTAGCTGGTGTCTGTCTTGTGCAGCTAGAATGTGCTAGCAGCTCTGCTGTCTGAGATGTCTGCTTTAGCAACTGGCTGCATATATATATTTATGGAGGAGAATATGAAATTAATCCCTGCCATTTTTTGCCTGCAGGTCAAAAGTGTAGTTGAGCCAGCTGATTTAAAAAGCAGTTTGTCTTTAACAAGCCTGTTAAGGGTGATTCTATTAAAATACTTTTTAATTCTTTTTAAAGGCTCAAGCCATTAATATATTACATGTGAACTGAAATATTACCAAAAAATAAAAAGTCTAAGATTTCTTCTGTTTAAATCTTGTAGGATGTTACTTCTCTGGGGATTAGCACAGAAAGGGAACAGAGCTGCAGCTGTTCCCTGCTTCAGGGTGTAGATGGCCTTAAACTGCAAAAAAATAAATATTTGTGTTTGCAGGTACAGACAACAACTTTAATGGTGACATACACCATATGTGGATGACAAGCTTTCTTAAACAGCATTTAAAAATTATTTTTTTTAATTCTATTTTGGTAAGTCTGATGCAGATAGTAATAAGAGTTTTGTTTGATGCTGTAACTGATCCAGGTACTAGCCTTTTCATACGTGTAGCTTCTGGGTTTTTTAGGAGACTGTACTACTGTCTGAAGGACAGAAAACACACCTTTACTGACAAACACCTACACTATTTCAAGTTACTCATCTGTTGGTGCTCAAAACTTGTGTAAGTGATGAGTCTTTACTACTATGCTTTGAGGTGTTCGTTTTTCCATTTCCATTGAACTGCAGTTGCCAAATTCTTTTCCTTGAAAAAGGCATGGACAGATTAACTTGTCTGTTAGCAGATCTCATTGTACTCT
Source organism: Manacus candei (assembly GCF_025592945.1). NCBI lineage: Eukaryota > Metazoa > Chordata > Aves > Passeriformes > Pipridae > Manacus > Manacus candei. Next base: position 10,886,731 of record NW_026138115.1, on the reverse strand, counting down.
TCAATTAGAGTCACACAGAAATCAAGATTTTTCAGATAATGGTAACCAGATGGCACCGAAGTGTTGAGTTCATATTAGGATTAAATTGGAGAAAGAAAAGCTTGATATTGATCCCACAATAATTTAATTTTTGTGATTTCATATTGCCTAATACAGTTTTAAACCAATCACTTCTACTTCATGAAAGAAACTGACCACCTTTCTGTGGAAAAAATGTCAGTGGATTAACATTGTGTGGAGTATCACTTGCAGTCCACAGTCAAGATTTTGCGCTCTATTGAACCTACAGTCTGTATAAACATGGAACAAGATCTTTCTCCTGCTTTAAGGAAAGGCATCAAAATTAAATGGTCTTTTTATGTCCTGATTAAAAGCTTGACAACTGCTGACATCTAATGGAAAACAGGATTTAACTTGCTAATAACTGCTTTTGGAGTGTAAAGTCTTTAAGTATATTGTAGCAAGAAATAATATTTCTGAAGCTTTACAAGGTTCCTTATTGCATTGCTTGTGGGGTTTATTTTTCTTCTTGGTATGAAGAAAAATAAGGACGAATATCCAAATCAAAGCACTAAAGATACTTCTCACAGAAGAACCTGCTAACTTTTCCCTGGCTAAGAAATCTTGGAACTTCAGCTTGATCAGAGGCACTGCAAAGATCTGTCACAATGAAATGTACCTGAAGCTCTAATGTGATTCGGTCCAAATAGGTTTCCAAAATGTATGATGTGATTTCTTCTCATTTTGCACCAGGTACTTTAAGGAGGAACGTGAATACCCTTTTCTAAGGAGTTTACAATCTACATGTTCCTTTATTAGGAATATAATGATTTATATTTCCTTTCCCTTCTCCCACTAGGCAGAGAAAATCTGCAGTAAGGCTGAAGGAATGGCCCTGAAGTAAACTTGGGTGTAAACTTCCTCATTTTTACTTAAGTCTCTCTGTTGTAGCCTCATTGCAGTATATATCGTTCAGATATAGCTTGAGAAGAATATTCAGGTACCCTTTAAACAATTCTACAAATCTGTTGGAAAGAGTCACTAAAATGGTGAGTATGCTGCATTGCTAGGAGTATGGTAACAGTGCTTGTCTGTAACTTCCTACTTGAAGATGAAGTTGGAGCAAAATAAAAATCTAACTAAAAACTAGATTTACCTGTTTTGTCTTTGGTTCAGTTTGAGGAGCTGTTGAAACATGTGACCTTCAGTGATAAATATTTCTCCATCACCTCCTTTGTCAGTTGTGTCCAGTACTGACTTGTAGAAGATTGTCTCAGTCTGCGGATTTCCATCCTTCTCCTGTTCCTCAGCTAGACTTAAAATGTGCTACATTGAAGGAAAGGACTATCTAGAAGTCGAAGGGCACAATTTATGCTTTGTTTATGCAGAAGCGCTGACAATATCATGTCATTTTGCACTATGACAGTTTTTTGGATTCTGCATCTAAGGCTTGAATTTCATTTGAAAGGCTACAATTGTCCAGAGAATTTCTCTCTCAAAGGCTGTTCTTCACTGCACACTCTGATGCAGCAGCATCCAGTGCGGGCAATTTTGGAGATGAGAACCTCAACAGTGTCTGTTACAGCTGAGCAATCTCGCACAGATTGTCTTTCTTGAGGGGTATTGCAACATTTCTTTCTTCATTCAGAGTTTCTTCTCAGCATATGAACTTTTTAGTGTTAAGTTCTGTAAACAGAAAATATGGATGCTGTGTTCTTGTGCATGGATGGTTGTTTGTCATTCCTAGTGAAACAGAACTTCAGAAATACACATACTTACTAGTCTGCACAACTGATGTGAAGTCCAGGGTTAGTACTGAGGTGACTACATTTTTGCAGGAGTGTAATTTATATATGATCTTCATCTCAGTTTTTTTATTCACAGGGTGATTGATTTCAAATGTCATTGCCTTGGCAAATACTCTTTATGCAGCATTTCCTTGATGAATGAATGCTTTAGGTTGAGACTTTGGTATATTAGTTCCTCCAGTTTAGGAGACTTACCTTTCTAAGATAAAGATGAATAGCTTATCTCTTATAGTACACATTGATTTTCCTTTTCTGGACTATTGTGGCATTTCTTTCTATCTTAACTTGTCCTTGGCTATGTGCATCGAGATGAGGGACATCTGTTTTCAATAGCTAACATTGAGTTAGCCTCAATGCACAGGAGAGACAAATAATTAACTTCTAGTCCTTGTGATAATTAACCTAATTGGGCATCATTTTTTTCTGCATTTTCTAGCACAGATCATGAACAAATGTGTAATGTGCCTCATATATATGTTATATAAAACTTAAATGTGTGATGTTGAAGTCAATTTCCTTTACATTCAGTTTTCCAGCTGGATTAGTCCAATCTAGCAGGGATTTAAGACCTGTACATGGCCTCCAGAGCCTTCTGCATTGCTATTTTTCAAGTTTCAGTCATTACTGTAATTTATTTTTTCTCTGTGTTCATGTCAAGTTGCATAGGCCTGACAAGTAGAGTACAGTATAGCCGAATGTACAGATGGAACCCTTATATTGTAGGAACATTATTAACTATCTGCAAGATGTAGGTTGCTTTTTTATCATTTCTGATTTTACTGTTCCCCACCTCCGATACACCAGCAATAATGGAAATCATGAGTTTAAAGTCATTAATGTTATTAATATATTTTTACAAATACACAGCAGGTTGGCACCTTCCCTGGAAAAAAGGGTAGAAATTAGGAGAAAAATCAAGACTGGACAGTATTCTAGGGAGTTTTGAAAAGTATAAAAGGGTAGAAATACTTTTTCACAATGTAAGAATTGGAATTCAGCATTCAGTGTCAGATTCCTCTTTATTTTTTTAACTAACTGTGATAAAAGACAAGTTTTGAAAATAGATAACATGTAAAATACTGCTTTTGCAATTAGACACTTTTTGACTTACGCTGTTACCAACTGGAATTTTTTTTCTTTGGCTGTGTTTTTTTGCTGATGTCATTGTCACAGAATTTGGTTTAGTTTAGAGCAGCTTTGCTTTTGGAAGCAGCAGTCTACCTCCGGCAGCGTCACTGACATGTTGACCTTGAACCCTATGCACACAGGGATTCCGTCCTGCGCCCGAGATGCGTCTGAGCCAAGCTCTGAACAGTTAATGTGGAGCAGATAAGCCCTGTTACCTGAGTGGGAATGGCACAAGGATGCATGTCTTCAAGGATGCTTCTCAGAAATCGCCTTTTAACTCCTCATAGAATAATTAAGTTGATTTTTATCTAGAGGTTTACCCTAGTGAGTCAGTCCTCTTCCACTTTGCATTCGGAGGGCTGCTACATCTTAATGTGGGTTTGGTGGATGTAATTTTATAATTTTGATGTAATTTTGAATTCTGTGGTGTGGATTCATGTGCTGAGGCACACTGAATGTCTGAAGCTATACTACAGTCTTATGAATTGATAACATAACTGTATGTTAAATCTTAACAGTGCAGAACTGCACTGTCATGGTAGGGGATTTCCCCAGTGCTACAGTTCTGTTTAAATGTCTTATGGGAAAAACAGACGTTGGAGAGGTGTCTGCATAGAACCTTCCTCTATTAATTCTCAGTGCTTCTTTATTTGTACCCAGATTTAGGGCTATCATATGGATCTTTCCCTTGTAAGGCCTGACTTTTTTTGTAACACCATATTTACCTTGTCATTACTCCATTAATTTTCTGCATGATATCAGAGTTACATATACAACACTTGCATTTCTCTGTCCTCTCTGCTGCCTTCTCCCCCAGCTTTCTTAATTATTTTGTATGTCTGAGAATCCTTTCTCAACTTTAGCTTCCAGAATGCATTGTTGTGGTTTGGGTGTGGGCTCTTAACTCTATGGTTTATCTCCAGTGGAAAAAGCCACTGAATGCTTGCAAACACATGGCCATTCAATAATATACTGAATAAAGACAACTGAACTGGCACCAGAAGACTTTGTGAGATGGTGAACTGAATTTTGCAAACTGCTGAAGTAGGAAGATCCCTGGATCACTGGAGTATGTTGCAGGAATGATGCAAGGGCCAGTAAATTTTTCTGAAAAGACCTTTGGGACTCTACATGCTGCTTTCAGGTGATGCTGGTTCCACCATCGTTTGCAAAGAGGAGCTGATCTTCAAAGGATTGCTGCTAGTTGCCAGAGAACAACATATGCAGAAAATACAGCTGGATGGCCCTGAGGCTGATGATTGGCTGACATAATGGCCCATACAGTAGTATTAAGAGAGGTAAGATCATCTGACAGTAACTGTGAGTCTACTGACTGACTGAGGCCTTAATACCCATTATTTGTCAAGAGACAGATCTGGAGAATTGAAGTTAGAAGTTAGACCTTTTCCACAATTAGTTAATTTGGGGGCAAATAGTCATAGATGGTGGTGTGATCAGAGTAGATCGATACCATGAGGAGATGGTGGGCTTCACTACCAGTGTATTGATATATAGACAGACTGTGGGCTGTTATAAGGGAACAGGACACACACTGGTGTTCCCAAATGTGCAAAGGAAAGAAATTGCTATCTTTTTGCTTGAAATACAGAAAGCAGTTTTATAGAAACAACCTTACAGCAGCTCAGGAGACAGACGATTCTGTAGTTTTGTCTCTGTTGTTCAAGAGTTCACACGGCAACAATTTGTTCTGCACCAAACAGATGCTCTGTGCCATTGCAGTCTTCCCCACAGTAGCTGCTCAAGAAAAACTGGTCCAAAAATAATTCCTTCTAGGATGAGGTGATCCCTTCTAAAAAATGACATGCAAACATCTTTATGAGTAAACCCAGGATCTACAAGGATTTTGTTTCTGTGGTCGATATGACTGTTCAAATGCAGAATACGTTGCCACCAGCATCCTGGTTACATTGCAGGTATGGAAGATGCTTACACAAGCAAATCATACAGTGCTAGTGGACATCTCCAGTTAATTGCTAACATATGGGTGAGTATAGTGTTGTTATCCTTTACATTTCCGTAAATAATCAAAGCTCCACGAAGTTCTTGAAACAGAACATTCATCACCAGATTAAACACTCCAGCCTTGGCCTTCCTTGTTACAATCTTGTTACAGCCAAGAACCTATGCCATGAATGCAGAGACCTTCACTGACTGGACTGTTACTAAGACGGTGTTTTCAACTTCCAGATGCTGCCAGTTCTGCAAGGTTGTGCTGGTATTTTGGATAACATTGCTCATTAAAAATTTCGTCAGAAATGGAGGTGAGATTGCTTTAAAGCTCAGGGCTTAGAAATAGCTGCAGAATAAATGGTTTGTTTGAAGTCACAGAGAGAAATGCAGTGAAGCTCTGACAACAGCAGTGACTCCGGATGCTGCATAGGAGCTTGTGCTCTGCAAGTTGTTTGAAGAGTCCGCTGCCAACTAAAAAGCACCTGGTGCTCTGTGCTCAGTTAGAAATGCCCTTCTAACGACCTTCCACAAAAGAACAAACTGAAAAATCTCTGGGCTTACAGCTGCAGCCCGGGACATTGTGAAATATGAATAGATGATAATTCTGCTTTATAGTGATTGCTCAAGAGGGGAGAGCACTCTGGCTTTTAAAATACCATTTCTACAGCATGATCTTTTTGTAACTGTGGGTACTATTCTGAAAGTGTTTTATCTAAAACCAGCCTTTGTAATTGTTTTTATTTGAACACAGGTTGCACTCAATCATAGGGACTCTACAGACACAGAGATGTGCAGGGCTGGCCTTACTTTTTCCTTGAGAATGAATTCTTGGTGTTTTTAAATGTTCTTCTTATGTCTACTGTTTCTTACTCACAGACCTGGAAGTTAGAAATGGAAAACAATTATGCTGTTGAATATTCTGTACTTGCTCTCTGAGAACCAAATGACAACAGGTTTTATATAGAGATGTATAGATATGTAGATACACATACATGTTCTCAGGTATTTATTTTTAAATAATATAAAGTATTTTTTATAATTTTTGTTCTTTGTGTAAAACTATGGATGACACTTATATGCTATGGGATATCCAGTAAAATATTTTCCTTGAAGTTGGGTTTTTTCCTCTGTCTTGTAGTTTTCATATTCCCACTTTTCACTTCACCACTTGATTTTAAGTCCTTATTTTCCATGATTGTGGTAAGACAAAAAGATTGATGCTGTTGGGTACAGACTGGTACTTTTAAAAACAATCCTTTTAAGTCTAGTAGAACAAATAGCGAGAAATCAATAAATACCAGGAAGGAAACCACCACATTTGGCTCATGCTAATTGGACTTTATGCTGTATCATTAAGAGTTGCTTAGTAGGTAATCTACAATGCCCATTTTATTGGATTAGCAAAAACAAGAACATTGTTTGACTCTTATACACGAAATTAAAATTACCCTATGAACTTTTAATCAAAAGCCTAGTGTTAAAAAACATGACTAAATTTGGGAAGGCTGTAGAAATACTGTAGAAGTTGATGGTTGGTGTGATTGCTTGCTGTAAAAATGCCGAAAGTCATCTCAAAAGGAGAAAATAGAAACTTTCCCAAATTTTAGGTATTTGTAATGCTTGTACGTTACCATAAAAAAAGAAAAAAAAGTTGATCATGGGACTTTATGACATGGGACTTCACCTCCTTGTACAGTTAGATGAGAGGGAATTATTATATATATATGGACTGTATCCTCACAGGTGTTGAGTGCTGACCTAAATCTGCTTTTCCTTGAGATCCATGCACAGCTCTCCCTGGTTTTACTTGAATAGCCATTCTCAAATCTGTTTTAAAAAATGGGTTTACTGGTTTGGGATTTATATATGCAAAGACATATGTGTTTATTTTCTGGCAGCCTGCCTCTTATCCTCTCCTACCCCAGCTGCCCCCCCACCAAGATGAGCACCAACCTATGGGGTTTGGGTGGTGGAGGAAAGTCTGCGTGCAGCTTCCATCAGAGGCTGACTATGCTCTCACTCCTTTGTGCGCCCTTGCTCAGAGTAAGTATCTCCTTCAAAAGTCCCTGGGCCACACATTGGCCTCCTTGTCTCAGTGCCCGCCTGAACTGCCCTGTCTGGGTGAAGCTCTCAGTTAAACAGCTCCCATTTTCACCATGCTCATCTCCCCACCTGGGCTGTTGTATCTCCACCTGAGCTGCTACAGCCGGCTGGTGAGCTGGGGCACCCCGAAAAAGAGGATGCATGGCTCCATTGCCACTGTCTCACTAAAATGGGGCTTTTTATTAAGTCAAAGAACAGCTCATGTAGCTGCTGCTGTAAAGCTGGTGCTGGGCACAGACCCAGTTCCCATTCCATGGTCCATGGTTCACGCTAGTACTGTATCTCATGGTGTGCAAAGGGAAAAAGCTTTTGCTATCAGCTAGAGATACCAGTCGGCCCTGCTGGACCCTGTTTTATCTTTGATACCAATCTCCACAATCTCTGTGCATCACCTTCCCCAGGAGTGGTGCTGCAGCACAGGGCAGCTCTGCGCACAAGAGGCAGAGGAAGGGCTGTCTTCTTGAGATGAAAAGTGATGTCTGATCTCTCAAATGTGGTAATTGTACTGTAACCTGGATTAATCTGACCCTCTGATGCATATAATAGGACAGCAAATTTTGCTGAGCAATGTTTCATGAGCAGGCTCACCAAGGGATGCTTATCTGGAGCATGAGCTTCCCTCATGCCAAATAAGGATCTGAGATGTGTATTTGAGAGAAGGACCCTTTCAAAAACATTTGCTTAAGCTGGGAGCTTCTAGGGCTGGTTCAGTCACTGTAGACCGGCCCAAGTCATTAAAGGAAGAAAACAAAAACCAGTTGTTAATGAAGATGTTGAAGAGAGCTGGGCCTAATATGGAGCCCCAGAGAACCCCATTAGTGACTGGGCATTGTGGAATTCACACCTTATTTCCCTCCTGCTTCAGGCTCCATCGCCCTCAGAATAACCCCAGCTCCCCTCACCTCCTAGCAGATGTGCTGCCTTCTCTGTATCAGTGTTTCTGTGACCTAGATTGAGGGAAGGCAGTTTGAGTCCCCTCTTAACTTCTTTGCCAGCTGGCTGCTGCTTTCCAAGGCTCTCATGGGAGCACAAGGCTGTGATTCAGCTCCCCCACTTTAGCATCATGCAGCAGAGTTGTGCCTGCCTGAGTGCAACCCCCCTGACTCCAAGCAAACAATTGGCCCCAGAGGAGGCAGCTGAACCCCAGGCTCCCCAAACAGGCAGAAGCTAGAATAACATACAGCTCTCTAGTTCCCATTTCTTCATAGTTATATGGCAAATGCTGGAGCAAAAATACTGCTGCAAATACTTTGTGCAATCCTCTGAACGTCTTTATTAATGATCAGGTTGTAGAGTCTCACTCCTTGGAGATAGTCAAAAGCTGTCTGGATATGGTCACAGACAACCAGCTCTCAGTGGCCCTGCTTGAGCAGGAGGTTGGACAAAATGATCTCCAGAGGTCCCCTACAACCTCAGCCACTGCATGACTGTGGTTTAGGGCACTGCCTTAGCCCCCCACCTGCTGATTTACTGACACTCATGAACTTGCATGTTACCAGAGGAAGCATGAAACTGCTCCCCCCAGGGACTCTGTAGTGGCTTTGTGTCAGCATGATGCCTCCAGTACACCTGTATCTTACGTTCCCTAATTATATGGCCAGATGAATTTACTGACCCTTCCCTGAGCCAGGCCATCATTTCCTTTTTCAGCAGTGTTGTTTTTGCCTACCCAATGCATTACTTAAGCTCTGAGGTAGTTATTGCCTGCACAAACAGCACCAGCAGCACTTAGTGGATGTTGAACATTTGAGTCTGGCACCCCTAAGCTTTGGGATATGGCTCCATCTGCCTCCAGCCCCCCATTCCTGATCCTCCCAACAAGTTGCACTTCAGAGCAGAATGACCACGAGGCACTGGGGTTTAAAGGAGCTAATGTTGGTTAGTGGGGGCTGCTTGGCCCCACAGAGATGCCAGCAGGTGGACTAAGCCCTTTTGCTGCAGTCTTAGTCTTTTCCCAACAAGAAGCAAGAAATTCTCAGTGTAATGCTTTAGAATAGAAGTCATCAAAAAGGTCTCTAGGGATGAAAAAGGGTAATTTACACCGTGTGTTTATTTAAAAATGAGTCAAGTAAATTTGATGTTGTAAAATATACAAACTTGAAGAAATAAACATACAAACAGAGGCAGGAAATCTGGGTGGCCACACTCGCCATGGGGGGAACCACTGTAAAACTGCCCCTATTCCAGAGCCTTCTCATCATGCCCTGGTGATACCACACACTTCCTTACTCCTGCAGATGCCCTACCTACAGATCACCCCATGCACTCTTCTGATACCAGAGCTGTGATTTTTCTCTCCCGAGTCACTTGCTGTGCACTAGTACACAGCTGACACTGCAGCACACCCAAAATCATCTTGGCCTCCTTCCAGTCTTCTTCTCCCTGGGAGTTTTGCATGTGTATGTTGTTCCTCATCCACAGTTACACATCGCTGCTCTCCCTGCTGTGCCTCTCCCAGGACCTCCCTCCTCTTCACATGCTTTCCCTCCCCATTCCTGCCTCTGTCAGGATTAGAGAGCCCTTAACAGAAAATGCTTTGCCATGCTCTATCACATGGAAAAGTGGCCACTGAGTCCTGGTCACAGGGTAAAGAAACCTCCTTGGGTTTACACCCACTACATCAATGGGGCTGCAGATCTCAGGGCCCAGCTCCCCAGCTTGTATTAAACCCATAGGGACTGATGGGTCCCAAATAGCATGCTTCTCTTTCATCACAGACACGTTGCAAAGCAGAGACACTTGGGGCAGTTTTGCCTGCAGAAACATGATGTGAGGGGACATGGGTGAGTTTTTAATGGGGGGCTGTTCTCCCAGGTCCTCCCAGGCTGATAGGAGCTGTTTGCAGTGCTGAGCGGTGCCAGCCATGCACCCTGCTCTCTTCCAGCATCACGGATAACACTGCTGGGAAGCAGTCAGTCCTGCAACCAGCACACACTCAACTGCTTGGCCACAGTACACAGCTGTTTGAGGTGTGTCAAACTCCTGTCAAACAGCACAGGAGAGGCAGGGGGGAATGTTGTTTGTGCTGGCTACAATAAACACTGGTTTTACATCTCCCAGACAGAGTCAGCTGTCCCCTTGGGGTGCTTGAAATGCTGGAATTCACCAGCTGTTTTCTTTGGACACTGGTGTGTTGTATCTGGACAGAAACTGAGTTGTGCTGTTGGACCAGGCTCATCCACCAGTCTGCTGTGCCAAGAAAACTTTGCCCACTACTAGGACATCTGTCTGCTTTATAAACAGCAGGTTTGTTTGCTCTGGTCTGTGGCCCTCTGGAAGAGAGAAGGAAGGTGCTCAGCCAAGGTCACGGGGAGAGCTGGGGGAGGGCAACTTCCCAGGCTCCAACCTGATGGCTTCATCTCTGTCTCTTCCTTCTGCAGGTCCCCACTGGCTTTGAGCAGGGGAATAGAAAACACAGCATAAAATCCCAGCTCCTGAGGCAAGTGACAGGCCTCAAGCAAGGAGCTGTCTTACAGGTCAGAGAGAGAGTACTCTGAATAACGTATGCTGTGCACAGTGCCCATGAGATACTAAACACATGATGGCTGCACACAGGACCTGGGGCTGCTTTCACAGAGACTCAGCTGCGGAGCAGTTCCTGGGAGCAGCCAGCAGCTTTGAACCCTTCCGGGATGTCGCTGTCCAGTTTAGAAATGATTTTGTAAATAGGTTTCTTCCAGGAGGGGTCGGCGTCCTTGCCCGCCCTGACAGCACTGAAGAACTCCTGCAGCGTCAGACTGGCCACCTCCAGGAACCGCCCTGGCACCTGCAGCAAGATGGGCATCAGCCCATGGCACCACCATGTTCCTGGCTCCTCCTTACCCCTGCAAACCCCACCATCCCTATCCCCCAACTGCCCCTCCTCACCTCGAAGTCGTTCCCCTTGTTATAGTGCATGTTAAGGGCACGGAAAAGCTCTGAGTCGCGGGAGACCTGGAGGGTGCAAGCATCTGCAACACCCTCTAGCAGGGCCTGTCGGGCAAACTTCTCCACCTGGATGTAGTAAAACTCACGGAAGTTGCTGAACCACTTGATGAGCTGGGAGGTGATGCAGCGGCTGAACTGCCAGGGAGAGAAGGAGGATGAGTTATGTCAGCTTGGAACCTCCCTACGCATGAGCCCCCACAAACCCCGCTACACAATTCTGGCCTGGCCCAAACCCAGCCTTGCCTCAGGCCTGCCAAAACACCAGCTGGGACAATGACACAGGGGTGTCCACAGTGCTCTCCCCACCGAGATTTGGATCTCACCTGCCCTGAAGTGGAAAGACACATTCATGATATGCTTTAATCCCAACACCTCAATTGCACAGAGTGAAGACTTGGCAACCCAGTTCTGCCACAGCCCTGAGCACCTGCTCCAGGGCAGCCCATGCTGAAATGGGTGCTGTCCCCTGGCTCCTGCCAGCAAGGCAGGGAAACACAAGAGTAGCCCCTTCCTCATGGTTGCCCAGTGAGGCAGGCTAAGTGCCACACTGCATGGGGGCATCATCCCAGGGTACTGCCATTTTACCTGCACATCAAGGAAGTAGGTCTTCAGCAGAGTGGAGCTGGGGTAGCGAGTGAAGAAAAACATCAGCTTGGCCTTCTTCAGGTGGCCAGGGGTCAGCGCCTCCTGCATCTGCCTTGGGGTCAAGGAAAACCTGCACGCAGCAGCCCCCCAGCTCAGCGTGTCCCTGAGCACCAGCCCTGACACACACATACCCAGTGCCCATGACAACTCCTCCCCACAACCTGGCAGCAGGGCACAGGGGGTTCATTTCTGGCTGGGCAGCCACTGGATTTCCCCTTCAGCATCCCTGAAGAAGCTAATGGTCCCCTGGCACTGTACAGGCTAATGGGAACAGGGATTTTCATGAGACACCTGTTCATAGCATAGGATTACAGGACCACTAGTATGGACTAAGAACATGCTTGGGAGCTCCTGACCCACAGCTATGCTACAGCATCTAACCAACCCTGAGGACCAGCAGTGCCCCGGAATGGCTTAGGACCTCCTTCTTGCTCACACCCTTTTAGCCCCCTGTGGAGCAGCAGGGACCCTGGCCTTGCACAGACCGGCAGGGGCTGTGCCAAGCTGTGGCTCCAAAGGACAAGGGAACCACATTCTCCAGGGACCTCTCTAGCTGCCCCTAAAGGATATCTGAGTTGAGGCAAAGGGTGCTCCATCCATTGCAGCTGGCAGGTCGCTGTGGCCATCCCTGCCAGCTGGCAGCAGTGCCAGACTCTCCATGTTGGCAGGGCTCAGGGGCAGAGGATGGTGCTGCTGCTGTCTCACGACCGATGACCTCAGTTTGACGGTTCCCCAGTGTAAGCTGAGGGGCTCTGGAGGACACCTCTCCAGAGCAGATGGGCTCCCACGAGAGTCGGTGCCCCAGAGGCTGTGCTGGCCATAGTCCAACAGCTGGCTCAACAGCTGGCTGTCCTGGACAGGGGTGACCGGGCCCAGTGAATAACCCATGCTGGGTATCTGAGAGGATTTTCTGATGCCCTTTGAACTGAAGGAGCCAGCATGAGAGCCCGGGCTCTTCTCCAAAGTTCCTGGCAGGACTTTAGCCTGAGCTGAGCCCAGTGAGCCTGGTGCATTCATGGGAGATGGCTTAGCAAGGGGCTTTCTGCATTTCCCACCAGTAAAGTACTCTCTCCTGGCATCTGGCCCCAGCACCAGGCAGCTGTTGTGCTGCTGCTGGAGGTGGCTGGCTGCCTTCGGCCAGACAGTCTTCAGGACAGAGTCTACCACCTGGGACGTTACCCCGGCCAGCTCATGCTTCAGTGCCTGCGAGAGGACCCTCACTGCCATGGGCAGGCCACCTGCATCGCATTTGTCCTCGTCCTCCTCCAGCCCACACACCTCCAGGATGCTCCTCCAGAGAGGTGCTTTGCAGGGGTTGCTGGTGACAGTGGCACTGTCCTTATCCAGTCTGTCTCTAGGCCTTTCAGGAAGTGGCTGCACTTTCTCGGAATCTTCCTGGGTTTGAGCAGCATCCGCAGAGTTGTAGACCTGGTAGAACTTTTCCTGAAGCCGCCTCAGCTGCTGCTCTAAAAAGCAGAGCTGCTCCTTCAGCTGCTGGCAGCCCTTGGCATGGGAGCTGCCACCCATGGGGGCCACTCGTCCAGCCACCCCCAGGCCCTGCTGGGGCACCCTCGGCTTCCTCTTGTTCTCCGGGGGTATCTCACTACCTCTCTCCCTCTCATGCCTAAAAGCTGCCTCCAGGCTGGTGTCAAGTGCCTGAGGGGTTGGTGGGAGGCTTATGCCTTGGATGATGCTCTCCACCCTGGCCCTCTTGGCTCGTAGGTGCTGGTTGGAGAGCTGGTCCCCATCACCAGCACAGGGCATGGGAGCCGAGGCACGGGTCCTGGGGAAAGCCAGGGCTTGTGCTCCTTCTCCAGGAGATGCACCACACTTGTCCTGAGGCAGGGCAACTGCCTGAGAGGAAGGGAAAAGGATGGTGGAATCCAGGCTCCTGCCAAACATTGGGTGGCTGAGGAACTGTGATATGAGGGATGCATTGGAGGAAGGCAAGAGAGAGTCAGTCTGGAAATAGGGCTCCGAATTCAGCCCCTGGCCATGCCCTGAAGTGGCATGGCCTCTGTCCTGCTCAAAGCCAGTCCTGCCATCCATTTTGTCTTCCTCCTGCCTGGAAACTGGAGAGCTGACCTTCAGCTGGTTGGGGATCATTTCCAGTGTCAGACTAGCAGGCTTCCCAGGTGTTAGATGTTTCAGCCTGCTAGCAGTGTGGAACTGGAGAAAGAGCAAGAAACAGGACCTCGTACAGCAGTTCTCCATGCACATGGCCAGATAAAAATTTTTCCTCACAGATTTCTGTGGCATCACTGCTCCCCTGCAAAAACTATTTCACCAGGGAATGACCCAGGCAGAAACCTCCAGGCACTGCAAAACCTATGAGCAGGCTGTTGGATGTCACATCACAGCAGCAATGCCCTGGGCACTGCCACAGTTCCCACCTACCAGCCAGGCATTCATTGTGCCCAGAGTACGTTTTACCTGGTTTGGGCCCCAGATGTGCCTGGCAACACACCACCAGCTGCATCCACACCAGAAGCATTTGAGGAAACTTCCTTCTGGGCTTGTGGACTCAGGTACAAGGGAGGTGAGCACCAGATGGAGCCCTCTGCCACATATGCCTGGGCAAAAGTGGTTTTGGGTGCTCCTGGGTGCTGACAGAGCACAGAACAGCAGCTACATCCCTGGTGAAGGCGTTCACGCCAGGGCATGGTTGCTGCTGGCTTCTGCCAGCCCCTAGCACCCACCAGCAGAGCCACCAGGGCATGGGGATGGGTGGCAGCACTGGGGGGCTGGGCCAGCTCAAACAGGCTGGTGGAAAGGGGCACAGCGAGGGTGAAAGTGTGATGTGACCTGGGTGAAAGTGTGATGTGACCTGCTGCGAGCGGGACCCACTGAGATGTTCAGGCTAACACAGCACAGGGTTCCTAAGTGCTTGGCAAAACAATGAATAAAAGGAATGGGGATAGGGATTATCAAGGAAGAGAAAAACTACTGAGCCAGCAGCCCCGGGCTTAATATAGTCATGCTGACTCCACTCAGGGATCCACCCCCTCCACTCATTCCCTCACTCAGGCAGTTTTTCAAAAGAAGGTGTAAAAGCTCATATCCTGGGCAATTACACAGTAACTGTTCCTCTGGGATACTTCTTTCTCATCCGCATTAATTAGCAGTAGCTTTGCACCACTGAATTAGGACAGCTTGTGTGTTTTCCAGACATCTTTAAAGTCTGAGATTCTTTTGCTATACCCAGAAATGTCTGATCATTTTCAACACCATCAGTCTCCTGTCCCCATGACTGTCTGCTCCGTGGGGAGTCCTCCAGGCAGTGTAGAAAATGGATTTCTTCTCACTGTTTTTTAGCAGGTTGCCTTTCTTCAAACAGCCCTCTATTCCAGGCAGGTGTCTAGGAGAGCTCTACCTTTTTTGGAGCTCTAGTCTTTACAAACCAAGTCTTTTCTGGGTTATCTGACACCACTTGTTGCTCTCCTGTGTTGTCTACCCACCCCTCTTGACCAGTAGGATTTCATTTTCCTAACAGTCTGTTGTGGGGGCTTTCAAACTGCTCAGTTTATCAATGGCTGGTGCAAGGCCAGGCTGCCGGCAGCTCTCAGCATCACACCTGGCCCTGGTGTAACAAGCTTCACCATTGCCTGCAGTTGCCACTTAGCATGCCAGCTGCATCCAAGAAAGTCACACAGCAAACACATTGCAGCCATAGACTCCATCCCCCCTTAAGCCTTTCTGCAAAGGCATGGGCACAAGACAGCCAGTCCTTGTTTTGTGACAGAAACACCTTTTGGCACTTGCTCACAATTCCTCACCTCTAGTGTGTTCAACAGCAAGGTCAGGGAGCTTACCTGTCCCCTGTGCTGAGGCTTCCCAGCCCCAGGAACCCGGGGCAATACACCCCTTGTAAGCAGATCAACGCAGAGCTAGCAAGGAGCTCTCCACTTGCTTAAGGTTTCCAGCACCACCATCTTTCTGCTGGAGATTTGGAGGGAGGGAGGGAGCAGAGCCTGCGGTCCCAGCTTGTGGCAGCTCGCTGTGGGTGGCCTCATTTCCCCCTCACAGCCTCGCCAGCACCGCAGGGACCAGGAGGTGCTGCCCCAAGCAAACTGCTCCTGCTGATGCAGCCCTTTCCTGGTCAGCTTAGCAGATGCGTGCTTCAGTTCCTACTCTTACTACCAGCCTTCACCAGTGCCACCTTCTGGAACACTAAAAAGCGGCCAAGGCTCCTCTTACCTGAAGAAAAAGACTGAGGAACGAAGTGAAGATGCTTAGAAGAGAAGGCAAGTGTACCCTCTCCAAGACTGGAGCCAACCCACATGGGCTCCCCAGGTGCTCCTCAGTGAGACAGCCGTGCCACCCCTCCAGCACTGCAAATGCCCCCAGAGCCTTCCCCAGCCGCCACATCCCCCTGTCTTCAGCCGGCAGTCCCCAACCCTTGCAGCTCACACCTCTCCGCCCCACTCACCTCGGCTCCAGGGGCACGGGGAGCAGTGTCCCACAGTGTCCTGCAGTGTCCCGCAGGCAGGGGCCGTGGGATGCTGCAGAGCCAGCGCGTCCTCCTGCTGCGCTCAGGTCCTTTAAAGAGGGAGTGGGGAGGCCGGAGGCAGCCAACCAGCTGGGAACGACTTCTGAATATGCAGATGGACATCCAGGAGGTCAGGTCCAGCATCAGGCTCCAGCCACCTTCCCTGTCGCGGCCATTTCCCACACTCGTAGCCCTTGGAGTCAGACAGGCAAGGGCTGCTGCTGAACCGGTGGCTGCCCACGTGGGCAGAGAGCCAGAAGAGCAATTCCTCCCTACAATTTGGCCTGGAAACCCCATCCCGGACCCAGGATGGTAAACCGCTGGTGAGACAGTGCAAATACACCAGACTGACAAGCAATGCCACAGGCAAGGAAGGAGCCAGCCCAGAGCCCAGGTGCTACCCATGTCCCATGGAAAGCGCCCAGGCATTTCCCCACCACGGGGACACAGATGCGTTTTGGCTGAACTGGAGGTCTGTAGTGTAGGACATGGCCAAGAAATGGGACAACACAGGAAGAGCAGCAATACAGGGTCCGTTGTCACAGGGTGCTTTGGAGACAGTGCCACAGCCCGCAGAGCTGGCATCCCTCCCAGCTGAGCACGCCCTAACACCAGCCCCAGGACAAACTATCTGCCCCAGGGGCACGTGTGGTTGTCAGACGCTTAACTTCGTGCAGGAGCTGCAGGTGGGCGGACAAAAGCCGAGCCACATGTGCCACTCCTGGGACTTCACCTGCTTTGCCTTCACATGCTTATTGAGCATGGCAATGTTTAGGGTATTCACTGGATAGAGAGGAGGCTGTGGTTAAAAGCAGTTGACATCAGGTGGTCAAAAAGCAGATCACAGAGAAATCCCTGGCAGAGAGCCTTTCTGGTTCAGTTGCCTTTTATTAAAGCAGTCAGCACATCCTCAAAGCCTCAGGGACTATCCCCTGTTGATTTTTATTCAACTTCTTTCCTTTGGAAATGATCCCATATTTTGAAGGTTGCAGTTCACCATTCATATATTATTAAGCAGTGGATAAATTAAGGATGTGCATAACCCAGACTTGGCTCCTTGAGAGATGCCTGGCTGCAAGACAGCCGTTTATAGCTATCCCAGGCTAATTCTCAGGTTCTGCAAATAGGTTCATTGGGTTTTCTCCCACCAGTGGTTCCTCGCCTGGAAGCAGGCAGAAAACAGACACTAGCTGGGGGATTCTCAAATATTTTCAGCATACAGACCACATCTGAGGAACAGGGCTTACTAGTCGACTCATTTGCCAGTTTGCCACAGGAAAATGACTTCATTGCCCATTTCTAACCATGCAACATCCCAGTGGCTGACGCTTGCGGCAATGTCATTCCACATGAGCCCCGTGGTTTGCCATGATGAGCAGGAAAAACACTGGTACAGCTGCCCTCCAGCAATCCAAAGCTGGTTCAATGAAGTGTGTCATGAAACGGCACTCTTTGGTAATACAGAGGATTATTTATCATTACGTATTTATCATATTTATTATTACAAGTACATATATTATGACATGTAATAATATGTATATACACAAATGTATGTGTTTATAGGTATATATGCAATACATACCTATTATATATGTATATTATTATTACATATCTGGTGATACGTAGGAATATTACAATTACACCCCCGTCCCCACCCTGTCCCTGTCCCTGTCCCTGCCCCTCAGCCCTCTTCTCCCTCTGCCCCCCCCCCTCCCGCGATGGTTCCGCCCCTCCGGCCGCGCTCCCCCCGTCCTGCGGCGGTTGGTGCGGCCCCGCGCGCTTCCGTGCCGCGCGGGGCCTGGTTCCGGTGTCCGCCCTGCGGCCCCTCCCGCCGCTGCCGCCGCCGCCGCCGCCGCGATGGTGCCGCTCTGGCGGTCCCGCTGCCTCGGCCGCGCGCTGGGCCGCTCGCTGCGCGCCCTGCGACAGGTACGGCCCGCGGGCAGCGCCTCGGGGAGCGGAGCAGCGAGGGAGGGCGGCGGCTGGGCGGGCGAGGTCGGCGGCGCCAAGGACACCGGGACGCGTCCCCTGCTGCCCGGCGCCGCCGCTCCGGGGCACGGCCCGGCGGGGCACGGGGAGGGGCGGCAGGGCTGCTCTTGCAACGGCCGCGGTGGGCGCCACGCTGTCCCTTCTCAGCGGGTGCCTCTGCCCCGACACCGCCCCGCCCGGCCCGGCCAGGCCCGGCCTGGCGGGAAGGGCGGCGGCACCGGGCAGGGCCTCCGATCGCCGCCGCCCTCGCCCGCCGGCGGCTGCAGCGTCTGGGGCCCCCGCTGTTGGCAGCCCCTGGCCTGCGCTGGCACAGACCCCCCGGCGGGGTCCGCCCGGGGCAGGAGCGGCAACGAACCGGTGTCTGGTTTGGTTTATGATTTCTGTGCTCGGCCTTCAGAGCAGCCACTGAACCGTGGCAAACGGCGGTGACCTGCACTGGCGACACCGCGGGTGGCAGAGCCCGATGGCAGCTTAACCCTGGGGCTGCCCTTGGCCAGCTGGGTCCTGCTGTTCGATGACTCCTGGACACATCTTCCGTTTAAATAGCAAACATGCACAGCCTTTTGTGCACACATGTACGTGCACACCTACAGGAGGAAAAATACCACTTCTCTTCCAGGTGACCAGCTGGAGCCTTAGAGCATGGGACTTGATTTTAGCCATTGTATAAATGTAGGCGAGCAAGTGTTGACAGCTGATTAACTATGTTATGCTTCCCCATAGGGTTGCTCTGTGGTAAATGCTTGTCTTTGGGCTTGACAAATAGATCTGTGTTTATAAACATGTAAAACTGCACTATAAACAACTTATAGCTAACTGTATAGTATAGTTTGTTATACATAGATGTAGATACAAATTGATTATAGTGCAGTTTAAAACAAGCTAACTTAAGTGACATTTTAGCAATATTTGCACTTTGTCGGCTCTCAGTGGTGCTGTGCAATTATACAGAAAAGGGGAGAAGTCAGATGGACTATTCAAAACAGAACTAAGCGGTAAATTGGGAGGTTTTAGCCGAGTGCTAGGAAAGTGAGATACTTTTAGTTAACCTGTTAGTTGTACTGGAAGAGTTGAGTGGTAGTAGTTTGGTTTCCATTTGAGCAGTGATATGGGAAGTAAGTTTTGAGACAGGGATAATACAAGCTCTTTGGAGAAACGGAAAGAAATGCCAGAACTTGGCAAACTTCTGATGGCAAAAGTGAGAACAGTAGACATGTAGAAAATTCAGGAACGGAGGGTTGAATGGGAGAAGAGTAGAGTCAGTGAGGGTGAGGAAGGGTTGACAGTTGGTAAAAGAGAAAAAGGTCCTGAATTCATATATCAAGTAGAAATCATGAATGTGCATCCATAGCCTGTAGCATGTAAGAGTCAGGGCAGGGGCAGGCAGCCGTTGAAGGATGACCTGAAAAAGTCCAGAAAAGAGCTAGTCTGAAAAAGAATGGTTTGATCAGGAGCTGCATTTGGTGCTTTGATAATCAAGTCCTGTTTATCTGGAAAGGTGTTTGTAAAGAACTTTTTCTTCCCTGTTTGATCCTCCTCTCTGCTGGAGGAGTTCTCAGCCTGTTGTCTTAGTAACAGTATCCTTCACCACTTAGCATTGTTATCTCCATCCCACCTTGACATCTGCCCCCCATGCTATATATAATAGTGTTGATATGCATGAAGGCTTTGCAGTGGGGTTTTCGTGTGCAGCAGTGGTTTGTGCTCATCCTTGTTGAACCTGCATTTGCTTTGCTCTGAAAAAGCCATGGCTGGAGAAGTGATTGATGCTCTGCCTGTTGTTGGAGCTGCCCAGCACTGGGCTTCTGTTTTGCCTCTGTTGAAATGAGCTGCACTGTCCTGTTCATCAAAGTTCTTACCTGAACTGGTCCCTGATCTCACTGTTGGTATACAGGCTGTTGCTTTAGCTGATGTATTCCATAATTTATTTCAGTGTGTAGTGACCTACTGGAAGGTGATGGCTCCTTGAAAGGTGTGGCCTGGGACGATGTGTACCAAGGTCACTTTGGCATAATAGCAGTTGTAAAAACAATTCTGAGAAGTCTTGTGAAACGAGGGGGAAAAATTAATCACTTGATACGTGAGTCACTAGCTAATTAGAGTAAGATTTCTTTCTTCAAGCGAAGGCTGTCTTTTTAAAATGACCCAAAGTGCTAATGCCAGGTAGCAAAACCAAAATGTTCCCATTTTCACTGAAAAGCTCCAAAAGCAGGCAGATTTAGCCAGGTGATACCAGAACAGATGCAATCACAGTGATTCCTTCATGGAAAAAGGGAAGAGGAACAGCTCTATCAGGCATCTCCTGGAGCTGCATGTCATCTCTGAGGTACCATAGTTAAAAGGCAGGCACACGGCAGTTAGGCAGAATGCAAGCCAGAGAAATCTCAGGGTTTTTCATTAGTGGTTTCCTCCTCACATTAAGCTCTTTCCCTCATTTCTTAACCTAGAAAATAGAAGGATAGAGTGGAACCAATTTTTTTCCTTCATTTTGCGACAGTTGTGAAACACAGACTTGGCGCCTTGGGAAGAGAGCTGCAGATGTGTTTTCTCACAGTGATTTGTTTTTAGGACAGTCCTTCTGAACTTTTTTTTTTTGTTTTAACTTCACAGTAAACTGGTCCTGAGCAAATAAAATTGTCTGGTTTTGCTTTATTCTGAGGCTGTTCCTTTCTTAACAATTTATTTTTTTAGCATGCTAGGAATGCCCTTAACCACTTTTTTAATAAAGCACCCAGAAAACATTAGTGGGCAGAGGGGAACTTAGGTCACATGGTATTCTATTTGGGACACTCCGGAAAGTGGGAAGAATTTGATCAACACAGGAACTACCATATGTGCTGAGGATTGTGGCGCTTTAGATAGCTGACCCAGTGGAGTTCAGTTGAAGTTTGTCTTACTGATCTTGGCTTAGGCCTGGCTCTACACAAACCAGATCTGAGTTAGCAGGGGCCAGTGCTGCACCAAGATTAAGCATCGTAGCATTCAAGATGACTCTGCAAAGTCTGCACGGTGCTTCTTGCTTTCCCTCCCCAGGTAGACTTGGGGCAGGGGCTCCAGTGAGCCCTGACAGAAGCTGATTTTGCAGGACCGTTGTTCCAGGATCATTGATCTCTGCAGTGGACCAGAAGGCAGAGTAGCTGCATGGTGCTGTGCTGGACCTTAGGAACAAGTCGGCCTGGTTGCCTGCATCCTTGGCACAGCTAATCATAACCCTTTTGAAATGCCCATCTATCACTGAGTTGACTCTGTGTGAATATCCAAGAAACCAAATCCATTGATAAGCTTGGATAATTAAACTGCCAATGGGTCAATTCCAGGCCTGTTAGTAGTTTTGATATGAACTATACACTAAATATATTTTTTTATGTTACAGCACTCAGTCCTGTAGATGGTGTGCCAAGCTTAAGTCTCTATGTTGTCTTACCACCCAGCTCCCCAAATTATTCTGATATGTAAGATCAGTTATATCCTGTCCTGCTTGCTCTGCTGAAGCTGAAATCAGGGCTTATATGCAGACTTCAGATATTGAAGGTGTGAAGGAAATCTGACTTTTTCCTCTTTCCTTAGCTGGAGGATAAGGGTGCTTTGAGCTCTTGAGTATCTGACTTGTTCTAAACCAGTCAACTGCATTTTAGTCACTGTGATATTTTCCTGTTGCTTTTAATGAGTTCTTAGGTTCTCCAGACATTGAGGTTTGATATGAGAAATGTATAATAACAATAGGGAAAGTAACTGGAATATCTTTGAAATGTCTTTTGAGGGCTGTTATGGTGAGCTAGGAGTGCAGTCAATGATTATGTGGGTATGCAGTGAAACATCAAAAGGAGGTGGAATTCCTGTCTTACTGATAGTGGTAGAAATTTTACCATTGAGAGCAATTCTGGCCTTCTGGAGTTCAGAGGCTCTATAACTTTAGAACAAATTTTGAAAAACCCTAGATGCTGCATTTGTGACTGTAGGAGTAAACATGGGATGTTTTTTCGTCATATCCAGTAGCTACCCTTGACCTTTTCATTCATAGCAAATTTTATTAGAAATCTGTTCCTTCTTGAAGAGGAAAGTGTGCCTGAGAAGGTCAAAACAGCTGAAGCCACAGCTGAAAACCAAAAGCATCAAATTTAACATCACTGTCACCAGAAAGCACCCTCGAAGGAGTCAAACCAAAGAGAAGGGTATAGGTACTCTCACCATCTCCTTCTCTAGCACACTGTGGGAAAGTAGCATGCCTGCAGACTGGAGCATGGGAATGGTGGGTCCTGTGTCTGATTCAAATCTCATGGAAAAACCAAAGTCCTCCTGGGATGGGTCTGTCTTCTTGTAACACTGATAGATCCTTTTCTCTCTTGCAGGGGAACTGTACTCTGGCAAGATGCTCTCTCTCTGGTGAGTCTAATGCTTTTATTTACAAACTACCTAGAAAGAACAGAGCTGATGATGGAGGTTGGTAATAGGTTTTATTGGGGTTTATTTCAATCAGTCATGTAATGAAGAAACAGTGAAATGAGCTAAGTTTCTGAGTGCCTCCCTTGCATCATGTACATGCTGCCCGATCCCTTTGGCTCTGGTGAAGATTCCAACAGCACAGCACAGGGTATTTCAAGCACTGCAGTGCTTGAAGCATGTGCTGTTGCAGAGCCCTAGGTCTCTGATAAACTCCCTTGGAAATGATAGATGAATATTGTGACGTATCAAATCTGGTTCACCTGTGAACTCTACTTTGGTGCCTAAACTGTTTTTCCTTAGAGCTCTGTTTCTTCTAGCTGTACTGTGTTTATATAGCATTACATCACTCACTTCTGATTCCACTTTGAGAAACCAGTTAAATCTGCTTACCTTTTTTTGTTTCTAGAGTTCCAGTTCAGCTCTTTAGTAGGAGATGGTATAAAAATCATATTGCTTTTTAAAAAAAAAAAATGGGGAAATGGTTCTTCCTTCTGGCATTGTGCAATTGAGGTAATTATACTCTCCAGTTACTACTCTGACTCTCTTTAAGATCAGTCTGGAAAATTGCCCAGTGCCCTATAAGAGACAAAGGACAGGAGTTCAGTTCATAATAAAAATTGCAGTGTCAGGGCACGTGAGCAGTGTGGGAAGGGGACAGTGGGGTATGTGAAACTGAGAAGCTATGCAAGTACTGTTTTGAGTTTTGGAAAATAAATTCTCTGGAAAGGGGGTGGACAGAGAAGAGGAATGATGGTAGCTGGCTACTCTACCCTACACCGTTTTCATTCTTTCTTCCTCCTTACCTGTCCATGCGACTGTGAGGCTTCCTGGGAGGTGCCTCTTAGGGGGCTGCTTCGCTCCTGCCCTTTGTACTCAGCAGTCCTGGACGTGTTCCTCATGACTGTTTCCTGGTTTCCTTCTGAGTGAGGTGGCTGCTGCTTAGTTTGCCCTTTTCAAAGTTATCCTTATTAGCTTTGAGATCAAGATATAACTGTTTTTCCCATCCCTGTAAATCTAGATGAAGACAAGACCACTGTTCCTGGCAAGCTCCGGGCAGGTTTGATGGCACCGAGGTGTCTCTGCATGGCTATTAGTCCCAAGCTTCTTTCAGGGTGGACACTGGTGTCCTCTGCATTCTTTTACCTGACAGGGACATTTAAGGGCTGGATAACTTTCCTGTGGGGTAACTCCTTTCTCATTCACAGGTGTGGCTGGGAGCCAGGGATTGGCTTACACAAACAGCAGGAAGCTTCTGTAAGTATCCCCAGGAAAGCTGTAATGTGGAGAGACTGGGGCTGCTCTAGCTGTGAAAAGATTTGGGGGCTGAGAAACAGAATGTGGTTGGCTGTCATGAAATCCTTTTGCACATCTTAGGAGCGTGGAGATAGCCCTAACCAAATCTAGGTTTTGCAGGTCAGGAACTGAAAAGAAGCTTTGTCTGAAACCGGATACCAAGGGCAGGGAAGGGACAGGAATCAGGAAACTGGTGACTAGAGGTGTTTGCTCTATGATGGTCTTCTGATCGGTTTTCTGTCAGAAGAAATGGGGTCATTTACAGAGCTCTTGTTCCTATGACAGGGTTTGCATTGCTAAGGTGGTCTTGTAAAAATGTATTTGAGTAAATAATCATAAGAGCACATGCATAAAAGCCTGAAGTACTGGTCTGTTTGTATGAAGTAGCCTGTGCTAGAGGAAATGCTAAAGCATGTTTGTTTCAGCTTTCCAAATGTGATGTCAGTAGATATAAAAATCATGCTTTGGAATGCTTGGAATTTCCAGCTCCCTGTGAAGAAACATGGTGGAGAGAAATATCTGTCTCTTGGATGTGTTGCCATAGGCAATTTATGGTGCTTTTCCTTTTTTTTTTTTTCTTTGAGCAATCTAACAGCTTCTGTAGAGATGACAGTCCTAATCTGGAGGTAAAAAAATGGTAACTGCACTAGTCTTGTACATAGGGTGGGCTGTCTGGTCACCCTTTAATCAGTGTTTAAACCACAGGGGTTCCGTTGAGTTGTCTGCCTAAATTAAAATTCCATGCGTGTCAGTTCTTACTGAGTTTCTGAGAGCACTAGTGATGGTAGGATGTGATGTTTTCTTTCTTACTGGATTGTTGCAGCTTGAGCAGTAAGTAGGAGTCCCTTAGAAAAAATATGTTGGAACAGACAAGCAGCCTTTCACATCAGTTAAGCAAATGTAAATTCTTTACTTGAGCTTGGTGCTAGCATCCTGCATAGGAACATACTTCTGTGTTCATACCTTTCTCTCTTCCTGCAGAGTAAATAGCTCCAGTGTCTTCACTGTCCGGTACTTCAGAACCACTGCAGTACGTAGTAAGTAAAAAGTCAGGAGTTAGCAGTATGCTTCTTTTGGTACCTCTTGCTGTCTTGACAACAGCTGAAGCTACCTTCCATCCTTGGTCATGGCTCACTGCTGTTCTGCCTTCGTGGACAGCAGAGGGTTTATGTCCCTGGGGCCGTAAGGATTTTGTCTGGCATTCCTGTCACAGTGTGACTTTCAGTCAAATGGAAATTTCTCTGCTGTTTAAATGTTAATCAGTGTTGAAGCAAAGAGAAGGCCAGCAATTGATGTCTGATGACCTACCCCCTTTAGCAGAATTGTGATGACAAGAACGAAGCAATGCCATAAGTTTTGAGCTCTGAATGCATTCAGATCTATCTGTCTCTCTCACAGGGGATGACGTGGTTACAGTGAACACACCAGCCTTTGCAGAGTCAGTCACAGAAGGAGATGTCAGGTGGGAGAAAGGTAAGCACTTGCCTCTTCCCTGAAATTCTCAGCACCATTGCTGCTGCATTGGACAGCTCAGGGATGCATTGTAGTTCATTGGTTGACAGCCTGCTGTGTGCCTTTTGGTCTGTGACAAATGGGGCAGTTAATTGCAGTTCTCCTAAGGGATAAGGATTGCAGTTATTGCCTTGTCACTCCTAGTCATGGGTGATGTTGGGTGAAGGGAGATGTCTAAGCTGGAATCAGACTCTTATCTGTGCAGTGGATTGATTGTTTGAGCTAGTCTTTTCTTTAGAAGTTGTGGAGAGCTGAGGTGAAAAAATTCTGGGTTAGTGTGGGACACTGCTGTGGGTAAAGAGGGGAGGCCAGAGCACACCTCCCTCCTCACAGTGGTCTTCATATCTATTATTCAGCTGTTGGAGACACAGTGGCGGAAGATGAAGTGGTGTGTGAGATTGAAACAGACAAGGTAGGAGTTTTCTGGACCAAAACTTTTTCTAGTTCTGTAGCAGATACCCTGTACGGTTCCTCTCCTGCTAAGAGCTCCTACAGCCTGCAGGCCCTGACTGTGTCTCCTGCTCCCTTTATGGAGAAAAGCTTTTCTCATCAACTATGAGAACTGGCTGTTCCTTGAGTGAGAATTCTTTAATAATTCTTCCTTACTCATACATTTGATTAATTATCGGTGGTGCTGATGTTTGTTGGAGGTGCATTTCCACTTCTCCTTCCAATTCCAAGAGTGCTCTAAGCTTTGAAACCTGTTTGTGCTTAAACAAAGAAGAAATCTGCAAGCCATAGGTTGTCTTCAAATTGTTTTAAATTTAGGCTTTAAATTTACCCACCCCTTAAAGGACTGTTAAGCTTTGAAGTTCTTGCTAAATTCTCTGCCAAGTTCTGCTTTCAGTGTTGCTGTCAGGAAGATTCTGGCAGCAGGTCAGTTCTTGACTTTACCCTGGAGATCAGGCTATATGTTGCACTGCCAGCATCTCCTGGAACTTCATTGGCACAAAATCTTGGCGGAGAGTGTGAAAACTGGTGCAAATGGTGTGAGACATAGCTGCTCTCTGTGCCGAGTTAGAATGCGTTTCTGCAGATATTGGCATCTTCTCTTGGGCACTTGTTGTCCATCCAATGTTTGGGGGAATTTCACTGATTTTTCTTTTTTCAGACATCAGTGCAAGTTCCAGCCCCAGCAGCTGGTGTGATTGAAGCCCTTCTGGTACCCGATGGTGGCAAAGTGGAAGGAGGGACACCTCTGTTCAAACTCAGGAAAACTGGAGGTAAGTCAGGCATGTGTAACTTGCACAGGCCTTCCTGTTTCCACCAATCTTTTTCTGAAGATGAAAGGAAAGCATTTAGAGGGATCCTGAGAGAGGTTAAATAATTCCTCTGTCTGCCTCTGTAGCTGGAAGAAAATTCTCCTATTCTGTTGTCCATTAGAAAAGCATAATTTTATTCTTCTGAGGGGGGAACTTCTGTTCCCTCAGGAGGAGACTGAGCTCTAAGCTAAAACTAGCTGAGAATTCCCCTAATAAAACTCCCTTCTCTGCCCTCTTCTTTGTAGCATCCAATCTCCTGGACAGTGAGGAGATCAAGGGTATTGATGCGTGAAACTCTTTCACCATGAGTTTCTCTTGTGGTGACTGTTGTCAGTTCAGTAGTGCTGAGAACATAAAGGCACTCTGCTGGAGGGTTAACTTTTATCAGATTGGTTCTGCTGGAGGGTTAACTTTTGTCAGGTTGGTTGGACTCTCAGATCCCTGGCACTGGAAGCTGTTGCATTTACCATGGTTCTTCCTTGTCTTTCAGCTGCTCCTGCCAAGGCTAAACCAGCAGCAGCCCCTCCTCCTCCTTCAGCCCCTGAACCTGTAGCTGCAGCTGCTCCTCCCCCTCCCCCTCCTGCAGCACCAATTCCCACAACAATGCCACCAGTGCCGCCTGTGTCAACTCAGCCCATTGACAGCAAACCAGGTGAGGCAACAGCTGATCGTTCCTGTTCTCAAGCCTGTCTTCTTTGTGGAGAGCATGTAAGATTAAAGACTGCAAACAGTCTGGCATTTATGGTGAAGGCCTCCTGCATTATTCCCCTGCATGCTCCAGTATGGAGAGCTCAGCTATGCTCATGGAACTGTCCAAGCCCCGTGCAAAGCTGCTCCTGCGCTGCGTTGCTTAAGCAAGGAGCTCGAACGTGCTTTCTACCTCAGAGCTTTTCTACATGACTTCCCTTTATGACTGATGTTTTTTTTCCCCTCAGTGTCTGCGGTGAAGCCGGCTGCAGCCCCAGCAGCAGCCCCTCCTGGGGAGGCAGCGCCCACCAAAGGTGTCAGATCAGAGCATAGGGTAAGCTGTGGGAATGGGATCTTGCCAGCGCTTCTGTTGCTGGGTGATAATCTGTTCTGGCATAAGCCTTGAGCTTTCCGGATGTGTTCATATCTACCTGTACACACACTGAGTGTGACAGATGGGGAAATTCTCTGCATGAGGAACAGGTGGGGTGGAGGAAGAGCCAGGACCAATCCAACACAGGTCTTTTCTAGGCAAAAGTCTTGTCTTGAGCTCTGCTGACTGAGGACAGAAGGACTTGATGTGATCTGCTTGGTCTGTCCACAAGCCCTCAGCAAAGGGCTGAGGCTGCTGCAGCTGCCTTGTGCATTCTTAAGAGAACATGGCTGAGCAACCTGCTTTTTAGCAGTCTTGCTCTTCTCACATTAGCCATATGCTGAAAAGCTAGGCATGCTTGGAGGTCCCAAGGAACACAGAATACAGTGATGCATTTCAGCACTGCTTTTCAAGTGAACTGTGTGTTGACCTGAGCAGTGAAATCAACTCCTCAGCCCATCGTGCTCCTCAGGGAGACCTGGAGTGAAAACCTTGGTCCTAGGCATCTATTAATAGTCAGCTAGATGGCAAGGGAAGGACCTTTTGAGTTTCTTGTGTATTTTGCCCCTTGGATGAACTTGAGGCAGCTTCTGCTTATACCTTTTTAATTTTCAGGTGAAAATGAATAGGATGCGCCAGCGTATTGCTCAGCGGCTGAAAGAGGCTCAGAATACTTGTGCCATGCTGACCACTTTCAATGAGATCGATATGAGGTGAGGAGCAGACCTTTTTTTCCCTTTATGAGTAGAAACAGATGAAGGCAGTGAAAACCTTGCTGATTCTCTTTGGAGAGATTGGCAACATGTCTTTTGGGACCTCTCTCCCGGGTGTGTACCACAGTCTGCACAGCTTCTTTGGGGCCATGTTAGTGTTGCAGTATGAGGAGTACTTATCTTCCTATTATTCCTCAGGAGTCATCTGCTGCTTGTAAAAGGGGTAGTCTGCTTCCTCTTCTGTGTGCTTGTTGGTGGGGCACTGGTAAATGTTAAGCAGAAGACCAGGAGGGACTAGTATAATGGCTGTTAGAAGACAGCAAGATGTAGCATCTGCTTTCTGCCACCCCACCAGGTTATTGCTTTTGGAGGTATTTAATTCCCAGTGAGGTGGTTCTCCAGGGTTCATCAGCCTTTTGGGTGAGCATTGCATAGGTCCGAGGTCTCTGCTGTGAGATGGTACAGCTTTCCCAAGACAAACTAGCATGCTTCCCCATCCCCTCCAAGCAGGTGGGGGTCTCCTGACTCAAGTGCTTGCGTGGACTGAACGCACTAATGGCTTTGGAGGGTGGGCAGCTTGTGTTACAGTGCATTAAGGGGAAATTGTGCCCAAATCAAATTGCCTTGTGTAATCCTATTCTGCTCCTTAAGACAAAACATGTAAATATTTGGGTCTCAGAACAATAAGGCTGGCAAAATAGTCTTGATTAGAGGGAAGTGCTGCAGCTTTATCTCCTCTCAGAGGCTCATTGAGGTGTCGCTTTACGCCAGCATAGGGCTCTCATTGCATCTCATAATCTAGTTTGGATAGATTGCTGGGAGGCTGACTTGTGAGGACCTGTGCTGGGGCCTCCTACTTCCCATGGGAGTCAGTGTCTGAAAGGAGGAGGCCATAATGAGACAGTTTCATAGCAAATCACCTCCTCATTGCTGCAGTCATGCACTTGTGTCTTGGGAGGCACTAATGTCTTTGGGCAGTAATCCTAGCTCTAAACAAGGTTAGGCGCAGGAAAACAAACACTGAACCATGGAGAACCATGCTCCTTGCTGAAACTGTCTCTTCAAAGACTCAAGGTGTCTGAAGAGAGGAGGGATGGACCATGCAATTCCACAGCGTCTGGTGTTAGCCTGGAATAGGCAGAGCTTGTAGCCACAGCTTGGTTGACTTTTTGTAAATGGCCTCAATTTTGATAAATAGACACAGTGGGAAAACGTGATTAGTCTGATTGAGAGCTGTGATTGGGCTGGCACCTACTACCATAGCACCAGGGAAGATTTCTTTCATATTCACTCAACTCCCAGAGTCAACTCAGAGAGTTAGATACAGAAGTGGTGTTGTGCTGGATGGTACTGGACTTGCAGAGTGATTGAGGTCTTTTCCTTTGTGCATCTTTTTTGCTTTTGGCATTTCCTGTTTTTTCACCCTTCTGTGTCAGCCCAGCCACACCTGCAGTTGCTGTCTGTGATGGGTACGAGCACTCCTACCTGGAGAATCAGTGGCAACATCAAGCCTAAGAAGGAAATGTGCCATGCCCCATCATGTTTCTGTGCTTGGCAGTGTGAGCCATGCAGGTTAACCTTGTCATGTTGATCCTTTGGCAGGAGCTTTAGAGCCATGTTCAGTACCTATGACATTTGAAGGGTTTTCCAAGCAGTGGTGGTTTCCCACTTGGTGCAGGTTTGCAGTCCCTGGGGCTGGCACTGAAATCTATTACAGAGGGAACAGTGTTTTCTTGGACTCCCTGCTTACCAACATTATCACGCATTTTGCAGCAACATCCGGGAGATGAGAGCTGTACACAAGGATACCTTCCTGAAAAAGCACAACCTGAAGCTAGGTTTCATGTCAGCTTTTGTGAAAGCTGCAGCTTTTGCTCTGCAGGACCAGCCTGTTGTGAATGCAGGTGAGTGGTGACCCTTGCTGGTGAGTTGCATGTTTCACCAGTGAATGTGACGGAGTTGGGGAAAGCAGATGGCCAGGTCCATGGCAGGACTAATAGCTTGGACAAGCAAGTCAAACACACAGGAAAAAGGGAGACAGTCCTGCGTGCTGCAGCTGATTTTAAGTAGATAGAGGACAGCTTGCCAAGGGGGGCTCTTGGCAAGGAAGGGGTGGCCAGGAGCAGGACTGGGGCCATGCGTACGCAGCCCACAGAGGGCAGAGCCTGCTGGTTGGTGTACATGTAGCTGCTGTAGGCACAGTGCAGTTCCTGGGGAGTGTCAGAGGCGCTTGCTGAAATCTAGAGGAGCGGAATAACCAAGGGAAAATAACTGAGGGCTGACCTATGTGGACTGGGTTTCCTCTGTCTATCCTGATGCTTCTCCCACAGGTGCAGGAAGGGCTTATTCTTCTCTGGAATTACATTTAAGCTAGGCATGAGCAAGTTGTTATGATTTTGTGGCTGCTTCTGGCCTGTTGAACCCTTGATCTTGGATACTGCATGTGTAGCCCAACTTTTTTCTCTTTCTAGTGATTGATGACACGACCAAAGAGATTGTGTACAGGGACTATGTGGACATCAGTGTTGCTGTAGCAACTCCTCGGGTAGGTACCTTGGTTGCTTTGTCTCTGCTTCCTGCAGCCTTCGGTCTGGGATTGTCAGATACTTTGAGCCAACTCAGCTTTGCACTGTGCTGCAGCAGAAATTAAGTGATGACACTGATTGCGTAGATGAGACATCTAATACATTGTGGACTGCTGAGATAGCTTTTGAGAGAAGATGGTGGACCAAGAGTGTTCTGCCTCCTTACTAGGAGATGTGGTAACAGGGTCAATACAGATCTCAGTTGTTAATGAGTAGGGCTAAGTTAGGGAAACCCTTTTTTGTCATGGATCCATGAGGGTATAGCATAGATAGTAAAAGCTTTGCATGTCACGTCCTTTGGCTAACACTGCTGTGCTGTTGCACAGAAATGTTCCTCTCCAGGGAGAGTATGGAATGGAGATACAGATGTTAATTAGTGAATTACCTTCTTGATTAGAAGATTCTGTTGTGAGGCAGAGTTTGGACCAGGACTGAAGTTCTGTCACTGCTCCCAAAGTCTAGGGGAGGCCCAACATAAAGGGACTCCACTCTTCTCACAGAGAAAAGAGGTGGCAGCTGAAATCTGTCCAGTGCCTCACCTGCTTTTATGAATGTGGAGCTGGATCCAGACAGACCTGGTTGATTTTATGAGACAGGCTAATGAAGACAAAGATATCCTTTATGGTGTCAGCCCTTGGTGTGTGTCATGCCAGGTTTCCCGTCAGGCTACCAGGGTGCAAGGCAGCTCTTCCCACCACCTGCTGTGCACTGAGGGTAAGGCAGGAACTCTATGGGTCTGCAGCCAGGCTCCTGCCCCATAATAGCTATCTGTGTGTCGCTGCAGTGAATTTGCTATTCATGCACTTTGGTTCTCCACAGGGTCTGGTGGTCCCTGTGGTTAGGAATGTAGAAAACATGAACTTTGCTGACATAGAGCGCGCTATCCACGAGCTGGGGGAGAAGGTAAGGAAAGTTGGAGGTTTTCCTGAAGAGGGTTGGGAGGCATGGGAGGAATTGGGAGTGCTGGATAGGCATGAATTGATTTGGTCTCTCTGTGTTGTCATCTTGGACCTCTAACATACTGAGTTGTGCTGTGGGGAGTGATCCAGTTACATCTGTAGCTGTGCCTGTGCTTTCCAGGACAGCCCTATCTACTTGTTGTCCTTTCAGAAGACCACAAACTATTCATTAGTGGCATGGTGTGTCTTCACCTTTGTCTTTAGAGGCCGAGGCTTAACTGCCCTGGGATAGAAGTCCCTGTGTCTTGTTTCCTGCAAAAACAGGACTTAGAAGAAAAGGCGAGAGAATCCTTCCCTAAAGCCACTAAATGTTCAGCTCTAAAGACAGATGCATTTTCAACTAATTTGTGCTGGGTTTCAGCTGAATAGATCGATAAGCAAAGCTCTTGCAATCAGTATTTATGGAGAGAGTGAACGTCTAAACCCTTTCCTTTGCTCTCTGTGATCTTTGTGGCTTTCTAAGACTTCACTTTTTCTTCTAGGCACGGAAGAATGAACTGGCCATTGAAGACATGGACGGTGGCACTTTCACAATCAGCAATGGAGGGGTTTTTGGGTCACTCTTTGGGACACCTATCATTAACCCACCCCAGTCTGCCATCTTAGGCATGCATGCCATCTTTGACAGGCCTGTGGCTGTGGGAGGCAAGGTAGGTGGACCTGCACTGCAGGTTTTAGTGAACAGAGGGAAGGGCTCAGTGAGTTGAGGACCATAGTCCATATTTTCTAAGGGATTGTTGTCAACTTCTAAAAGGCTTTACTGTGAAGGAGAAGCAGAGACTAATGGGTGTAGGGCAGCTCTGCTGTCCCTTGTACTTGCCTTAGGTGTGCAGGGGGCCTTGTCCTATCTATGAGGGGTGGAACTGGACATAATCTGGTTAGGTGCAGAGAGGAGGAGGTTGTAGCCTTTGTGATAGGGAACAGCTCCACAAAGGGACCTAGTCTTGTGTGTGGCCTGGACCAAGCCTGGGTGAGTGGCTAGGTAATCCTGCCAGGCAGTACAAATCCAGGAGGGCTTGAGCCCTGGATTTGGGGTCTTCCCTGAATTCACAGGAGGGGATCATGCAGGCAGTAGGGCTGAGCTCATTAATCCTTGTCTTATTCCTGCCTCTCAGATCGAGGTGCGGCCTATGATGTATGTGGCGCTGACGTACGATCACCGGCTGATCGACGGCAGAGAGGCAGTGACCTTCCTGCGCAAGATCAAGGCAGCGGTGGAGGATCCCCGCGTGCTGCTGCTCGACCTGTAGAGCAGTCACACCCCCACACAACCCACCCAGGACAGGCCACAGCACCAGCAGGGACAATGCAGGGCATTCAGGAACTGGCAAGGGTCATTCCAGTCTCTCTCCCTCCGCTGTGATTAGAGCTGTCCCAGAGGGAATTACAGGGATAGCTCCTACCTCCTTTCCTATTCTGTTTAATGAAGGTTTAGTATCTCTCAAGAACTGCCATGCAGTGGGCCAACCACTGAATGGCACTGCCTTTCCAGAGATATCTGTACAGCATCCTCTCCCTCACAGCACCAAAATCTCACCTCTAGCTTGTCCAATACCACTGGAAACTGCTTGCTGCTACCGTGCTAGGGTACTTTCCCCGCCCCTCCATGACGGGTTCAGCTTTATTGCCTAGCACTAAGGTTCCTGGGAGGGAGAGGAAAGGAAAGGCTACTGTCCTGTCCATTTTTTGCTTGAAAATATTTCACACTCACCTGCCTTGCAAGGGCAGTCTGGGGGACCCCCAGGCTCCTTGCAGCAGAGGTTTTGACCAGAGCAGGGCTTGAGGTAGGCGTCATGCTTCTGGCAGCGCCCTAGTTACACTCCCTCCACAGACAGTAACGTGGTGGCAGCAGCTCCCCTGCTTTCCCTTGGAGATTGTTTGTCTCTCACCAGCCTGGTCACTGTGGCGTGAATGTTCGTGTCCAGGTGGGCAGCGCCCGTGACCTCTGTGGAGGTAGCAGTGTTCCCGGGGACAACCCTTTCACCATTACAGGCCTGACATGGGGGTGAGAACGAGCCCCCAGCAACTCTCCTTGAATCACAGCTCACTGGTGGTGGATCTGACTGCTGGCTTCCTGCGTGCAGGGGCTTGGCCTGCTTCCAGCAGACACAGCTGGGGGGGCCAGGCCTTTCACTGTAATGTATATCCCAGCCCATGGGTGCTGGTTTTGGGGGGAGGGGTCAGTCCTTAATCTGATAGCGCACACATGTATTGAGGGGTGAGGGGGTTGCTAGTGCCTGCAGAGTCTATTACTCTTACCCCCTACACAGAACTTGTAACTAAAATATTTAACACAGCGGATTTTAAATGAAATAAAAGTGGGCAATGACTGCAAGGTGGGGTGTGTTTGAGGGAGCGGCTCCTGGGCAAGGACTCAGTAATCAGCAGCATCCCTTGTGCAGTGTAAGAAGCCTGTTACCTGGTGGTGAGAGGAAAAAGGCAATGGGAGCTGGGCCCACCAGTGGTGGTACTAAATTGAGGCTTCTCTGCCTGTGAACTCTACTGTCCTTTAACTCCCTGCCAAAGAATTGGCTCTTCCCGGCAAAGATGACGTTTTCAGGGCTGGAAATCATCCTTTTCTTGGTCTAGCAACAGAATTGTTACATATGGTGAGGAATTCCCACTGTTTGCTAAGGGGCATGATGGCCAAGAGGGAGACCTGAGACAGGCTCATAAAGTACAGGTGTGGAGCCAGGTTGGGTTTTCACTGCTACAACAGGGGAGAATTGTAAATCATGCACATGGGGAAAAGGCTGTTGGGAGTTGCAGGAGAAAGGAGGCTCAAAGCCTCAAAGGAGCTCAAAGAACTGTAAAGCAGAAGCTGGCTGTGGTGCTGAGTGTTTCCCCAAGGAACTGTCCTTATTGGAACAATACAAAATCATTCCCGGATCATGGCAGGGTTTTCCCAGCTCTGACATCAACTTCAGAGAATGGGTTGCCCTTCCCAGCTATGGGTGAAGAGGGCAGCCCCTTCTAATAGAAAACGATAGCACTCACAGCTGGTAGGCTGACAAAAGGGAGAGCAGTTTGTGCCTGCGTTTTCTTGGCAGCTAGGGATAAAACAGTGTGTGGAGTCAGCTTTCCTCTCCCTGACCCTAGCTGAGGTAGAAGGTTAGAAGGAGAGGAAAAACCCCTTCCCTTTTCTGGAAGGGCAAAGGGTCTAGTTGTTCTTGCAAATGAGTGAAAGAGAAGGTTCTGATTTAAAAATGCTGCTAGCTCCAAGCCCTCCTTGCTGGTTTAGGATATGGAGGGCCTGTGAGCCGGGGGAAGGGCAATGCCTGTATTCTGCCTGGAGCTGCAATAAATGAGGCCTTTGAACTAACTAAGGAGTGAATGTACAGTCAAGCTTTTAAAATGAGGCAGCCTAGCAAACTGCTTTATTTAACCAGCCCTGTCAGGGCTCACTGTAGAGGGTCATGCTTGAAGCTTCCTTTCTTTTGACCCTCCTGTGTGACACCCATGGCACTGAGTTGCAGGAAGCCATGCCGTGACTTTAGCCACAGGGTCCTTCATCCTGAACCTCCCCTGAATCACAGGACTAGGAGGCTGGTGGACAAGGGTACAAGCCTGTAGCTGGACAGTTCGGACAGTGCAGGCGGCCCTGGAGAGGAAAAGCCCCAGGCTCAGCTGCTCCTGCCCTCTGGCCTGCTTGTGGCATCAGTGGTCATTCCCTGCTTAGTCCTCCCATTTTGTCACAGCCTTTAAGGTGTCCCTACCTTTGCTGGTGCAGATGAGTTTCTCCCAGACTCTGCTTCCCTCTGGTGGACAAGCATTCCTGCTGCTTCCCAAGAGCCAGGCTCAACCAGCAAGGTGTTACTGCTGATAGCAAGCAGGAGCTGGAACCAGCTAGCCATAGAGAAGTTTCACTGGTGCCAGTAATTCCTTACTATCCGAGATAAGTGTACAGTGTGAGGGAGTGCTGGGAGAGGAGGGCCAGAACTAGACTGCTGCCATTGCAAGCTTGTCCTTCAGCCTTTGAGCGGCTTTGAGTTGCAAAACTGAGCACGGCAGCCTCTGCTTTGGGCTGTTAGCAGACACCAGTGTTCACGCTACTTTTTGTTCCATCCTGAATGTGTGTACACTTGGCCTCCTTCCCTCTGTGCTGGCTTTCAGAGCTCACCTCTTTAAGCCCTCACTGTCTGGTCTACCAGGGATGACTGCTCAAAGCACAGCAATGAGGAGGGCTGGGCTGCTGCCCTGCCAGCTGGAAGAAGCACCAGGCACGGGAGGCTGGAGCCACAACAGGTAATGATGACAAAAATCAAGGCTGGAAGAAAACACAGAAACTCTGCATTTCTTCCAAATCTGAGCTGCAGCCCCCTGGCTGTGCAAACCTGAGAGGCTGTGAGGCAAGCAGGACACAAGGGCAGATGGCCAGGCACTCATTGCCAGCTTCTGGATTTTGGCTGCATGGTGCTGATGGCCAGGGGATGACACCAACCTGGTGCTCACAGGCAGGTTTGAGAAACAGATTTGGGGCTCTCCCTTGCTCAGCATGCTTGGCCTAAGGCCTGGCTCGTTCAGCTCAGAAACAAAAGAACATCTCTTCAAGCAATAATGAGTGGTTTATTTTTTCAGAGGGTGAGGGGGAGAAGAGCAGAGGGTTCCCTCCCATCTCCTGCAGCAGGCATTACCCACACACACAGACATGCAGTAAGGGATGGGCAGAGAGCTTGGGCTCCAGCCAGCAGTACCCAGGGGGGCTGCATTTGAAAGCCACAAAAAATAACAGAGCAGGAAGGTCACTGTGGTAGCAGCAGAGATAAAAAATGAGGAGTTCCAGGGTGTGGTGCTAAGCTGAGCAAGGGATGCCCCAGAAGGGGCACATGGTCTCTCCCTGGGGGTGAGCACCTGGGCTCCCTTTCCCACTAGGGAGGACCTGGATGAGAAGACAGCCTGGCCCAGCCTGCAGCCTCCTTTGGAGATGCCAACAAACAAGCAGAGACAGGCCATGTAAGGCTGCAAAACTTCATGTGTACCCCAGCCCAGGGCAGCCCTTGAGGCAAACTCTCCCCAGCAGGCAGAGCTGCCAGTGCCACCTGGGTTCACAAGTGCCATGGACAGAGGATCGGTGCCCAGCTCCCTAAGGGAAGCACAGCCTGCCTAGCCCACCAGCTTGTTCCAGGGGACAGTGCTGAAGAAGGAGTGGGACTTCAGCTTGGCCATGCCACCTCCTCCGGAGCCCAAGCGCTGCTTTGGATTGTACTGCAGGAGCTGCAGAGAAAGGGGATGGGACAGCAGGAGGGGTAGATGGGAACACTGGAAAAGCAATCCAGTCTGCCTTTCCCCAGCCTCTAGCCCTGTCCTCCCTCCCATCCACCGAAGTCCCTCACCTCGGTGAGCAGCGATGTAGCAGCCAGGCTGAGCCCCTGTGGCAGATGTAGCTGGGTGTGAGGCTGAATTCCCGCCGGATGGTTTTGTGAGAGTGGCTGCAGGAAGCAGAGGGTGATGATAAGCAGAGGCACAGAGGAGCGCAGGAGCACCTCGCTGAGCCTTCATTGCTACACAACCCAGCCCTACACAGCAGGATTTAAAACCCAGGGCTTTTTACACCCAGAGACCATGCACAGGCACTAGGAATCACTTGTCCAAAGTGACCTGGCAAATCACTGAGGTGCCAGCAAGACAAGGGAGCCTTCCAGCCCCTGCACAGCAGGAAGCCCTTGTGCTACAGTGTCACCTCCTCCTCCCCCACCCTCCTTGCACAGCTCAGCCTCTTACCACTCCTGTCAGCAATTCATACAAGAGCGAGCCAAAGCTCCAATAGTCAGCTGCTTCAGTGGGCTCCATGATCCCCCCAACTTCTGCAGAAAAAGCCAGAGAGGGGTTAATGGGGGAGGCAGGGAGCACAAATGGCCATACTATGCTGGGCACATCTCACTGCCTGCAGAAGCTCCCTCACCCCAGTTGGTGGCACTGGGCAGAGGGCAGGACAAGGCAGGGCTCACATCCCTTACCTGGAGCACTGTACAGCTCTTCCCGTGCCTGGCTGCAGTATTGGGGCTCCACCTCAGTCCACTGGCCAAAGAAGGTGAGACGGACATGACCTGCAGAGCAGCACCGGAGCCGAAAGCAGGGAGATTAGGACAAGACTAGGGACTTTGTTTGGAGCACTAAGCCAAGCCATATCCCCACACTGGGAACAGCCAGGGTACTAGGCCCCAGTCATGCTCTGAACACAGAGGCACTGTGCATCCCCTGGCATCACACACCCCCCCAGCCTTCCAGTGCTTGCCTGGGATATGCAGCACTTTGAGCTGGAGAGACTGGCTAGGTGGGCTCCAAGCTAACAGACCTCAGTGCAGGCTGTGGTGAGGAAAGAAGGGGCTTTTGGGGGGATGAGGGGGAAGGTTATCTTTCCTCTTGCAAAACTCTCTGCATTTTTCTTAAGCAATTAGTAGCTCTCCAGATGTTTGCCCCAGATGTTGCCAGCTGAGCAGTGACTTGCACTCAGAGTGGTACCCATAGCACAAAAGGATGGGAAGGCTCCAGAACACCCCAGCAGGAAGTAACTAGGAGGAGAAAACTGCAGTCCCATTAACCTCAGCTGGTCTCAGCTTTCCCATGCTGGGATTTCCCAAGCAGCCAGCCCCCATGTGGGAGCAGGGGCAATGCATTCCTGTGGCTATAGCCCCTGATTCTCCTCCTGCAGAGCCAAATCTTGTACTAACCACTTGGAAAACCTGAGATCACACTTCCAACTTCAGGAACATTCAAACCTCTCCAAACTCCCATCCTCCTCCAAAGGAAACTCAAGAAAAGTCCACGTTTCCTGGAAATGGGGCAAGCAGCAGTCTCCCAGCTGAGAGACCAACCTTGTCCTCCTCGGAGCAGCAGCATGGGGCACTACCTACCAGCTGCATCAAGCAGCAGGTTCCTGGGGTTGAGGTCCCGGCACAATACACCCTGTTGGTGAAGTCCCTCTAAGGCCAGGAGGATTTCTGCTGCCCACAGCTGCACCTGCTCCTCCTTCACAGCCCACGCTCTCTGGTTCTGCCTGTGGGAAGCCAAAGCCCTGCATGGTCCTGATGGTTGCTGCTTGCTGAGCTGGCCACAGGTCAAGCTTGCTTCTCGTGAGGGCTCCCACGCTGCTGGGTCAGGCCCACAGGGCTTGCCAGAGCTGGACAGGGCAACTCGTGCAGGAAGCTGCCTCTGACCCAAGATCAGGAGAGGCTGAGCCCCGGAGACCTCAGACACTTTCTGAGACAGTGGTTCCCCTGCCCCTGGCTGGACCCTTCTTTTTGATCCAGGGGCAAGGGCCTGGGGAAGCCTGGAGTCTTGCTGGGAGGCTGTTCTCTCTGATACGCAGCCTGTGCTGCTGGTTAGATCATCCCAGAGGTAGACAACCAGGCCCTGGCCAGCGAGGTGGCCAGGGCATTTGGCTGATGGAAAATAGTCCACGACACCAGACACAGTCATGCTTGGATCCTGTCCTCCAGGTGCTGCCCTCATGCTGCTGGCAGGAGCCAGGAGAAGCTGGTGGTGGTTTCCTGAGCTGGGGTCTGTGGGCCCAAGGGACTGCTCCTGAGGTAGTGAACCATCAGTGTTTTGGTGGGTCACAGAGCCTGGGAGGCCACTGCCTAGCCAAGCTTGGCTGCTACCCTGGGAGGTTCCCACACCATCCTCTCTGCCACGGTCCCTCAGGGCTTGAATGGTGTTTGAATCAGAGTCCTCCTGGACGCAGTACTTGGAGCGGAGGTGAGACCACAGTGTCTCCCCTGGAAATCAGAAAGAAGAACAAATGATGAGTGATATGGTTTGAACCTGGCTCCCTGCGAAGTCTCCAAACCTTACCACCAGAGTTCCCCCCCCCCCCAAACCTCAAGGAGAAGAGGGAGAAAAAAAACTAAGAAAACCCGAAACGAGAGAGAGACAACCAAAGTGAGATATATAAATATATTTACACTTATATACAATTAAAATAAGGGAAAGGGAAGGGGGAAGGGGGAAAGGGAAGGGGGAAGGGAAAAAGGGAACAAAACTAAAATATTATATATATAATAAATATCCCAATTAGCAGCCCAATATCTATCCACTAAAAGAGTTAGCAAAGAAATAGCTCACTACTCTCCTGGGACAACCGAGGGTCGCTCCGGAACGATCGCCGGCAACCTCTGTCTCCCAAGGTCGACAAGGCCTAACCAGGCCTCGCTCCCCAACACGGCAGACTCAACAGCAGGGAACCTGCACCTCCAAGCCGCCGGAAGGAAAGAGAGCGAAGGCCTCTCCTCCTTTCTTCTTATAATCTGGCTTACGTAAAAATCGTAGGGAATACTGGGTAAATCTGGACCCTTCCTTGGTTACAAACTGGTCACCAAGGAAGGCCTAGCCCAAACCACCACAATGAGGAACAAGGTATCCCTGGTTCTCCCACCGTGGACACAGCCCATTCAAGCACAGGCCAAGGCCCACATACTGAGGATGTGACTGAGCATCATTAATCTCCCCTGCAGCAAAGCTCAAGTCCATGCAGAATATGCCCTAGCCCTGCGAGCACACCATGCTCAACACTACACCTCCCCCAAGGACCTAGCACATCAAAGTCTCCTCCTTTAGCAGCCCTGCTCCCCATTCTGCACAGCCTCCTTTTCTTTTAAAGATGCTGGATGACATCAACTTCTTTACCTAAAGGCATTCCTTCCCATGAGACAAGGTGGCTAGCTTCCATATAACATCCCCCAACACACAACCTCTTTCTCCTTGTAGGTCTCCACAAGCCCATTTCTAGGTTACATGCCCAGTCAGTTCTTATCAAATCTCCAGAATTCCTACTACATGTGAGCAGCTCCGTCCACAGAGTCTTCAAGCCCTGGTACCCACCACCCTCCTATGAAGGAGACTTGCACTGTCACTATAAAAATTAGTTCCAAAACAGTAGGAGAAACGTATTTGGGATTTTAAAGAAAGGGAGGTTAGGGATAAACCAAGATGCTTCACAGACAGGAGGCAAGGCTGTCTCCACTCACCCTGCACGTGCTCCAGGTGGAGGAAGATGGAGTCCTCACTCACATAGTAGCACAACAGCTTGACCATGAAGGGGACCCCATGAGGGATGATGGTCTGTCGTTCACGGGTCTCAACATGGGATTTGGGGAGGCTCTGAGGAGGTACAGGCAAATGTGTTACAGCACAGGGACTGGGACTCCCTGCTGCCTAGCACATGGCAGGGCTGGAGGCCAGCCAGAAGGTAGCGTGCCGTCTTCCAAGCCCCATGGCTGCTCGACTGTGTCACCTGCAATGGAACTCCCCATCTGTGGAAACGCGCAGCTCTTGCGGAGAGGTCTGTCCATCCCCAGCACTCAGCCGTGATAAGGCAGCCCTCTGCAAAGCTCTGCCAAGGCATGGCACTCCCCACCTGTACTGTGGGATCCAGAGGGCACTGCTGGTCCAGAGCAGTGACCACCCCACAACCACCCCTGCTCCCTTCAGGCAGGAACCTGCTATGCCAGCCCTTTCTCCTCTTCCCCTGGAACTGATGGCTCTCCCTGTCATGCCAGATCCTCCTGGTCCAATTATTGAAATCCTTTATTGTTAGTTCCAAGGGGACTGGAAAATGGTCTAGAACTTGCATTGAGCACATCTCACCCATAACTTGTTTCAGGGGTTGACCAGATTAACAGGGGCATAAGTCTTGGCTTGAAGCATTACAAAGCAGAGAAACAGATGACCAAGGAGAACTACTTCCCTTCTGATCATAAAGGATGGCTGAGGCAGCCAGAAGAAGCTTTGTGAACCATGAACTTCCTCCAACACCTCTGAGAGCTGCTATTTTTTGGTCCTTTCACCTGCCCCAGCCACCTGCTTGAACAAGGAGGCCCTGGCATGACAGGGAGAAACAGGCAGATGAAACTGAAAACACTCACCTTAAGTATAAAGGTCCCACCAGTGGCTGGATCCTGGACGATCTGCACCTGGAAGCAGTATTCACAGTACCTGTCAGAAGCAATCACTGCTTCCACCCCAACACACAGCCTACAGGAATGACCCAAGAGACTTAACTCTGGAACTTAAAAAACTACCACCCAACTAGAGGAGTTTGGTGGGGCTCAAACCTCTACTCTTGAAAGACAAAATGAAGGTTATTAGCAAGGAGACAGCCATGCAGCCAGGAAGCAGAGAGTTAATTAAACCCAAGAGGTGACTCCCATGCCATTTTTCCTTCCTTCACACCAAAGGGTTTCACAGTGCTCCTTCCAGGAGCTCTTTGGAGTGCACTAGGCTCAAACCTGGGCCTCATCATGACAGGAAGACCACATCAGTCCGGACAAACTGAGATGTGGGAACAGCAGTGGAGAGCAATATGTAGTGTGTGTATGGGGTCAGTAAGCCTGGCATCTTCGTTCCGAGATCACAAACTAGTAACTAGTTTATTCATCCAGATAGCTCATCTTCTGCTGAAGTCCAGATTACCCACAGGAATCTACCATTGCGACACCTATCATCAACCATGATTCCATGTGTGGGAAAGAACTGGACGTATCAACCTCCTTGTAAATAACCTGGGAGCTCTGGTAAGCAAAAATAATGGGGACATGAACAGATTTCACGATTAACTCCAATGGGTTCTTCAATCCAGTCCTGTGAATTATTCTTAGTGGGAATGGTGTGGATGGATAACCCCACATTCCCTGGTGGGCGTGCTAGGGGCTAGCACCCCCATCCCAGCTGCTAGGACCCTCCAGTTTACACTCCCTTTGGTCTAGCCGCAGCCTCACCCTCCCAGTTCCACACCAAGTCATTACCTTATCAATCACTCCCACAACCTTACACCGTCTCAGGTTCTCCACTGCTGAGCTCAGCGTCCTGATGGGCCGGAAGCGCAGGCTGCTATAGCCCTGCAAGGCAGTGAGAGAAGAGGATGAAGGACTTAGAGATGCTACTGTCCATGACATGGGATGGGAGAAATCCCAGCATTTTCCAGAGGAGGCAGCAATACTGCCTACCTGGTCAACATTCAGAGACAACACTCCAAATGAATGAATTATGGCTGTGATTCATTCCTAACATCAGCTGAACCATTTTCTTGGCCAGTCCCTGGATTTCTGAACTTTTCAGGGAAAGCTTGTACCTGCAGCAGAGGTAAAATCACTTCAAAATTTATAGCTAGACCTGAACTGTTTCATTACTAAAGGGATCTATATGAAAGGTAGTTGTATTTCTCCCCTCATCCTTCTTACCAAGCCCCAACCTTGCCCTGCCTCACTCCCTTCTCCCTTCTTTAACCACCTCCTCCTCACAATTCAGCAAGCAGCCATTGGTTTCCATAAAGATGGGAACAATGACAGGGAAGATGACATTTTTAACACTTGACAAGGTGGTTACCTGCAGTGGCTTCAGTCTCCCCAAAAATGGCCATATTCACTATGGTGACAGCAAGCTAAGCGTACACATTTTCGGGGGGGTGGTTCTGGAAACATCCCAGGAAAGCTGGGCCCATGTCAGCTCCTTGATCCAGGCAGGGCAAAGAGCTGCCAGCTCCCACACAGCCACTGGCATGCCAGGACACTTTGAAGCTTGATGTGTATGCCATTTTCTCTACACCATCATACTGTGGCATGTGGCAGAGGCTCACTGGGGCTGCTCTATCTGTGTCCCCCACGGTTTCCCAGTGATGCAGCTTCGCTGCCATCCCACCCATGCTGCCCCACATGAGCCCCTCACCGTGGCAGTGGTGTTGCCACCCCCTGCAGCCCGCTGGAGGTGGCAGTTGAAGATTTCCTCGGCGCGCCTCAGGTACTGTGTGATCTTCCGCTTCACGGCCTCCCGACGCTCCTTATTGGGGTCCACTGTGGTTGGTGCAGAGAGTGGCTGTGAGGGGCCTGCCACGCTCCCCTGGTGCCCTGGCCACAGTCCCCAGGGAGATGCCCCAGTCCCCTCACCCT
Source organism: Manacus candei (assembly GCF_025592945.1). NCBI lineage: Eukaryota > Metazoa > Chordata > Aves > Passeriformes > Pipridae > Manacus > Manacus candei. Next base: position 10,842,965 of record NW_026138115.1, on the reverse strand, counting down.
TCTCCCAGAAGGGATGCACTCCCTGGCTGCACTCCCCGGACAGATGCCCCAGTGCCCTCATCACAGTCCCTAGAGGGACGTCCCGGTCCCCCTTGTCATCCTCCCTGGAGGGATACCCTGACCCCCTCACTGCACTCCCCAGATGGATGCCCTGGTCCCCTGGCTGGTGTCCCCGGAGGGCTGCCCCGGTGCCCCGTTCCCGGGAGGCCGCACACACCCTGCACGCCGCGGAGCAGCACGTCCACGCCGTTCTGGTAGTGGTTGAAGGCCTCCTCGTAGTCCTCGCTGACGTCCCGCTCCAGCGCCAGCCGCAGCTGCCGCGCCGCCTCCACCAGGTAGTCCCGCCGCCCGCCGCCCTCGGGGCCCGCCGGGCTGACGCGGCTCCGCAGCTGCCCCAGGTACACGCGGGCCTGCGCCAGCGCCCGGGAGCAGGGCTCGGCCTCCGCCCGGCTCATGGCCCCGCGCCGCGGGACAGCGGGAGGGGGGCGCGGGCTCAGCCGAGGAGCGATGGCCCCTTCGTCCGGCACCACCCGGCACCGCTCACCAGCACGGCCCCCCCGGCCCGCTCCCCGCCGCCCCCCGCGGTCCCGCACCTGGGCAGCGTGGCCGCCAAGCATCCCGGCACCGCGGGAGGGGCGGGAGGGGCGCGGCGGGGAGGGCCGGCCCTGATTGGCTGCGGATGAGATCATCATCATCATCATCATCATCATCGCCCCCCGGCGGGGTCTGTGCCCGGGTTTCCCCACCGGGGTTCCGCCCCTGCCCGAGGCAGGCGCTCCATCGCTCCGTTAACGTGGGGTGAGCGCCGTCGCTCTGCTTGCTTTATTGTCATCGTTATTCACCATTAATTGCCCTTAATTAACCAAGCTCCTGTTCGTTAAGTGCTGTCTTTGCCGCTGCCTTTCCTTCCTCCCATAACGCTTAATTAGCCGTGTTTTAATTAGCCTTTGCCTCTGCCGGCCCCCGAAGGGTGCACCCACTCCAGCAGCCCCCCCCCTCCCGCTGCCCCAGTTAAGGTACTGGGTGTGTTGCCGCTTCATCACGGTCAGCCCATGGCACCCTTGGCTCTTCCCGATTTCATCTTTCAAGTGGGTGCTCTTGCCCCTGATGCCGGGCTCTCAGCTGGCCCTTCTACCAGTTCTTGTAGACTCATTGAGTTTTACAAACTTATTTCAAATGTACAGAACAGGGAACATCAGCACAAATGCATAAAGGTACAGCAAAGTGACATCATAGTCGAGATTCCAGTTGGTGGTTAGTACCACTTAGTATGTAGAAAATAGCAGTCTCTGTCTTAGCCTAGAAACATGTATTCCTGCCCTCCTGGCTTCGCTTTTTTTTGGGAGGCCAGAAAGGCCTTGCAGGGCCAAATAGATCAATACAGTTATTAGCGAAGGAGATTTGCTGAACCAGGAGTGCTCAGTTAGTTACTGCTCAGGCCAACTGGTTTGCTGTGTCTGTTGGATTATTGGTCCCAGTTTGACTAACCACCTTTCCAGAGGGATGACAGGGGACCTGCAAAGGGAGGAGGGCTGGAATTAAATCCCAGGGATATCCTAAGAAAAACTATACTAAGATTTGTTGGGAAAAGAGAGGCACCTGCATCTTTGTCCATCCCTTGCTAACCTATGAGCATGTCCCATTCCAACAGGAAGTGATTCTAAAAAGAGAGTTTCATTTTGACAGGAGCTGGCCTTGTGCTGTGCCATCACAGCCACACCAGCCTGGTCGGTCCCTGTGTTCAGCTGCTGCTGGAGCCAGTACTTGCTGTGGGGCTACCCTGTGGTTGCTTCATACCCTGTGCACACTGATTGCAGGGGGTCTCCCTGGCTCAGCACCCCCAGGTAGCTCTTTCACGCAACCCAGTCAGTTAACAACAGAACAGGAAAGCAACCAAACTCTCTCTAATGAAGACCATTTCTTTGGGAGTATGAAAGTATTAACTGTGTCTCAGAGGGCAGGTCTGGGAGGACAAAAAGGGGTCTGCTTTGTGAGGCAACCGGCTGCCCAGACATCATTGGCTTGCTTTGTTCTTTGATTTCTCCTCAAAACATTTCCAGGTTCCTTTTCCCCACCAAACCCTACATCAGAGAAATAAATTTTTTTTTGCCCAGTCTGCCTATATCTCCCAGTCTCTGGGGCCTTTTAATTCCCACTAGAGCCTGGGGGCTTCTCCTTCAAACTCAAGAGAAAGTCTGAGCAGGAAAAAAGTGAGGTGGGGCCCTGGATGAGAGCAGGGGTGCTGCTGGCACAGCTCACCTGCCTGACTTCAGCAGATCTATGTGGGCCTGGAGAGGACAGAGAGCACAGGTAAATTACAAAATCCAGCACAATGTATCTGTAGAGGGGTGTGGATATTGAGGTGATGGTGGTACAGAGATATGTGAAGAGGAATTGCTAGGAGGGGAACTGTTGAGTTCATTGTCAAACACCTCTGAAGCAGCCAGAAGAGCGTGAGCCAAAGGCATCAGCAAGAAGTGCCCCAAGGACTGGCCTGCAAGGAAGAGCCTTGCAAGAGGAGAAGACACATACCAGTCCTGAGGCACAGCTGCCCTTACCTGTGGGCTTCCAGGTTCCTGTGTCAGTGCTGGACGGAAGATGTTAAATTTGGGGGATTACTTTTAGATTAACCTGTTGAAGAGTTTGTGGCCCTTGTCGGGAAGTGGGAACTCCCAAAACAAAACTAGCACAGACAAATAACAGGGAGCGAAGTGAGAGCTGCCTTTTTTCTTACAGCCTAAAATAGATGCATGAGAACTGGCAAAAGCTTAAAACATGCTGAGACTGCAAACATCACTGACTGCAGAGGCAGAAGGATTATACCCAACTTTGTTCAGATGCAAAAGTCTTGTAAGTCAAAAGTGAGAGGTTAAGACCTCAGTGAATCTTTATTTGCATGGAGACATGAGACATCTGCACTGGCATATGCCGGGAGAAGCTGCAGGGAGGCAGCACTCCAGTGGCCTCCTAAGACTGGGGAGGCTGGAGGTAACCGGATAAGCTTTAATGTCAGGGCTTCATCAGCTATGACACTATGTCTCTGGGCCGATCTCCACATCACCTTTACAGGTACTTCCCCAAAAATATGTAATATTTTGTTCCTGATGCATAAGCCTGGTTTATGTTTTGTCTCCCCCATAACTCTTCTACTAAACCATTTTACTGCACTTCTGACTCCTAAAGCCTTATTAAACAAACCTTTGCTCTATAAGGCTGGGAGACACAGGGAGCCCAGGGATGCTGATAACACAGTGTGTGCTGCTCCTGTGAGACAGCTGCCTGTCTGCAAGGCTCACACAGGCAGGGGAAGGATGGAGAATTTGGGAGAACCAGGGCTGGGGCATGTTTTACACCTGGCCATGGGGGACCCCGCTGGCTTTGGGGCTGAGGTCTGTCATGGTCCCTTTACAATGGCACCAGTCTGCTCCTACAGCCCGGCTCTACAGCACCTGGGGGACATGAGGTTCTGTAGATGTAGCTGACCTTGTCAGGGTGCTCAGGTAACACATCTGCTGTGGCCAAGGAGGGCTGCCAGGAGCTAGTGGTTGAAGCGTCTAAAAAAGGCACAACTGGGAGCAAACAGAGTGGGGACCAGCAGAAAGTGGTTGGTCTCCTTGAGAGGAAACATGAGTGGTGGACACAAGCCCTGAGGCCAGGAGCCCTGCTCTTCCCCTTGGGGCAGCAGCCCCCCACCTTGATCTTTATACCACCACTGGGTGTGATGTCCTGCTGGAAGTCCCTGCCCCCTCGGGATGAGGGGAGTGGCAGGACTCCCCTCTGGCAGGGACAGGGAAGGGAGCTGGTGTTTCCCTGAGTATGTGATGCCTGCAGCAGCCACAGGAACTCCAGGGAGGTGCTAGTACTCATTTGGTTCCCATTACCTCCCCAGAGTTAGAGGGAGGCTGGACGATGCAGCTCCCAAACCTCCTGTGTAAGTGATGCCTTCCCCTGCTCCCTGCCCTTGTTGCTGTTTCAGTGGGACAGCCACGTCCATCCCAGGCACCTGTGTCCTTGTTGTCCAAGACTCCATGACACCGGAGGAACAAGGGACAAGGTCACACAGAGCACCCAGGTGGTTCAGGTGATGGAGGGGGAGAAGCAACACAGGGTAGCCATGCAAGGCAGGCTCCTGGCCCTACCAACTCTGATGGGCAGAGCTGCCTGGAATATCTCAGTGCAGGGTAGCAGTCAAAGAGGTGACACCAGACACCAGGAACTGTTTGGAAAAGCTGCTGGCCATGAGTGTGTTTGAATTTGTTTGGGTTTTTTAATAATCACTTTTGATAAATTTATTTTTATTAATTAACATACTTGGGTTTATGTAACTTCCTTTTTAAAAGTTTAATAGTACTGAGGTGAAACTTTAATGTTAAAGCAATATAGAAACCATCATGTACATCCTCAAGTGCTGCGTGTGGTTCTCCTTGGCCTTAGAAAGCAACCAGCCAGGCTGAAATGGCACACAGGGATGTGTCCTGCATGGACCAGGACAGGCCTCCAGAGCTAGGGTGCCATGTGGCCCACGCAGACCCTGAGTAATGTGGGAAGGGAAGCAACAAGTCCCCCTCATCCACAAGGTAGTGAAGGAGGAACTTCATGGATCATTTTTGAAGCAGAGCCTATGTAGGCTGTGCTCCAGGACACTGTGGATACCAGAATTGGAAATGGGATCCAAAGGGGATCCAGCAAGCTCCTGAAGGATATGCCCAGCTTCATGGGTGCAACTCACCCAGTCCATGCCATGCTACATGGTGGCAGCATGGAAGTTCACATCTCCTCAAAACCCACCACCAGCTTTCCCTGACTGGGATTTGCCCTGTCCCCATGTCCTTGTGCCAGCCCCAGGCAGCACAAGCATTACAGCTCAGAGCAAGCCTACCCCTGCTACATGCAGCCATGTCAGATGTGGGAAGGAGCTGCCTTGGACCCCAACTTCTGCTCCGCTAGGCTCCGCTCTTGCTCCTCAGAGCAGGATAAACTGCAGGTCCCATCATTTGAGGGTAATCTTGAAGCATTTGCAGATCTTGCCCTCCAGTCTTTTGCTTGAAGCTTTCAAGAATGACCTTTGATTTAACCCAGTGCCAGGGGTGCCTCACAAACATGCTGGTACCCAAGTCACCCTTAGGGTTTCCAGCTATATGCACTGCTTCAGGATATGGCTTGCACAGGTCAGTATGTGATGCATTTGGCAGGCAGCCCCTGCAGCAAGGGCAGGAGGGAGGACAGGAAGAGCCCCAGGAATACTGCTCAAAGCATGGAAAGCCAGGGGCTGTGATTTCCCCACCAGACCTGGGCACAGGGCTGGTTGAGTGGGGAAAGTAGAAAATAGCAGCACCCGCAGCCACCTCAATGAGGGCCACCAGCTCCCTGTACACTCAGGGTATTCCCAGTAAGATATGGGGGCCCCAGCCCAGCCTGCCCCCCCATGTCAGGTAAACGAGCCTTGGTGGAGTGTTTCCTGAGTGGGAAAGCCCATGGGCAGCCTGCCCCACACTGCCCTAAATCTTGTATCAGCCCTGCCAGGGAGGACAGAACAGCGAGCCAGACATTTGGACAGGGTGGGGGAAACAGAATGGTAAATAGGAAGAGGTACCAGTCTCACATCGTAGTATAGAGGAGAACAGCAGTTCCCCCAAAGGTCTCCCAGTACCCAGCTGAATTCCAGCACATGGGTAGTGTCCCAACATGGGCAGCAACTTGGTCCTGACCTGCTGGTTGCCCGTCTCCAGCATTAAACCAAGGGCAGTCCCTTGGGTGCTGAAGGGTTGGTGCTGGGGACAAGCCCTGGATCACTGCAGGACTGCCCTCCTCCAGCCTGGGTGGGTGCCCACAGGGAAGCATCCTGCCTGCAGCTACTGGAAAGCAGATAGGAGCGCTCACACTGCCAGCTCTCACTTCTCACCACCAGCTTTTATTGAGCAGGGCAAGGCTGGGATGTGGCTGCAAGCAAGGAGCCCAGTTCCCTCCCATTCCCCACCAGAACAGCTTCCCAAGCAAGCTCCCTGGCACCCTCCTGGGCTGTCCCGTGCCAAGGCTGGGACAGATGCAGCCCTGCAGCCTTGCCTGCCCCAGGTTTCCTTCCTCCCCAGCTGCAGAGCACTGACAGGACAGAGAAGTTTTGCAGCCCTGTGAGCCATCTCTGCTTGCTCCCACATCACGCTGTCCTCCCCAGCCAGTTCCAGCAGCACATCCACCAGCTCTGCTCCTCGCTGTCCCCAGGATGCCCTTGAACACCAACACACGGCTTGAGCTCCTCATCTTCAGCCCCAGACCTGGTCATGGGTCCTTTTGTCCTGCTGCCAACAGGGCAGATGGGGCAAGGGAGTCCTTGGTTCCAGGCTGTATTCCCGCCAAGGTCAGGCAAGAGTCCAGTCAGCTCTTCCCTGACAGAGTTCTGCTGCCCAGTGCAGCTTGGAGGGACATGATTCCACAAGTCTCCCATGCCAGGGGGAAATGCAACTGGCTCAAATCCAGGCAGCAAGATCGAGGCTGGGGGCAGAGCAGAGGCTACCTGCGTGGTGTGCCACATCTGCAAAGAGAGCATGGCATGGGGTGAACACTGCCAGAAATGGAGGGACACTTGGACCCCCAGGCTCTGCCCTGGATTCCCCTTCTCTGTGCCTGGCCCCTCTGACACTGAACTGCAGGGGTAGGGACTGCAGGCAGCCTCTTCATGGGGAGGAGTGAGAGCGATGGGGCTGGGGCTGGTTGAGCCCCTAACAGCAGGCTTCAGACAAAATGGGGAAATGCTAGAGGAAAGTGCCAGCCACAGGTGACGTACCTCAGAAGTGCCCACAATGAGTCCAGTCTGTGCTGTCATAGCAAGAGGATTGAGAAAGTGAGCTAAAGGATGGAAAGGGTAGAATAACCCAAACAATGACCAGTCAAGGACAGCACGAAAGACACAGTTGGCAGCAACATGAGGCTGAAACTGGAAATTCATGGATTCAGGAAACCTAGTGTGGTCTATGATGGTGATAGAGCTAAGCACCATCAAGTCAAACAGTCCATCCATCCCCACCCCATCCAGCTTTGAGCAGCTGAGCCTGGAGACTATGAAGCACCGATTGAGCCTTCAGTAAAAAACCTATCTCCCCACAGCTGCCCACTGTCCCCTCCTGCTTTCTTCTGTGTCTGCTCTGCACAAATCCCTCACTTCTCACAGTGTCAGTAAAGATCTAAATGTTTAAAGAAGATGCTCATCCCAAAAAAATTAACTCACAAGACAGCACCCATACCTGCCCCTGCTCACTTACAGTTCACAGTCTTTCCGTCCCTTCTTGTCTTGTCTTCTCTTACCTCGGCTCTTGGACCTCCTCCTTCAAAAGGAAAGTACCACAAGAGGGGCTGATGTGTGGGAGACGAGACCCACAATTTCAGCCAGTAATGTTCCCCCGATGTTACTTACCTTCCCAACCTCATCAGGTCCTGCCGGGGCCTGCAGAGTGGGAAAAAGACAGAGTGGAGTGGTTATTGGGCAGTGCTGCATGTTGAGCTGCAGGAGGTGGCTTATTGACATGCCCCAGTTCATAGCACAATCTACCTGTTATCATTTGTGCTTAAAACAGACCCAATATCACTTCTCTCCATTTTATCAGCTCCTCAGCCAGGAGCTAATTACAGTAGGCAGAGACCACAAAGGGGCTGGCCAGCTTTGGTGACTCCCCTGGGGATGTGACATTTTTGCCAATGAGGTAAGTTAAGTCTCAGCTGCTCTCAGCAACAGTTTTCATAGCTCATAGTTAAACAAGATGCAACATCCTGAGTAACAGACATGTGGGATTTGCTGCAAAGTTTCGGTAGTGGTTCTCAGCCACAACACACTTGGCTTAAGCATTCCCTTTAGGGGTCAAGGCAAGGACATCTACCATGCCTGCACTACAGAAAGGAGCGATGTGCAGGTGTGGAAGAAGCTTAAGGAAAAAGCCAAAAGCAGCTGCAGCAAGAAGTTTTCACAGATTCTAAGGCAGCCTACACAAGTGCTCATAGGAGATCCCCTGGGAGTTACCCTAGGTAGAAAAACCACAAAAAGCTTAGGAAATTCCCTGCATGGAAAATAGCTGGAAATGAAGGGGGGGGGAAGTAACACATGTGCTTCTTCCCACTCTCCCTTCTGCATTCAGTGACAGACACTCCAGAGAGAGCATGGAGCTGGGTCTGCTCCAGTACATCTGCTCATAAAATTGCAGGGGAATACCAACTTGGGGATCCTCAGGCTCTTCTTCCAGGCAAGGATCGTGTCTAATGGCTGCCCAGCAGGACATTCATCCCCCAGTTTTTGCAATACTAAATCACCTTTGGATCATGGAGAGTGATTGCCAGGACTCTCCACGCAGACAATACTGGAGAGGCTCTGTGGCAGGGACCAGATGCAGGCAGCACCAGAGCTGCTCACTGCTCCCACAGCACTGCAGTCCCCAGGCAGAGGCCCCATCCTGCTCAAGCTTTCACCACTTCTGGGACACAGTGAGCACCTCAAGGGGTTGACTAGGTGCCAGGAGTATGTGGCAGGTGGGTGCCACATCCATTCCTGTGCTGGATATCCACACCATGTTGGTGCTGCATGTTTCAAGTTTTCATTTGTTGGCTTGGATGTAGACCTCTGCTTCCCAGCTCTGTCTGGAGCAGCCTCCATTAAATGGAGGCCCAAGGCCCAGCTGTTGAGCTTTCTCTTTGGGCCATAGCCACACTCAAGCATGCCAAGCCATGGACTTCCCTCTGAGCCACCAGCCTGGACACACCAAACAGGTGTGCCTCAGAGTCATTGGCCTTGCTCCTTTAGCCACAGGCAGATCCTCTGGCCAGAGCAGCAAAGGCATGCCAAGGCAGCTGCAGGGCTGGGGGGCACAGGCATGCCTCCTCACAGAGCCACGGTTGCCTCAGCCCTGCAGTCGGTGTGTGGTGCCTGACCTTGGGGCACAATGCCACACACTCTTGGCTGTGGGGAGCAGATGCAGAGGTGTGGTGCAGCCTGCAGCTGAACAAAGGCCATAAGGACCATCAAACCCTAGTGTGAACGGGTCTCAGCACAGACAGGGTGCCCCCAGCGCATTCCTGTCCCACATGCAGGGTGAGCTGGCAGGGTCACTCTTGCTGGAGGTGTAAAACAAGCCCAGGGGTCCCTACCTGCACTCGCACTGCTTGTGCTCAGTGAACGCCATCTCCACGTAGGGTGCCTCCCCATTTGGCTTTATCTTCAGGAGCTGAAAGAGGAGCAAAGGTTACTTCCCAGCCAGCAGCAGGAGGGGGCTGAAAGGGCTCCTGAGCCAGTGCCTTGCCACCCCAGCCTCCCAGGAAGACGCATGTCTAACCTGTTCCTCAGGACCTCCAACAACAGAGACTCCATCTCTACACGTAGGCAGCACCGGCCAGGTCCAGCTGCCCCAGCAGCTTGGGAGGCTCTGCTAGTGCCATTCCATGTCTTCAGGGCTTTAATTTAAGTCCCATGGTCTTGGGATTTCCCAGCCTTAGAAGATATTTTTCTGTGTCTGCCATTGTGGAAAGCTTTCCCATATTTGACCACTTTGCACATCTCCCTTCTCTGAAGGAAATATCCTCCATCGGCAGGTTTTCCAGACCATTCCCATCGCTGCTGCCTCCTCCCATTCCCTTTCCCACAGCACTGAGTGTGAACTGACTGGAGTCAGTATCACAGTGACTCTCCCATCCAGGAGTACAGGATTTGCCCTATCACGTGTCACTCCACAGCCCAGCCTGAAGTTCAGGATAGACATCCAGGGGCTTCATAGAGTATGTTCATTATCGATGTGATTCACACTAGCCCCTGCAGAAGTGTCTGACATTGCCATCCTGTGCACAGCAGCAGGATCCTTCCTATCGAGGGAGACCTATGCTTGGGGAGCTGCCTCTTGTTCATGTCAGGCCCTTGCTCCACCTCAGCCAAGAGTTTTTGGAAACTCCCACCCTGCCTTTCCCACCACACTTTCAAACCCTGAGGGACCAAAATCACTGATGATTTATTGCAGGCACACTCTAATCTGTCATCCATGGCAAAGCAGAGCTTTTCCCTGCTCCCTGCAGCATCAGCAGGTTGATCTCTGGCAGCACAGTGGAAGGGCTGCAGTGTGAGGACAGCTGCTGCCCAGTGCCTGGGGAAGAGTCGACCAGCCCAGGATGTCCCATCCCACATCTCACAGCTCTCACAGTGGGGACTGAAAATGTGGCTGGCTCAGCCCTTCATGTTCACCACGCCCTCAGCGTGGAGGCATTCGCTGTCAGCACCACCACAGGCATCATCTGATACAGGAGAGCCTCACTTCTCCCTGCGATTCAGGGGCAGCGCCCGCTTTGTCCCAGCAGGCAGTCATGGGCAAGTGGAAGACACCCAACACCATCACAAGACAGGGAAGGTCTAGAAAGATGACAGCAATGAGCAAGATGGCCCACACAAAAAGGAGAGGGCAGGGAAGCAGGGAGTGAGGCCAGTACCACCAGGGGTGACACCTGGCCTCAGGGGTAAGCCCAAAGAGCCGGCAGAGGGACCCTCCTGGCTTGGCATGCATTTGAGCAGCTGTGAGCCCCCTCCCTTGTTAGCTGCTACGATGCCTGCAAGTTCACCCTCCCGGTGCTTGGTGAACAGCCCACTACCTCCGCGGAGCAGCCACGGCCCCGCAGGGGCAGCGCGTACCTGCATGGTGACCGTGCTGGTCTCCACGGGGACGCAGCGGAGACCCTCGTCCCCACAACAGCCTCCACAGCGCTGCAGGGAGACGCAGGAGGGTCTGAAAATGTACTCCACCTCGTTGGGGAATTCGTTAGTGACGTCTACCAGCTGCTCCAGCGGCCGGCAGAAACTACGATTCCAGATCTCCCGAAAAGTCAGGACTGCAAGAGACCGGGACAGGGTCTATAAGGAGGCGTCCAGAGAGGCCACCAGGGCAGGTGCAGCAGCCGCGTTGGGGTCCTACAGCCATCATGGGGCACAGGGATGCAGAGGACCCCCTTTGCCCAGTAAGTCCATCACTTACTGGTGCGGGGGGCTCGCACAGCCACCACAGCCACCCCGATGGGCTCTTTCTCCCTCTGCCCGCCAGCTCCGTCTCCTCCCCAAGCACTCTGCTCACTCGCGGCCCCCGCAGCGGCGGGGCTCCCCCGCTCTCCAGCCCTCCCTCGGGCAGAGAGCCGCCCCTTCGGGCTTCCCAGAGGGGAGAGCAGAAGGCAGCTGGAGCGGAGCGCTCCCACTCGGGACCCCGCACGCCGGCATCGGAGTGACGGCAAACCAGAGACAGGGCTGCGCTCCACTCCCGCCCGCGGCGGTGCCCGGTACCGCAAGCGCCCGGGACGGGCTGCGGGAAACAGCTGCGGGACCGAACCCCGGCACAGCTCCCCGCTGCCTCCCCGGGCGTCGCCGCGGGGCTCTGGAGGCAAAATACCCCAGAGAACACCGAGCGCCCCCCGGCCCGGCGCGCAGCCCTCCCCGGACTGCCGCCCCCTCCCAGCCGGGGCACCGGCGGCCGCCCACAGCCAACTCACCGGGTGACTCCGCGCTGGCGGTCCCCCGCTCCTCCGGGGCCTGCGGGGAGGGAAAGGCGGGCGCTAGCGGGGGGGCACGGGGCGACCCGCCGCCGCTCCCCCGCCCAGCGCCGAGAGGAGCTGCCCCGGCCGTCACGGCCACCCCGAGCAGCGGCACCGGGGGGACGGGGTTGCCCCCGCTCCGATCCCCCTCCCACCCCTCGGCTCTCACCGGGGCGGGCGGCGCCCCCAGCGTCCCGGCCACCAGTAGCCGCAGGAAGGCGCCGAGCAGCCGCATCGCCGCTCCCGCCGCCACGGCACCGACTCAGCGCCGCCGCTCCCGCCCCGCCGCCCCCGGCATAGCCGCCCCGCCGCCGGGCCACCGGCCCCGCCGTGCCGCCTCTGCCGCCGCCGGGCCATGGGAGCGCGCCCCGCTCTGTCGCCGTATTTCACCGCCACCGCCCCGCCGCGGCCCCGCCCCGGCCCCGCCGCGGGGCGGGAGCAGGTGCCCGGCCCCGGCGGCCGCGGGGACGGCCGGTGCCCCCGGGCGTGGCGGAGCCCCCTCCTCCAGCCCCCCGCGCTGCCTCCGGCCGTTTCTCCATCGGGCTACCCCGGCGCTTCAAGGGACCGGCCCGTGCCCGGTGCATCCCCGGCGGGCAGGAAGCCCCGGGGCTGTGTTGGGCTCCTCGGCTCGCTGAATTCACTGCCCCATGCTCGTCACGCACCCTGCGCCTGCCTGGCTGCCCTGTGCCCACACGACAGCCCCTTCCCCACCCATCTTTCCCATTCCCTTGCTGTTGTCCTGTCCCCCCACTCAGACATCCCGTGACCGTCCACCCACCCCATTCCGTGGGGCAAACTGCCCCGTGCCTGCCATACCGGAGCCCGTTCAGAGGATTTCCAGCCACCACTAGCCCCAAGTACAGCATCCTGGTTCTGTCCCCCATGGTGGGTCCCTCAAGCTTGGAAGGGAAGGGTGCACAGCGGGTCTGGGCCCTAATCCTGCTGCCAGCCCAGAGGAGCTCTGTGGCCTTTTCTGTTCTATTTTTAAGCCCCAGCGGCCAGGGACTCTGGAACTAAGGGAAGTGTGAAGAAATGCCAGCACGCAACACGATCCCTTGTGGGCTGCAGGTCCCAGGGAAATAATGGGCTCTGTATCCATGCCAGGATTCATGTTTCTGTCCTCCTGGGAGAGTGGGGAGGCTGCTCCAGGGCTTCCCTACCCACCACTGTGTGAGGTCCGTCCCTGCAGCATGAGGACATCAGTGGCCTGTCCCACAGCATACCTGTGGGTATGCAGGACACACCAGCTGCCCGTCCTCAGCCCTGTTGGGCCGTGCAGGTGGCAGCGGCTCAGGCGTCAGCGCGAGCTGAGCTCTGTCCAGAGCTTCTAGACATTGGAACTACTGAGTGTGTGAGAAAGCTGCTGGAGCAAAGCCTGGCAAATTAGCATAGAGATGATGGAGAGATAAGCACACAGAAATCCCAGCCCCACTGCGGGTCCGGGTGCGCTGCAGTTCATCACTCAGCGGCACAGCACCAGCTCAGCAGCTGCTGGGGGCTTTCGTGCCTGTTCATACTCTCACCACTGGCTCGGCAGCAAGGAGCAGGTAACATCCTTAACATCGTGACTGGAGCATGCCCATGCTCTCCCTCTATCACCCTAAGGACTCTCCTGGGCCAAGGGGACCCCCCCACACACCTTCCACAGGGATAGTTGTGAGATGGGGGTGAAGGGAGCGTTTCCTCCCACCTAAGAGCAGAGGCCGCCCTGAGCAGCAGCTGCTCCCAACTCGTTGGACAGAGAAAATCCTGTTATTGCAAAGACCGTGACCACACGGGGCCTCATGCCTGTCCTTGCAGGAAGGTCCCTTGGGGCCACCTCTCAGACACAAGGCCAGCCTCTGGCGCTGGAGCAAAGGGCTCTCCCCCAGGAGCCCTGTGGCTGGGGAGACCAACCCTTAATTGCCGACTGCAATCCTGTTCCTGGTCTGAAGCTGTTTCCTCAGAGGCCTTGGGCAGAGTTTACATTCCTGGGATGAGCATCCACTTTCTAGGCAGCATGGAACAGAGACAGGAGAAGAGAAATAATATTTGGACACTGGTAACCTGTGACCAGCAACATCCTCCTGCCTATGGGAGAAACATCCAGCTGGCTAGGGCCACAATTGCTTGGTTTCCCCTCCACCATGCTCCGTCCCTGGGGCCAAACCTGCCCCTCCCCATCTGCAGGATAGGGCTGGAGGTCGATTCTATAAATGTACCGGCATGTCCCTCGCACCGCCTCCCACCCCGCTCTGGGGAGCAGCGTTACGCACTTTGGGAACAAGGGACAGAGGAGGCTCAAGGGACAGCCAGGGACATAAGGCAAATAGAGACGTTTCCTTAAAGAGCAGATGCCTCCCCTTTGGTGAGCCCCATGCAGTGGCTGCTGGATGAGAGCATTGCCTTGAATATGCCACTGCCTGTCTGTGCCACCTCCCTGCCCTGCTCACAAAGCTTGCTGTGGCTCCTTGGTGCCAGTGAGCCCTGGCTGTCCCATGGGGAAGGCCAGCCCTGGCACCCGGCTGCAAGCATGCCATGGCACATCCCTGCGAGGAAACAGTGTCACCTCCATGCTGCCTACATCTTCTGGGTAAGGGGCAAGAGCAAGACCCTTGGCTGCCCATGAGCACTGAAGGAGCCCAGAGCAGGCAGCTGCTCTCCCCTGCAAAACCTCACCCTGTGCATCACAGGTGAGGTCCCTCTAATTCACCTTTTCTGTAAAACAGCCCCATTTCAGCATCAAAATCCCTTTGTGGGCAACTTATCCCCTGCAAAATCCCACCTTTGGCATCTCACGTAGAAAGAGCCCAACAAAACCTTGTCCCTGAGTCACTCTTAAGCTGACTGTGGGCTTAAGGATCTTCCGCATCACCCCTGAAGCCCTCAGAGAACACCTCTGAAATCCTCAGGGCATTATTTTTGTTCTACTGCTATTTAGGACACCAGAGTCAGTCTCATCAAAGCTTTAGGCTTCCTCCAAGGGAAGTGCCAAACCTCCTATGCTCCAGTGCCTGGCACAGTCACCCTCTATGTGGCTGACCCCAGTGGGCAAGAGCCCCTCCAGCAGCTACCTACGTCTTGCACCGTGAATGCAGTCCCGAGGTCAAAGCAGCACAAGGATGTAAGGCACTGGGCTCCTCACACCTACCCTTTATCCCACAGCACCCATGTCTCACCCTTGCTGTTTCATTTGATTTCTTTCCCTGGCCCTGATCTCTCGTAAGAGACTCTCCTAAGCTCTACTATCAGTGGCTTGGTCCAACGGCTAATGCTGAGGTAAACCAGATCAATCATCTGCAGCTTTTGTCTCTGCAGTGGGGATGCAAGGTGAAAGACAGAGGGGCTTGAGACTGGCTGTTGGAGCTGCTTGTACCTGCATTTGAGAGTAAGAATGAGGATGGGAATGGTCTGGCAGGGGCCTCCCCAGCCCTAGCCTCTGGACAGCAGGGACGTAGACCTCTCTGCCAGAAGACTGCTGCTGACTTCTAGGAAATGCGGGGCTCTCCAGTGCCCTTACAGGCAAGCAGGGCTGCACCAGTGACCCCTGGATGGTCAGTGTTGCTCCTCAAGGAAACAACTTGCAAACAACCTGCCTGGGCACCTGGGCCCTTAAGGACTCCTCAGAGCTCTGCTGCAGCAGATCTGACTCCGAAAGATGCCCTTGGCAGCACATCTCTCATCCCTGGCGGCTGGCCACGGTGGCGTCAGTGCCTCTCCCAGCCCAGGTGCACAGGGGGATGTGTTTGCTGAGGGGGAGAATGACAATAGGGGGAAATGGGCTGTGCCGTGCACCCCAATGGTGGTGGCTCACAGCCCCGGCCTCTGCTGCCCACGGCAGACGGAAGCGTCCGGCCTTAGTCAGCCCCGGCCGCACGTGGCAGGAACTCTGGTGTTTGTTTTGGTTCCTGGGGAGGGGAGTTCAGCCTCCCTGGGGACCCACAACCAAAACCACAGGCACCTGACAGTCCAGCCCCATGCCTTTGGACAGCAGGGTCTGGTCCCCATGGGTCACAGGCACTGGGGGCTGGCCTAGGTCATACAAGAGATTCGGAGGAGCATAGGATGGGCACGAGGGCTATCTGAGAGCACTCAAGGTAGAGGACCTGGGCAACGGGAACTTGTGGCAAGCCTGGATGCTGCTTCCAGGCATGACTTAAATCCCCCATGGGGACACAGACAATGCCACCAAGGAGGAGGTCCTTGAGATTGTCAGATCCAAGCCCTGGGAAGCCGTGGCCCTCATCCAGCCAGTGCTCCAGGAACAGGTCGACCCAGTACTGCTCAGCTTAGCACTTCCACTTTCAGCACAGGCTTAGTTCAGGGCTGAGACTGAGCCTGGGGCAGGGGACAGAGTTGCCTTCCCACCAGAGCAAAGCTGTGGGCAGATGGGAAAGCAATGCCAGCAGTGGATGGGAGGGTTAATGACCACAAGCCATCTCCCAGCCCAGCCATCAGTCAGCTGTGCCTGGTGGGGAGGGGACTAGGGAGCACACCCTGCTGGGCACCCATGCTCAGTGTCCAGGGGATGAACAGCCACATGCGGCAGGGACTGGCCAGACCATGGGTGTTTGCAGGAATGCACAACCCAGGAGCAGGGTGAGGAGCCAAATTGCAGCCCTGAGCATAGGTGGGTGCCTACAGGTAAGTGTTCTGTCAGCAGCCCCAACAGCAAGTGCAGTCACTATGCAAAAACAACAGCCCCTTGCACATGAGCTGCTGAGAGTCCACAGTGACACAGCACTCACAGCACACCTCACCCTCTTCTGTCCAAGCTCCTCTCCTGAAGCCCCGGGTGGGACCTGAGCCTCCAAACCCCAGAAAGCCTGCACAAATTTCTCTCCAGCAGCTGCAGAATGCTGTTTGGGAAAAACAAGGACTGTGGCCAGGACAGACTGGTGTAGCAGTGTGTGTGACCTTCCGCCACCAGCAGAGATGGAACACCCTGGGCCTGCACGGGGCGGGAGGCACAGGGTATGGTAACCGCGGGAGGGGTGAGACTCTCCCAGTGGGAGCAGAGCAGCCCTCTCCCCAGGAAACAGATAGAGGTTACTTTTCCACCAGAGAAGCAAGCATATTCTGCACATTTATCACGTTTCATCTACCCTGGGGAAAGGGCAGTGAGCACTGAATGGAGAGGAGAGGCACCCAGGCATGAACTGCCTGCTGCTCTGCTGCTGGCCCTCACCTCCCAGCTTTCCAGGCCCAGTCAGCCAGTGGGCAGGGTCTGCCAGGCACTTTTCTCCCCTGCCAAACTGGAACCCGATCCACACCCAGCCCAGAGCTTCTGGCTGCTTATCATGTGGATGCAGTTCTCCTGCTTTTAGCTGTCATAATATTGACACAAAGCAAAATAATAGTGATGGCAAGACTCTGCCTGGCTCTGGAAGGCAAACAGGCAAGGAGACGGGAGCAGCAGACGCCACTATTATGTGCGATGGGGCAGCAGCCAGGGCTGCTTCCAAGCTCTGCTCCCCTGCATCATGCCTGCTGATAAGGGGGCTGTGGGATGTGGACAGAGGGGGATGCAGGCTCCACAGCACACTCTCCTTGCTGAGGAACGAACGTGTGCATCGGCAGGGCTTCATCCCAGAGGCTTTCCCAGAACGTGGGTGGAGGAGTGGCTCATCTCTCCCTTTCCCTGAAACCTGGCAGCCGCTGAATAGCTGCCATCACCCACAGCAGACAATGAGCAAAGAAATCCCGGGGCCAGCTGCACTGCCGGGAGCGCGTGAGCAGAGGAACTGTGGGGAGCTGGCTGGTGACCAGGAAGTAGCCCAGACTGCTGGTGTCACGGACCCCCTTGGTGACCACAAAGCATCCAGGCCACACTTTGTCTCACCCCAAGGGCTTGGCTTCCTGCAGCTGCGCCAGGTTTGCTCCAGAGCTTCTCTGAAGCCAGCCTGGAGGGATGGGCCTCCAGCATCACCTCCTCTGTGGCCCAGCCAGCCTGCCATGTATCCTCTGAGCAGTGACAGAGCCATAGCCAACACCTGCACAATGCCACTGAGCTTTCTGAGTGCTTGTGCCTTTGGTGGCACTAGGCAAAACCAACGCCTTTTCGGGGTATGAAGGCCCAGCACACTGCTAGTGATGCTGAGGACAGCACCTCCTGCCCAGCTCTGTACACTGCTCCGTCATCCCTTGTTGCGGTTTATTTTCCTACATGACATGCAGTGACTTCCCACACTTCCCTCATCTCTTCCTGACCAGCCTGGCCTTTGAACTGGCTGCCTCCAGCTGCCTGCATCCCAAGAGGAGACCTGGGCAACTGCCATAGATGAATGAGCCGACAAGTGAGGATCCACATCCAGGGCAGGCATTCGGACGCCAGCTTCCCATGCCTCTCCCAGGGGCCGGGAAGGGCGAGACGCAGCCCACCCTGGGCTGCTTCCACAACAAGCCCTAGAAAAACCTTCCTGCTTCCCAGCCTTGGTCTCTATTTTTAAGGCTCCTAAAAGGAGTGGGGTGCAAATTCAAACTTGCTGGCAGGAGAGATGGTTCCTGAGCCAAATTCAGAACCGCCTACTCATTTTCCATGGGGATTGTGGACTCCATTGGTATTGCAAGGGTCTGGCTATGGGATCAGCCTGCCTGTGGGTGCTGTGCTGACGTGAGGATGAGACAGCAGCCATTTTCCAGGCAGAGACAAGCGCACGTACACACGGGTGGCCGAGCAAGAAGCTGCATCAAATCCTTCACTAACCTGAGGCACTAAATCCATCCTGCTATTCCCCAAAGCAAGCCCTGCCTGTTTCTCTTTGGCCACCCAGGCAGTTATGGCAGCCAGGCTTTCCAGAGGATGACCAGTTTAGGAGACAGTTGTTACCAGGGTCATCAGCGAAGACCAGCAGAACACGTGCCCTGGTACCTGCAGCGTCAGATGCGAATTTCAAGCATGCCAAAACTGTTGATGACTCAGACAATGTGTGCGTGTGCCTGCAGAGCTGCAGAGGTCAGCTTTCCAGCTATTCACGTACCTGCATTTGATCACCAGCTGTTTGTTTGGGGGGGTTGTCTTCTTTTCCTAGAAGCTTGAGTTTTAAACATGCATTCCACACTCAGTTCAGCTCATTATTTTCATCCCCTTGACTTACTAAGTCATCTACTTTCTCCCCTGTAGCATGCCGAAAACACTGGTTTGGGCTCCCTCAGCCCTTCAGCACATTCACTCCTGCCTCTACATCGGTGGCTGCAAGAGCTTTGGGATTGACTTGTTTTTGTCTCATGCATTTGAGCGTGGACTTCCCAAAGAGCAATCATGTCACACCAAAGATACCTTTGGTGCATCCTTCCTCTTAGACTGTACTTCATGTTACCCCACTCCCATGCACTGTGACATTCTCAACTCAGTCACTTGTGCTCAGCAAGTGGCACCTAGCAGTAATGCTGCTTCTTCCCATGTTGCCCATCCAGTCTTCACAGTCCATGCTGTGCTGACAGCCTGCACTGTTGCTCCTGCTGGGCCGTGGCTCGGCTGGCTCTCCTCTCCTGGCTCCTTCCTTTCGCCTGTGCTGAGTGTGAGCAGCTCACTTTGCTTACCCTGCTGTTGCAGACGAGTCCAATTACTAGAGTTCAGGAAACTGATTCCCCTCCCTGGCATTTCGTCCAGCCCACTTACCCGCTGAGAGTTTCTAATCCAAACAGCCTCCCAGTACATGATGTTCCAGTGCTCCCAGGCTCTACCCAGCCTCTATCCTGCCTTGTCCTCCCTCACATGAGCACTTGGGGGATGACATTCAGCCTCCAGGGATGCAGAATTCACTGGGAGGAGGAAAGCAGTGTCTCCAGCAGCCATCCCTGATGGTACAGAGCAGGATGCTGTCCTGGGTAGGCTGGCAGCTCTCCAAGGAGGTGAGACAGTTTTCAGCCCCACTGCAGGCCCATAAAACGTGCTGCCATGCTTATCCAACCAGCTCATCCCCTACTCAGCTCTTTTGTCTCCAGCACCAGCACCATCTGCAGTTGTGTCAGCTTCCTTGCTTGTTCATGCACCAGCTGGGAAGCTGAAGCCATCGACTCTGCCCCAGAGTCCTGGGTACACCCAGGAAGGGAAGGAGGGTGTGCTGTGGAGGAGGTTGTGTCTGTAGCAGCAGAGGGGGTGTCCTGCTCTGAAACACTCAGCAGCTGTGGACCACCAGGTGAGATTCCTTCCAGCTGCCTACGGATGCACACATACACCCCCCCATCTTATTGCTTCTGCCACAGTGGCCAGAACAGCCTACAAGGCAGTAAGATTTTAGCAGAGTACACCAGGACGCAAACATGCATCTTTCCAGCTGCCTTCTCCATATGCCCCACAGTCCCTGCACTGCCTTTGCTGTCACTCCTCCTCTTCACTCTCATTTTCAGTCCTATTGGGCACTCCTTGTCTAACTCACTGGGTCCTGACAGTAGCTGCTGGCTAATGACAACCAGATGTCTTGTAGCCATGGTCCTCCTGAGCAGCCTGGATTTTGCCTTTCAGCTCTCCAGAGAGCCACAGGTTCTGGCTCAGCTCAGCTATGCAAGGCTAACAGCTCCTGAAATCCCCATTCGGAGGCTTTCATTCATGAAACACAAGGCAACAGACCAAGTGCAGGACTCTGCCCCTCAGGGGACACCAGACTGCCAGCTCTCTTATGCCAGCTGTGGCAGCAGTGCCCGGCAGAAAGTGCTGTAGGGAACAGGGCAAGAACAGCACAAAAAGGGGGAAAGCTCTGTAGCCTGGCAAGGCACTGGGAAGAAACTGTCCCATAATAGTTACTGAGACTGGAGCAGGGAATGTAAACAGCCCAGCACCCACAAGGAGGTCATAACCTCAGGGCCCAGTTTCCCTTCCTCTTCTCTGTCCTGCCTAATCTCCCAGAGCTGCTCTGTTTACTAGCAAGATAAGTAAACAAAGGAAAGCTCCAAAGCAATGATTTTTTTTTTTTGCTAATTCACTGCATGTCCCAGTCCCCGGGTGCACGTGTGGGAGCTGTTTCTGCTCACCAAGGCAGCTGGCACACAGCACTGCATGGGCACAGCCAGGGGCAGCAGCAGGCAGCTGATGGGCACGGGCAGCCCTGCCCTGCCCTACCTGCAACATGGCTGTGCAGAGGGGCAAAGGGGGATGGGGGTTCCCCACACAGATGCAGAGCTGGGCAGGCCTTGCTCCAGGGAGCCTCTGATTTACATGTGATGGAAGAAAACAGACACTCACAGGAAGAGAAGGAGGAGAGAAGGCATCAGGGAAGCAGGACGTGGCCAGTCAGCACAGCAGAGCCAATAGCTGGGCAAATCCTGTCACCCTCCACTGACTCTCTCCAGGGGCAAAGGACAAGACAAGCTCTTCATGGAGGGAAACTGAATTCCAGTCAGGGCCATAGTCCCCTGCAAGCACATCCAGCCAAACCCAGAAGCATAGCCTTTTGCCAGGTGTTGGAGGGATGTGGCAAGCTTCCTTTTCCAGGCTGCCGGGTGCTCTGGCTTCCAGGCATACAGGGGCACTTGAGGAAGGAGGAGGAGAGAGGTCTGGAAGGACTCTCAGTCCACCTCAGGTTTTGGACGACAAATCACCTGCATTAAGTCCTGAAGAGCCAGCACACCAGCTGCTGGTATCTTGCCAGAGACCCAGCAGTCGCTGGATGGCAGCTGGCTGTAGGGCGAGTCCTAAAGGAACCAGACAAGCACAAAAAAGATGTGAGGAACATCCAAGGCCCCACAGGCCTCTGCATAAAGCAACTGCTGAAACCTTCCAGCATAAGCCAGTTTGCTTTGATTTCCTAATCTAAAACAACAGGACACAGATCAGAGCCACAGAGTAAAGCAGCACGGCAATGAGAATCATTCCGTGGCTCCTGCCTGTTCCTTGAACACATGGCTCCAGGAACCAGACACAAAGGAGCTACATTCCTGCCTTATCCAGGGCCGGTTCTGTCTCTGCCAGCAAGAACAATTGGACTGCCAGGAACTGCGCCTTTCCCAGCCCATTTGCTTTGACTTTTCACCCCCAGCCCGCCGCCCGGTCCAAAGTAAACCCCTCTGGGCGGGCCTGCCCCCGGCCCCGGGCCCCGCCCATCTTCCGGGAAACGGCAGCGCCGTCGCTCATTGGCCGGCCGCCGCCGGAGGGCGGGCGTACCTCGGCAGCCCTGCCAATGGAGCGGCGGCGTGGCGGAAGCGGAAGGGCCGCCGCCATGCCGGGCGCCGCCGAGCGGGGCTCGGAGCTCTCGGAGCAGATCGAGGCCTTCGCGGCGCGGCTGCGGCGCGGTGGGGAGCGGCCGCGCTCCGAGGACACGGCGCGGCAGACGCTGTCGCTGCTGCGGAAGATCGTCGGGCACGGGCGATGGAGCCGGGCCGGTGAGAGCCGGGTGGTGGCAGGGCCCGGCGGCGGGAGGGCAGTGGCGGGGGAGCTTCTGCGAGGCCCGGCGTCCCGGTCGCGGCTGTCGGTGCGGAGGGAGCAGCGAGGCCGGGGCAGGGCCAGTGATGGAGCCCCCGGGAACTGGAGCCTCGCTGGCAGCGGCCAGTGGGTTCCCAGTGCTTGTCCTGCCGCCGCGCGGCCTTTCGCAGCCCGCTGTGCTCCCGAGCAGCATTGCCTGAGGAGCTGCCTCGCTCCAGCCTGGCTTTTCCAGCGGCGTCAGTCCGAGCACGGACCTTTCCAGCAGCACGTGGTTTCCTCTTTCACTAAATGCACCGCTTATGGTCTTCCCTAAGTCCGCATTGTGTCCAAGCGATTCCCACTGCAGAACCCTCCGTGGGACGAACAGCTCTGTGAGGGGCTCCTTGCTGTTCTCGGTGCTGAGGTGCCCGTGCCGGAGCAGCCGCTGGCCCTGGGATGTTGAGGGGGTGCGCTGGTTTGATGCTCACGTGGGTTTGCTCTGGGCAGCGGTAACCAAGGCCCTCCTCTCTTCCAGGGGAGCTCATGGATCTGATCCGGACAGAGGGCCAGAGGATGACGGCAGCGCAGCCGTCAGAGACAACTGTGGGCAACATGGTGCGACGAGTATTGAAGGTCATTCGTGAGGAGTATGGCAGGTGAAGTTTCCCTCTTGCTGCCAGTATCTCTCTAGAAGCCTAGAACAGCCCTCCCATGCAACATGTTCAGTTGCTTCTGTGAAACCGCGTTAGTTTCCATCGCTCCTTTCTCCCCTCTTTCTTAGAGAAAGATTTAGCAAGTTTGACATCAAAGGCAAGCCTGTTGTTTCCAGTGTGGCTGATGACATTTCCTCTATAGAAACCACTTGGTGTATGTGTTGTGGGTGCATGAGAACAGTCTGTGCCCTGACCTTGGGCTGTTCTCTCCTGTTCCCAGGAGGGTCCATCCTGCTGGAGCAGTAGCCTCGAGCCTGCTTCTCATCTGTGGACAGCAGTGTTTGCACATAAATTAAGGCAGCACTTCTGGCAGAGATTTGAGTGTCTCTCTGCCTAGACAGCTAGGGAAGCTTATTGGTGTGGTGTGCCTCCTCTGTGTGGCTTTCCTTCCTGTCTCCTCACATCCAAGTGTGCTGTGCTGTGGGGACATTGCTCAGCCTGGCTGTGGCCCTGCACTCTTTCCTGAGGCTGAAGAGCTGCTTCTCTTCACAGGCTTCATGGGCGCAGCGAGGAAAGTGATCAGCAAGAATCCCTGCACAAACTCCTGACTTCTGGAGGACTGAGCGAGGATTTCAGAACCCCTTATCCCTCCCTCAGAGCTAACGTTATTGAAGCTATTAATGAGATGCTGATAGAGCTAGGTACGACTGGGTCTGAACTGCTCCTGAGAGGAGCTTCTTATGGGATGGGACTGATGCTTCCCCCTTCTCTAGGTGGAAAGAAAACAGCAAGGATATGGGAGGCTTAATCTGAAGGAACTAAGGGACTGAAGCCCTGCTGCTACCAGGGCTTAAACTAAGTCCTCTGTTTTACAGGGAGATGGGTGGAACATTGTGGAGGGAACAGCATAGGGGGTGTTGGCCTGTGCTCTTGGTCCTCTGGGAAGTCTTGAGTCCTCTGAAGAAGAGTCTAAAAAATATGCCAAGGTTGGACTTAATCCCTTTGCACATATAACCTGACCCTTGTCACAAAGCACCGTGATACATTTTTCTTTATATGTGATACTTGTGACAGATCAGGGACCTGACTGGCCTTCTGAGGCCCAGGTTGCCTTGCTATTGAACTGCAAAACTGTTGAAGGGCTATGTGCATGGTGGTTATCTAGAGTAGTGCTGACACAATCCACTCCCCTCATGACAGAATTTTCAATAGAGCTATTTCTATGCGTAGCTAGGACGCATGGGGCATTCAAAGGCCAGCTTCTTGGTCCCTCTCCCCTGGCAAAAAGAATGGGAAGAAAAGCTGCTCCTGCTCGACTAGTGCTCATAACATGGTTCTAGTGAAAAATTATCTTGTTGGAGGACAGTCCTAGCAGCACAAGTGTTGCTTTTCCACCTACGTCTTCCTTTTGTCGCAGAGGGCACCACTGATAACATTGCGATGCAGGCGCTGGAGCACATCCACTCCAATGAGGTGATCATGACCATCGGCTACTCGCGCACTGTTGAGGCCTTCCTGAAGGAAGCTGCCCGCAAGCGGAAGTTCCAGGTCATCGTGGCAGAGTGTGCGCCATTCTGCCAGGTAAGGCCTGGGCTGGCTGTCTTCTCCAGGCACCATGTTGTCCTGCGCATTCTTACTAAAAGCTTGTCTCTAGAGGCAAGTTGAACATTATGGAAGTTCCTTTGCAGTTGAGAGGCTGGAGACAGCTTGTTATCCTACCCCGGCATCCTACAGTCAGAGGGCTGTATTTGTGTTCCATTGCTTGGTATTTTTGCAATTCAGACGAGAATTGAGTGCTGCTATCTCGACAACTGAACTGCAGGAGCTATGTCCCAGGGGACCAATTGGATTCTCCCTCTTTTTAGGGTCATGAAATGGCTGTCCGACTGTCTAAAGAGAATATTGAAACTACTGTCATGAGTGATGCAGCTATTTTTGCTGTCATGTCTCGAGTCAACAAGGTAAGGACGGCTTCATTAGAGGAGGGATTAATGGCAGGCTGAGTGCTTATGCCTCCTAAATGCAGGTCTCAGCAATGATGGATATATTTCTGAAGACTCAAAATTGTAATAGTCCATGTTTACAGCTGGGGTGGAGATTGTCTGGAACCCTAAGTCAGTATGATGACGGAATGCATGGTGATAGGTTTTTCCGGTTTAGTGGCTTACAGGCAGAACAGTTACAAGAGAACCTCAAAGGATTAACCTCAATTTTTAAAGATGGAACAAAAAGCAGCATTTCCAAAGGGAAGAAACCCCCCTTGCCTGGAACACAAGATGGCTGGTGAAGGGAATCACCCTGGTGAAGGGTGTGTCTTTTCGAACAGACCTGTTCTGTACTTCTATAGAGATGAAGATGTGGCACCCCAAAGTAAAAAAAAGAGAAAAAAAAGTACTTGTAACATTAAAATCTAGCCACATTAATTCATTTCTATATATTTTAAGCTGCTTTACATTATTCCCATTTTACTGCAAGCAGTCAAATTACTTGTACAAAGTTTACTTTGTAGGCTTGTAGAACAACAGGGACCACAGCCCAGTTTTGGCTTGGTGTTCCCTGCAATAGAACATACATTTGTCCTCTGAAGTTCTCTGTGCTGGCTTCGCCATGCTGGAGTCATGTTCTTGTTAGAGAGGAACATCTCAGTGCAGAGCCAGTGCCAGATGAAACAGATCAGGCATCCAGCTGCCCTATAACTTCAGCCTTTGGCTGGCTGGCTGTTCTGACACGCTCCTCCTTCAGCTCATCTGTCAGGGTCCGAGCCAGGAATTGTTCCTTCCCCAGTTTGCTGTGGAACATGCTATCTTCTAATGCTGATTTGCCCTTTTAAGGTCATCATTGGTACAAAGACAATCCTGGCCAATGGTGCCCTGATTGCTGTGAGTGGGACTCACACTCTGGCACTGGCAGCTAAACACCACTCCACTCCGCTCATCGTGTGCGCTCCCATGTTCAAGCTTTCACCGCAGGTAAGTACAGCAGCCCTTCAGGACCGTACCTGCAGGGGCTTTTACTTGTGGGAGCTTAGGTTGGAGAGCGCTATCTGTCAAGGTTGATAAATGAGCCATCTCCCCCATCTGGCACTGTTCCTTCAGACAAATCTGGCACACCTCAGGATCTCCTTGAAGCTCCCTCTTCTGCCCCATGTGCAAAGCAGAGCATTGGGTATAAGGATGTAGACCACTGCCTACTAGAGACTGACATCACCATACTTATTTTTCCTCAACCACAACAGATTTCAGTTTATACCATTAGTGTTTAAAGGCAGAGGAGGTAGAATGAGATGCTCAAAACTGTTTCTTACACTCAGTACTTTTTCAGTATTGTCAGATGAAGTTGCAGCCTGAGGAAGTCACTGTTCCAGTTCCATAGGCTTTGCAGAAGGCTCTAAAAGCTCTGAGGAAAAACCTTTCACTTTAGACATTAGAGAGGTTCTAGACATAGACACTATGTAATTACTGTAAACAGATGTAATATCACCTGGCAAGTCATCTTCCTCTCCCAGTAGTTCGCTCCAGTGCCAGGACCTGTTTTCACTAGGATAATCAAGTAGGTTGTTTTTTTCCTAACCTTCCTGTACTCCTTCTTTAGTTCCCTAATGAAGAAGACTCATTCCACAAGTTTGTGTCACCACAGGAAGTGCTGCCATTCACAGAAGGTACTGGTTCTTCTTCATATGTCTGGTCAAGCTGCTTCAGGCTATAGTTTTTAATTTTTTTTTTAATAACTCACATAAAAATTAAGTGTAAGACTGTCCTATAACCCAGGACAGAAAAATCCTTTCCTATTGTCCTTAGCAGAGAAAAGTGCTGGGAACCATCTAATTTTGTAACTTTCTATTACAGAAAGTGCAGAAAAAGGATTTCTTTTGAACACTGTCTTTGCAGTTTTGCTTCAGCTCTGAAATAGTGTTTTATTACAGGATGGTGATAATGATGCCAGGCAGGTGGCAGTTTCCTGTGGGAGAGGGCAGATGGCCAACACTGAGGGCAGCTTCCGTTCTCTCCTATAACTTGTGTTAACTTTTTGAAACCCAGTATCTCTGCAGTGAGCTTCCCACACAAGCACCATCTTTAGAAAGGCATCAGCACCCAAGCCCATTTTCAGATAGCAAAGTCTCTTCCAAAAGCCCCACTTCTATGTTACGACGACTTTTGAAATGAAGACACCAGGCTCGGCACTGGTTTTTAGTTTTGGCCTTGTGAGCATTTCTTTAAATAATAACTTCAGGGTGGCACGTGCGTAGTCAGTTTGTTTAGGGGCTCAGGAAGATGTGCAGAAGGCTAAATGTACTTCAAGTCTAATATTGCTGCTATTCACTTTACAGGGGAGATCCTGGCAAAGATCAACGTTCACTGCCCAGTTTTTGACTATGTCCCTCCAGAGCTCATTACTCTCTTCATTTCTAACATTGGGGGTAATGCACCTTCTTACATCTACCGCCTCATGAGCGAGCTCTACCATCCAGATGACTACGAACTCTAATACTGTGAAGCACCTTACTCTCCAGACTCTTCCCTTTATCTTTAGAAAGATACAACAGCTAATTCAAGTCTACATTACAAAGACAGGTTGCTGTGGGAAAGCAGTGGGGAATTTGCTCAGCAATGTCTTTCCTACCCAAAAGCAGTAGAAGGCAGAGCTTGTGTACAGATTTTGACTTCTGTGCTGTGTTAGAAACTGTGTGGAGCTGCTAAGCCACTTTGATTTTGAAGCAAGGCATATGTGTAAATCTGGGGCAGCTAAGCTGTTACTTCAAAGTACGCTGCAATAAAGGCTGTTGACAGTGATCTCACTGTTAAGCACATTTTCCATAAGCAGTTGTTTTGTTTGTTTAACTAGCAGGAGTTTTACCAGTGTAATAAGTTGCCTGCACCTATGATGCAGCAGCACGCTTTATGGTGTGCTTCCACATGCAAATGTGATAGGAATGGGAATCCATTAGCAGTTGTCTTCAAAATGGATATTTAACTACTTAGTTACTTCTGTGGGGTTATACTGGGATTTATAAATCTCTCACTCAAGAGTGCAAACTCCAAGGAGCTGGAGAAAGCAGCTGGGTGTGTCATTCATTGCCTAGTTAAATGTTCTTTTGATTCCAAATTGGCCTATATATACTATGAAGCTGGTCGGTCCTCATTCCAACCACTGCCATAAGCCCAAAGACTGAGTTTAGTATTAAATTTTATTAAGAAATACCTCCCAGTTTTCAAAGCACTTTCATTAAATACACTATTTCATAAAATACACAAATTCAATTCCTCTCTCTATTATGCAGAATCATGCTGTGCTTGCAGGAAAAAAGTGCTTTGCTTTAGTAACTGCAAGTTTCTGCAACTCTTTGCATCTGAGAGTCAAGCGCTGACACAGGGCCCAGACTTAGAGCACAATTCCTTAATGTTGAAGATGCTTCTCCAGGCTACAAGGGGTGGGCTTCTCCTGCCATGTTCTCCTGGCTGGTCTCTGCTTCTTAGGTCAGTACCTGGAGCAGAACTTTGGTGAATGCACTGGCTCAGAACTTGGCTCCACACAGGATATTGTTTAACAACAAGGCTCATGGATCATACCAACACTTCTAGAGGTTGCAGCTTACAGTCTTAACTTTTTTTGAATAGGGTCCTTTTTTTCCAAATAGCTGCCATGCTCGCACCATCTTCCGCAGTCTAGTCAAATTAGGTTTAGGCTGGAGGGAGAAAAATTAAGAAGCACTAAATCATCAGTGAGTAAATGAACTTCAAGGTTTCTATACTCTTTGCCCTCATACTGTCATTCCAAAGTTTTTCTAATATCTAATTCAAAGTCCCATCTGACTTTCAACAGAATCCAATTAATAACAATAAGCACAGTAATAGCAAAAGGGAGGAGTAATGATTTTGTTTTAAATTTAAATGTAACTTGATCTAGTGGAAGGCATTCCTGCCCATGGCAGGTGGGGTTGGAACTAGATGATCTTTAAAGTCTCTTCCAACCCAAACCACTCTATGATTTTATAAGTGTTGCTATTCCTTTGTTTTTTCCCCATTTTATAGCATCTTAAACTTTGGGGAAGTAGGCTTTTTTTTTTAAATTAGCATCTTTGCCACTAGTAGAATATCAGAATTCATATGCTTTCAAAGTTTTACACTTAAAACTGCCATTACTTTAAATGTATGCTTAACCTTAAGGACACTATTCAAGTCAATGTGACCATTCAAATGATATATGGTAAAATCCTTGTTTAAGTGTTCACAGGATAGATGATTTATGTTCTAAAATGTTCTGACTGGTAACAATATGTAAAAAGTCAAGTAATATAAAGCCAGTGGAGGGGTTTTCAAACTGGCCTATTCTAGTTCTGACACACTACATGATGTGCCTCTGATAACCCAGAGTGCAGATTACCAGAGGTGAGTCCAACACAGTACCTGTTCTTCCTGCTGTAGATGGTCTATGTCTGCAAGAGGTAGCATGGAAGGTCTTCCATGAGCACACTGGAAGGGCAGCTTGCAAGATGACAAAGCTTCAATAAGCCCACAGCTCTCCTCCAAAGTCAAATGCTCATTAAACTTAATAGCTCCTGAAAAATATATACAAATTCTTGCACATGCTGCTAAAGAGAATTCCACTTCCCTCTGCAAAGGCAACCCAAAGGCTGCAGTATGGTAGACGTGGGGCTTGGGTCAATTAAACAGCCTGATGCATAAGGATCAGCTTTCCATGGCCTAAACTTTCACCTAACCCACGTTCAATGGATGGTAAAATTATTAGGTTTTGTTTTTTCAGGTGATGTCACAGGAAGCAAGTGGGCTTTTTTGCTTTTTTGTGTGTGTTATGGCTGAAGACCAGTTCACATATCAAAAAGTATTAAACCAAGACAGCAGCTAATATCAGTCCCACAGGCTTTATTGGTTCTGTGTGGCTGCCACCGACAGGCATCACTTCTGAGACCAAATGCTAGCCCTGCCAGTAAGTCCTTTTTCATAGGTGAGCACTTAATGGCATGCAGAGGAAATCCAAGCAGAACAGTAGGGAGTCATTTTAGAGGCGTTTGCAAATTTTAGCCTTCACAGATGCACAAGACCATCTGCAATCTGCCTTCCAGCCATGGGACTTTTTTAGATATAAAAAAAAAAAATATGTATTGACTGCCAATTGTAGAATGCAGTGACACAGGAGAAAACAGATGCTTGCCGTTCATGTTTACCCCTACAGCACGATGTTGTTGATATTATAGCATCGGAACTGCTGCAAGAGCCTGGAGCTACTGCAGTCTACACCTTTAAGGTCTGCTCATTGCCAGGTACTGGAAAGTGACAGTCCCTGAGAACATGTAGATTTTTACTGCACTCCTTCCAAAAGTACCTGAGAGGTCATAGGCAGAGTTAAACTAGCACTTTTGATACTTAAAGGAAATAAAAAGTTTGGAAAGAGCAGCTAAGTTTTCTTTCCCACTTGCTTTCGAGCAGATTTCAGCACATTCCCCCTTGGCACTTCATAGAGCTGTTATTTGAATGGTTCAGAGTTCACAGAGATGACTGTGTCTCAGAACTGTATTCTACCTATGTTTCATGTGAAGGTTGGAAAGTATGTTAGGCCCATACACAAATAAATCAGAGCAGTACTGCTTGTCCCTCAGTGCTGTCCACGATAAGACTATTACCTCTTCATCCCTAAGAAATACACAGTCTGTATTCCTGCTGTATCTGCAAACACATCCTGAAAACACTGCCCCAGGGAGGATGTAGTGTAGAAACAGAAAGGTTCAAAAAAGGAAAGAGAAGAATGAAAGAAAAGTACAGTTTCCCTACCATGACAGGCCTGGGAAGCTAACACCTTCAGAAACGTCAGAGGCAGCGTCCCTCGTGCTCCTCCTCCTGTGGTCTGCACTAGCTAAAAGCAGAAAGGGAACATTATCTTACTTTCCATTTAATATGAGAACAAAGAACTGTAACACAAAGGCAACTAAAAATGAGGACAAGCTAGTGGATTATCTAGTCCACCTCTGTCACCTGAGGCTGAACACACTCCCTTTGGTTCATGCAGTAAGCTTTGGATTGTTACAGTCAATTTAAGAAGCAGAGAGCAACTCACCTCAATTTGTTCTTGAATAAGCTCCTGAAAAGAAAAAAGGTAGTATCAGTTGTTATTTCTCCCTTTCATCCCTCTACCCTACTTTGTCCACATCTGTGCATCATTTACTGTGTAACTGACAGAACCAGGAAAAATTATGCTTTTGATAGTACACTGACCACAGTGTGAAAGATCTAGGTGGAAGTCCTGACCTCTCACAAGTATCCTATCAGACTTCAGACCAATCACTTGGTTTCTCTCTGCATCACTTTCCTATCTGCAGAATGGGCATAATGGAACTCATCTCTCAGAGTGCCACAAAATGCATGTTATCTTTGAATAGCTGCCCTTTCTTCTTTGGATAATAACTAGTCCATGTGGATTTCATTTCTGATATCTAAAATGCAATGAATTCATAATTAATCCTGAATAGCTGCATCAAGATCTAATTAAAATAAAAAGGACTGCAGAATAGATCTGCCAAGATGCTCATGAGATCTTGAGGCATCAGCTAAGAATGAGTGCTCGTAATGCACACATCTGATCCCCTCCTCTGCCACTTCTGATA
This sequence comes from Manacus candei, assembly GCF_025592945.1. Taxonomy (NCBI): domain Eukaryota; kingdom Metazoa; phylum Chordata; class Aves; order Passeriformes; family Pipridae; genus Manacus; species Manacus candei. Next base: position 10,811,842 of record NW_026138115.1, on the reverse strand, counting down.
CTCTTGACTCCCAAATCACATCAGAAGAGTGCATTTTGAGTTCTTAGCGATTACAGCAAGGTTGGAAAAGAAAATTTAATCAAATTAATCAACTTCTCTGTTTCTTCTTTTCATATCAAAAGAGATGTATGGCAAGATTGGACAGATTCTCAACTCAGCCCAATGTCTGAATGTGGTACTCCAGAAACAATTTTTAACAAGTTTAAGAGCAGCTGTGATTGTGGAGGACGGTTTACAATGGAAACCACAAGTAATCAGTTCAGAAATTTCTCCCCCACACTGTAAAACATCTGGAACAGTGTTTTTTAGGAAGCTGCACTGCCCATGGAGAGATTTCAAGAAAAGAAGTTTAATATTGCTGATACATAAATACCGTTTGTTAGAATTTAATAATTTTACTGTTCCTTCAAGCATTTACTGTTCATTCAGCATTCACAAGCAGTAAACTGTTGAAACATCTGTCCTATGTATAATTTTTCTTAGCTTTTCCACTATCCAAGTCTGAAACAGTCTCCTATCATTTCAGTTATAGTTCAGTGATTTCCATTGTGGGACTACTTAGCTACTGAAAGGAATGGCACTCGCATTTGCCAAGGGACACCATCTCCCTCCTAACGGAGATACTGTAATACCCGGGGCCACTAACACAGAACAAGACCTAGTACTGTAACTTCACCCACATCCATAGCTGACCTCCACAATACTTTTAGTAATAGGTTGTCTTTTCCGTCGTAATTCATTGGCTTCTCTTTCCATAAAACACATTGGTACTTTCCTCACAAGAATCAAGGAGCTGTTTGCCTCAGGAAACAATAATTCAAGACCCAAGTCCACCAAATTTTTGTTGCAGCATCTGAGGGAAAAAAAACCCAGAAATAAGACATCAATCACAGTAGCTATGTCTTCACAGCATAGGTAAATATTTCTGTACTCCACATATATTTCTTCCTGTAACAGTTTCCCATCTCAAAATCCATGCATCATGAGATTCCAAGTACTTTTGCCCTTTCAGCCCACATTCAGCCATGTTTTTCCACTCCAATCTAATATGTATTTTTCATGCTCCACAAGCACAAGATCTAAGAGTTCCTGTATTATTTGGAGAGAAGCTTTATGTCTAAATTTATAAATCTACCTTTTCTGAAGATGCACAAGGTGCCTGGTTCAACACACAAACATTCCAAATATTAAAATTACACATCATTAAGACTGCTTTAACCTAAAACAACTGTGGTTTCAAATGACATGTATTAGCAAATACTTAAAATGGAAAAAATACTGTAAGAAATTTATAATGGTTTAAAGAACTTTATATTCCGTAAGCAAAGAGAACACAGGGAAGAACAGCCTCCAGCTAATGATGACATATGTCAACCTGTGGATGGAAAAATACACACAAAAATGAGACTTCACAGTCAGATGAGAACTTATCTTCAAAATGAAAACAACTTTATTTTTTTAATTCAGGAAATATTCACTGAAAGGTGGTAAAGGTCAGTTTTAGAAAGGAGATTCTTTGAACAAAGGAAGAAGTTAATCTAAACTTACTAAAATCAGTCACGAGAATAATACAATTATTAGCCTCCACATGGAGATGGCTTGTGTAATTCTAGCCAAAAAAAGAAGAGCGCACAGAAAGACAGAGAAAGCCCATTGTAGGAAAATGACAAAATCCAAGCAGCTATTGAAGTCAATCAGGTTTGGTTTTTTTTTTAATTAAGGGAAAAAATAAAGAAGGAAGTTCAAGAGTCAACAGAACAATGCATTACTACAATGCTCAGTCAACAAACAGAATCAAAGCTGCAGGTGAACCAGAGATCCAGCTGAACTATTATATTGCAAGCATAGCTGAAGAGAAAGGTCTTTTAGACATGACAATTTATTTCATTACATCAAAATTTACCACAGAATACATTCCTAGTCTGCCAGTAACAATAACAACAGACTTTAGATTTTTACATTATACTTTTAATTCATTACCTTTTAGTAATGATAGTCTCAGAGAGTGATTGCAAAGGGATGAACTGCTAATACATGCTAAAAAATTATAAAGTCACACAATAAAAGTACTAGTAAGCCAGCACCAGTATAGCCCACCACTAGTAATCTTCTTGCTTATCAATTATCAATCAATTATCTTAAGCATTAACTGAAAAACACAACTGGCATCCCCCGTGCTGAATATTCAACCAGTGCCCTTAAAAAAAAAACATGCCTTTCTGATGTACTTTCTTACTGATTTTTGTAGAACATTTGTGATTTAGCTAATGAACAAAAGTAGCTCTCAGAATTTATTAGCTCTTTCAAAAACACTTTGATGCCACCTCTTAAAAGCAGCTAAAAAAAGGAACGCAAAAAGTCGTCATGCACAGAGAAGTAACATTTGTCATGACTTAGCAACTACGGAAAGAAGGTATGCTGGCAACAGATGGTCAGTGGTCAACATGAATCTTGATGTGTATCTTCATGACTTTATTAATGATATGGAAAAAGGACATGGTCAAGCAAGCAAATTTGTAGAAAACATGAAATTATTTAGGTTAACTGAGAATAGAGACAAAGTTGAACTCAATCAGAATTTAAAATAAGTGGAAAAATGATGAATGAAATCTGTAGGATGAACAAAAAAGGAATAATGAAAAATGACAGAAAAACCGCTCTTAAAGAAAAATAAATAAAAATTATCAGAATAATTTAATCTATTTCTACTTTTGGTTGGCTTCTACATAAATAGCAAAAATTAAAAAAATAACCCCCACAACTCTGTGTTTCTCTGTCATGACGATCAATAGATACACAGTTCATGCAAGCAGCAGTAGCCAAAAAAGTAGACAAAATATCAGGTGTGGATATAATAAACAAAAAATATGGGCACAGCTAAAAAGCTGCTGTATGAAGCAATGGGATACCCTCACTTGGTATATTGTCTTCAATTTTGGCCATGCATTCTCAAAAGTAGATATATCAGAAATGGAAGACACTCACAGATGAGCGCAAAAATAAATCAAAGTTGAACAAAAGGCATTACAAATATTGTAATGTTAGCAAGATCATCATTAAGAGGTGGGAACAACGAAAGCATTTAAATATTACTGAACTATGAACAACGCGGAGCAAGTGTATACTTTAACAGGCAACAATCTTAATAAGGTCTGATTTAGAAGCTGTTGTATTTACTAGAGGCATCTCAAAAAAGAAAAAAAGAACAGTAATGAGGTAGTCCTGATAGAACTTCACCTGTAAACAACAAACAATGCAGTGAGAAAAACCCCCACAAGCGCATGTGGCACGTGACAGACAGGGATCTGGGGGGAAAAAAGTTTGATTACTGTCCAATAGATCTTCAACACCCCAACATCAAATCTGTATCTAAACTGTTGCAGTACTAAAGTTAAATATCCTAATAGTAGTGAGGCCACCATTCTGAAACATTTGGGAAACAGTGTTTATTAACTACTCTTGGCAGGCGCCTATGAATAAGGAATGTGTTTTTGAAGGATTCACAATACAAACTTTCCATACCCCATCCTTATCTTCTCAAACATTGTCTGTAAAATCAGTACCTAAGTTGACTCTATGGGCACCACACTCCATTGTGCACTCCCAAGTCCTGAGCCCCAGACAGCAGGAACTGTTGGAGGCTGCTTTGGCCCACACATGAAGGTTTATTTTCCCAGGGAAATCAGAGCACATTACAAAGGCACAGAAATGGCACACCACAGGGTTTTGACTCGAGATGTTGTAACAACGTGCCGAAGAAGCATATCTATTTTCCTCAGCACAGACAGAGCCAATTGGGCTTGGCTCAGGAAAGAATCAACAACTTCTCTCCTGAGCTTCATGGTAACCCAGCAATACACAGAGATCCTCCTGGTCAACAGAGACATCCCCAAAAATTTAGAGCTATTTGCCATTACTAACCGTAGAAATCTTCTTTGCTCTTCTGTAACTTCAATCTCCAAAGGGGGAGAGATGGAGGACGACAGTATTTTCTTCTTGCCACATGCTGAAGTTTCCTTCTCATAGGAATCTGTGAATGAAACAGTTAGAAGTATCCCCTCTTAAAGTATTTACGCAGGCATTACCCTTAATGACCCTCTGGTTTGGCTTGTAATCCCCTGCTTGGATTAAAAAGTGACCACAGAATGCCTTCTCCTGAAACTTGTGGAGGACTGGGAATGTCACAAACCAGACATCCAGTCTCTGGGGAAGGGCTGGTTAATGCCACTTTGTTTTTTCCCACCAGTTTCAAAAAAGAGTCACCCTAAATAGCAAAAAAACCCCCCACTGATATATTTGGTTCAACTCGGAGCAATTTTTTCACAGAAAAGTCCAATATAAATGGAGTTAAAATACTATTCATTAAGCATTTCTCCCTTCAGTCTTTAATTTTTTCAGTACCTGACCAAAAAGAGCAGAGTTCCTGGAACACTCTTTGCAGGAACTACGCAGTATTTGTTGATGAAAGAGAAGGTCAACGATTTTAAAGTACTTGATGGATGGTTATTGTGCTTTTTAACACTGAAACCAATGGCTAATGAGCTTACACAGAAGACTATTATCCCTTTGCAAACAGTTTCAGACTGCGGAAATTTTAAGCTTTAAGCACAGTATTCAGCTAAAAAGGAACCAAATGAACTATGCTCTTTACTCTGCATACCATGTCTTATTCTTCCCAGCATAACCACATAAACTTATTGATGTTGTTCTATTTCCTCTTCATTGTTTTTCCTATCAGTCTTCCTGCTCTTTCATTATGTCAGGACTATTTTAGTTCAATAGTTTTGTGGGTAGGGAATATATCTTCTATTTTTGGAAATGCTGTAACAATTTTCAGCTGCCAATATTATGACTGCTACAGATACTGAATGTCTGCACTCTCCTAGGGATCAGGATAAAGATGGCAAATGAATATCTTATTGGTTCCATACACCCTAGACAGCTCATCTGTACTTTTCTGTGCTCTGATTATCTTTTTTTCTAAGACCACCTGAATTCTCACCTGCAATAAGCTGCTCCAAGCGGATCCGTTCATGAGCTGCATGTTGGTCCACCAAAATTAAGAGGTTTCCATCTAAAAACGTATCACAACAGATGAGAAATAGGCAAATTTGTACCAGACAACTGCACAGATCAGGAAGAATAACCACTTCCCAGGGGCCACATTTAGAAGATAACTATCAGCCTGTTTCACAGAAACAAAGTGAGGAGGAGGCTGTGTTGGCAGAACATAAAGTCACTATAGAACAGAAATTTAGTGATCCAAACTGGCGGTTAAATTAAGGTAATTAAATTGAGTCAGAAACTCTTGTCTATTGACATCTTCATCTAACTTCATAAAGAAAGCTGAGTCATCCACAAACTGTTCTGTTTAATACAGTCTTTTAAAATGTTACAAAACCTACTGATTTTGAATGCCTTTTTTGTACAGCTTCAGAGAGCTTCAACAATGAGTATGTCCAGACACTGTGAACTGAGTCTGAAAGATGTTAGCAATTTGAGTACAATCTATTTTTATAACATTAATCTGAAGGCAGTAGGAACACTCAACAACATCCAAAATAAAGATAAAGAAGATCCAAGAAATTTCAAGCGAAGCCTAACATTTTCCTCTACTCAGAATATCATCCCAAAGCAAGAAGAGATTACAAAGAGAACAGTGTTCCCTCTGCAATCTAACCACACTTGACAGTCAACATAGCTTCATGCTATCAACCACTCTTACCTGCCTTTTTATCCATTTCATTCCTAGTGTTAATTAAACAAGCGATAAATTTATTGTCCACTTGCTGAAGAACCTGTAAGATACTCATAAAAATCATTACAGAGCAGCAAAATTATTTTTAAAATGAAGGCAAACAAAAGAAACAACAATCAAAATGGATCAAGAACAACAAATACCTAGCAGGACGACTAGGGGAGTGGAAACCACATCTTTCCCAACCCAAAAGGCTTAAAGGATTTGGCCTAGCAAAACTAGACTGAGAAGGTATATAGTTATTTTTTTATAAATACAGTGGGGGACTAAACATGGAAAAGGCAGAAATTATTTAAGCTAAAACATAATACCAGCAGAAGATCAAATTACCATTAAATGGTCATGAAAGTTTCATCTGAAGCTAAGAGAAAGTTTCAAAATATAAAAAAAAAATAATTCTGGATCAATTTTTTCCAAAGATAGTCATAAGGGCAAACGTGCTAATTGTTCTTGAAGGTTGTAGAAACCTCCTTGAGTTGGGAATGAAAGCTGTGCACAGTGACTCAGAGTATTTTAATTGCTGATACCACCAAAAAAGAATGAAAACAACCCTTTTTAACCTGCTGATCCATCTGCAGAAGACAGGAAACTTTTTTCCTCCTCATTTTTTGATGTAGAATTTGCCTGTCTTGATTTTACCTTCCCCTCAAGCATCAGAAATCAACCAGAGCAACTGAGAAGGGGTGCACAATGCTTTCGGTATCTTATTGTTAGATTTCAAATATTCAGATGTGATGTTACAGAGGAATTTCTCCCCAGCTCATATAGACAGAGCTCACTCTGAATTCTCTGTCTCACAACATCTGCATTGTTCATCTGCTAGGTAAAAATGAATGGATGATTCTATTTCTTTGCAGGGATGCAAGACATTAATGACTTTTTTTATTCTTTTCCTGTCGCATGACACAATGTTTTGTGCTTTTGGTCTCCTCTACTGATATTCTCACAATTGCTATAGGGTACTGAAGGCAGTATTCAGATTTTTCTGAGATGGGAAGTGGTAATGGTACTTTTCATTTTCCATCTTTCCTCTCCTGCCTTTGTGAAACATAAACTGTTCGCTACAGTAACTTTATTTACTCCTGTTATTCCTGCACTCACAACATAATTAAGGGAATCATGTGGATCCTTGTCCACCCTGGAGATCAACATTACCATGCCCCACACAGTCAGAACCTGCAATCCTGAAGTCAGCAACCTGACTCCATAAGAATAATGCTAACTGGGCCTGTAAGTCTTTTGTCACTGGGATGCAAGAAAGGGAGGGAATCCACTCTGGCATTTCTACCCAGGCAAACTATCAAAGAACGTAAGTTGAAGCCATGAATTTACATTTGCTTTTAAGTTAATATTCAAAACATTTGATAAAGAAGCACTAAGTTAAACTTTATGTTATGATGCCATTTTGCCATATTTAAAAAACACTTTTAAGGGCAGATATAAATCTTAAGGTGCAATTTCAAGTTTTTCCATTAAATCTGGAATTTGCTTTTGAAATCACTCTGCTGGGGAATTAAATTTCTAAGGTCAACAAAAATGGAAGATACAGGACAGAGATTTCAGATAAATGTGAACTAAACAAATGCCTACAACAAATATAAAAAACTGTCCATTGCTATCATTTAGTTAGTAGTGTTTCCAAGCAGCAGTAGCAGGGCTCTCTCTTGATTCTGACTTAACCATACTAGTCAAGTAATTTTAGAGTCACTTGCAGATAGCTGATTAACCATGAAATGATACTAATATCTGGCATGACATATGTGTCTGCTGTCATCACACAGCAACCAAGAATTCTGCTAGTGCTTGTGAAAATTAGCAATATGATCTGTTTTCCTGAATATGTCTTTCCTACCAGGTACAAACATCAGCAAATCCTATATGCTCAGTGGGAATTTGTGGGTGAAAGCTAGCAATACAATAAAACCAGTAATAAAAGAATAGATTATATTGTACCTGCATTGAATGAACCATGTCTTTGGTGAAACGATAAGGATACAAGATATTGTGAATTTTCACAGCCAGATTGTCGGCCTGACCACTGGTCACATCAACTGCAATCTGTAAAAAGAGAATTACAGATCAAACAGGCTGTAAGGGATATATCAAAAAATCCCAAACACATATTGAATATCCAAAAAAACCCAGTTTTAATAAAAACTGGAAATAACTGTATCTTGCAAACTGAGCTTTCTACACAAGAATAACACTAGCTAAAAAACCATCCTGCAATCCCTCTGCTTCTATCCCCAAATATTTTTCCCACCTGGATATTACCTGATAACTTCAGTGCATTCAGCTGATTTCAAGTACCTATAGCAAAGCTGAAGTTAAATATCAGCCTACGTGAGCTGGATCTCATTACAAAAGCTGTATTGCCCTGAAATGAGTCAGAGCACACGTCACTGAAAGGACTGAACAGAACTGTTCCCTTCCAGAAACTCACCAGCAGGTGGTTTGCTGCTCCATTCCTATTGTTTGCAGGTGGAAATGGTTACATACATATGTTTATATGCATACAACATGAGGATTAAAGATAATGCTACCTCATGACAGCAAAGGAAGTTTCTCAGAAAGCTCCAACATTGTTTTTCTCTCATAGGCTGTAATCCTGCCAGGCTATAAAAACAGCTATAGTAAAATACACTTTTAAGACCCGTTGCATACCAGAGAAAGAAACCTGGGTTATTTAGCTCTGACCACAAAGTGGACAGACACTATATCACTATTTTGCCATTCAACAGCTTTTGATTTTAAGACATCTCTGTAGAGGGAAGACAGCTTATAATGTTTTGCTTTTGAAACGACATAAGGTAAAAGATTAGCCTGATACCTGCCTCTCTGACTTTGAATAAATCCACAACAATGACTTGCATCTAAACAGTCTCTAAAAACACAAAACTGCCAGGTCTATTGTCTAATATATCTCTGAATAACTTATATGCAACAATTACAATAACTGCAATTTTGGTCCCAATGTCAGAAAATAGGTTAAAATGATTCCTATTTTAGCATGAGATGCAAGGTAATACCTACCTCTGGGCAGGGAACAAAAACAGGATTATTCCATTCCAAAAGCAATGACTGGAGAGACTCCCCTTTAACATCTAGGAAAGAACACAGATAATACAGGGAATATCACCATCTGTCAATAGAAGGTTTGTTGGGTACCTCTATCTCACACAAGTACTATTTAATTTTTTACTTCCATAAAAAGGGGGAGAGTGTACAAACAAATAAGGGAACGTGAGACTAGGCTTCTGTACTGTCTGCTTTAACTAGGAAGGGTACTGTGCAGCTTTCTGACTTCTAAAAATGCTGCAGCACAATTCAACAGGCCTGGAAATGGGGGGGGGGGGGGGCAGTGTGTAGGGAAAGAAAGACCTGTTTAGCTACCCACTCCCTCTGGACAAAGTTACATACCAAAAAGATTATTTCATCCTTTCCACTGCAAAAAAAAAAAGGTGAGGATTGAAGCTATTTGTCACATTCCAAAGTTGGAATGAGTACAAAGAAGGGAGTAGGTAATTATTCTTTAAACTACTGACAGAATTCAACAAAGAACTGGGTATTTCATCCTGTAAATAAGTATCCCCTAACCTGCCTTCAACCCTAAAAGTTTTTTTTCCCAGTTCTAGATTTAAGATGACTCACACAGTCCCATTGTTAACAGACCTTGAGTAATTCTGGGTTCCTGTTGGGACATCTGGGAGAATTCTTTGATTTGTTTTTACCACAGAACACTATGTCCTGGAAAGCTGGCCCTACCTCTCAGATCCTGGCTTGCCTGAGTCTTCTCATTTTGAGGTCTAGGAAGGAAGGGTAACACAATCTCACTTCTAAAAGGATGGCATCTGAACTGAAACCCTAAACACAAAATAAATTTACTGCTGCAGAATCAACAGCATGCAAAATTACTAAAAGCTATATGATTATTATATTCTTACAAAGCAGCATGTGCTTAGCCCTACACAAATTAGAACATCCCACAGGTTGTGCAATATTGACACATATGTAAAAAGCTGAGAATTATCAGACACACCTGCATCAGAAAACATATTTAGAAACATTACCATGGCTTCTGCAGGACTGCACTTAAAAATTGGCTGCTGCTTTAAACTGGTAGCAATTATTTCCAGAATTAGTGCAATCAGAAGTGTCATCCCCAAAGAAAAAAAGGAGGCATATAGTAGTCTACCAGAGATCAAAACACTGTTGAATTCCCTCTATCAAGGAGTAGCAAAACTGTCAATATATCACCATTCCTATCAGTATTTAATACAGTTATCAGGAATTTGTAAAACTGAAAACTACAAGTCAGTGAGCCCTCATGAGATATCACAATTTGCCTAACAACATGTTCCTACCACCCAGAAGTGATTTAATATTACAAACCTGTATTGTTATCAAGAGTATTAAGAAAAGTGGCTCAGATTTCCAGCACATTGGTAAACATTTCTCCCTTCCTTTAGTACATTTCAGACTTCTATTCTTTGTGAAATAATAATGAATTAATAAAGTTCCTTTCTACTGAGAAATTAAGGGTGTGCATTCAGGAAAAGTGGCAGAGTGATAACGCCAAAGAAAAGCAGCTGCATGCTGATAAGCTCAGTGTGAAAAGGCTCTATGAGATCTTAGACCAGGCCATAGACTCCTGACTGCTGGCTCCATTCCAGTGAGGATCAGTGACGGTCCTACCCTGGGGACTGAGAGTCCTTTGAGAATCCAAACCAGCAGCCCAGCACCGGAGAGTAACTCAGTATCCCATTGTCACAAAACTCAGAACAGAGGACAAGATGGCCTGATATGGTTTCTGGTAAACTGTGGCAAATTGAAGAATGCTGCCTAATTCAGACTTTGACAGAACTTTTATAGCTACTGTCATGGAAAGATATTAACTCTTAAGAATCTATAATTTATATCAACACAAGTCCAGTATTTTATACATGTAATAGACAAAGAGTCATCTCCCTGTTTCTTCTTGCAGGGAAAATCCTTTTCAGGATATATATTGTTCATAAAGTTAGGATTGATTTTCTTGCTCAAAGGCCAGTGAGATTTCAGAGCTGGCAGAGATATAATTAATATGATTCTTCTGACAAGTAACATCAAAAAAGGTGTTGAGGATAACAATGTATCTACTTTATACAGGCAAACCCCGTACAATTACCATACTCGAGCATTCATTTTCACTTGCCTCAATTAGATCATTAGGATATACCAGTGTAACAGCAGAGAATAATATAAGTAACAAAAATTGCAAACATAGCTGGTGTAGCAACAAAGACGAAGTTGAACTGGGATGCTATCCTACTACAAATGCATTATTCAAAAAGGTATCTGATGGTGAAATGAAGCCTGATAAAATTTCCTGTAGCAATCAGTTTAATCAGTACAAAGATGTCTGACTCTAACCTACAAAATCTAGCATCTCTGTTGAGCATGTGGCTTGTGACTGGAAAAGATGGCAGATGGCTACTGCTGTCACGGAAAAGAGGATATGCATTATTCTTACCTCCTTCTACCTGTCAGTAACTAATTTCCCTAAAATTGTATATGAGATGCTGTTCTTAATAAATCATGGAGCTATGAAATTCTAAGTCAACACCATGGGCTTACTGACACTACTTTAAAGAGCAAACTGAAAGCATATATAGCAAGTGAAGAAATCATTCTGCTCCTGGGTCTTAACAGCAGTCCAAAACAGTGCTCAACATCAGGAGATGCGAATGTGTTAAGACACAGTTATGTTTATTCCTATGGCTGAAAGGAAGGACTATCCTTTGCTTGAAAAACATGTGAAAGAACATATCTGTTGAACTTTGAAAACCTAAGGTCTATAGGGTCTAGCCACAGCTCAAATACCTCGTGAAGGTTTGGGAGGTCTGACCCTCAATCTAAGAAAAGCAAAAAAGCAGACACCTCACCAAAAAAGTGACAGGGTTAAGAAAGACTGGCACCACTGATACAACACCAATGATGAGGCTAAAAAGGAACAATGGAGGTATCATGGGAGGTAAAAAGATACAATATACATCTTGAAAGCCTACAGACTATACATCATCTCAAAGCATAAGGGTACGTGAGGTATTCTCTTTATAAACATGAATGCACTAACCAAACATTCTGGATAGAAGGTCAACTTCTACAACTCAGGGCTTTGGCCAGCTACTAAACACCACCGTGAGCAATAAAATTGGCAAACCACAGAAATTAAAAGTGTTAGTCAAGGAGTGTATCTTTGTGCTTGCAAGTAGCTTTACCTAATAAAAACTTGCATGAAATTTTCTTCAATGGAACACAATATATATTACAAATTGCTGGCATCAATTATTACACTTAAAGGGAATAACTTATCAATTGCAACACTACTGCACCAGTGTTTCTGTGACTAGTGACAAAGAAGGAAGTAACAGACAAAAATGCAACAAACCAGAAGCTATGAGGATTGATTAGACAAATATTTTACAGAACTATCTAGAAAGAAGTCCAAACTACTTTTTCAAAACAAATTATGCAGTAGAAAATAGAGTCTACATGAGGAATGGCTGCATCTTCGCTCATAAAAATTGCCTATAGACAGAACAAAGAACAACTTGAAAACACAGATATATCCCTGGAAGGGAAAATTATCAAAGACAGTATTCTGCTGAGCCAGATCAGAAGGATGTGGAAAGTCAAAACCCGCCACATAGATCAACGAAGACTCATGAACACCATATCCCTGGAAAACCAATACAAAGCAGTGTCCTTTTGCTAATGGAAAAGCCACCAACAATGCTGTACAACACCTGCTACAAACTGTGAAGGAACAGCCTGCCTTCCAAATTCCATGGAAAGGAAACTACACAATCACAATGAAGTTAGATTTTTGTTCATCTTTCAAGGGTTGCTTTAAATTTTATCTGCAAACTGAAAAAAGATCATTTTAATACAAGTCTCTCTGCAACAACATATTCTCAGAAACATAACTGCTTAGGACAAAATGGTAAAAACCACAGTATTTTTCTGGTACATTTACTTTGAAATATGTTTCTCGCATTATATATGACAACAGTTACACATAACTGTGATCACAGTGAATGTTACGATGCCCAGTGATAACTAGGCAGCTGTTTGTTAATTGATGTGATACCGACATTTTTTTACCACTTATTAAAAATTATCTTTTATATCTTTAACATTAATATTTTACTGTCTCCATAGTTCCCAACACTTTCCTGTTTTCCATGCAGCTATTACATGTAAGGCAGTGCCTATTTCAGTATAAATTCCCAGATGCTGTCAGCAAGATTATTTTACACACTTTTCCTCATCCCATTTTTACAACCACCACCACCCCTCTTACCATTCTCTGAAACAACATTCACAGCCATTGTTGTGATATCTTGAATACAGGCAGCTTGAAATCTTTCACTAGGAGGAGTGCCGTAGGTGCTCAGTCCAGTTGCTTTATTGATGTATATTGTCTTACCCGAAGAAGCATCAAAATCTTGCAGCCAGACAGAACAACACAAATCACTCCTGGAATTGCCTGTGCTTGTGTTGTCTGCAGAGAATTCCAAGTTACTTTGTAAGGTCACATGGGGAACTTCAGTATCTTTATTATCTTGTTCTGAGGATTCATCTAATGTACTTTTATCTTTACAGATCGTGCTAGTACAATCGTTTTTAGCAGGTAGTGATAAAATACTGCCTGAAGAGACTGTGTACTCCCCTTCTACACTGCTGAGTGGTGACGAGCTGACAGAACTCTTCACAGACTCTGCTACAGCTTCATCTGATTGCGAGCACGCAATCCCCTTAGAAACACTGTCATTACATTCTCCTGCTTTTTCCATTGAGGATTTATAAGTTTGACAAGTGTTATACAAAAAATCACTATTTGAGGATTCAAGATCAAAAGAGTGGTCATCTTTTCTATTTGAGTCTGTTTGGAATTGTTCACCAAGTTGTTCTACTTCTTTGTGGTCAGTTTTCATTCTAGACAGTTTGGATGATAAAGATCCTGAAGGTCTTTTACAACTTGGGGTTTTTTTACTAACCAGGGAATAATCAGACAATGTCAAAGGACTCTGACAAAGGGTTCGTTTGTCCTGTGATGTTTCTCCACTGCAAAGTAAAGTCTTTTCCAAAGAACCAAAAGCTTGGCTAGTATTATTAGAATCTGTACCTTCCACAGGTGGAATTTCACAAGTGCTCAAGTTACTGCGATTGACACTGTCATTCTTTGAAAAGTCACAATTAGTTTGTGAATTAAGAACCGTGGGATCTAATTCACTTTGCTGTGACATGGGTGTTGGTAGCATAGACTTGACACTCCCATAATATCTCCTGAACTTTTCTAACGAACCCAGCTGCGTGGACATGCTCAGTTTCTTAGAGGACTGAGGCCTTGGCACAGTTATTTGCCTTCTAGTGTTTTTTATAACAATTTTCTTGTGAGGAATACCTGAGGAAGTTGGCAGTGGCAATTCTGTATCATTCAATGTTTCATAACCTCTTTTACTAGTGGCAGTAGGCATGGTTATTTCCCCCCTCACCTGATGAGACGAAGTTTTGTTCTTATTACCATCAGTCATGCATGCTCCTCTGGTATAAGAAGCTGTATATTCTTTATTTGTATTACTGGAAATACCCCTATCATTTAAAGACTGAATACCAACATTCAATTTGTGGCCAAAAATATCCTTGTCACTGACAGAGCCAGGCCTACACTGTGTGTTTAATGCAAGACTTACTTCTGTTTGTTCAGAATCATGTGGGGGCTCACTTTGCATAACACATCTTATGAGGCCTGTAGAGGACAGCTTTGATGGTATTGAACTAACAGCCCCTCTTCTGGCATCATCTATCACTTCAGCTGTTTCCCTGCCTCTTCTTGCATTACAGTGTCTCATCATTGAATTTCCAGAGACAGTTTCAGGTCCCACTGCTGTTTCAGTAGGGTCTACTCTCTCAGGCAGTGACTGAATAACATTCTTATTTAAAACACAGACCTTATTGCTTTTCTGTGTTACTTTGCCTTGGTGGCTGCTCACATCTTTTATGTTATTCTGAGCACAATCCTGCAGGTCACCACAATTGTCTATTTCTCTTATTTCTGATCTGGCCCCTCCACTGAAAGAGGATTGAAGACTTTCTGAAGGTTTCAGATGAGTATCAGATGCTTTTTGGGAACTGTTAGTGTATTTTGGCTCCTGTTTTGAGGTATTTGATTTAATTAAATCAGAAGCTGTGTCATCTTCATCGGGCAATGGAATCTCTGCTTTATTGTTTCTAAATGGGTTAGATAACTCAACAGTCTTCTGATTTGAGGTGATTTCATTTTCCTGTACATTTTTACTTGCCTCTGTAAGACTGGAATTTTTTTTTCGAGTAATGGCCTTCCTTTTGACATCTTTCGATTGCAAGGTACACATTTCATAGGAATCCACAATTTCATCACATGCTTTCTTGAAACTTTCTTGGATGCTCTTCTTGTCAAGGATTGGGGCCTTCAGAACTGGAGCGTTGTGCAAACAAAAGTCATTATCTTCATTAAATTCTCTGATGTCCACACTACACGGTTCGATAAATAAATGTTCTCGTTTCAAAAATATTTTCACTCCTTCCTCTACGCAAGTTAGAAGAACATCCCAGTTCTGGAACTCAATTAGAGTCTTTGCAGGTTCCAGGCACACATCGTAGTCACTGTATGCACAGGTCACATTGAGAATAAAGATCCCATACAACTCTGGCCCACAGCGATGGTGGCCAGGACTTGAACCAGCCTGTCGGTTTGCAGGGACACCTTTTGCTTTGCAAATTACACTTTCTTTTCTTAATAAAAAATCAATTAGTTTATGTATTCTTGTCTTTAAAACAAGCCTTCTATTCACATACAAGAACTGCATATTCTTATTGTAATGTCCCTCAGTACTGATAAAACCACTTATCTCGAATCCCCCAGACTTGTGATTTATTTGTCTCAACTTCTGGGATCTGCCCAGTCCATAAATTTGACAAAACCGAGAGCATACATCTCTTGTCTTAGGGAGCTGAAGCACCATAGAACAAGAAACATCGTTCCTTAAAGAAAGGGAAACAGAAGGATGCATTAGCGAAACAGCCTCTATCTTCTGTCTCACTCTTTCAAATTCCAACACAGGATCCATACACTTTCTCCTCACCGGTAACTGATGGAACAGATTACACACGGTGACTGTAGTTCCGCCACTTGGTCTGTTCAATTCAGCTTCACATACTTCCAGTGCTTGCCCATTGTGAAATAGTTTCACAAAGGTTTTGGCTGTCCTGCTGGTCTTAGATGAAATTTCCACTACACTGGCCATGTTGGCTATACTTGCCACAGCCTCCCCTCTGAAGCCATAGAATGTCAGTTTCTCCAAGTCTCCCACTGAGCTGCACTTGCTGGTGAAGTACCTCTTTCCAATAGCCTTTAAGTCCTCTTTCCCCATCCCAGAGCCATTGTCCACCACCTGGATCTTAAAAGCTTCCAAATCCACCCTGATAGCTACACATGTTGCTTTGGCATCAATGCTATTGAGGACAAGCTCCTCAACACACTGGCCAAGGGAGCTGACAGTCACTCCAGAACGCAGCCTGGCTCGCACATCTTCCACCAAAGGTTTGATCATGTCAAAATCCGATAGATGAGAAACACAAGAAACTGTGGGGAGCTCACTGCTCCATGTTCCTTAAAAGAACACCTTGGGTGGAGAGAAAAGAGGGAAAAAATAAAATTAAAGAAATACAAATTGAAGGCCTGAAAAAAACCTTTAATTTTTTTGCATTCACTCTCATAAATATACTTTTCTTAGTTTTCCTGACATTCAGAGGCTTCCTCTGTGATTACTTTCCTGCTCAGGCTCTGTCAGTGCCCTCAGGGCAGATGGCCAGAGCCAGAATCTAAGCTCATCACTAATAACATACTTGGCTCTCAAACTTAACGTACCCAAACCAAACTCCTACCATATGAGGAAAAACTCAAAGGACTTGCAAGCAAGTCCCCTTTCTGGGGATCCGGTGCCGCCGCTGTGACAGGAGTCCAGAGGCTCCCCGACCCCACGGGCTGAGAAGGGCGCGCTGCCCGGGTTCGTTCGCGCCCTCCCCTCACGTCCAGAGCCCTCTCTGCTCCCGCTCCCCGTCCCGTCCCGTCCCGTTCCCGTTCCCTCAGCACCCGCCGGACCGGGGCGCTCCCGCAACCGCCGCGGCGCGAGACCAACCGTGCCGGGCCGCCGGGCCCGCGTGCAGCTCCTCCCACAGGCCGACGGCGCGTGCGCACCTGCGCGCGAACGAGGGGGAGAAGGGGGATCTAGACGGGCACGCCGGGAGTTGTAGTCCCGCCCCGGCCGGAAGCTCTGCACGGCTGTGGGAAACACGCCTTCCCCCGGGCCATTCCCGCAGAGCGGCACGGGAAGGCTGCTCGGGACAACCCCGCTCTCCCACCAGGGCGAGTATCTGCAACGAGATCCCGCTCCGAGGGCTGCCATCCACTCAGCCCCCCAAGCGACACACCCATTCCACACAGGAGGTGAGCTGCAGGCAACTTTATTCTACAGAAAACGTGAACAAAGTAAGTTGTTTCTCAGGCATTTAGTGCACAGACATGATGTTTTTAGCAATTTTCTGTGTCAACGTTGATCCTGTGACTTTCTTCACGTCAGCGCCACTCTCTACACATTACAGATTCCACTCACGTATGACCCCACACACTGTGCGCACTTAGAAACAGAGGCTCTGCCCCGAACAGCCCCTTTAACAAAGACAGCACGGCTCTTCCTCTACCCACTAGAATTCTGTGACAGGCTGAGCGTCAGACTTAACAGTGCAGCAAAATAATAAATTAGAAATGTAGTAAAATAAAACTCTCTAGAGCTGAATACTGGCTGACTGAACGAGCAGGGAAGAGAGGAAATGTTCCGTGAGGGTAGCTCCCGCTCCAGATTTTGCTTCTTTCTGGACAAACTCACTTCAAAATCTGAAAATCCTTGTGCTCTAGAGCCTCAATCTTCTTCTCATTGCTGAACTCCGCTTGGCTGATGCGGGACTGGGGACTTCCTATCTTCCTGAGCCATTCCTGCAGCTCCCGCACCCTGGCAGTTGGGCCCTGGATTTGCCCTTGCACAGTGCCACGGCTGGTATTTTGGACCCAGCCAACGAGTCCTAGTCTCTTAGCCTCCCCCTGAGAAGACAATGCAGAGCAAAATGAGGTTATCCAAACTGTAATAGAGCAACAAAACGACATTCACATACAGGAGCCAATTTTGTTGGTGACGCACAGGCCTCCAAGGAAGTTCCTGTGGGTCAGGCAGCAGGAAAGGAGCACAGGATTCGCCCAACTACTCATTATATTCTTTCACGCGAAAAACCGGGGCTGAGATGCACTCTTCAGCCATGCTTACATAACCCGGCCGGGCTGCCAGCAGCACCGCGATGCCGGCCCCGCTGCGGCAGAGGCTGGAGCCCGGCCCGGGGCCACGGCCACGACCCGCCCGCCCGCGGCTCAGCCCCTCGGAGGCACCCACAGGACAGGCTGGCAGTGGGCACGGCGCAGGCTGGCTGGCAGGCAGGGCCGGCCGCCCCGCGGGCCCGCGGCACGCACCTGTGTGTACTTGCGAAAGAACACGCCCTGCACCTTGCCGAACACCTCGTAGTCCACAGACACCAACGCCTCGCCCTCCGCCATGGCGGCACGTCCTCCACCGCCTCCTCCTGCCGCCGCCGCGTCCCGCTGCGCCTGCGCCGCGCCGCTGGGGGCGAGGCCTCACTGGGCCCTGCGGCCAATGAAGAGCGGGCTCGGGGTCGGACCGATCGCTCATTCGCCGTCTTATGAATAATGCATGAGGCACCCCCTCATGAATAATGCATTTGGGGCGCCCGCAGGCACCGCCCCCTTCCACGGTGGAGCGTTCGCGCGGCGAGGGAGCGATCCTGGGTCTCGCGCCAGTCTCCAGGCAACAGCACGCCAGGCACGGCTCCGCGCCGGGCACGGCTCCATACCGGGGCCCCGGGGGCCGCGGGCAGCAGCGGCGGCGGCAGGAGGGGCCGGGGCTCTCGGGCCGACGCAGTTCGCCGAGGAGGGAGGCCGGGCGGAGCGCCGGGCGCGGCCCCGCAGGTAACCCCGCTCGCCCCTCGGCGTGTGCGCCCGGCACACCTCGGGAGATGTAGAACGAGCCATGGGAAGATTGTGCCGAGCTTGGCCGGACGCCTGCGTGTCAGACCCGTGTGGCACACAGGTGGATCACAATGCCAAAACTGAAGGGACACGTTATCCTGGGGAGTGTAACAATTCCTCTGTCAGTGCGGCATATTTCTTTTGCTACCACGATAAGGCAGGTCTCAGGCGGAAAGGGAAATAAAAGTGTTTCTTATTTCTGGCTGCATGAATGATTTGGACTGGGAAAGGTGGCATGGGAGCTCCCTAGATGGAAGGAATGTAAAGACTTATAGAACACAGAAAAGTTACAAAACCTTTGCTAATACTTATTATAACCTCTCACTATAGCCTCCAGGCATAGACTATTAGGAGAAAATTTGTCCAGTTTTGGATAAGATAGTCTGTAATGGCTTTGCTTCTAACCTCAGGCTCTTTCTCAGGCACTGAATGGCTTTTTTTCCACCGGTGGCTCCTGTGGTGGCAGCTACTAAGATTGTTCCTGGTTCCCAGCTAAAACACCAGAAAAACAACTTTCAGCATGAACTCATAACTGACAAAGAGGAAAGTTTGAAGGATCCCTGTGCCCAAAAGAGCCAAAGATGTTCTTACTCTATTTTAGCAGAAAACACTCAATACGGGCATGGAGGCTTCTGTTCAGCTGGACTACAGAGTAAGCACCTCACCAGCCAGGCCTGTACTCTGTCAGCTACATCAGTAGACAGACAGAAAGAAGGAGTGGACCGTGCATATCCTCTGAAACCAATTTCTCACCACAACAGTGTGAGTGTTCCAGTGGTCAACACAGCACAGCTCGGAAGTTCCCCATACATGCAGGAAACTCCAAATAGTAAATCAAGCTCAATAAGCAAAGGGAAGGCTCCAGTAGGGAGATCTGCAGCACTCTGTCCTTGGACAGTAGAGCCTGAACCATCAAACCCCCATCTATACAGGAGAGAGCTGGTCTACATCCTAAAGTTGGAGGCAGATGGAAGGAACCTAGAAGAGGCAATTCAAAAGAAAGAGGCCCTTCTCGAAGAGAAACTGAAGAGAACAAAGGAGACACTTAGGAGGATTCAAAGAGAGAAGGAGCTTATCAAGGCAGAGCAGAGAAGAGACAGTGGAACTGAGAGGACCCATGAGCAAAAGGCTACAAGGCACCCTGAAGAGAAAACTTTCAGAGTTGCAGTGAGGCCAGGTGGTGGGGTCTTTGGTGGGGCACAGTCTGCAGAGGCCATTATCCCCAAGCCTGGCACCACTCACCACCCCCAAGAGCTGGCTGTGGGGAAACTCAGGAAGGAGCAGCTGGTGGCCAACAACAGCAAAATGCGAGACAGCATACCCATGGAGCATTTAGCTTCTTGTTCAAAGCTGGCCCCAAAACATAGCCCTTCTCCCTCTGCCCTCTCAGACCAAGATTCTGGTGACCACTTGTCTGCAGAGATGCTGTATGTGCAGGCTGCCAGTGCTGTGCAGCAGGAGGGGCTTGGACAGTGCAGCTTCTGCAATCGTAAGTTTCTCTGCTCCAGGCTTGAGAAACACATGAGTATCTGTGGCAAGAACCAAGTCTCCAAGAGGAAAGTGTTTGACTCCAGCAGGGCCAGAGCTAGGGGAACAGAACTGGAACAGTATCAGCAGTGGAAGAGTGCAAGGAGTCCTCAGGTAATGTGCAGTCCATTTGCCTCCCTTAGTCCACATCTACTACTCGCATTCAGTCCATCTCAGCTTCTAGTTCTGAGTGAGACATGAGCACCTTCGCATGTACGCAGGGCTAAGGGATACAGTCCAGCTATTGCCTCTAACAGGTTTATGACAAATGGAAAAATAGATCCATTTAAAATCTAATAGATGGAAGTGGCAGTCCTGTCTTTATAATGTGTTAAGAATGTACTCCTGGAGAAAGCTCACTCCTTGCTGTAGTTAAGATGCAGACTGGCTCTGCTGCAGTAAAGCTCTGTGACATCAGGAGCTGCAGGGAGCTGAATGAAAATCCAGGTAAAATGAAGACAGAGGAAACATGCAGCTCTGTTCCTGCAAAGCAGCTATAGCAACCCTCTCCAGTTCCTTGGCCCCACTGCTTGTTTTTCTGGTTACTTCCAAGCTCTTTCAAAGTCCTGTTGTTTCCATCAGAATTTCCTTCACATCCTCCTTGGTGTTGGTCTTCTTGATTCCCTTTGTGGGACTCAGCTTCTCAGGGAGGGTTTTACATCAACAAGGAATGCCCAGGGACAGGTGACCTGGGTTGGGCTCTAAATGCAAGATTGAGAATGGAAGCTGATAGTGGTCCCAGTTGCTCTGACTGCCTTTCCCTTCTGCAGAGTGAGACACCACCCAGAAGGAACAACTGGAAACAGAAGCATGAGGCTCTCATCCAGACCGTGTGCCAGGCCCGCCAGCTGCAGCAAGTCCACACTAAGGGAGGGAAGGTGTCTGACCTGCCTCCATTGCCTCCCATGGAAAACCCAGACTATGTTGCCTGCACCTACTGTGGACGCCAGTTTGCTCCCCGAGCAGCTGAGAGACATATTCCCAAATGCAAAACCATAAAGAATAGGCCCCCACCCCCACCACAGAGAAGGCGCTGCTGAGGCAGTGCCCAACTGTACCTGCTGCTGTGATTCCCTGCCTCTTTTTTGCCAGGTTTCCAGCTATAGACACTTGTGCTTTCCCTAGTCTCAAGACTGGCTGCAAGCTTGTGTGTATAGTTAGTGAACAGCTCAGGATGTATAAGCAGAATACTAGAACTTGTGTACTTTGACCTGTACCCTTGGGTTCACCCCACGTGGGATGCCCCTTTCCTCAGCACAAGAAGCTGAGGATCAGACATTCAGGGGTTCAGAAAAGCTAGCAGTAGCAGGCACTTACTGTTTGAATCCATATGTCAATTCATGTGCATAGAACAACAGAGATACTCTGAACCAGCCAGGCCCTTGAGGCAACAGAACAACCATCACAATCAATAATTAGATTTAATATAAAAAAAATAGGCCAAATTTCTAGGGAACTCTAAAAACAAAGCTGGTACCCTTTCTTGAATCATCTGCTTATTTTCACCTTGGTTGCTGCAATGGTAGGGAATTATGACAAAAACATAACCTTGCTTTTGTTTTCTTCTTGAGATGTTATTTTTCTACATTCAGATTATTAAATAGATTAAACTGGTTCTGTTGTGTAAATGTGGTTTTAAATGGTCACATAGTGGTCTGTGTTCTCAAAATAAGAATGACTACTTTGTATGAGAAAGTTGCAACAAGAAGCAAACAAACAAAAAAATTCCAGCAGCTCCTTTTTCAAGTCCTCCGGTAACATAGCAGCAGCTAATGGGAACCTATGAAAAGCTCAAAAGCAATTAGATTAAGCTGGAATAGTCAGAAGCTGAATATGCAGAAATACTCTAGTCTTCAATGGGTGAACCTGACTCCTGAAAGAAGTTGGAGAGCTTCTGCCTTATATATATGTGGGCAGAAATCTCAATCCCTTGGCACACCTGAGGAAACATGAAGGTCCTAGAAAGGGTCAGTGCTGCACTGTGCCAGCCAGTGATGTGTGTACAAACCTGAGAGAAAAACAGACTCTAAACAAGGGAAAATAATTTGTTGTATCCAAACACTGATCAGAAAAGCAAGGCCAATAACTTCAGATATTCAAAAAACAGGACAGCAAGGGGTGACAAGAGGTAGGAAAGGGGTAAACTGGAATCTTTATGCGAGCCTCCATGAATTCATGAGAGGTATAACTGAACACAGTAGCTAAAAAATTCAGCACCACTTCCTGTCTTGTAATGTTAACTGTTTACTTTACACTATGTTTTATTGACTGTATTTAGCGGACTCTAAAGGTCAGCAGAGTGCAAATGGTGACATGGATACAGACAAAGTATTTGATGTCATAAAATAAACCCATCTGTTGGGGACTTCTCATAAGTGACAGGCAAAGAGCTAATGCTGAGACTGAAACTGTAGATTAAACAAAAGTTAGTGAAATTAAATCACCAGGGTTCATTTCAGAGCTAACCATGGGCAGTTCACCCCTATTTGCTGAGCTATTGTTTCAGTATCCAGAAAGCCTCTGATAACTGGCTTAAAACTTAGTAACAGTTTAGCCAAAGTATCAGGCTGGGCACAGAGATTTGCTGTGCTGCTTTGCTATCAGGGTTAGTTACCCTGACACTACTCAAGGTACATTATTCACGCCACTTTAGCTTCCTCCTGCAGTACAATCCCCCTCTCAAAGACATGATGCATTTTCAGCATCCAAATCTCTGATGAACTTTAAGTCTTTAACACTGCTCTGCCTCTTGAGATATTTCACAATTAATAAAAACTCTGATAAAAAAGTGACAGGCATTAAGCACAATGTGCAGGAACTGTTGGCTGAGCAGGTGTCAGGCAGGTTCTCTCTTCTGTAGGCCTTACTGCTCAGTAGAAGCTGTTCTGAGAGAAACAGGTGCTTCTTCTCTTTGAGCCTCTCTTCCTGTTACTCATTTCCCTATTTGGCATTCAAACTGTGAAAATAAACACATACACATACACACACGCACACGCACACACACACAAGCTCCTGACGTCACTAGGCGGAGATGTAGCAGTATGAGAAAAGAGTTGGTTTGTTGGGTTTTTTTAATGAAGGGACACAGAAACAGACTTTTTTTTTTCCCATAGCAAAGAACCTGCAAGCCTCTCGGCCCTCTTTCTATATAAGCAAAAGAAAATAATAAAAAACAGAATGCCATGAAGCCAGCTGACTATATGCATATTTCCCTTTACTCTTTTGGGAAAAAAACCCCAAAAAACCCCAAGAAAAATACTCCAAACACAGGGGTATGAGTTTAAACATTTATTTAAACAGAAACTCCAAACCACTCCACCCTTTAACCTTTCAAAAAAAGACAACGACAAACTAGTTTTCAGCCAGTGTCAGAGCATGCATAAGTTGTGTTCCACTATAACAACTCAGGAGCAACACTAGCAGGAGACCAACACATATGGAGCTAGCACTGCATGAAGGGGAGAAGCAAAAAGGGTTTGAAACTGCTCAAAGGCACTTCTGCCCACTTGCCTTTCCGTATTCAGCCCGAGACGAAAGTGCTGGCTTTAAACTGCTTTTTTTGTTGCGTAGCTGGCTGGTGTGAAATCTGTGGTCTGTAACAGGCACAACCTGGATAGCGTGAATCCTCTAAGGCACATATGAGATTGCGGAGCACAGGGCATCCTCTGTCAGGAACCCTGATCCTCCACTAGATCCAAGGGGAATCCAGTCTGTGCACCTAGCTTCCCAACTGCAGAGCATTGAGAAATGAAGATAGCAGTGCACTGCAGGAGAGCGACTCCCATCAGCTTGGTGCTTGCTTATTGGACATGGCTCAGGCTCAACTTTTCACTCCTCAAAGGCACTGCTGCAATGTGACCAACAACCCTCAAGCCGGGACCCTGACCTGAGAACTGGCTCCAAGGCACGTGGGGGAAAGGAGAGCAGAGTCACAAGGGCAGCCAAGCGCCATGGTCGAACCAGGGTGCCTGACACTCACACCTCCCAGGAGGGCTCTCCTCCTGTCCCGCCTTTGGTAGCAACGGACAGGCACACTGGTAGGATCCTTGCCCTGGACACTGCACTGGAGAGAACGCACTTGATTCAGCTCCAAGACACTAGCAATAGGCATCAAACAAGTATTTAAGGAGCATTAAGTTACAAGCAAATGGTTTGGTATCCACCTCTAGAGACAAATGGGGAATGCTGAATTCCCCAGAACAGTCTCTCAAAAGAAGTCTAGCAGAGGTGACAGGATAACCACCTCCAGTAGACCTAAGGCAATTCTAGTAGCATGCCATTGATGAGGATGTTTTAAGCCTGATGAAATCACAACTCCACTCTCACGGCAAAGGTGAGGGGAACTCAGGACTCCTTAGAGGCTTCACGTAAGGCAGGGGAGGCTAGCTGCTCCCAAGGATCTTACCAATCCCATAAGCTTACTAGAAAGTCAGTTTGCTAACAAATTTAAGGGGAATAAAGTTAACCTCATTCTCTAACAGAAAATGAGGAAATCTTGAGCATCAGACCATACCTCTTCCCATCTCCAATTTTCTTGGGAAAGCCTCTCACTTTTTGAAGGAAGGTGAATTCCAGACAGAGATTTGATCATTTATGGTCATTGGGGAAGGCTGCATACTGTGACCACTGCATTAATGACCTATTCTGGGTAGGAAACGGCATTCCAGCTTCATCAAAACACTTCAGTGGAAAAACATGGATTCTTCCCACACCCACAGAGAGTGTAGGCATAGGGGCTGAACAGAAAAGAAGCCAAGCAGGGAGCAGCTACAGGCTTGTGCCAAGAAACCAGAAACTCTGGCACCCAAACCAAGTTGAACAGCTGGAGCAAAAAATGGGTAACTTAGTCTGAGAGCCAGACACTTGGCGTCTGGTTGGGAAGCAGGTGGTCTGAAACCAAGAACTAGAGATCCCACCTCAGACAGTCCCTGCTACTGCTGTGGGAAACGGCACCTGATTCACTCATCTTGGTGCATTGCCTGCAAGTTGGAAAGCCCTCAGCGCCCAGAACAAAGCCTTTTAAACTCTGTCTATACAGACCAGTGGACACAGCCATATGACCAGAAGCTGTGCCTCGAGGCCAGGGGACATGCTGTCTACCATTACCTCCCTAAGAGGAACATCTCCACTGCCTCCAGAATGAGACGTTCGCTGGTCCCTCTGCCCCTGAGCAGAAGGAAGCAGCCTCACCGGCAGGGCCTTACCATGTGGTAGGGAGAGGATCCTAGCCCTTCACCCCTCTGAAGTGAAGGTGGCGAGTCTTAGGGTTCAGCCAGCTTCAGTACAAAACATGTTTCCTCCTCTCATCTAGAGGTGCAGTGATGAATACTGGGGTCCCAAAGGCAGCTCCCAGAAAACAGTGAAACAATGAAAGTGCCACAAGCTGCTACTGGAGCCATTGCCATAATGGGGCCGTTCTGCCTCACGTGTAGAATTGACAGATTAGGTATACAAAGAGGAGCTGCTGCTGCTTCAATCACTGAGCTGGCCTAGAGCTCAGGGGCCCTTCCCCTCTCAAACTCACTCCTAGTTCATATCAAACGTACATGGGTGCTGCTCTGGAGCCTCCGGCCTCGCTCCTTGTCTGCGAGTGACCTGAAGCCAGGAAAGCCGCTCTCTGCATTCGGTTAGTGTGCTGTGAAGTTAGATGGATCCCAGTGGGCTCAGGAGACTAGAGGCTGGAGCGGCACGAGTCCGTTCCCAGGAGACACCAGGAATCTGAATCCAAGTCAGGTTTCGGATCCACTTCCACCTCCTCTTTGGCTGTCTGTGTTCCTTTGGAATGAACCTCCACCTGCCAAAACATGCAGCAGTTGCCCAAACAGTTCTAGGACTAGCTGCTAAAAAGCTAGAAGTTATACAAGGCACAGTTTGTATTCTCCACAGCCATTTGGGACTCTCTGATTACCCATCCCTTCTCATGAAGAGATATAAAGAGGAATCCCAAGTCCCTCAAAGTATGGGCTGTCCTCACAGAAAACTCCTTCTTGGCTTCATTCCTGTTTTGCTACTACCAGAGGCAGCATCAGCTGCTCAGTCCCCGTCTCCCATTCTGCCCTAGGAGAGGCGGCTGTTAAGAGCTGCTTCCCTCTGCACAGCCTCCACAATCTACACAAGAGCACGATGAACCTTGAGCATGGATGTGCACCCAAGTGACGGACGCTCACCTGCTGCATTCCCTCTGTCCCCCTACAGAACCGCTGGAGTTGGGCATTCAGACGAACGGTTTCCTGCTGCAGCTTCTTCTGATCTTCCAGACACTGTAAAACCAGGCCTCGGAGGTGCGTCACCTCCACCTGCAGAGCACTGCACATGCAGCCTGCCACAGGAGATGCATCCTTCCCTTCACCACACGGCAAGGTTGGACTCAGGCAAGTAGGCTGCAGAGACATGGAGGGAAGTCAAGCCAGATTTGAGTGCAAGGCCAAGAGCTGTATATGCCACAGGGAAAAAAACGTGCCCAGAATGTCATCCCAGCTTGTTTCCTGACTTCCCAAACTTCTAGCAGACAAGGTCAGCAAGCTACTAGTCATTCTGTCTTTAGTACAAAATCACTAGCTTCCTCCTTTTACTGGGAAAGTTGTTCCTGTTCTCCTACCACCAAAATCCATCTGGTTTAACCCCCTTTCCCTACACATGGGATCTGTGCCTCCTCTTGGCACAGAAAACTCCTGGAATAAGGTAGTCTCACAGGTTGTAATTTCTCAGTGATTTTCTATATCAGTTCTTCTTCCCATCTCACAGCAAATTCAGCTTTCTAAATTTCTATCTTCTGGTAGGCTTCTGGGCCCTTGGCTTCTCTTTTTTTTTCCAATTGCATTAACAACATTTTTCCACAGAACTGGCCTCATTACTTTAAATCTGACGAAGCCCCAGCATTGTGTTCCAGATATTTGTGAACTGTTCTCTTTGCAGCATCATCTCTGATTATCATCAGCCCTCTTTTCGTCATCCAGATGAATTAGGCCAATCCAACAGCCTCCTTCCAGCTCTCCCCATAATTCAAACATTGCCATTTAAGGTCCCCAAGAGCTTTTAGCCAAGCATTCACTTGGATAACATTACCCAGGGCTCCGTTTTGGGCTTGTTTAATCCAACAGGTTCCTCAGAGGCTACTTTGAGTCCCTGAAGTTTCTGGTAAGGAAGAGTCTCCTTCTCAGGCTCTAAAGATGCCATGCTCAGAGGAAAGGGGCTGTCAGGCATGGGGATGAATTCAGCATTCTCCAGCTCCTGGATACACAAAAGCAGCACTGTTAGGCCTTGCCAACTTCCTGCAGCTGGTTCCATCTTCTCAACAAATGCACCAACACCCTCTTGTGGTTAAAAAGGCAGCAAGGCCTTAAGGGCTCCCCATTTTAAGGCATTTCTGAGACACCACGTTACCTTCCGCAGCCAACCAGGGCAGGAACTGCTGTCAGCACTGCTGCCTCCCTTAGCTTCTGAGGTGCTGATCCAGCCCCCCAGCTCACGATCAGCTTCCATGGTTCCCCGAAAGCCTCCACTGGGGTTCGGGGTTTCTGCTTCCTGTTCATTATCCTCTTCCTCTCCTCCTCCAGTTGTGCAGCTCTGAGCCACTAGCAAACAAGAGAGAAAACTTTATACTTTTCCCACCTCTGCTATTCCTGCTGCCAAACCCCAGCTGGAGCAGAGAAGATGCATAAATTTGTGCTGTAGGGTCATGGTGAGGGCACATGATAATGGTGTCTCCCTCGACACTTCCTGCAAGCCTCCCCACACGGGTTTGTGTGAAGCAGTCTTTTGCAGCTTCTTGGCCCCAGCCATCCCACAAGTCCCAGAAACTGGACTCCAACTCTCCAGCAGCTGCCTTATCAGCTTCCCTTATCAGCTCCCTTCAATGAATTCCTCTCAGCTTTTCCTTGTAAAATTGAAGTTCCACAACTACAAAGGTGTCTCTGCACCATGTTCTTTCTCCTCTGTTTCAGTTGCTGCTTTCTAGGCTTTGGGCCCTCCCTTCCCATGTACAGCACCGACTTGATTTCCTCCCTTTGAGCTCTTCTGTGAGGCCTTTCAAACAGAGAGAAACTATGCTGCAGTCCCAGACTGCATCCACTCAGGACTTAAACTACAGCTCCCCAGGGCAGGTTACTCACCAGTACCAATGGACAGGCCACTGCTATTGGATCGGATTGTTTTAGAGTTCAACACCTTTTCTGCAAGGAGAGAAGCATGGTTTCAGTTAGAGTGTCTTCAGAAAGACAACTCCTACAAAGCCAGTGTTGCTGGCCTATAGCTCAGAGCAGCTTCCCACATTCCCCTCAGCAATTTGGCCTGTTCCCAAGCAGGATTTATACTCTAGGTCCTTGCAAGGGATACATCATCATAAACAAGATCCCAAACCTTCATCCTAAACTTATACTTACCAACAATGATGATGGTGTGCCAGCCACGGCAGGACAGGTCTGGAACGTGATGCAATGATCCAAATATTGGTCGAGGCCACGAGGTACAAATATCTGAGCCATGAGCTCTCTCAGTCGATGTCATTGCCAGACGCCCATTCCCACCGTTACCCCAAGCAAAGATATGGTTGTCTGAGGAAAAAGAAATTCAGGGGCTCAATTCCCTCCCTCCTTCTTGGCATGTAATTGCTGTAAGAATCAGCCTCTCTGCTGTTAATGCTATCCCAAAGCATCTAATCCATCAGCTCCATTTTGCCAGTGGGAGAACAAACCAACCACAAACCTAACAGGCAGCCACTAAGTCAGCACTCTGCGGCCCCAGGGACAGCAAATACTTGGTGCTGAGACAAGTCTCTGAGACAACTAACGGGGCAAGACAGTTCCGTTCTAGAGTACTTATTTATTTCAACACAGTGCCGTGGGGGTGGTCTAGGAAATGCTCAGTGGGAGCCAGTTAACCACCCTGCAGATCAAGCTTAAAGTAACCCACCACAATTCAGCAAAGACCCACTCACCGTCAGTAGCAGCTATGGTGAATTCATCTCCACACGAAACCCTGATCACCTGCTTACCCCCCAAGGGGCCTCCCAGCAGGTTAATTCCCAGGTGCTTCTTATAGTCCCCAACACCAAGCTGTCCACACTTGTTGGAACCGAAGGTCAGGAGGCGGCCTCGCTCTGAGAGGAGGAATGAGGAGACAGTCACAGCAAGGGCCCAATGTCAGAAGCAGCCATGCATACAGAGAATGAGCAACAGCCCATGACCAGGAAGGACTCTGCTGAGCAGCCAGCCAGGCTGGAAGGGGACAGTGCCAGCCAAGAGGAATGGGTTCAGCCTGGAAATATCTCCCCAGTTCCTTCTCCCACTATTTCCTTTTTCTGATGCTAGGCGTTGAGACTCCTCACAGCCCTCTGACTGATGTCACTTGGGCGAAGCCTGACTTGGTCATAAATGTTTCCTCCACTAGCCCAGAGCATGAGTCTTCCCAAAACTTTTTTTTTCCCCTTTAAAAAATGGAAGGCTGACGTTGCTGCTTCAGCTGGCCAGGAAACAACACTGCTGAGAAACAGGAATCTTGGGTTCCTGGAGCAGGCATGAGCCTTGCTACCAAGAACACAACCCCTAGTGTGAACCCCTTGGCTTCTGTCAAGGGCAAAGTTGATGTAACATAACTCAGCAACCAGCATTCACTTCTTAACGCGGAAGGCTCACCATCAATGGAAGCTGTGTGTGTCTTCCCTGGAGAAATGGTACGGATCTTGTAGAAAGACAGCTGCTTGGCCAAAGTCAGGGAAGTGGCATATGGCACCTCACAGTATGTCTGAGAAAACACATGTGGGTAAGCACAGAGTGAAAGATTACACATTTATCTGCTAAGACCTCCTCAAGTAGGTCCTGGCAGACCACAACATTAAACCTAGACAGTCCCAACACAGGTATGGTAAAGAACTGCCAGGATCCATATCACTGGCTAAATCACCATAGAGCAGCTCGCTCTGTTTCATTACCTCAGATCTGACATAAGCCCACAGGGCAGACAGGAAACTTAGGAACAAATTGCCCCTCCTACAATCCCAGTATCCATTGTCTTGGACTGGAATTAAAAAATTGGCACGAAGCTAACGAACGCTTTGTCACAGGACCTCCATTTCCCCATATAATACTGACTGCTGGGAGCTGGAGCCAGGAATCCAAATGCACTTACATCATGGTTGATTATCCCTGATGTGCACTGATTCAGGCCCAGCTTGTTGAATTCGTTGAGTCCACATGCCAAGACTTTGCCTGTCTGGGTGAGCAAGAAAGTTCCGTCACAGCCACAGTGAACGGACACAATGTTTAAGGTCTTTGGAACATCCACCTACGTGAAAGAAACATATCCCAAGAAAATAAAAATCCCGACACCTACTACACAGGAAGCTGGCACATGGAAAACATACAGGGTTAAAGCAGTGGTACAGCTAGTCTGGACACTGACAACAACAAATGCAGTTATTTTGAATGAAAGCGTAAGAAGATCATAAAGTCTGTAGCATACTGAAACTCTGGTCACAATGTGGAAATTCAAGGCAGACATCAGTGACCAGCACAGGAGCCAGAAACATGGTACACAGGCATCCTGGTCAGCTGGGGTCTACAAGCACCAGACCTAGTTAGGCAAGTAGGGCTGTGTCTGTGCTGTGTGGGTGTGATACTGTGCTTCTGGGCACATCTTTATAGGTCTCTAAGCCCCAATAGGCTAGAATACTTCAATTACCCCCAGCATTGTATTTCAACAGGGTTTTACTTTCAACTAATCTTTAACTCATTAGGTCAAATTCAGAGACTCCCAGCAGCTGCACTGCTGTGAGTTTCCTCTACAGACCCCAGGTATGCCATTTGGTATTTCCCACTATGATTTCCCCAACATTAAGCTAGTTTTTCTAGTTCAATTCATAGCAATGAAGCTCTAAGTCATGATGCTGTCTGGTTTGGGAGTGGTATGCCCCTCTGCCATGATCTCTACGGGTAAATGAAGAAAAATGAAGTGAGGAAGCAAAGTTAAAAGCCTCACAAACTCTATGGTACCTCAGAAAAAACACCTGAGCCTCAGAGTTAATATTTCCAAACAGTAACTAATTTGGATTTATATCCAGGCATATTTTGAGAAGAAGTAGTCATAGCTCTACCTTCTGAGGGGTGTAGTGGTCTTCTTCTGAATCCAAGCCCAAGCGCCCTGTGTGAGTGGAAACACTGCAGTTAGAAATGGCCTCACAAAGTGCCCATCCCAACCCTAAGAACTGGTATTGTCTCCCCACAGTCCAAAAGAATCTCCCTACAGAACTACAAACCTGCTGCCTTACATTCAGCATCACCCACCAATCCTCAAGGGAATCCAACCCCACTCATAGAACCACTGTCCTACACACAGGGAAGCCAAGAGGCACCCTAGAGCCTCCCAGAGCAAAGTCCTAAAGGCTCAGTCTCCAGATCCCTATTTTTACACGGAAAGAAAACCCCAAATAAACAATGTTCTCTTCCCCCAGGGGATACAGGCAGCCCTCACCCAGGTGCTGCATGACACACCTGCACCAAGCCACTTTCTGGGCAGGCAGGCCCAGTGCCTTCAGGCTTTGAGGAGACTCTACCTACCGTACTCTCCACAGCCCCACGTGTACACTTCTCTGTTCCTGGTCAGCACTGCCACGTGGTTATCTCCACACGAGACTTGCTCCACAGGGTTAGTAAGAAAGAAATCCAGCTGCAGGGGCTCAAGCACTTCAGAGCCATAAGCCTTGTCAACACCGATGCATCCATAATAGTCTGAACCAAAGGCATACACTTGGCCCTCATCTGAAGGACACAAAGGAAAGCTTAGTCAGCACACAGAGCTTGTGTTAGGCTGCATATTAACCTCTTAAGACACGGCCAGAGCAACCTCTTTTCTGCAGTCATCCTCTTTAGTGCACAAGAATGTCATCAGGATACTAAGGAGTCCTTTCTTGGTCATGTTAAGATGAATGATCTTACATGACAACCTGCAGCTATTTCAGTGTCAAAAAATCTTTGGTTGGACCTGCAAAGTTCTTTAACAGAAACACACAAATTCATCCTGTGGCTTCCTATGTCACTTCACCACCACACAAAGCATCTAAGCTTCTCTCTGTAAAATCTCTGCTTTTCCAGCACTGGCAAAATAAACTTGAAACTACCTTGCTGAGAATCATTTGCATGAGTAAAGCCAGATTCAAATTCCTCCATAAGAGACACCACAGCTAACACATCTCTAGAAGTATGAGCAGGGTTAGAACTAGAGGCAGCTTGCAGGACTTGAGCACTCTGAACTGAACAGCAAATCCCAGACACACATCCTCTTTCATCACCGGATGATTCTTTCCCTACACAGTCCAAAAAGAGTTTGAAACACATCTACATTCTTGACGGCAGGCTATTTTGTCTTTAGTATGAGCATACATGGAGGCAACACGTTCACCGGTAAAAGCAAGGACTCTGCACAGCCACAAGGAGCTGTACTAAACACCCAGCTTCATCACCAAAAAGGAGCAAGCACATCCTTAGGAAAACACCCATCCTTCCTGGGAGTCAATATCTTCCTCTGTGTAATAATGTTGATCTATCTCAAATGTAATAATGTTAACACTATCCTCAAAACTGAGTGATGAGTAACATATGGGGCTTTCTCCATTGTGCACAAAGCTGCTCTGCTACTCTTATGGTGAAGGCAAACACCTCCACAGCACTGCAAAGTGAGGGGACTTGTCAACGCCAACGCATCCATAACAGTCTGAGCCAAAGGACTTCCAGCTCTCACCTGTGATGCACACTGTGAAATCATCTCCACAGGACACCTGGCGAATGGCTTTTCCCTGAAGCTTCTCAACATGCTTTGGCTGCCGGTAGGAAGCTCTGTCTCCATGTCCCAGCTGCCCATGCAACTTGGTGCCTCCCTGCATATTCTGCAAGACAGAAATATCTGGTGAGGTTACATATCCACAACCCCAGAGATGGTGCCAGTAGTTACAGCACCTCAAACAAACAACAGAAGACAGCAAGGAACATGAGAAAGTGTAGTAGCTACTCTAGGGAAGAGACTATGTGGCACAACAGCAGGCAATGTTCTCAATGGTAGCACAGGCTTCCAGGCAGTTATGCACTAACAAGGAGTGATCCAGTCTCAGGTCACCAGCTGGTGAGGAATCCTTTCTCACCTGCAAGGCTACAGAATGCTCTCTGCTGCAGGGCTGAAATTCATCCTTCAGCTTTTTGACCTACTTTTCTAAATCCTAATGGCTGCAAAGAAATGTATAATGTGAAACAAATGTCACTGAAATGGCCTGACCTAGCAATTATGCAGGAAAAACAAACCAAATAATGTTGAAACTAAAACTAAAATAGTAATAGCCAGATGAAAGTTTTCAGTGGCCATTCCTGCAAGAAGATCCAGCAAATTACTTCAAGTTCCTCTCCTCCCATTTGGATCTCTTTCTTTTCTCACTAACCTACCAGTATTTTCTAATCTGTCTTAACAAATTCTGTATAATCAATACAAAAGCTCATGGAAGCCTGGAAATACAGAATACCTCCATGTCACTGACCATCTAAGCCTGAGATGTTTCAAGTGTTGTTCAAAATGCACTATATGCCAACACTTTTAATTCACTCTAAATTACAGAATTTCCATTCATCATAAAAAGCAGAGTTGTTTAGTATAAGACATCTTTTCTTTCATCCACAAGTTGCCTCACAGATGACAGCCATATTACAAAAAGGTCACTCAACCCACCTATTCTGATCTTGGAAAACCCTCCTCAAAAACACACAAAGCCAACAGAGCATCACAAAGCCTCCAGTGCATTTCTAGTAGTCAGGAAAGGAATGAAGCAATGTTTGACTTAGTGTTTGGGCCTACAAGACTACCACCTACAATCCTCAAGTGCACAGTCTCCAATACCCTTCCTGTCACAGTGGAAAACTTCTCTCCATAACTCACTTGCCTTGGGAGACTTGGGTAAGTCCCGACTCAGATGGCCTCACAGTGTCCCCTACAATCAGATTTCTCACTTTCCAAGTTTCCTGCCCATCTGATTCTGAGAGGCTTGTGAATGATCAGCAGTGGACCTGGACTCTCCTTTCCCACCCTTACCCCCTTCCTGCAGTTTCTCTCACTTACCACCCAGGTGTAGAGCTCCTTCTCCACTGTCACCACAGCGAAGTGAGTGTTACCAGCACACACCTGGCGCGCACTGCAGCCACTTTTGATGGCATCCAGCTTCTGGGGGGTGGACTTACCACCCCCCCAGACATACACCTCACTAGTGCGCGAAGTCACCACTGCAATGGGAGCCTCGTTCATGGTACTTGACCTGCACAAGACCCCCCCGATAAAACACACGTGCTTTTAATAATGAGTTTGCATTCATTGTCATCACTCATTTTCCTACTGTTGTCTAGCAGATTCCTCTTCACAACCACTCATGGTTTTTATTTTCACAAACCGCTCTTCCAACAAACTGAACAACCCATAAACTGGGACAACTTCACATAAAGTGCTCAGATAGTGATAGTACTTCCAAATTTATGAGGAAAAATTGGTCAAATTCTATCTGACAAATAACAGAAAACCAGCTATACATGTCACAGAAGCTACCTGCTTCACAGAGCAACTCTGCTTACAGTTCCTTGCTGGGAACTGTGGAAAACCTCTGCTCTATCAAGTTTTATGCAAGATACTTTAATAGTCAACATTTGGACAGACATATTCCTCCTGCTGAAGGGAATCTGTGTGAAAGGAGTGATCTACATTACATCTTAGATATGTAGGCTGTAAAGATTACCTCCTCAGTAGTACAGGGTAGAGCTGGATGGGACCTGCTGAGATAAGGCTCCAACCTTACATATTAGCAGGATATAAAAGGCAGAGTAAAACATGGGACAATAACCATGTGACAACTGTGTCAAATTCCTGGCATTCAGTGATCTTCTAAACTACTGTTCCATTACAGTTGTCTCAGGCTAATACTCGGAGCAAAGTTCCTCTCTAGGGAGCTGTTCTCTCCATACTTCCTTTCAAACACATGTCTAAATAATTACCTTGGTCGCTTATTTGGCCCATTAAGCAGCGTGACTTTCTCTTCCATTTCCCTGCCAAAGGAGAAAAAGCATTTTAAGAAACAGCAACATTGCCCAATGCAATTTACTGACAGGCAGCACACACGGACTGCTTTCCTTTCCAAGAAAATGCTGCTCCCTCTTGGAGGAAATGTGGCAGCTGTTTACCAGCTCGCAGCAATACACAGTAACTAGGGCAGAAGTAATGTACCACACAGTTAACAAACTTCGAGAAGAGCTGAGGGCAACAAACTACATATGTAAGAGAATATGGCCAACCAATACCCATATTGCACAGGAATAACCATAAATGGCTAAATATTATCAGGATTTGGGCTTCTAACAGTGTAAACAGCAAGACCAAACTCAAACTTTGCTGATCACCAAGTAAAAGAATATTGGTATAAAGGACCAAGTCTGCCATTCCCAAAGCAACCAATGTGGGATTGAAACAGCCCAGAATTATGGTCCACCTTTCATAAAAAGACAGTGTGTGCAGGCTGATGGTCAAACTAAGCTAAAATGGGCTTTCAATGCAAGTCTCTCCCAAAGGGGGAGGCAACAAAAGGAGAAAGTGAGAGCCTCTATACTGCATGATATTTTGAATACATATATTCAAAATGGCTTTTTCCAATGACCATAGGAGGATCTCTGAGACTGTTCCTTCAGAAATTTGAAGAGAGGGAACCAGCATTCCTCAAAAGGGTCTCAGAAAAGAATGCCTCAAGGTTCTCAATACAACAGCTTCCATGACAAAGGATGTAGAGACCTTTCCCACCTTACCCATGCAGCAACAGAACATCAGGTCAGAAGACAAGACTGTAAGAATGCACTCCTCTCCTAAAGAGGATGAAGTACTTCAATAACTGCCTCACTAGTTCGCACAAATCCTCCCATTTTCCCTGACACCCACCCAGGTTTCAGGCAAGACCATCTGATTACCTTCTGCGTTTGCTGAGAAGGGGATGTTCAAGCAATTCATCTGCAGTGGGTCTCTTCTCTGGGTCCTGAAAGAAGGAAGCAACCAGTAATTCTCTGGGAAATACTCATAATCTATAATAAAATCTTGGTCCAGAAGACCTCATTCAAGTCTGCATGGACCTCCTTTCCTGACGACCTTCAGAAGGGAAAGGAATTAATTAAAATATTTAGAATTAATAGGGATAAATGCCACGGATGTGCAGGAGGGACTTCCATGCTCTGAAGGTACTATGTTTGCTTTCACGAAATTAATTCCCCATGGAAAGGCAGAACCCTAAGAGACTACTGAGATGATACTCCCACCTTGACAGCACTGCATTCAAAAATAAGTGCTTCTGCCAGCCCATTCAATAATTGTCCTCAGAGTAAAGCCAGCAGCCCTCCAGAGCCTGCAGGACTGAATGGCATCTTGAGACAATGCTTTCAGAGGACTGGAGAAAGCCCAGCACTAGTGATGCCTCAGGCCTCACAAAAATTACCCTGCATCGACAACCCACATGCTGAAACAGGCACGTCATTCCCCTTCAGCCCTGAGTTCCATGGCTGAGGCAGCTGGGAAGGGGTGTCTGAAAATTAAAAAGTTCACCAACCTGATCAAGGCAGGAATTCACCATCTGGATCAGCTCCCGGGAGTAGACAGTGGAATCGACTTCCATGGCGCGATTTCCCTGTACAATCTTCACACAAAGGTTCAGGGGATTCTAGGCAGAAGCCAGAAAGCAGCCATAAGGGAATTGAACTGGACAACGTGTCCAATGGGGAGAGATGCTATAGACCACCATTATTTTCCTCCTCCATCTCTGATCAGGACATATCTCTCTTCTTCCCTGCCTAGCAGGTTCCCTAGAAACCTAATTATAACTCCTGCAGAAATGGTACCTCTGATAACCAGGACTTGGTGGCAAGACCCAGCTTCCCACCAAATTCTCCAACACTGCAGGGAGGATAGGCTTCTCTCTGCATGGAATCTCCTATGCAGCATATTGAGAGAAAGTCAGGGAAGGATGGTATTTTCACATCATGTCTTTCAGGGTTACAAAATCTTGCATTATGGCAACTAGCAGCTTTTCCCATCTTATGGCACAAGCTGGTAAATCACATATGTCAGCCAGCAATGCTCCCTTTCACCCTCCCCATGCCAGCTTGACCAGACATTTCTTGCAACCAAGCTTTGAGAAAGAGTAACAGGATTAGATCCTATAAAATCTGAAGGCTGGAACTTTTTGCTACAGAATGCTACACAGAAAATTCACAGCTAGTAATGCAGAAAAAGCAAGAAGACTAAAATCGCAAACTTTCACCTTGTAGTGAGAAAGATATTTCATGCACAACCATGATACAAATTAGCACATTTTGTATTCTGCATCTGGTAAACCTGGGCTGCAGACAAGGATGGGTTTGGCAGAAGCCAGAGAGGCTTCTGCATGAAGGCAGAAAGGTGACCTGCACGAAGGAAAATCATGCAGGAATTTTCTCTGGCTACAGCTGTCACTCTCGGCCACTGTTCCCTTAATCAGCAGATTTAAACAACAATGAAAGAAAAACATGACTTAAGAAAGTTATGAGCCAAGTGTGAATCTTAGGATGAAAAAAAATAAGGTTACTTAATCCATCCTGGTTGGCAGACTTACAGTAGCATCAAAGGTCCTCTTCAGAGTAAGCAGCTCAAAGATGACACAGCCCACAGCCCAAATATCTGATTTGAAGTTGTATTTCACACCCTGGCAGAGTTCCGGGGACATGTAATACGGAGTTCCCACCAGCTAGGAAAAATAACATTTAAAAATCAGAAGTGACCCAGCAGCCTTCAATTCAGGAGCTCTGTATCCATCACATTCACAGAGGACCATAAGCATCTGAGCTAGACACTGCTCTGACACAGCACTGAAGTGACACACTCCACCAACGTTCTGGAGGGGTGGGAACAAGCACACTTCTTCCCTTCTTATCCACAAGCCTGTTCCTGAATTTCTTAAAAGATCCTAAACACCTCTCTGCTCAGATCCTGATGTGGTACATATTTCTCAACAGAGAAATATGTTCTCATGAGAACACAGCAAGGACTTGCCCCTCTCTTAAACATACTATATTTAGAAGTAATCAGGGCCTTACATGCTGACCAGGCATACAGAAACTCTAACAAGAGGTTGAAGGAAAAGGTAGCCAGCAAAGCTTTCAAATACAGATGTCAGCCTATGGCTATGAAGCCACTCTGATCACAAGACACTGCCAAGACAAAGGTTGCTCTGTGTCAGAGGGGTTACTTTTGGGTTGGTATGTAGAAAGCTGGGTGGAGTCTCACCTGAAAGGCTTTCACTTCAGAAGTGGTCATTCCTGAACCACTGGTGTAAAACAAACACCCCCAACACACAAAATCCAAAACCCAGCACCCAAATACAGAAAGCCTCCCAGGTACTGCAGAAATAGTGGTATAGCTCAAAGTTACAAGGAGACACAGAACAAACATGGGAAAGGATGTAAGAATGAAGCTTCCAGATGAATGAAGCTCATTCCTTAGCAAGGACCTAGACAGAAAAATAAAATGAGGAAGACACAATTTAGAAAAATGGGAAATATTTATAGATGCCCTCTTTTCAACTCTCTCAGCAAACCTCCAAGGGCTACAAAGCCTTTGCAGTTCACTGTTTACCTAATAGGCACTTTCAGAATCTGCCATCTCCCTTCCATTTCCTGTTACAGAGTGTGATAGCTACAGAGCTCTGTGAGTCCCAGCCACAGGAAGGTTTAGAAGCCCAGACAGCTGGAGTATCACAAAGAGAACTAGGATACTGCACCCAAACCCTTTTTAAGCCAAGGATAATGTAAGCTTTCTATAAGACAGACATATTTTCTCTATCTTTCTTGGTAAATGAGAGAAAGAATAGTAAGTTAAGAAATCAGTGTTTAGTAAGCAAGATGTAAACATTCTACAAAATCACAATTTTACTGTTACAATTACAAATACTGACAACATGTTTTGCACTTATTTCCTAAAAAATTACTTCCAGCCTGCCACTGGTCATTAGATCACAGATTGAACAACTAGCTCAGAACATGGCCAGCACATACAGAATGAAATTCGGCTGAAAGTGCGTAGTTCAAAATTTTTCATATGTGAAAAAGGAAAAAAATGCTTGTGGGTGTAGGTGTAGATGATCACAGCCAACACAGGCAAAAACAAACCTTGAAATTCACAGCACAGACCACATTTTTTCTGAAAGCCAGAAGGCCATGAAAAGTGTGATGAAACAGAAGTGGTTTTGCTGCAGTGCAGCTCAGCGACGGCTTTATGCAGTAGCCTTGAATTACCACTCACTGTGCAACTGCAAAATAGTGCTCATGTTCTGAAGGAGGATTGGTAAATATTTAACTACACATCCTAGCAGAACACCAACACCTGGCATTAAATCTAATAATACAGCTTGGTAAGGGGAAGTGTGAGTTGGCTTGTGTCCCAAACTATAATAAAGGCCTTTAGGAGATAGGAGCTCCAGACAATGTCTCCCTTTCCAAGCCTAACGCTCACTACAGAAATTAATGGAGCTGGGAAATCCAAGCTGAGCCTGTCAGGTGCCTGCAATACAGCTTTACCCTGTGTCACAGCTCTGGCTGTGAAAATGCTTTCTGGCAGGGTCTGGAACAAAGAAAAGCTTGACAGCCTTCTGGTAGAATTAATCTCTCCTACAAAGCTTCGCCCCCCTCCAGCAGCATTACCAATAAACCATACACCTGGTAACCATACAAGCACTGTAAGTGCCTTTTTTGCTTCTTTGCAATTCAGTTCAGAGACTGAATATTACGGAGATAGGAGATGTGCCTATGAAACAGGGCAATGTCAGGCATGCACATCCAAGCTATTTCAGATCCACCTGAGGCAAAATTTACCTGTTAGTCCAGCAGCATGATAAAACTAATTTTATTTGTTAAGCTGGCCTTAACTAGCCCAGAAGGAGTGCACTGTTCTGATGTGACTACACTGTTGTCTCTGTATGTTCAGCCAGCACTGCCTTCATATTAAACAGATTCACCTTTGGAAGTACCATGCCTAGGGGAAAGCAGGGCAGTGCTCTCTAGCACAGCTACACTGGCACCATTCTGTGCCCACAGAGGTACCTATCTTTAGTCTACTGCTGCTTTGACCTCCAGAAGGTAATCTGGGAGCAAGGATAACTGCAGCTTGTAACACATCAGCAAATATGCCAATGTTAGTGAGATAAAGTTAGGAAGTGAAGTTGTAGCAAGGTGGGGGTCAGTATCTTTTCACAGGTAATAAGTGACAGGACAAGAAGAAATGGCCTCAGGTTGTGCCAGGGGAGGTTTAGATAAGATACTAGGAAAAATTTCTTAACTGAAAGGGTGGTCAAGTACTGGAAAAAGACAAGAAAGCAGCTGAGTCACTGTCCCTGGAAGTGTTAAAAAAAAATGTGTGGATGTGGAACTTGGGGATGTGTTTTAGTGGTGAACACGGCAGTGCTGGGTTAACAGTTGGACTCAATGACCTTAGATGTCTCTTCCAACCTTAACAATTCTATGATTCTATAACATTGAGTGAAATTGAGGGGAGAGGGAAAGGAAAATAAGAGAAAGCAAGCAGCAAGAATGTACAGCATCCCTGGTCTTCTGCAAGGCATGCAGAGATGAAAGAAAAACAAAACTCAGTTTGTGTTGTGAAGAAGGCAGATACTCACAGTCTCAGCCATAGAGTACTCAGAGTTCAGCTTCTTTGCCAACCCA
Source organism: Manacus candei (assembly GCF_025592945.1). Classification (NCBI taxonomy): domain Eukaryota; kingdom Metazoa; phylum Chordata; class Aves; order Passeriformes; family Pipridae; genus Manacus; species Manacus candei. The sequence continues at coordinate 10,770,636 of NW_026138115.1, read as the reverse complement.
TAGTCTCCCAATTTAATCAGGTTTGCTTTGGTTAGAAAGATATTTAATGTCTTTATATCTCTGAAAGTAGAAAAAAGAAATGCAAACACTCAAATATATAAATACCAGGGCAGTAACTGCAGTTATACAGGTTTTATCACATTTCCCACACAAATACAACACAGTTTAAAAAGCTCAGTCTTCAGAACCTATGTAAAGGCCACAGATCAAAGATAGTTCTTTCCCCCCCTCTCAGTTTCTTCTTGTATGAAGGTCATGAAGCAGGTCTTATTTTTCCTGGTTTTATAAATAGACCCAAGCCAGAAGTCACCGAGCTCACTAAAAACATAAATGTAGGTATGAATATGTATGTATGCAAATATAAACACACACGGAGGGTGTGAAACAGATGCCACTCTAGAACTTAAGCATAACGTCCTTACCCCTCAAGAACAGCTCTTTATAATATGACACAGGATTCTAGCCCATGAGTTGGCAGGGCTGATTAAGAAGGCTTTAAACTAGGTTTGAAGGGAGCAGGGGATAAGACCAGGCCTGCTAGAGATGAGCTGAAGTGCATTTACACCACTGCACAGAGCTTGGATAACAAACTGGAGGAGCTGGAAGCCATTGTGCAGCGGGAAAGCTATGGCACAGTTGCCATGGTGGAAATGTGGTTGCATGACTGAAGTGTTGCAGTGGATGGTTATGAGCTCTTCATAAGCGAGAGGAAAGAGAGGTGTAGTGTTGACGTGGCTCTGTACATTAGGGAGTGTTTTGACGTTGTAGAGCTGAAGGACAGTGATAAGGTTGACTGCCTATTGGTGAGAATCAGAAGGCCAACAAGGTAGACATTCTGGTGGGAGTCTGTTACAGACCACCCAACCAGGATGAAGAGGCAGATGAGATGTTCTGTAAGCAGTTGGCTGATGTCACAATTGCTAATTTTTGTGGGAGACTTTAATCTGCTGGATGTCTGCTGGAAACCTGACACAGCAGAGAGGAGGCAGTCCAGGAGGTCCTGGAATGTGTGGAACATAACTTCCTGACACAGTTGGTAAGCAAGCCTACCAGGGGCAGTGCCTGCTGTTTCCAAACAGACAAGGGCTAGCGGGAGATGTAGTGGCTGGAGGCCGTCTTGGGTAGCAACCATGAAATGACTGAGTTTTCAATTCTTGGTGAAGTAAGGAAGGGAGTAAACAAAACCTCTACCTTGGACTTCTAGAGGGCAGACTTTGGCCTTTTCAGGACACTGGTCCAGACAGTCCCTTGGGAAACTGCTCTTAAAAACAAAGGGGTCCAGGAAGGCTGGACATACTTTAAGAAGGAAATCTTAAGAGGTGCAGGAACAGGCTGCTGGAGAAGCCAGCAGCCCATGGCTTGGACAGATGCACTCTTTGCTGGGTTAAAAACTGGCTGGATGGCTGGGCCCAGACAGTGGTGGTGAATGGTGCCACATCCAGTCAATAGTGGGGTTCCCCAGGGCTCAGTATTTCAGCCAGTCCTGTTTAATATCTTTATCAATAATCTGGATGAGGGGATTGAATGTACCCTCAGTCAGTTTGCAGACAACTCCAGGTTGGGTGGGAGTGTTGATCTACTGGGGGGTAGGAGAGACCCTGCAAGGAGGATCTGGACAGGCTGGATCCACGGCCTGAGGCCAGTGGTATGAGGTTCAATAAGGTGAAGTGCCAGGTCGTGCACTTCGGTCACAACAACCCCATGCAGTGCTCCAGGCTGGGGGAAGAGTGGTTGGAAAACTGCCCAGCAGAAAAGGACCTGGTTGGCAGCTACAGACACGAGACAACAGTGTGCTAAGGTGGCCAAGAAGGCCAGTGGCATCCTGGCCTGTATCAAAAATAGCGTGGCCAGCAGGACCACAGAAATGATTGTCCCCCTGTACTTGGCACTGGTGAGACCACACCTCAAGTTCTGGGCCCAGTTTTGGGCCCCTCACTATAAGAAAAACATTGACCTCAATGCTGGAGCATGTCCAGAGAAGGGCAACAAAGCTAGTGAAGGGCCTGGAGAGTAAGTCTGATGAGAAGCAGCTGTGGGAGTTGGAGTTGTTTACCCTGGAGAAGGCTCAGGAGAAACCTTATTGCTCTCTACAACTACCTGAAAGGAGGTTGTAGCCAGGTGGGGTTGGCCTCTTCTCAGAGGAAACTAACGACAGGACAAGAGAAAATGGCCTCAAGCTACACCAGAGGAGGTTAAGGTTGGACATCAGGAAGAATTTCTTCACTGAAAGGGTTGTTAAGCATTGGAATGGCCTGTCCAGGGAAGTAGTGGAGTCACCATCCCTGGAAGCGTTCAAGAAACAACTGGCCATGGCACTTAGTGATGTAGTTTAGTTGATATGGTGCTGTTCAGTCAAAGGTTGGACTCAATGATCTTTGAGATCTTTTCCAACCTTAATGATTTCAAGATTCTATGACATACTATGCCCAGAAGACCAAAAGGCTGCTGTCCACAAAAATGCTGAACTCCAAAATTCATTGAAAACACTTTCTCCCTGACAGAATAATCTATATGTAGTTTCACAGATTAATATAAGAGGCTGTCAATGGAGAGGAAGCCATTGCTTCCCATGGCCAACACTTCATAACACTCTCTTTTCCTAAAGTACCATCAGCAACTTCCAAGTGTAAATCAGGATAACACCAAGTAATGCAGCACTTTGCATTCATCCACCTGGGGCATCACAAAGTACTGGGTTACTCTGACAATGTCTGCAGCAGAAGGAAATCACTGCAAACGTTTAAGTAACTGCTCAATTCCTTATTATGGAAGGATTTAGGGCCACACATGTCCAGACGTGGCAAGCAGGAAATCACTGCAAAGCAGAACAGACATGACATCTGCTTCAGGTCAAAAACTCAGGTGCTACTTTGCTGAGCATAGGATACCAACCCTTCATTAGCAAGGCTTGCCAATTACCAAAGATTCAGAATGGCAGCAACCAGGATGCTATCCCACACAAAACATCCTCACACACCTATGCCCGTAACTTAGTGCAGCACACAATCCAACTGTGCTGGAAGTGGCTGTCTACATGTGTGACACTGCCCAGAACATCATAGCCTCCTTGAAGCACACATAAGCCATGAAGTTTACTGCTACCAAACACAAAAGGGCAACCAAAAAGGTAATTAGCTACACATTAAAATCTCAAGAGTCACTGTCAAAAAAATTACCACTACCAGCTAACAGACTGGACTACTTCCTTAAATAACATGCCAAAGAAATAAGATTCAGCCAAATGCAGGACAAATCTTTGTATGGTTATATTACAGCAATGCAGTAACATGAAGTTTTCATCACTGTTATCCTCCAGGAATTATAGAGGGATGTAAATATTGCCTTGAAGCCATTAATTGTGAAGCAGGTAGGAAGTACCTTTGGCCTGTGGTAACTGCCCTTCCTACCCACTTTAGCAAACATCATTTGTGTGCTATAGCAATAAAGGGCAAATTTACTTCCTTCCTATATGGATAAACTCTTTATTCACAAAGCTGCAACTCTATTTTTAAATACAAGGTTTCCTGCACCTTTATCACAAGACAGTTTCTAGCCCAATAAAATTCCTTTACAGAAGTGATACTTAACATCTAGGCAGTCCAACTACACTTTGGAGAGAAGCTCAGTGCTTGCTTTAAACATAGAAGCGAAGGAGTTCTTCACTCACACCCATGAATCGCATTGGTTACCTCAGCTTTGCTGCATTTGCTTCACTTACCTGTGAAGAATTCCTGCTCGATGAATGCAGCTCACAGCTGATGCAATTTGAAAGAGATACCAAACCACCATCTGCACAGATACGAATATAAGTATTATGTGAGGCTCAAAAAAAACCCCCCAAAAAAACCCACCACAAAACCCCACATGTCCCTGTCACACCTGTCACACTGAGGCACAGCAAGAGGGTCTGGCCATACCATTTAGATGCTCTTTCAAGAGTATGAAAATTTAGAATTTCCTGTTTTGGAAATCTCTGAAAAGATATTCCAAAAGGTCAGTTGTGCTACTGCCATTCATAGTGTCTGTCTTGACAAGTGTCGCAGAATTCAATAAGTGAAAATGACACTGTTGGAAATGACAACTAATGACCACATGGGAAACATCTACAGTTGTGCTCTCCAAAATATGAATTCTGACCATTTAATATTGTCCGTGAGCCAGAAAGCCTTAAAAGTCACTATATAAAACAAGTAAGTGTAATCATTATTCACCTCAGCATGCGATGAAAGCAGACAGCAAAAAAACAAGTTTAAATAAAATAAAGAAAAAGAAAAGAGCAAGAAAGATTCAAGGAAATTACTCTGAAAAAAACCTACAAAATGGTTAAGAAGGGAGAGAAATCAAGAACCAACTAGGAAGAAACACAGAAAGAGGTTTTAAAGTTAAATGTTTGCCAAGATGTTAAGGTGATGAAAGCCTGCTCTCTTTCATTATTCCTCCTTTGGAAATACATACTTCTTACAGACAGTCAAAAAGGAAAATAAGAAGTTTTGGACAGTCCATAAATGCTCGCAATATTGAACATGAGAGGAAGGGTGCCAGCCCCCAGATAAACACAGAAATTCCCTACCAGGATTCTGGAAAAAATTTTGTAGAAATACTCAAATAACTAGACAGATGCCTAGAACATTAGGTCAGCCCCACTGCTCCCTCAAACCAGTCCAAATTACCTCTTCTTCAAATAACTTCTCTTTCTGTCGCAGAATCTTATCGTAGAGGTTCCCCCCTGTAATTACAAGTTAATGAAAAAGATAGAGAGGTTAATGGCAGCAGTTACTTTGCTCAAGTGCTGCTGGGAATACTCAAATCCCCTAAGAGATTTGATCAACCACTACAGCTCTCTCTCAGCACTCTTCACTTAAACTGGACTGGTACTCACAAAATTAAGTTCTTCCATCTAAGAACTTCACTGGCATATTTAAGCTTAAGCAGAGATGATTCTTTAACACCACCATTTATACTCTGAAAAGAAAATCAGTAAGCTAGGATAGTAGTCCCTACTTTTTTACATGTATGTAAACATGTACAACCTGTACATCAAATCATGTGAGATGGTCCTCCTCAGCATTATATATAAATAAATAAGAAAAGAGAAATAAAGCAATTTTAAGGTCAGAGTAGTCCCTGAAAGCACCATTTACTGCCTTTCCTGACTTACTGTCCAGCTCTGACCTGCCTCTCTTTCATCTGCCCTGCCAAATACATGGATGCAGAATTCACAAAGCACTGACAACAGCAGCACCACCAAAGAATCTTCAGGGCACCTCATAATTTCAAGACGGCAGACTGAAAATCAAGGACAGCTAAAAGAAACAATGCTGAGGGCTGCAGGTAGTGAGACTGTCAGATCAGCATCCAAACAGTAAATCCCAAATCTCTGATCACATCCTGTTGCTATTCCAGTTCCCAATTATCATATATTATGTCCTAACAATAACAGATCACCAGGACCTTCCCCATTCCCACAGGTATGGTGCAAGACAGCTTTTGGCTGTATGATTTCCATGGGCCTGTCAAGTGCTCCCTGGCCAAAGCAGGTCACAATGGCTCCTTTGCCTTCTTGAGGAACTTATTTCAGACTTTCCTGTTAGGAAAATGTTCCTAATTAAGATTCCCTTGACTTAATTTCTTCTCATTCAGCTTTGCTATAACTTCTCAACATTTCTTTTTTCTGCCCTATGTTCACATTTGCAAACTATCTACAAATCACTCTTCACATTCATAATTTAACCAAAATATTCACGTCTGCCTCTTCTTATGAACCTCTTTCCTAGTGATTCAGACTATGCAGGCTTTTAGTCAATTCTGTTCCTCATCTCTCATTTTTTCCCATCTTTTTTTGCAGCTTTTCTGAACCAAAGAGCATCACGATAGGTATGACATTGCCAAAATCCTACACAAGGAGTCAAGTTAGCTCCTGACTCATATAATCAATACACATATACAAAAATCAAACTAATTTACTATTTGTTTTATCTAATCACATCTAACATTCTGACATATGTCATTCTCTCTTCAAGGAATGTATTTTATAGGATATTTCTTCCCAAATCTATTTCAGATGTATTCACTGATGTTGTCCCATGGTAAATCCAAGTGTTATGGTACCATGATACACATGGAACTAAAGGCAAATAAATCAATAACTTGGCTTCCTGCTCTGTAAAATGGGGGCAACATTTACTCAAATTTGAAACTATTTTCTAGATCTTCAGAAGAGATGTGCAAGCTAAACAGTAAAACCTTTGGATTCTGAGAAGTGTCTGACAGTGACTAGTCTAGCCTTACTTTAAAAATTACTCACAAATTATCTTGGGCTTGTACACTGTAAAAGAGGTCACATAGACAACTATTAATGTACTGGCAGAACCATTATGCATAAGTCCAACTAAGATTCCCTCTTTCTCATGTCCCTTGTTCGGTACCTTAAGGCAACGCAGGCTGTATACTCATCTCTTGGTTATTATCCTGAAGTAAAACAGCTTAGAGCATTAACAAAAATGTGCACAGACATCAGTCCTAACCAGCTTCTCTCTGTCCTCTCCAACAAATTTATAATGGCCCCAAGCACACAGTCTTTTCAGGGCAGATAAGTAACTCACATAGAGAGAGTACCCCTAAAATAAGAGGTGCCTCAAAGAGCTAAGATTCCCCCACTCTTGCACTGGACTCCACCCTGCATAAGAACAAAAAGCAGAGAAGCAAAAACAGCTTTAGCCAACCTGCCAACCAGGGTGTTTAACACCCTTCAAAAAGACTTTGCACAACTCTTGTGCTCCCCAGCCTGTTCCAGTGAAGACAATCTAAGGCAATAACAACAAGATGATAGACTTTTCCAGCAAAAACAGGTTCTGCTGATGAGCCAAAACAATGCAAACCCTATATATACACTGGACACTTCGCATGGGGAGCTTACTCATCCAAATAGGAACCACACAGCAGTTCTAGACAGGTATTCTGTTCCAGCAGTATTACCTGTATATGACCTCCTCTTCCTGCTGTCTAACAGTGGTTGCTAGTCAGAACCTCATACCAAACCCTTCTATCACTCCCTCCCAGCTGGGACTGTTTCCCCTGCAAACTCCAAACACCACCATTTGAACTGGTTTTGGATGGAATTTTAAAATTTTCTCCACCACCAGAAGGACCCAGTTTATTGGTGGTTTTTTGTCTTGTTTTAATAGTAAACGTAGAAGCTGAAAGCAGAAGACAGGAAAAAGTCCTGATTGCAGTGTGACAGGAGATAATTAAGATTAATTATAAACCTATTTAAGTGACACTTCTGCAAAAAACAGTCCTGCTCTGTACTGGCTGAGAGGCTCAATTATTCTCATGGTCTTTTCCCACTGCCCACCCAAAACAGCATAGCAAGGTGCACCACAAGTGTACATTACCACTTCTTCTACTACATCAGCCATTCAGAAGACTCAGGAAATCATTTGCTGCCTGAACTGGCTGCACTAACTACTGGATTTCTTTTTTTGGCACCTGAGACACGAATCAACAGAGTTCTCAACCTCTTTTTAAGGAGGTACACAGCAGAATTCACCTCCACTCCTCTGCTCCCTAGATACCCCCAGGGATACTCCCTGCAAGTTCTACAGGAAGGCGACCCAGAAATGTGGCAGGTGCCTCTTTGTAAATGGGAGCAGGGATCTCACCATTACAGTACTCCAGCTCAATCAGCAGCGTGGTGTTATCCATGAAGTGATTGTAGTATGCGATGATGTTCTCATGCTGCAAGAGGGCAAGGATAACGATTTCGTTCAAAGCATCACGACGCTCCTTTTCTGACAGCCGGGTCAGGTCCACTTCTTTCCACACTACAAGTGAGTCATCCTGAAACACAAAAACATCTTTTAATTAAAAACACACTGCTCTGAAGACAACAGTATGTGCCTTTATAGCAGGAAATTAAAATTTCAGGGAAGGTAAAAGACTTTCTTGTCTCTTACAGATTTCAGACAAATATTCTTCACAACATAAGTTTTGAGGTTTGCTGTTTGTCATTAGAAATAGCGATGGCCTGAAGCCATCTTTCTAGATGGCCAACACTCACTTGGGGGGGGAAATAAACAAAAACAAAACACCAAACCAAGGGAAAGACACACAGTTTGTTTTATTTCAATAAAAGCTAAACATACTCCAGTTCAATAAAGGGAGAACAGTGTATTTCCAACCTTATAACTGCAGGATATTGTACAAGACCATAAGCTGTCACAAATACTACAAAAAAAAAAAAAGCCTAAAGAAAAAAAACAACAAGGAAACAAGAATAAATTTAGTTTGCCCGTGTTGGGCCCACCCACATTGTCAGGCATGCTATGAGTGATCTGTTAAGTGAACAGCTTTCACTTACAACTGCCCAAGCCATGACACCTCAGGGCGGCCAGAAAAAAAAAAGAACTTCCCTTGGCAACTAAGTCAAGCGCTTTTCTTTGACAGCCGCTAAAAACCACAAGTACAATTGAAACTGGATGGGATTAAACCACTTGGGAGCAACAAGAGGACTGGCTTTTCAGCCTGTCCCCTCTGATTATGCTGAAACACTGAGCACGTGGGAGAGTTACCTGTATGAGATGCCCCCACATTTTCTGTGACTGGAACAAAACACAGAAAAATGAGGAGTATATTAGCATCAGAATAGTCTCCACATCTCCCTGTGAAACTTCAGGGGACCCAGAGACTGACAGTGCTCAAACGTGCCAAACCCCAGACCCTGTGCCCCTGGACACCGAGCTGCCACTTCGAACCCGGGGTGTTCCCAGAGCGGCGTCGGGAGCTGTCACCGTGAGGGCTGCCGGTCACCCCAGGCGGCTGTCGGTGTCACCCAGGGGCCTGTCGGTCACCCCAGGGGCCGAGCCTCGCTGCGGTTCCTCGGGCTCCGCGGCCTCCAAGCACCGGACTCTGGCGACCGCCCCGCTCGCACTGACAGCGGCCCCGGGCCCCTTCGCAGGGGCGGCGGAGCGGGACCCCTCTCCCGCCGCCGGGCAGCCCACCTACCTCGGTGCGGCGGTACAGGGTGGCCTCGCCGAAGGCGCCGCGGCCCAGGGTGCGGATGGGGATGTAGTGCAGCTCCTCCTGCTCGCCGGGCAAGCCGCCGCCGCCGCGGGAGCCGCCCCTGCCCGAGGACTCGCTGCCGAAGTCGGAGCTGATGGAGTCGCAGTGCCGCTCGTACTCGCCCAACGACATGGCGACGGCGGCCCCTCTCGGCCCGGCGCTCCCTCAGCGCGGCCCCTGCGGCCCCACGGGCTCCATGTCGGCTCCCGATGGCGACCCGGAACCGCTTCCCGCGGCCGCCGCGACCTCCGCGCTCCCGCCCCGCCGGGCCGGGCCCCCGCCCCGTCCGCGGGGCACCCGGAGCGCGCGGGAGCGCGGCTGGAGGCGGCCTCAGCGCCCAAGGAGTCAGGTGTTCGTAGTTATCTTCTTACAAAGCTTTTAGTAATAAAAAGCTGTCTGAAGTAACTGATTTATATCAAAAAAGTAATTACTGTTTCTTATTGTACAGATGTTATTTTTTGTGTTTGCTTAACTGTGCTACACATAATATACATTACTGAAAAATAATTGGGCACAACGGAGCGCACACACACGGATAAACACCACGACTGTATCCCGTGGACAAAGATCTACTGGAGAGGTGAGGGCACCTGCAGTGGGTACACATTTCACACCATTGCAGTGTTGTTCTTCTCCGTGCCACTCACAGTTCATGGATTCTCTCTCTGACCAAGAAATAAACTGAGAGCTTCATAAATATTTTAGCTTTGGAGCTGCAATAACTTCTCTGTCATAAAGAAGTATTAGCAACCTTAATCTTAGAAAAGTGATTTATTTTCTTCATAGATTATGCACACCATCATTTTGATGTTCTGTTTTCAAAGTTCAGCAGTCACAACCATAGGCAGGAAAGCGAAGACAGATGATCAACACTTACAGGAGACATCAGGAGCTGAAGCACGAATCCCTGAAACTAGGCACGACAAGGCCCTGTTAGCTCTTATCTCAGGAAGATGCTCAGAGCATGAAACAAAACAAGCAGGGCTCCTTGCAATGTGGTGAGGGTTAAAGAGCTGCTCAGCATTATACGCACCTATTTGTAAGCAAGTAACTTATACATCAACATTTATTTACTGTGCATTATAACTATTTCCAAACAAAGATGATGTCCTTACAAGCAGCAAAGACAGCATGTCAGTTTTATAATAAAGGAGCTTGCAGGAATGGATAAAAAAAGGTCAGATGTGTTCTGCTAAGGAGCATTCGTTCCCTCCATTTCAAGGAGAGTATGTGGCAAAATGTCATCTGGCAAAGAGTAGTAATTTAAAAAAAAACACAACAGGTGACAAAATCTCATGAAAATGGGATTAAGGAATCTGGAACAGTTGTAGAAAATCAGAATACTAATTGAAAAAGTCAATCTTTATTTTTCTATTTGAACAATAGAGCTATCTTGTCCATTATTAACTACAGTGTCATACAAATTCTTCTATAAAATGCTCACAGTAGTAGCTACAATCAGGTTTAGCTGCCCCACAGCATGGCCTTTACTATGCTTTAAAAAGCAGGCAGTAATTCTCACAGCAAGATGCCCGTAAGGGAAGTAGCAGCCACTGCCCACTCAGGTTTGCTGGAATATGACTGAAGAATATACACACGACTTTACACTGTGTTTTTTACTCAAGCATTTAAAGAAATCAGACTGATGAGAGGCAATGTGCCATTTTGCCTCCTGCAAAATCAGTACTGAAGGATGAATTTAGGTAAGGGTAGGAAAACTGTCATTTAAACCAAATCATAGCAAGCATCTACCTTACTCCAAAGATCTCCAAACAAAGTATATTTGAGGGAAATAAAAGCCCAAGCAGCTGGTATGGGTGAGAAAATGCTAGAGGGTAAAACCCTGCAGCAGATCAGACCAGAGCTGCCATGGTATATAGCTGGAAAACACAAGCACGCCCTCCCCTCAGCTTGCCTCAGCTACATGGCAGCTGCAGGAACAGCATCCACCAAATAACCAAGAAAAAACAAGTTCATATCATTACAATTTCAACAGAACATTTTGGTGCAGTTTATACAAAGATCACATAATGCAACTGATTTAAAAACTCAGGAGAAAGGTACCTTGAGAGTACCAGCTATGGAAGGAAATTAAGGCTGTGTCAGTGAGCTGAAAGTGCCAAAGCTAATGCATTGAGTTTAAGGTGATAAACGGCATAGACCTCTGGCAACAGAAGGAGCATCAGGAATCTGTCACTACCATTTTGCAGAAAGTTTAAGTCACTTCAGCTGCAGCTGAAACAGAGCAACTCCTAGCTCCTGCCAGTGCAATAGACTTCCAGTGCAAAGCAAAACAGGCTTCCTACAAACACTGCTGGGCAAATATAAGTGTTTTAGTGCTGCAGCAAAAGCTTGGCCTCACCTGTTTCAGGTGTACAAAAAGGTCCAAGAAAAGCTAACAGGCAGTTTTTCTAAATGCTTTTCTCCTTTCACCCTCCTCAGAGAAAGGTGGCCTGCCAGACCCACCATACCACCACCACTGATGATCTGGGGGAGGAACAACAGAAAAAGCACAAGCCTGACAAATTTTTCATTTGAAGAAGGGGCAGCAGAAAAAAACTATCAATGCTGAACTCCTGCAGTCTTCACCAAACCCAACTTTTTTTTCCCTGTGAAAGATTTCTCCATTTCAGGTTTGTGGTGTCTCTTTCCCAACAAGCCACCTTCAACATAAGGGAAGTTCATTTCCCAAAGACTTTGTTCACTAAAGGCATGGCCATCTCACGCATCTGAAAGACAAGTACAGCAAGAGGGACACAACTAAAGATATGAGAGAAATATATCACGTGAACTGGAGGCGGTAAAGAGGGCACACTACTTTGCCAAACCTCTGCCACAGGACCCTGTGAAATTACAGGCGGGAATCCCCTCATGATCTTAACAACCAGTTGCCAAACTAGGTTGAGTCAAATGTCTCTGATGTGCTACATGGATGTTGTTCACTTGGGTTACTTCTCACATACCTGAGCAGCTTGTAAAAAATGAGCAATAGTGTGTAAAATGCTCATTCCCTCACACATCCACACAAACAGCAGCTGCGGCGGGCACTCTGTGCAGGGTGCAGCCTACGCTGGCAGAGCAGGAGGGGGAATACACAAAGATATACCTTACTTAGGAATGCTCACATGAGTACTGTGATAATTAAATCGTTAGTCACATTGACAAGTGGGTGGAAGAGGCTGGAACATCTGATGCAGTTTGCTACAGGCAATTATAGATCTACCAGTGATGCATCTGTCACACACAAAGATGGGCTCAGACCCAAGGATCTGCAACAGCTCAACTTTAGCCCATTTCCCAGAAGTGAAATGGAATGAAGACACCAGCTCTGCATCCACAGTGCTGTAAAACAGCCCAGACCCACTGCCAACCTACCGCATGAGAACAGCTGTACGATTTCACATACTCAAATATTCATCCAGGAAAGAACTTGCAGAGGCTAGACCTTATCCAGAGATCTGGGAATTTCCCTTCTTGAAATTCTCCCTGATAATACTAACTAGTTGTGTAGTATTTATGTGCCCCCAGTCCTGTTATGTGGCATATCTCGCTTGGTTACTGCATGACTAAAGGCTTGCAGGGTCAGCAGAGATCTGACAGCAGTTCAGTAAATACCTAACCACTCTCTTCAGTATCTGCCACAATTTAAAATTTCCTCTAAAGTACAAAACTGTAATGTACTTACATTTGTCTTAATAAACTAAAATTTATGTGGGAGCTGATGGTGAAAAACTGGATCTTGTACTCTAGAGCACCAGCCCTGTTTCACTATCAGCCTCAAAATTCCTCCATGCAGAGAGATACAATTAGGAAGGGGGGAGGGAGAAAGGCAAAAAATGGTAACCTGTAGTAGATCTCACTTACTGTGCTGGTCCCACTCCACAGAGAAGCCTGAGCATGCTTCTCAAGTCTGGAATTTTCAAATTCTTTAGAAACTAACCACTGCTAAAGAAACCCAAAGGCTTGTGGGGAGTTTATGTATTTGCTGCTTCCTGCAATTGGTCAACTTGCAGGAAACAACAGTTTGTAGGAAGATGCACAAAGAGGACAAGATTCACAGCGACAAGGTGAGGTGGGTTTTTTTTCCCCAAAGAAATTTTATTTGAGAAAGTTGACAAAAATCCCCCAACCAGTCATCACAGGTAAATCCATGCCAGTTGCCCACATCTGCTCCCCAGTAACCATGCCAGTACAGTAAAGAGCCAAACATAACACCAGAATGATGAGAGTGTAACAGACATCTGGGGAACTTAAGGCCTTGCCACCATTTTTAAGATATCTTTGCACTCACATAAGGATGGGGAGAGGATATCAAAACAGACTGGAAAAGCCCCTTTCTCGTAATGTCTTTTCAAGTTATATAAAAACAAAAGCAAAAATTTAACAGATCTACAGGCTTCAAACTGTAGGACCTAAAACTACCTTCAAATGACTTCTGTAATTCAGTCCTGTGGCATCACAGCTGTTCTGCACTGTAACAGCTTTCAAAAATGTACAAGGATAAAATGGATGCAAGGGCAGAGGAGTAGACTTAGGTTCCTAATATGGCTTTATCAAAAACCAAACAAATTAAAAGCAATCTAAGCACTTGCCAGTGGAACTAACAACTCCAGTAACTTGGCAATGGCAAAGAGGAGGCAAAGTACTGACGTATTTAGATGACAGGAGGTCAGCTTTACCTCCTCTTTCCTATTGCCTCACCCTGGACAACTGTTTCCTTCTTAGCAATAGATCAGACTCAGATCAGAAATTATAAAACTATGTTTTTTTGAAAATGCTAGGCTGGGTCCAGGGCCATGTCAATCCCTTCCCCAGCCAGAATTGTCTAGACACAGGACACCAGAATGCTGTGCTGCTGAACCACTTGCTTTGGAGGAATGCAGAGAAGGTGCAAGAATTTTTATCATTGCCTAAAAACTGTAGCAGGTTAAGTCCAGGAAGTTAACCTGTCTGTTTTTATCCAGTTTATTTAACATCATGCCATCTGGATGGCTGAGAAATGGTGAGAAGCTGCTGGCTCTTGCTGTCTAGTACCGCATAGGAGAATAACAGTTCTGTTGAGGGCACAGTTCAGACTCCCCCCCGATACAGAATTAGCCTATTTCTACCCTGTACTGCTTTTTTTAGTTCATCCACATTCTTTCAACTCCTCTGCTAACCTGCACAGCATTGTTGTACCCTCAGACCTCAATGCAGGGCACAGGCCCTCATGCTCCATGTGTACATCAGCTTACCTTGCTTTGAGGTCTCAGAAAATGACACTCAGCCTGGACTCAGCTGCCTGGACAGAAGAGAAGTCTCCCGCTCAATGTAAGACCAAGTTTCCTAGCACAATCTGCTCCCATTTGCTCTGTGACTGTATCTGAGGCCTCCTGTTCCTGACCAAGGCTTTCAAGAAAGATGCTGCATCATTTCAAAGCAAGAGAGGCACATCTACGACAAACATGGGGCAAGGGTGGGACCAAGGCTGGACAGCTTATTTGAACAAAGCAGGCTTCTTTCCAAGCTCAAACACATTCCCAAGCCCTCCTTCCAAGGCTCCCCTTCCTCCAGGCTGAATCACTGTATGCTCAAGAGCCCTGACCTGTCAGCACAAAGACATCAGCTCCCACAGGGAGAAACACAGAAGTCCACAACAGGGACCAAACCTTGGATGACTCTCTATCCTCAGGTCCTGATGGAATGATGAATCCTATTGCTTTGCACTCATCTCCATTTGCAGGCTTAGATCCCAGATGATCAGAACAGGGAATCCCCTGCTCTGCTCCAGTGCAAGCTGTGTGGCACCTAAAGAGCGCAGCAGGGTCAAGTGGCTCTGAGTAACACTGCAGTCACAGACAGATGGGAGACATCATCAAGCCATGATTATAAAAGGAGAACAGACAGCGCAAAAACTTGCTGCAGCTGTCATGGAAACATCTTTTTTTATTTAATCACTGTCCCAGGAATACCCAAACCCATCATGACCTCCCCCACCCTCAACATTCAACAGGATTTCACAAGTTCCCAATCGTCTCCAATGTTTAGGCTCCCCTCCTCCTTTAGGGTCCAAGTTCCTCCAGAAAAGCTCCAGTCAGTGGGTATCATCTGTGAGATGGCTCCAGGGGGCCATGGCTAGGTCCCAGCGGTGTTCAGCTGGGTCTGAGAGGAGGGGAGGAGGATTTGCTTCTTTACTCAATCAGCTTCTTGGCCTTGAAGAAGCGACGCAGGTAAAAAACCTGCCAGGTGGCCAGTCCGATGAGACAGCACATGGAGAAAATGCTGAAGTACAGAACCCGGGTGTTTGTCGACTCTGAAACGGATAACAAACCATTGCACGGGAGTCTGACATCACAGGATGTGTCCCAAGATGGCAAAGTTCCCAGGATTTCTCCTCCCCCATGCAAAACTTCAAAGGCAAGATAGTATACAGCATGAAGGCAAGGCTACCTGAGAACCAGCAGTACTTGAGAATAAAGCAGAGGGAACAAGGAGAAGGATAATGAGAGAGAACAAGGTGAAGATGTGGCTAATGGGCAACATTAAACGGTACAGAGTAATTCACAGTAGGAATGGAGACAGAAAGAAATGATTTCTGGAGACAGAACACACAAGACTCAGTGACTGCTTTGGGTTTCCCTTACTAGGAACAGGCAGAGACCACTATAATTACTTGATCGCCAAGTACTGTCCTAATAACACATTTAGCAGAAATAAGGGGTCTTAGAGCTCCAGCCCTCTGAAGAGGCACACAGTCTCTCACCATTCGTGTCCCTCATCTCCTCTTCTCGCTTCTTCATATAGGCAAAGTCGTTAACAATGGACTCTGAAAGATCTTCCAGGCGCCTCAATTCTACTTCCAGAGGCTTCAACTTCTCCACTTTAGCAATCTAGAAAACAGAAGAGTCAAATCAGTTAGCCAAAACAGAAAAGCTCCCACATGGGTTTTTACTGCCAGTTTGAACCACTCCTCCCCACGTACTACAGATCTGGGGCATCCTTCCCATCGGGAAATACCTCTACAAGCCAGAAACTACCATTGCATAAAACACTATCACTTCTCCCACCTGTTCTCTGAAACACACTTTCCTACTACCCCTCCTACACAACAGAGGAGCACAGCATGCATACAAGCACATTTCTTCCTTATTCGGCTTAATGTTAGCTTATTCACAGTTGGCTTCTGAGGAGTGGGTAGAGGAACTTGCCACATGACGAAACCTCCAGTGAATATAAGTCATGGACTGAGATACAGGTGACTAACTTACATACGCATACGATACTGTTCCATAGGCACGCGGGGTATTAGCACCGAGATTAGCTTTGCTAACTGTTGCCACACGTCCCAGAAAGCAGCCCGGTTCCCAGCAGCAACGTTTTGAGCATCGCACAAGAGCTCGGGGGGTTCACCCCCGGGCTGACCCTCCAGGGCAGCCCCTGCCCTCGGCAGGGACCCCGCGGGCACCAAGCGCTGCCACCAGGTGGCGCTGCCGGGCCGTGCCGGGCCCGGCTCCCTCGGGAACGGCCGCTTCCCTCGGGAACCGAGCCGGGCCGGGCAGCACCCAGCTGCTGGGCAACACCTGGCCCACCGCCCAACGAGTCACACGCTTGGTGTCCGAAAAGAAAAATCCACAGAAAAGTTCAGTTAGAAAGCCCAGCCAACAGCAGCAACTATTTAAGCTGAATATGTAAACGTGTCCCTGCCCCAGTCCTGACCGTAACTGACACAGCAGTTATGTAAAACCTGTGACACAAGGACACTCACAGGAAGCTAATTCCAATTCCTGCCACTGCTACAGTGTAGGATCTGGGTAACTCTCCATCTTGCACAGACTTTGTCACTATTACCAACAAATGACAGGCTGCTGCAATAAGGCCAGATGCTGTGTCCCCAAGTAATGCAGAAGAGGAAAGATGTGCTACAGAAAACTGCACAGAACACACAGAGCACCTGCAGCTCACCACCAGCCTCACAGCCATGCAGGATTTCTCAGACATAAGCTGCAGGATGCCATCCCTCAGTGGTCCCTGCTGACAGGCAGGCAACTGGGCACCTCGCATGCAAGCATCCCCAAAACACCACTTCCAGAGGCAGCTGCCTGCGCGTCAGAGCCCAGCTGAAGAGATGCAGAGATGCTTGTGACCAGGCCAGCGCTAGCTAATCAGCCATTCCACTGAAGGATCTCCATGTGACACATGTATGCTTGCAAGCAGCAAGCCATCAAACAATCACCTGGGGATTTTTATGCTGAGGTGAGCTGTATATTATAGCTCTGCCAGCACAGCAATTCAAAGTGCGTTTGTCAGGA
Organism: Manacus candei; assembly: GCF_025592945.1. Lineage (NCBI taxonomy): Eukaryota > Metazoa > Chordata > Aves > Passeriformes > Pipridae > Manacus > Manacus candei. The sequence goes on along the minus strand of NW_026138115.1, from coordinate 10,753,288 downwards.
GTGGTAGGAAGCAGTAGGTTGACCCCCTCCTGCCTTCTAGCCAATAGGCTGTAATGTGACCTGGACACATACCTGCCAGCAGAGCTTTGCTCAAAACCTGGCCCAGGCTCTGCTAACACAGCTAGAGCAGCAGGTCTGTATCACACAGGAGGACTTGGGGAGCTCTACTGACAAGCTAGCCTTGCACTGACCAGCTCCATTATCTTCCTTGAGGGCTCACTTCCTCATTCACAGAAGCCTACAGAACCCTACAAGGGTTCCACTGGGAAAAACCATCCTGCATCCCTTCAGCTGCTCTTAGTAGGTGTAGCTACAAACATTCAATACCTACTTTTAGTCCTGCATGTGCTCCCAGACAAATATCCTGAATCACAGAATCCCAGAATCAATTACATTGAAGAAGACCTCTGAGATCATGAAGTCCAACCTATGACCTAACACTACCCTGTCAACTAGACCATGGCTCTAAGTGCCATTTCCAGTCTTTCCTTAAACACCTCCAGGGACGGTGACCACCACCTCCCTGGGCAGTCCTGGAACCTCCTTCATCCCTAATGAAGTCAATATGCCAAGCTGCTCCAAGGGATTTTGTAAAAAGCCTACCAAGCACCTGTGATGGTGGAACAATATCATCCTAAAAGGAACATTCAACATCAGAACTGAGACAACTCCCACAAACTTCCCAGGGGTCATTCAAAGATCTGTGGAAGTCTAACGCACTTCCTAGCACAAAAGGAGATACACTGTAGTCAAGAATTGACAAGGAGTAGCTGATGTGGAAAAGAACCTAGATTGCCAAGCATTCTTAGTGCCCTCACAAGTCTTTTCACTTTTCCCTACCTTAATTTCTACTTATTGAACGGATAGTTATTCCTCCCTAACCCGGGGAACTAAGGCATGACACTGCAGTTAGATTTTCTAACCCAGCTCACTATTCCAGCTGCTTTGCTCTAAGAACATCTGGATCTATGAAAGCTTATGAAGCTTGAACACCACCTCTCCTCTCACAGCATATATCCATGCACAAGCAGGACAGTATTAGTGACCCTTGTTCAACTCCCTTAATCAAGTCTCCTTGCAGCAATTCAGCAAGAAGAACTGGGGGATACGACAGGTCACTGGTACCCAAAAGCAGATGAATGTCACAAGCAAAAGGCTCAAAAAGGCTGCAATTCTAGGAGAGAAATCTGAGCAACAGTCCTTCCCTCTGAGGCCTTATAGCAACCTATCAAGCCAAATACTACAGTAACCTGGCAAGAGAGAGCATGGAAGAAAACACACTGCAAAGCAGCGTAGTTAAACATCTATAGCAGCTGTGCAAACAGTAAATCAGTTTGAGTCCTTTGCATATATGCTGCTCAACACTGCCTGCCACTACGAGAAGTCCTCACAAGTCAAGGATGCTTGCCAGGGCTGCCAAGATCCGCATTTGGTATCAGGTGGGACTGCAAGACTAAATTCTTCTCCTGTATTTGTCCACAGAACTTTTCCATCAATGTAACGACACTGATGAGCATAATGGATACATACCTTTATTCCAAGATAGTTTTATCAGTATAACCAGAGTGCATAGATACATGGGCATAAGAAAACCTTTCTGCATATGGGTCTTTGAGGTAGCACTATAGTAATCAACTCTAGACTATACTGTGGAGTGGTATTTAAAGGGATTCTGTAAATGTAGCCAACATAATCCTCCCAGTTACGCTCCCAGGGATTCATCCCAGTTGCAATCCTTCAGTTGACAGACAGCTGGCCCAATGACTGCTGCACTCTTCCCTGAACCCAAGCACGTTTTTACTCTCCATGTAGGATGTGCTCCAGACTGACTTAAGGAATGATTGTTCTGCTCTTCCGTGACCCCAAGCACTTTCTTACTCTCTACATAGGATGTGCTCTCAACTGACTTAAGCAACAGAGAACCAGATAGCACAAAGTTCAAAAGGATATAAAAACACCATGATAAACACTTCAGAAATCTGTTCATTTTCTGACTGGCACCATGCACAGCCTCCTCTGCTACCCACTCTCCTCCCTAAGGAATCTCCCATGCTCTTGTGCGCAGTGGACACAGCAATCATTTGTGGGAATCTTTCTCCAACAGCAATTCTCATTGTCTCAGGCACAGACTCTGTACTGGGGGCTGACTGATCCCAAATTCTAGTGAGCCAAAAGCATGGTAGCTGCCATCAAAATTCAGCACCCACGCCAGCCAGGACTGTCTCAGCCACAAAGCAACTGCTATTCTACACAACTAGCTCTTGGGTCTAAGAAGCCTACCCCCTCCTAAGATGTAAATGTTTAGGCTTTATGCTTATTTGCAGTGTCATGCCTTCAAACCAAATACCCATTACACAGCAGCTGCTACTCTGCCAAACACCTTTATATTGATACACTGCCAGTTCTTAGAAACACACAAGCGTCATTTCAGGCCCGCTGAGCCAGTACATCTTATAGTCAGGAAGGTAAGAACAGTAACATCGCAACTTGACCTTTAAGAGGATTTGATGTTAACCTAAAATGCCCTTTGCTGCTGGGGCTGGGGAAACTTCACCTCTCAGTCCCTTATTGCCTCTAATGCCTATGCCCAGAAGCTGGGTCACGCTGTCCTAGCAAAGAAATTCACCTATTAGGCTCCGGTTCCCAGAGTACAGAATTAATTCTAGTTGATGTTTGTCTTTTTTTTTCTCCCGTAACACACAAAGCTTCATTGCAATTGTAGGCTGCAGACAGGCTTTCATCACCACTGGGAAAAGAGCTTCCCATCACGAGCCCCAGATCTACAGACAGCATCACGTGAGTACTGGGAAAGAGGAGCCTGCAGTGCAGGCAGCCAGGGGACATACCTCCTCGTAGTTCTTTGCTTCAACACCATGCTTCATATCCAGAGTCACGAGCTGGTCCGGCATCCTCCCTGTTCCTGGAAGCATAATGAAAGGATTCCTTGTGCAAAACATTCAGCCTGCCAGGAAATCACCAGCTCTTCCCACCACAGAGGAAGAACTCACAACTCCCTCCCCTCCCTCCATGTCTGCAGCTATCTGCGGAGGCAGCACAGTCCAGCCTAAAAATACAGAGACTTCACAATAAATCCTGGCTGAAGGAGAGCCTCCCAGAGATAATGAGAACAAGCTGTAACTAAAAACACTGAGAGTGTATAGGATGCAAATCACTGTAAAAACTGCAGAGGATTAGAACATGAACACCAGCTGCTATGACACAGCCTAGCGAAAGACAAGTCATCGGAGGGACAAATATTCAACTGGGGGCTCACATTCCTCCTAACAGGAAGTGAACCAGCAACTTGTCAAGGTTACTGGGGTTGTAAATGACTTTACATTAAAAGGAGCAGAAGATAAACTGCTCCAACTGAGGAATATGACATATGGGGGCTACCAACACTCACATGCTGGAGTATCTGCAGAAACCAAGGAAATCCCCTTACCAATGATCTCAGATACCTGAGAACCACGCTGCTATGCAAACCCCAAGACATCAAGAAGTTTCTGAATCTGGGAAAGCACTGCCTCAGAGAACTGCCAGCTGGAGCCACTCAAACAGCACATAAGGCTGCAGTCAACAGCACAGTAGGTATCTTTCAAGGCTGTAGCCCCCAGGCTAGGGACACCTATGGCTTACAGCTTCTTTTAACTGCTACAAAGTGTCACATCTGAGAACGTTCACACGAAGACAATATATATATATATATAGGATAGGCATATCAGATACTCTAAAAAATGCAGCATGTCAGCTGATCTGAGTGTCACACTCCACTATACCACCCACCAAGAAAATGTCTGTACCTAAAACATTCCCAAAGCCCAGCATGCTGGAGCATATAGCTGTCCTCAGATGGCTTCCAGCAAAATACAGTGTCTGAATTTAAACTGTGAATTTCAGAGGGTCTATCCAGGAGCACGTTCAACACTCGTATTTTGTCACAAAAGGCTGCCAGGTAGACATACCCTCAGTTCACAAAAAAATTCAATTTACAGGTTATGCTGGGTCACTCCTATTGGATACTGGAAGATACTCCATATCTTTGATACAACATCCCCAAATTTTTTCTCTACCGTCTCACTCAACAGCTCTTTAACACCACAGTAGAATCACCTCCACCTTCTACTGCCAGCAGAACAATAAATAACCTACTGATAAGATGGTGCATATCAATTGTTTCTTGAATTTCCTGATGGAAATGCACTATATAAGAGCCTAAAGGATAAATTAGGATTAGGATTAATTTTTTTTGTTTTCTTATAAAAGACCAGTTACTGTAAAAAAAAAAAAAAAACAAACCCAAACCAAACTAAAATCACAGCACTGGTCTTTAATAGACAGGCTGTATACAACCACCTGGTGCTCCTTTCTCCAACCATGGGTTTTGACTGCTTATGGCATACATGTACCAGCATGTGTTGAGACTGACAGCCAACAGTAGTTGCAGAGAAAAATTCAAAGCACACAGTTCAGGGAGAGGTTTTTTCAGTGTTGCTTAAATTACAGCAACTTGGGTGGAGAGCTGGAGCTTGCAGGAAGAGATGAGAAAGATGAAAAAGTCAGTGAAAAGAATAACAGAACTGCAAGAATTAATTTGTTAGGCTGAAAAGGAGAGCTGCCAAGAGGCAGTAAGAAATCAGAAATGTTAAATTCCTGGGTGCAAAGGGATGGAGAGCAGACATTCTGCAAGAGGTTAGCATTGTCAGGAACTGGCCTGGAAAAACTCAAGCTGCTCTTCCTACAAGTTTACTGAGCCCAAGTCACTAGGCAGCTCCCTTTGCACTCATCATACCTCAGTAACCACCTGCTTCTCCTGCAGCCAGGGCTCACCAGAGCAGTCTGGATCAGCAGCAAAGAGAAAAACAGTCAAGAATCAGAGATCTTGAACTAAACTGATACCTACATTCTCCAGGTCTTCATAAGGTTATCTCACATGAGCACAGAACTGTTCCCCAGGAGATCAGACGAGCTCTAATTTGCAAAGTCAGTGGAAAAGCAGGGTAGTTGAACAGAATGTCAAAAATTTCCCCACAGGAACTCCAGAAAAAAGGAGTCCTGACACTCTTAAAAAAGTTTGGGAAGAGAAGGACTACCGAAGGAGCAAAGAGTTACAGATTAGTCCACAGGAAGAGCCCTAGAGGGGAGAATGTAGTGAGGCCAGGCTGTTCATTTTAGAGATTAGCATTGGGTGGGAGAGTAAATGTGCCTGGGAACAGAGCACTGGTCAGGAAGGCAGGACCATTTACCCTGGAAGAGGGTAAAAAGCCTGTCTTGCAAACACCCACAGCTCCAAGAAGCACCCTAAGAGCTCCTCCACTCTGATAAGGTGGACCTTCTAAACAGGATCTCCTTCTTACTTCCTCTTCCTCATTTCTGTGGTTAGGGATTGAGAAATCCCAGTTGCTTAGACCCTTCAGGTCCCAACGGCTCTGGGTGTCTTCTACCAACAGTTTTTCTCTTCCGGTACTCCACCAACATCCTCCTTGGCTGCCGCCTTACAAGTCCTGACCACTTACTTTATAAGACTGTGAAAAAAACCCTAAACTTTAAAGAGAAACATGGGGATTAAACAACATTTGGTCAGTTTCCCCATTCCCATGCTGATCTTATAGAGGAAACAAGGCACTTCCCTTGTGACCTGGTTACTTCTTTCAAAGTACCTTAACCAAGTCCTGCAGATGATCAAGCCTCACAGTGCCACCTCCCTTACTTCATTATTTCCTTGATTTCCAGCAGACATGGGAAATCTGGAGATACTCCTCAGGCAGTATCTCTCTTTGGCAAGGAATGTGGGGCACCTGGGTCCAAAAAAAAAACTGGCAGCTTGAAGGCTCCTAAAGAGACAGCCTCCAGAAGAGGATCCAGCTGGTCAGTTGAAGAGCTCTAGACTTTGGCACCTGAGTGCCCTACAGATCATCAGGGTAGAAGCTGCATTTAGAAATATTTTATCCTCGTCAGTATTGAAAACTTTAAAACAAATTTGCAACTAGGGAGCCAGGGAATAAACATTTGCTACAATCAAAAGAGTTGTAAGGGGCTCAGTCTAGGCAAGAAACTGCTGCTCACAAGCACCAAACTAAGAGTCTAGACACAACTAAAGAAAGAAGCCTTTCCCACCTCGGTGTGAAAGCTATGAAAGGATCTGCAGGACTGTCTGGAGACTTCTCAAATACCCAGGTGTTGGAAAGTAAACAGCATGAGTGGCTCCCAGATGAGTCACTAGTGCCTGCATGTCTCAATGTGTTAAGGAACATTTGGAAATCCTACCTTTGGAGTAAAATAAAAGAATAATCCTGAACATTGGGGGTCACTATCTTATCTGTAAAATACTATAGAAGAGGTGTTACAAGCCAGATCCCTCACAATCCCAGTAAAGAATATAGCCTTCTCTTTCTGGAAAGTTCTCTGCAACTTGCAAACTATTTGCATCTTATATGTGGAGAACAGCAAACAGTGTCTGCCTTTCAACAGATACGAGGCATGCTGCTAGTGACTGCTCTGTGAAATGCTCCGGGATCTTTTAGGATAAGACCTAAGAATGACTGGGTCCAGGGAGCAGAACTCTAACAACGAAAAGATGTAGCACCTACAAACGTGCACACACTCACACCACTGTAGATGAGATGAGAGCCCACGTGTTGGCCAATTTCAGCACGTTTGTCCTGAAGTTGAGTGCAGCCACTCAAAGCAACACATGCGTCACACTCATAGGAAACGAACCTGAGCACTTGTTAGGCAACCATCCTTGCAGCACAAATGCAAGGCTGACGTCCTTGCTCATTTCCCCTTCCCTTTACTGACCACTTGTGGGTGCAAATCAAGGCCACATTCCTTATACACGCATAGCTAAACCCCAGAAAATGGTTATCAACCATTGCAGGATAGCTGCCAAGTACACACTTGTGGAGAGATCAAGTTCTACCAAATGGGAAGAGCTGGCATGCAGGGGTGAAAGACAGGTCCTGGAGATGATGGCATCTTGCTCTGTCCTGACTCAACTGCAAGATGGGGAGAAGCATGAAACTGGCAAAAGAAGTGTGGTTTGCTCCCTGGTACTGCCACTTATTGAAACTGTGGTGACTGTTGTGGGAGGAACATCTGATTCCCCTTTCAGAGGAAACCCAAGCACTCTACATGACAGCCACAGAGAATTATTAAACTTCAAATGCAACACTGACAGCAGATACTCTGCAGTGAGACTGCCCACAGCACCCTGAGGATCAGCTTTAAAAGTCAAACAGTATTCTGTGGACCATGCTAAGGATCATTTTTACCTGTATCCCTAATCCACGTTATCATGATCAGAAGCTAGAAGCAGCCAACAGATCTTTCACTTACCCACAGGAAGCTTGCTCTCAAAGCAGGCCTCAAACATATCATAGTCTTCAGTGGTGAAGGCAAACTTGCCCTTAGTGGCATCCTCCTTGGCGTACAGGATGTGCCCAGCTGAGTCAGTTATCTGTAAGAGAGACAATGAGGGTAAGACAATGACAGTAAGAAATATTATCTGTAAGAGAGAAAATGATGGTAACAGTACTTTGCTGCCACGGGTTTATGCTGCCTGTGCAGGAAAAGTAATCCTAGTAATCCCTTTGGATCTGATGCTTTCTCCTTTCAACAGTTTCCCTCCTTCTTCACAACTATGTCAGTTCCTCCGCTTGTAATCCCCACTTCAGGAGCTGACAGCCAGAGTGACTCTACAGTAATTATTGACTCTTTAGATTCAAAAAAAAACAAGCCCAAAAAACACCCAAAGAAAAAACCCCTACCACCAAAAAGTAATCAAACAACCAAGCAACCAAAAAAAAAAAACCCAAACTGAAAACCACACTAATTCCTCTTCCTCCTGTAAACCCCAAATACAGACTACATGTAGGAACTCTAGCTGAACCAAACGGTTATTCACTGCCTTAATTTTGCAAGCAAAATCCATGAACTCCCATAGCAACAGAGATATGGAGAAGCCTTATGGGACAAAGACGACTCATTCCCCAGAAGATGAAATGGAGAAGGGCACATCTATTCCTCTTGAAATGAATCATGAGCGTGGCTCTGAGGTAGACAAGGTTTGGGTGCCAAGATCCATAAAAGTGGCCACTTCAGAGGACTATTCAGACTACACAGACAGAATAATGACTGCTTTGCACTAAGTCTATAAAACTACTAAGAATAGGCAAAAACTGTGGAAGGTCTATAAAAATGCTTCAACAAAGAGTATAAAAAAAGAACATGCATTTCATGACACAAACTTGAGAATAACTGTGCTCAATTAACGAGGCTCCATCCAGTTGAAACACTCTGACCTTGAAGAGGGGTGGAAAAACCCGTTGGTGTTACAACACTGCATGAAAATCAACAGTGTGATTCCATTGGAATGCCTCCCAATTTCCCTCAACTCTATCCATCAACAGGTATGTCTGAAAAGGCACAAATGCTACTGTTACTAGGGGTCTTTGAAAGTCTTAGAGATGAAGAGACTAAAAATCTTGGGAATAATTTTAAGGGTATGTAAGATAAAAGTACACAAAATAATTTGTGCTATGGAAAAGGTAGGTCAGACTTTACTCCATCTTATGAGGGAAAAACAGCCTGGCTTCCCTGTACAAAGACCTTTCAAAAGAGCTACATACCCAGAGTTATTCTAAGGAAACACCCTTTATTCTTATTAGAACAGCTAATTAACTCTCTGCCATGAGATACCACTGATGCTGGTAGCCTGCTGGACTTAAAACAAACGTGGACCTTCTCATGCATAATTAGAGTTGCTGCATGAGGCAGGAAAAACAAGAAAGTATATAAATCCTCAGGCCTGACGGTATAAACCATAGCAGGCAAGACTTTAGGAACAAGCTTCCTCTATATACAGATTATCCCACAATTGTCTGTTAAGGACTTTGTCGTAGCTGCCCCTGCACCATACGTTGTTCGCATCTGAGAACAAGGAGCAGTCTTCTCCCATGCTGCAGTTCCTGCTCAGAGCTCTACCTGTTTTCAAGCAGCAAGCAGATGAAAGCACACCTGTGCAGTCAGGCACAGCCAGCTGTGCTACCACCCCCCTGCCACACGCCACCAGAAAACAGCCACCTCCTGTCTGGAGGCCACCAGACTACTGGGAGGCATTGGGCCCAAGTGAGCAGGCTGGAGTACAGGACTGACCATGTCTGACCACGCAGACACAGTGTAAAAGCCTGTGGTTTGGCCACTATATGGCACACGCTATTTAGTGGAGTGGTCCCAATTAACCAACATGCTTCATTGGCATGACACCATACATTTTGCACACTGGGTTCTTCCATCCCAAGAACAACTTAGCTCTCAGAACAACTTAGCTCTCAGAGGTCCCTATTATTTTGAGCACTATTCCCTTAGGGCTTTGTAGACACCAGAGCTAATCTTTATCCAGAGAATATTATGCAGCTTGATCCATTTTTGCCCTTTGCAGCTCATGAACAGGATTCTGGACAGTAAAAGCTCTGCTATCGGCTTTCATCAGAACTGAATAGCACTATCCAAATCAGCCAAATACACTGCCCATTGAGCCGGGCCTGCGGGGGCGGGAGAAGCTGCTAACAGCCCAGTCAGACGGCCTGTGGGGGAGTCGACCTGAAAGGGAGTTTTCATGCTATTCTAAAGTTACTTACGGTAATGCGATCCCCTACAGACAGGGCATTGTTCGCTCTTGACAAACAGAGACAGTTCCCCAAAGTGCCAGCCTCGACAATGGGGCAGAGGCACGTGGCAGGGCCCTCAGCAGCCAGCTGGCAGAGCCTGCAGATTCCTCCAAAACAGAGGGTGCCACTGTTAGTGCTGGGGTATCACACACACATAAATTCAGCTCACTGGCAGAAACCCACCTGAGCCTGGACAGAATTAACTACCAAACTCCTCTGTTCGACGGCCCAACCCAGGAGGGCAAGGCAGGACCATCCAGTGCAGAATGAGAGAGACCACCTGCAGACATGATGCCCTGAACTAACCTTTCCCACACAAACCAAAGAGAAAGCAGGCACCTAGCAGAGAGAGGGGTTTCAGCACTTATAACAGATCCAGCATACTGGAAGGCCACAGCATACCTGAAGGAAAGCAAAAATTACATAAATTATTTCTTCTTTGTAGCTTTTCAAACTAATATGGGACTTTTAAATTTTATTTTATTTTACAGTTAGAACAAAATAGAACTTCCATGAGCAGTACTACGTGGATACCAGCTTCATCAGCAAAGCCAGACTAAGATCCAAACGTTGGATTCATTGCTTCACCACCATCTCCCTAGACAAGTCCTCTGTCATAAAAGTGAGTTTCGGAAGAGACTTTGGGGTCAGCTGACCTAAGAGTGGGCAACTTGAGAATCAGGAAGCCTGGTCACCAAGTGGTAGGAGACAGATGGGAACATAGCACTTCAACTGAAATACATGTGCCTTATGAGGCAAATACTCCAGCAGCATTTTAAAGCATTAATGCTGCTTGGCTCTGCCTATGCACAGGCAAGTTTTCTCTTAGAAATGATGCAAGAACAGCAGAACAATTTTTAAAAAGTAAGACTCCAGAAACAGCCTTCTCTAGTCATAACCAAGCACAACTGCCAATAACCCAAAGCCTTCAGGCATCAGTAGGCAGATGCTGGAAGGGCAACTTGATTTCAGGAGATCTAAAATACTCATTACCACTGAGTTCAAAGTGTCCTGAGAAGACCATCCTGTTTGTTTGTTTGCATGCTTATTTTTGAAAACTTTGGGAATGTAGACAGAAATAAAAAAGGGACAGAAAGCTATCATGAACTGACTGCATAGGAACAAACCTTACTAAGCTTAGGAAAGGCAGATCATGGGCAGAATTAAAGTGAAGCTGTTTAAGTTTTGCTAACTGCTTGTCATATAGGTGTATTAGTCCCATATATTCTGCTGACTCTGTACTCCCTAAAGATCCTTCAGGATCATTTTCTTCTGAGCACCAAACGCCCATCTCCTTAAAATCCAGGCGAGCCTTGACACAGCCAGATGGGAATAGCCATTTTGTGCACCGAAACGTGGTTCCTCAGACCCCATCCCATTGTGCCAGGATCCCGTTGTGCCAGGCCCTCCCTACGTGGGGAGGGAGCCCTTGGAAGGCCACGTCACCATAATTCTCTCCCACTTACACGGTGCCAGCAGCCTTAGTACGGCTTTATCGCAGCGGCCCGTCTCGCCAGACGCCGGATAATCCGCATCGTGTGCGGATTACACGGCAGCTGCCTGGATGGGACGGAACGAGACGACGAGATCTTTGGGGAGAAAAAGCTCGTACTGGGCTTAGGCCAAAGTGCTGCCCTAGTCCCTCGCTGCCCCAAACTCCGAGCTCCTGGGCGGGCTGGTGTCCCCTCGCACGGGGCGAGTCCCGCCGTGCGGCCCGGGCCGTGAGCCCACGCGTGGCCGGTGTCACGCGTGGAGAACGTCACCCCTTCCTTCCCCGCCCCGGGAGGGGAGGCGGGGCCGCGCCGTCCGCCCCGGCCACCCCCGCCCCCTCGGCCGGCCGGCCGGAGCCGCACCTTGAGGTTGGCGGAGGGTCCGGTGGAGGAGCCCGGCGGGGCGCCGATCTCGTACTCGCCCGTGACCAGCGTGTCGCGGTGGATCTCCTCCCGCAGGCACTTCCGCGCCTTGCCCGGCAGCTGGAAGGAGATGGGCCGCGCCGGACCCGCGAGCAGGAGCAGCAGGAGTAGCGGCAGGAGCGAGGCCCGCCCGAGGCGGGGGCGGCCGGGCAGGGGCAGCGGCGGCATCGGAGGCGGCATCGGCATCGGCATGGCGGCCGCTCCGGGTGCGGCGGGCCGGGCCTCCCTGCGCTGCACGTGACCGCCGCCGCCGTGCGTCACCGCGGGGCGGGGCCGGGGCTGCGGGGCTGGAACCGGGGGTGTGGGACGGGCACGGGGGTGCGAGACTGGAATCGGGGGATGCGGGGCTGGAACCGGGGGTGTGGGACGGGCACGGGGGTGCGTGACTGGAATCGGGGGATGCGGGGCTGGAACCGGGGGTGTGGGACGGGAACGGGGGTGCGTGACTGACACGGGGGATGCGAGACTGGAATCGGGGGATGCGGGGCTGGAACGGGGGCTGCGAGACTGGCACCGGGGGCTGCGAGAGTGGAACCGAGGAATGCGGGGCTGAGTGATCATGGGACAGGCATCGGGGTGTGCGGGACTGGAACCCGGGAATGCGGGGCAGGGGGATGCGGGGCTGGGGCCGCCGTGCGGGCGGGAGCAGCGACCCGCGAGTCCGCATGAACGGGGCTCGGTGCCCTCCTGACCCACCTCCTTCATGTGTAGAGGTACAGGCCGTAAGGTCCTGAAGCTTGTCCCTTCGAGTAAGCTATTTAGTTATGAAACAAATGATTAATGAAGTTCATTCAGTAATAACGGATGGTAATAAGTAATAATGATTTCGCTCGTAAAAGAATTGGAAAATTAGAAAAAAATTAAACTGTGCTCTGAGGTAGAGGAGCATACTGAGGATGGGCAAGCAGTCTGAGTTTCCTCAAGACTGCCTTACGGCTGAAGTCCTTTGCTGGGAGAGGGTCTTGCTGTTTCTTTTATGAGGTTTTTAATTTCTGAGTAATTTCCATTTTGACTTCTTCAGCCAAGAAAATTTAGTTTTATCAGATGTCTCGCTTCTTTGCACCAGCACCCTGCAAATACCATTCGACAGAAGTATCCGAGTGTTTCTGACAGCAAATAAAATTATGATGACTTTTGAAGACACTCAGAGAATTACTATTTTCCTCTTCTTTTCCAGCATATGCTCAGATCCATTTTTTTTTCTTTCCTCTTGGTATATTTTACTCTTTAGGAAGATAGCATTGAGTAACCCACTGACCAGCTTTGGGCCTCTGCTATCCCTGGCACCACACCATCGACTCCTCTCCATTCTCAACCTCCCATCCTGGGAGTGGAACTGCCGGGGACAACATGCACAAGCGTGAGCAGTGACTTGCTCTGTGGTGTAACCTGCCTTCACACAGGCAGACAGGAAGGAGGAAAATTGCAGAGGTGTGTGGTTATGATCCCACAGTTGCAGTCAGCTCCTGGCATCAGCTGCAAATATGTATATACAAGGAAAAGCAGGAAGAAGGACATGGATAGCAACATTGCTAGAAAGCATAATAGCTTTTTTATTTCTATTAACTTGAGTAAAAAAAAGTTGCACCATTGCTCCACTTTTATTCCTCAAACATCACCAGTTGTGTTCTCTCTCCGGGCAAAACATGTCTTTAATGACAAGAAGTAACTAGTACAAACTTCAGTCTTAAGAGGCTTAAAGCATCAAACTTAATGCCCGGATCTTCATCTGCAGAGCATTTTAAAGAACAGTTCTGTGCTTTCACATCCTCATACTGAGACAATGCACTGAAGCCCTCCATATGCAGGAACAGGCGCTAAGACCAACTGTACAGTGATGGAGTGACCTCCTCGCTTGGAAGGACATAAAAATTTTAAGAAACATACATTACTAGAATATGAAGATATAAAATGTCGTAATATTGTAGCATAAAGTTCCTGATAAAACATGCACAGCATGACAAATCTCTTCATGCAGAACAGTCCTCATACCAGTGATACATCCCAGTCTTCTAGCACATTTAAAACATTCAATAATGCCTTATTTTCTGGGGGAAATTTTAGAGAAAGAGGCTCATTCATTTTAAGGTAGCCTGATTTTCTAAAGTCAATGTGTGAACTCGACCATCAAGACGGAATATGTAACTGACTAAAATCCCTTCCAAATGTGGCTGTTTTGTCATGGTCCATTTTTAGATGAGTTACATTTACGACAAACAAATTTATCCTCGGTTTCTGTTGTAGCTTTCTCTCGTGTGGATGCATTATGCTAGAAACTGCTGCACAGGCAAGTTCAGATCTAATTATAAAACCCTCTTAGAGATGCTTTGGTGCTTCAGCATGTTGTGAAAGAAAATAGTACAGAGCTGCTGTGAGTCTCTTCACAATCTCCAGCTTTTAGCTCTTTAAAGCACTCAAACATGCAGTGGGGCAATCTCCCTTGAGTGTGCAAAGTAATTTACAGCAGAGAGAAAGCATTTTAAGATCCTTTCAGCTGCAGGTTAGGAAATAACAGTCTTGCAGGGACATGCCTTAACATTTCCACATAGTGGAGGCTGGCAAAATTAAATGCTTCCTGTAATTCTGAAACACTTAATAGGGGTGAGGGAGAGATTGATAACTTGTTACACAACTTTCCAGATGAAGCGATGACCTATTTTATATTAATCTTTTCTGTTAAGCGTTGTGGAAGCTCGGCAACCAGCTGGAAGCAGGTATTCGTTCTCACTGCTGCTAATCCACAGAGAAATGGGTGTATCCCCAAAGTAAACATTACTCTGTCACCTGCCAATCATGACACATTGCCAAAATTTAAACAATTTTTTTTGTATATGTCTTTTATATTTCCAAATATCCCTAATGCAATTTCATTGCTGTCTTGAAAGTGATGCAGAGAGCAATGAATTATTCAGCTTTCAGTCCTGTGTTAGCAAAGAAACCCTGGAAACCTTTGGATATCTCTGCAGTTTGAGGCAGCAAAGGCCACTGAGGAAAATATGCCCTTTCCCAACAAATTTCTAATTTTTTCTCAACTGACAAAGTTCACAGAGTGTTACCAGTAGTCAATTCTTGCCATACCAAAATGTATCTTTTATCTACAGTAAATGGCAGAAGACAACACTGATTTGCTGTCTCTGTGAAACAATGTGGATGAATGTGTGTAAATTACATAATCAGACCTTTTTTTTACTGTTTCTGCGTCAGCTGTTGTGGCATTTCTGCATTTTCTTCTTTTAGACAATAAAAAGTTGAAACAGTGTTCCTCTTAAAAACTATTCTGACCTTACTTTTATGCTCTAATCCTTTTTCATTCTGCTTTGCACCTGGCAATCCACTACAAGCTACTAAGAAACTTCTATAAAAACTACATATGCTTTATGATGCTAATCACTGTTTTTACTAACCATGCAAAATTATTCATCCATCACTTCTGGAAAGTGCTAGGCCACTTCTTTTAAGGGGCTATGTTTGAACTCATTGCTGGGATATAGCTAGCACAGCCACCATCATGATCACAATCCAGATAAGGATGTTACCCAATCAACTAAAAATAAATCAGTGGCTAAATAGCCATAAAACAGTGTTGCACTGCTCTGCCTCCCTGTAATATGTCCCAGAGACCCCAGATACTGTGTGCTGGCCATATAGCTAAACTATATGTTTGGATAAGAGGCATGGGTCAAAATAACCTTTAGACATCAAGAAGCATATAAGTTAACTCCTTTGAGGACACAGACTACCATTACAATATATTTATACATATCTGTTTCCATTTCACCCAGTGACTAAAGTTATTTCTACCTAAACTACTAAAAAATCATGCATGAATGTTAATTACTTTTGCTTGATCTAAAACACAAGTTCATTTAGGGGAACAAAACATCCTTCATCAAAGACAGCCCAGTTTCAGTCATACACAAACCACTTTAAGGAAGTGAGCATTCACAATGCTCCTCTAGTCTTCCCCCAGTGCTTTTCCTGCTGCTAGGCAGGTTTTCAGCTTTCATGCAATAGCCTAACAGGCTAGTGAGGCTCCCTCCTTGCTTTTTGAGGAAACCTCCCACTTCACTTCCCAGCAACTTTCACCTACTGCACTCCTGGAGCTCAAGAGAAGCCAGTTTCCTTCTCCATTCCCAGGAGGCAGCTCCAGCTGAAGCCCTGTTTCTCCCACAGCCCCAGCCACATCTAGCACACCCTTTCCCTGTCCCACAGAATCCTGCTGGCCTCTCCTGCTCACCAGCAACTGAGTTGGGATGAACTTTCCCAGCAAACACCAATACAGAGCTCACCTAGAAACCTCCACCCTCTGCAAGAAGCAACTGGTTTCTTACCTCCTCTCAACCCCCCAGCCCTCATCCTGTTCTCCTCTGACCTTTGCAACACACATACCTCTGCTCAGGTAGGGTAACAAACTGCTGTTTACACAGGGTTTCAAGAATCTCTACAAAAGGTTGCATACAGTTTTGTTACCTAAGCCACAACTCTAAAAACGACCTAGAAGTTTGGAGTATTGTCATGTCTCAACAGGTGAACTCCCCAATGTTAAGTCATACCATTATTTTTCTTTCAGTTGTGAAACACAGTGCAAACTTACAACAACACAAAAGAGCATACATTTAAGGTTTGGAGCGTAACTTCATAGTTACTTTTTCTTAAAAGACTAAAGCTGAGATCCATCTGATCAAATGAACATCTCTTCATCTCATGAGGCATGGGGGCTGCATCCCCTTTCCAAGCAATGGAGAGAAAGAGGTTATTCTAGGGAGAAGTCATGTTGTTCTGAACCAGACTTCCAAATCTGGTGAGGTAAATTCTACCCCATGTTTCTTCAAACTGAATTTATGCTGACATAGAGGTCTAATCAGCAGTTACATTGTGTATTGTTGCTCTGTACAAGTCTGACTGAGCTGTCTACTCACCCAATGAGCCTCACCTCTTAAATAAGAGGTGGCAGGCCATGGTAGGTCCACCTCCTTGCAGCTCAGCTGGAGTCCTGACTCACCTCATCGCTGCCAACTGCTGGTGACCTCCAGACCAGCTCCCAGACCACACAGATCAGCTCTTCCACTGTCCTCTCTCTGATAATGGCTAGTGATGGACATGGCATAGGACAATGAACAAGCCCACAGCAGAAAGACAGGACATATTTACCCCAGCATCAAAACATTATGAGTTAGAGCTAACCAGAGGCCCTCAGAAGAAGTCTCACTATCCTTTTTAAAACATTCATTCACTTTAAAAAACATGGATGTTCCTGCCAGCCATTCAATGCTTTTTAATATCGCTGAATTCTTTAATCAGATGGTTTCCAGACCTGCTGTCCAATGTCTGTGAAGGTATTTCGTTAAAATCGATTTCAGTTTTTTGAACTGAAAGCCTATTTGTCACAGAACCTGTCCTCCAGGTGTACCTGATGGAATATAGTCACATTCACTCTCGAGCAAGGTGGCTGCCTAAGCTGTGAGAAGACAGCAACTGAGAGAAATTGATGAGTAGGTGCGAGGAAAGGCTTGTGTATCGGTGTGTTTAAGGGCAACTCTTCCAAATGATCCTCACTTAAGACAAGCTCTGACTTCGGTGGCATTTTTAAAAGAAAAATTCTGAACTGAATTCTTACTGTAACCAGTCAGAGAGACTTTCACATGTCATAAGTAATGTGAAGAATACCCAGGAATTAAAAAAATAAATATTCTTGTGTAGGTTTTGTACATGATAGCAGGAAGCTTTTACTGTGTAGGAAGCCTGAAGTCTTTTTATTATTCTACTATGGTGATGATTAAACATCAAAAAGGTTTGTTACTAGAGGCTGTATTTCTTCAAGGGCTAATTTTAATTATTTTTAACTTTTCAGCTATTTAACATTTGTATCTGCCTGTTTTCAGATCTTTCCTTCTTATACATAGCAAGTAAGTATAAGAACACTGAGGAGGGAACATCAAACAGGAGAGTACTCAAATCTCTACTTAAAACACAAAATTAATCTCAGCTGTAGCTATGGAGCCAGAATTTCTGAATGATATTATCCTCATATCACCTGGTAATAATAAAAAGAGGATATTTATGCACAGCAACACTACCTATTCCAAAAATATCTTCATGCTAGATTCAGTGGCAAGTACCAAGCCAGGTTCTCCACTGAGGACAAAGTTTAATGAATTCTTCCACACTGACACGATTTTTTTCAGCTCAGAACAACCTTGCTGATTATTTGAAGATTAACATGAGGAACATTCCTTCCTGCAGTTCATCAGAGCGGTCAGCATCCAACAAAGGGCATAACGAATATTATCTCCTGTATATCAACAACAGTGCAGCTGAATGCTACTGAAGACGCCAGCAATTGGGAGGAGGCTTGGCAGCAAAGGCAGCAGTTAAATGGGATGTTTATTGGATGTCTTCCACCAGCTGCACTGCGTGGTGGCTTGAGTGTTAGATTATAAATATTTCCCCTTGTGAAAAAGGGAAGTTGGCTGGATGAACACTGATTCAGCAGCCTCGGCAGAGATTGGTGTGTAAGAAAGCAAGGAATGGGAAGCATTGAATTAGGCCTGGGAAGTCCCCTCTCTCCACAGGCACATGAGCAGAGCACTTATCTCTGGAAGCTAGTCAGCATGGCACATGGGCAACAGGAGTATTAATAACTCCTCTACAGCAAGATTTCTGGGGGCAGGATGGCTCACCCAAACCACAGCCTCCACAACCACTCAGTGCAGATGGGCAACTTCTGCATAGAGGAGTTCCTTCTGCAAGGGCAAACCGAGCTGTGGGGGTGCAGGAGGGACACCAAAACCCACAGAAGAAATAGTTTGGGAATACTGGCTTTCTCACTGCTGGCCATAGACAAGAAGTCATTAAGTCACTCCTAAACATCGTGCCAAAGGCCAGTGGGCCATGTGAGCCTTGCCACTGTGCCAGGCTCAGTAAGCATCAAAGACCTGGCTGACCATTGCCTGCAACATCTGATATGGAGAGTATCAGTAGACAGGCCTTTTGGTGAGCTGCACAAGAAAGGCCTTCTAGCTGGAGGGAAAGGAAATAAGCAATGAGGATGGAAAGGATGTGTAATTGCAGGTTCTCATCCAGCCTGCAGCATGGCTAGGAAGAGCTGATAAGGATCAAGCGGTAAGAGCAAGGTGGAAATTTCCTTTGCCCTGCAGAAGCCTTCCCAAGAGTTGTCAGTCATGGAATAGCTCTGGAGTTTGCCTCAGTGCTGGCTTTGTG
Organism: Manacus candei; assembly: GCF_025592945.1. NCBI lineage: Eukaryota > Metazoa > Chordata > Aves > Passeriformes > Pipridae > Manacus > Manacus candei. The sequence continues at coordinate 10,734,483 of NW_026138115.1, read as the reverse complement.
CAAGTGGCGTTGACTCACCAGGACAATTCTGGACCAGGGGGGTTTCCAGGAGGCAGGGGCTGAAATCCCCAGGGATGTTAGTCTAGACAGGGTGCTCTTCCCTTTGACCTCATTGAGGGCCTCAGCTTCCTCTTTATGCAAGTAACACCAGCTGCCAGGACAGGTTATTTTGAGCTATAGAACAGTTATGAAAGAGAAATGTGCTGAGGGTTTGAGGAAAAAGATGCTCCTGTTTTAAGTATCCTTTGCAGACCGCAGTTGTTGTGGATGTTGCTTGCTGCTGCTCACAGGAAACAATTTTTATTCCTGACATCTAGAAAGACTCAAACAGCCTGAGAATGGCTCCTTGCCTGATGCTGGGTGAGAGCTCGTAAAATGATCTCCAATTCTCCCAGGATAATCAGAGGGAAATCCCAGTAATTAAGTCTTCCGTCAAGTGTTGACGTAAGAAGGATTGCAAATTAATCCTGCTCCCCATTCATCTCATCCCAGCAGAGATCCTGCTAGTAAAACCAGTTCTCCAACAGCCACAAGGGGAATCCCAGACTGTATCCCAGTGCTCTCCTGCCCTTGCCTGCAACAAATACCCCTGATATTTGATGTTCATGTGTTACTTCTTTCATTCCTCTCAGTGTGAAGGAGAAGGCACAGGCGAGGTGTGAGTGCAGTGGAAGCATCAAAGACTTCTGACATTCTGTGCCATGGAGCTGTGTGACTCTCTCTCCACTTTCCCAGCAGCTGGTCCATGGCTGCCTCACCTGTCTCATAACTATTCTGCAACAGCCAGCCTGGCTTGAGGAGGGGTGACCTGTGGCTTGTGGGGAAAGGGCATGTTTTGTAGGCCCTTCTGTTCTATCCCATCCTTGCTGGTCCTTTCCACCTCTGTCTTCTCTGCTCTCTCAGAGGCTTTCTACTATGAATAAACTAGCACTTTCAGTGAAACAAAGGAACCTGATAACCTGGGCAGCCACAGGATGAATGTTCCCTGTCCAGCAGCAGGCAGGCAGCACTGGGAGTTCTGCCTGCACACAAAGTTGGGCAGCACTAGGCAGGATCCTGCTCAGGGCAGCATTGTAGGGGCACAAGGTCATGCAGACACAGATGTTGGTGGCTTGGGGGGAGTCACACAGACTTTGGTACCAACACAGGAAAGCTGGATTTTGCTGCACAGTCATATGAAGCCCTTTGATTCCCCAGCACCCTTTCTGAACTGCCTCAGTGAAAATGCAAAACCAGCCTCTGCCACTTCAGTGACTCCCCATCCTGTGAACTTTGGGCCCAAGGAGAAGAAGATAACAGATGGTGCAGGGGCACACTGGGTGTTCTGCACTGTATGGTTGACATTTGGATTGCAGCAGGGCAATTCCTTAGAGATCAGTGAGGTAAGATAACAGGCAGTGATGGATACTCAGCAAACAGTGTGTGAGCAACTTCCAGGTGGTCTCACCAGGCTCAGGGCAGAATTGAGTGAGAAGGGACCCCACCACGTGACACAGATATTCCTCCGCTCATCCAGGCACTTCTCTCCTGATGAGCCTTTCAACTCCAGGAACTCATGGGAGAGATGAACAGATTTCATTTGCTCTGTGTGGTTTTGGGGCTTTTTTTTTGAGCCCAGCCTGAGGAACTGCTACTGTGACTGCCTACCTCACCTCTTACCATGCTGCCATATATATCTGTGATTCCTGCCTCCAGGCTCTGCCTGGGAGCTGAGCCACCTCTCCAAAAAGAAACTTATCCAGCAGTGCCATGTGACAGAGGTGGAGGGGGAAGGTGGCAGAGCACCAGGGGACAGGGCATAAATTACCTTCATAAGTGGTACATGTCCCTCAGGCCAGGAAACCAGTTTAAACCTTTTGCCCTTGTTGTTGTTGTTGTTTTTCCATAAATAAAGATTAACATAGAGATTTTCTCCGGGGCTCTTGTCATCTTTACTGTTTGACAAATATTAATTTGCTCACCTTCATAAACCTTTACCTTGTCAGCTGAACAAGGATGAAGACCATTAGCCCCAGAGAAGAGGATGCAACACCAAAGCACCCACGCAGACATGTGGACATCAGGGAAAGATGTGTCCAAAGTCACAGACTGGAGCAATGTCATAGAGTAGTGGACAAACACATTCCTGGCTCCCTCTCCTCTGTTCAGACCAGTAAAGCAGGCAATAAAAATCAAAGCCAACATGTCCAAAAGAGAGTTAGACACCTTCACCTGCATGTCCTTTGAACAATGACACTATTATTTTTACCTAGTAATCAGGAGCTTTGAGCAATTGAGGTTCCTCGTGTCATCAGGAAAAGGCTCAGATCTTTTCTGTGTGTCTACAGGGATGTAGGTGACTGTTTTCCAGCTTCTAGTCTAGGCTTTTATCCTGGCTTTTTTTTCCTGTTAATTTTTTTTCTTAAAGGAGTCTGAGTCTCCACACAGTGTTTTCTGAGTCAGCTTTTCACCTCCCTCCAGTACTACATATCCTGTAGCTCCACTAGGTTGCAAAGTCAGCAGACAAGGGGGGTTGGCCAGCTCTGTGTGTCAGCTTCCAGAGGACAGCAGCAGCTCTGGGTCCCAGCCCACAGAAGCAGGTTTGTTTGAAAGCTCTGACAGAAATATTCCTGCTCCAGCACTCCTCTCCTCAGGGGCTCGGCCTCAGAGACTATGAATCCAGAGCCTTCGGAGAAGCCCTGCTCTGTCCGCGGCGGTGTCCGTGCCTGAAAAGTGAGGATCAGTGCAGCGCTGAAGCCCAGCTTGAGTGTGAGCACTCAGGCTACATTCCCAAAAGGCAGCGATGAGGCGTGGAGCAGTCCTCACGAGCCTTCAGCAGCTGTGCTCCCCTCTGTTGCCTCCTCTTCTTCCACACATCTATCCCCTGCGGCCACACACCAGCCTCGCTGACAGATCTTACTTGAAAGCTTTGGCAGGCTGTGCTACTAATGGCAGAGCCCTGAGCCGGCTCCCTCTGTCTCCCTGGAGTCCCTGCGCAGACGTAGTTGCACGTCATGGCCTGCTCTAATTTTATCCGTGTTTGATGGGAGAGACGAACTGAGCAGCAGGGAGGCAGCTATTTTGGTTTTCTCTGTGGCTGTGGGTTATATAAAGCATCTTGCCGTGACCCTCGTCGCTTGGGAGCTGCTTTGCATTCCCTGTCTTGGCCGCCAAGAACCAGAGGCTCGGATGCTCGCTCCCGGCAGCCGAGACCTCCATGCGCGCTGTGGCCGCGTGGGGCAGGTGTGTCATGTGTGTCGCGTGTGCCAAGCGTGCGTGCGTATGGAGAGGCAGAGCGTCTCAACGGGATTCAGGAGTGAACATCTATAGGGAGACACTGGGTCTCCTCCTTGCCGTGCAGTGTGATGTGCGCCCAGGGGTTTCACCCATTCCAGCGCCTGCACATCACACGTGCACAGGGTCAAGCGGGCACAGGCTGCCCGGGATGTGCAAGCTGTGGCCGGCTGCCGCAGAGCACTGACGCTCTCATCTCACCCGGGCCGGAGGAACGGCTCCATTAGGTGGCAGCAGCAGCCACAGTAGGAGCAGCAGCAGGAGGCTGCTCTCCCAGTTGGACCTCTGCAGGTGTGCTGGAAGCCCGTGGGGCCACAGAGGAGCTCGGCAGGGCCAGCCAAGCACCTGGCACTGGGAGCCGGGCAGCGTGCTGCCATGGGATGCAGGGGCTGTGGAGGGCTCCTGCCCTTGCTATCTGTACTTTCTGGTGCTCTGTGGTACCTTGGTCTGACACTGGCTGAGCCCCCGTGACATCCCAGGGGCCGCTCCCTCGGCTGACCTCCCTCCCACACGTAAGGCACGACGTGGTAAGCAGCCGGCGGCGGTCCTGTCCCGTGCTAGCTGACCGCAGCGCCCAGGCTCCGCGCAATAGCCATTTCCCAACTGCAGGGGGCCGAGGCATTACGCAGGGCTTCTCGCCCGTGTGGGCCCTCCCGGGTGGTGTCTTCATCAGTGATGCTCCAACGCTTGGTCCCAGGCTGGTGAGGCAGGGCAACAAACTTTGGGCTTGCTGGCTTGGGAATTTTTGGCAGGAGGCGGCATGACTGGGACTCCTTCTTCTGTCTGGCACAGGAAGAGTCTGCCCACATCTAGGTTAGGTGCTAGAGCCCACTGCCTGGAGGGACTTTTGGGGAATGCCTCTTGCTTTTGTTTCTTGTGCAAGCAAGCAAATTTAATAGCACAACGTGGATTTGGAAGCTAATGTAATTAGGACGTGTCACGATGTCGATTGGCACCTCCCTGCTCCTCCAGTCTCCGGGTGCTGCATACCCTGTGCTCAGGTCTACTGCTGATTCACGTCAAAGCCGTCCTCTCCCTAATTACCCGGGGGGGTCAGGCCAGGATCCAGCCTGCTCCGTGGCTCTCCTCACTCCCACGCAGTTCCCGCTGGGCTTCCCGCCGTGGCACCGGCAGGACGCACCCACTTCCTAAAGAGTCACCTCCTGGGAACACCGCCGAGCCTCCGCGGTGGTCACCGCATCCGACTCCCTCCTGCTCCGGGCATGTGCCTGTCTGAAAGCCCATACCTTCCGCCTGGCCGTTCCCGAGGAGGCACTGCTGGGTGAGGGATAACCCGCAGGGCAAGGGGGTCTACGTGCAACCACCACCCACCCACCCAAGGAGCTGCTGGCTGGGCTCGTAGATCTGCATCCTCGGGGTGTCCTCAAAAGGACCCATATCTGTCCCTCATGCATCCCCTCCCTGGCGCCAGGAGCCCCAGTTCCCTCAGCACACCACCGCATCCCCTTCGCTGGCACGATCCCCGAGGAAACCGGCGGGCGCAGAAGGCATGCCGGAGGACGGACGGGGTGTGCGTGCAGGAGCGTGCATATGTGCACGTCAGGGAGAAGGAAGCGGGGCTGCGAGTGCTGGAGGCGTTGTGAGCGCCAGGCACAGGCTGACAGGCAAGGGCTGCCGCTCCCGTAGGAAGATAAACTGTTTCACAACAGTCACGATGACAGTGAGTAGTTCACTCCAGAGTGATCCTACTTGCTGGAGAGGGAGAGGACAATCAGCGCCGAGAGGAGTGTAGCCCAACCCGGGATACGGGGGAACATCCTGAATATTATGCGGGTGGATTCAGTGTGTCTGTGTGAAGGGAGTGTGTGATTTCTGTGGGGAGTGCGGCAGCCCTGTAATCCCCTACAGTCCAGGCCAGGCAGCGTGAGATGGGGAGCAGGGACAGGACAGGACTGTCACGCAGTAACACAGTAATGCAGCCCCCTCCAACACTGATGTGGATGCACCTCACCGTGAATGCTGCCTGGGGGCAACGTCACTAAAAAACTCCAGAACTGGTACTAGAGCAACCAAGAAATGCACAAAGAAACTAAAATGCTTCAGGGAGTGAAAATGTCATGGACTCTGGATAAACTGGAATGGGAGAGCAGCCAACTCACCCACTCTCAGTTCTGCAGGGAAGTGTAGACACACTCAAATATTGTGTGAAAGGATAGGTGACACCCCCAAGCCCTTCAGCAACAGCTCAGCTCCAGCGCTCCTGTCCTAGTGCAGCCACTCAGTACAGACTTGTCCCAGGCTTGGACTCACAAAGACTGCAGAGAACTGGAGCCCTATTAGCTTGAGGTCACCTGTGTGGCCATGCTTATACTTTTTTGATGCCAAGGCTGTTTGAAGTGGTCTAAGCAATCCCAGCTCCTCAGAGCTTGCTCACATCATCTCTGTTGTGCCAGCATAACACTATTCACAGCTGCCTGGCAAACCATATCCAGGAGCTGTTCTGGTGGAAAAGCCATCATCTTTTGTCTTCATGGGGTTAGTTGTCTTCCAGCACAGCTCACTGCAAGTCTTCTGAACAGCACTGTGCACCCTGGCTCAGCTCAGGAGGTGCTGGCTGTGTCTCCCAGATTCCAATCAGCTGATACAGAGGGAGTTGGGCAGCCGCCAGCACTGCACCCTTTGTCGTTCCAGCACAGGCGAGTGCCCATCCGCCCAGGTTGCAGCTCCACAGCAGTCTGAGCTGAGCTGATGTAGGCTGGCTTTTCCCACTCCTCCTGGCATGGGACCAGCCTTCTCCCTGCACTGGTTGCTGACTCCTGATTTTGCTCTCAGTAAATGGTAAAATGGTGGAGGAATGATTGAAAACGGCAAAGGGTTTTCTGCTGGCATTGCACAAGAGTCCTTACCCCATAGCTGAGAGCTGGACCTAGCAAGGAGTGAGAATGGGGTCCCGCAGTGAGGAGAGTACCCTGGCAGAAACTCAGCCCATGGCAAGCCTGAGCAGCAAGCAGCTCAAGCTGATCTCCAGCCTGGTGAAATAAAGTGTTCTATTTCCAGCCAGGTCAGCTCTCTGAACTGGCTTGCCACATGGCTGCATGCTCCTATGTCTAGTGCAAGGGAATGAAATATGTGACTTGGGCAGGAGAGGACCAGGAGTAACACAGGGCTACATGGCCGCCTCCTCACAGCTCAAGTCTCCAGCCGCTCATTCTTATCCCTCATCATCACTCAGATGAGCCTGTGCGCCACGGGGCAGGGCAGGTTTGGGAAGGAGCAGCTGGGGCAGGGCTGGGCAGAGGCGCTACTGCATGTTGAACTCCGTCCTCTGCCCTGCTGCTCCTTCCCTGTCCTCTGCCCCACTGCTCCCTTCCTTCAGGTGAGGTCCTGCAGCAGACAGGGTGGTGGCACTGTGGCAGTCCTGGCTGGCAGGATGGGACACTGGCAATGCCCGGTTTAATGAGATGAGGCAGGAGATAACGAGGAGAAGAGTACTCGGCTAATGGGTCTCTGTGGTTCCCTGCAGCCCAGGAGCTGTGAGAGCCTGTGCCAGCAGCACTGTTGCCTGCGCCCTGGGATGGGATGGGGCCAGAGGGCAGACAGCCTGTTCTGGTAAAAGGGGAACAGCAGGAGTAACTAGTGACATGTTTCCTTTCTCACTTCAGTGTGAAACATGGAGGAGAAACCACCCCCCCTACCATGGGTACCAGCTGCCTGGATGCATCTCAGATGGAACTGGAGCATCCTCCAGGTGCGGGTGTCAGTAGCAGGCCCTGCCTGGGGCAAGGTCTGTGGGAGGGTACACAACGTGGCGGGACATCCTTCTCACTGGCCTCAGTTGCCTTGGCAGGTGACTGGACATGCTCTGCATTGCAGCCACCAGACCCCAGGTGTGATCCCTGCCTTTGACCACCTACCTACACTTTCCCACACAGCCGCCAGTCTCCATGAGCAGGTGACCGGGTACCCACAGCATGCGGGGAGCTGCCGTGACCATGCAGAAAGCCTTTTCTCACGCCCGGTGATTACCTTCCCAAATACCGGCACTTCAGGCTTGCCCTTGAGAAGCAAACACTAATTTCAGCCGCACCCTTTCCTGCCCTGGGGCTGCAGGGCGAGGGTATCCTCAACGAACGCCGTGTTCACCGCGAGGGTGTGGGACAGGAACCATCCCTTGTAAAATCGCCGGGATTGAACCTGCTGCCCTCAGCCTGCCAAACTAAACAGAGCTGATGTAAAGCAAACAGCAATGACAACAGGCTGGCTGCTGGCGAGGGTTGGGCAAGCAGCTGGTTTCCAGTTTGCTGGCCTCAGCAGATGGCGGCGGCGGGAACAGTCCCTGGGAGTTCCCACCCCGCAGGCACCCGACGCCGAGGCTGGGGCGGCCCTGAAGTTCCCTCCTCTGCCGCCTGCCAGCAGCGCCTGAGCAACCCCAAATCAAACACAGCTTTGAGGATTTCCGGGGAGACCCCCGCCACAGGGGCCCACCCACCGGCATTCCCGGCCTCCCCCAGGCCAGGGCCCGCTGGGTGGGTCCCTCCTCCATCCGCCCTCCTTGTTGGGTGTTTCACTTAGGAGGGCTCTGGCCGCTACACATTGTAAGGGAGGAAGCTGATGTCAGAGGGAAAGAAGCCCGAAGCACACCCAAGGGCCAGCAGCCGGATCGGAGACAGGGTGCCAGGAGCAGGGCTCTCTGGAGCAGCCCCTGTGGCCCCGGCACGGGAGAAGTAATTAGTGTGTCTGGCTTCTTCCGGGCACCCCCGCTGCCGGTGGCAGGAGCATGGCTGGCACTGGGTGGTCTGCTGGGTGATTTTGGCATGGCAGGCTTTTCAGAGGCTGCTTCCACAAAGGGATGCAGAGGGGACCAGGCCACTCTTCAAGAGATGGACCAGAAAACACTGCAACATCTGGGGTTCACTTCTCACTGTTTGGTTCAAGGCTAGATTTCTGAGGCTTGCTGGACATGCACTTCACTCCTCCCCCCCCCCCCAGCAATCTGGATGACAGGCACAGTAGACCTGTGGCACATGTGCTAGGGGTCCTCATCCAGCACCTGCCGCACGGCAAGAGCTCATGCTCACTCCTCTCAGAGTAGCGTGGTCTTTGCGGCCAATCCATTCATCTGTCCGTCCATCCATTTGTCCCTCCCGACCCGTCCCAGGCCCGAGCTCTTCCTGCAGCTTCGCTGTTGGCACTGTCGGCCAGGCTCCCCAATTAAAAATAAATCCTCCTTCCCAGCGGCATTATTTTTAACCCTGCGTCCATCTCCCTTCTCAGGTTACCAGCCTGCGCCCTGCTGGCGCACGGGGCAGGGGTGCCCAGCAGCCACAAGCCGCCCGGGGGGCTGCCAGCTGAGGGGACCTCCGCTAGCCCCGCCGCACACCTCTCCCTTCTGCTCGCGGGGCCGGGCCGGGCCGGGCCGGGCCAGGCAGGGGTGCCCCGGCGGCAGCAGCGTGGGCAGGACGCCGGCCAAGGGACCCGGGCCACCGCAGGTCCCGCCCGAGCTCGGCTGCCGCCCCCCAAACAAACAACAGCCGCTCCCGCTGCCATGGCGACCGCGCCCCGCCCACCGCCGTGGAGACGAGGCCCCGCCCCTGCCGCGCGGCTGACGCGCACTCCGGCGGGGGGGGCGGGAGGAGGAGGCGATGACGTCCCGGGCCGTTACCACGGGAACCACGCGCCGACGTCACGGGTCTGTGTGTTGTCAACGTCCCGCCGTCTCCCGGGCAACGTCAGGCGCCCGGCGCGGCCCCGGCAACAGCGGCGCCATTGGCCGGGGCTGCGGGGGGCGGGGCCCGTGTCGGGACTGGCACCGCCCCCCCCCGCGGCCGCGCCGGGAGCGTGGGGCGCGGGACTGTGTCCCCGGTGGTCCCTTCTGCCTCCCGCCCCGGGCCTGAGAGGCCGAGCACGGCCAAGCACGGCCAAGCACGGCCAAGCACGACTGTCGGGGCTCAAGCCCAGCTGGAAATTCAACACCACGCACCCCTTTGCTCAACTCCCCTCTCTCCCCCTCTATCCGGTGGAATGGGTGGAGGTAAAACTTGGGGGGGGGTAAAATGGGAAGGTAGAACTTTTAGGTTGACATAAGAACAGTGTAATAATTGAAACCAAAGGAAAATACAATAATAATGGTAAGTAGTAATAATTATGATAATAAAAAGGGAAAGGAAAACCAAACAAGTGATGCACAGTACAATTGCTCACCACCCACTGGCCAATGCCAGACCCTAACACATTGCAGTGTTTTGTGTCTCTCTGGGGTTGCCAGGTCGACAGCACAGCTTTTTAAAATATTTTACTAGTTTTTCTGAATTCTGCACTTTTTTAGGGGTAAGGTATGTTGGAGCTGTCCACTGTCTTGGGTACTAGCCCATACAGTCCCGCACACCCTGCCACTCTGAACATGCAGGCCATCAGGGCAGGGAGAATGGAGGCCTGGCTGGGATGTTGGCATCAGCAAGTACCCCAAAACTCCAGCGGCCAGTGCAGGTGTGCCAGAGGGGCTTCCAGCAGCCTGGAGGGGTCCTGCACAGTCCTTCTGTGGGGCAGGAGGGAGGTGGTGGGCCCCGAGAGGGTGGTGTGTGTTGCAGTGACCAACACTTCTTTTCAGCTGCATGAGCCAAAACTCACAGCTCCATGCTCCACTTCCTCACCAGTGTTGTGCCATTCTTGCCAGGCTGCCTCCAGCTCTCTGGGAGATGCCAGGTTTGCCTGGGGAAGGCAGGAGGGAACCCCTGTTCCTGAGAGGAACCAGAGTCAGGCAGCCCTCCAGGTCACCCTACTGGGCTGTGTGTGCCTTTCTCTCCAGGCTGGTGCCTACCCACACCTGCACTGGCACAGGGAGGCCAGCACCGTCAAGTGCTATCTCACACGGATGAGAGGTGCCAGTTTTGCAGCAAACTGACCTCTGCTGAGATCCTAAAGCAAAAAGGGACAAAGCAAGTTAACCTGCCCCCACTGGCTTGGCAGTTCTGCCCCTGGCAGCCAGGCTCCCAGGAGGAGAGTACAGAGGACAAATCCTCCCTTTGCAATCACCAAGTCAAACAGTCCCAAAGTGGATTGCTGAATCTCTTCTGTGGGAGGTCTTTGAGTTTCCAGGCCTATATTCTCTGGCATGTCTATTGTCTTCATGTTTTCCATATGACCTCAATGAGGAATGAAGTGGGTGATGTACTGAGGTGCTGGTATGGGTCCGGATGATGGCAAGTGCTTTTCTCAACTTAGAACAACCTGTGAGCTGGTAGCAGTGAACAACAGAGACTCTCCTCTAGATGCTGTTCATTTTACAGAGACGGAGCAGAGCATCCAGATGATCTGTAAATGTCCTACTCCTCCCAGGTCTCTCTGCAGAAGCATATGCTTAGCACTGGTTGTGCAGATACTTAGGAACAGGTTAACACAAAAGATGTTTCCCCTCCCAGCAGCTACTCGTAGCCAAACCAAATTGCTTGACAGATCTGGACCCATGGGAAGGATCAAAGCCTCGAGGCTGGGCTGGCAGTGCTCTGCACTGTTTACATGTATGTATATTCATGGCACTGTTAACCCCAGATAATTTAATAATATTGAATTTCTTATTCGCTACATTTCTTAAATACCATTTAAGGAACCTCAGCTTCCTGGGGTATTCCCAATGTTTTTTTCTAGGGCAGAGAAGGCCAACTCACTGCGTAGCCATGCCTTATTATTTATTCTATTGCTTCGTTACTGGGGTCTCTATTCCTGCAGTGGCAGCATCTTTCCACAGAGCTGACAGCTTCCTTTGGCTCTGCCTCTGCCTCAAGTGCAGCCTGACTGTCCAGCCAGAGGTGCAGCTCAGGGAGTAAACATCTTGCTTTCAAATCTTGACATTTACTTTCAGCAGCACCAAATGAATGTGAGTCCCCTGGGGCCAGGGCAGGCTGAGTCTGTGAGTCCCTGCAACAGCCCCATCACTTCAAGAGTTGAAGACTCAAAAAGAGAGACCTCGCTTGTGTCCATGGCTGTCCTCTGGGGCAGTCTGCCCAGTGTGCTGGTCTCTGACACCAAATAGCACAGGAGGAAGGTGATCTGGGGACTACCTCCAGAGCTGTTTCTCCAGGCAGTGGCAAAGGCTCAGATTGTCCTTCTCCCTCCTAGGCTATCTTCAGCTTTGTGATCCTTTGTTTTTCCTAAGTCCACTTGAGCCTTGTCCCAGAGCACTCCCCAGTCAACAATTAGAAGGTTTCTGAGCTAAACAATCTTCAACATCCTGTCCCTTCTCTTCACTTCAGCTGCTTTGTTCTCCATCTGCAACAAAATCTCCTTAGCTAAGCACAGTGGCCTTTTCCTCCTTCTTCTCAGCACTTCCTTCTTTGCTACCCTTGGCCCATTTTCTTCAAGAGCCACTGCACCAATGGAGGAATAGGACCCTTTACCCAGACCCCAGTCAGTCCATGGAATAAGGATTGGTGCTGCTGCCCAGTCCCACAGGACTGGGCATGCTGCCCATGTAGCTTGTGCAACATGGCTGTCCAGCTGCCACCTTCAGAAAGCTCTTGGACATAACAGAAAGCCCAAGATTTCTCTCGATTGTGTGGGGTTTTATTGCAGGCATCTTGTGGGGTTCCATCAAGGAAATCACAGCTGTGCTTGCCTTGTTTGGATCTTGTTTGATTATCAGAAAAGTCCTGCATCAGCCTGTATGTCACTGGGTTTGAACGTGCTGCCTCTAACTCAGTACAAGCTTATTGCTTTTCATTTCAGGGATTTCACTTCTAAATATTGAGTGGTTCCAAAGTGTGTGGATCATTTTGTTACAGGTATTTCCTCTCCTCCTAGTTGGTCAGTGCCCTGGGATTATAACCGTGAGCATGCACAATGCCCTGGGATGGGCCTATGGCACTGGAGCTGGCGGGGAGATAAGAGATCACCTTGGCCACGGTGTTCCGGCTTTGTCGCACGAGCTGGCGGCAATGGCAGGAGTTTTGGAGTTTTGTCTGGAGAACTTTGTGCTTGAATTACTCTGAGTTATGAACTCTTGCTCGTGGGGCGATGGCTGCCAGCCTGGCCCTGGGGCAAAGGGGTGCGGAGGAAGTGCTGTGATGGGCAAAGCCATCTTTCAGACCTACTGGCTGTGAATGGTGCATGGGTCCATCGGTGTGCGGAACAAGGTCCAGCCGTGCCTGGTGAGCTAGCATCCACCATGGTGCAGGCAAAGCATAGTAAGAATGGGTGGAATGGCTCAGCTGCATCATCTGCAGTAATTGGTGGCCGGTGGCATGTGGCTGTGTGACCACGAGATGCCGGGATGTCTCTGCTCGCAGTGTTTATTCTTTAGGATGTCCCTGTCACACACCGAGCTGCTGTGAATATTAATTACTGTTTATACTTTGTGTTGGATATGTGCTGCATTTTTCAGACCTGCAGAGGTGGGAGCCCTGCCCTCCTAGAGGCTCCCAGGCTAGGTGGGAGGATGACAGCTTCAGTGTGTCTTGGGAGGAACTCAGGCCCCATGGATAACATACTAAGGGCCCTTCCTCCACCCTCTATCCCCCAGCCACATCAACAGAGGGGGCAGGCCCCCACTGCTGGTTTATCAGCCCCCTTTCCTGCTTTTCCATCTTGTTTTCTCCTGACACCTGCAGACCCTGCCTGGCTCCACAAGCTTCCCTGGAGCTGGGTGGATGGAGGGGGTCCCTGAGAGTGAATGCAGTGGGGGAAAGTGGGAACAGTGGGAGTGCAGGTGTGCCAGGGGAATTTCAATAATGTCCCTGGAGCCTGCCCTTAAAGTCTGTACCGCAACAGGTGCTCAGGTTGTTGCGCAGATACTCTAATAGTAAGGGCAGGTTGCTTGGCCAGGCAGCGATGGCTTTTCAGTGCAGAGGAGCTACTTCTTGGTGTCCACAGCAGTGTCCCTCTTGTGCCAGCCCTGCTGCTGGACTCTGATTCCCAGGTCTCCTTCCCATTCACCCCAGCAGCCTCTGGTCAGCTGGAGGCAGTGTCCATGACATTGTGTGCTTGGAGAGGGAACATAGAACCATGCTGCAATCAGCACTCCTGACAGAGAGTGGGTTGGGACTGTCATGTGGCTACCAAAGGGCCATGCCACTGGCATGAACTTCCCCTAGCGGGTGGCCAAATTTAGGCACAGCCATCTCCTGTGCCTAAAGTGGGTTTTGGCTGTGTGGGTTGCACTGGTCCACACACCTCAGGTGCTTTTCTGCCATGGTTTTCCTAGGCCAGGTTCAGTCATGAGCTCAGACGGAGGAGGGGTGTGAAAGCAGGGCCAGGTTCCAGTGCTGCACTCAGGGGCTGAGGAGCTCATTGTTCTGTTGTAAGACTCAGAGATGCAAGCTTTCCCATCTCCCTGTTTGGTGGGAGGAAAAGTGGAGGCCAGGCAGGTGGAGGGGTCCCACTGGTATGTAGGATAAGATCTTCATTGGATGGGTGCTGTCCTTCTGCCCTGACAGAACCATCATGGTCCATTCCTCAGATCACGCTAATTTGTGAGGGCCTAATGCCTCTGCTCATTCCTGGCTGGCAAGGGGGTCGAGGAGTCTGCTCTGCTGGCATGTTAGTGAGGGCAGCCCTGTCACCCAGACAGGAGGATTCACACTCTGTTTTGTCCCTGTGGTACCACCTGCTTCCTTTTTTTGTTCTCACACACACTGCGGTAAAATGTGCACACCCCGTGTTTGGAGCAAACGACAAACCCACGTCATGTGTTTTCGCTTTCTCTGTTTCGTTGCTTTCACGTGTTAGAAATGTGCGGCGTCCGTGCACTTTCCGTTTGGTACAAACAGATCACGCTTGGTCGCCAGCAGAGATGGCAACAGATGGTTTGCTTGGGCACCACAAAAATATTTTGGGCTTTGCTGAAGTGGGTTCCCCTCCCTGATTTCCAGGCACTTCTTCTGGGGAGGGCAGTTTGGCTAGAGAGGCCCTGGGGCAGTTTGCAGACAGCAGCAGGGCTAAAGAGGGATTTTCTGAAATGTGCCTGGCAAATATCTGGGACTTCGGACTGTGTTGGAGGTTCTTGCCCCTGCTGGGAACCAGTGCATCTACCTAGGCCCTGCTGGGGACGTAGCTGCAGACGTTTGGCCTGTTGCTCACTGCTGGCAGGGGTGGCAGGGTCCTGGCTTTGCTAATTTGCTGGCACATCCCTTCTCTGGGCCATACTGAGGGGGGACCTCCTCACTGCAGCCTAGGTCTACTGAAGAGACCATGCTCACCTCGCTACTTTGTCAGCCAGCATGGGGGGAATGCTGGTCAGGGTGAAGAACCCTTGGCAGCACAGGAACCTGGGTGGCTGATGCCTGCCCAGAGAGGGACTAGCCCACAGGCCAGTGCTGAGCTGGTGAGAGCAGCACTGGCCCCGGCGGGTCCTTTCCCAGGGAGCGGTGTGGGCCGTGAGCTGCGGCAGTCCTTGGCTGTCCCCTCTGCTCTGACGGGCAGCTCAGAAATAGCAGCTGGCCCAGTTCTCCCGCCCCCGTGGCCCAGATCTCTAAGAACGGAGGTTGCTCGCGCAGCAACAGCAACAGCAACAGCAGCAGCATCAGGCGCTGCATTTAGCCCATGAGCTCAAACAGAGGGAGAGGCTGCCAGCAGGATCCCAGCCTGGCTGGGTGACGCTCCTGCCTAGAGACTGCGCTGCAGGCTCTGTTTGTTGCTGTAAACACGCTCGCTGCTGCAGCTTCCCTGTTACTATCTATAGCCGCGATCTCTTGGCTCCCGTGCAAGGCGAGTCTGCGGTCTGGCTCCCACCTTAGCCTGACCTGAGCCAGGGCTGCCTGACATCCCCATCGTGGGTGGGTGTCTCCGGGCTTCGCTACAACGAGGATCAAAACAAAGCCCAAACTGGAGGAAAGGACGAGCCTCACCCCTCTCTCCTCGTCGGTGTTTTCCCGGTGGCCCCTTGCCCATGCCCTTGGCGGCTATCCCAGCGCCTAGGAGCGCTGCTCCCAAGCTCTCCCAACCTCCCCGGGGGGCTGCAGCCCCCCAGGCTTCCCTGGCAGGGCTTCCCGCCGCCCTGTGCCATTACCTTCACTCTCGACCATTACTCGCGTACATAATAAACAAGTCAAAAGTGACACATGAGCGTAACGCATTCCTCGCTGCAGCTAAAGGGGGTAGGTTGGGCTTTCCGTGCGTAGGGTCCGCCGAGTACCCGTGCCCAGCTACGGGCAGACCCTGCTCAGTGCTGGCGATAGGGCTTGCCTTGCAGCGCAAAGCGTACCCCTGCCCGGCCGGGCCCCTTCTTCGCCGCCTTCCTGGGGGCACCTTGCTCCGCGGCGGGGCTGTGCGGGGACTCGCCGAGGGGAAGGGGCCACCTGCGCGGGGACGGCGCCCCCGGGGGCAGTGTCAATGCCCCGTAACCCCCGCAGGGCCTCGCCAGGCGAGGGGGGGAGGGGCCGCCGCGTCCCGAACCCTCCCATCCCGTCCCGTCCCGCGCGCCGCCCGCCCGCCGCACTTGGCTGCAGCCTGGAGCGCTTCCCGTCAGTCACGCCCCCTCGCACAGGATGTATCCCATATAAGGATATCTGCGTCAGTGGGTTCCCGAGCCCGGCCCTACCACTCCGCGCGGGGGGGAAGCCCCGCCACCGCCCCCCCCCCGCGCTGTCCTGCGGCCTCCATGCCCCCGCGGCCGCCCCCCGTCCCCCGCTGCGGGTTTCTCCCGCGGGGGGCGGTGGCAGACGGCGCGCGGCGCGGCCCCGGGGAGGCGCGGGGCGGGCGCGGGGCAGGCGACCACCCCCGCGGCCGCGGGTGGCGTGGCCCTGGTGACGTCGGCGGGAGGGTATAAAAGGGAGGCGCGGCGCGGTACTCCAGCAGCCCAGGCAGCCCCGGCGGTGAAGCGGAGAGACGCGCGGCGCGGACCGGGCACAGGGACGCACGCAGCCGACTCCTCCTCGCTTCACCCCCAAGGACGCTTCACTACCGTCGCGTCACCTCTCGCCACCGGCTTGCACGCACCGTGCCGACATGATGTACCAGGGATTCGCCGGAGAGTACGAGGCAGCGTCCTCCCGCTGCAGTAGCGCTTCCCCGGCCGGGGACAGTCTCACCTATTACCCCTCCCCGGCAGACTCCTTCTCGAGCATGGGATCGCCCGTCAATCCACAGGTGAGGCTCCGAACGCGCCGGCTGCACCCTCGCCGCGGGGCAGGAGCACTCGGGAGGGGAGGGGATGGGACGGGACGGGACGGGACGGGAACGGGCGGCGCGGGGCTCGCGGTGTCCGCGGAGGAGGTCAGGCCGGGGACTGTGCGCGGGGAGCGGCCCCAGTGCCCAGGCGGGGCGGGCGGGGGGTGCCGTGGCTCGGGCCGCGCTCTGCGGCGGGTGTGTAAAGCGGCTTCATTGATGAAACGCGAGTTCATTGAGGAGACTCCGGAGCAGCGTCTGCGTCAGCGCAGACGTCAGAGATATTTATAACAGGCCGCTCTCGTGTGGAGCCGGCGCTGGCAGCGCGGCGCCGCGGCCCCGGGGACGGCGGGGAGCGGCCCGGGCGCCCCGCTGACGGCACCCCCCCTTTCCTCTGACCTACAGGACTTCTGCACCGACCTGGCC
Organism: Manacus candei; assembly: GCF_025592945.1. Lineage (NCBI taxonomy): Eukaryota > Metazoa > Chordata > Aves > Passeriformes > Pipridae > Manacus > Manacus candei. The sequence continues at coordinate 10,717,728 of NW_026138115.1, read as the reverse complement.
GCCTCCAGCGCCAGCTTCGTGCCCACGGTGACGGCCATCTCCACCAGCCCCGACCTGCAGTGGCTGGTGCAGCCCACTCTCATCTCTTCGGTGGCCCCCTCCCAGAGCCGCGGACACCCCTACGGCGTCTCGGCGCCCGCCACCTACTCCCGCCCCGCAGTGCTGAAGGCGCCGGGCGGCCGCGGGCAGAGCATCGGCCGCCGGGGCAAAGTCGAACAGGTGAGTGGGGACTGGAGTTCTTGGGGGAATGGGAGGTGCGCGGCTCATGGACTGTCCCGGCCGGGGACACTGGGCTAACAGCGGGACTGAGCGGCCTCTCTCTACCCGCAGCTGTCCCCGGAGGAGGAGGAGAAGAGAAGGATCCGCCGGGAAAGGAACAAGATGGCAGCGGCCAAGTGCCGCAACCGGCGGCGGGAGCTCACCGACACGCTGCAGGCGGTAAGTGCTGCCCGGGAGGCGGCGGGGGGGTGGGGAGAGGGGGTACCCGGGGGGCGGGGGTGGCAAAGACGAGGGGGACTCCAGCCGGGAGCGATGCCGGCCTTGGCTGACAGCCTGCTCTCTCTGCAGGAGACCGACCAGCTGGAGGAGGAGAAGTCTGCGCTGCAGGCAGAGATCGCTAACCTGCTGAAGGAGAAGGAGAAGCTGGAGTTTATCCTGGCGGCCCACCGGCCCGCCTGCAAGATGCCCGAGGAGTTGTGCTTCCACGAGGAGCTGGGGGCTGCCACCGCACTAGACCTGGGCACCCCCAGCCCCCCCATGACAGAGGAGGCTGCCTTTGCTCTGCCGCTGATGCCTGAAGCGCCACCGGCCGTGCCGCCCAAGGAGACCGGCAGCAGCGGGCTGGAGCTCAAGGCCGAGCCTTTCGACGAGCTGCTCTTCTCCACGGGGCCGCGGGAGGCCTCCCGCTCCGTGCCTGACATGGACCTGCCTGGAGCCTCCTCCTTCTACCCGTCGGACTGGGAGTCGCTGACTGCTGGGACCAGCGGTGAGCTGGAGCCCCTCTGCACCCCCGTGGTGACCTGCACCCCGTGTCCCAGCACCTACACCTCCACCTTCGTCTTCACCTACCCCGAGGCAGACGCCTTCCCCAGCTGTGCTGCCGCGCACCGGAAGGGCAGCAGCAGCAATGAGCCCTCGTCTGACTCCCTCAGCTCCCCCACCCTCCTTGCCTTGTGAGGGGCTCCAGCACTGACTGACCTGCTGGGCCCCATCCGCTGCCCATGTACCCCCACGGACTTGCAGCTGTGCCCCAAGGGGCTCCCCAGGCCTGGGGAGGGCCCTGCCACCACCACCCCCTGTCTGGCCTGGTGCCCCGGGGCCTGGCAGAGCGTCATGCACCGAGGTCTCGCACCTCTTCCAGAGATGTAGCAAATCGCATGGAGTTTGTCTTGTCCCCAGTGGCCCATCCATGAGAGCTGGTAGTCTGTAGCATGTCCCACATGGCTGGGTAGGTGACTCCCTCCCCTCCTTAGTATCACTAGCATTAACTAATTAATCTCTTGGTTTTAAATGATTGGAATTTAACCTGGTGCTGGGTATCTCCAACTCGTATCTAGTGCAGCTGATTAACAATAACTACTGTGTTCCTGGCAATATCGTGTTCTGATGACTTAGCAATGACCCATCTTACGTGGGGGGAAAGAGACTCTATTTTATTTTCTAGTAGGTAGATAAATAGCTATATCCATGTACTGTAGTTCTACATTGATGTTCATTGTAACTTTACTGATCATGCATTGTTGAGGTGGTCTGAATGTTCTGACATAAGTTTTCCATGAAAACGTTTTTATTGTGTTTTTAATTTATTTATTAAGACGGATTCTCAGATATTTATATTTTTATTTTATTTTTTTCTACCTTGAGGTCTTTTTTGACATGTGGAAAGTGAATTTGGATGAAACTTAAGCATTGTTTGCTTATTATTGTTCAGAAACATTGTCAATAAAAGCATTTAAGTTGACTGCTGGACCTGTCCTTGTGTTACCTTTTGCATTGCTTGCCTGTGACCTCAAAGGAGTTCCCCAGCCTCTAATTTGGGCTGGGCTTTGTAAACTGCAGACTGCTGCTAGCTGCCTGAGGCTTAGGATGCATCAGGGTGGGAATACCACTTAGGCCAGCCCTGCCCTTGTCCTAGTGTTAGTCAGGGCTGGCTGCGGTTACACCCTTCCCACCCATCCTGGTGGGCAGTAGGGTCACTCCTTATGGCCTTTCCCATCTGATCTGTCTGGCTCTGGTCCCCTCCTGTGCCTCTGTGTGTCACCTGCTGTGGCCTTTCAGCAACTAGCTGGAGGTCTTGCTGGAAAGGAGGTGAAAGTTCATGTCTCTGAATCAGGAAGGCCATGTCCAGGCTGGGGCCCCTATGATCATTTGCATGTGCCTACAAGCCTAACTTCCTCCTCCTCCCTTGGGAAGAGTGGGCATGCACCTTGGCTCTGGGTGCCCCTGGATGTGGTCTGGTTCTTTGGGACAGGAGAGGAGGAGAAATGCTTGTGCACTTGCTTCTCACTTTAGGCTAAATGGTATAAGGCAAACCACTGCCCTTGCCCTTCAGTTTCCATTAAAGCCAACCCAGTCCTTGAATGAAAGTTACAGCAAATGGCACAAACACACACTAGGAACATAATTCCTCCCTGGGATTTCTGCAATGCTGCCTCTCCTGTCTAAGTTAGTTTAGGGGGGATTGCTATTCTCCCTCATTCCTGCTGCTTGTGCAGTGAAACCTGTGCCCCTCTGGCAGACAGCAGCTGGGCCAGGTCCACCCTGCATGCAGAGCATGAGTCTGCTCCCTCCCTAATAGCTGCATGTGAAGAATCCCATGAGAGCAGCAAGGCTTTGCTGACACTCCCCAGCCCTGTCACTCCAGCTTCAGAACTCCTTTCTCAAGATGAAAGATGCCACCTGCACTGATATGTGTGTCCAGCTGAAGGCCACCTTGACACCATGCTCTCAGGAAATTTTGGCAGGCTGGTATTCAGGGCTGGGTTTCTATAACTCTGCATTTCCTGGTCACTGCAGCAGGCTCTGCTTTTTTCACCCCTTCCCTAATCAGAACACACACAGGATGTACCTCATCTCAATAGCGCATACTGCAGCTCCATGGCTTGCTCAACAAGGCCTGCCCTGTTCAAAAGCAAATATTACACTGCAGCTTCCTGTCTTTCAACAATAATCTGGAGGCAGAGCTGACAAGTGATGAAGAATAACCCCAGTCACTATTGAGGAGCTACTTTCACATTGCCACTTGACTTGATGTGGGCAACACCCAGGTGCAACAAATGCACAGTAGCACTGAGCCATGAAGCAATCATGTAGGTGTAGCTGCAAGATAGTCAGACTTATGTGACAAGTAACCTCGTGAAGTCAGTAAATCTGGAATCACAACGTGCTATCTTGCTGAAAGACCATCAGGTTCAGAGCTGGAGAATTCAGAGGTCTTCAAGAGCCCATGCATGCTGTTGAAATCATGACATCCAGCAGAGGCAGAAAGGAGCAGGGGTCCACACAGTCCCAAAATACCACACACTCCCCTCAAAGTGATCCTGGTCCCATCATCTCTCACAATCACCGGAAAGGTTAAAGCAAAATCTAGAGTTGAATTCGGAGAGACCGCAGTCCTGCCTCCTAACCAAGGCTTTTCTTTAACAGCAGTGACAGCAAGTGCCAAGTGTGTCAGCTTTTGCATTTGTTACGCAATGATGTCAAACTCGGGGTGGCACTACATGAGACATGTCTAACCCCAGGCTCCAGCCCTACTCCTTGCCTTCAGACATGAATGACCCAGAATTCAGGATGCGCTACATAAAATTTATGGTGTGTCAGGAATGTGATTTATCTGCTTCCTAGAATTTGAGAATTATGTAGTGAAATTGCAGTTAAACCAGTGGGAATCTTGCCACTAACTTCAACAGAGCAACAATCTCTGCCTGCAGTGGATTGCACGCATGTGCTTCAATTACTATCTGTATCTGATACATCACACAGATACTGACACAGAGCTTTGTGAAACAAAACAGTGAAACGAGATAAGGCAAGTAAGAAACGCTCGTGTTATTTCTGACAGCTCCTGTGCTCCTGATGCCTCTGAGGGTAGTAGGGTAATTAATTCTTAGAAATGTAATTGCAACATGAATAACAAAAGAACAGGATAACTGTTACCAGGAGTTACAAAAAGTAGAGCTGTAAACCAACATGAAGATCCTTAAACGCGTTTATGGCAGAATAAAGACGGGCTGCCCAGCTAAGCCACCCCGGGTACCGCAGGGTGCTGCAGATCCAGGGCTGCCTCGGTGCTGGCAGCAGCCGCAGCCCCGACACGGTCCTGCGAACCCCCACCTCCCGCCTGCGGCGCTCCTGCCCCCGGGCCGCGGCGGGGTGGCCGTTGCCGGTACCTGAGATCAGCGTGGCGGTTCCCGGCGTCGGGAAGGCCCCCTCGCAGCCCGCGGGACTCTCCCGGCGGGAGCTGCGGACACAGGGCGGGCACAGAGCGGGCCATGCCCACACCCCCGGCCCGCCCCGGGCCCTCTGCGCATGCGCGCCGCCGTGTTTACTGTTTGGTTGCCGAGGCGGCGCGCGCGGGCGCGCCAGGGACGTGACGTGACGTCCCGCGCCCCGCGGGGACGCCGCGAGCCAGCGCCATGACGCGCGCGCTTCCGGCCGTGCCCATATATGGCAAAGCGGCAGCGCGGCGCTTCCCGGGGCGGCGCGGGGCGCGTGAGGCGGGAACGGCGCGGGAGGGAGCGCGGGGGGACGGGGGGGCACCGGGACGGGCGGCCCCGCCCCAGGATGCCCACGGTGGGCTAACAAGGGAGCCTGGTCCCCGCTCCCCCCCGCCGGCACTCTCGTTCCCTTTGTGGGCTGAGGTGTCCGGAGAAGGAACGGGGGTTTTCCCACAGCTGGGGGCTGAGACCCAGGCGGGCTTACGCGTAACGGCTTGTAGCTCCTGCTGTCCCTAAGTTTCCCTGGCAGCACCCCTCCACCTGGAAATCTCCGTAGTCAGCTCTGAGCTGGAAGAATTGACCTGTGATGGTGGAAAATCAAAGGTGATGGAATTTGACTTAACATTAAAAATAAAAAGGCATAATGAACAATTGGCTTTTATCTCCATTAGGTGAGAGAAAATAATTACCTTTTTTTTTTTTTTACATACACATAGCACAAGAGCTATGACTGCAGTGTACCAGATGACCAGGCACCTGTATCCTTGAACACTTGCTCTGCCGGTTCTCATGTCATTTGTTTTGTTGTTGCTTTGCCAGTAAATCTGACTCTGCTGCTTTCGGTCAAAATGGAACGGGAAGCCTGACAAAAAAGTCGTGAGAGCCAGTCAAAAATAAATGGATTATTCAGAGGAAATAAAGTTCTGGAAAAAAATTAAATTAGTATTTTGATCTGTGCTCACTGTAGAGGTACTTAAGAAGATTCCTGTGCTTATACTTGATTTTGTGAAAGATTTATCAGAGGATACGTTTCAAGGTGAAGGGCTCGTAGAAAAGGTTATGTAACCAATGGCTAAAATAAAAAGCAACAAACAGTTGGACTTCATGATGTTCATCAAAGAGTTCTAAGAGAAGTCAAGACTTAAATAGCTGAACTGCTTACTAATAGCTTTGTATAACACTGTATTTAGAAGCACTTTTATAACAGAGAATGGGAAAATAGTTAATATGCCAATTAAAAAAAAAAAAGCATCCTGAAAAGTTCTGGAGAGCTGCTGAGCAATGAGCCTGTTATCTGTACCAGGCAAATTAATAAGAACTGTTTAAAAACGTGAGCTAGTGGGTGCAGGGAGAAAACAGTGTACTAGGAGAGCTGGCAGAGCTTTTCTAATGAGAAGTCCTGGCCTCGCACATTGGAGTCCTGTGAGGAGTCAGCAAAGCATGTGGACAAGAGAGATTCAGCTGATATTGTCTACTTGGGTTTCTAAAAAGCATTTAAAAAAATCTATCAGCAAAAGCTTCTGAAGAAACTGTCGAATAAGACGAGAAGTTTTCACACAGGTAGATGACTGCATTAAAGCCAGGTGTCAGCAAGACAGAGCAAAAATGTTTCTCAGTAGAAGGAGTCAATATGCAAAGTTCCAAAAGGATCTGAATTGGAGCTTGTGAACTGAAAGGAAAGGTAGTAAAATGTCACAATAAAAAATGAGTGGGTAATACAATTTGATGTACATACATGTAAAGTGTTTTAAATGGGAGATAAACAATCCTAACTTCAAACATACAGAAACAGCCTAGCAGCTGATTTGTCATTTGGGAACAAGATGTTGGCATAATAACAGTTCTGTGAAAACCTCAGCTCAAGGCTTGGTAAATGAGCAAATCAAGTGTTAAGAGATAAGGAATAAGAGGAAAGGAATAAAGCAGAGAGTGTCATTATGGCACAGGACAAATCCACAGTGTGCCAGTGCTTTGAATCCTGTGTACAGTTCTGATCTTCAGAAGGATGTAGAGCACTGTAAGAGGTGCAGAGAAGTAAATGAGTGCTATGAGGTGTGGGACAACTTCTGGGTCAGAAACAGGTAAATTAACTAGGACTCTTCAGCTTTACAGAGTTACAAATGAGGGGAGGTTTCTTTCAATGCAAGAATGATGTATAACAAATGAAGCTTAGGGAAGACTTGGGATAAAACCGAACTTGACAAGTTTGCTCATTCCACATTGTGGATACTCGTAGTAAACTTTATGGCATGATTTTGTGGATACTATGAGGGTTTTTTTGGGAATGAAAAGTCCAGAAAATGAACACAAGGAAAAGCTAGTGAGGACTATTAAATACAGAAATATCCCTTTGGCCGTGGAAGTCCTGATTTTGAAATTTTTGGGGCTTTAGGGAATACTGTGGGGAGGCAGCACTACACCCTGACTTTATCCTTACTACTTTCTTCAGGTGGTTGCTGCCAAGTAGTGTCAGAAGACTGTGGCTGGTAACAGAGAGGGGTAAAAGCTGTGCTTGATCTCATCAAAAATGACTATTTCTATGTAGGTGTTTAAGGATTTAGCCGAACTGTTGCTCTTTCCTGTGCTTCCTTATTGTAATGGTGTTTGAAATTTGTTTAAATTACCACAAGATGTGATGTCATATGTCCATGTGCCTTATCTGTTCAGATCTTTTGCAGATAAGGTTGTTCTCTGAGGGTGCTTCCGGCAGGCCTTCCAGGCATAGGTAGACTGGTGACCCAGTGAGGTGCTGAAGTGAAACCAACAACACTCATTCTTCTCATTTGGAAACAGCGGATGTCCACAAGGGACCTGGATATTATATCAACAGGATATCATGGGAAAACAAAAGAAGGTCGTAACTAGCATGTGGACAATATATCTTTGTTATTTCCAGTTAAGGAGCTCGTGTTTTGTCATGTGTCGTCCCATCCCCCCCTGCACCCCCAGAATCTTTAGTCTGCAGAACAACAGATTTACAGCTCCTCTACACTGATTATATTTGAACTCTGTTTCTATATAAATGTTTTTTAACTTGTTCTGTTGGCTAAAGATAACCAGCTGCAACATTAAGGGAGTAATTTTAATTCTGATTGCATTGCCTCTTTCACTTGGTGAGGATTTAGTGCTTTTTAAATAGCCCATCTTGAATCTTCTCATGCTAGGGAATAAGGGAAGTGAAACCAACTTATAGTATTTATCTGGTTTTGTTTGTGAAATTAAATATTTCTCCTGAATAGGTAAGGGTATTTTAAAGCCCATAAAATACAGTATCAGTGTTAGAGCATGTAATCTGAAAGGTACGTGGGATTCAGATATTGCAAGGTTATTTGGGTTTTTAAGTAAAACATTATTTTGACACTGCTCTGAAGTATTCAGCATGAGAATGATGCAATTCCTGCTATGAAGTGTTTGAACTCTAATTGTAGGAAAAATGACAGTTGCCAGGAGTGCACTCTAGAGAGAAGGACAAGATCTGTTACAGCACTTAGGCATGTGGTATGGCAGTTGGATTAAAATAGTAATGTAACCTAATGATGATGTGTCACTAACCTCGAGGACACCAGGGAAGATAAACCTAAGTAATTTGCTGTCATTACATAAGAACTGAGTGCAAAGCCAAGAATGGGTTTTCAGCACAGATAAGGATTTCACTCTAAGACTTGCAAAGAATTCAGCTCTTCAAAACTTTAACTATTCGTGGGAGTCTCAGATCCTCCCATCCTTCCCCTCCTTGTTTGTTTGTTTTCCTGCTATTTGTCAGCAAGTTCCAGGGTCCACGAGCTTGGGTTCCTCGGCTATGCCTGTACTGCTAAATCAAAGGGGATAGGAAGCAAACATGGGCATTTGACTGCTGATTTTCCACTCTGCTTTATTACACAGTAATAACTCTGGTCCTTGAAACAGTCTTGGCCTGTGTCAACTGGCAGTTTCCAAGATGAAACTTGGGTGTAGTTCAGAAGGTAGCATGTGGCCGACGAGCAGTGGGCAAGACTGTGTGAAAATGGGCCTCCTTCAGACTACTGGGTCATGCAGCAATATCCTAGCAGGTTTCACACTGTCTGCACTTTGGTATATAATATATGACAGGTCCTTTAGCTTCACGCTGTAAATCACCCCTCTGGGCTGCAGCACAGCCATCATTTATTCAGTTCTGAGTGTTTGAAGTAACACCCCTCAAATAATACTTATTTGACACCACATGTAGTTCAGAGGTGACACAGATCAAGTGCTGTGTAGTGTGGATGTGGTGAGTGCACTGCCTGTCCCTTCCGCCACAGAACAGTTCCTGGCACAGCTTCACTTGGCATTGTAGATGGTGCCTGTGTCAGGCTATAGACGAGCTCTGGCAGCTTAGAGGATTTAAGCTGGAAGGGTTGTGTAACACCTTCAGTGCTCCAAAAGGAGTCCTGATGATTTGGTAAACTATCTCCACATCATCCTAAATGTGGGGTGGGACTTAAGGAAAAGATGAACTGATGGTTTTCACTGAATGGTAGATATGTAGCTGTAATTGAAGACAAACACGGTGAAATAACACACAAGGAAACATATTACTCTACCTGGTTGTTTATCTTCAAGATCTTTGTTTTATCTGAGCTAAGCTAAGGGGCATGGCAAGCTGATGGGGTGGTTTCTACAGCTTTAAGAACCACTAAATGATAGTCACACAAACTACCTACCCCAGAAGGGATGATCCCAATTAGGAACATTTATTTGAGAAAAGTTTTATGCATACTCTAAACACCTTTAGGTTCCAAGGGACCCTATTGGGGGCAAATGCTTCATTGGGTCGTAGTCCCAACACATTTAGTCAAACTTTTAATTGCCTTCCTAATGAAACTCCTTTTGTTGTCACTTTAGTCTTTTTTGCAGAAAGGCACCTCAGGAGTGCAAGACTCTTGCTCATTACACCAGAGCAGTGTTAACACGGCTTCTCGATAAACCTGTCATATAGTGTAAACATAAGTCATCTTTGCCAAGAAAACTTTAGCACTTCAGAATTAAATATTTTTTTGTAATTTTTAGAACCTATAATTTGAGAAGGATTTTACTGTGCAAGTATTTTCAGGCCAAAAATAAACACAGCTTATTTGCTGATTCCTTATAGAGTAACTATAAATAAGATGGTTCTGGAATGGTGATACTTCTATGTTTGTAATAAAAGTGCCAACCAATTTCATTTGTTGGATGTATGGAATAGAGTATAACTCCATGCAGTCAAACCCCAGCAAAATCTCCTTTTTCCAAACCACTTTATCACCAAAGTCTGCAATATTTTTCTGCTCCGTGCCACTTTGTCACTTGCTGTTGTAACATCAGACATTGGCTGTGGCTGAAGGCCTGACCTGTTGCGCGCATGTGAGAATGATTATCATAGCTAATTTAAGGCACGTGTAATAGCACGGGGAATGACTTCACAGCCTCCAATCTTGTCATAAATATAGCTTAATTACTGGATATTGCATGACAGATTGTGCCCTGCAGGTGATCAGGCACAGAACGTGGTAAAGACCAGCTCTGACTCTTAACCAAAGGTTTGTATTTCCTTTTAAGATACATTATGCACTGAAATAATCATCTGTATTTATGAGAACAAAGTATTTATTATATAATGATTTCCACCTGAGGATCTTGGAGCTCCTTATGGGCGCTAATGATTGAAGTGTTCTGTTCTAGTTTGCAGCTTACCATGAACCATTCAAAGCAGCATCTGAGCACTTTCCTATTAACCTCAGAAGTGACTAATATGCAAATGTGTGGTTTGTTCTCCTTCCCCCCCCTCCCCCCCCCGTGGATTTTGTGTTGCAGTGTGTTTGCGTTACAGGTGAAAGCAGCATACTTTGCAGTGTGAACAGGCAGGTACTGAAGGATCCTTGATCCCTAGGGAGCTCATTCTCCAAATTTGGACAGAACACTGGAAAATGGTGTCTCTTGCCAAGGCCAATATTATGTTATTGCAGGGTCCTCTTGTGCCAGAGGGGCAGAGTTGTTGCATACTATCTATCTCGGTGTTTCAGGAGACTTCTTTTCTTTGCTGGTCCCAGGCCACTGGTGCCTGAAGGTGAGAACCCCTACTTTTTACTGACTCAATTATCTGTACCTCCGAACCATATGAAGCAGGTGAAGAATAGGCAGGTATATTGAGGCACTGAAACTACAGTTTCATGATAGCTTAATCAATCTACATGTGTGGTCCTGCTATCTTCTCTGTTCCCATATATGTGATTCTGTTTTATTCCTGCGTTCTACACAGTTACTTGTCTGACCTCTCAATGAAATGGTTCAGGAAGTTACACTGGCACAATGAATGTATTTATGTAGGAGGGTTAAGTTCCAGCTGGTTTGAGTTCCCGCCCAAAGTTACTGCAGTACCAGTCAAGTGCTAATACCAGAGCACTTGAAGAAGCAGATGCTGTAGCTAACAGAACTGTATAAACTCCCATGGAACAGCATATCGAGGGTATAAGTGGTTTGCCTAAATTCAATTTGGAGTGCTCACTCTTCAGAGCATGCATTAAAATCCTTATGTTTTACCTTGAAAGTAGTCAGACACTGGAGCAGGTTGCCTGGAGAGGTTGTAGAAACCTCCAGCTTAGGAGATCATCAAAACTTGACTGGCTGAGGCCCTGAGCTGCCTGCTCTAACTGGCCCTGCTTTGAGCAGGGGTGAGTTGGGTGGCATCCAGAGACCCCTTCCAATCTGTGTTGATGCACTGAGGGTGTGATCAGCAGGATCAGTTGGGTCAGGGAGAGCAGAGTAATGTGCTGGTGGTGTGTGTGAAAGCAGCTGAGTAGTAACAGGGTTTGTGGCAAGGACCTACTCCAGATGTATGAAATGGCTCTATGTATATGTATAAGCATCTCCAAGATCTGGATGACACGCTCTGACAGATTTAACTAGCAGTTTAAAATACCATCTTTGCCGTCTGTAGTGGGTTGCTAGCTCTCCTGGGTGATAGCCTGTGCTGTACCCTTGCCCATTCCCTGTGCTGTTAGCTAACCAACTGCCTGAGGAAAGGGTTTGTGCAGAGCTCCCTGATGCCTAGTAACAAAGGCTGACTTTCCAGTTCTTTTTGTCTCCCCTGGAACAGGTGTGTTAACCCAGGCCAGGAGACCAGGATAGAGAGACTTGCATGGGAATGCCTCAAACCACCCCATCAGAGTCACCCACTTCAGAGTCAGACCCCAGAGGCAGCATTTTTAGACCTGTAAACCCAAATCTTTGGAGTCCCAAGACATCCATTTGCTGGAGTTTCTTTCCCCCCGTGTCTGATTTTCCATGCTTGTCATTTGTGGATAAAATGCTACAACTTACACCAACATGCTATAGTTTATACTGGCACTGACAACAGTGTGCAAATGTCTTTGTGGCATTCCACGATGGATATGAGGATGATCCTGAGCTGTAGCAAAGCCATCCGGTAAAATGGCACGGGGCTGTCCGTGTCTCCTGAGCTTTGGCAGCCCTCTCCAGGTCCAGTGTCAGTCGAAGAGTCTTGTTGCTAATTGGGATTTCATCATCCCGGTGCCTGGAGTCTTGTGGTTATGTAAGAGTTTAAATTTTGTGTTTTGTTAAGCAGTGTTTAGATCTCTAGATCAAGGAGGAGACTTAGGCAATACGAACCCTGTAGCTCCAGATACTTGAAGCAACAAGCAACGTCCAACGCTGACAGCAGCAATATTGGGCGGATCTCAGGAGTTCTGGGGATCTGGCTCGTGGGATGGCACCCGTGGGTGGAGCCGGCTGGGCAGCCCCCTCCGCCCGACCTCCCAGCTGTAAAAAACGCCCCTGGCCTCTCCGTCCCTTGGCCAGGTCCCCGCTAGAGTCGCCACCCGCGCTCCCACTCGGCTGCTCGGTCCCTCGCGTCCCCGCGGCCGCTCCCCGCCGTGCCCCGTGCCCGGTGAGCGCATCCCGCAGTGCCCTCTCTTGGCCGATGGCTGGTCGGGGCCCTGCCCCGCTTCCCCGGGCTGGGCACTCAGAACTTCAGCCCTGGGCGGTCCCGCATGTGTCTGCAGCCTTGCAGGAATGCTGCTGGTCTGGTGGGTAAATCGTCATTTCTCGCCTTTCGCTGCTCCCTGCTGGTCTCCGGGAAGCTGAGCACTGGGGGAGAAAAGCAGAAGCGACTAGTCCTAGTTAAGGAGTATTGGATTAGAATGCTCTGACCCCAGAGGTCATTACTCCAGCCGCCCCGGGCTCAGTGCAGGTCCAACAAGAGTGTGTTGCTCACTGTGTTGTCCAGCTGGATTTTGAATGTCCCTGGGAATTAAGGTTCTACAATATTTCTGGGCAACTTGATCCAGTGTTTGATCTGCCTTAAAATAAACAATGAGGGTCCTGGGGACATAACTTCTGAGGAATTAGTATTTCCCTGCTGCGCTCCCAAATATTTCACAAATGCCAAACAATTTTTCAGCAAAGTGGCTCCTCAGCCAGGTGGCACTGAGTACTGTTGTGTGGAGCTGTTCCCTCCTACGTGGGGGACTTTGCATTTGATTATTTTTGAACTTCATGAAGTTCCTATCAGCCATTCATCCAGCCTATTTGGATTCCTCCAAGTGGTAGCACTGCTCTCTAAGCATGTCAGACACTACCACCGATTTGGTGTTGTGCATTAATTTGCTGTCTGTAAGCTTTGTCACATCATTCAGGATGTTAATAAAGGCATCAGAGAGTACCGGTCCCAGTATTGACCCTTAAGAGATGCTACTCAAGTCCACTGTTTGTCACTTGGACTTAGTAGTGCTGACTGGCTTTAAACATGATGATCTGTACAGTTTCCAACCCACCACATTATTCATTAGGTGATTATGTGACTATCTCACTAATTTGGCTCTAAGGTTATTAGGGTAGGTGGCATTGAGAGCTTCACTAAAGTCAACTACTGGCTCAATCAGAACCAAAGAGCTGATGCTCCATCCCCAGTGCAGCAGCCTGCTTTGCCAGCTGCCCCAGACAGACCCTCTAGTCCTCTCCACAAAACCTCTACCCCAGTCACTCACCTCATCCCATCTCCCATTTGCACTCACACCGCTCTAAGGCTGCCTCTTTCCTCTCACCAATCTGCTTTCCCACGATTGCCAAACCTCACAAGGGTGCTTCCTGGGGTGGGACCAAGTAGGCAGGTAAACTTTTCATGGAACAGACAGGTTGTTGATACATGGCCAGACTTGCTCTCAGGGTCCTTTGCTTTGCTGTGTATCTTCTGTGCAGTCTGATAATTTAAATACCTTTTGATGAAATCTTGTTCTTAATCCTCTCAAATATGTACATGTGCTGATATTGAGTCTAGTTTATCTAACGAAGCTTTGGACAGAGTGGTCTGTTCCTGTAAACCCCATACAGACCAGGGGCCTGGCAACCTCTTATCAGATTTTGCCCTAAGAAATAGTAAAAAGTCTGAGAGAGACTGTAGAATGGGATCTGGCAGAGACTGTGGGGCTGGGATCTGGCACTTGTAAGAAGTGCTGAAGACTAAAGCACAGCACAAAGGAACTTGGACTCCCACAGTCTATGCTAGTCAGGGGAAGAGCCTTGCTTTTCTTTATTTTACTGGATTTTGACTCTTTGAGCTGTGTTCTACAGAAAGGACTTAGGGAGATCATGGGTTAAGCCTGTCTTGGGCCAGTGAGAGAGCCCATTACTGAACAGTGGACAGAGGCTAGATCCTGGAAGGAGTGTCTTGCTGTAATTACTGTGCTGGATGTTCAGGTGGCACTGAGGCTGAAGGGCTCAGAGGAGGCTGTAGAGCTTCTTGGATTGAAACACTGTGAGTAATTTCTAAAGGAAGTAAAAATGTAGGAAAATACATCCCAGCTGGAAGGTACCTCAAAACTTCTGCACTGCTATTAAATTACTTATGTCCTTGTAAAATGGATAACAGGAAAGAAAGCCCGGCAACATACGGCTCATGACATTTATTTCTATCTTTTGAACCCAGGACAGAAATCCTTGTGTGGTGAGAAGGGAAACTGGGATTAAGACTTGAATAAGAGTTTGGGTAAAGTGTACAGTAGAGCAGCAGCACTGCAACCAGTTCTTAAAAGTTAGCTTGTCTTTCCTCCTTGACAGTGGAGGAGGAGAGGCAAGTTAGAAGACTTCTGAACTAGGCACCAACCTGTTGCTGTCTCTGATGGCCAGAACTTTTACATAATTGAAGAGTGGGCAGGGGACAGATCCTGAGGGCAATTTGGAAATGGCTGTGGACATCTGAGGAGGTGAGGCACCCTGAAGCATCAGTGTTACAGCCATGCCAGGTGCAGCACTGGAAGAGTAGCTTCCTGAGCCTGTAAAAGTCTGTCCAAACACAACTGACAACTGTGTGATAGCTACTACGGTGCTTTGTTGGGACTGCAATGTCTAAGACATTTCCAGAAACAGTCATTCTTCTAGTTGTATTTTTTTCCTTGCTCTCATCAAAGAAGCATCTATACGTTTAAGCTAATCTGATCTCTTGACTTCCCTTGTACCTGACAGCCTGCTATGTCCAGCTGCTCGCCATGCCAGGTCAGAGTGTAGTTTGAGATACAATCCCTTCATTGCACTTGCTTGGGTTAATTGGCTGTTTGTGTCCTGTTGCCAGAGAGGCACGTGGAGATCTCTCTTCAAAAACATGAGCAACTTCACTATTTTATCTTCTCACTGAGGACCACCTTTCTGCACCCCTATCCTCTGACATTCAGCATGTTGATGGCAGAGCAGTGGGAGCTCTGGTCATTGCAGTCCTGCAATAGAAATGGCCACTGTTGTGCTTGTAATGGTTGCTAATTACCTGGGTTTGAAAGGAAACAGTTTGTTAGCAGTTATGCAGCTACAGAGTCCTGCCTGTCTTATAAACTCTGCTCTGTTCTCAAGACCTTCAGAATAAAAATGGAGACAGTGAAATGTTCAGGCAGTAAAAAATGCTGCCTCTTATTTTGTTGATGCTGGGAGCAGGGGCGTTTTGCTGTACTGAGTTTCCTTGTGAGTGAGGGCATAAGTCCCAGGGAAATTGTCTTCCTCTCCTGAGGACTGTCAAGCACATTCCTACTCTTCCCTTTTGGAGCCCTGTCATTGGAGTTGCAGAGCTGTCCGTGCAGAATTACCTCAGCGACCCTGAAGGAGGGGGCTTTGCTGAGGAGATTTAATAGCTGCAGTACCTGAGGAGCCTCTGCTGTTTGCTGAGCCTGACAGCAAGGTCCTTCTGCTCCTGCTAATGGGCTCTGCCCACATCCCTCAGTACATGAGCCACCTTTTGTCAAAGCTGGAGAGGCTGGGTGAGTCCAGCTAGGTGTTTGGCTAATGCTTCACAAGGAGCAAGCTTTTCCTTTGCTTCCCTCTACCCTGCAAACCTTCTGCTGACAGGCAAGATGTTAAAATAAAGGCTGTGTGGCCCCTATTGATTCTAACCAAGGTTTTTCTTCCTTTTTTTTTTTTTCTTCTTGTGGAAGCCTGACACGCAAAGTCTTGCACTGTGCCTTTCAAATCAGGCTCTGGATCAAGTCTTGCAAAGATTGGGTGCAGCTGCAAGATTGCTGGAGGGGTTTTTATCCTCACATCAGATGGAGCTGGGGCAAAAAAAAAAAACAAAACAAAACAAGGGTAAATCACAGAGCCAGCAACTTTCTTGGCGTCTCTGGGATTGTGGCTCCTCCTGCCCCTCCGGCCTTCAGAAATGTATTCGGCAGAGCTGCCCGCATAGAAAAACAAATGCTTCCCAAACCAAAACAGAGTTGGGTGTTGGTAGTGAATGGGCCAACACTGCGTGCTGGCGTCATCTCTGCCCACTGCCAGCACGTTGTCATAGGAACAGCTGGATTATTTTACAATCCAGCTGTGGATCCAATTCTCCAAAGGAGTGGCCTGGAGGGAGGGGAGAGGGGCAGGCAGAAGGAAGCACTGCTGTATTTTCTGGTAACTGGAGGAAGAAGGAGTATTAATGGAGAGAGGGAGGGAAGGGTTACCAGTGAGTGCCATCTATCATAGCCTGAAATCGCAGCTAGTCATTTCCAGATAACTGGCTGCTGTTAACTGCATCTTGGAATTACAAGCTGCCCTGTGGGAGAAGGGTGGTGAGGAAAAAGGCAAATCTGTTTGTGTTGAGGCTGATAACGTGTGTCCCACAGCAGACTGTCCTGCAGAGACCATGGCTTGCCAGCTGTGGGGACTGCTGTGCACCTGTATAGGGTCTCACCACCACAGAAAGTTGGAGCTGATCAATTAATGGGTGTTAGCTCACCAGGAAAATGATTCATCACTGTTTCCCTTGCCCTCTTTTCAATGTTTGTTGCCTTATTTCCTTTATGGAAGCTCCTTGGATCCTGTTTTGAGGCTGCAGAAAACTGAGGGCAATGTAAGTGCCTAAGCAGAGGTTTAGTCTTTGTGCTGGTGAAGGCTGTCACACCAAAATGAACACACTTGGTCCGGTGGCAGGATGTTTGCTCTTCAAGTGAGCTCCAGGCATTGTGGTTTAGGAAGTGACACTATTTTGGGGCTTGATGAGTACCCGCAATGAAGATTTGGTGACAGAAGCCAGGAGCCTGCAGTGGCTGTAACCACAAAAGCAAAGCCTTTGCCCTGGTAGAGCTGGGGCTGCTGCTCTCCTGCAAGGGGAATCCAGGCACGTGGAATTCACCTGTGGAGCGCTCCCGGCCCAGGGAGAAGTGAGAGGAGGCAGAGAGGCTTGGCTGGAGGCGGTGGCGTTAGCAGCTCCCCGCTGTGCCCCGTCCAGAGCGTGGGTACGCTCGTGGCGCCTGAAATGAGGCGCCCCACATCCCGTTTTATCCCGTTCCAGCGCTGGAAGTGTCGTGGCGGGGTCCCAGGACGCGGTGGTGGCTGCGGGCGGTGACCGGCAGAGGGCGCAGGCGGCGGTCCCGGCCCCGCTCTCCCCGCGCCTCCCGCTCCCGGTGCCCATCCCGGTGCCCATCCCGGCCCACTCAGCCGGGCCGCGGCTCGGGAACGCCAGGGGTGACGGCGTGGCCTGGGCTTGTGTGAGCGGCCCAGCTGGAGCTGTTGGGCATGGCCGGGGCACGGGCTGTGGGCGCCGGGAGGGAAGGAGACAGTCGCCCCCGCCGCCGCACTGCCCCCACCGGGGGAGCACGGGGGGCAGCTGCCTCGCAACTCCGTCGGCGTGCTCTGCTGCCTGGCTTAGTCGACAGGAATTGTCCTTCCGTCAGTCACAGGCAGGGATGTCCACGCAACAGCTGAGTGTGGGTTGATTGCCAGGACAAGTGAATTAACCTTGCCTTCCCCTTGCCAAGTTATCTGCCTGCTCTGGTGAGCCTGGCTGGCTCTGAAGACCCTTTCCCTCAGTCAGTTCACAGCTGGGTGGGAATGTTGGTCTGCTGGAGGGTACTGAGGCTCTGCAGGGGCGTTGGGACAGGCTGGATTGATAGGCTAAGGCCAATTGTACAAGGTTCAACAAAGTCAAGTGTTGGGTCCTGCACTTGGATCACAACAGCCCCAGGCAGTGCTACAGGCTTGGGGAAGAGGGACCGGAAAGCTGCTTGGCAGAAAAGGACCTGGGGGTGCTGGTTGACAGCCACTGAATGTGAGCCAGCAGTGTGCCCAGGTGGCCAAGAAGGCCAATTGCATCCTGGCTCCTGTCAGAAATAATGTGACCAGCAGAACTTGGGCAGTGATCGTCCCTCTGTATTCAGCACTGTTAAGGCCACACCTCGAGTACTGTGTTCAGTTTTGGGCCTCTCACTACAAGAAAGACATTGAGGTGCTGGAGAATGTCCAGAGAAGGGCAACAGAGCTGGTGAAGGGTCTGGAGCACAAGTCTTAAGAGGAGCAGCTGAGGGAGCTGGGGCTTTTTAGCCCGGACAAAAGGAGGCTTGAGGGAGACCATTTTTGCTCTCTACAACTACCTGAAAGGAGGTTGTAGGGAGGTGGGAGTTGGTCTCTTCTCCCAAGTAACAAGTGATGGGATAAGAGGAAATGGATTCAAGTTGTGACAGAGGAGGTTTAGACTGGATATCAGGAAAAATTTCTTCACTGAAATGGTTGTCAGCACTGGAACGGGCTGCCCAGAGAAATGGTCACCATCCCTGAGCGCATTTATAAGACATGTAGATATGACACATAGGGACATGGTTTAGTGGTGGACTTGGCTGTACTAGGTTAATGGTTGGACTTGATGATCTTAAAGGTCTTTTCCAACCTAAACACTTCTATGATTCTCACATACAGTCTTTGCCAGAGCTGGAAGGACAGGTCCAGTTTTATTCCTCGATTTTGAAGTGATGAGTGTATGACAGATAAAAACCATAGAATGTCAGGGAGCTTAAAAGACTCTGACATAGTGATTTTGCCCTTTGTCAGAGTTCAGAAAAGATACTGAGCCATTTTCTTGGCATTTTAGGTACTGCAGTACCTTCTTCCACCCCTCCTGCTTTCTCCATTCTTCTGGCTCCTCCCAGTGGTCTCTGTTGACCCTGCCAGTGAAGACTTGCATCCCCCTTTAGCAGCACAGTTGGCAGGACTTTTAATACTTACATCCAGCCTAGCTTTCAGCATGTGGGCTTCTTTACCAGCACATCTCCAAACTTGTGAGAGAAGCTCCAGTGAGAACTGGCAGATTTAAATTATTTTCAGGATTTGGACTTACTGGTAAAGACACCTGTTTGAAGAAAATTACTTCTGGACTTTTTTAGCAGTGTAGTTCTGGATCTGGCCCCTGTTCTAGAGGAGATATTTGCAGATGAAAATAGCACAGGAGAAGAGGTCAAGGTTTGGCCCATAAAACATACAAAGAAAATGCTTTGCCCGGCATCTAAACTGCCACTCCAGTTAATTCCACATTTTCAAGGAGATAGAGAGATTCCTCTTTTCTCATTTTATTTTTGGTCTCTACTGTTTTGGGGATGTGTTTGAAGAGGCAAACTGCAGGCAGTGACTAATGAAGTGCCTCAGATGTCTTTCCATGATGAGACAGCCACCGGTGTGGAAAATACTGCACTTTTTCTAGGGGGAATTTTGTCTCTTGCTTTATGCTATAAGGAACCCACTTTCTTGTTCTTCTTTATTTTAGGCTTCAGCAGAGGAGGAATATTTTGGGGGTTTTAGGCAAGGACCTTTTTCTAGAGGTTCATCAGATTCTGTGATGTTCAGGTTAGACTTTGTTTCCAAGTTATCCCCAGTGTCAGCTGGTACATATTTACCTGGACTCATCTCCCCCTGCAGCTGGTCACCCCGATGCTGTACCATGAGTTGGTAAGACTTGCCAGCTGTACTGCTGCTGTGGGTAATCTGTTGAGCCCAGTGATTTGGCCAGAGCTGTGGCACAGGTCAATACAGTGAAGCAACAGCAGTGGCAGCCTCTAGCCTCTTGATATGCGGACAGGTGGCTGTTGCCAGCGCATGGATCAGCTCTCGTGTGTAATGACAGCTGCAGTTGCTGGGTCCCTGGATTTTGCATAGATGCAATGTAGGATCTCTTGTTGCTTGTGCTATAGCTGTATGGAGCTTTTACTCTCCAAAAGGTTGGTGTTGATGGGTAACAGGACTGTCCATCAGTAGAAATTACTGAAGACAAGACACGGAAGCTGTGGTAGAATGTGGGAAGGAAGCAGAGAGAAGAAAATAAAATTGGTACGGAGTAATTGCAGGACGTCAAGGGAGGTGTGGGTTTTATGGGGAGTTATTGGTGTGGGTCCAGGGAGAAGCATGCAGCTGAGAATTATCCTGTGGAATTAGATGATCCATGTTGGCAGTTTGAGGATGCCATGTGGTGCCAGCTCTGCTACAGGAGTTCCACTGCTATGACAGGTCCCTGGTAAGGTGAACTGAGACCCTGTAAAGTGATGCAGTGTTCAGCACCCAGGCTGCTGTGCCACTGCTCCTGACAGTAGTGCTTGTGATGTCAGTGTGGGAAACACATGCAGCAGTTAGAGCTTGCTGCTGCCCAGCTCCTTCTGCCTTTCAGGTTCTTTCTTTTCTTAAGTGGTCCTGTGTGACACACTCATGGCCAGTGATGGATCTGGACCTCCTGTGTTTGATGCTGCATAACCAGAAAATAAGCAATTCAACACTGAACTAGTGCTTAGCTGCACTCTCAGACAGAACTGCTTGTGAAAAAAGGAGCTTCAGAAACTCCAGTGCATTGTTTGTTTAGGGGTTCCCCAAACTCCTGTATTTGAGACTCTAGTAAGGAGTCCAAGTGCTTTTTTGAAAAGGATAATTAACAGGCAGGCCTGTAGAGCCCCTGAATGTGTTTTTTGTCTTGAACTGCAAATGTGGATAGGTGTGATGTTGCTGGGTCTTGGCATTTGGTGCCCTTCCAAGCTTCAAGTATACCACTGACCTTCGAGTAGTAAGGCATTGAAAATAATAATGTATCATGTCAGAGTTAATTCCTCTTCCTCTGACTGCAAGAGTTTTTCTGCTTGCAAGTTTTTCAGTCTCCCAGAAAAAATCAGGTGGTTTTTTTTGGTTGATTGGTTGTTGTTTTTTTGGGTTTTTTTGGTTTTTTTCTTAATTAAGGAAACATGATCAGATCGGCTTCAACCCTCTAGTGTAGTCTTTAGCTAGTAGCAAACTTATTGGAATCACTTGATAAAAAATAACTGATGAAAATCACTTGATCAAGCAAAGACTTTCTCAAAAAAACCCCAAATATGCCTTTGCTTATCATGCTTACAATCTTGGTATTGCAGTCATGAAATCCTGTAAAGGAGAAAAGCGTAAAAGTATGGACACATGTGAAACTAATTAGCTTGGTGTCATTGTCCAAGCTGAAGTGCTGAAAGAAAATAAACGTTCATACTGAAACACAGCATGGATCTAAACAAATTCTTTCAGCTTTAGTAATAATCTGTAGGGCTTCCTTACTAAATGAATGACTGGAGAATTTTTTATTCTAAAGCTGTGACTGTACTCTGACACCATCACCACTGAAGCTGCGTGGTTCAGCATGGATCTGGTTTTGCCACAGGTTAGGTCAGACTCTCTCTCTCCTGTCAAAGTGTTTCTCTTTGTGCAGGCAATCATGGTAGCTGCATGTGTCTACTAAGCATGCAGCTGCATGCATAGTTTTTGATTTGGACTCGTGCCTTTTAAAGATTAGGCCATGAGTGATTATGGGTTTTAAATTTGCTTTGGAACTAATACAATCCCTGAGAGTGCCTTCATTTCCAGAAGTAGCTGGTCAATGGATTTGTCTTTAGAAAAAAAAAAAAATTCTATACTCTGACCTGGGCGGAGTTTGTCAGCTGCAGGAAGGATTGCAGCTGCCATTATGTGTGCTGTGAAATTCCCAAGATTCCCATCACCACCCTCCTTTAAACATCCCCCAGTCCTGCAATAAACAAGTGAGAGACACTCCCCCCGCACCCCGGCTGGGAGCCAAGGATGCCCAGTGTGCTGGCTGGAGACAGAGGGAGAGCACAGAAAATAGTGTCAAGTCATGACTCATCTCAGTGAAGATCAGACAAAACCAGACAAACCTGGGGTCGCTGCCTAATAAGCAGTTTATTTCTCATTGAGGTTACAATGCACAGGTAAGATGGAAAGGCAGCAAAGCACCACTGGCAGGCAGCTGCCTGTGCTCTGTGCTCAAAGCGCACCTTCTTGCCATGTCCTCTTGCAGCAAGATACCTGTGGGGCTGTGGATGTAGTGTATGAGCCTCTTGGCTGTTTCTGGACAGTTTCCTAAGGTGACAAAGCCTATGTAATCATGCTGTTTACCATGGAGCCCTTCTAGCCACTTTGAACATGAGGGACAGCTTCAACCAAATCTGAGAGAAGAGTAGAAATTTCCAAGATTGTTACATTTCTACAGGTTTTGTGAGGCTTTACAGGTGCACAGAAGGATCAGTCCCAGTTCAGTGCTATGCCATGGGACAGGCATGGAGAGTGCAGATGGTTTGGACCCTGGTCTGGCAACTGTGACCTGTATACGCAGGGCGTGTGTGTTGGTATCACAGCCAGCACACACATACATCAGGACTAGCCAGAACAGGGAATGGGAGAGGTGCGAAGAGGAAGCCAGGATCAATGCAGTGTAGGAGAGGCATATGGAAAGGCAAAGGACATCAATATGGAAATAGGCTCACCAGCTGTTTTCTTCTGTACTAAGATTCTTATCTAGATCAGCTTGTGCTTTTTAATTCCAGAAAGAAATCCAGACAGTCTGTGCTCATGAGTGAAAGTTTAGATACACCTCTATAGCTTCATGCACTGAGTGTTAGACTCACTTGGTTGGCTGCATACTAAGATCCTCTTTAATTTGGCTTGAAGCTTGAAAGCAGGGCCTGCATCCTGAGAGACTTTGCAGGGATTTAGGTGCAACCCATCAATTCTTAGCAAGTTTCCAAGGCTTCTTTGCTTGGGAAGTCCTCACTGCCTTGTCTGTATATGCTGCCCCCTTGCACCAGATCTATGCGGCAACAAAAACTAAGAGCTGAAGTTTCCTGCAGGTGCTACCTATGCATAAACTTCGTGGATGCACAGCCTTATGTATGTTTGCCTTTTTTTTTATTATTTTTTTTTGCATAAACAACCTCATACCTAAGCAGGAACCACAGTTTTTGCCTTGTGGAGCACCTTTCCACAGTACCCTGGAAGGGCCGTAGCTCAGTTTTGCAAGGTGATATCCTGCTGTACAACTTCTGCCAGTGGATCCTTGTGATTATTTGCATGCTGTGGGAGTGCCTCCTTCATCTGTGCTACACTGCAGTGTATCTCATCTGAGTTTATTTGCTGGGTTGTCCGTGTGCTCTGTGACTCTAGGGTTACCTTCACTAGCCACCCTCCTCTCCAGCTAGATCAGGTTTCTTGTCTGTGACTCAAGTGTGCAGCCAGCCCCCTTTGGTCACCATGCCCCCTGCTTCTGCAAGGTTATACAAGGAAAGCTGAAATTTTCTTGCCAGAGGCATGGGAGCAAATTAAATCTCCGGCAGACTTGGAACAATGAACAGCTCGGAGAAAGTGTGCTTCCAGGACATGTGCCAGCACTGAACCAGCACCAGTGGCAGGTTTACAGAAATGCCACAGGCAAAACGAGAGCTCTGGCAATTCACAGACTCCCCAAGTTTGACAGGCAATCATCCAGCCTCACCTCTTGTATAAGACTGGCCCCTTCATTTCAAGTAGTTACCACACCCAATAATATGTGCTTGCCAGCAGTGCTTTTGGGAGGTTAACCAGCCTCAGTGCAGAATCAAATGGAGACAGGGAATCTACCATGTACACAGGCTGATCAGCCACACTCTACAAAACAGTGTTTTATTTCTAATCAGAGGTTGCCTGGCTATGGTATCTGGCTGTGGTTCCCGTTTTTCCTTTTTTCAGGAGATTAAAGACTTTTTGAGTGCCCCATGTTTACTCCCAGGGATTACAGTGGAATAAAGGCACTTTCTTCTGTTTGAGAGGCTAAACAGGCTGAGCTTAGTGTGGGGCAAATAGTGCAGCTCTCAGCCATTGGAATCTGTCTTCCTCCTCCATTCCCCAGCGGTCAACATCCCTTTTAAAGCAGGGAAGTAATGCTTTTGCCAGTGCTGTGCACTGGCATCAGTGTTTACCCGTACTCCCCATGTCCTTCTCTGAGTGTCTACTCCGAGGACTCAGGACGTATTTTAACCCATATTCCCAAGGGGAAGTGCTTGGAGCTATTTAATATGATGCAAGGTGCATGTTGAATCAGAGAGGGACAAAACCGGCAGTCAGAAAATCTTTTTTGAGTTGTAAGGGCCAAGAGGAATTAATCACAGCATGGAAATGGGCCCTCTCATCTACACAGAGGGTGGGAGAGAGAAAAAAGGAAGTGCTTTAGAATGGAGAAAGGAAAGAAAGGTCCTTGCAGTGTCCCTGTCAGTACTAAAATAAATCTCTAAAGAGAGAGAGGGGAAACAATAGCGGCAGAAAGCTGCCAGAGCAATGGAAGAGCAGAGCCTTAGGAGCAGATCTCTTCTTGATGAAAGGCTGCCAGCTCTAGACCTTTGTGGTTAGTTTGCTTTGGTGAACCCAGTAACTGTTGGCATGCACTTGTCTTTCTCATCTGTGGACTGCTTGCTAAATAGGCAGAGTGGTAATACCAAGGGCAATATCCTAGCAGGAATGCAGCTGAGCCATTGGATCAAATACTGGATTTGAAGCAAACCAGTCTTGTTTTGGAGCAACTAAACTGTCCTGTGGGCTGGAAAAAGCTCTAGGGAACCTTGACCAAGGTTGCTAGAGAGCAAAGTAGCAGAGTTTCCATCCAAAAAGGATCCAGGCAACATGTCCTTACAGTAAACAGAAGAAAGCCTTGCAATTCTGTGATCCTTAAGCATAAGGGGGAGTGGAAGAGGCTGCTGGAAGCAGGCTGACAGCCCTGGGAGGTTTTATACTGACAGAGTACATCTGTAGAGCAGAGCTGCCAGGCTGTCATACAAACCCACTAGGGGACCATCTCACACTTCAAGCACATGCTCTCTGCATCTCTGGGGCTCCTCACACCTTCCTGGACATGACTGCAGGCAGGGAAGCAGGTCAAATCATCGGCATTATTAACAGCAAATCTGACATCTGCACTGGCCAGTGGAACAGCCTAGGCATTTTATTTGTTTATTTTTCTTCTGCCTTTGGCACTTTTGCTCGCTACAGAAGGCGCCCTGAGTGTGTTGCTAACACACTGCTTGGGGTAAGCACTAAACGAAACTCCCACTATTTTGAGGAACCCAGCTCAGGCATTTTTTAAATGACTGCTGCTTTTTTGTGATTCTTGGACAAATTGAAACTAAAACATCTTCGCTGACACACTGTTTTTGTCTGTTGTGCTGGTAGGCTGCTATGTGGTTGCAAATCTCCAGCACACCCAGATTCTGCTCTCACTTGGCCTAACTTGACACTGGACTAATATCATTAATGTCAGTGGAGACATTTCCTCTTTATGCTGGCACAGAACTAGTTTGGACATGAGCTCCACCATACATAGAGAGCTGCAACTCTCCCCTGCTGCAGCTAGCAAGATCTGCGCAACAGAGATGAACTTGCTGAAGTGCAGAACATAAGCACATAACTGTTGGGGACTAGGGAGAGCTGCTCTCCTTCCTCCAGCTTGCAAGTGCCTTCACCAAGAGCAGGTTTTCAACTGTGAGCTGTTAATTTCCCCAGTACTTGCTCTATAGCACAAGAGAAATGGACCTTTGCATTGACCATGGCCTGTTTGGAGATACTCTTCGGAGGCACCTGCTCTCCTCCTTCCTCCTTTTACCTCCAAACCCACCTGTCAGCATCCTGATGCCTGGCACCGTGAGCCACTTGCCTTCTTGGGCTTAAAAATAATGGGACTCAGAATGTTAGACTCTTTGGAGCAATTAGAATCTATTTTTAGCTGAGCTGCTTTTGAAAGCTGTTGTGTAGGTGTAGGTACAATGCCTGGGGATGAGGTCTTGGAGGCTTGTGACTGCTGAAGTGCTGAGCAGAGGTTTGGTGAGTCTGGCAGCAGAGGGTTCACTGGTCCCTCTGAGGGTGTTGCAGGGAGGGGGCTGGAGTGGGTGTAGCTGGTGATATGGATAGGCAGCCAAAACCTGGTGGTGTAATGTCTGAGACGCTCTGAGTTTGGAAAAGGCCCCGATGATATCACCCTGCAGAACTGTTAATGGTAGAATGCAGGAAACATTCACAAGTCCTTTCCAGATCTCTACAAGAGAGGAATTAATACTCCTTCTTCCCATGCTCATCACTCTGCTTGGAAATGGCTTTCTCTCACCACCAGGCATCAAAAGGGATGGTTCTTTCTCTTTTTAATTCTCCTTGCTGCTGCAATTGCTCTACCACACGTAGCAGAGAATGCTGAGGGCAGAGAGTGTGAGAGCAGTGGGCTCTTCTGCATGAGCTCTCTGCGAGGACACTGAACTCTGCATACCATTCTTCAGTTTTGTTAATCCACTTCCAGAAGAGATAAACAAGCAATGGTGCTTTTAGTGCTGCCACAGAGCACGCAAAAAAGAGGTTTAGTTCTGCAGGAGCTCTCCCATGCTACTTCTCCTTTGTGGCTGCTCTGTTCCTGCAGCTCTCCATACCCCACAGCTGCCCTACATGACCACTAGCCCTTTTCAGAGCCCCTTCCAAGTCGTGCAATGAGGATCTGCTTGACTGTAAGACATTCCTTGTTCATCGTAGCTGTGGCCAGCGCAGTGCATCTTCCTGCTGCTTAAGAAAGCATCTCTTTTCTGGAGATGGGGAGTGATACCATGCAGAGATTGCTTAGGTGCTCTCAGCTCTGCTTTTTTATCGTGATCCACCCACTGTCACAGGATCCTTGGGAGAGCGGGAAGGAGAAGCCCAAAGGCGGAGCCAGTTGATGTGAATTAAGTAAGCAATACTCCACATGGCACAAGGAGCATGAAGAATGTTGTCAACCAGGGACTGCTTGAACTAGGCAACTATCTTTGTGATTTTTCTCAAACCAGAATGTAGAGAATGTGTGTGAAATATTTCCCTCTGGAGCTTCATGCAACAAGACCTACAACAAACTGACTGGGCTGCTGTGTCATGCTGAGAACAAGGGAAAATAGGGCCTGTTAATCTGCTTTGATGGGAGAGCTTTCTCCTGTAGCCAGCTGCTCATTGCCAATGCATAGTCTTGCTTCCCCCCTTCCCTAGTGCATGGGCAGGTCTTCCTCCTGCAATCTGTGATGGATGAGATCAGCTCCCACCCTCCTACTTGCAAAAGACATGAAGTTGTAGGCAATTCAAGGAAGGGGCGAAACAGGTAATAACTGTTCCCTGTGGCTTTCACAAAACTTCATGTCTTGGACTCACTGATTCCAGCATGGACACTTGCCTGCAGACTGGCTGAAAAAGGGCTGTGATAATTTGTTTATGCTTGTGAGCAGCAACTTGTAGCAAGCATGGTCCTATCTACATGGAAACAGAAAGATGAGAGATGGAATCGATTTTCTAATAACTTTCACTAATTTTTGGAGTGCAGCCTCAAAAGGCTCCCCAGTGGGGAGCAAGTCAGGCAGAGGAGCTGTGTTGCATTATGGTTGCGGGAAAGGCCAGTGTGATTTTCCTCTTGTGTAAGGGAGTGAGAATCTCTCTCGAACAGTTCACCAAATACTGTGATCTGAATTGGGGGTAATTGGAGGTGTTGACAGACAGGGGAGATAGATTGAGCATAATGCTAACCAGTTTAGCCAAAAGATGACATAGGTCGAGGAAGCATTGCTGTCTCCAAACATCTGTGAAGAGATGGGGATTACATTAGCAAAGGAGAAAAATTAGACTGAGCATCAGGAAAGAACTTCCTAGAAGTGAACTGTGTCTCCCCAGGGAGGGGGTGGGAGTCCCATATCTAGCAAGATGGAAACAGCAATAATGGATCTGATTACTTGCTATGTAACAATAACAAATAATGTAAAATGAGTTTTGATAAAGAGCTAGAGTTCTCTGATAGCAACCAAATACACAAGCCAGGGGATGAGCAGGGTGGGACTTGAGGGGTTTGTGACAGGGTGCACCTGGGAGTTCTGCTGACTTCCTTGAGCCACAAAGCCTGTATTCAGGCTTTTGTTTATTCAGTACTTCAGAGCAGAGGTAAGTTCAATTCCTAGCCCCTTCTCTGAGCTTTTTTATTTGAAGGAGAAGTCTGATACAGCAGTGATCAGTTTGTGCTTTGTTTGCTGGCAGTGGGATCCCAGAGACCTGCCCCCAACAGCTTGATTCACTCACATGCTGTTCGGAGTAGAAGGATGTCCCAGCAAAGACTGCAGAAAAGCAAATGTATGCTTTGGTTGGGGGCTGTTCTGTGATATGAGCCAAGGGCTGGAATGGGGTCTTAAATGGACAAGTCACATCCAAGACTATGTGAAAATCATCTCCTCTGAGATGTGGCCAAGACTATAAACACCCTGGCAAAGGGAGCCCTGCCTACAGAGCAAGCAGAGCTGTAAATGAGAAGAGCAACTAGGTCTATGGACCTGAGTGAGCCCCAGACACGCAGATTACAGGGCCAAGCCCACAGGTTTCTCTGCAGCTAGTTTCTTGGAAAGACACTAGCAACCATCTCCAATTTATACACCACTCAAAAAGATGGGGTTAAGGCCAATGTTTTGAGAGTTTTGGTTTTGGTGACTGATGAGCCCTTGATTTGGTTTGGTAACCCAGGAGCAAGATGGCAGCATTTTGTCTTCTTTCCAAACTTGAAGCCTTGGTTTTATTTAGCATGAATTGTAGTGCCAGCCCTGGGGCATTAAAATGTGAAAGGGAAACACCCTTCACTTGTGCTCTTACCTGCTTGGTCTGCTGATGATTATGCCCTAAACGGCAATCATAAGATAAGAGGAAGATTATGACAGAGGCTCTGGGAGAACTGTGCCAGTCCTGCGCATCACCTGCCCCACCAGTGGAAGAGGAAATGGGTGATTCGGGGCCTGGAAGCACAGCAGTGGCAGTTGCCTTACGGGGTCCTGGCTGAGAGTGGCTGAATGCCATCCATGTGGTGAGTCTCTGTCCCCAACAAGCTCTGTGAGGGCTGAAGGAGAGCACTTTCCAGCCCTGCCTTACAGCAGCCTTACCACACAAAAATGTCAGACCAGAGGCACCTGACTGTGCACATGTGAGACACGGGCAAACATGGGGAAGAAAGACAGGAAAAGGGGCTGGTGGTTGAAGACACTTTTTATCCTGAAGCACATTTGTCAGAGTACATCCACAGCTGTACAAGGAGTCCACTCACAATCTATAGGAAAGTAAGCACAAAGGAAAAATAAAGTATAAGAATCAGGCACTTCAACACCCAGATAAGCAAGGCTATTGTTCACAGTTATCCCAAAATAGGCTGCATCATTTCAGAGACACTTCCTCTTCTCTTAGTCCTGCTGTCTGCACCCATGAAACACCCCCTGTGTCCTCCTGCCAGGTACTTGTTAAACTCCCATGTGGAGCTTGTGGGAGCTGAATGCAGAGGGGAAAAGGCAAAGAGTGTGTGCTGACTTGGATATGGTGGCCAGTCTGGGCAGGAGAAGAATAGCATGCTTGCTTGGAGATCCACCTGGAAGCTCATGGAGGCTCTTTGCTTTCCTGGACTTGTAAGGGGTGGCTACAAACTGTGTATTGCTTCTAAGGGCTTCCAAGGATGCTTCCAACTTGCCCTGATATGTAAACTATATCCCCTCTTCCTCCATGGCCCTTCCTCAACTAAAGGCTCTTTTGCTCTTTTCTGTGGTGTGAAGGGTTCAGCTCCCTGTGCCCTTGAGGCTGAAATGATGGAAGTAGTACCCAATGCTCTCAGGTCTGTTTTCCATCATAAGAACCCATAGGGCTTACCCAGCACCAGCTCAGTGTGTGGAAATGGATCAAGAAGAGTGGCCCATCCTGGGACAGAGCCAGCTACAATGGCAGCATACCTCTGGTCAAAACTGGTCAGCTTTTCTCCCAGGTGCAACAGATAGGTGAATGGAGCCCCAGCTGGCAGCATGCACACCATATGCAGTATGAAAGGAACCTCAGAGTTGCATGAAATTCATTAGCAATGTCACCTGTCACTTTTGTCTGGCTTGTGGATGGCCTGGCTGAGAGCTGACCAGTTGTTCCACCAGCTCAGCTCTATTTTGTGACAGGGGTACCTAAACGAAGCAAGCCCTGAGCTCATCTGTACTGAAATGGCTCCCATATCTGGCTGCTGAGCTGGTGTGACACTGCTCAGGAATGTCTTGCAGTGGGAGGAGAAATTGATCTTGTCACAAGAAGAGGAACCACCACAGTCAGCCCAGCCCTATATGCCTTGACCCTTCCCACAGCACAAGCCAGCCTGACTTTGCAGACCACTGTTGGGGGCAAGCACTGAGGGGAATGGTTGTCTCTCCATCATCCCCCAACTCTGCTGCTAGAGCCTGACCTGATTTGAAGGCTGGATACTAAAATGTCTAGGGAATGAATGGGGAGTCCCATGAGGCCAATACTGGGAATGATCTGGAGTGCAAATTTCCCTCATTCCCTCCCTAAAGCAGACCTGCCCTGGGCGCCATGGGGGCCATGGAGAAGTTAACTCTGCAGCTGGGGAGACATCTGCGATTTGGCAAGGATGGGTTCTTTCCACAGAGGCTGCTAATTCTGCATGACCTAATCTGGGTTTGCTGCTCCTCTGTGCTGTGAGTCACAGTGCGCACGGTTCTTTGGTCACTGTGGCAGGCTGCAGGGCCTCACAGTGGCCTTTTGCTCTTCTTACAGAGAGGATGACTATCTTTGACTTGGCTGCCATGTGCTGTTCGATACTTTCCATTTATAAATAGTAAGATCACTGGGATCTGCAGCAACAGTAGGTTGTCATCCTAAGATCTTCTCAGCAGCAAGCAATACATTAGCTAGCCAGGAGTCAAACTGATTCAGAACAAAGCCTGTATGAAAATTCCCCCAAAGGAGCCATTGATAGCTCTTAGGAATAGAAGACCTTGGAGAGATACAGCCATTAGTGTGGGGCAGCCTGTCTTGTGAAGGTAAAGCTTTACAGAGCTGGGGGGAGGGGAAAAAACCCTTGGTATAAAAATAAAGCAGAAGCTGGTTATTCACTGCAAGGTGAGCACTGCCTTCCTCACCAGCCTGCCTAGCACCCATGGAAAAGCTGATGCCATTAATAAACCCAGTCCTTTGATCAGAGGACTCTCTACCCTACTCTGCACCTACTGGGACAGCTGAGCCCTGAGACTGTGCAGATTCCCAATCTGCAAGCACTGGGCCGTGGGTACCAGATTAGCTCTTTTTATTTCCTTTCATTTAGCAGGATCCTGCAGAGCTGGGTAGCTGCCAGTCAGTCTGTCAAGACGTGAACTATTTTGGGAATTTTTATGATGGAACAATATTTTTTTGGTAAACAAACGGAAAGCTGTTAAACAGGGACCTTCACCTCACAGCTCCCGGTTCAGCTCCCTCACTGCTGCGATGCCACAGTGACTGTACTGTCCACTCTGCAGAGCTCCCTTCATGGCTCCAGCAGGGGCAAAACAAATAGCATCTCTTTTTCTTTGCCTTTTCATGAACTCCTTAACAAAAAAAAAAAAAAAAAAAAAAGAAAAAAAAAAAAAGAAAAAGAGTAATTTTTGTTTAAGCAGCAGAAGCATTTTCTTGGTGGACTTAACCCCTCACACACCTGAGGGCAAGCTGTATATTATCTCTGTGTGCCATGTAATCTGTAGCATCTAGCCACATCCCAGGCTGGATTTCCTCAGGCCTGTTGGCACATGAATCCAACAAGCAGTGACACAGGGCTGACTGTGCACAAAAGGAAGACTTCCTTTTTCACAGTGTCTCTTAATAGGAAGCTGTGATGGAGTCACAGAGTGCACACAGGAAGGTGTTTGTATGGAAGAATTGAACAGGGAAAGGAAGGGCAGAAACGTTTCCCACTCTAAAATGGAGATAGTGTGTTGCTCAGGGGAAAAACCCATAAGGGGCCAGTGAATCCTTCTTGCTGCCATAGGCTAAAATTGGTTTCGTTATTCCTACGTATTGGTGGCAGTGCAGAATCCAGTCTCACATGGGATATATCTGTTCCAGCCTTTGGGGAAACTGATTGATGGCTATCAATTGTAATGAGCCAAGCCATTTTTCTACTCCACATGTTTTGACCATGTCATGAAGACGGTTTGTGGTTTTCCTTGGTTCCTGGAAAGTCCAGTCCAGCTTGTACAGTAGTGCTGGCTCACGCAGTCCCTACTGGCAGCCTGTTAACTCCAGAGCATGCAGATTGCTGAAGTGTCTCGAGGGACAGCATTCTTCTTCTCTCCTCTGCCCCTTGTTCCACTCTCAGACTCATCAAGGGGTTGTAGTTCACCACACTGAGAACTCGCACAATGGGATCTTTTGGTTGTGCCGTCCCAGTTCTGCCTTGGGATCTTTCCTGTAACCCATTAACTGTTCTTACTCTGAGACTCTGCTACTAATGATTTTTTCGAGGAGTCTTCAGTAAAGTTGCCTGTGAGCAAGTATGCCTTCTCGCTGGCTGTCTTCCCTTCTCTGTGGGTAGTTGCAACCCCTGCACTTCCCTCTCTCGTCTTCCAGTTTCTAGGGTTTCTTGTTGGCTTGTGGAACCTCAGCAGGTCAGCTGTGGCACCTCTGTCCCTTACCCTTCTCCATTTCATTCTGTCACTTCCTGGGATTCTTCCCATGTACATTCATACACATGAACCTCTTCTTACCTATAGCTTTTCAGCGCCCTAGCAGGGCAGCTTCTCCAACCCTCTGTTTCTGCTCCTCCTGCCCTCTGTTCAGAGTGACTTTCCTCAGCTCTGTGGTTTGCTCTCTGCTATGTAGGAGCAGAACTCACCTGGTCCCATCATGAGAGTGCCTGTGCTGTATGTGAGGATTGAGAATCCCAGGACTGCTGGGAGGACATGGGGTGAGCATCTCAGGAACTGCAGCAGTGATACAGTGGGAGAGATGCACACCAGCCATCAAGCTCCCTGCCATTTAAGGCACCCCCATTCTGCAGCTGCATGTACAGAGACCAACAGAGACTAGTCTTTTGGATCCTAAGTCTGCATTTTAAACAGACACCTAAGCTGTCAGAATCCCTGCAGCTCATATCTCCTGTGATTACAGCTTCTGCCATCTATTGTTGCAGTCTCACTGCTATTTCCTCCTCGTGGTTTGGCTTCTCTCTCTTCACCCACTAGCTTCCTCTCTCTTCATTGCACCCCACATTTAGCCCCGTGATTTGAACTTAAATGTGCTTACCTGGTCCATCTGCCCCACAGAGAACATACTTCATCCTCAGTAAATAGCTCAGCTCTCCTTTTGATCTCTTTTCTCCTGAACTGATTGTACTCTTCTGCAGGGCATTATCTCTCTAGCACTGAGTGCCTTACCTAAATCAGTGTCGCTTTTGCCTATCACTCCTGTTCCTCCTGCTCAGCCTCATTCCTCCCCTAAGGAAGGCTTCTCTTTCTGCTGCAGTTTTATTCCTCCAGCTTTTATCCATCTCAGTCTCCCCCAGGTCCAGACTGTTTACCAAATGGCAGAGAGGACAATCCTACAGCAAGTCATGCTAATATAATGTGTTCTGCTTATGTTTACCTTGTGCCTCTCTCTGGGCCTTAACCTAGAGTTGCCTCTTTGTGTCAGGCCATCAGAGCCAGCTTTATGATCCCCCTGCTTAGGTCTGAGCACTTGTCACATGAAGGTGCAGCAGAATACATGGGTTTTATCCCAGCAATGCCTCTGCTGTGCTTGGCCACAACTGCTTGTAGCTCTAGATGCTGGGCACCAAAAGGACCCTCTGCACCTATGGTTTTTATGGCTGTTCCTTCAGTCACGTTGTAGATAAATACACCCACAAGACTGGAAGGCAAGTTAGCCCCTCTGTGGCTGTGACAACATCCAGCTGTACTATGTGGTCAAGGTGGTGAGACCCTACCACAAGGGTGCCTTGTCCTTGGGAGGAGCAGGGAAGAGGTCTCAAATGGTGACATTGGCAAAACCAGCACCCTGTGCAAGAGCTGAGAGTCCTGCCTCATCTGTGCTTGGTCCACCTGTGCCTCCACAAATGATGTTCTTTCTCTCAGTTCCAACCTGCAGGATTCGCGCGGTCCTCTGTTGTTTATGATACTGCAATTTGTTGCCTTGGAAATAAGTGCTGGTTTATCCCAAACAGAGCCAACAGTTTCACAGCGCAATCAAGCGAGAGGAGCAGATGGTTACCCCATCTCTTCTGTTGTATTTCCCATTATCCTCATCCACAGTTGGATGACAGGAATCTATGATTCAGTGCAAGTATCTGTGGCCTGGGTGCATCTACCCATGTAAGTTGGAGAGCCATGTTTCTGCTGGGATGCGACATGCCTTTGGGTCTAACATCACTATTTTGGCTTCTTGAAAATGGAACTTGACCAAAAGCCCAAAATAAACAACTTCTTGCTGACTGCAGTGGTGTCTAGCAGTGGTGGACAAAAGGAAGGTTCAATACCTGCAGTTTCTGTTTCCCAGGGCTTTATAGTATATATCCTTAAGCTTTCAACCCTCTGTAACATAACTTTGCTGTTTTATATGTTGAACTTTGCAGAGTATATACCTTCTACTCTCAGTAGACACTGGAATTCTCCTTTCCTGCAGCTCTCTTGGGCTGAAGCTCAGCTGCAGTTTGGCAGCAGCTGTGCTAGGTAGGACTAGGGGAACTGGATGGGGGGTAGGTCTTCATGCAAATACCTTTGCTTGGAAGTAGTTTTCAAAAGAGCTGTTGGTCAGAGACACACTGGTGTCATGGCTCTAATCCACACTTGGGGAATGGAAGGCATGTGGGGACTATTTAGGGCTGAAGAGCCTTCAGGACCTGAAATGGCTGGGGGAATCAGCACTTCCAAGACTGAGATTAATTGCTTTGCAAACAGTTCTGCTTTCATTCCTCAGTGTTATTCTTTGTGATTCAATCGGATTTGTTTGAATTCTCTTCTGAGGCTTCTGTCCTACCCAGCACTTTGTTGCATGAATGCTGTCTTTCCTTGCCTGAGCAAATTTAGGGTGGAGATTAACAGAGTATTTCTTCTTTCAAAGCAGTAGGATCCTTGAACAGCTTTCTAGTGGGAACAGGGAGAGCAAAATTCCAATTGGTTTCAAGATCTAGCCTGGTTAGTTTATGAAGGGGACTGTATAAGTAATGCTGTTAGAGCTTGTGTCTGAATTTAGTGATCCAGTGTCTCTTCTACCTTTCTGGGAGCCAGCTATGTTTAAAATTCACTTGAAGAAGAGAAAATTATCCTCAAGGTTCAAATGGTCTGCATTACAAATGAAAAATGGAGCAAAGGAGACTGAAAACTGATTCTTGCCTAGTAGCAGGCAGCAAGAGAGAGGGGTGGGTTGTGGAAAGAAACAAAATTGCTCTAGTTTAGTGTGGAGATGTGGCATGGTGAGGGCAGTTGTGAGTGATGAGGCAAGGAAGGAGGACCAAATGCAGTCATGGGGTGGGGGGTGCAGGCTCATGAGGTATGGGAGGAGGAGAAAGGAAGAGAGTTGCTGTTCCTGCATGTGCTGTATCTGGCTCTTTTGCTTATCACTGAATTATCCTTTCTGCAATGAGTAACTCACTAAGGCTTCTTGTGCTGCTCCATTAATCTGTGGCTTTCCATTAACAGGCAGGTGCTTGTACCCAGGGGACCACCATGCTGACTGCCAGAGATTCCTGGCACTGGGTACTACGGAGTTAAGCAGCCAGGCTGGAGTGTGCAAACAAACAGTGAGACCTGTACTAACAGCCCTGCTTTGTGCTAGTGGGAAGCACAGGCTCCAACTTCTTCCGATTTCTCACCTGTCCAGACTGGTACAGAAAGAAAATACCTCTTGGAGTTTCAGAGAAAACCACACCTATTTACAGTGGATTCCCCGGGGCCCTCCTGTGGGGTATTAACCCTTCAGCCCCAGGTGCACAGTCTCCCTTTGGTAGGAAGAATTCCCCACTATTCCTGGGGAAGTCAGCCCTTCTTCCTCCACTACAGGGATTTCTCCTGCTTGTGGCTCAGGGCATTGGCCCATTCACTCCCTAGAGCAAGTCACTGCTTTCTCTTTCCTCCCATCTGTCCAGTTATCTCTGTCCTCTGGGCACTGGGGCTCTTTCTGTGTGAACTGGGATTCTTGACCCAGCTCCTTCTCCCAGAAAGCAGAACTTGCTCTGTTGTGTTTGGGTTGGACCTGTGATCATGCCTCTGTGTTTGTCTAAAACCCCACCAAGTTTCCCTGAGATACCAGCTCATCCCTCCCCCTTGAAATATCCATGCTTTCTTCAGCATTCGTCCTGGTCTCACTGTTTGCTTTCCCTCCTTTCCCTGGTTTCTGAGTTTTCTCGGAAGGAATCCCGTGTTCTGGCCTCCTCAGGCTGGAGTGTTGTGTTGTTGTTTTTCCTTTCGTCGCTATGGGCAGGGATTTTGAACACTGAGCCAAGGAGAGGGAGGGAAGAAGGGAGGCAGTGAAAGAAGGAGGGAGTACAAGGGGAGGGATGAAGAAAGCCAGAAAAGCGAGAAAGAAAAGTGTGCAGGGGAGCAGGGTAAGGAAGAGATGGTGGAGAAATGAAATGGGAAAGGAGGATAGAGGGCATTGTGGAGAGAAAGAGTTTTGGATAAATATCAAGGAGAGGTTTTTCAATGGTTCTTTTTTTAATAATACTATTGCAGCAAACGGCAATATCCAGAGTAAGACAAGGAATCCCCACCTCTCCCCGCCCCCAACCTGTCTAAGACACAAGGCATAAGAGGTTATTCCAGGCAAAGAGATCCTTCAGAAAATGAACATCCTTTAGCCTGGAGAAGAGGAGGCTCAGAGGAGACCTCATCGCTCCCTACAACTACCTGAAAGGAGGTTGTAGCCAGATGGGCGTCTGTCTCTTCTCCCAGGCAACCAGCAGTAGGACAAGAGGGCATGGTCTTAGTCTCTGCCAGGGGAGGTTTAGTTTGGATATGAGGAAGAAATTTTTTACAGAGAGAGTAATCAGACATTGGAATGGGCTGCTCAGGGAGGTGGTGGATTCACCGTCCCTGGAGGTTTTTAAGATGAGACTGGATGTGGCACTAAGTGCCATGGTCTAGTAACCATGGTGGTGTTGGATCAAGGGTTGGACCTGATGATCTTGGAGGTCTTTTCCAACCTGGTTTATTCTATGATTCTGTGATTCTAAGCCTAAAGCAGCTGGTAGGTGCACAGGCTACACCAGGGAAAATGTTAGATGGAAGTCTGGCAGGTAAGAAGAAAATGTGAAGCATAAAGACCCAGCAAAAATTATAAGACCTTCATTCAGCCTGTTGAATGTAGGAAGTTTGGGAGAGGGCTGGTGTGTTTTGGGAGCAGGGAAGAAAGTAGAGCAGCTAAGGCACTGCAGAGAAGCTGAGTAATTCGTATACCAGAAAGAAAAAAAAGGCAAATGCCCCTAATAGTGCAGCTCAGTTGCTACAGAGAAGGCACCCTCAGGCAGTGAGAACTTCTAAAAGCAAAGGCTGGTGTCTTAGAAAACAACAGTCCCCAGGACTGGGCACCAGCACCTGAGGAATAGAGTGCTAGAGAGCAACAGCTGTGTGCAGCAATAGGGGAGGGCAGAGAGAGGCAAGGAATTGCAGACATAGGAGTGCTCATTAAGGATCTGCAGGTCCCCTCCACACTCACCTGATTTGCTACATTGCAGCAATAAATTTGCAACTCACTTTCATCTGCAAAGGAAAATCATACTCCTGGAGCTGCTAGAAGTTATGGAGTGTTTCCTGCTGTAGGAAATAACAGCAGGACGTGGATGTTCAAAAAGCTGGGAGCAGTGTCTTTCACAGGAACTTCTTGATGAGGCTAAGTGGCCACAAGGTGACTCGTGCTGGCACTGGTGAAATACTGCAAAGATGTAGAAACCATAGTCCTTGAAGATTCAGAGCAGCCTGTCCCTGGGAACCATGCAAGGGTGGCCTTATAGCAGAATGGAAACTAATCCAGACAATAGTGAGTTTGGGATAGACCTTCTGCTGGAACACTCTTGTGTGCTTCTCATCATCCTTGCTGGGGAAAATAGGGAGATACAGGCAGATAGTTACTAAAAAGATGAAACTCCTTCCACATGAGCAGGGATTGCAAGGAACGCAACATGTCGGTTTACAGAGAAGATACATGGGGAAGGGATATGAATTAGACAGAACTATAACATTTTTAGGAAATACTACATATTCCAAAGTCTAATCCAATGCCTAACTGACAAAGATAAGAAGGAAATTCCTTTCCGGAGAGGTTATTCCACAACTGTCCAACATAAAGATTATTTAACTTAAGGATCTAGCACTGTCAGAGACAAGCTCTTGCACAGCATTTGTTAGCCCCAGTATCAAATCAGTCCCATTTCTTTAAACAGGAAGCCTGGGGATCAATTGGCCCATCAGCATACGTCCACTAGGGTGCTGTCTGACCGCTGTGGTGTTGACTGCTCAGGCCTCAGCACTGCCACCAGCTCAGACAGCTGCTTTATCCCAGTGACGTGGGGCAGTTTACCATCCTCTCACTTCTACTGCCTGTGTGATTTTTCTCTTCACTTTCCAGACCAATGACTGAAAGTAATGTTTTTTAAAGAGAAATCAGACTAGAAACCCTACCAGAAGTAGGGTTGCATGAAGAGAACAGTTAAGTCAGAACTAAACTGTGGCCACTGGGGACTGTGTGACATGGAGCCACAGGTGGCCGAAGGGCAGCTACATCTTTACTTGCATCACCACCATCCTCTCCTGCAGGGTGAAGCTCTTTCTTGCTGCAGATAGATATTGTACTTTGAGTTACGTGAGTTTGAATGTGCAAGTCCTAGGTCATGTCCTTAAGTGAATATTTCCAGAACAGGCCATCAGGATTGCATACTAATACTGAAGACAAATATGAGGAAGAAAAGAAGCAGATTCATGAAGATTTGTGTGATTTAAGTGGATGGGCAACAGATGAAAAGCACTATTTCCTGCAGCAAACGTTAGATGGCAAGTGTGGGAGCAAGGAACAGGTCTGAGGAATCCCACTTAAGCAGAGCCACAGCACAGCTTCCTGAGCCTCAGTGGGTGGGATGTGATCATTAACCTTGTCAGCCTGCACAGAGGGGAACTGCCAGAGAGAATTTTACATGTAGAACACCAGGTTGCTTTATGTTTCCCAGGCATCTCCCATGTGCACGTTGTTGTGCTAGTCAGCCCTCAAGAGGTTACGGAAAGAAGGTGAACTGGGGTGGCTAGCATCATGATTAGACTTAGAATATTACTTAATTTAAAGCATGTAAAACTGTGCTTGGACATGCAACAGAGATGTTTAGGTCTAGTGTATTATTGGCTTTGTTAGCTAAGAATGTCCCAGACAGGTTACCAGGAGCTCATCTCCACTACTGGTGGCATTAGGAAGGTGCAGAGAGCAAGCAAAGGACTACCATTTCTGGGGTCTTAAATGTGCTCTCAGTGCATTTGAACATGGCACATTAAATGTTGAGGACCCTCAGGAGCCTTGTCAGTGCTCTGGCTCTCATTGCCGTGCCATGGACAGTGCTTAACAGGAAGAGTGATGCTGAGAAACCTGGCAAGAGGGACCAGTACTGACTCTGCCTTCCCTGCCCACGTTCAGAAGACACAGGCCTGCTCCAGGCAGTATCCACTCCTGCTGTGAGAGGGCCACCAGCCAATCCAGAAGAGAGGGATGAGAAGAACAAGGATGGCTGTGGTGCCATCCTTTGGTGTCCTGGCTTATGCCTGAATCCAGCCGATGAGCTGCACAGTTCATCCACGTAGAGAAGGCAGAGGTGAAAAGCAATGACTGTTCCCAAGGACTGAGAGCAACTCCCTTACAGTCAAACTCCTGTGCTGGTGCAGCTGTGTTTTGCTCTATAGTTCGCTCTGTTCCTGATAACTTTCTGTCCCCATGTTGTATTGCAGGGGTTGTGTTTCCACATCCATGAGCCTTCACCTTCCACACACTTTATTTTAGACAAAAATATGCAAATCATCCCTTTCATCTGAAGAGAAAGCCATCTGCCAAGCAGCAAGGTATTGGCAGCCTTTTTATGTTCTGTGCAGTGGCACTTTTGCTTTCTTTCTCAACAGCTTCTGTCTCCATTGCAGATGCTGCCATTCTCATTTGGTTAATTTGTCTCTGTCAGCAAGCAGCAAAACTGACTGGCTCTGGTAGGACCAGACGTGTTTATCTGACCACTCTGCATCTTTCAGCAAGCAGCCTGTTGTTGGTGACTTTTCTGTTCACTTTTATCCACTGAAGCCAAAAATTCCTAATGAATTGTTATGCCTTTTGTAGCCAAAATGAAACTATCTGAAAAGTAAACATATTTGGTGTTTACATGAGGCAAAACCAGCTCGGGAAAAGAACAGTTCAAGCACAGGCGGCTGCAAGAACGAGGAAAATTCCCCTGTGAGATAAGAGTTCCCAAGTCAAGAAAAAATGATGCAAGCTTGTCCCTTTAAACATGTGCGTAAGTACTGTCGAAACAAGGATTGCTTCCCTGGAACTAGCTCTTCAACAGTTAAGTTAAACAAGTCCCAGTTAGGACTAACTTGGATTATTATAATAAGGGAAGCTCAGCTGCCCCCAGGACCTGCAGTGGCGAAGCAGGAAAGGAAAAATTGTAGGCTGAGGGGCTCTCCTCCTCAGTCCGCAACCTTCTTCGGCACAGTGTTGAAATCCGTGCACTGCAAACATGCTGTTGAGTGCTGGTCATATACAGACTGGTAGGTGTGGGGTCCCTGCTTCCGTCCTGTGAGGGCTGGCTGGGAGGGAAGGGACCAGTACTCAAGGCTGGGGCAATAGATGTCTATGTTGCAATGAGATCTCTCAGCTTCACCCACTAGAGAAAGGGAAATGAAAAAGAGAAAAACAGTGGAAGACAGAGCTCTCTTTCTTCCAGCCCCTGGCGGAGAAGGGGAAATAGCACTTTCCCACCTTCCCCAGGGCAGGGAAGGGCTGCAGGAGGAACTATATGCTGGACTGGACCTTGCTCGGCCAGGTCATCCACCTCTTATGAAATCCCCCCCAGTTTGCCCTCTCCCTTCCCTCAGGATGCAGCAGTTGTGAGGGAGCTGCCATGCCCTGAAGGCAACTTTTCTTATTTGCTAGAGAGAGATATTATTTGTCAACCACATTGGGATACCTGCAGCTTAAGGCACTAGAAAAATCTGTCCTATCTGATGTAGGAAGGTGAAGGAATGCATATGGAAAAAATATATCTCAGCTCATATTTCTCCCTTCCCCCCAAGATGAGGTGCCAAGATTAAATAAATACTGGGGTTGTATGCAAAGGTGTATAAAAAGTATTCTGTCTCTCTAAAAACAAAAATAATAAAAGAACAACAGCATGAGAAGAGTAAGAATGAGGATATGTGTGCCGTGTTCTGCCAAGCCAGGCTGTTACCTATTTCTGTAGGACAACTTGGGCAGATTATATCCTATATTGAATGCAGCATTTCTGGTCCCCTGTTCCTGCTCAGTCCCAGCTCTCCACAACTGAATTCTCTTTCTTTTGCTGAGATACAGATGAAGAGGACAAGGCTGGAAATAGTGATGCCGAGACCCTGTGGACGATGAATAGTGTGAATTTTCAGTTGTGAAAAAAAATGAAATTGGCAAATGCTGAAAAGAAACAATGACTGAAAAGCCAGGGGAAGGAAAACAGGCAAGGTAGATGGTGCCTCTCTGTGCAGCTGGGTGGGTCAGAGAGGTGGCACTATTGCTTAACTGGGTAGTGCTGCTCAGCCTGACTGGTTTGCTAACTTCTCTTAGGATTTTTTCATTCTAAAGAAAAATGAGCATTTTTATGCTGAAAGGGTTTAGAACAGCCCTGGAGCATCTAGTACCTATGGCAGGTCTAGCATGGTCCTGTGGCTGTGAAGAGCTTTGCGTCCCAGAACAGTCTTGTCAGATGCAGGTGGGAAGAGGCCGATGTCAGAAGGAGGAGGGAGAAATCAAATCCACACAAATCAGTTATCAGGAAGGCCCAGTATATCACTTGCTCCACCATCTCCATCTGACATCAAGGTGCTAGAGCACTGGGCACCATGAATGTGCCTGTGCCTCAGGCAATTTCCCTCCCAAATGTCCCAGTGATGATATGGGAAGAAAACAAAGCAGCTGGGCAGAGGAGCCTTAAACCCCTCTGCTTCCTCCTGGCGACTCTCCATGCCAGTCTGGTGGAGCTGGCGTTCAGTCGTTGACCCTTGTATGAGGGAGATGGCATTGGGTGGGGTGTGAGCAGGCCAGACTGGGCTAGGATGGCATGAGAAGTATCTTGCCTCCCACACAACAGGGTGATCCTGCAGCCCTCCCTGCCCCTGTGCCTTTGCTGCCCTGGGCGAGGTGGGCTTGCTGCTGGGGATGCTTGTTGCCCTGGATACTCTCTCTGGTCTTTGCCTCTTTTTTCCCAGGCGCAGGACTGAGAAGCGGGGGCTCCGCACAGAGCGGGCTGGCTCGGGCACGGCTGTGGCGGCACCGGGTCCTGGCGTGCGCAGGGGGCGGGTGAGGCGCGGGGCGGAAAGTGTGGAGGGGCGCGAATAGGAGCGGGGGCAAGGCGCGCACCCTGTCGGGAGGTGCGAGGTGCCGAGGCGCCGTGGTGCGGAGGGGTCCAGGGGTGCCGGAGCATGCTGGAGATACCGCCTGCAGGGGCACTGGGGTGCCAAGGAGTGGCGGGTGCAGAGTCCCAGGGTGCAGGATGCGGAGATGCCGGGCCGCGAGGTGCGGGACGCCGCGCCACGGGGTGCAGGGTGCGGGATGCCGAGGTACGGGATGTCGAGGTGTCCCGGCTGGTCCCACCCCTGCGCGGCGCTCCCCGCCCCGCGGCCCCGCTCCCCCGCCCTCCCTGACGTGTGGCGCTGGCAACCCGGCCGGTTCCGCATTCCCGACCCCTCCCCGCAGCCCAGGGGCCGCTATATAACCGGGGCTGATGCAACCCACCCCGCCGCCTGCCACAGCCTGCGGGAGGCGCGCACCGGGGCGGTGGGGGGCGGTGGCGGCGGGCCAAGGCGCCCCGGCGGCTGCCGGCACCGACATCGGCACCGGCACCCGGGGGTCGGGGCAGCGCCGCGCAGCCGGGCGGCGGAGGCGGCGGGGCTGAGACCGCAGCCCGCGCCCGGCCCCTGCGGCCGGGCCCCGCGGGCACCCCGGCAGCCCGGTCCCCCTGCACGGTGGGTGTGAGCGCGGGCGGGGGGCTCGCCGGGCGGGCCGGGATTGCGGCAGGGGGCGGGCGGCGACGCGGGGCTCCGCGGGGGTGGCGGACAGCGGCGACGGGGGCTGGGGCGGAGGGCACCCGCAGGAGCATCCCGGCATCTCGCGGCGGCGGGCAGGGTTCTGCCCTCCGGGCAGTCGGGTGCACCGCGGAGGTGCGCGGAGACCCTCCGCGGGGGTGCGCAGAGCCGCATGGGCGGCTCAGAGCAGCGCTGCTGCCCCCGCACTGATCAGCTGCGGGGCGGCCTCTCCCCGCTTTCGGGCGCCCGCCTCGCCTCCGCTTCACCTGCCGGCCGGGCGCGCAGGTGAGGGGCGCGGACTCCCCGCGGCCGGCGGTCCGTGCCGGGGAGGCGGGCTGTCGCTGAGCCGTGCCCCCAGCCCGCGGGGCCCCGGGAAGGAAAGGGGCCCTGGAGATGCCCCCACCGCGCGGTCCCAAGTCCGCTTTAGCAGTCAGGCATGGAGTTGAATGGAAGTTGCATTCTTTTGCACGGTCTGCTCCAGGAGGCGCTTTTCTTTTTCCATGGAAGGGAAATAGGTTTGAGAGCAAATTGGGGGAAAGGGAGAAATACCAAGGGAGCAAGAGCTACATTATGTTTCCATTTTCCTTTAATGAAGGCCCTGTGGAGGTGTATTTGAAAACACAGGGTCTCCTATGCCTTCAAGGAGGGTGAGAACACTCTGCTGGCTGGTTCCAGGGCCATATGCAGTGTATGGTGGCCAATGAAACGGGGCCTGGCTCGTTCTCTTGCTTGTCTTGGCAGCCTGCTCCATGGCTTGCATTACCAGCCCTGGAACACAACCACTGCCAAACTGTGAGTGTGTGTGTGTGTTTGGACTCCAAGAGCTCAGCAGAAACAAATGCTTCTGCAGCTCAGACCAGGATTTTTTAGCTAGTTTTGAGGAAAATTTGCATGAAAAACTCTATCTGGAGGCTCTTGCCAGAGTCTGTACTGGGAATTTGTTGGTGAATGCTTGTGTGGGGGCATCTGGGAATGCCAGTCTTGATTCTTAGTATGACTCCTAGTGATTTAAAAAAGCAAAAACCTACCCATCTGGGGGCTGAGTGTGTGGGTGCAGGAGCTGCTATCCATACTATCCCTGTGTCATGCAGCAATTGGTTGTTCCTGGGGTCTGGGGGATGAACAAAATCTGCCAAGTTAGTGTGCAGGTTGCTGCTTCTGTCTCCTCGGAGAGACACCTATGG
Organism: Manacus candei; assembly: GCF_025592945.1. Classification (NCBI taxonomy): domain Eukaryota; kingdom Metazoa; phylum Chordata; class Aves; order Passeriformes; family Pipridae; genus Manacus; species Manacus candei. The sequence goes on along the minus strand of NW_026138115.1, from coordinate 10,673,484 downwards.
ATGCTTTTCCTGCATCTTCACAGTTTAGCATTTCCTTCCTTACAGAATGCAAAGGTCTTTGTGCTCTATTCCTTGCCAAGGAAGAGTAAATACTCCCTCACACCTCGTCTCCTCCTGCCCTCTCCTCCAACTAGGCTGCTCAAGCACAGGCAGCGCTGAGCGTCTGCTCTGTGGTCACCTTCCCTGTGCTAGTGTTTGCTACTTCAGCTGCATTGCCTGGGCCAGGTACTTGGCAGCATGCAGTGTCTTGAGTGTGAAGCTGTTAAGAGGCTCTTTTCACTGCAGTGGGCTTTTTGTGGTGGGCCTGGCCCCAACAGCAAAGGGGGCAGAGCCACGGTGAGCGGCATGGACTCCTTGCCAGCACACATGTGTCCTGCAGTACCAGTGCAGCATGGAGGGGGCACAGCAAACCTGATGCCATCTGTTTTTAGTTGCATTTCTCAGTTGCTTGGACTGTCCAAAGTATCACTCCAAACATCACAGGCTATTTTAACATGCAGCCAGGGAGCTGAAGGTCCATACTGGCCTCTCAGCTGAGCAGGGCTGTTGCAAACTAGCCAGAGCTGGTCTTTATATGGATTAGAGGTCTTTGTGAATGACCTTAGCATTCAGGGCATAATTCTGAAGAGTTTTTAGGGGGTGGCCTTTCATCTCTGATGCCATCCTTGTCCCCTGGGGCAGAGCTTTGTGCTAGAGTGGGGTTGTCTTCTTGAAGCAGATTCTAGCCCTGACCACATGTGGTTATGGGAGATCCTGAGGAATTTCAACAAGTCAATTGTTAACCTCAATGTCTGAGCTGCAGCCTTTCTCAGACCAGGATATTCCTTCCTCCTCGAAGCCCTTTGACCTGTTTCAAGTAGAAATAGGATAGCTTTTACCTTTCTGCTCCATACTGCCATCATATGGTGGTGCAACCCCAAAATAATTAATTGCAATCTCAATTGATTAAGATAATGTGATAATCAATGGCAATTTTTTTTCAGTTATTGCAATAGAGGAGCCTTGCTATGGTAGGTGCTGTACACAACCCTGCTGTCACAGGTTGCTTGCAAGTCAATTGCTGCATTGCAGTGGTTGGAGCAGCAAAACTAGAGCTTTTTACTACCCTGTGAAGATATGGAGGAAAATGCTCAGGGAGAAAGAAGGACTGTGAGTTGACTGCTTTGCTAGTGGCAAAAGAGGGTTATTCTAAAGTTGAGGACTGGAGAACCACCACCCCCCTTCCTCATAAAAAGAGTAAGAAGGTAAAGCATTAGACAGGCGGGTGTGGGGGCCTAATGGTGGTACTCAGTTGAATGGGGGACTGCAAAACAGCATTTCTGCCAAAGAGAGGCTGTCTGCTCTGGGCTGCCCCATGTGCACAGTGTAGGGAGCTGTGAGCTTTCCTAATGGAGGAGAGGAGGAAGGGCAGCAAGGCTCTCTGCATTCCTGTTTTTAGAAAGCTTTTCATAGCTTTCTGTCTGTGAATGACTTGGATGTTCCTCCTGCCAGCTAGATGTGCAGGACCGAGCCAGAATGTTCCCACTCATGAAATGGGTTTAGAATTCCAACTCCTAAGGTACAGTTCTTCACAGCTCCTTCCTCTCTTTAGCATTGTGGCCCCCCACTCCACTCTGTGAACTGGGAGGTGGGATGTTGCATAAGCAGGTGTTCACAAACACTGCAACTCTTCTCCCACCACATGAGGTTGCCTGTGGGAGGAAGGGAACAGCAAGGGTGGCAGCCAGAGGTGTCTATGGGAAGGGCAGAGATGCATCTTTGGTCCTGCAAATCCAGAACCTGGGTTGTAGGAGCTATCTCTCCCTCTTGGAATGGAAGTGGAGTGTGGAGATAGTGAGGTACCTACGGTGTCTGGCCTACTGAGGCGGTGTGCTCCACCTTGGTCCGCTTGGTAGGCTGTGCAATGATCGTGCCTTTAACTGGCCTTTAAATAAAGGGCAATTTCCCCGATGGCATTAAACAGTAATGTCAGATCCTTGGTAAAGAGAGAGCATGCACATTTTTATCCCAGCAGGTGTCACTACAGCTCTTCAGTATGCTACAGGTGGTGGGTTCCTTTGCATCAACTGGTTCAGCAAATGAATGAATGAATACACAGTGGCTGTTGGTAAAGTTCATGTTTACCAGCACTACTGCATGGGTATCTAAAAAGACTGGCTACCCCAAAGGGCTTGTCTGCTGCTGTGTTCTGATAGTTGGCAAATAACTGACATTGAGCAATATGCCCCTTGGCACTGGCCCTTCAGGTTACTGCTTTTAACAGTGCAGTCCAGAAGAAGCTAGACAGGAGAGAGATGACCTGTTGTAAAGTGCTGCTCAAAACTAGATGCATCTAAAGCAGATAGCAGTTGTGTGGGAATGGGAGAGTATCACATTTTAGACAACAGAGGAAAGCCATAATTGCATAGCAAGGTACTTGTGGCACTGTGAGTACGGAGTCTTTCTTCCTTCAACATGGTCATGCTTAACTTGGTGCTCACTGGGACCTAAACCTTGAGATGGAAGAAGGTCTGTAGGCTACAGTGATGCTCAACACCTTGCAGTCTCCTCAGACAGAAGAGTCCAGATGGAAAAAAGCAAGTGGCTCAGTGATTCAGAGAAGGAGTTGTAGCCAACTGCCCTGTCTTTGTTTAGGAAGTTACATTGTTGGGGCATGAGAAGTTGGGTATGTCAGGAAAGGGCTTTTGTATAAATCATCCTTCTGCTAACAGGAGGAACTAGAAAGATCAATGTATCACACACAGGTTGAGTTAATTTGATAGCCAAGAGCTAAAAAAAAGTTTAAAAATGGCAATAAAGCTGTAGTAGAATCTAAGGAACCAGAAGTTGCTTCTCGTGGATGGTAGCACTGCGTCTGATCTCCACTGCAGAATTGTTGTTGCCTATTGGTCAGGAGCATATGAAAGGCCAGTTGCTGTGGCTTAAATGCTCCAAGAAGGTACATACAAAAGGTGATAGTATGTTAGGTGCTAACACACTGATGAAGAGATCAAAGATTCCTTGTATGGTGACTTGCAGACTTTGGCAGTGCTCTGATGTGTGGCAGCTGAAAAGTAATAGTAGGCACCCAGGTCGAGCCTGGAGTGAGAGAATAGCAGGCAAGCATGGCCTTCGTTCTGCAGGCAGCACAGAGGAGGGCTAGTAGGACAGACTGTGCCTTAGAGCAGTGCTGAAGATGGGGAAAAGAGAAACATGCTGGTATATACAGAATGTCAGAATCTACTGGCTGGCAATATTAGGTGCTAGAATGGCTCTCTGAGCATCAGAAGGGTACTTGGATCAACCACTGCAGATGTCAGCTTATGTTGTAAGAAACTGCGATTATATTATAGACAGCAAAATTGAAAATAAATTTGCAAATAGCCCTCACTCTTGCCAAGGAAACTGACACCAGAGATAACTCAGTAATGGCAGTTTAAATTGAAATGTGGCTGTCAGAGCCTGCTATTGGATGTCATAGTCCTCCTTACAGGATGATGATGTTGATGCAACAGTAGCACCTGCATTGGATTTGTACAGAAACAAACAGCACCTCTGGATAAGTGAGGATGCATAGGATAGTCGTGGGAGAACAGTGGATACAAACTGAGGCAGTCTCTGCACAAGGAAATGAACGTAGGATTTCAACACAGGTAGGCACTCCTGTGCCAGTTTTAGTCTGTGGGTAAGAATAGCAGTGAGGAGGTGGCAGGAGGGGTGTGAATACAGACTAGCAACCAGAGTACAAGCCCCCAGGGATACTGGGTTACGTGAATTATGCCTACGCATGTTAGATTTATGCTGTAACTGCTGTGCAAACATCAGCTTCTTTAAAAAAAGAAAAACAAACCAAAAACCAAACGAAGAGTCCCCTGAAAAAGCAGCAACAAAATCAGTATGGGAAGAAAAAAAAAAAACAACACAAAAAAGCACCCAAGCATATGAAGATTAGAACTGCAGGAGAAAGAATAGGAGGGCATATGGGGACAGTGTCACTGAGGAAGCTGAGCAACTGTATGGGACAGTACCAACTTCATAAAGCTTCTTCCCTGTAAGTCGTGGGCTCCAGAAGATAAGACTCCAGCAATAGGAGAAAAACTAAGTAATGTGTGCTGCTTTTAAGAAATATTAAATCAGTCAGTGTCACAGACTGCTGACCATAAGGACAAAATTGGGGGACAAAGCACAGAAACAGTTGTCACTGGTAGGAAAGATGCAGCAAAACCAAGGTGAACAAAGGAAGCTGTATTGTTGTCAGCTCTTTGGGGATGAGACTGCTGATAAAATGACTGAGTTGACTGAGAACACAAGAAGAACAGTGCCAAAGCAAGGATGCAAAAGTTACTGCATTAGTTAGGAGGGTTTACAGACATTTCGGCAAGAGGTCAAGTCTTGCGTTACAGCATTTTAACCAGAACAAAGAGAGTGTGGAGTCCAAGCTGAGGATATACAAACTGAATTTTGACCCATGAACTCAAGTGTTGACCAGATTTTTGCTGCAAAGATAGTTGCTGAAGAGAGCATTGAATAAGATAAGATGCTCATCATTAAACTGAAGTTTTAAGAAAGGCTTCTCTGTCTCTTAATTCACTCTGGAGCATCTTGATGAATAGTATTGGAACAGAAGGCATAGCTACGGTGAATGTAAACTTAAGCAGCTGGTGTCATGCAGATCCCAGGGTCGTATGTAAGACTGCACATTCTCTTTCCCCTTGCTGTTTTGCTGTTGGCTTCATTATGTGAAAAAGCATAGCTGATACAATGCAAGAATTGTGTGGTTCAGCTGTAGGACAGCAGAAAACTAGGTTTTGCTGGAGACATGACACTTCCAAGCTCATGTAAGGAGACATTGAAAGACTGCCTGGCACTGAGGAAAAAAGGCTGTATTATGAGTCAGTTCTGAACAGAAAAAATCTAATAAGAATCCTATCTAAAGCACTGTGTTAGAAAGTGAAGGAATACAGAGGTGAGTTGGTTCATGTGCCTTAGAAATAACAAACACTGCAAGGGAATATCTAGAAAGGAATTATGAATTGGCAAGGCACCAGCCGTATTCACCCCATCCAGCAAGATGTGTTATTGAAAAACTGCAATTTAAAGGTTAAACTCAGATCTCGAACTTCAAAGTTTTTTCTGCCCTACCAGGTGAATGTGGTAGAAATATGCTAGAGCTATAGGTAGACATGTCTGCCAGGGTAACGGCCTCAGGAAGAAGACCGAAGTATTAAAGAGAATTCCATGCCCTGGGGTTCTTCTTACCTCTAGTACTAACCAGAAAAAAATGTGAAAGTATCTGGGACTTAGGATGGAAAAAAAAAGCTGTGCTTACATGAGAAAGAGGAGTGGAACAAGAGAGTCCCTCCAATCAGCAGGAAGTGACAATGCCTGGGGCTGAGGGCCATCAAGAACTGGGCAGGATGATGTTACTGCACCCCTGCTCTGCAGAGAGGGATGACATCTCTTTTCCTTGTCCGTGGTTATAGCCCTGCTGGGAATGGTGTTACATTTCTCTCCAAGCACTTGTCTCTTGGGAGTTCTCAATGTGCTTCTGAGCTTCTTGACCCCTGAGCAAGGTCTTGTTTGTAGAAGTCACTTTTTCCCCTTTCCACCTAGTTCTCAGCTCATCTTAATATGTTCTTCCAGGTGACTTCTGGCACTTTTGTTTGATCAGCTTTAGATTTAGTTTACACTGATGCAGGTATAATGTGGGCTTTAGCAGTGCAGTCCCTGGATCCAGGATACATTTTTAGAGCATACTGGATATTGGGCCAGCTCCTTCACTCTGACCTGTGCCATATGTTACACTGGTACAGAGGCTCTTTCAAGGCATATTAAGCTACCAGATCAAAGATGTAAAAGGAAAAGATGTGCCAGAGAAAACTGTTTCCTCAAATAGCCAGTTGTCCCCAGGGAGCTGCCCCAGGCTCAGGAGTGCAGGGGGGAGGATACTCAGTGGCCAGATTGTGCCACAGTCTGGAAAACAGATTTCTCCTTGCTCTTTTTTTCATAAATTGCAGTGACTCTGCATTCAGTCTGGCTGAGGACCTGTACTGTCCAGCCTGGGTGCTGTCAGCTGCATGTTGTGATGACAGTGAAGCACAGCATTGCCAGCCCATCAAAGGAGGTGATTGTCTTGCTCTACTCTGCACTGGTGCAGCTTCACCTTGAGTCCTGTGTGCAGTTTTGAGCCCTACAATATCAAAAAGACATAAAGCTATTAGAGAGCATCCAAAGGAGGGCCAAAAGGATGGTAAAGGGCCTTGAGGGTAAGCCTTATGAGGAGCAGCTGAGGTCAGTTGGTTTGTTCAGCCTGGAGAAGAGGAGACAGGGGAGATCCCATTGCAGTCTACAACTTCCTCACAAGGGGAAGCAGAGGGGCAGACGCTGATCTCTTTACTCTTGTGACCAGTGACAGGACTCTAGGAAATGGCATGAAGCTGAGGTTTAAGTTAGATATTAGGAAAAGGTTCTTCACTCAGAGGGTGGGTTGGTACTGGAACAGGCTTCCCAGGAAAGTGGTCACAGCACCAAGCCTGCCAGAGTTCAAGAAGTGTTTGGACAATGCTCTTGGGCACATGGTCTGACTCTTGGATTGTCCTGTGCAGGGCCAGGAGTTGGACTCTATGATCCTGATGGGTACCTTCCAACTCAGCGTATTCTGTGAATAAATTAAAACTAGATCCCCCAAGTCCAGAGTGGATTTCATTATCCAGTGCTGGGCTCAAGTCAATTCCAGCCTGAAGCCTGTGAAAGGGTGGGTCAAGGCCCCAAATCAGTTTGTTCCATGGCAGCTCACATGGTATTTGCAGGATAGAGACTTCAGATGGTTTTTTTAATTTAATTTTATTTTTTAAATTTTTGCTTAAACTCAAGGTGTTCAAACTGTGATGGACATCTGTGGGATTGCTGGTGAGGGTCGTGCAGCAGCTGGCCCAGGGTGTGTTGCTATTGGCAGGTGTCTTCCTCAGTGCCACAGCATATTGCCTTGGTGGCAGCATCTGAGAAATGGCTAGATCTGCAGTGTGTGCAGCTATCCCAAAATGGTAGACTTAATTTAATGCCACAACAGCTGTGTCCTGTGGCAATGTGTCCTGGGAAGAGCCTCTGGGGTCACTTCCCCTTTGCCATGCCACCTCAGTGACCTAGTGCTTTTCTGCTGGAGAGGGGCAGTCTCTGAGGAACACGGTAGGGATTCAGGTACAATAACTTGCATTTTTCCGTCTGGAGGGCAGCCTAAGGGTATGATGGTGCTGGTGTCTGGACAGATGAAGCATCTTAGTCATGTGTAGGCCTGAAAGGAAGGGGGAGGGAGGTAGCGTGCAGCTTCAGAGCCCTGCTGCATCGGCATCTCCAGACAGCGTACAAGGCAACTACTGCTGATGTGGAATTACAACTGGTTTAGAAATCACTATGGAAGGCAAATACTTTGGATCAGTTTAGGTCCTTACAATCTCAAGGAATTGACCTATAGTCTTTTCTGAGGTCAAGTATCATTACCAAATATTTTTCTCTTTCTTTTCTGTCACCAAATGGGCAGAGTCCATTTCATCAAGTAGAATCATTTCACTTCAGAAGTTACTTGTCTCTCTTTCCTGTCTTCTCCCTTTCATGCTTTAATGATCTTGTGCAGATCACAGTCCCTGGGCCCAGCTTCCTCTCCCCACAGCAGGGCTCCTGGCACTGCTGAATGCTGGCTTGCTCTCCCCTTTCTGGTCTCCTAAAGGGTGACTGGAGCAGAGGGCTTGATTCCTGCTTACCACTTCATAATCTCTATCTTGCTGCATTTGCTTTTCCATGCTCTTTCTCAAGTCCTGTTGGTCACAGCTGAGCAAATTCTGCCAGGGGATGTCTCGTGCTGACACCTGGACCTCTCTGGTGGCAGGTTAGACTGTATGACAGCTCACAGCTCGTTGAGGCTTGTGCACACTCTGCTGCAAATCCTCCTGTCTGTACAGGAGCTTGCATTAGCCTCTCTGCCCTTGACTAACATGTATGCTTCTTTCCCTTCTGCTGCTTATCTCCTGTTCCTTCACACTAACAAATATGTTATATAATCTCCGAGGTAAAGAGATGTGTCAGTGCCAAGAAATCCTTAACTTCTCTGTTTGTTATGATTAACCCTCTTCAGCCTGCTCCCACTGACCCCACTTGAGCAGGGGGGCTGGACCAGGTGATCTCCAGAAGTTGCACCCAACCTCAACTGTTCTGTGACTCTGTGACCCAGCAGTCCTGTGTCACACGCAGCTTTATTCAAGTTTTCATTCTGGTACTGACATAGATTTGTCACCCCAGGATGGCAAGTGCTGAGCAACTGTGGCAGCTGGCTTGGCAAAGTGTGTGTGTGTCTCTGCTTAGCACAACTATACTGCCTGGACCAAAAGTCTGTATCACCTCTAACCTAGTCTCTCAGCAGCTGAGAGTGGATGCTTCGGAAAGAGCAGGGCAAGTACATGCACCTCCTCATTCTGGCAGTTGGTGCTATGAGAGCTTCCATGAGTTTCCCCAGCTATTCCTTGAATCCTGCCTTGTGACTAGCTCTTGTGATTTCAGGAAGCTGCACAGTGGTTGGGTTTGCTCCTTTAGCCTGCTTATCTCTCCTGACATTGCTAGTCCTCATCCCAGCTGTGTCAGTGCCTCCTGCACTGGGGCAGGATGGGGTGGATGTCTGGAGGCTCCTGTAGTGTGCTGGGACTGGTCTGACTGGGCAGAGCAAGGAGAGCAGTGCACACACACTGGGACATGTTGAGTTGAGGAAGGGTGGGAAATGGTTGCTGTGCAGACAGAAGTTGACTCCTTGCGTTGTAAATAGGTGACTTGTAGGTATCCCAGGCCAGTTACACAGCAGGGATGTACTTGTGCTGCAGCCAATAACCATCTGCTCCCTTTGCTTTTGGACTGATGTAACAGCTCCAGCTCTGGGAGCTTCCCATTTTAGGTATAGTTTTATTTCTTTTTCTCTTTGCTACTTGTTCTTCATATTTCTTGATAACTTCCTTTCTTCTGCCCATAAGTGACTTGCCAAAGTTTGTCCTGATCCTATTCTCACTTACACTGCAACTTTTTGTTTTTCTTTTGTGACAGAAGAAGTCTTTTCACCTTGCTCCATTTCCCCTCCAGCCTTTGCTTCCTCACATCTGTGCTGGGAGATGTTTGTACAGTGGCAGATTTTTATCTTGCAGTTTTATCTGTGGTCTTTCTGTGCTGTGTCCCAGCCCTGACCAGATGTGCCAAAACCAGTAGTCCGTGGGATCATTACTGTCACTGCAGCCAGCTCCTGTTCTTCTGGTGCTTTGTCTCTTCCCTTCCTGATCTATATCCTAGTAGCCTATTCTTCCAAGCAGGATTAATATATTTTGGTTTCTGTCATGCAGGTTTTGCTTAGTCTCTGCCTTTGCCATCCCTGGGGAAGGATGTCTCCCTTCCCTGGTTCTCACTCCATTAGGTGATGGGACTGTAGAATGAATTTGTCTTGTGCTGTGTCATGAGGCTGGGTTGTAATGAGATGTCTCACTCTCCCTCCAGCCTACGAAGCTGTTTCCCCTGCTATGATGCCAGGGCAGATCCCCGACCCGTCCCTGACGGCTGGCGCGCTGCCTGGGCTCGGCCCTTTGACAGGACTGCCTGGCACAGCCCTGACTGCCGAGGAGCTGAAGTGCGCCGACATCCGCAACATCGGGGCCATGATCTCGCCGCTCCACTTCCTGGAGGTGAAGCTTGGGAAGAGACCCCAACCTGTGAAAAGTGAGGTGAGTCTTGGGGGGGGCTGCTGGCTGCCGGTCACCTTGCAGGGTCGTTGTCTGCACCTGACTGGGTTTCCCTCCTGCCTGTGCTTTTCTGTCCTGCCAGGTTGGCCAGCAGTGTGTTTTATAAGCATGTCACGCTGCCTGTTTGATGTGCATGCATGTTGGTAGCTGCTCTCATAGCTGCCTCTTCCAGCTGCCTGAATTTTTGTCCCTGCAGCACTGGCTGGCAGTGGTGGCCTCATTGTCCCAGACCTGACTAGTCCCCTGCAGCCATTGGCAGCTGGCTGAACTCAAACCCTGCCTGTGGAGTGGGGTCTGGTGCAGCCATCATGTCCCTAGGTTGGGGCATGCACCCAAAGGAGGAGTCTCACAAACTGTCACCTGTGCCAACCAAGGCCTTGGTGCTTCTGGCATTGCTGTTGCCTCTCCAGTGGGGATGACATGCACGGGCAAGTGGTGCAAAGTGGCAGCAGTGACTCAGCCTGTGCTGTGGGGGCTGTCCCTGCCCCCCCTGCTTGGGGTGGGCCCTTGCTTCACCTTGAGTCTCCTAGCATGGGGAAGGTGGGTGATGTCTGCTTGGTACCGCAGGCTGGCACATCAGAACTAGGCTGAAGGGACTAGGGAGACACTTGCACAGCGTTTTCCTTGCATGGTTGTCCTATGTATTGGTTCTCCAGTCTTTGACTCTGGCTGTACAGGTGGTGAGTGTTTGCACCTCCCACTGCCTGCAGATGGAGCTGGAAACCCACCAGTTCAGAGGTCCCACGTTGGTGAGGATGGTGGGTGTTCTCAGAAGGTCCGATAAACAGCCCTTCTGAACAGTGCATTTTGCTTGTATGTGAGGTTACTTTGGATGATGCCGTGTGAGGATGGGGTGATGTGTGTTCTCTGGAGACAGGAGCAAGGAAGTGCTAGATGATGTGAAAAGCTGCCTATGATGAGCTGTGAGCTGAAGGGGGTAAAACAGCAGTTCCAGGGAGCAACCCACTCTTCAGATGGTGCTGACACTTAATTTAGCCCAACTCTTTTGGCAGAAGAGCAGTAGCCAGGCCAACCTGTGGGGAGGGTCCCTGTTCTTCCCCCTTAGCCCCTTGATGTGGACTCCTGCAGGGAGGGCGGGTACGATGAAGTCCATCTGATCACCTTGCATAGGAGCTGTGTGCCCAAGGGAGTGTCCAGTCAGCTTGTGCAGCCTGGAGATCACCTGAGGAAGGACTGGGCAGCTCTGCAATGGAAGGAGCTGGGCTAGGGTGCCATGAGAGGACGTTGTAAGGGCTTGGGGGATGGTAGTGGCTTTGGTCCCTCCATGGACAAAGCAGTCATGGATTTGCAGCTGAAGCCAAATTCTCTTGCAAGCTCTTGGCCTGGGTATCCTACAGCAAATGGGCCTGTAATGCCCATCTTGCTTCATGGGTTGGGGAAGAAAGAAGCAGTCTGTGGCTATGCTGTTTTCCTGGGCCCAGCTCCTTTCCTGGGGCATCTCAGGCACCTCTGAGCTGGCCCTGCAACAGCTGCTTTTGCTTTTTGTGGGCATGGGTATGTGATCTCACTGGTATCTGCTTAACAGGGACAGGGCAGTTCTGCCCCACAGTAGGTACTGAAAGTGCTGAGTGTCCTCTGAGCCAGTTTCTTGAGACACCATGTGGAGGAAAGATAAGAGGAAATCCACTGACAGCCCCTGCATGACAGCCTTCCCTGCAGCTGGTTCCTCCCCTGCATGACCTGTGAATCTGAGGAGTTGAAGACAGCAAATGGAGCTGCCCTTGGCAAGGCTTTGCAGCAAAAGCCTGAGGGAGATGAAGCAGTAGCTGCTTATCCCATGAGTAGCCAAGAAGCTGCCCACACATAATTTTGCAATGCAGCAAAAAGTAGCCTGCAGCTACTTTCCTAATGCAGGGAGCCGGAGCCCATGAGCACTGGGTACAGGCATGCCATGCTTTGTGTGGTGCCTGGGAGGGTAGACTGCTCCCTGTGAGCTTGGGCACAGGCAGCTCTCTCTGCTCTGCTGGGGGCACCAGCATCTCCTGGCATTGGGGTGTTTGTGCCTCGGAGTGCACACAAAACCCACCTGGTGGGTATTGGGTGCTGGCTTCCCCACAGGGTGATGGACAGCCTCACTGGACAAGCTGCTCTCTTCTTGGGGTAGCTGTAGACAGCTGCTGCTGGGCTCTTCCACTACTGCAACCTGCCTAGGGTGCTCCCTCTGGGGCAGAGCCCTGCCTCTCAGGCGGATGATCACCTCGGTCTCTGAGGCTGCTGACTGAAGCAATTCAGGAGGCATCCCCACACCTCCCACAGGGATCCCCTGGAGATCAACTGCTGAGACATAACATTTGGTGATATACCATCACTGGCCCTTGTGCCTCTGAGTAAAGTCCTAACCCCCAGCACCAGGGCCATGTCACCTTTCTGAACTGAAATCAAGCAGAAGCAGACAGGAGGAAACCTGTTTTCTTGAAGAAGAGAGTTTCTCTGCCCTGAGAAGTTGTGAATTCCCCATCCCTGGAAGTGTTCAAGACCAGGCTGGGTGGGGCTTTCAGCAACCTGCTCTACTGGAAGGTGTCCCTGCCCATGGCAGGGGGGTTGGAATGAGGTGATATTTATGGTCCCTCCCAACCCAAACCTTCATGGTTCTATGAAGTTACAGGAGCTGTGGTCAAAAAGCAGAGCCAAGAGTTCAAGCAGCCGCTATCTGTGCTGAGCCAACTTCCTTGAGCATCTGCACTCCATCTTAAGGACACACCACTCACAGCTGGGCCCTCTGCAGGGTGGAGGGAAGCTGAAGGGGACAGGGACAGTCACTTATTCTGTGATTCTTGTTGAATGGAGCAATGAGGCATGGAAATATGTCAGGCAGTTCCCAGGGCTTGTGCAGTTGCTGTTTGGTCTTCCAGTTGCTGTTACAACCCAAGATGTACTTTTCAGCAAAGTCTGGGGGTGCTTCTTGAGCTTTGCAGCTGTGAGCACGTGTTCCTTCTCTGCACCCTCCCAATAATCCTTGAACTAAAAGGCCAAGAAGCTGTCTTAGGGGGAGATGAGTGGTTGTTAAATGTGCAGAGGGGGATCATGGCTACCCTGATATCCACCTCCTCTTAAACTCTGTGAGGAAGTTTTTTAAGAGCTGGCAGCAGAGCATGGAGTTAGAGCCCTTCTGATAATTTCTGCTGTCACCTGTCACATCTGTTATGTGGTTATAGTGTGAGCTATCCATTTCTGACTAGACTTGGGGTATCAGTGCAGTTCCCATCCTAGTTCTCCTAAGTGTGGTACATGGTGCCCTATGACACTGCCTTGGCAAAGGAATGGTGGCAGCCTGGCATTATGGAAGTCTGTGTATAGCTTGTGCTGACTTTGCTTAATATTTTAGCCCCAGCTAAAATAGCAACTTTGGTATAATGCTTGGGAAGTAAGGTAGAGAAGATACAAATCTATTTGTGCTATAAAACTTGGACATTGCCTTCTAAAGCATGCCACATGCTGTGTATCAGATATGCAGCTTACTTGAGGTACCCCTTCACCTTAACTTTGCTGAGTCCATGTTTCATTCAGTCCTTACACATCACACTGAGATGTTTTGCTTAGTGGGTTTTGGACTTGGTGAATGTTAGCACTGTGCGCAGTTTACTGTGGATGATGGAACCTGCAGTTTCATTACCAGCAGGAACTATTGGTGCACCTACATGTGGGTAGATCTGGCCATCAGGTATCAGTCAATAGGAGTGAGGTAGTTCAGTCTGACATCTCAAATTTGAGAGTCCCAGGCCAAATGTGGATGAAGGCACTGAGGACCTTTTGATCTCTATCCATGCTACGAAGTGTAACCTGGATGCTGACTTCACACAGCTTTCCAGCACTCAGATTTTTCTTGAAGAAGCTGGCTTGGGTTCTTGGATGTAAGCATGCCATAGGCTGCTTACACAGGCTTTGTAGCAAATATCCCTAAATACTTTGATTACAGGTTTCCAACCCATAGGGCTTATTGACCTGGTCTGTGTGGTTTGTGTCAGAGAGCACATAGCAAACAGTGCAGGCACTGCTGTGTCCTGCTTCTTTACAGGGGATGCAGGACCTGTTCCCACTTTACCATGGTTGCCCTGTGACTCAGCCAGCACCGAAGCTGCAGCAGACCAGTCCCAGGCATTGGAATGGGGGAAACAGTCAGGCCCAGCTGGCAGATCTTTCAGGTTTTTCTACCTCTTACCCTTGGCTGCTTGTGTGATGCTTTGAATGACTGTGCTCACAGAGCTGTGCCTATAGATGTCTGTGTGACAAACAGTGTTCATCTTTGTGGGAAGGGGCTCTGTTCTCCTTGTCTCTGCCCTTTCTCAGGCAGGGAGAAGCCCTGTGAAGGGTTATCTGTCCCCTGCCAGCCAGGCCCTCAGCTGTGGATGCCACACGGGTCTCCCTCTCTGTGTCCCCACAAAGTGGAGTTAGAGGCTGTAGCAGCAGCACACTTGGTTCCTGGTGAGGATTAGATCACGTCACTGGAGGCCAATGACATGGGTGGCTGCCATTTTGCCCTGCCACTGGTGGGGCTGCCAGATGCTTACCCCTACCTCCTGACCTAACCCACATCTGCTGGCTCTGACCTGGGCTTCTCTGTCTTGTTGCAGCTGGATGAGGAAGAGGAGAGGAGGAAAAGGCGCCGGGAGAAAAACAAAGTAGCAGCAGCACGATGTCGTAACAAGAAGAAGGAGAGGACGGAGTTCCTGCAGCGGGTGGGTGCCCCAGTCTGTCCCAGGGCACAGCAGGGACCTCCATAGGAAGGTGCTGCAGCTGTAGGCAACATTGCCTCCTGAACTGCCCCTCAGCCTCCCCTTGCTCCTGTGCCTCTTTCTGGGAAAATACAGGCCCCCACTTCTCATGAGGCTCTGAAGGTGGTGGCCATGTATATGCCAAGGCAGAGCTTACCTGTGGTGCCAGGGCTGGAGTAGGGCTCTGGGCTTGTGGTGGGGGAGGGATGATAGTGTTCCTGCCTCAGTGCTGGAGCAGGAGCACCTACATGAGCATGGCACAGGACGGGCTGGCACCGTGCTGGCCCCTTGCCTGAATTCCTGAAGATCTTCCTGTTCAGAGCCAGATGCCCACTCACCCCTGACTCCAAAGCAGAAAAATCGTCACAGCACCTTGCTGTTTTTCTGCAAAGAGTGGTGAAACATGGGCAAATGACACAGTGGGGGACAAGGAGTCATTTCACAAGGGCAGGTCCTTGCAGATGCGGGGGGTGAAAATTTAAACATAGGTTTGTTCCCAAGCACCCTTCCAGACCACAGAAAGCAGCCAGGCAGAGGTTTTGCTGTGGTGCAGCAGAGACCTGTTCCAGGCAGTGGCACTAGGTAGCACAAGGCAGCAGGGCTGGGGATGAACTGCCTGGAGCGACCTGGTGCCTTGGCAGGTCTTCAGTCCACTCCCATGCTGCAAGGGCTATTGGCCAAATTGTTTCTCCTCGTATCTCTTCCTGCTGGAGTAAAGTCACATGTGGTTGTGTTCCTGTCCTGCTAGGAGTCTGAGCGTCTAGAGCTCATGAATGCTGAACTGAAGGCCCAGATAGAAGAGCTGAAACAGGAGAGGCAGCAGCTGATCCTGATGCTAAACCGGCACCGTCCCACCTGCATCGTGCGGACAGACAGCATCAAGACTCCCGAGAGCGAAGCTAACCCGCTGCTGGAGCAGCTAGAGAAGAAGTGAAGGTGGCACTGGGCCAGGAGGAGGAGACAGTGGCACAGGGTGTTCCAGGGTCTCTAATGTATGTACTGTATGAAGAACTGTGCACCCAGACCTGGTGCGGACCCAGTGAGGACCCAGTGGGCTTCCTTGGGAACTATGGACCAAATATGGGGACAGAGAAGATCAGGAACCTGCCAACCATGTACTCTGAGGCTGAACCTGGGAGCAGGGCTAGTGGCACCAGTGAGGGCAACCTCCCTGTGATACCTCATCACAGCCCTCCAGCCTGCTCGCAGCCCTGGGGACCCACGATGCCACATGTCCTGCAAGGACCACACACCCCGTGGGTAGCAGGGGCGGCAGGCAGAGGAGTGGCAGCTGCACGGTGCCCACTAGCACCCTGCCCAGAGGCTGCTGCTGCTCCTGGAGCATGCTCCAGCAGGAAACCCAAACCCAAGAACCACAAACACTTGATGCAGCCCCGTCTGGTGGGCAGGCCTGTCGGGGCTTGGTGGCGCAGGCGCCCCTCACAAGCACACTCAGTATAATGTTTACAGCCCAGCTGTCCGTGTCGGCCGTGCTTTTGAATGCACATTTTTACACTTTTTTAAAGTATTTTTTACAAAGTTTTTATACAGCAATCTCTATAAGGATTTATATAATCACTAGACGTGATCCCATAGAAATGTATGTTATGATGGTCTGTTTGATACAAACACATATGCCGCAGTTATCTCCATTCTGTCACTTGTCTGGTAGCATCCAGCTCCTTTCCTGGCATGCTGGGAAGGGGGTCCAAGATGCCCTCTGCAGTGGTGTCGCTACCCTATCCATCCATGTATGTCCTTCATAATATTCAGTTCTGTATCTCTCAGTAAATGTTATGTTTGTGTATGCCGTCCTCCCGTACCTCTGTTTGGGTCAGGCCGCAGTGGGCTCTGGGAAGATCTCGGCACTGTGGCAGCATGTGCCAGGGCTGAACATACTGGGTGCATTCCTGGCTGAGTGGCATGGTAGAGCAGGTCCCAGAGGTGTTTCTTGTGATTGTTTTAGTACTTGTGGGCTGGGAGAATTCACCCTAGAGAAGCTGGGAGCCTTGGAGGCAGCTCTGACTGCTGTCAAGCAAGAAGTAGCTCAGTGCTGCACCAAAGAGGACAGGCAGGCATGGCTTGCCAGCTGGAAAGGCAGAGGGAGACCATCTCATCCTTACCTGGTCCTTCTTGTTTCAGTCCCAGTTACAGCAATTTGAACTCATTTCAGGGATGAGAAAGAGATGGGGGAGCTATCATGATGTCTTTGTGGTCGTGATCCCTTTGTGGATGGAGGTGTAGAATAGTTCCTTTGGGTCTCTGCCAGGTCCTAGCCTTGCCCCTAACTGACATGCTGGGAAAGCTCCTAAAATCTTGCCTTGGGCTTTGGCTGGTGCTGAACACAGGAGTGTGGAGGTTGAGAAGATAATCAGTCAGGTATGCTTCAGGTGCTAGAACTGAAAAATCAGCATCCCCATATGAATAACCAAGCCCTGACAGTATGGCTGTGTTCCTGACTCAAAGGTATGAAGGCAGTGGTCCGGACTGGGGCAGACCCCATCTTCACATATGTGCACCACTGAGGGCTCTCAGAGGAGCAATGGTGCACCCAGTCTTCTCCTAGTGTCCAACCCCTTTCCACTGTGGATGAGGCTACTTTGATGCAAACTGCAAGTGAAAAGAAACTTTCAGCATCTGATATAGATGCACACTCCAGCCAGGAGCACTGAAGCAGTTTGAGATGAGCTTGACCTAAAGGTGACAACAGCATGGGAGGAGGTCTTCCTTGAGCATGACTACTTCTCTAGTGAATGTTTCTCTCTCTGTAGCCTCCTCTTCTAATCCTTAACCTCTGGGGATATCTGACATTAGTCAGATTTTCTCTTCTTCATACTTCCTTCCTGGATTTCTCCTCCCATTCCATAACTTCTTCCTTTGAGACCTCACAAAATGCTGCCAGGTGCCTTATTTAGTGTGAAGCATGTTAGATCTGTTAGAGACAAGGTTTTTGCCCTAGGAGAACTTGTTGGCTGAGGTTCTCTAGAGGGATAAGCAAGGGCAGGACCTGAAACAAAGCTGGTGGAGAAAAACAGTGTCTGGCCTGGCTGCCACTGCCTACTGTGCAGCCCTTGAAGCTGGGCAGCTGTACATCTGCTGTTCCTTCTGCCCAGACCCTGGAGTAGGTGGCTCAGATGTGACCCATTCCTCAGCTGCTGTCAGGAGCCAATCTTCATACTTTGAAAAAATATGATACCTCTGTCTCTCATCAAGCTCTGCTGAAAGGACACAGAGCCCTTGCTGGGCCTGCATATCTCTTCAGGACTTTATTTCCCTCTGCAAAGTGTACATGGTAATGAATTTCCAGACTCCTGCAAGTATCACTTTCCTCTTTTGTGGTCAGCAGGTGCTCCCTGTGGAATATCAGATCCAGCTACAGGCATCTTGTACTTTTTGCTCACCTGGAGAGCTTG
This sequence comes from Manacus candei, assembly GCF_025592945.1. Lineage (NCBI taxonomy): Eukaryota > Metazoa > Chordata > Aves > Passeriformes > Pipridae > Manacus > Manacus candei. Next base: position 10,655,595 of record NW_026138115.1, on the reverse strand, counting down.
TCAGCTGTCACACACCTTCCAGAAGCAGTGGTAGTGCTGTGGAGACAGACAATGGCCCTTCTCTGGCAAATAGCCACACTGCAGTAAAAATTTCTGCTATGAAAACAGCTGGCTTGGATGAGAAATATAAGGTGCCCTTTGAAACCAAGCATGCTAGAAGCAGTGGCAAAGGCAGTAGCTGAAGAGGGATGGATCAGTTTAATGCTTAGCCAAGGCTTGGGCAGGAGCTATTTGAGTCCTGGCAATGCCCAGGGGTTAGAATGAGATGATCCTTAAGGTCCCTTCTAACCCAAACCACTCCATGATTCTGTCCTCCAAACAACCTTCTGCTGCATTCCATTCTACTGCAAACCAAGGGGTTTGCCACTCAAAGTTTAGGGCATTTCTTTTCAGGAGGTTTGGTTAGGATATAACTCATTCGAGTTAATGCAGAGAGTTTGGGCCTTTCCCTCTTTAAGCCACAGCCTGTGAGTATTGAATGGAAAAGGCTCCATCTCTTGTGTAGTCCTGAGGGCTGCAAATCCCTCCTGGTTGCTGTCGGAGACAGGCTACTTGATGTTCCTGAGTCTAGTAGCATGTGTCCTTTTGAAACCCAGCCCCCACCTTAGCAGTGTTACAAGTTTTGCCATGGGAGAGGTGGTCCCACTGAACACCTTTCAGGCTGGTGCATTTACCATGGCATCTTCTGGGCCTGGGGAGGAGCAGCAGGCACATGCCAGGCACATCCTGTGTTGCTGCATGCCAGAACGTGCTTCCAAACCAAAATAGCAATTATTGTACCTGTGGCAGTGTCCTCCCGCCTGGAAGGTACGGCGAGGACTGGTAATGTGGATTGGCTTGGAAAAGTCAACGGACACTTCTCAAAGGGCCGGAAGCACCTCCTGGCCATTCCATACCACCACATCCTGTGTTAGGTGCGCTGTGGGCCACTGCCGGGCGTAGCTGATGGGATCTCGTACGCCGACGGTGGTGCTGGAGCCGATAGCCTGATAGATGTGGGGCTGCTGCCAGCCCCACGTTCCCAGTCCAGCCTGTCGTCGGGCTGCACCCCTCATGCTGATGAGCGCACAGACACACGCGTGGATCCCTTCCGTGGGTGGCTGTAGTTGGCTGTAGGCAGAGCCGCAGTTGCTGGCCCTGGGTGCAGGAGCCCTGAGGACGGCAGCCGCTGCTGGCACACAGCTCTTGTCTCGCTCGCTGGCTGCTCCAGCCAGAGGTTCGCTCGTGCTCACGTAAATCCGCACACGAAGTGGCTGGAGACAGGCACGCAGGAGCCCGTCGGCGGGCGGGGTACTCCAGTGCCTGGGCACCGGGCAGCGGCTGCGCGGCCGGTTCTTCTCCCTCTCCCTGTGCCCCGTGCCGGCCGCTCTCGTGGCCTCGCCGTGTCCCGCTCGCGTGTGCTCCTTAGGCTGCCCCGGGCGCGGGCAGGGCTGTCCCTGCGCTCCGGCGGGGAGGGAGGAGGCGGCGGGAGCCGGGACCGCCGGCAGGAGGCGCCGCGCGGCCGCAGGAGCGGCGGGGCGGGCGGGGCCGGGCCGGGCCGGGCCGGGCCGGGCGGGCGGCCCCGGCACCGCTCCCGCTGGGACACGGCCGGGCGCGGGGGTCGGAGCGCCCGCCCTGCGTGCTGCGCGGCCTGGGAGAGCGCTGCGAGTGCTGACCGCTCTCGGCCCGGGGGGCAGCTGTCAGAACGGGTCCAGAGCAGCTCCGCGGGAATGGGCAGAGGGCTGGAGCACCTCTCCTTTGAGGAAAAACCGCGGAAGCTGGGGCTGTTCAGCCTGGAGGAGAGGAGGCTCTGGGGAGACCGTAGAGACCTTCCAGTACCTAAAAGGCCTATGAGAAAGCTGGAGGGGGACTTTTTACCACGGCCTCTTGTGATAGGACAAGGGGCAACAGTTTTACGTTGGAAAAGGGTTTGGATTGGATATGAGATCTTTTTAAAATGAGGGTGGTGAGGCACTGGAACAAGTTGCCCAGAGTTGTGGATGCCTCAGCCTGGAAGTGTTCATGGCCAGGCTGGATGGAGCTCTGAGCAACCTGGTCTAGAGGAAGGTGTCCCTGGCCATGGTGGGGGTTGGAACTAAATGACCTTTAAAGATCTCATCCAACCCGGACCTTTCTGTCATTCTGTGGTTCATGGTGCCACCCCATGGTGTCAGATGGTTCTTGTCAGACATAACCCCACTCAGCAACACTGGTGCTTCCCGGCCATTTCACCTGCAGGTCCCTCTGCTTCTGAGATACTTGAGGTGCCTCAACAACCAGGACCACCAGCAGGAACTCCTGATGTGCCAACAGCCTCATCTAGCACATGCCTATCTCCTGTTTTGTGAGATTTACGTTCAGGTCATAACCCTTGTGCTCCTTCCCATACTCCCTAGTTCAGAACAGAGCTCTCCCCAGGGTGATGTGGTACAATATTTTTCCTGAATCCCAAGCAGGTGAGCCCCATCACTTTTCTATTGCTTAGATGCTTGTCGCAGCTCCCTGGTGTCCTTCACATACTACCCCAGTTTCCTCTGCAAAGCCACTCTTACCTCTTCTCTCCCAAGGAAAGGTAGGTGCCACTTTACCTCAAAGCACCAGGCCTGAGGCACTGCAGGTATGTTGGGCTGAGGATCCAGCTACAGTAGGTTGGTGTGGGTGCTCCACACTGCACACCTGACTCCCTTCTTCTTGCTGGACCCCTGAGAAGTGGCAGGGCCCATGGGCAGCAGGAACTCAGTTTCCCTAGAAGGGTCCCTGGTCTTGCCAGCTCTTCACTCTCTCTCCTGCAATCATAAGCAGCGCATCATGCTCCCAAAGCTTTGTGTTAGCTCCCTTCCATTCCTCCTCCTCTCAGCCTCTCCCCACCTGCTGCCCCCATCCCCTTGTAGGTGAGAGTCCCTGTGTGCTGTCCTGGGAGCAAAGGCATCCAACATCTCCCTTGGCCTGCAGCTGGTCACAGGCAAGGGATGCTTGGAGGCCATTACTTTGCAGTTTTTCACAGTATTGTTCTCACTTTGTATTTGAAAAACTGCCTCCTCTGCCTTTCTCGTCAGGGGCCAAGGGCGACTCCGTGACACTGTGGTAAGTGATATTAACTAACCTTTGCCAGTGACCTGCCTCTCTTGTTTCATTTTGAGCCAAGGGCAACAGGTATTCATTTATCTTTGTCCTTATTGGTTCGTCTACTCAACTTGCTGTAAAATAAGCCCCAAAAATCCCCAGCTTTGATATTTACCAAGAGTCGTGAAAACTGCTTTGGTTACCGTGCATGCCAGACTACGGTGAGCAGTACTGGCACCAGCATGGCCCATGACTGAGTGCAGGACTGGAGCCAGGGAAAACTATGTTGCCAAGATATTTGCAGAGAAATGAGAAAAACTAACTAGTGCTTCCCTGAGCCTGGAAGTACCACTTGGTTCCCCATGCCTTTGTACACTTTTTGCTTATTTGTGATCACTGGTTGCTGGTGACTGAAGCATGGGCGTGAGACAGTGGGACACAGGTACAAGCCCTGGGCCTGCATGGAGGCACCATGCTCCTGCTGGGCTCCGGAAACTGCCCTGAGGGCAAAGCAGGCTGGGTTACCTGTCTCTGATTAAGGGCATGATTCTCCACACACCGTGCAGTTGGTGGGGTGGCCAGGGTCATCTCCTGTCTGAGTGATGGAGGCAGGCAGGGCAGGTGCTGTCAGAGGTATAGCTGGACCCACTGGCAGTGGACTTGCTGTCAGCATCTCTGCCACCAACACTTTCCATCTGAGGAAAAAATCCTTTCCTACAGCCAGGAGGTCTCCCTGGCTCTCACTGGGCAGGACCACCGGGAAGGGCTGGCACCTCGGACAGCATGGCTGGGATTTGCCTTTTCTCTGCATCTGGTGCTCAAGAAGTTATTCCCAATTAGCTAAAGTGATGGGCTGGTGGGGTGATGAAAAACCCTCCTCCAGATGCCCTGCTGCTGCGTTAAAATGGGTTTACTTTGGTTTGGTGTTTTGGAGTGACCAACTCAAGTGGACTCCAGGCCAGGGATGCATTTAGCAGAGTGGGCAGTGGGTATGATGGCCTGTGGTGATAAGCTCTTTGTGAGCAAAGCCTGCTCAGAGAGGAGGGAGTGAGCTGTCTTGTGTCAGGACTGCTCTAATTCTGATTAAGACCATCTGCCAAGGGGTTTACTGAACTTCAATCACTTCCAAATTTAATACAGCTTAGCTGTTCTGAATGTTTCTATGCAACTGACTCTTGGTTCTCCAGCCCTGTATCTTGCTGTCTATGCAGGGTGCCATGGGTTTTGGTGAAAGGTTAGCCCCCGTGGAGGAGAAAAAACTCCTGTCATTCAAGGCAGGATGTGGGTAGGACTGATAGCTCCACATCCCTGTCCAACCCAAGGGACTCTGCTGGACAAAAAGGCCCCGTTCCAACCCTGGCTCCCAGAATTGCAAACCTAGAGCTCCTAAGAAATACCAGCAAGAAGCTACTTCCAGAAGCTTGCACAGGTTTCAGCAAAAGCAGAGGTTGGGACTGTTTGACAACGAGGTTTCACTGCTGCCTGTCACGTCTCAGATGAAGCTTCAGGAACAGGATTGTTTGCCAGTAACCACCACCTTGTGCTGATGTTATCTAGTTTCTGCAGAATGAATTTGCTGAGTTGTCATCTGTAGCACTGTCAGGGGAAGTCCTGACTCCTGACACTGCAGTTCCTGCCTCTGCTTTGCCACAGCCCCAATTCCAGCAGCATTATCTGGGCTGGTTGGATTTGCTGGACAACTGCTTGTCCTGAAATCGCATGGAGTTGTCAGGAGGAAGTGGGCAGCAAGGCTGTGCTGCAGGCCTGTAGGCTCCCAAATCCAGTCAAGTCACTAGGCAGGCTAACAAATAGTTTCTGATTGAGGATAAAATGGCTACTGACAGCTCATTGCAAGGTGATGCTTAACACCTGGTGACCAGTTAGCAAGAGGGGGTTTGTGCTAGAGCTACCGTGTGGGTATCTGCAAGTGCCTCTCAGTACCCGGGCTACTGGCTTCTGTGACAGAGGCAAGCTCTCTGGGTGCCAGACAGAGGCACTGCTGCATTGCGGAGACATTTGCTGAGTGAGGCATCCCTGTTCTTCTGTGTAGACTTTCCCTACAAGCAAAGTGACCTGATTCACTCACCAGCTTCAGCCAGCAGATAATAGATGAGTAGCTGATAGGTGCTGGTGCATGCTGGCACTGCTGTGTGACCAGGCAGGATGGTGGCACCCCATGCTGCCAGTGTAACAGACTGGCAGAACCAAACTCACTGGTTCAAACAAAATCCCTTGGCTGCAGGTGCAAGGTGTTCTCTGTGTCTGTGCTGCAGAAGCAGACATCTGTTCTGCTGCCTATTGGACACCTCAGGTCACTCGATCACATGCACAAGTTTTAAAAGCAATGCAAACTGCCAGTGTACCCTACCTGGCCACTTGCACGTGAGATGGAACCTCATTCAGGCAGGACTTTGGGGCACATTTCTACATCTGATAGCAACCATCCACTGCAGCCACCAAGTCTGGCATTGCTCAGCAGCTGGATTCATATGCTGGGGTAGCAGCAGCTCAGCATTTCTCCCAGCCATGCTCTGGAGCATGCCTAAGTGCCAGCTGGCACATAGGTGGTTTAGATGAGAGTGCCAATGGGTACAAAGTTGTGCTCCAAATTCAGGATAGAACTACCTGATGGGTCCCTCTCACTGTGCAGCAGCAGGGAAAGGAGGAAGGCTGCACGATGAATGGGATGAAAATCCATCCTTTATAACTGTAATGCCACGGTACAAGGCAGGAAGCTTCCCTGGCATGCTGTGGTTGCTTTTGTCTGCCCCACTGTGGCAGACAGTTGGGAGACATCCAAAGATAGGTGCTGACCTGAATTAGGGCTGCAGGAAAATTTCCCCATGTGGGGACTAAAAGTCCCACTAGTTTAGAGTGGAAACTAGTGAAATGCCATGCGATAGAGATGTGCAGAGCAATGCCTGGCTCAGAGATAAGTCTGTTCCTTTGCTCACCCCCTCACAAGATGTTCAAAGAAATGGAAAGACAACTCATTTCAGACTGGTAAACTGACATACTTCTCACAGAGCCAGCAAAGTGGTTTGTGCAGGTGGACAAGATGCCCTTTTGGCCAACAGTTTCAGAGGGCTCACAAAGAACCAGGTATTAACATGAAAAACAAGGATACCCAAAACTGAAGTTTAAAAAGTTTGGCTTAAGACAGAAGATGGCATGATTCTTGGACATCAAGTTTGGAGTTTGGTAAAGAATGGCGGGAAGGAGTTTCCATCTTTTTTCTGTCCCCTCTTTGAAGCCGATGTTGGCAGTATTATTTATGTCAGGACTGACTCTTCAAGTCAGGGCCTTGCAGCAGCACCACTGGCATGGCTTAGAGTACAGCACTTCTCCCTCATCCCACCTCCAAAGCACTGTCAGGGATGAGGTGCAGGTCACCTGTGTCTGGGCACTGGTGTTAGCAGCCGCTGCCAAAGCTGTGGGCAAAGTAGCCATGCCCCAGGAGGCTGGTTATGGAGCTTGTCTCTCCTGCCAGGGTACTGAAGTGTGAGGATGGAAAGCACAGGATTGATGGTCATGTGAAACTATCCATCTCCCTCCGTCCCTCCCTCTGCTGCTCTAAGTCCCCTGAGGAAACCTGTGGGACTTTGTAAGCCCTCTGAAATAGCCAGCACTAAATGGATCCTCCCTTGTGTTTGGGTGTTGGACCATGAGCCTCCCTCCCTCCTTGTGTTTCTCTCAAAAAGGCATTGAAGAGCCCTGAGTTGGGCAGGGGCTCCAGGGGATGGACCAGGTGTGGGACAGGGGCTCAGCCCTGCTGCTGCCTCTCCTGGCAGCCTGCTGTGGGATGGCTTGTCTCCCAGAGAGCTGGCAGCATGAGAGAGCTGTGGGTACGCCAGTGTGCGCCAATGCAGAGCATCCGGGCTGATGGGGCTTGGACACATATTTGTGTTTTGATAACTCTGCCAGTGTGGTACTGCCAATCAGCACTACTTGCACATTGTACCTTTTGCACAGCTCCCTTGTCCTCTCCTTCACAGCTTGTCTACTCCATGCTCCCCCGTGCTGCCTCTGACATCCTGTGCTCCAGGACTGCTTGTACAAGCCTCACACATGCCCGGGCACAAGCTCACTGCATGTGCACCCATCAGTGCAGCTACTTGTGCTGAATACCTCCTCCAGCTACACTGCGTGAGCTGAATATTTCGGAAGCTCATTCCCACCAAATGGGGTGGGCAGAAGGGAGAACTAGTGTATACATCCATGTAATCCAAAATTGAAGCAGATCCCATTGGGGTAGGAACACAGTACTGGTATGAGTGTTGTTCACAGCCATCTTCTGCTGAGGTGGGTGTCTTGAGTCTAGCTGTAAGAACATGCCCTAAATAAGCTGTACTCAATCCTTGGGAGTCTTGGACATGTTTTATGGTGATGGGTGGTGTTGAAGAACATTTTCCTCTGAATAGCATCATGAAGCAGCAACGTAATACGCTCAAGAATCATGTATTAATTTAAGAGACAAGTAACACATTCACCATCCGCCCCCATGCCATGCATCATGGGTGCAACCAATACCCAGTAAACATCAAATCCTCCATCAGGCTGTGGTCATCCCCTGGGAGCACAATTTTTGCTGCTTGGTCACTTCAGTTGGATTCACTGCAGCACTAGCAGAGGCCCAGGGTTGGGTCCTGCTGCCACTGTGGAAGGGCTGGACAGCCACATGCGCCTCTCCTGCTCTTGTGGTAGCCTGGAAATGCACATGCTGGACAGCATGAAGGATGCTGGGGCTATAGCCACTTACCAACACCAGTAAGTCTACCCCTGGGTGGATCAGCACTTCTGGTTAAACGGGTCACTGCCCTTCCTCTTTGGGCCTTCCCCGTCATCACCGAACGAGACTGCCACCGAGATGAGTCAAACTGTCAGACAACATCTGCACCCTCCGCACGCCCCGTCCATGCGCTTGGATAGTTCAACTGCTGGGCTCGGCCCAGGCAGCGGAAGCAAAGGAACCCTGGTTGACTGGGGGGCGTCTGGCAGCTGAGCCTTTTCAGTGTCCCAAGTGTGGCTGGGTGATCTGGTCCGTTTCTGACAAGATCCCAGAAGCTAGACAGGGCCTGTGGAGGCAGTGAGAGAAAGTTTTGCCTTAAATAGACGTACTCTATTTGGGAGTGTGGGATCTGCTAACCTGGAGACTCCTGTTAAGTGCACATCTGAGTACTTGCTCATGAGCTGCAAAGTCCTTGCCAGGAGAAGATTAGAGGTTGCTCAACTAATTACCCAACCAGTTTATTTGTATAGGACAGGAGAATGTGGTTCACCTCTTCAAAATAGCCTGGGGTGAACTCTAGTAAGTCTGTGTCTTGACATAGAAACTCCAGTACATACTGGAAGTCTGACCCTGACAACCTCTTGCCAATCCTTCAGCTGAGAGCTCTAGCCAGGCTTGCTTTCCCCCTCCGGTGAGGTCAGATGTACCCCAGCTACCTGGAGCTTGTTGTCCATATCTGGAAAGCTAACATATTTGGCATTTCCTTTCTATAGCTTCCTTCTTTTAAAATATGAACCAAAGACAGCATTACTAACTACATTCAACCCCCTCCCCCCCTTAAAACTGGCAAAGCCAAGTACCACAGAGCTAGAAATTGCCAGAAATGGTTTGCCTGGGCAACCTAACTTCACCTGTCTTGTGTATATAATTACTTCCTGCATTTTGCCCTGGATTGCCACCTCTTCAGCACCCAGACTGGACCTTGGCTGGAGAAAGCAAAAAGCTGGTCAGCTAGGCTGCATCCTTTCTTAGCAGGTCTGGGAAACTCCTATGCAATCGGTGAAGCAAGGGATTGCAGAAAGAAAGGAGGGTCTCCTGGTAGACAGTTGATGCCTCCCTGGAGAGCTGGGTCTGTGTCTACCCCTGCCTCGAAGTTACTCTGTAAGTTGGTAAGCCACATAAGCAAGAGCTTTCACAGGAGCAGTCGCGTCTTCCTCATTTGCCAAAGCTGCTTTACAGAAGTGCTTCAAGTTTGCAGCTGCAGTCACAGACATGAGAATCTGGGGTTTGATTAAATTAAGTGTTATATAGGGCCAAAACCACTGAAAAATTTAGATCCTGGTTGTTTCAAAACATGTTCAAAACAAAATGAAGTACTTACAACCTGAATCTCTCTTTGTCTCTTCTTTTGCACCTGTTGAATAGGGATAACTCCACCCCCAACCCTGAACCTGAAAAGGTGGCTGAGAAGACAGATTAATTAATAACCCTGAAGAACTCACTCAGCACTGAAGCAATGAGCACTAGAAAGAATCCACGAAGAAATGGAAAAGCAGGATGTTGGAGCAGTCTCTGACTGCAAGACAGCAATGAAGGTAACACAGCCTTCCCAGGGAAGAAACCTTAGCGGGTCATGAAGTTACAGAGCACAGCATGTTGCTTGGCATGAGGGTGTAATTACAGTGTGTTTAAGGGAGTTAATTCTGGGATTTCCATACTTTTGAGTGCTTAATTTACAGTACTTGTAATTTATCAGACACTCAGATTGTAAAGTGCCTGTTTCCTGTACATTGGCAGGTTGCATCCAGTAAGGACTAAAAGCGTTGGTGTGATGGGTGTTTGCTCTCTGTTGGGTGGGATGAATTTGCTGGGACTATGCTTGAGCTCTCCTGACATGACCTCCCTCTCACACTCATTCAGCTCAGCCAGGATGAAATAGCTCTGGTGACTGTGGGGAAGCTGCCCATATCACAGACAGGACCAATACATGCTGACAGAGCAGGACATGGCAGAAGTATCTGGTAGAGAACAGGGACTTTGTTCAACACAGACGTTTGCTTGACATCTCTTATCAGCACTGATTTCTACACAAAGGTCTTCAAACTCATGTGGGGAATTATAAGGAAATTGCTGCAATTGTCCAAATATTGTAAGAAATTATTTGCATAAAATGCTACATGCGAAGCAGAAACAACCTCAGTGGTTTATAGGAGGCTGAAGTTGGTAGCTGCTCTAGCCTTGATTTTTAAATAGCACTATGCACTGAATGATTGTGCAAACAAGATGAGTGAGATGGATGGGGTGAGATGCAGTTTTGAATGTTACTGTCATAAGCCTGTAGCAAGCGAGAGGGCTTGAAAGGAAACTCCTGCACCCACCCGTGCTGAGGAAGCTAGTTACACAGGGGGACATGGACTTTGGAGGCAAAGGTGCTGGCTGCAGCTAAGGCTGAGAAATGGCCCACGTGCTCTCTGGGCTCTGAGGAGCCCTTTTTTTTTTTAAATTTCATTTTTTCCTTATTTAAACCCTGGAAACATAACATCCTACAGAGGCAGGATTTAACCTCTACCCTTTCCAATAGAGGTTTTTTCCCAGCCACTTCATATGGAAGGCTTGAATAACTTTCCTGAACTGCCCATCCCAAGGTCTTCCTATGCTCATCTTGCTTTGAACCTCAGATCTGCACCTTTCCTGCTGCAGTTGGAGCCTGTTGCTTCTTACCCTGCTCTGGCTGCACAGAAACCAGTTGACCACCCTTTCCATTACAACATATGAAAGACTGCTCCTTCCTCCCCACCCACTTCCCACCCCCAAGACTTCTCTTTTCTAGGCTAAATGGACCCAATTTCTTCACTCCTTTCTCTTAGTGCAATATTTCTATGTATTTATCCTTTGTATTGTTCTCTTCTGGACTATTCCAATTCTGGACCTGGGACTCTTAATGGGTACTGGCCCTGCACAGGCAGTACAGGGCAGTGATCTCCTCTGCCTTGTCCCAGTACCCTAGACCTGTACCCAGCTCCTTTGCGACACCTCTGTGCTGCTGGCAAAGCTTTGGCTTTCAATGCTCTGCAGCCCCTGGATTTTTCCCTGCTATTCTGCTGCCCTGGTCGGTTATACCCCAGATCTTATATCTACATCTTGCTTTGCTTTATATTTGCATTTGTTCTTGCTGAACTGCATCTTGCTGCTTTCAAACCATTTCTTCAGCAGTTGAGATCACATTAAGCCCAACCTCCAGAGTCCCTGCAGCCACTCTGTCCCAGAAGAACAGGACTCCCTTAAGCGTGCTGTTATTCAGAAGGGACAAATGCAGGACTGGATGGCCCCATACTTCCTTTAAAACTCTCTGGAACTAGCCCTTCTCCATCAAGCTGCTGGTCCAGCAGTAACCTAACACTTGCAAGTTCATCCAATGCCACTAACAGTGATTTCACTGCTACTGTGATCAAGATCAAGAAACCTAAATGATCCCAGAGAGAAACTCAGGGGATGTTATTCACTGTAAATTTAGTCACCTATGTCAAGCACCAAGATTAGGAGAGTGCCTCCTGAGGCTCCCCCTCATAGCAGGGGAGAGCCTGGGGAGGGGCAGCAGGAAACCAGCTCCCCAGCCTGCAGCAGGTGCCAAGGGCAGCTCCCACAGAGCTGTGAGCAGGTGCTGGTGGAGCCATGCTGGTCGTTTCCGCTGCTCTGGGTTGAGGGATTGCATCTCTGACCAGAGGAATGGCACAGGCCACTGCCTGTGAGGAGACAACATGGGTCCTGCCCAGCCCAGAGGAGCACTGTGAAGGCTCTGCCATCTTCCCACCAGGAGATACTGTCTCACAGCACACTTATTCACTCATAAGTGACAGGAATTCATTAGCACTGTAGCCAGCTTGAGGGCAAGGAGTGTGTTTGGGCAAGGCAGAAAAAGGGATGTTCTCTTAGTCCCACTCAGCAAGACCAAGCGTCCAAGCCCTCTCCCCTGCTGTCGCTCTCTCCTGAGGTGTCTCCATCAGTTGTTAATAAAAGCCCAGCTCTGGGCAAACCAAGGTGCAGCTCAAAACTTTCCTCCTGTGGATCAAAGAATAGCCTTTGCCATAGACACGTTCTGGACACTTTTGCACAGACTATCCTGCCAGGACACCCAGCTTCCCTGCACCACCTCCTGCCAACACACCCGCCACCTTCCCGATTGCCTCCCTTCAGATACTGGCTTTGCTAGATATAAAAGGAAGGAATTCAGTTTATTTGCCCAATAATGGAACAAGGATATTTTTCTCTGAGGAAGAAGCTCCCTCCATCCTGCCCTGAGTAACAGCAGCATGCAGAACAGGATGGGCTAGGCAGTCTCTGAGACCCACTCACCAGCAGAGGAGTGTGGTTTCCTCAGGAGAGTGGGAATCCAGCACTGTGCTACCTGGAAAGGAAGTGCCGCTCAGGGTTGCAGAGTTCAGAAGTGTAGCAATGGAGCAAGTGAATGGATCCTTCAACAGTTGTGCTGCTATCTGGTGCCTTGGGAAACCTGAACTCAATGCCCCTCATCTCACCAATGCCTTCGGCTACTTCATGCCTGGAGCCAGCCACACCAGAGGAGCCCTGCCTACTACAGGGGGGCTGTACTGCCAGGAGATCAGGTCCCTCAGGGTGGTTCATGCCAAGCAAGCAAACCCATGTTAGAAAGTGTGGTGGATCCTAACATTTCTCTACAGCACACCAGGAGAAAAAATACACTCCAGGCTGTGAAATGTTCGGATAGTAGAGCCAAGGGTAGGGCACCAGTGCCACAGGATGTTTCTAAAGAGGGAAATGGGTCAAAATGGAGCAGTTTTGCTACTGTAGCTAAGCCAGACAATTTCACCAAGCTGCTCAGCCTGCAGCCAGCCCCATGTGGTCCTTTTTCAGCCCCACATTTGCCCATGTGTTGGCTCTATGAGTAGTGGCAAGGATGGGAAGAAATGCCAGCAATGCCCATGCAAGTCCGCACTGCGTTCCAAGCACGTGCACTTTCTGTGCTGCAATATGGCTGCAAACCCAAAGCTGCCAATAATCTTGCTGTAGTGACCACTGCATCTTAAGTGCCCTTGCTGATGCCCTGCTGCTGAGACTTGCTAGCTGCTCCTTCTTTAGGCAGGAGAAACTCAAACAGAATACCAATATGCAACAAAAACCAGTAAGGAGGAACTGTGAATTGCTGCTTTCCACAGGAGAGGGTTACTGTGGATGGGTTCATGCCTGTTTCTATATCTGCTCCTTACAGAGCATGCAAGAACATAGTCACTCCAAAGATATGTGCTCCTGTCTGAGAGTAGAGAGTCTGCGTTGGTGTGTGCTCCTGGTTCATCCTGGTGGATCTGATAACATGAGCAGATGAGAAAATAAATGGTCCCTGCTTTGGCACTCCCTTCTCCTGCATTGTCACCTCCAGAGCCACTAGCACTGAAGCACTGCTGTCCCAAGGGCTGCTTGCATGTCTTCAGTCTTCCGAGGTTCATGCTAAGGATGGAAGTAGTCCCACAGAGCACAGCCCAGGGCACAAACAAGGGGATGTAAAGCAGCTTCTCCTTGCTGCTGTCTGCATGGGCTGATCCATAGATCGTTACATTTACAGCACTTTAATTTGTCTGACAGGGTTAATATTCCCCTCATGGGCCAGTGGTGACATACTGATGAATGTTCTAAAGTGCTAAATATCTTTACTTTATAGAAAATACTAGTCCTACCAAATCCAGTCCAAATATTCTATGATCCTGAGCCGCCTTCTTAGATAGGACTGGTGCTTCATCGTACCCATGCAAGCCATCTGCACAAACAGCATTTACATGGCACCTGCTGAGGGACCCGTCCCCTCCTCAGGACCCACGGCAATGGTGTCAGGGATGGCAGGAGGTGGTGGGTTGTGGGGAGATGTGTGGCTACCTGGGAATTTCCCCAGCTGGCTTGGGGTGACTGAGGCTGCCTGGGCCTGGACTGACCCCCTGCCTGCATGGGGCTGGGATGGCATGCAGTGCCCCTGGAATTTCTGGGGCTCCCAGCAGCACCTCCTCCGCACTGCCCTCCTTTGAGGGTCCAAGTTTCACAGCCAGAGCTGGGGCTTTTCTTCCTTTCCATCTCTGCTGTTTGTCTCAGAGAAAACCCATCTTATTGTTTTTCAACTGCCTGAAGGTGTTTTTCGGGGGTTTTTCAGGCTATTTTGAAGCTCATTTTTCCCAGATGTGCTTTTTTTTCTTCTTCTTTTTTATTAATTTTTTTTTCTTCTGCAACTTTTCTTCTTTGCCTTAAAGTTTCCGGCCACGTGACTTTCAGCTTACATCCCCGAGGTTCTGAGAAACCACAGGAGGCTGAGACCTAAAGGGAAGGTGCAGAGCCTCCGAGAGGAGAGGCAGCGAAAGTGTTGGAGTGTTGGGCAGGAGGACAGTGTGCTTCTGGGACGGGTGAGAGCAGGGAAGCCAAGGGCTGTCTCGGGGTGACAGAGGAGGGTGGGGAGAGGCAGAGAAGCAAGACAGAAGGCAGGCACACCAAGAGGACAAAGGAAGCTGAAGAGACCCTGGGAGCCAGAGCCAGGAGCCATGCCCCACAGCTCCGACAGCAGTGATTCCAGCAGCTTCAGCCAGTCTCCCCCTCCCAGCAAGCAGGTAAAGCAGGGACCTTCCCCAGCTCTCCCCAGATGGAGAGTCCTTTGGGGTGGGCCATGGATGGGTGGGAGGTAGGGTGGCACCCACTGTTGGTGTTTTCACAGCACAATATGGCAGAGCTTTCTAAGAACAGCTGTGGGGAGAGGGATCCAGGGCTCAGCCGAGGGCCCTGGCAGGAGCCCTAGCCACTGAGGTGGGTAAAGGAGGAGAGAGAAGACCTGGTTACCTGTGGCTATGCCGGGGCAACTGAGGGGCCAGGACTCCAGGCATGGTGGATCCTGCAACACATGCCAGGCAGGCAGGAAGCTTCATCATGAGAGTTGGTGCTCTGGCAAGGAGCCTGTGCAGGCACCTCCTGTCCATGAACTGGGGCAGCTCAGGGCCCTGACACTTTGGGTCTGCTTTCTCTTCTGTTCAGCCTCAGAGATTTTTCATCTCAGCAATGCTTGACAGAGGGATTTTGGTTTGTTGCATGGTGTACTTTAATGCAGGTCTTTTGCTGGCAGATACTGACACAAATCCAAGGTGTTCCCACTGCCTTTTCTGGCTAAGCTTTATTATATCTGTCATTTGCCATTTCTCTAAGGCTGGCAACAATGGCAAGTACCTGAGACTTTGCTCAGAAATCTTGGGGATGATCAGGGCAGATGACTTCTGGTTTGCAACCAAGGCTGAGGAGGCATCTTTGTAGAGAAAGGGATAAAGCACAGAGTTTGCCAAAGGATAGGGACTGGACTTCATGAAGAACCTGCAAGATGCTGTATCTGAGATATTTTCAGGGTCTTGAAAGGAAGGACAAAACGGTTAGGTTCAAAGAAAAAAAAATCTTGGGTGGGGGGAGGGGGGAGAGGATGTGGACAGATTGATGGGCTGGGAAGATAACTTTTGTGGCTGACTTTTGTAGTCTTGTGGAGAAGTGGTGGTGTGAATGTTAAAGAGTCCACAAAAGGGGCAGTGCAATATGAAAATAGAAGATGAAAGAGACTGTTTGACAGTTTCAACTGTCAGAAGGCAGCAGAAGGACCAGATCTCAGCAGAGAATGGCTGGTCTGTGAAGCTCATGACCTGGAGCCTGGAGATCTGTTCTTCCCTGCCAAAGGAAGTGTTGCAGTCAGCATTGCAGGCATTGCTACCAAGGGAATCCAGGAAAGAGCAAGCACAGAGATCAGAGAGCTGAAGCAAATGAGATCTGAGTTAAAAACAAAAGCTCAGAGTCTGTCTAGTCAAACAAAGCAAGGGCCACATTGCATTGGTAGGGTCCACAAGAAATAAAGCCTGAGGGAGAAGGGTGATGGAGAGAGGAGGGACCTACAGGGGTGAAAGGAGGAAAACACAGACTGTATCTTTGGAAAAAACAGTTTATCCAAGGATTTGAAATGTCCACATTGCCATTACCCTGCAGACAAACAGGGAAGGGAAAGGTTTTCTGTACGAGAATTCAAATTGTCTCTCTTCCAGAAGGAGGTCCTTACTCTGGTCCATCAATCCATATCCCAGGCCTGGGTGTTGGTGAAGGGAGAGTAGTCATTTCCCAGCAGTACTGGGATGCCTAAGGGTATCAGATGTGCCCCTCCTGGACAACGAGGGTGCCAAAACCATCACGTCCCTGGGCTATGGCTTTATCCTGGCATGGAGGGTGTGTATCCCATGTCCTGTGCTTCAATCATGTTATCTGCTGTGTTCCCTTCCCACTTACTGCTCTGCAGGAGAAGGGCGAGGGAGGGAATGCCCCAGTTATTTCTATGGCTTGTTTCCCTAGGACTCTTCTGATGACGTGAGAAAAGTCCAAAGGAGGGAGAAGAATCGTATCGCTGCCCAGAAGAGCCGCCTGAGGCAGACTCAGAAAGCAGACACACTGCACTTGGTGAGCACTCCCACTCTCCTTTGTCCTCAGTACTGAGGGCTCACATAGGACACAATGTGCTTTTCCCCTGGGACTTGGTGTGGAGATGCTCAGTGGAAGCAGGACAGGAGAACTGAGGCCAGGGCAGGATGTAGGAATTAGCACTCACAGCAAGAGCGCACAGCCCAGGATGACTGCCACTGAAGCATTTAGTTTTGCACCTAGTTTTGAATCCATCTTTATCTCTCAGTCTTTCATTACTGATTTCCTTTTCCAGTCTCTTCTGACTGAGTCACTCAGAACCTCTTTGAAAGCACAGTCTCACCCGGGCTGAATTTCCCTGGGTTTGTGATTCATGCCATCATTTATGCAGAGATGTAACAGCATACAGGGATGCTTTTCTGTGGCACTGTTGGCACCCTTGCAGCTCTTCTTGGTGTGAAGAATTAGATGTCTGCTTTTCAGAAGGGATTGTCACTTCTGGCTGTGTGTGTTTGGGCAGGAGTGTATGGTCAGTGTCAGAGCACAGGGGTTGAGATCCTTTGAATTTTGCACAGTGATAAGTGTAGTCCCATATGTTTTGGGCTACTGGCGGGCAGGATGAAGAACACACAACCTGCAGTGGTCAGAGACCATCTTTATCCCTGCACTGGCTTGGCTGTCATTTGAAAAGTGGTAGTTGAGCTCATGTTCAAAAAACCGTCCTTTGACTTAGCGATCTTCATATACCCCCATATCCCAATTTTGGGGAATAATTCTTGAGAATTCAGTCCTGAACCTTCCTCCTGACATAGTGGCCTCATCGCATGGTTGGAGTTGGGTTTAAGGCAGAGATTTCACTCTTTTCTCAGTAAGTGATGATCGTTCTAGAGCTGACATGGCTCTAGGCTGGTTGCATAATATCTGCCAGCAGCAGTGGCTCTGGGTGACTGTGCCTGAGAGGGGTAAAGAAATACCCTTTCTGTGGGGTCAGTACTCTCTCCAAGGTAATCCTAGAGGTAGATATGGGCTCTGTTCCTTCCCCGGGAAAATTCCACCTAGCTGTGCACCGAGAATTGGACTGTTTTTCTTAGAGCAGATAGCAAATCATATGAGATTACTACTGCTCAGCTGGCATTGATAGCACACAGTCCTTGCCTTGCCATGGGGATGGGAGCAGCAGAGCTAAGTCCTGGATCCTGACAGACAGATGTAAAAATGCAGAGAAGCAAGTAGAGGATGGATGGTGAGTTTCTGCTAGTTTTTTTTTCCATTTCCTGGTGGATAGTGAACGCCTGCTGCTCCTGGGTTTATTCCCTGAGTGTTCTTTGCCTTTGGTCGATTCTGAATCAGGGACTTTGGTTCCTTGAAGTGGTTCTGCCCGGAAGAGCATGGCTCAGCTTAAGCTATGGTGGTATGAAAGGAGCCAGCAGCTCCATCTGCCCCAGGGTTTTGTAGTTTGTGTTTTGAGAGGAATGAGTCATGGGGAGGTTGGAGCTCCCAGCCCCTGGGTGATTCCCATCAGTTCCTGAGTTCCATAGCAGTCATGATTTCCAAAGAATTTGGTCATGTCCTTGAGATGCTGTGTGACTCCTGCAGTGACAGCAGCTGTAACTGGTAGGTGTGTTTCACCTGTGCGCAGAGAGCAGGTGCCATCAGGAGTCAGCATGGCAGCGGAGGGGTGAGCAGGGGGATGACATGTTCACTTTGCCAAGGTGGTGGTGCAGCTTTCCAGGGCCTCAAAGTGCTGAGTCCTGCTTTAGCTGTCTCGGCTGAGATTGCAAAGCCTGCTGCTGCATCCTCCCTCCCTCCTCTGGTCCTGCCCAGGCTGCTGGCTCCATGGTCAGTTGGTGCCTGCGATGCTCCAACCTGGAGCTGGCTGAACTTCACAAGGTGAGGTAGCAAAGGCTTCGATGCTCTCAGTGTCGTTGAGATGAGGCCGAGCATCTTTATTAACTCCTTTGTTGTTATTCTCATTAATAACAGTATTGATTCAGTTCTTCTGAGGCCTCAGTTTCTCTTTTCTTCTGACTCAAGTGTCTTCCCCTCCTCCCCACCGTGCCACTGCTTTCCCCGGCTGCTAGCAGGAAGCAGTGAGTCTCTTCTTTCCAGGGCAATGACAGGTTTCCTGTGACAGGTGGTTTTCTGGTTAAAGACGGCGGTTATTCAGCTCGCTCTCCCCCGGGGGCTGGGCTGCCCGGGAAGCACCCGGAGATGTGCGTGTGCATGAGAGGGAGCGAGAAAGCCTGGGCGGGAGCAAGCCACAGTCACTTCTCGTAAGCCGGCACTGGGGAGCGTGTCTGGGGCCGCCAGCATCGCACTTGCACCCGGTCTGGCCAGCTGGGGGAGGAGGGTTTGCCCAGGCAGGGCTCTGTGACGAATTTACCAGAAATATGTCATTCTGGAAATTCTGTGGGGCAGAGAGGCGCAGGACCACAACCCCCCTGTCCCTAGCTCATCGGCTCCCACACTGAGGAAGTCCCTGTGGTTTTCTGTCCTCAGGAGAGCGAAGACTTGGAAAGGCAGAATGCTGCCCTGCGCCGGGAGATCAAGCAGCTGACAGAGGAGATGAAGCACTTCACCTCGATGCTGAGCTCCCATGAACCACTCTGCTCCATCCTGACATCCCCTCCACCGCCTCCAGAAGTGCTTTACGCCACACACTCCTTTCACCAGCCCCACATTAGCTCCCCACGCTTCCAGCACTGAGCTGGAAGTAGGACGACAGCCTGCCAGCTCCACTGATGTCAAGAAGTAACTTCATGGGGCTCACTTTTCCATCCAAGGGAAGGAATTGGACAAGTGGACGTTCCTTCTTAAAGTGTGTACTCTGAGTGACTTGCCTAAGACTTACTTCCTGTGCAGAAATGGCAGAGCCACCACAAAGCATCTTGGGACAGTTTCCAGCTTGGATCCTGAGAAGAGGAGGCAGTCACAAAAGGGCACCAACCCCCTTCTGTGGTGCTTGTTTGGGCACACTCACAAGAGCGTGCAGCACCGACAGCCTCCATAAGAGTGCCTGGATGTGACATGCAACAACCGGAGCTACAGGAAGAGGAATGGGAGCAGGGGTGGAGGAGGTTGGGGGCCACAGAGTATCAGGGAAAAACTGGTTTATTTTTGTAAAATAAAGATTGAAAATTCTTAACTCTTTGTTTCCAAAATAAGGTCTGAGTGAATCCTGGCATGATACAGTGAAGACACAGGTGGCAGGACAGGGAGAGCTAGGAGTCCAAGAAACAGCCCTGCATATGCAGAGGTCTAATCCAGGGCCAGCAACTGCAGCCTCACATTTAGAATGGGGGCCCATGTGCATAGGCTAGGCAGGCTGAGGAGCAATGGTTTGTGAAGTGATGGGGTCTCTGGGGAGGATGGGTCCCTCCTTGCTGCAGGGCTGGACTTGGCTAATGAATCTGATGTGCCATGTAACATCACAGGTCTCTTCCCTGCTGACCCTCTTGGCTCCCTGCTACTGATGGCTATACCTCCACATGTTCCCCTTGCACGTGTGGAGGTGCACTGCCATATCATGGTAGCTCACATGCAGCCCTTGGTGGGCTGGTGGAGCCTTCAGGCATGGAGGGAAGTGGTGATGCTGTGCTGGAGTGCATAGGAGAAGCAGGACTCTTGCTTCAAGGCGCCCTGCTAAGGTATGTAGCTGTAGCCTATGCTGTTTCCCCTTGCCCACCAGTCACAGCTCTACAAAAGACTACTGCACTACCTCATGCATTGAAACAGATGAAACCTGAAAGGTCAGAGAAGATTAGGTTGGTACTGCTGGGTGTGATCTACTGGAAACACAAACTGGTCCATACAGATGGTCTCTACACCTTATACCCCACCAGCCAGCAGTCACCTACCACCTCCACTCTATACACAAAGCTGAAGCCCACCTGTTGGTGCAGGTCCTGTTGCTAATGGTGGCTCAGGACTGCTGCCATCTTAAAGGAACATCAGCTGCAATTTTTTCAGCACAAGCAGTGCTGTTGACACAGGCTTTTAAATGAGAGAAATTCAATTCATAGATATCCTTCTTTCAGGCGCAGGGAAGCAGCATATTTCATGGGATTTGGCCCATCATCGTAGCCCACAAGAGAGGTTGGATAAGTCTGTAATGTGCTGTGCTGCACACATTTTCTCTCTGGTTTGCACTAGCAGGAGGATAACCAAATACTGCCATGCCTCAGCAAGCTGCCCTCAGGAGATGCACAGGTAGCACTGTGATTTCTCATTCCATGATCTATTCAGGTGCTTCTGCCTCCAGTTTCTGGGCCAGCATGGGAAGCACTGTAGTCAGAGACACTTCGTGTCAGCACGTGGGCATGGGTGTGGGCATCACCACCCTACAAAAGCAGTGCTGAGGCAATGGGCAATTGCACTGGCCCTCCCTGTCTGTGCAGGTCTGCCCCTTGCCCCAAGGGGGATGTGCACACATAGGGAAGGATGGTGGTTGTTCCAGCCAGGCAGCTGGGTTTCTGCACACAGGACATGCAGAATACATCTACAAGAACAATTTCATTGTGTCTTACACCAGCCCTCTGTGCTGGATCTCACACCAGTAGGCTTCACTCCATCCACTGATTCAACAAATAGAGCTGCTGATCCTTGCACAGGCCATGCTTTGAGTCACCCAGGCTACACAGGCTCTTCCCAAAGTGCTTTTCTCTGGGATTTGTCCTTTCAGGCCTGAGAGAGACAACTGTCCTCCAGCTCTAGAGGACTTTGTCTTTACAGGCTCTGCTTCTGCTCCTTCAGCTTCTGGCAGATTTTCTCCTGGATTCTTCACTTGGTGTTCCTCAGGGCTCTGATGGTTCCATGTTTTCTGGGTTACAGTCACAGAAAAAAGCTTTGGCTACCTTGCTTGGGGTTTGCTGTGCAGGGAACTGCAGGTTCATGCTCCTCACTGAAGGATGCAACAGAGCCCTAGCACAGCTTGCACTGACAACACAGTGTCACCTAGAACAAGAGATCTCCATCCTTGCTGTGCCCTTTGTGTTTTCTCATGCCTATAAAATGCTAAGCTTGGTTTTAACTGCAGGTGGAGGAGGTCCTACACTGATGTATATGTCAACTATGCCCACGCAGACATGAAGCCAATATTTTTGCTGCAGAGCTGTCGAGGTCTGAGATCCTTCATACTGGGTGGGGTTCACATAATGCCCACAGAATTGCTAGACTACTCACTGGTAACATCTCAGACCTATTACTGCGACTCAGAACGAAAATAAGCGGTAAGTGGTGAGACTGGAAGACAGGTTTGCAACAACATCCTCTCCAAAACTTAAACAATGTTCTTGGCACATTCAGTTAAGCTGTCTCTCCTCTGCATGGCTGGCTGTGAGCTGGAAGGCCTCCTAGCAGCAGCACTATGCTCAGCCGTTTTGGCCAAACACTGGGTGTTCCGCTGGTGCTAGGAGACATATCTTCCAATCTGACTCGTCTTTGCCCCAGTCTTGCCCTCAAAAACCTGATCACAGAAGATGATCTGCACAGTTCAACCCTGTTTTGACTTCTATTTGCTTATAGTGATTGTGAGGTGTCTCGGAGGCAGTCTCTCTTTGTTATGAAGAATGATTCTCCTGGGGGAATGTCCTTATCACCCAAGCAGCATTGGACAACAGATCCTTTCAGAGCCATTAGCCCTTTCAAACAGTGGTTGAGAAAAAGATCTTTTCCTGAGGCTATTTGCAGAGCTGTACAAGCTGTTTATTTAGGCTGTGTGAGGAGATTCTTTCACTTCTGTACCGGCGCTGTCTCTTGCTTCTTTTTCCTGGGCTCCGGGCCTCTACTCTCCAGTCTTCAAGCAACTTCTTTTAGATTTCGAAGTAGCCAAGTGCCTGTTTTTCGGTGTGGCCCTCGCTGTCCTGAAATGAACTGTAAATGAGCCTAAAAGAGGAGCAAAGGGCAGGGAGGTGGCCAGGGCAATTAACCCCGATTGCTTTCGATTGTCTGCTCCTACCAGCAGTGCAATTCCTTTCGACATTCATTTCCACGACGTCTGGCATTTCGCAAGTGCTCTGGTACCTGGCCATGCCCAGCCTGCAGGACCACTGTCGAGCTGGCTATTCCAAGGGAAGGGGATGCTTCTGGGAACACAACTGGATAAACCGGGTGATGGCTGGTCCTGTGGCAGCCTGTCCTTACCCAGCAGGACGTCAGTGCCTGTCTATTGCGCTACCCGTCCCTCACTGAAAACCTCTCTCCAAGCAGTACATAGATGGGGAGTCACAGGAGGCTGAGAGACTCTTTCCCAGCCGGGGAAGGCCAGTCGGGGAGAGAGACAGCTCTTCTGCGAGCACAGCCTGCCGAAACACTGCTTGCGTGCTGGCCTCTGCTGGGCGAAAGCTGAGCGCTCCCAGCCTGCACCTGCACTCTTCTTGGCAGAGCCGGTTTGAAGGTTGTTAGCCTGGCTATTGCCAGGCTAGAGGGAGGACTGAGCGGCTCAAGGCTAATGTGTGTGATGGCAAGTGTTGGGTAAGGCTGCCTGAAGGGGATGTCCATGTCCAAGTGGAAGAGCAAGTCTGTAGTCTCCCTTAGCCAAGGATCTTGTTCTTGGTCCAGGGACCTGTTCTGCTTTGTGGTCTCAGCATGTTTCCATTGTTGCATGAGGGTACAGGGAGCTTGGCTTGGTGTTCCCCACCTTCCCCAGCTCCCGAGGGGCTTGCAGAGGTGTTTGCAGGCATCGCTGGGCTGGATGTGGGGGCTGAACCTGAAAAGCATCACAGGTGGAGGGAGCTACTTGCTAAAATAAACAGATCTGACTGCAGCCCTGATTAACTATAATCACCTTCACCAGGACCTGAGATAAGAATGGTAGATTTCAGTGTTTTGATATCCAGAAAGGCTTTTGTAGAAGCACTTGGGCTGTATTTGTGCCCAGCAGCCATGTCCCTGGGGCTCTGCTGCATACTGGGCAAAGCCAGCCGGAACTGAGAGCAGGTGTAATGTGGCACTGTGAGGCAGCTACCGTGGGTGCTTTTCCAGCCTTAGTGACCATTGCCTCCACATTCACTTGCTGACTGGTGTCTTCTTTGCAGAGAAAACAGAGATGTGTGGCAAACATCTGTTGATACAAGCAGAGGATGGAGAAGGCAACTGGGGAACAAGAGAGTTACATTTTCCTTTATGGCCTTTACCGAAATTCAATACCTCCCATGGATCGAGGCATCCTGGCAACTGTGCAGAAGGATAGCAAGTCACAAAGCACAGGGGGTGTTGTAACTTTCTCTCTTTCCGTCCCCCTAAAATCACAGGCTCAGCACTTTACAAGCCATCCGTATCAGCGTTTCAGGCATGCTTTTATGGTAAGATAAATAAAGACAGGACATTCAGTGCTGACATAATCTTAACGTATCTCTCCCGATGCGAAGCCCAGGGCAATCTTTTATGTCTGGTATTCCCTTTCTGCTTCATACTCCTCAGCTCAGCTGCAGGCTCTCCGTGTGGCAGGTGCCAATGTGGGGAGACACAGAGCTAGCCAGTCCAGGGGAAGGTGCATTCATCCCACTGTATGGGGCTGTTTTATGAATTCAGGTGTCATCACTGTGATGCCCTTTCTCTAAATTGATTCACATGTGAATTTTAATTCTTGAGGGGTACAAAAAGGGTAATACCCAAGCACTGTTTGCATGGAGTCAGAAGAAAAGTAGAGGCACATCTTCCATTTGGCAAAGGACAGAATAAGCAGCTCTGTTGCCCATTTTGCTGTGGCTCCAAAGTATTTATGCACTTGTTTTACAAATCCCATCTCAGAATTCACTTCTGTTAGAGCTGCCAGCCTGCATCAGCAAGAGGATAATCTGCTGCATACTGGACCAAAGCAGCAGCCCACAAAAGAGACCCTCTCTCTGCTTCTTACAATGATCATAGTGTCCAAAGCAGCACTTGTCATACAAGAATTGCTGCCTGGATGCTAATATTTCAGCACACACAGATCAAAGAAGATCGGGAATCACTGCTAAGAGACAAAGCATTTTTATAAATCACAAGCTGTCAAGAAGAGAAAAAGCAAAGCATGGCATGAAATGGTGAGACTTTTCCTAGCAAACATCACTGTGCTCACTTTGTCTGGGTTCTGCCGTGGTTTTGCCACCTTATTGATTAGCGATCCGGAGGGGATTTGAGCAACATGGGTATAGATAAAGTTTTTTTAGGTTAATCAAAAAATCTACCCAACTAAATGGTAGGGAATGTATATTCATTGCTTGCCAGGGCAGAGTTACAAAATTACATGAGACTGTAATTTTTCTTGCAGCTGAGGTTGCAGACAGCAGCTCCTGGAAGTCCTACTGCTTCAGAGACATCCATGCAGAGAGAGCACACATTCCTCCCAACTTCTGCACCAACCAGCTCTGTGCTCTTTTCCTAAGATGCAATCAACTTTTCTGCCCTTACAACAGCGATGGTTTGGTGTCATGATCCTCAGGACTTTTCCCAAGTTTGTCTCTTTTGCTGCAGTGTGAGTGGGAGAAAGAAGAGGCACATGCCTGAGTTCAGCAGTGAGACTATGCACATTTCCACCACTCTTTTATTATCAATTGATGTCAACTGCAAGAAACAGAAGATGAAAACCTTTTTTTATGTCATTGGCATGAACTAATATGACTCACTGAAATGGAGGCTGGAGAATGCTGAGTAAGAAGGGCTTATAAACTTAGAGCTTTGGTATTTGGGGTTAATCTGTGACCCTGATCTGGACTGGGGATGAAAATCTAGACTGTGGCTAAGTTTTGAGTCTAACTAGATCTTTTTCACTTCTTTTATTCTGATTTTCATGTCTCATGTGTGTGCCTGGTACACAGCAGAGGAGTGAGGTGGGTTTGCTCCAATGACAGAGCTTATGCACAGCTTTCCACACAGCTGTCTATATCTCCACAGCTTTTCAAAAGCAAGAGTTGAGAGCTGGGCTGAGATGCTCAAGAAGCACAGCAGACTAACCACAGTTACACAGCTTTTGGATTAGAGCCGGTTCCCATCCGGCCAGACCAGAGATAGGGCAGAGCAAGTTGATATCTCTTTGCAGAAAGCCATGCAGAGGTAGCGTAACTGCCCTGAGTCTGGAGAGGTGTGCACTGACCAAAAACTGGCACTTCTGAGGTACCATGCATGCAGGTGCTCTTCCATGCTGCACACTCCTTTTTACACCTTTTTCTTGCTGCAAAAAGGCAGCAGTGAATTAGCACTTCAGTCATGCCTTCCCATGTACTCTTTGCAGTTCAGACCTGTATGATTTAGCCACACAAACATCACACCTGAACTAGACAGAGTTAAATTAAGGCCATTGCTGTGTTAAAGCCAGGCTTTGAACAGGGAGATTGGATTTGCAAAGAGGTGGTATTTCAGGCTGCTGTTGGGAAAGCCCTTGCAGCCCAGACTGGAAGGTATCAAACTGGAAAAACAGTCACGCCCCTGGCAGGACCACAGGCAAATCACCCAGGCAAATTACTGTAACTCCTTGTGCCCCTGTAAAATAGACATAGGTGACGCATCCCCAGTAAAGCTCTTAGAGAGCAAGAGCTACACATGAAATATGCTGAAGGGGAGCAAAACATTATTTCCCTTCCTTGAGTTATACTTTTGAAAGGCCTTAAACTTTGAACAGGATAGGTTTGGTGCTCAAAGTTAGCCCCTGCACAACTTTGGTGGTTCTGAGGTCCGCAGTCTTCTCTAGATGAGATTTTAGAGTGTGCAACCAAGCCATTGTGTTTTGTGTAGAGGAAGGTAATTTTTGCAAAATTTTGAGTGCTGAAGAGGTTGCATGCTGCATTGTAATGAGTGGAGTTGTTAATCACTGCCTATGTACCCAGATCTTTACACTAGAAACGTAACAGGAAAGATTCTTAAGGGTTTAGGGTGTATCTAATCTACAGTAATAAACTAACCCACGGCATTTATAATCTGTATACTGGGTCCTGCTTTCTGGTGGCACTTGGGATGCAGAAAGCTATAGGTGCCAGCAGAGGGCTCGCAGCCTTCCCTGCTCTGTAGGGGAACACTGCTGGCTTTGTCCAGCGCCGCAGCCCTGCCACGGACTGCACCGTGTGTCTCCAGCTGAGGACTGCATCCAAGTGTGACCCAGAAGTAAGTGGCTCTGACAGCTATTCGAGTCTTGCCATTTGGTCTTATGGTACAGCTACCTAATCTCTGAAGAATTCCACTAAAGCTGTTTGGGTGTTGAACCCAATATGAAACCTTCTCCCTCCACTAACCCTGTGATGTCTGTTGTGAAAGGTTGTATGGGATATCTGCTGACAGCTCCTCTAGACCTAAACGCTATCAGTCAAAATGCAATAGAGCTGCCCAAGAGCTGCACTAGTTAGGCTTTGTAAGTGCAATGATGAAATTTAGAGACAGAAATCACAAGGCTGCAAGTTTGAAAGCAAGGGACATCCTGTGATCCTTTGAGCTTAGATACTTCACATTTAAATGGAGCCTAAAGAACTGCATAAGTGGAAGATTCAGTAGATCCTCAAATACCTGCTTTTCCCTAGCAACTTTCATTTTTTGTCCACTTACTCCTTGGACCTCTGATCCAGTATGGGGTAGAAAAGACATCAAGGAATTATTCTTTTCACAATAATTTTCTACGATGCTTTCTGCACAACTTCCAAGCCAATTTCCACCACCCATTCATATTGTCTTGCTTGTCATTGAGCCCTGTTGCCATGCAGAAATCAGGAAGCTGGATTATCATTGCCATCATCATCCCCAGCATTTATATTTATTGGGTGGGCTTTGAGAATAACGAGCTTGTTGGAAGGCAAGTTCTTCAGTCCTTACAGAACGTAAAGGAATTTCATGTACTCATTGGTCATAAAGGCAGCATATATTCCAAGAGAGTCAGATGTTGGATTTCTTGACATCAGTAGGGAAGAAGATTACAGAGAGGTTAGGCTCTATCTGATGGCCTGTACCATTACATTTAATGTGGGTCTTTCTTCTGCCTCTGGTTTAATGCCTTCCAACCTTCACAGATACTTTTGGCTACAGGATTCTATAAGCTTTTTAGCACTTATGTTTATCTCCATGTAAAGGAGATTTCTCTCTTGCTTTAAAATCCACTTCAAGGGGTTGTCCTGAAATATAAATAATTTTTCATGGCTAAGAAATTTTTATATAAAGATGCTCTGATGAGGGAAATCCAAAAGCAGCTGCTCTGTTGCTTCAAGAAGGAAAAGAGGCTCATGTGAGTAGAAACAGATGTGGCAATGGAGAGAGGAAGAAATGCAAAGCACAGGGATTTTGTTTTAGTCCAGAAATTGGCAAATTTTGTAAAGGGGTGATTGAACAGTTCACAGAACCAGAAACAAAACAAATCAGCCTTGAAATCAGAGGACAGGAGTTCTGGGAAGTGTAGGCCTATAGGTATGAAAAATACTTGTCTGAATAGGCTTTGGGGAGCCAGGGTTGCTTCCCTGTCTGGCTCAAAATCAATTGACAGGCTGGGCACTTTCATGCATCTAGTTTCAGGTGTTATTTTCAGCAGGGTCTGTGTTTTAGTCATTCTTATTTACCATTTTACTTTTCTGATAGGATTAAGACATTGGAGCAAATGACTCCTTACTTGGCAGGCTCTGACTTGCTACAGACTATATTGGTAATGAATAAAAGGATTTTTGAGAGAAATTTAGGAGCTCAAGGTGGGGCTAAAACAAAACACAAGATGATAGACTGTTTCTGACCCCAGTCTGGAGTAGGGCTGGTGGGAGGCAAAGGATCAAACTTGTGTTTCTTAATTGTCTCCCATATAGCTAAAGATTTGTCTATGTGTGTGTTGTTTCTTTAGTCACGTGTAAAGAAATTTAACTGTTGTCAGTGTTTTCCTAATGTGTGTCAGTGTCTCCTCAACTCCTAATATTTTTTCTTTATACTCCTTCTGCTTGTTCTTTTTCTGTGACGTAAGTCTGAAAACTGCATTGGATATCTTCCTCTTTGCTGCCCAGAGACCTTTGATTAGAGCAGATGCCATACAGTACCTAACTCCATTATCCCGTGTTTATCTGAGTTTACAAATTAAAAATGCCGTGGACTGTGATAACACTTCCAGCTACAGATAGCTACAGCTACAGAACTAAATGCAACATGTAGGTGACATATTTAAGTTAGGCTTTAGTAATTCAATAATGTCTGCAAAATCAGCAAATTTTGTTCTTTGATCTGCTTAAGGAATTATTAATAAATGATAGTCTTCTGAGCAAACCCAGTTTGCCATCCTAAAAATTGCCTGTGTATTTCTTTTCTTATCTCTGCTTTTCAACTGCTCTTTAATCAATGATAGTTATTATCTCTTCGATTTCTGTGTAATATTGTTGAGAATTTTGTAAAGGCCTTTTCAAATCTGATGAACCTAAAAGTTAATTTTATGCATTATTTTACTGTTACAACCTCACAGTTCTCAGACTAAGCAGCTGTTGGACTATGATAGTCTTTTTCCAGCTCTCTTTTTTCACTTCTGCCCTCTCTGCACCAATATCACTGATTGTATTCCTGATAACATAAAATTACAAATTTATTAGAACAAATTACTCTGTTCTTTCAGTTGTCTCTGTGGAAAGCTTAGAGTAACTTTGGTTGCCTAACTTAATAATAAATTGGACTGAAAACCTCTTTTCTGACTTTGGCTTCTGAACGTGTCTTTCTCATTTATTATGTAAAAGGGCTACATTATGACTATGTTGTACCATTGTGAAGAGCATGCCACAAGTTCCACCAAGTATGTAAAAGGGCGACATTATAATGTAGCTACCAAGTAAATACAAGCCAGAGAAACTTCACTTTTTCATTCTCTGACCCAAGTCTTTCTTTCAGGAATACAACACCCTAAAGACATTGCTGCTATTTTTTCAAATTAGTTTTGATCTCTGTGTTAAATACTGTAAGAGAGCTGAACAACACTAATAATCTTGTGTCCTTGCACTGAGGAATGTTTATGCAATTCAGGTAACATGATGTTAATTAAATGAACTGTAGATCATAAATGATCTCCAGGCAGGCATCTGCCAGTGGCGTGTTGCTAAAGTAATGGGAAAACAAGGGATGACTCATTAACTGCGAGTTCCCCGTGAGGATGGAAATAAACATCACTTTTGGCTCTTTTGCTTCAGTTGGGTTGGGATGTTTTAATTTTCACTTCACTGGATGTTTTCACTCTCTAGTGTGCCACGTCACGAAAAAAACAACCAGAGGCCAACCCAAACGAAACCCAAACCGGTTCCTCCTCCAGGACTCCACCCTGGCATCTCTGGCAGGGTCGGGCACAGCCCACTCACAGCCTCCCCCAGGACACAGTTCTGCTCAGCCCGTTCATCGCTGCCGGCTGCAGCCTCTCGTGCCACAGGCCCTTGGAACGCCAGGGCGGCCGCTCGGCGGGGCTGGGCAGTGACGGCAGATCTGCCCGTGCCCTCCCGAGCGGCCCGGGCCCTTCCCGTCCCCGCGGCAGGGCGGGGCGGGGCGGGGCGGGGCGGGGGGCGGGAGGGGCCGGGCCGGGCCGGGCCGGGCGGGGGCACCGGCGCCTCCCAGTGCGGCGGCCGCCAGTGAGCCCGGCGGGGGCGGCCGGGCCAGGTAGTACCGGCCGGGACCTGAGCCGAGCCGAGCCGAGCCGAGCCCGGCCCGGCCCGCAGTGCCGGCATGGTGCTGCAGGAGCCCGCCGGGGCACGGAGTCAGTCGGCTGCGGGAGGAGGGGCTGCTGCTGCTGCCCCCGCCGAGGTGCAGCTGTCCCGGCGTCGCTGGGCCGTGCTGCTGCTCTTCAGCAGCTACTCCCTGTGCAACGCCTTCCAGTGGATCCAGTACGGCAGCATCAACAACGTCTTCGTGCGCTTCTACGACGTGAGCGCCTTCGCCATCGACTGGCTCTCCATGAGCTACATGCTCGTCTACATCCCCCTGCTCTTCCCTGTCGCTTGGCTGCTGGACAAGAGGGGGCTGCGCCTCGTCGCCCTGGCTGGCTCGGCCCTGAATGCTGTGGGCGCCTGGGTGAAGCTGGGCAGCATGAAGCCGCATCTCTTCCCCGTCACCGTCCTGGGACAGGTCATCTGTGCCCTGGCCCAGGTCTTCATCCTGGGCATGCCCTCACGCATCGCCTCTGTCTGGTTTGGCTCCCACGAAGTCTCCACCGCCTGCTCCATCGCGGTCTTTGGGAACCAGGTAATGGGCATCTGCTTCTCGGCTGGCCAGGCATGTGGGACCGGCTGTCACCCACCTGTCGGGAGACTGGGAGTGCTAAGGGGGAGAACCAGGGAGGGGGAAGAGATGCACAGGGCCAGGAGGGCAGCAGCAGCGATAAGAGGCACTTACCGGAAATTCCCGCTGGGAAATGCAGCTGGTACCTGGAAAAACGCCGCTGTGGGCTGATGCTGACGACAGAGGCAAGCGGGACCTAAGTCTACAAAGTTTGGGGCAGCATGGGGGTTGGATATTATTCTGGATTTGAGAGATGTTTGACTCAGGGTCTTCTCCAGTGCTCTCCTCTTCCCATGTTTGTGAATCTCCAGTCCAGGGTTGTGATTTAGTAAAACCATGGATGGGCTGGAGGGAAATGCACAGTGCTGAGAAACATGCTTTAGGCAGTGTCCTTCAAACCTAGAATCTGCAGTTGCCTTTGGACTTGACACTGCAATATCCTCTTCCTGCTGACAACTGGATGGGGCAAAGGAGATTATCTGTCTGCTGAAAACAGTATTGTCACTGAGGCCTGGAGGAAAAGGACTTTAGCACTTTGATACCTCTTAAAAGTAGATACAGAGTTCCGCTGCTTTTTCAAAGCAGTTGCTTTGAAAAAAAGAAAAGTTCCATCAGGCTAGTGTGAGGTCAGTTCCCCAAGCACTCTTGCATCAGCATGGGTCAGGGCGGCCCATGACCCACACTTGCTCAAGCTATGACTGTCTTTTCTTGTAGCCAGCTAGAGCTCAGAGGAGATACATTTTTACACAGCTTTGAAAGGATAAGGAAAATAGCTTCTTGACCCTTGCACTGAAAGGCAATCATACCAGTTGAACGAAGCGGATAGGCCAATACTGATGCAATGAGGCATAAGTAGAATGAATGTGGCTCTGCAGCCCTGACATGAAGAAGAGGGAAGCAGAACCTGGCATTAGCTGATACACTGGACCTGTTCCCCTTGCTTTGACACCTAGGTACTCCCCTACACGTGACTCTGTGCATCACCCTGGACCATTCAGCCTGTGAGTGGCTGCCATTCAGATTTGAATGGTTTGCAGTTCTGGTAGCTTCTAATGCAGGCTTCTTCCTGTGTTTCTGTATTTATTTAAATACTGCTGAGGGAAAAAGAGGTGAATGCTTGGGGATGGTATCTGAAGGACTGAAGATTGCAGAACACCACTAGGGAATTAAGGAGACCGCTTTACATTTTGAAAAGAGAAAACATATTTATCTTTCTCTGAGTGAATCTAAGCTTTCCTTTTTGCTCTTATCACCCATTCTAGCGGGCTGGGTTTTATGTGTTTTTAAATGAATCTTTAGAGTGGAAGGCATCTAACTTGGCATTAGCAAATAAGTAACTCAGAGTTTTGCTGTCAGACTTTTTAAAAATTATTCAGGTGGAATTACTCAACAGTGTGCATAAGAAATCTAAACAGTGAAGCTGTCAGCCTGTACTATATGCCTGTGTGGAATCCTCATCATCCTAAAAGAAGCAGTTTAGTATAATGGTTGTGAAAAGCAAATTTTGGCTACACTTTTGGTGCTCCACACTGCTCTGGCAGTTGAACTGATGTGACAGTGAGACTTCAGTTCAGTACATAGTCTTTTCTTTGTAAGCTCAGACTTTCCTCTTATGGAGCATACTCCATAGGAAAGACCTATTAATTCCCATAGTCAAGGGTCCTGAGATGCAGAATCACAGTGAATGAAAGTAGCTATTTTGTTTACTGATGATGTTGGGCAGTGGGAAGAAATAGAGGCATCCAGTTTTCCTGACTGCAGTTAAAGAGTGTGTGTTAGGGAGTGTTGGCAAAGAGTATAATAGACGTTGTTTGCTGAGTGATGGTAGTCTTTAGGTTCAAAGTTAGCCCTGAACAGTAAATCATTGAATCAATCAGACCAGGTGTTAAAAATCCTTTAAAAAACCAAACAATCCCTAGTAGGGTATTAGAATCACCTCACTTGTTTCTGGCCATGTGTTGGCTGTGATATCTGAAGTGCAAAGAAAGGTTAGATTAAGCACACTTGAATACATGCTGGAGAGCTTCTAGAACATTTGTGGAGGAGGTGATCACATTCACTTGTTTACCCACTGCTGATTTTCTTAGCATTTTACTTTTTTGCGTTCTAACAAGAAGATACACAGGTGTTTTTCTATTCCTTTTTCCTTTTTCCTTCAAGTTCATGTAAGGGTAAGTATAGAATGGAGTTTGCATGTTGGATGCTTTGGCATTATTGTAGTAGTGTTATTAAAACATTACTTCTCAGTGCTTGAAAGACTAGGAAAAATCTATATGGGGAGTCGTGTTCAGGCTTAAGTTCTGGGGTAAATATGCAGAAGTGTTACAGAAATGTCCTTCAGATTTGTTTGAATATTGGGAGGAATTTGTCTGACATGCTTCTGAAATACAGCCATCAGTAGTAGTGTGCCTGCTATGTCAGCAGTGTTACTTGTGGAAGAGCTGGATGTCTGCATGAAGCCCCACACACAAGAGGTGGGTAGGGGAGAGCCGTTTGCGTAAGGCCATGCTTCCATTTGGGTGTATTGATTAATCAGCTGGTTCCAGTTCCTGGTTCAGACCAGCCTGAGAGGTCTAAACAGACTTCTAACATCTACACTGGAGAGAGATTGTCCTCTCATTCTCTCTGGTGACATGACTGCAGTGGGAAAAAACGCTTTCCTGAGGTAATAGCATTTGGTTGTACGTGCTTGTTGGAACAGCAGATCTTGCTCCTTCCTTTAGCACACTTGCTCTTCTGTCTTTTGGTGCTGTGGCATGACAGAACTAACACAGTGGTGGGGATGTTTAAATAACGAGTTAAATTCTCATGGCTTTTTGAAATTTATAAGCTGGAGTCTGATGGCTGGGTACCAGCTCTCTTCTTCAGCTGCCATAGTGCGTGCTGGACTGCTGTGCCTACTGTTTTAGGCATATCTGTCTCTTAGTTCATCTCAATGTTGTCACTTGATGGGCAAGGGACATGGGCAGCATGCAGAGAAGTGTATAACTGTGCTGCACATGGACAAAGAAAGAACATTTATGGGTTTGACTTTATATTGCTTTGCCACCAGTGTTGGGGTTTTTTTCTATTGAGGGAGACCTTGTTCCTGGTTCTTGCTGTTTTGACAAAGAGAAACAAGCAGCTGGTGGGAGTAAAGATGTGGGGGTGTTAAATGATTTTTTTGCAGTGATTTTGCCTGTTTTGTTTTGTTTTGTTTTGTTTTTTTTTTTTTAGCAGGGTGATAGAAGGTGGTGATGTGGTTTTTGAGGAAAGAAAACTTCAGCCTCATATTAAGCTCTGCCTCTGGGGGCAAATGATGTAGCACCTTATTGATCTTTAGGTCTGTCCCTATTCTGATGGAGCTACTATGTGAGTTCAGAGGTTTAGGGCTTCCATAACAGAAACGACCTGAGGCAGAGATTTTAGGTGATATCTGCAGCCTGCTGGGAATGCCAGTCTAGCAGTGATTAGGTGGTGGCTTTTGAAGTGGACAAACTGGATGATAAGCTGTGAATGAAATTCAGGGAGATGCTCTCTCTTTCACTTCTGATGGGTCCTTTCCTTTTATTCTGAACTGGGGGAAAGAATCTGCCTGGGGTAAAGGGTAGGGTGGGTTTTCCTGTGTAATTGGTCTGCAACATGTGAATGGCCATTGCTTTTGTGCTGGTGAGCCTGCAGTGCTGTTTTTGCTGAGCGTGTGTTTGTTTGATGCCTCCCTGATAACTCTGTTCTGTACCTTTTGTCCTTCAGGGAAGGCAGTGTCCGAAAATCTAAGAAGCATTGTGGAAATGGAATTCCTGTCTTCCAGTCTCCAGTTGACTTCTAGATTTCTTTGGCTGTTCTTTATCTGCTGAAGGCTCCCCATCCCTACAGATGAGATTTGATCCCTGTTAGAAATACAGGCAGGTGGTGATCTGCCTCACTGTCCTCTGTAGCTTGGCCCTGTACCTCCCAGAGTTTTAACTATTAGAATAGAGAAGATTTTAGCAAGGAACAGAGAGGAGCTTGTAGTGGCAGTAGTTAATGGTTGACATTCTCCAGCCCTGTTTCCTTTCTCCCTCTGTAAAAAGGGCGCGGTTGATCAGAACACTTGGATCACAAGGAGTGCAACGTGGCCAACTCTCCAAGGTCCTGGATGTGGCTCATTGTGGGAGGGTGTGCTGACCAAATAGCAATGTGGCTTTCTATAAATGGACATGGGAGCCTGAAATGAACTTTATTCTACCCATTCCATCTGGTGCCCTCTTCCCAGCCATACACCAAAGGCAGCTCCCCCTTCTCCCTCATCAAAGCATTGGGTTTTGGGTGAAGTTCTGCATGCGAGTTTAAATGAATGCCTGCAGTGTTTCTGCTGGGAGGGCCTGCCCTATGGCACCCTCAGCACCTGCCCTGAGGGATCCCTGGGACTGGCTGTATTCTGTGACTGTAATAGGTCCTTGACCAAAGTATTATATTCTTGCTGAGGATTCCAGCAGTAGCTGAGGTAGTTGTCAGAGCTGAAACCCATCTCTACTTTGTTCTCTCTCTTGTCTACTGCTGCTTTTTTTCCTGTGTTTTGCTTATTTCCCTGCAAACTGGGGGAAGGTGCATTCAAGGCTGACAGGCCCTGAATGACTTGCATAGGTCACTGTGCAGTGTTGCATCATATTAACCTTTATGAGATGATGCCACAGAAGCAGAAGTGTGATGAGGAAGGGAGTTTGCTTTGCTTACAGAAGAGCTTTGGTTGTGCAATCTTTAGACAAGTTTGAAAAAAATTGTCTTCCACATCAATGGGAGAGTAAAAAGAGCCTAAGACCTATCTTATCTCATCACAAGACTAGATTACAATTTTTCCTTTCACAACTTGGGTCCTTTCTGCTTCTTAAAACACTGCAAGAAATTTGTCTAAACTGTGCAAATACAAGCTGTGCAAATATGTACGTTGACTTCCTGACTATCTGGATTTCGACAGTCTCTTTTAATTTTGCTCTCAGTGGTATGGAAGAAGCATATTCTGGGCAGCAATCCATACAAAAGTATACTGGTAGGAACTGGCATCTCCCGCTTTAAATAGCTCCTCAGTTGTGTGTTTTCAGTTCTACTGCAGCCTTTTGTATAGAAAGGCAGCTGAGACCTGTGCTCATAGCAAAGTATCGGAAAGTTGATGTGCAATTGGAATCACGGGCTGTGAGAAGCGGGTGGCTGGCTGCTCTCTGCCCGTTGCAATACATGAGTTGTAGGGTCCAAAAGTTTAGCTCTTCCTGTGAAATGTCATGGTTACAGCGTGGGAGGCACCCGTAGTTAGAAAAGGAGGGAGCACCATAAGGCAGAGCTTTGATACACAGACAAGAGTAGAGGAAGAGTCTGTGGAATAGGCTCTGGAGCTCTAGAATAGGCTTCTCCTCAAAGGGCTTCCCTGGGTGAATCCAGGGGTGATCTAAGTGTGATGTGGAGTGTATCCTCCTAACTCTCCAAAGTCTTGTCTTGGAAACTTGCTAAGACTGTGTTGAAATCATGGTGTCTGAAAAGCCTGTTGAATTGGTGTTTATCAGTGCATAATCTTAAGATCTTTTGATTGCTGCAGTTTCTGCCCAGTTGGCCAAACCAGCAGGCTGCTGGCCTTGGGCTTTCCTGGGACTCCTGCCTGTGCTAGGCCTCTTAAAAATTCACATCACTTTCCCTTCCTCCGTTCCTGATTTGAATATCTGGTAACAGAGTAGTTTGGTGTGTTTGTGTATGAGTGGTGTGGATTTTCTGTTGACTTGTTCTTTTGAACTCCTGAAATTAGTTGAAATAAATTGTTTAATATCTTCCACTCGTAATGCTTCTGACTTTTGCTATGTGAAGAGGTTCTGTTGATGTGGAAACCTCCAGTAATTATCATGTCATGAATGCTGGCCCAAGACCTCCTCTTTCTTGAATGTTCTCCTTCCCCAGTGATCATTTTTTGGCCCTACAGACCTTCTGTCATGTTTTCTGATTTTGTTGCGTTTGAAGAGTTTTGAGTTGGTTTGTAAAGTTGTTCTGCTGGCTTTTTTGGTTTAATTATGGTTTTACGTCAGACCAGTCCAGCTTGCTGCCATTTTTCTTTGCTTGAAGGAATAAGATTCAGTTTTTGATTTAGGTCATGTTCTTGGTTTTTTTGGTTTGCTTGTGGTTTTGTTTTTTTAATTTTTGTTTTTTACTTAACTGTAGTTCTTTTATTCTGTTCTAAAATATTTTGCTAATGTGCTTTAGGCTTACAATTAGCCTCTGATGCAGTGTCTTTGCACAGTCCAAATGCCACTTGCAAGCATTTAATTTTTAGGCTTTTTTTTTTTTAATTTCCTTTTAACACACTTCTTTCCTCTTAGGCAGCTTCCTCTTGTGAGTTATATATTGCCATAGTGCTTTGGAGGGTGGATTTTTTTGTCACTGCTCCAAGGAAGCTGAATTTGAGTGCAGCGCAGAACCATTCTGTAATATTGATTGTAGTCACACTGTGCTGCTCTAGGTCTAAATCACAAACTGTGCTGCCTCTTATAAGTTCTCCTCAGAAAAGAGTATTTATGGAATCCAAAAATTGCAGTCTCTGCATCATCCCTGTCATGACACTTATTTAGCTTGCAAGGGCATTGTCGAAATTTCTTACTGTTGTATATTTTTTGCTTTTGCAGCATCTCTCTCTTTCTATCTTTTAACATTTTAATTGACCTTCTGGGTTTGGTGGACTCCTCTGTCAACATCTGTACTTATGGAATTTCATAGGGCTTTTGTATTCCTGTTGCTGATTCTTAGTTTTTTTTGAGGTGGAGGTCCACCTCCTGCCCTCCACTCTTCCATCGATCATTCATTTACAGATTTTATGCTGTTATACCACTGATTATCTTCCTTCAGCAGACTTTGAGTATATAATCACCTAAACTTAAGAGATCTCATTTTTCATTTCAAGACTTTGGGTACATTTGTACCATCTTCTTAGCTACTTGGTCTTGGTTTTCTTGGCTATTCTTGTATACACTTGAATCTTGAATATGATGTTGTTGTGACTGGTCCTTGACAAAATTCAGGCAGGAAGTACATTCCTTCTGTCTTTAACCAGCCTTTAAATAAAACGTCGTCTGAACAGTGCACTCTGTTGTCATTGTTGATTCCCTGGTAGTCTGTTTAAAAGTTACCGCAAAGCCTTTTTAAAATAAAGTGCCAGCAGCCTGGTTCCTGAAGAGAGATCTTTGGAGATCAGGGCAGTCCTGGGGGTTTTGAGTGTGAGGATGTTGAGTGATGTGCCAAATTTTGGGAACTAGAGCCTATCTCTATAGGTCTTGGACTCCTTTTTGCCTATATAAAGGTTGGAAATGCTGGTAAGAGGGACTGCATTATGATCCCTTATGACTGATGGTCTTTGTAAGAAGAGTAGAAC
The DNA here is from genome assembly GCF_025592945.1 of Manacus candei. NCBI lineage: Eukaryota > Metazoa > Chordata > Aves > Passeriformes > Pipridae > Manacus > Manacus candei. The sequence continues at coordinate 10,617,841 of NW_026138115.1, read as the reverse complement.
AGATTGTTGCTGAACCAACTTTAGTTTTACATTGCTTTATTTTCCCTCATGTGAAAGGTGTGGAGAAGGGAGAAAAGTTATTTTTCTCTTTCTAAGTTATCTTTTGAATGTTCTGGTTAATCGGTTACAGTGTTGTCTGTGGGCTGATGGTGATGCGGGTACTGATCTGCTGAGAACCAGGCTAAAAATCTCCTTGTGAAAGGTAAAATATGTGCAGTATAATATTCTTCATGTTGTTGAGAGCTTGTCTTCATTGGTAAAAATGGTATGACTAATCCAGGGTTTGTGAGTATCCTTCAGGAAGTCTTCAGTTTTGGTCAGGTCAGGGAGATTCATCTTCACAGAATTAATAGCATCAGTTGCTCTGAAATATAAAATATAGTTCCTATTACTATGATTTTTTTTGTTCATTCTACTACCAAAGGTATAATGAACTCTTAATGGATAAAAGTGGTTCCTTTCTTTTGGAAGGAGAAGGGAGAGGACAAAACATCCATTTATAGTTAGAAAAATTGTTCAGGTCTTCTGAAAAGGCAACAAGTAGCGTCCAAAAATGCCAAGTCTGTGTCCCATTGGGTAAATTATGACTGTAGGACCTCCCAGTAAAGGATTTCTGAACAGTTTGCACAACAGACACTCAATACCTTCTCTGCTAGGTATATCAGGTAGATCCTTTTTCAGGAAGGAACAGCTAGAGGGAGACCAGAAAGATTGCATCTCAGCTGTGGTCCTGGAGAAACTTATGTCAAAAGTCAGAATAAAGCATGATCTCCCCTCCTCTCCTGTTGTTGTTTAGCTGCTGTTCAGCAGCTCATGTGGCTAGCGTGTGATTGCAGAGAGAAATAGGCCAAGAAGCATTTAGCACAGGAATCCAGCCTAGTTCTTTCAAGACTTAAACTGTGGTAAGACAAAGGATCAATTTCCAGAAAGGTGTTTATAGACCTTATTTGTTAAAGGGTGTAGGGAACATGTGAGACCTGATATGTAAGAGGCAATAGGACTCTTCCCTTGAATGGAAAGGAGCTATGTTGAGAGTCTCTTCCTCTAAGGTTGAACCTTTGGGAATACTACAGAGATAGGAGTGAAGCCCAGGGTGGCTCTGTCCTGGGCTGACCACGCACACCAGAGCCACAGGCCTGCACTTGGCCACAAGCAGAGCAAAATAAATGCACTGCAGAGACAAGCAGGCTTTTGCCCTCTGTGAGCTTCTGTGTTTAATGCAGTTACTCTCTCTGTGCAGCTGCAGGCTTGTGCAGAGGAGGGGAGGCATGCAATCTGAGGAGGATCAGAGCTTGAAGCCTCTAAGCCAGCTGATAGTTGTGCTCACTGATAGTGGGCAGTGCAGAGGAGGAGAGCTGGCCTGACTCGCTGCGATGAGAGGCTGAGGATAGACCATGTCTGAACAAAGTTGAGCTCTGGCAAGTTTGGTCCTGTGTCAGGGGCTATCTATGCTGTGTGGGTGTTAGGAAGGTTTATCCTTCCTAATGGTTTAAGTTTCCTCCTGAGCTCTTTCAGTCCAAGCTTGACTTGATGGCACAACTTGTGTCTGTCTTCAGTCCATGTAACCAAGGCTCAAGTGTTCTCATTCCTGACAGTACCCTGAACTGATGGGGCACATCTGTAATCTCTTGGTGGCTATTCCCCCTGGCTCCCTGCAGTGTCCCAGCACCAAGAATGAATTTAGCACAGGTATCTGTTGCTGATCCTTACCCAGGCTATTCCAGATCCCAGTGGAGGGCATACTGTTTGATACAGGAGAAGTTTGGCCAGACATGGTTGAAAATTACTTGTTTGTAAGCTAAATAAGGTGTCTGAGGGTAGCAGATATCTCTGTTTGAAACATAAGTGTTCTTCCTGTCTCAAAAATCCACCAGCTGGATGAAGGAGTAGGAATGTTGTGGAGAGTTTTCTCGGGCTGGATGGCACAAGCTGACTTTTATCTCAGCTGTCAGATATGGCAACTGAAATGTATTTGGTCTGAGATTTTTATCCTGGCCAGTGAGTGGGCCTTCCAAAATGAGGCATTTGAGAAACATGGAGATATGATAGAGAAAGCATGCAGAAAACATGAGGAGGTTTTGCTAGAAGGCAACCTGGGCAACATGTCTGAGTTCATGCCTGGATTACAGGGCTCTTGGGACATCTGATCTGTGTAGCTTATGTGCTTTGTTGTGATTTATGGGCAGCATAGTACTCGCCTTTCTTAGTCCTTGCTTTCTATACCTGTAGAGTCATAGACCTTTTCCAGTGACTGTGAATACACTGAGCACTGCAGAATCCTTCTTTAGGGAAGCAGTTGGCTAGTGGGGCTGTCTTGTTGCTGTTCAGTTGGCTGTGAGGCATAAACAGTATCCTCTCCAGTCTGGAACAATGAGTCATGGTTGTGCTAATTGATTCCCATCAATCTAATATTTCCCATAAGGAAACACTAAATGCAGTGGACTTTTGACTATATCCTCATTTACTCATAGTGTGATGAGTTCAGTGGCTTTATAGAGGTTATATTGGTGTAGCATGAATAACCACTGTTTTTTTAAGCTGCTATTCAGTCTTGGTTCAGTTAGCACTATGCTGCTACTGTTAGTGCTTTCCTGCCTCCAGGCAAATTGCGTAGCCTGCAAAAGAGATTGGAAACCTCTGTTTCAAGCAAGAATGAGAATGGCTGCATGGCCACCTGGTATCTCTCTTTTTTGGATACCTTCTCAGTCCTTCCAATTACTGAATGCTCTTGTGTGTGCCTGGTCACTGTCCACAACAGCAAATATAGGCCTAAATCAGGCCTGTGTTGCTAAGTGAGGGTGTTGCTAAACAACAAAAAAATGTTTTTTTCCCAAATGTGGGTGAGTGTGCAGAGCCTTGAGAGCAAGTGGGAGTTGAGCTTTAGCATGCCTCTTTTTCAGGTGACCAAGATACCTGCAAATGCTTGGGAAGAGTGGGGGGGGGGGGGGGGGGGGGGGGGGGGGCGGGGAGGGGGATAGGTAAATACACAGTCCTTGGAAACCAAATGGTGATTGAAATACAGGCACAAACAGTGTAACTCAAGGAGTGGGGGAAAAATGGCTTTTGTAGGCTCCTCTGCAGTTTGGAGTACTCATGAATATGCTGAGTGCACTTTGGCTCCCACTTTATGGAAAGAAGAGTGTGCTCCTAAGCACTGAAGCAGTGATTTCTTCTCTCTTCCATTTGAGGGTGGCACTGAAGGTCTGTGCTACTGTCAGTCGCTCTCATTGCAAAATGTGTGGCAAAGCCTGTCGTGCTGCATTGCTTTGTTGCTGAACTGAAGAAATAGCTGTGGAGTTAAAAGGCCTAATGTCTTCACCAGGCTGCGTGCTGCCACTGCAGGAGCTTCTCAGCTGAACATATGAGGGGCTTTTGGCACAGTAGGGACTGTAGCTGTAGGGGTTTCTTCTTGTAGCCCTTCAGAGCATTTTACCAGGGTCAGTTACCAAGCCCCATCACAAAAGCAACCTCAGTGTGTAGGATACGTGCTGTCAGCACTTCTTTTGATTTCAACCTTGATGTTTTTCTGGGTTCTCCTGGTGGTCATAGGGTGAGTCTTGTCTTGGGAGGGTGCTCATTTGTAACAGCGTCATAAAGTGACGGAGCTAGATTAATATCTCACTTATTATGAGTGGGCTGTTTCTCTCTTGGCCCTTTCTCCTTGTGCTTGTCTGATTGGAAAATGAATTGTTTCAACTCATTAACCTAGTAAAAATTGTAGTGGTTTTTGATGGTCTTGTTTTCTGCCATTTTTAATGAGTAAAATTGGATTACTGGGTAATGTGGCCAGCGTCAGAGCAGGTGGGATGTGTGGGATGTGTGTGTGGACAGGAACATACATGCATGGGGGAGGTTGGGGAAGCAAGACCTCCATTTCAATGGAGGCAAGTATTCGTTCTGCTCAATTCTATTGTAAAACCTTGCCTTGAATATCCTGACAGTTTTAAGTGCAGTGGGGGAACCTCTCTTATGGCCTAATTGCAAAGGGTAGCTGGCTTTATCTCTTAATTTTTGGGTGGTAAGGAAGGTTTTCATCTTGGTTGTGAAATCGGATTAGGCTCAGTTGAGCCTTTACTGAGCTCTAGGGTGGTGGCAGTGTTGTGGTTTCATGTCATGCCTCTGTTTATCCCCTCTCTCTCTTGCTCAGCTTGGTATCGCTGTGGGCTTTCTAGTCCCTCCAGTTCTGATTCCTAATGTGGAGGATGTGGAGAAGCTGGCCTACCACATCAGCATCATGTTCTTCATGACTGCAGGTGTGGCATCAGCCCTATTCATCCTGGTCATCCTAGGTAAGGAGGTGGGAGCATGCACAGGAAACCAGGTGGGACTGAGAAGATCAGCCTGGGGATGGGGGGGGGGGGCGGGCTGTGTGCCAGGAAATGGGGGGGGAAGTTCATCTGGTGATGCAGCATGCAGCTAATAGGGTCATGCAATACCCCATCTTGCTGCTTCAAGTCCTTGATGAACTGCACATGTGAAGGGGAGTATAAGAGGTCGTGAATGAGCCTGCCAAATTGTTCATTTCATCCTTTGCCTGCTTAATAAAACCCTGGCATGAGTAAATCCTTTAAAAGCCAACAGAAGTCTTCCAAGTTTCACAGTCATCTTCCCTGCAAACAGAGTGCTGGGCCTTGGGTTGTGCCTTGGACCTGATGACCTCCTCAGGGTAGAGAAAAAGAGGCAGGTTATATGGCATCACAGGAACAAGCTGTTCCTAAGAGAAAAAAAGGTAACTAGTTATGAGTGGATAGAAGGAAGCACTGAGGGCAGTAGCAGGAGACCAGAGGTGCAATTCTCCTACTTCATGCTTAATCCATGAAGTAGAAGCCAAATCTTTAGCATGAAAGACTGACATGCTCATTGGAGAGCAGATGTTGTCTACTGAACTCCATGGAATTTTTTGGATAGGCTCCTCTTGCCAGTTTGTTCATGTTGACGGTGGCTGAATCAGATGTAGACTTCAAAGAATCTGGGGCAGGGAATAGACAAGGTACAAGAATGGCTGTCTAGCACCTGGCACAGCAGAATTGCCTGCGACTGGCAATTCTGGACACTAATGCTAGTAAGGGACAGCAGATGACTTGGCCAGCCTAAAAAGTTCCAGGCCTGAAATAAAACCTGGCATACATAGGTCATTGCTCACCAGGCACTGGACTCTTCAGAGGCCATCTTTGCTGTCTGACTTTTCCTAATCTGCTTTGGCATTTGTAAATCCACATAATATTTTAGCAGCTGGCTGATCATCCTTCTGAAGACAAAGGAATGAAATGCAAGGTGTTTTCCTAGTGGGAGGAGTTAGTGTTGGAGAGAGCCTGTTCTCTCCTGTTCCTGGATGAGTTCATGCATGGAGATCAAAGCTTAAGGACACTGGTGTGTTTTGTATGCTTGGTTTTACTAGTCTCTCTGCCATCCCTCAAATGGCTCTACCCACAGTGTGTGCTCAGGGCCCCTGATGACACCATTACAAACAGGTATACTTTGTGTCTGATTTCAGTCTTCAAGGAGAAGCCCCAGAACCCTCCAAGCCGAGCTCAGGCCTTGATCCAGTCAAGACCAACAGCAGAATATTCCTACGTGCAATCAATCCTCCGTCTGCTCCACAATGCCAACTTTTTGCTCCTTATGGTCACTTACGGTAAGGTCTGACCTTTCTCCTTGTGCAATTATCACTCCTCCCTCCCTCTCTGTGCTCTGCTGGAGCAGTAACTGGCCAGAGTTGTTTTAGGGGAGCATGAAGATAGCTGTCCTGCCACAAACTAGGAATCCTTATAGCCCAGTACTCTTAGCAGTAGTTACAAGCAAATGCCTAGGGAAGAATACAAGCAAGGCAAGTACACAGTGGACAATATACTCCCACTACTGTTCTCCCAAACTTTGGCTGTTTTTTGCTCAGGGGATTTCTTTATCCTGTTCTTTCTTCCTTATCCTGTTCTTTTTTCCTTAACCTGTTGTGCTGGTTTAAGAGTTAACCAACAGGGGGAATGAACTCAACTCAAAGGAGAGATTATAAGTCAGAATAACAATTTATTAAAATAATACAATAAGTACAATAATACAAACAAACAGTTGGTCTCAACCCACAAAAACTCAAATGTATAACCCAGTACCCTGGGGCCTGAACAAAGTGGTATTCCTTGGGCCCCGCTTGAGTCCAAAGTAAAGGGAGAGGGGAAGAACCTGCTGGTGGGAGAGCTGCTGCAGTCTGGCCAAAGTGGTGATCGCAGTCCAGTGGTGGTCTAAGTCTGGTTGGGAGCGATGAGATGCAGCCGTCCTCTGGATCCCACGAGTGGGTTGAAAAATGTTCCAAGACTCCAAGATTATATATCCTCCAGTTCAGGCAGGAATGCTTGGTGCTCCCCTCAGGGCGGGGAGTTCCACAAAGGGTGTGAGGACAGAAACATCCTCCTATCTCACAGGCCTCTTAACACCTAGTTTATAGCCTGAGGAGTCAGGCTCTATGGGCAGAGGGTGCGAATAGTCTATTGACAACAATAGTCTAGTTTCTGGGAAATGACATGGAAGGCTATAGAATACAGTTTTGGGTTACACCCACCATGATGAACTGATCTCAGCTGTCCTAACTAGGACACCTGTTCTTTTTTCCTAGTCACTTAGTTACTTGCAATGAGCCAATCTAAGTGCTTACCTAAGAAATATATTGGAGTGTCTAAGTGCATGTCACAGCACTCAGTAAAGGTCATTTCCCAAGGCAAGGGTATGACTGCTGGGCATCCCAGTAGAGGTCATGTGGACTATGCAGATGTGCAGACTTCGTCAGCTTCCTAGGCAGTCCCTATGAAACAAATAGAAGGAAAGGCTGGAGAACATCTTCTTATGCCATCTGTCCTGGCACTCTGAATTTGCTGCTTGCTTCTCTTTAGCAGTCTCAGTCTGTTTCTCTGAGGGCAATGTACTGTGTTGAATCTATTCCCTGATGCTGAATTGGCATATGGAACAGTGTTTTTCTCTTTAACAGAAAGGCCATTGTAGTCTCTGCCTGGCTGCATAATAAGTTATACTGTAGCCAGCTAGTCTGCAGGGAGCTGTGTCCTTACTCTTCCTACCGTCTTGCTATGGAAGCTCCTCAGGTAGAAAGTTAAATATTGCTGAAAGTTCTACCATTATGCCAGCAATTGTATCTGAAGGACCTGGCCGATGAGTAACCAGGTTGGAGAGAATGAGATAGTGGCTTTGTACCTTCTGAGGGTGCTAATGGTCTTGGGGGTTGTTGAATTCTATGCTTCTTTCCTTCTCAGTGCAATAGACTTCTAGAAATGCCCCTCTCAGATTGCTCTTAAACTCCACTGGTTTGCATTGCAGCTGCTTGTTTTGGCTTTTTTTTTCCCCCTCCATAGCACACAATGCCCTCTCAGAAAGTGAAGACAGAAAAAATTGTCAGGCAGACTGTGTCTAAAGTTGGATTGTGTCATCTGCACAGTACACAGTTATGCTTCAGGGAAAGGGAAGGTGAAAGCATTTATTTTGATAGGCAACAAGTCCTAGAGGAGAGAACATTTATTTTGATAGGCAACAAGTCCTAGAGGAGAGAGGAGGGGTCTCAGTACAGAAGAGCATGTTTAGAATCTGATCATCCTGGATAATTCCCTTCCGGCAGTCACAAACAATGTGGAAAAGCTGTTTCAGTGGCTCATAATTTATTTTTTCTTCCTGCTGGTCTGTGCATTTATTCTGTTCCTCTTTGTGTCAGCGTCATGTCAATCTACAGCTTGACTTGAGATGGTGACTGTTGCTCAGAGAGGGAATTATGCAGTGAAACTTTTTTTTAACTTCTCTGGCTTTAAAATGGGGACAGTTTTTCCTACTTAAGTCAAAAGTTATGTTGGCCAAGATTTAAGACATCTGCAGCCACATGAGTGCAACTGAATCATTCTGCCTAGCTAACACAAAGATACCTGCAGCCTCTCAGCTTTTGTGTTAACATAGCGTATACCAGAGGAGGGAGGGGGATACCTGCTGCTTTTTCATCTCCCCTGGCTGTAGAAAGAATGGGGACCCTTCCATGATGCCAGGTCAGAACAGGTCTGCAGACCTCTAAGGTGTTGATATTACTAGCAGCTGTCAATTCCTTTCCTGTGGTAAGACTTGCAGTGCTGGAAACATTGGTGCCACTGCCTCTGTGTCAGTACTAGTGAACTGTTTTTGAGGAAAGCCCTCAAATAGCCTTTTCCTAAGGCTGCTGACATTGCTTCCATGAAGCTGAGGCATAACATGGAATGGACATTTAGAAGTGTCCGAGTTTACTGAGTTGGGCTCTGCATCTGAGAGCATGTTGCTACTGGGAGGCAGTAGGCAGGAAAGGGTGGGAAAGGCTGGTAAAGTGGGAGTGGTGAGACAGTCTCAAAGCATCAAGGTTTGGAAGGGTGATGGGGCAGTGAGGAGGAGGCAGGGCAGCAAGATCTGCATAAGGAACCATTGTCCTGCAGGCTTACATGGGTGAAGACAAGAAAACCAGGAGTCTGGATGTAAGCAATAGGCTGCTTACCTACGGAAGACCTGGGTTCTAGTCTGAGGCTTAATAAGGGCTCCTTTTGGAGCCATAGGCAATAAAGTTCCCCATTCTGGCCTCTATAAAATAGAGGAGACACTGTGAGGTCTCAAAAATGCTATTCTACAGCACGTTACAAGCAAACCATGGTAACTAGCTAATGAATCAGGTGGGGCTGGACCTTCAGATGTCCTGCTCCCAGCTACTAGTTCTGATTTTCCTCATCTGCATGGGCAAATGGCCACTGCCCTGTTGGAAACAACCATTGCCTGTTTCATGGGCATTCAAACAGCTGTAATTCTCGGTGAAACTTCACGGAGCAGCTGTGACATATAAAGTGCCTACAGCTTTTGCCAACCCTCGCATATGCAAATTTGGCACACTGTCTTGATTCTTAGAATATTTTGCCTGACTGTGGTGCCAAGTGTTGCTGCCAACTCTGCATTACTTTCTGCCCAGCTTGGAAGCAGGGGCCCTTCTCAGTCTTGGAAATCATATGCATCACAGAGCTGCTGTGAAGCTTTTGTACTGACAGCATCAACTACCAGAGCAGCATCTGTCTATTTTCGCAAGGCTGCTGTCCTCTTGGCTGGGTGAGAAGTAGAGGTGCACGAATGACTGGTCTATGTTCATGCCCAGCTTTGAAGTGAAGTAGCGAAGGGACTGTGCTGATCTGCCATACTCCCACGTCCTGGCAGTGCAGTTTGTGATGTCTCCTAATGAGTGGGGTGATCCAGAGGTGGAGATAAGATGAAGCTGAATTACAGTCTCTAGAACTGTTTTGCTACGGCAAAGTGTTGCAAAGAGACAGCTTTCAAGGCTAGAGGGCGCCTCCTTGCTGTGAGATATCCAACTGTTCTCCCCCATCTCTGGCTGCTGGCTCTGCTAGAGTTTCCAGCCTTCTCAAGTAACTCTTGGAAAGCATTGGCTAGATTCCTCCTGCCTTAAGAGCATGTCACTCAACTTACTAGCCTCTCCCGTAACCTTCTGACACATGGTTTTGGAGCAGGAAGCATTGTCACAGGCACTTGGCTTATTTAGGATCACTTGAATGAGAGTTTTCATCTGTTGTGTGTGCCATAAAACTGGGGAGTGACCTTTGCTTAATCATAGGATGGTTTGGGTTGGAAGGGACCTTAACGATCATCTAGTTCTAACCCCCATGCCGTGAGCAGGGACACCTTCCACTAGACTGGATTGCTCAGAGCCCCGTCTAGTGTGGCCTTGAACACTTCCAGGGATGGGGCATCCACAGCTTCTTTGGGCAATCTGTTCCAGTCCCTCACCACCCTCACAATAAATTATAATGGTGTGTAAAGGAAGTGTGATGTCCCCTTCAGCTGCCAATCCCAGCTGCCAATCTTGTGGCTCCTCATAGTGCTCCATGAGCTGTGCAGTGCAACGGGTATTCAGTGTTTAGTGGAAGACTGGGCTAGGCGCAGAATGGCTGAGTAATTAAGGATCAGGGGAGCTAGAGGACTTCAGAGTTAGGGGAGCTCAGGGGTTTGTTCCCTGTGTTAATGCTCTGCCTGCGAGACTGCACTTCTGTATCATGTATTGTGAGTTTCTGCTTTTAGCTGAGGCTGAAAGAGGAAAAGTAGGAAGTGGGAACTTGACACATATCTGTTCTGTGAGGATTTCAGGCATCTATGCCAGACTTTTTAAAACCATGCCTCCTTATGGAGCCTGTAGATGTGTGAGCTGCAGTGGTGAAATCTGTGTCCCCCATCCCACCCCCCTACTTCAGGATCACTGAAGCCTTGAAGAGAAACTAACTGCAAATGTAAATGACTTTCTGAGAAGAAAGTTGTGCTGACTGTTACAGACCTCATCCACCTGGTGAAGGTTTCTCAGTATCACCCAAGGTGAGAGTGTAGCCATTGCAGTACTGCTGATTCAGTGCACGTACGTATGTTCTTGCCTACTCTTAGCAAAGCGCTTGGATTTTGTGCCCTTTTGAGAAGGCATTTAACCAAAGAGAGTTGCATGTAAGCTGAAGCAGTGTGTCTGAAAGGGGCTTGACCAGTATCACCCCAACAGTTTCATTCTCACCTTGGGTGATACTGAGAAACCTTCACCAGCTGGCCGATGCGTGTAACAGTTAATCTAACTTCCCTTTCAGAAATACAATTACTTTCATGATTGGTTTTTTTTCAGGCCTCAGTGATATCTTTTAAAATGCAAGATTTTCCCATGCAGACACACACATAGCAGGTGCTTGGGGGTAGTGCTGTCTGTGCTTCACTATCGGCTCTGCTTCTGCTTGCCTTCTGCTGTTTCTTTGCTTGGAGAGAATATTTTTTTACTGGCTGTCAGCAGGGAGAATGCTATCAGGCTCTTCTCTGGAAGGAAAATACTCAGGTCAATGACACTGTTGTTAATTGAATCCTGGGTCCTTGTTAAAGGTGTGATGCTGAGGCAGGTGCTTTTCTAGTATTCTGACTTGGCTGGGGGGGAAGGAGAAAACTCCAGTGCTAAAGATGGATCTGGATGTGAGGAAGGGTTGAGACCCCATGAGGGACTTGCAAGACCTTTCAGTACCAGAAATGTGCACAGCCCTTCCTCTAGCTGCTAAGGTAAGAACCATCCTGAAACTGCACGGTGCTTCCTCCTGCATGCTGAGGCCTGACTGTCTGCATTTCTTTCAGTATTCTATGTCTAGCCACTCTGGCTGAGTCTCCTGAGACTCTGCAGCCTTGTACTAGATTGATGCTCCCAAAGATTCCTCTCTCTGCTTTTCTACCCTTCCACAACCTAGCAGGAGAGTAGCAGGCTCTGAATGTGCTGCATTTTTATCCCCCTCTTAGGTCTGAATGTAGGTTGTTTCTACGCCCTGTCCACTCTGCTGAACCGCATGGTGATCCACCACTACCCAGTAAGTGTATCCAACCCTCGTGGCCCTCTGATGTTTGCTGTTGTCTAGCATTGGCTGCCAAAGGAGAGTCTGTGAGAAATGCAATGTCACAGCACTTCTGGCTGGCTCTGGCACACGTTGGCTGGCTGGAAAGAGAGCATTGGTTCCTTTTTCTCTTTACACCACACCATGCAAAAGCTAGTGAGCTCTAGCAAAGACAGCTCCTTTGCACCCTGAATGAAAGTGTTTACTTCTGAGAAAATCTTCCAGCAACTGACTCCCCCTGTTCCTGACTATGACTTCTGCTAGGACATCTGTTCCAGGAGGCTGCCCACACTGGTGCTCTGGTGGCAGAAGAGTGGAGTGCTTCAGTACCTGAGCTACTGTAGAGCTTACTGCTGGTGCTGTATGCCAGAGAGCTCCTTTCTGTGCTGCCTTATAGTAGGTCCTAATATTTCCTAGTCAATCTGGCCCAAATCCTAACACCAGAGAGCAAGCTTCATAGGGTTTATGCTGACTCCTCTAAAAGTATCTGTTCATGCTGGCCAGTGCACACCTTTTTCTCTGGGCTGGCTCAGAGAGAAGTGCCAAACCACTTTTCTTACTGGACTAGAATACACTGGCTCATAGTGGGCCCAAAAGTGTTCTTGCAAAGGGTACTTCTGGTTATTGTGTTACCAGCAGAAAACATGTAGGGAGGCTAACTTTGATGTCTCTTCTTCTCTGGGTTTTCTGCATTTTGCTTTTTGTTGGCTATGACTTAGCTCCTGCATTTGTGTGAGTGTGTGTGTGTCTCATCACAGGGGGAGGAGGTGAATGCTGGCAGGATTGGACTCACCATTATAGTGTCGGGGACAGTTGGGGCTCTGATCTCCGGCATCTGGTTGGACAGAACCAAAACCTACAAGTAAGTCCCTTGTTTGCCTCTGTGTCCCTGGTGACTGTGCTCTTCCCCCATACTGTGTGAGTCTGGGGGTACAATCTTTGGGAGGATTTGTAGGGAAAAATATGGTTCTTCAAAATCCAGTTAGTCTAAAGTGAAGTTTGGAGCTGTGTGTTAGTCTGTACTGGGCCCATACAGTGACCTTAGGGAAACATAGGGTGAGGTGGCCCAGTAGCTGCTTTGTTAGGGATGAGAGAGTTCTTGATGCAAGTAGAATCGAGACAGTACCAGACCATTTCTCAGCCCTTACAAATCAGCTTCTGTGAATCTTTGTCCAGCTTAATAAAAGGCACATTGAATCCAGTGCCCAGAGGCATTGTGTGAGGGTGTGTTGCTGTATTTAGGGCAGGCATAAGGGTTATTGGGGTTGCTGGTGGATTATTCTGAGTTTGCTGCCTGGCGGGTTGGGAAGGCAGGTCTGGCCAGCATACCCTGCCATATGCAAGGAGACGGTTAAGTCTTTGCTTGTCCTGCAGCTCCCAGTCCTCAGGCACTCAGATCTCATTGGCAGACCTCTGTAGGATATCCCAGGGGATGTAGAGAGTCTCTCATGTCTTACACTGCGGTCCATGTAATCAGCTTTTTGGTTTCTCTGCTGTCTTTGAGAACTGTGCTATAACCTGTTGTCTGAGCAGGTTGGTGAGACGGGGCTTTACTGGTGATGTGCTGGTGAAGGCAGTTGAAGGCAGTTTTGGAGTTCTTTTCTTTGCAGCAGCTTTTCATCTGGGTGAGTCCTACTGCCATTATCCTACCTGGTGTCTTGGTTCAGAAAAGCACATTCTCATTGTAGACAGCTTAGATTAATCTGGCTAGCTGTGGATTTGCAACTTCTGAAGTGGCTTCTGGCCCTAGCTGTAAACTACAGGGATCAAAAATAGATAGAAAATTGGCTTCTCTAATAAGAAAGAATGGTTGGTGAGAACTCCTGGGTCATAGGAAAGAGGACTAGATGACTAATACAAAGACCGGCAGGTTGATTGTTGCTGTTTCTAGATGGTTGTGTGGCACTGAGTTCTCATTTGTCAGTCCTGAGACATAGAAACACAACTGTTGGAACCATTAGAACTGCACTAGCTAACCATTCAGCGTAACTTGTGTCTCTTTCCAGCCCAGGGCTAGTGGTAAGGTAGCCTCAACTGGGACTGGATGATCTTCCTGATTCTCTGTAAGTGAAGGTAGGTTGCATCAAGAAGCCTGAAGAGCTTTGTCGCTCACCAGGCAGAGCTGGGACTTGAAATTTGGCAGAATGGGTGAGGGGAAAAATCCACAAATCCTGTATTTGTTCCATGTCCCCTGCTTCCATGGAGGGACCACGTAAGTAGGCTGAGCTGGCTGACAGTGTAGAAAAACAGGACTATACCACCCATGGAATTTATCCTACACACCCCAGGGACTATCTGGGGATAGATTTAGCCTTAGGTGAGGAAAAACACTACTAAGAATTTGTTCTCCACTGCAGCCCACAAAATGGAATTCTGTGAAACTAGCAAATTTTTTTTCAGAGTGCTACAGAGTCTTTATTTAGCCCCATTTAAAAGTCTATTTAAAAAAACTGTCAAGATGCCAGATGTTCTAGGCAGGTACCCTCCCCCTTCCCTCCGTTGCTGAGATAGTGTCAAGAATGAAGTGGTAAGCACATGAAAATCAGGAAGAAGAGATATCAAGTCCTTTTTTTAGTCAGCTTGGAGAGAGAGGGAAGCAAATGAATGGGATCCAGCTGTGATTGAGGGGAGCAGGGGAAGGTTAATAACAAAAGGAATTGCAGAGCTCTACATGTGTGTTTGATCTTTACTGTACCATCAGCAGTTCCTTGAAAGGGTGAAGCTGTGCTAAGTCAGGCTTTCCCCATCTGTCATGCTTGAGCACCAAATGGCCTTTCATTCTTGCTCTTATTTGGCAGGCAAATCCCTGCAGCAGCTCCTGCACCATTCTTGCTTTTGGAATTAGCAGGCACAAATTTGGTCAATAAAAATAAATACATTAGTTACGTAGTGATGAGTGAGCAGTGCCAGAACTAGGGTTGTTTCTGGTGGTATGGCTTGTTAAGAGCAGCCCACCTCTTCAAAAGAACACGTTTTAGAATCATTGAATAATTTAGGAAAAGATTTTTAAAGTTTTGACATAAAGTTAAATGAGGCTCCATGTGCATCCTTCAGGTTCCAGGCTCAGAGGAGGGATGGCGTTGTGACACCTGGGGACTGCTGGGTGTATTGCTATTTGTAGGGGAGTCTGACTTGAAATGAAGTATTTGGAGACTGAATTAATCATCACTTCTCTTTGGCCATGCTTTGGTTTTAAGTGCGGTGTTCCCATGGCCTCACATCCAGCTGGTTGCAGTCAGCACTCTCTGCTTTCATTGCTGCATCTCTATAAGGCAAGACATCAGAAATATCCATCTCTCTCCATTGACGAGGCAGAGGACCCCAAGTGGTGTTTTAAACTTAGATCTGTACAGGTCCAAAGTGCATTAAAATGTGGGGGAGGGAGGAAAGACTTAGCTAATGGAGAATGGGGCGCTTGGATCTCTTCCACTGAAAGGTGAATGATCTCTCTCAGCCCAGCCTGACCAGCAATTTGAGCCTTCTTGTTGTAGCCCTTTCCCAGGTTAGTCCTTATGTAGTGCTTATGTCTTCACCCTGTCCTGCCATATGTTTTATATAAACAATTTACCAAGGCTGTCTATTTTTGTGACCTTTATACAGGAAGAAAGTGGCATAAAACCAAGTGCTAAAGAATGAGGGGGTGGTGAAAATGAAACCAGCCTTCTCCAATTCGTCTCTTCTCCAGCATTTGACACCTCAGTGTCTTCAGCAATGAGATTCTTCTGGAAGCACAGGGACAAGGCCTTTGTTCAGGGTCTTGCGCAGCCTGGAATGTGCTGTCCTCATGGCAAAGCCTGTGGAGGCCATCTGTCATCCCAGTCTGTACAGCAGAGCATTCTGGAGCTGCACACAACATCCCAGTGAGCAGCTAAAACTGTTGCACGTGGCTGTGACCTCTACCCCCTCCCTCCCTGAGCTTGTTCATTTGTTGCTTCAGATGTTGCTTGACTTGTGTTTTCGCAGCTGCAGTCAGTCCCCTGTGAGTCTGGCCCTGTCACTTTGGCTTTCCTCATCCAAGTGACCCTCTGAGACAAGGCTGGGCTGGGCCATGCCCATTGCATATTCTGAGGCTTCCTCTGGAGTTGACTGAACAGCAGGAGTTGTGTTCTTCATTTCAGTCCTGTTCCCTGCTCACGCTGACCCTGTCTGGCTTTTTTCCCCCAAGGTCTCTCTTTTCTCACAATCCCTTGCGTGAGCTCTTTAATTTGCCTCTTCAGAAGGGTAGGGAATGTGACTGGGAGGGCAGATGAGTGTCAGGGCAGGTTAGGTTCATCTAAGTGACAAGCATGTTGGCTCCTTCACAGATCTCCCTCTGACTGCCACAGAGACTTGGCACCAGTGCCTTTGGAGCAATGCTTCCGCATGGGTGCGCGGGGCTTCATTCCCAAACCCCAGAGCACAGAGCTGGATTAACCCCAGCTTTCCTAAGGTGATGTAGCAGGATGCCTAACTTCCTAACTTGTACACACTGCACTAGGCAGCCTGGTAAGTAGGCTGCCAGTTTTCCAGACAAGAATAATGGTTCCCTATGAAGCCATCATGAGAACAGGTTGCTAAAAACACCAGAATGCAGTGCCAATGTCCTCTGTGAATCTGCTTCTCCTTTGTGCTTTTCTCTCTCCCATAAGATTTATGGCTATGATAAGAGGCTTATTAAGCTAAACTGGCATTCTTTCCATGTCCTAGTGCCCCCAGAGTCACAGAGCATTCTTGTCTTCTAGTGACAAAGGCCACTTCCTGAGAAACACCCTGCCTAGCTGTCTTTCCCGGTGGTTTCTTTGTTTCCCTCTTCACCAGTGTCTGCCAGTATTGCAGTTAAACCCTCTTAAAATTTTTGGGTCTCGCTTGGACTGTTGAGTAGTAAATCTCCTTTTTTGTCATCAGTGGTATGCTCAAGGGAGCAAGGTCTTGCTAAAGTCTGGTCCAGCAGAAGTCTGCTTGTGTGCTTAAGGCTGTTTTCTGCAGCGGGACTTGCATCCAGGGCTGTCTGTTCAGCTCCTGTGGACGGCTGTCCTGAGCAGGCAGCGCTCAGGCGAGTGGCCTCAGGGCACTTCCCGGTCTGTGATTCCCACACAGCACTCAAGCCTGTGGTCTTGTTTTTTCACAAGGGTCTGTTGATACATTTTATCCTTCTGCAGCCTAATGATTCAGGGAGGTCAGTGAGGAAAACTCTAGTCCCCTAGATCCAGCTAATGTGCGCTAGATGAGGTACCCATGGCAAGATCAGTTTGCTGTGTTGTGCCCCCAGTTTACTTCTGCAGTTTCAGTGAACACCTTCAAGAGCTGTCTGCTTCTGTGAGCCTGCCTGCTCTAGTTCTCAGTGGTGCACTGCATGTTCTGGGAACTTCTTTCTTGCACCTTGACTAATGACATAGCATTAATGTGAAACAAAGTCCCAACCACATCCGGTCATTATCTTGTTCATCACCTTTGCTTGGAGATGAGCGGCAAAGTGCAACTCTTGGCAACTGTCATGATACAGAATCAGATACAAATCACATGGAATACTTGAATCATAAGCTTGGGAAACTGAGTGAGATGTTGTGTGACTATACTAAGACCTGTGCACTGAGCCAAAAACAGGCTGTGGGGAGAAAAAAACAAAACAAAACAAAACCCCAGCTGAGTGTTGCTGCTGGCAGCAACTAAACTTCTTAGGGCCACAGCCACCTCTTGGAGGCCTGCACTGTATTTTAGCACTGCTGTGTATTTTACTACTGCTGTGTAGTTTGGAGACTCCTGTTTATGGAAGGAGCACCCAGTTCAAGCTTGGTCTGTGTAGCCCAAGCACAGAGCTCTAATTCTAGCTTTGAGGTCTTTTCCTAATCATCTCTTTTCTCCATGGCTGCTTGTTAAGGCTTGGGAGACATAAGAACTCACAGGAGATATCTGAGGAACCTGTATTGAGCAGAAAAAGGCTTTTACTTATATCTTTTGGACTTTCTGGGGCTGCTCTCTGATTGCTCAGTCAATCTTTTAGCTCTTCTTCTACAGCCTCCAGGCTGTGTGCCAGCCATGTAGCAGCTCTCTGCAGGGAATTAGAACAGAAGTAAGCCATCCCTTTATTCTGCCTTCACAGATGACTTTTTTCCTCTGAAAACATTGGAAAGAACGTATTCTGGAGGTTAAGGGATTTAACTACTCCTTTGATACACAACAACATTACTTGTCACAGCAAAATGTTTAGCCTTTCAATACATTAAATGTGTCTGGTGAACCTTTGTAAGTATGGATCAATAGCTGAAGCCTGAAATTAGCTTCTAAGGCCTGTATTTGGATAAGAATTGACATATGAGTATGACCCCACTTACTGCAGTCATTGCAGCAGTGAGGGAGGACAGAACCTTAGCTAGAACAGTCTGGATTTATCTGTAGTAATTCAGTGTACTGGAAACATTTTATTACCCATTATAATACTGGCTGCCCACTTGGGGTTGGATTTTTGGCAGTGATCATTTGCATTAAAAAGGAAAAGTGAAAATAGTTTGAATTTTAGTTTCTTCAGTAGAATTCTAGGAACTGGTATCAAACACATTCTTTGATGGATTAAGACTAAAATTTGGTTGAAAGTAAACAAGCAGCTCATGGTTATACCTTTAACTTCTTCCTAAAAGACAATGGTAAAAAGGTTTTATTAACTCTGATATCTGTTCGACTATCAAAATCCTGGTGGAATTTGAATCAGGTAAAGGATACTCCTTTCCCTCCTAAAAACTATGTACTATGAAAAGTTACTAGCTGCCTCTTGTATTAAAAAGAGCCTTAGTCTTTTTGATGTGGGAAGGCTTTTCTTGGTGTTTAGTCAGGGATGACAATTGCTAAACATTTTGGATCTTCTAAAGCTGGCCTGGACTGCTGCATGTGTCTCACAGTACTGAGTCCACTGATGATCCTCACGTGGCCTGGCTGCAGGTTTGGCTGTTCCCAGGATCTGCCTGGCATGCTTCCTGAGCACAAGGTCTCTTTGTCTCCTCTGCACAGAGACAAGAGCTTGTGGCTCAGCTGCGGTTGGCTGTGGAACTAGCACTATCCCGTGGCTTGAGGATGAGGCTGTGAGGGCAACCTGGCTTGCACATCACCTCTCCAAATACAGCAGGCAGTTTAAACAACAGAAGGGAGCAGCAATGAAGCTGTTTTGGACAGCACTGAAAAATATATGGCCATAAGACTATAGCAGTGTTGACATCTCTTTTGCTTTTCCTGCTTGAGAGGGCTCCATCTCCTTGGCTCCTGTGTGTTCAACTGGTTGTAGTACAAATGGTGCCCAAGAAAGATTAGTGATCGTTTTATTTGGCTTTTGTTCTCCCTGTCAAGTGGCATGTGCAGGACATGACAAGGCACCTGTCAGCCCATGGTAGGATTTTCCTTCTACTGCCCTGCTGTGTGCACAGGTCCTTTCATGCTCTCTGTCAGTCCAGTTCCTCTGTCTTTTGTAGGAGTGGCGAGAGAGCTGTACAACGTTTTTTTAATTTTTTTTTTAACCGTGTGCTACAAGCTATACCAAGATCTGTGGGCAAAAAGGAGGACTGGATTAAATGAAAACCTGACTGCTTTTTCTTGCAGACAAACAACACTAGTCGTCTATATCATGTCTCTAGTGGGAATGATAATCTACACCTTCACTCTGAGCCTAGGCCATCTCTGGGTGGTCTTTGTGACTGCTGGCACGCTGGGGTAAGTTCATGTGCAGGCTGCTTTCCTCGACATGCTAGGGGATGAGCAGGGAGGCTCATCCAGAGGATGGTGTGGGAGGGACTGGGGAGAGACATAGCATGTGCATGGCTCCTGCATGGTTTAAGGAAAAAATTATCTGCTCTTCCCATCTCTCACTTGTATGTGTTTCATTAGAGTCAGGGACGTTATTGTGACCCTGCTCAGCTGCATTTGCCTTAATTGTTCCAGGCAATCAAGTGGAAACATTTGGAAAGCCAGGGATACTGCAGCCCAATAGATGACCAATGGACAAGAATGAAAAGCATGTCTGCCTAAGTGGCTGTTTGACCGTGCTGGGGGTGATGCCCCTTAGAGCTATGGGCCATGGTCTGCCTCTTCAGTCTTCCTTCTGACAGTTGCTGAGTCTTCCTTTCTGTGTGCTTCTTTACAGTTTTTTCATGACAGGATACCTTCCCCTGGGCTTTGAGTTTGCTGCAGAGTTGACATACCCAGAATCAGAAGGAACATCATCAGGGCTCCTTAATGTCTCAGCACAGGTAAGTGCGCTGTTTTCACTTTGCTTGCCTCTTTTCAGGCAGAGATTAAATTGTAGTTCCAAGCCTTGACTTCTATTTCTTGTCCATTATTAGTGTAATGTACTGTAGAGCTAAGCACCCTGAGACCTGGCTTTTTGATTTGTGTTCCCCATAGCATTTCTCTAGTGACAAACAGAAACATTCTGTTTCTGTTTAAGAAAATCCATCAGGATGCCAGTCGCCCTTGCCTTTTCCAACATTGGCTCTTCTCCAGTGAGAGATGGGATTCCAGCCTTAAAGGTCATTTGTCATCCCATCAGCTGCAAGGAGGTGCCTCTGGATGTGTTTATAACCAAACTTTAGCCTCACTAGGGCAACTGTTTGGCTGGCCTGGATGCTCTGATACTTTGGTAAAGCTGGGAAGCTGTTTGGGCTGCTTTATAATAGGAGTACAGCTGGACACTGGCTTTGTTTGTTTGTAGATTTTTGGTATTGTTTTCACCATTGGCCAAGGGCAAATCATGGATCGCTTTGGAACGAAGGCAGGAAACCTCTTTCTTTGTTCCTTCCTGTTCCTGGGGACCGTTATGACAGGTAATTAAAATTTTCAGTGTTCTTCTGCTCTGACTTTTCCCCCTTTAGCTTGGCATATGGTTGAAGGGCTTTTGTGTGCTGTGGTGTCTGCAGGAAAGGCCAGAACCCACACAGCAGTCTTGTAGCAATGCTGTTGTTCTTCTTTAAGCATCTGATCTGTGTTAAAAAGAAGATCCAAGGCTTCTTGCTCTGGCTGCTGGTTGAGTTTCAAGGTTGCACCTCCTGCATGCTGCAGTAAGGAATCTGTATCCTGCTTGTTTCAGAAGTGCTCTGAGCCTCATCCAGGACAATGGTTTCCCTTGCTCACCATAACATAACGGAAGAGGCTTCTGCTACTCCTTTGAATCCTGGGGAAATTGATTTGGTCTCTGCATGGTGACTTAACTGCCTTCACATCTCTCTTCCTCCCTCTGTTCCAGCATTCATTAAGGCTGATCTTCGAAGACAACAGGCCAATTTGGAAAATGAACACACAGTGAGTAAACCCCCCTTCAACCCCTGCTGTGTCCCTGTTACTAGCTCAGGACAACACGCAACCTCTCTCCTTTCTAGCAAAGGGTCTGGCTTGTGGGGAAGCTCCTTGTTGGCATTTTCAGACAGGTGGATGTAATTCCAGCACATCCAGCTGCTGAGGCCTGTGTTTGCTCACTGTTAATTTCACGCAGAATCTATAGGCTCTGGTCCTCTGGGAGTCTGCAGGGCTTCACACATTTTTGTATTGGCTAGAACCAGAAGTGCTGTGCTCACTTCTCTCCACTGAAAATGTGTTCAGCCCTTCAGTGCTTTGCCCTTTTTTAGAGCTGATTAACTATTATTCTAGGCCCCTAGGGTTATTCTTCTTATTCTGCCATCAGCTGCCAAGTGGGGTTCAGTATATGTGACTGGAGGAAGCTGGGTTACAAAGCCCAAATGAGGGCTTGAGCAGCCTGGCTCCTTACACTTTGCAGAGTGCTGAGGACAAGGCTACTAGTTCATATCTCCTCACCAGAACTTGGGGTATGATGTCCCTGTGACATGCTGTGCAATAAATGCAGCTGTTTGCATGTGGGAGGGGGCCTCTAGTGAACTAATTGCACACATACTTTTAGAAGCTCTTTCTGCAGGGAAAGGGAGAGGACTGGTTGTTAGAGGCTATTTTCCTTAATCCTCCGGGCTCCTCTTCTACGACGTTATCAGAGATATCCACTCAATGTTCAGGAAGCCATCAGTGACCATGACTAGCAAAGTGTGTAAATCTCAGTTCTCTGCCAGCTGGAGTCAGCTCTATTCAGAAGACAGTGCTGCCCTCGTCCAGAGAATCTAACCAGTCCAGTCTGGAGAAAGACCAGAAGGTCCAAGAAGCAGGTCTTCTCTGACCAGCTGCTCAGGAAGGTGGATTTTCAATTACAAAATACATGCTTTTTGATTTTTATTTTGGTTTTATTTTTACTGAACTATCTGAGCACAAATGCAGAGGGTAGGGTGTATTAGGGAGGGTCCGAGATATACAGACACGTGATAAACCAGACACCATAAGAACTCAATAAAGCAAGTATTTATTACCAAGAGGTGGCCAACAAAATGAACAAAGCCAAAAGGGAGGAAGGAGGAGAGAAATAAGCCCCCAGCACGACTTTCTCAGTTACCCAGCTGTTGCCTATAAAGTTATCTTACCGACCTAGCATGCCTATAATGACCCATAGCAGAAGCTGCATCCTTGGGGAGTCAGTAAGTTCACAAAACTGGCAGGCGTCCCCGCCAAAGGCAACGTTGTCCTTGGTGTGAAGTTAGCTCCCATAAAGAAAGCGCTATCTGCTTTTTATACAGTTAATTGAGTGGCCACAACCTCCTAGGTGTGGCCAGCACCGCCCAGCCAGAGGCCTTCAGTCCCACCTCCCAGTTATGTAAGTGCATCTCTTCTGCGCACGCGTGAGAACTTCGGAAATCCCCTGACGCACGCGCAGTATGTTTTGGGGGTCTTTCTTAATTGAGTCTGGGGGGGGGACCTGCCTCATCTTCTTCCCCACTTTCTCCTCCAAGTGCCCTTGGAGGACAACTAGCCAATCACAGAATGCCAATTAAAACAGTTTATACAAGAAGCTCTCTTCAAGGACAACTTTCCCGTTTATCAGTGCTTGTTTTCCCATAACTTGGCAGGGAAAGAGCAAAGCTTTCACAGGTGGCAGGGTCAAACACAGACCAAAAGTATCAGCATAAATTCACCCTGGTACAGTAGGGTAAGGGAGTTGATGCTACCTTGAGTAGTTCTTGTACCTATAATTCTAGACTAGTTGGATGAAAAAAGGCTATACAACTTATCCAATTTGGATATAGGAGTCCCCTCCCCCCCATTGCAATAACTTAAACATTATTTCTTCTTTTTTTTTCTGCTCTGAGGCTTACAACTTTGGTTGATTTTAGCAGTGGTGAGCATCATGGTCTACAGGACCAAGCTGGAAGACAACTGCTCTCCCAGTGAATGCAGCTAACTGGAACACACTTAGCTAAGTTGAGCGAGAGTAAAGACCAGTCTGTTTTGATACACACCCAATTGCTTGTATCCTTCCATTAACTGTTCTGAAGTCAAAGGCAGAAGATGAATTGTAAGGCCAAACCATCCTCTGCAAGCCCTAAGGCAGCAGGGCTGTAATGAGAGGTGCTGGTGGCATAGTGAATTAATTCATAACATGTATGTGGAAGGCCCAGGAAAGGACCCAAGGTCATTTGGCAGTGAAGGTGATGCCTACTAGTATTAAGTAGGCATTATTTCTATTTGTCAGACATTTCTCTCACCAGACAAATTGTACATTTTTGCTTAAGCCATTTTTAGTATAAATCTTTTCAGTCTAAATACTATTGTAAGAGCTTGCTGCTGGAGGGGGGAGAGCATTGAAACCAGAGCAAAGGTGGCACAGGTGTCATTTTTATAATCCTAAAAGCCTCCAGAACTGAGAGTAGAGAGAACCAGAGGGATGTGTGTGAGGTAACAGGTCTCAGTCAGTCAAGACTCCTTCCCCCGAGAGTCATGCTTTGAGGAAGTCATGATGGACACCCTCCACAGTCCCAAATGTGGCCTCCACATGGCTGAGCACACCTGGCTACTTCTCAAGCTTAACAACCAACCACAAGTGCTCAACCAACTGAAGGTAGGCTGAATCTGGTGTTTGGCACTTAAATGGATGGCTCAGCCAGGGATCAGCCAGCTGGGCTTTGGTATTGTGTGCTGCTTTTGTGGAGAGTTCTGATGGAGTAAGGTATTGGAGCTTTTCTATGTGGCACAGCTGCCTTACACATGCTTGGGTGATTTTACTGGTTTTTTCCTTTACCTGTTTCTCTTTCTTATTTTGGCCCACTTTCATTTCCTTCCCTACTTCCCTCCATATTTTCAGGGATGGTGACTTGTGACTGTTGTTACAGAGACTCCAAGGCAGCAATCAGATCATGGATTATGGGACTGTAGCTTGTAACTGTAACCCATCAATTCCCACTCCTGCTCACTAGCTTATACACCAAGGTAGGAGAATTGCACTAATCTACTTCTCTGAACACTCACGGGGTGGCACAGGCACCAAGCCAATGGCACTTCTGGGGTGACAGCAATGGCCATAGAGTATCAAGAATCTTTCTGGCCTTCTCAGGTACTCATCTGAGAGGAAAGACAAGACAGCATCCAAGGACATAGTGCAGATCCCACCAGACTCATGTCAGATAGAGTCATAGAGATTCAAATAGGTGCAGCGAGGCAAAGCCTGGTGCTGGATTAAATGGAGAACTGAATTATCAGTCAGTTCTTGGGGAGAGGAGGTGCAGACATTGGCAGACTCTTCTTTGACATTACTTTTACAGTCCAGTTTCTTGGCTGGAGGTGATATAAGGAACCCTGTAGAGAGTGGGCTTTGATCACAGCCAAGGTGCATGGCCAACTTCAAGAAGGAAGTTTAAAAACATCTAGCAATAAGAGAGTCATTGGGTTCATGCCATTTGGTATAAGAATTCCTGAAAATTTTAAAGCTCTGTGCTTGCTGGTCTGTGAATCTCAGTGGCACTTGTCATTTGCTCAGCTCTTGCTTGGTGTGGTATGCTTTATTACTCACTGTCCCCTGCTTCACATGGCTGGCTGGTCTGCCAAGTTAACCTTGCTACCCTTTGCTTTTCAAGGTGTTTGTAGAGTGTGTTTCCCTTAGTGCCACAGCCAACAGGACTAACAGGCAAAACCAGAGTGAATCCATTGGGAAATCCAGACTTAATCCTGCTAAGACTAAGGGATGTGCTACAGGGACCATGAAGCTGCTATGCTTTGATGGAAGTGTGAGTAAGAGTCCCATGGGCAGGGAAAGACTTTTCTCCAAGCTGAGTGCTTCTGAAGTTGTCTCCATGCTGCAGTCTGGCAGTTTTAGCAGGGTGCATGTGTGGTATTGATTTGGGACCAAGTAGTTGAGGAGCTGTAGCTGCATGAGCTGGGCAAACCCACTTGGGGTATACTGGAACTTTTTCGATGGCTGAAGTTTATGTCATCGCCTTTGTCAGCAGACCTAGCTTGGTGCAGTTACCAGTGTTACCACTGACATCTCAGCTGCAAAACAGACACTGCAAGCAAAGCTCAAGTATTAGGCTCAGGTATTGATGCCCTGTGTCAAAACTGCTTCCATAAAGACTGGTCATCTTCATAGGAGACTCCCTTCTGAACAGAACAGAAGGCCCAGTATGCAGATTGGACCTACTTCTTAGGGAAGTCTGCTGCTTTCCTGGGGCCAGGGTTAAAGATGTGAAGAGAAAGCTTCCTCCCCTGGTACAACCCTCAGATTATTATCCATTATTGATTTTTCAATAATGCTGTGCAGCAATGAGGTCCCAACAAGTCCCAAGGAAAGGCAGATCCTGCTTGACTAACCTGATCTCCTTCTATGACAGGGCGACCCACTTAGTGGATGAGGGAAAGGCTGTGGATGTAGTCTACCCGGATTTAGTAAAGGCTTTGACACAGCATTTTCCTGGAGAAACTAGCTGCTCATGGCTTGGGTTGGTACAATGTTTTCTGGGTAGAAATCTGACCAGATGGCCGAGCCCAAAGAGTGGTGGTGAATGGAATTGCATTCAGCTGGCACCCAGTCACTAGTGGTGTTCCCCAAGGCTCAGTACTGGGACCAGCCCTTTTTAATATCTCTATCAATGAACTGGACAAGGAGATCAAGTGCACCCTCAGTTTGCAGACAACACCAAGCTGGGCAGGAGCATTGATCTTCTGGAAGGTAGGAAGGCTCTGCGGAGGGATCTGGACAGGCTGGATCCACGTGCTGAGGTCAACTGTATGAGATTCAACAAGATAAAGTGCAGAATCCTGCACTTGGGTCACAACCTTATGCAGTGCTACAGGCTTGGAGAAGAGTGGCTGGAAAGTTGCCTGTTGGAAAAGGACCTGGGGCTGTTGGTTGACCGCTGCTGAACATGAGCCAGCAGTGTACCCAGGTGGCCAAGAAAGCCAGCGGCATTCAGGCTTGTGTCAGAAATAGTGTGGCCAGCAGGACTAGGGAAGGGATCATCCCCCTGTACTCAGTGAAGCTGCACCTCTTGTACTGTGTTCAGACAAGACAGACTGAGGTGCTGGAGCATGTCCAGAGAAGGGCAATGAAGCTGGTGAAGGGTCAGGAGTACAAGTCTTATGAGGAGCAGCTCAGGGAGCTGCGGGTGTTTAGCCTGGAGAAAAGGAGGCTCAAGGGAGACCTTTTTGCACTCTACAATTACATGAAAGGAGGTTGTAGCAAGGTGGGGGTTGGTCTCTTCTCCCAACTAACAGGTGACAGAACAAGAGGAAACATCAATTTGCTCCATGGGAAGTTTAGATTGGATATTAGGAAAAATTTCTGCACTGAAAAAGTTGTCAAGCACTGGAACAGGCTGCCCAGGGAAGAGGTTGCATCACCATCCCTGGGGGTATTCATGAGACATGTAGATTTGGCACTTAGGGGGCATGGTTTAGTGGTGGATTTGGCAGTGCTGGGTTAATAGTTGAACTGGGTCATCTTAAGGTCTTTTCCAACCTAAACAATTCTGTGAATCTGTGGTTGTTGCAAGGAGAAGAGTGACATTTAAGAGTCAGTTGTGAGCTTGCAGATCATGCAGAGCCGTAGAGTTGTGCAGTCCTCACACTTCCCACTGAAGCACTGTACCATTGGCTGTGTAGCAGTTTGTCTTCTATCAGTGCCCTCACCTGCTAATGGTTATACTTGAACAGATGTTGCAGTTAGTAGATTAAATTAGCCTAATGGCATTGTGTACTCCTTGTCCTCTATTAATAAAACTGTAGTATGGTCCCAACAATCCTCTCACTTTTGTCTACCTCAGTTCCCAGAGCTCCATCTGGGTTAGCTTTTCAATCTCAGGACACTTGGATCAAGTGCCTATTTTACATGATAATTAGACTCTCTGTGTTCTACCTTTGTTGTAAGTGCATCTGAAGCGATTCCAACATTGTGCCTTAAGGTTTTGTAGTAGTGTCAGTTGATTCAGCACACACATTATACTCATTAACATACTGTGTACTGGCTGGGCTCATTTTCTCCTGGTTTCCAGCATCCATGCAAACGTTCTGTCATTGTTTCTTTGCGTTTTGAAAGAGCACTTTTGCTGATCTGCCACAGTTTGTTTTGATTTAGGATTGAATTATTCAAGTCTCAGGCTATGTTTGCTTGGAAATACTTTTTGGTTTCTTTTGATTTAGGATTGAATTGTTCAAGAAAAGTCTTAGGCTATGTTTGTTTGGAAATACTTTTAAGTTTTGAGGGCTTTTAGGAAAGCAGCTATCATTTAGAGTGCAGGATTCTAGAATGGCAGGACTGTCTTTTTGTTCAGACTGGGCTTTGCTAGGCCTCTTTGAACCTTGCAAATTTGATTAATGTGTGTTCAGGGCACTTGAGACTCCTGTCTGCCCATCTAATAGAGTAGTAGATAAATTGATTTTTGTGTGTGTGAGAAACATATTCTTGATAACAGAGGATAAGTCAGGACTCGATCAGTGCCAAATACCTTTTTTGCTGGTTGTATGTTTGCCTGGATGCAAAGATGCATCTGTTGGATTGCAGTGGAATACCCAAAAGCATGTTGCTTTTCCTTCCAAAGCCAGCGTGATTTAGAGGCTGGCTTAGGCCATTAGGACAAGCATCCACCCTCAGTAGCTTACTGGTTTCCTTCGGAAGCTGTACCATGCTCAGTCTCTAGTGAAATACTGCCAATAAAATCATGCTGGAATTTTGTGTAGCAGGCACAAACAATGTACCCATCCTCTGCTTTCCAAATTTCCCTCCTCCCTTTCATGTTTACTGTGTGGCAAATAGCCTTCTCCAACTGTCCCAAAGCCGTAGGCAGGCCATCTCTGTGCCCTTTTCCACTACTGTGACTGCCAGCTATGAGAGCAGCCTTCCTTTCCTAAGGTGATGGAGCCTTGCAAACTGGCTGATCTCCTAAAAGTCTGCTCCTGTAGCTCCACAGCAGATGAGTGGTGCTCAGACACCAGAGGTTCTTGGGAAGCCTGTTCAGAGTTGCTAAAGTGCTTCCATAGTGCATTCTAGTGGAGTTTCCCAAGTCTAAATGCAGTTTTTGCCTTATTCCTAAGTGTAGCATTACAGCATGCATTCCCCTACCCCTCCTGCTTGTAGAAGTTACCTCTTTGCACTTCCTGGCTTTTGCTTCCCAGCTTTTGCTCCCAGACATGTCTTTGAAGCTTTCCTGATCTCACTCCTCTGCTTTGGGATATTGCTGCTGATCTCTATAAAACCTTTTCACCTGCAGTTTGTGTAAGAGCCTACTCAAAATGAAACTGTTTCATATCTCTTGCTTCCATGCTGCCTAGACTTCTCTTGAACTGCACTGGCAATGTGATCCTCTTTCTCATGTACCTCTGACTTCTGCCTCAGATGTCAGTCTTACCCCACAGTGAGTCAATTCAGAGCCCAGGCTGCAGGAAGCTCCACATTCACCCTTACAAGTCTGCATGCCGTCTTCTGAATTGGTGACAGCTGGGCAGAATCAGAACTCGGAGAGGTATCAGAAATCCCCTGAGAGAAGTCTCGGGTTTAATCCTAACATACCCTAGAAAGGCTCAGAAGAAGAGCTCATCAAGCTCCAGCCAGGAAGGCTGAACTGGAATTGTGAAAGTGGTGGGAATTGGGCAGCAGTCTTTGTTTTCCTTGCTTTTCCTCTGGGAAATAACTACAGTTCCCTCCATCTTAAGGTTTCGAGTAATCAGGCTAGTTCTTCTACAGGATTTATGAAGAAAAAGAACTTGTGTATCTTTGCTCTCTAAGATATGAGTAAGGAACTTAGAAGGCATAACTCTGTGGAATTATCCCAGCCATAAATCCAAGCTGGGGATAGGGAAGAAGCAGGACCGAGGGTGCCAGCCCTGAATGGGCAATGTGAGTGGGGACAAAAAGACTTGAGGATGAGCAAACCAGCAATGTGTCTGGGAGTTGAGGCCTCGCACATGCCAGAGGAAGGACACAGAGTAGCTATTTGTTGTGCTGAGCCTCCTGAGGATGCACAGGATGCGGGTTCTCTCTGGTGTTTGCACAGACACTGTGCTGCCTCATGGCATGAAGGAGTTCCCAGTGCCTTCCCTTGCCCAGGGAATTGGCCCTACAAATCACTGCTTTGAGGCTGAGCTTGTGTCACAGTAAAGTGTTGTTGATGAGCTGGCTGTGAGGCTGGTACCACTGGAGGTACCAGCCCCACAGTGTATTAGCAGTGCTTTGAGGACTGCAGCAAGTAGCTTAACGGAAGTGGGACCCTTGCACTGCCCTGCTGCCCCAGGGACCTTTGTTTGGGCAGTCAAAGTGTCTGGAAAAGGAAGAGGGAACCAGTTGCACTCTCTGAGGATGGTGATTCTTCTTTGGGGATTTCTGCACACTAGCAGGGAGTTAAAAATTAGGTAGACTCTGGCCAGCTGATGTCTCTGAAGCCTGAGTCTGGCCACCCAGGATCCTAACCATATTATTTTTTCTGTCTGACTTGCAGAAAGTGTTGCCAGAAGCTTACACTAATCCCATAGTTCTTGAGGAATCAAGGTTGTGAAATGGAGGGGTGGCAGAGCTGGGAGATGCAGCCCTCCTCATTCCCATCTTTGCTACCTGCACCACCCTCCTGTGACATGTGCCCCATGGTCTGGAGGAAGCATCAGGACAGGAGCCCAGTGAGCTGCTTCTGGAGAATGTGAAAGAGCAAAACAAGAAGGGCGTTGCTCTCTTCAGTTATACCTTTGCATCTTGCTATTTTAGAGACTTTGCTGCTTGGTAGAAAAAGTTGGGAAAACCCACTGTGTCCCACCCTATCCCACCATGTATGCTTGGAAAAAGCACATGTGCTGAGAAAAGCCACAGTACCGGGCTGAGCACATGAGGGTGGCACGTTGCTTGTGGCTGTGCCTCCTCTCACAGGCAAACTGGGACATGAAATGCAGAAGCTGGACCACACTTTGTGAGTAGACCTGGAAGAGCTTTCAGCTAGCTCTCGGGAAGAGGGATTGCTCTGCCTCGGTGCCTGTGATCCTCTGTGTTGCACAGGTGATGGTGGAGGCCTCAGTACATCACCAGCAAGTGAAAAGCAGTGCATCAGCCACTGCCAGCTCTGTTTTTATTATTTGGCTTTCCCAGATGAAGCACTCTTAGTCTGGATAAACCTCTGCTCAGAATTCACTGGGGTTGGCCTGATGTCCCTATACATTAGGAGTAATTTAGAGATACCAATATGCCTCCTTCTACCTGGAGGCAAGACTAGTTCTGCAACCTAAGCCTAGCTCATCACTACATTAGTAATAGAAGTGAGTCAAACCACAAGTTTGACTGTCTTCCATCTTAATAAAAAAGTGCCTTTTGCATGTTTCAACAGTACATAGAAACTTTTGTGAAGTGTTATATTAAGAAAACCAGCCAAGGCTGTGTTGCTTTTCACAGCCATAGAGAGGGGTATGATGGGAATCCAGATTTGCTCCAGTGTAGAAGCTGCCCTCTTACCAGCATTTGTGTCTTATAGACACTACCCATCTGTATGCTGCTTATCTTCTAAACATAAATGCAGATCCTTACATCACTTCTCCTTCATTTGCAGCGTCCCACCCCTGGTGGAGACATCAAGTGTCCTTAAATCACAGTTATTCATTTATCATTTGAAGGAGGGGACAAAAACTGCACTGAGGTGGAACAGTTAAAAATACTGCTCTCTGACATACCATTTTTGACAAAATATTTTTTGGGTGAAATTATAGCAGTCTTTGATACATTGCATTTTGATACAGCCTGCCTGAGTTCAAGAAGTGTTTGGACAATGCTATCAGGTGTATGGTGTGATTCTTGGGGTGTCCTGCCCAAGGCCAGGTATTGGACTTGATGATTCTGATAGGTCCCTTCCAATTCAGCATATTCTATGATTAAAGTCCTATCTTTGGTAGTTTGGGATTGAGGATGGGGGTTTAGAATGATTTTAAATAGAAGTTTTAATGTAAAAACATTGGAAGTGTACAATGAAACCTGACAGATTCATATTAAATATTTGAAACAATCTACATGTAGCTCTTTTAACAGGCTGAAATGTTTTGCAGAATGGAAAAATCATTTTTCTGTCCAGTGCTACTGCTGTGCTCTTTTCTTCCGTGTTTTTCCTCTCTTTCTTCTGCATGTGAATTGTCTTCCCAGCTAGGAGTTCCTGCTGGTTTCCTACTTTCTGTGTGCAGCCCACTGTTTTGGGCATTATTTTGTCTAGGTCTAAGCAACCTGTTCATGTTTTCTTCATCTTCTACAGTTATAGTTTACTACACAGGTAGTTCAGTCCTTGCTCACAGATGCATACAGTTCAAATTTGCTATCACCAGCATGCTGCGGAAGGGAGAGCTGCAGCAACCCTCTTCACGTGTGTGATGTGAGCAGTCAGACCTGGAACTTTGTGGGAAGGAGTCAGGCAAAGGTAGGTTTGCTGTAAAGAGAGATGATGTATCCTGCAACAT
Source organism: Manacus candei (assembly GCF_025592945.1). Taxonomy (NCBI): domain Eukaryota; kingdom Metazoa; phylum Chordata; class Aves; order Passeriformes; family Pipridae; genus Manacus; species Manacus candei. Next base: position 10,586,684 of record NW_026138115.1, on the reverse strand, counting down.
ACAGTACAAGGCTCTGATCCTCTACCCACTTCTGTGTAGCAGAAAGACAAACATAGCATGCTGCAGTTTTCTGTCATTTATTAGAAATGGCCCCTGATGAACACATACATGCAAGTTACACGGCAGTGCCAGGGGTAGCACCTATTCTCTCTTTCTGGTCCAAAGTGTTCAGTGAATCCTGGATAGCCCTGCACCTTCTCCCTACAGTTACACTGGGAGAGAAGTCCTTAGTGCACTGGGCATGCCTGAGACTTTGCCTGCTATCCGGGGAGTCAGTCATCAAATGCCCCCCACAAGCTTGACACAAACTCCTCTGGGTCTTTGACATCAGTCAGTTAAAATGTTGCCTGGACAAGAAAAAAAGACTTGGTAATGAACAGTGATTGACAGAGTCCAGCACTGATCCACCACTGGGACTGGTGTCCTGGAGAAGTTCAGCTGAGCTTTAGTGGAAGTCTGGCAGTGAAGACCGGGGATGACGCTGACCTATACAGAGCCCTCATCTTCAGTTTTTCTTCTTGTTTTGTGATAGTGCTTCTACCTCCAGGTACTGCAGCCCAATCAGCATCCCCATAATAGAGAAACCTGTGATGGAGATACAGGATGAGTTGTGTAGAAAATGCTGGACAAGAGATGAAGCATTCTCTCCCACCATCCCATCCCTGCCTGTAGCCTGTAGCTGAATGGGGAGTTTTTCTGGGGGGTCATAGCTCCAAGGGGAGTTTGTGGGGGGAGGATACAGAGCAATACTCACTTGCTACCATGAGAGGTGCCATAACTCCAATTGTCAAGGCTGCAGTGTGGTAAATGAAGACTTCGGAGAGGAAGTGAGCAAGGGCCAAAAAGAAGGTAAAGAGCGTGATGTGATAAAGGCTGTTGGAGAGCAGAAGAAAGCAGGTTATCATATCATACTATGGGCATGAGTATGGCTGAGTGGAAAAGAGGCAAACCTGCATGCTGTCCCCTCTGCCCTCACTGTCAGCACAGAGGGCACTTGGTCCCTTGCCTAGTGAGGTGCAAAAACTCCCTGGGCAACAGCAGAGGGGAGAATGGGGCCGAGTGTTCAGTGGTACATTGAAAGTCACAGGCATTATCTGGCCTGAAGGCAGGTGAAGAGAGGAGAGCACGAATAGGGCACTAGTGAAGTGAGAAGTATGTGCAACTTCTCACAAAAAGCACAAAAAGAGGGTGAGAACAGGGTGAGCAGAGAACTGGGGTGACAGGACTTGGCTGACTCCAGGCTGCATCACCCAACATGTCTTCCCACCTGTGCTCTGCTATGCCCTAGGGCCCACAGCTGATGAAAGGGAGCAGGTCCAAGAGATCCAAGATCAAATCCCTCAAAGGAACAACCGACTTAATGGGATTTGGTGTTGCCACCACACCCTAAAAACATATAATTGAATCCCTGCACCTCCCTACCTCAGACAAGCCTAGGCAGTCCAAGGATGTGCTGCCAGGTAAACAGTGACTTCTGCTGTGGAGCTTAGGGAAGCAGTGACAAAAGAGTGTGTTCTAGCAACCTCCAATAAAGGCTTTGCCTAGCACAGACCCTGAGTCAGCCTGCTTGGAAATCCCTCTCAGAAACATTTCTGTTAGCACAGGGAGAAATGGCCTGCCTCCCACCTCAGCACCAGGCTGCACCTCAGGCCTTGTCCTCCGCCCCAGGTAAGAGTGTAGGGAAGAAGGCAGTGGGTTAAGGCCACTGCAAGGGGGCGCCTCAACCTGCCACAGTCTTCAGCTGAGCTGTCATAGTACAAAAAGTATTGAGCATCAGCATTAGCAATTGCTTCATCAACAGAACACAAACACCATCAGAAAACGCTTTCAAGCTGGAGCTCAGAAACTTGTGAGAGTAAGAAGCTCTCAGATCTACCGATTTCTGCCTGAGCTAAGAACAGAAATCAAATGCACAGGCTGTCCCCACAGAGGCAGAAGGGAGCAGCTGCTATCACGCAAATCCTGCACTGGTGTTTGAGGTTTTTCAGGGGAAGGCTGTCAACGCTACAGGACGTTTAGGAATAGCTTTTGATTTCCCACCTCTTCCGCGCTGCCCTCTAAGCTAGCTGCTGAGGCTATGACTAGTAAGCAAACCAATCGGGCGTTTCTTTACTTACGTCCTGTTGCGGATGTCAATGGCGCAAAGGCAGCGGATCACTGACGACAGCAGAGTCCAGACGCCGAAGGTCCGAGCCTGGAGCTCGTTCACTGCGCAAAGGAAGGAAGGAGCACATGGAGACCACGCATGGCCCCACCTGTCGCCCCCAGTCCTGCCGGCGCGGCGCAGTAGGCGGGTCCCGGGCCCCACAGGTGGGACCAGAGGAGAGCCCAAAGCCCATGGCTGGAAGGAGAGCTCCAGGCGCCGGGGCGGCCGGCGCGACCCTTACCGAGGCCGGGGCTGGCGGTGTACAGCTTCTCCGAGAGGAAGCCGTGATCGCGGAAGCTCTGCAGGGTGTTCCCGGCGGCGATGACGGACACCATGACGAGCCAGCTGCGCAGCACGTTCAGGAACCGGCTCATCCTCCCGCTGCTCGGACTCGGCCCGTTACCGACGGCGCTCCCGCAGCGCCCCGCGCGCGACACCGCCCGGTGTTGCGATTGGCCGCTGCGCTCCGCTCCACGCGCGCGCCACGTGACGTAAGGGCCACCCCCGCCAATCGGATCCCTCTCAGCGAGGGAGGCGGCCCCACCTCTACCCCGGGCCCGGCCGCGGCCCCTTCGCGGACGGAGGCGGGGGGCGGTGAGCGCGCCTGAGCAGTGCGGCGGCGGGGGGCGCCTGCGCGCCGGGGCGGGGCCGCCGCCCGTCGGTTGTTGTAGTAACGGGGAAGCGGCGGGAGGGGCCGGGTCGTTGGGTGTGCCCGGTTCGGCTGCGCGGGGCAGGTACAGCGAGCACAGCGACTTGTTGCCGGGCGGGTCCCCGCCGTTCTTGCTGCTTCTGGGGTCGCCGGATGTCGCCGTGCTCGGCCTGGGGCGGGGTAGGCCGGGCCGCAGCCGCCCCTGGGACCGGAGGGCCGCTCCTGGGCCGGTGGAGGCGTTACGGTGTCCGGCTGGCCCCGGGCGAAGGGGTGGTCTCGGCGGGCGTTTCCCGTTGGGCCGGGCCGGCCTGGCGCGGGTCTGCGGCCAGAGGCAGGGCAGGGCAAGGCAGGGACGGGACAGGACGGGTCAGGACGGGACGTGCTTCAGCGGTAGGCGCTCTAGGCGCCCTCATGGGCAGGTGGGGAGTAATCTCTTAGACGGTGATGGTTCTTCATTTATTCTCCTGGCTAGGAGGTGATTTACAGCCTGTAATACGCTGGCTGATTGTCCTGCGAGAAGTATGTACTGGTAGGAGGTGGGAGTTATCTCGCTTCTCTTGCTGCCCTGCTCAGCTGTGCATTCGTGCTTTTAATCTTTTTTGCAGGTGACCACTCTTGCAAGAGCCCTTGAACCTCCAGGAAGGAGTTTTGGAGGTTACCGAGACTGGGCTGTATGAAAACTCCCGGAGGAAATGCCAGTTGGGATGGCTAAAGATCTGGAGGAAACTGGCTCATCCTCAGAGGAGGAGGAGGAAGATGCTATAGATGGACTGGAGTAAGTAGGGAAAAACCCTTTGAACTGTTTTATGTGTCTGTGCTTCCTGCAGGATTTGTACTAATCTGAAAAGACAGATGCATTTCTTACCCTCCTACCTATAAAGTGGGAGATGGTTGGTTTGGGCCTCAAGCCTGTGGGCAGGCTGCCTACATTGGTAGCCTAAAAGACCACCATATTCACCAGGGTTGGATGTGCAGTTTTTCCTTGGCTGCTCTGAAGTCTGCAGTTTCATTGATTTCTTTCTGTCATGTTCCTAAGCTGGGAACTTTTTTGATTATGTCCTTTTTTGTTTGGTTTGGTTTGGTTTAGCTTTACTGCTGCAGAGAATAGAAATCTGTACAGTAGAATAATATACAATGTTCTATGTCCTTTCAAAAAACTGTCTTGTGAGAACTCAACTGCTAGAGTTCATGTTACTTACTAGTATAAGTAATTATGTTTGTTCCAGCTTTGTTTAGTAACCTGTTTTATCTTTGCTTATGAAGAAGTTACTCCCTTATTCTTTGCCAGAGTGGCATCCCTTTTCTTTTCAGCTGTAACATGTCCTGTTAGTTTTCTTTTGGGTGCATGTTGTGCCTAAGTGCCCAGTTGCAAACTGCAGCAACTGAAGGCATTTAGAGGAATTTTAGTTCATACCAAGTGGTTGACTTGGACTTGCTAGATCATCATGGATGGAAAGGTCCAGAACTGACTTCACCTAGAAGGTAACTTTAAAAGTGTGTCTGCATCAAGTGGCCAAGGGTTATGCTAGAAATGAATGACCGTCAGTGGGAGGATTGAGCCTTGCTGCAAATCCTCAGGACAGGCTTAATATAAACTCCTGTCCTTTTACCTCAGCTCATTTCCCACTTACATAAGGCTCTGGCTTGTAGTGTAAAATCTGGAAGCTTCTTGGGTCCCTTCCAGTCTTAACAGCTAATTACACCCTAGTAGTAGGTTTTGGGGTTTTTTAAACTATATTTTAGAGGTAGTGGAAGCACATGGGAGTGCTATGAAGTTCATTTGTCTGGGTGATAATGGTAATAACTTGGTTAAGAGACCAAGGCTACATTTAAGAGCCCTTGTTCTAGCTCTAGGAAGAGGTGGGATGGAGATGCACCACCACCAGAATACTGCCCTTTTATCTCTGTTCATGTGTTTTAAGTGTTGGAAGTGTTTTGTCTTCTCTGGTTTCTCCAAACCTTTGGCAGACAATGGTCTTGCACATTCTTTAGACAAATGCTTCTGTGTATTTCTGCCAGTCTTTGTATTTCTTCTTGTTAGTGTAGATAAAGATGTCTCTCCAACTCCTCAGTCTCTGTTTTTTGTTAACTTTTTCTTAATCTCCTTGCGCAGTGAGTAATAAGCAACCTGTTTTTGCTTATGGAGGTTGCCAGGTTTCCTTTGGGTGATCTTAGAATTTCATGTGACAGGTCTTAAATTTCTTTGATGTGTTCTTAATTCCTCTGAGGAGACGATAGTTCCCAATGCTGTCTTATTTGTTTTGCACAGAACTGATGACCATATCCCAGAGCCTGTGGCTTGAGTGGCGGACTGGGGACATTGTTCTTGAATTCTGGACTTGCGTTCCACTGTATCTGACAGGAATTAAAAAGGAAGAACACACAAGTTTATCCATTGTGTTGAGCCAAGCTTGTTCTAGTCTCTCAAACTCTGCATTAGTGCCTTTCTGTGCACTTCAGAGTCCAGGATTACAACCAGGCAGACCGCACTGATTTGCAGTTCTGAAATTGGAGGCTGAAACCTGCATTGCAAGGGCTGATTGTGTGGATACCAGCAGTTGTGGTTTATCCTGAATTATAGATGCTGTTTTCAGGCTATACATTCAGAGAACTGTAGCTGTGAAAGCTCATGAGATTTTTCCCAAATTGTACTCAGTAAAATAAATAAGAATTAAACAGAACTCAGGCTGGCAAGAACAACCCAAAAAGAGGGTGATCTGGAAGATTCCCTTTATAGCTGAGTACCAAGGATGCTGTATTGAGTTTACGTGGCCAGGTTAGCAGGGGAGCTACAGGGTGGCTTCTGTGGGAAGCTGCCGGAAGCTTCTCCCATGTCTGACAGAGCCAATGCCAGCCAGCTCCAAGATGGATCTGGTGCTGGCCAAGGCTGAGCCCATCAGTGATGGTAATAGTGCCTCTGTGATAACAGAGAAAAAGTTATTGTGCAGAGGTAATTGTGCTCAGAGAAGAGTGAGAATATGTGAGAGGAATGGCTCTGCAGACACCAAAGTCAGTGAAGAAAGAGGGGAACAGGTGCTTCAGACACTGGAGCAGAGATTTCCCTGCCTGTGGTGAAGACCACAGTGTGGCGGGCTGTCCTTGGAGGAGACCCAGCCAGAGCAGGTGGATGCCCAAAAGAAAGTTGTGACCCTGTGGAAGGCCTGTGCTGGAATAGGCTCCTGGGAGGGACTTGTGGACTCATGGAGAGAGGAGCCTATGCTGGAGCAGGTTTACTGGCAGGACTTGTGACCCCATGCAACCCTGTGCTGGAGCAGCCTGTTTTTGAAGGACTGCACCTTGTGGAAAGGGATCTATGCTGGAGCAGTTCATGAAGAACTGTAGCCTATGGGAAGGACTCACACTGCAGAAGTTTGTGGAGGACTACCTCCCGTGGGAGGGACCCCATGTTGGAGCAGGGTATGGACTCCTCTCCCTGAGCAGCGGCAGAAACAACGTGTGATGAACTGACCGTAATCCCCATTCACTGTCTCCCTTTGCTGCTGTGGGGAAGGAAGTAGAGAACTGTGAATGAAGTTTAGCCTGGGAAGGGAGGAGGGTGGTGAGGAAGGTGTTTTTAAGATTTGTTTTACTTCTCATTATCCTGCTCTGATTTTGATTGGTAGTAAGTTCAGCTAATTTCCTCAGATTGAGTCTGTTTTGCCTATGATGGTAATTGGTGAGTGATCTCTCCCTGCCCTTCTCTCTACTCATGAGCCTGTCATATTTTTTCCTCACCTGCCCAGTTGCAGAGGGGAGTGATAGAGTGGCTTTGGTGGGTACCTGGTATCCAGCTAGGGTGGGACCTGGAACCACCACAGATGCCTAGTGTGTGTGTGTGTATGCAAGTCAGCACAGGCAGGGCTTGGGAGCAACCATGAAATCATAGCCAAAATGCAGAGAGTAAATTTATTTTCGTTACCTTGCTAACTGTGGGATCCCCAAAGCAGCACCTGGGCAGAGGCACGCGAGCAGGGATACAGGCACTGTGGAGCTTGGTCCTTGCTAGAGAGTCACTTGAAGCTGCTGTTCACACCTATTTTTCAGGGATTCTTGCAGATGTAGCTTACCACTATGCTTTGACCTTTCCCACAACAGGACAGGAATTTCAGGCATGTTCAGTAGGGTGCCTCAGAGTCTATTAGATCCTGTGTTATCTGACCACAGATGTCCTACTTGTCAAACACACGAGGATAGACAACAATTAGAATGTTACATGTATTTTTCCACATCCAAGCTGCAAGTCACTTAGCTGTGTTTACAATCCTCCTCACCATCCTTCTGTTGCCATGGTGTGTTTGCTTGTGTCCTGCCCAAAGGCTAGGTAGGCAAACATGGGCAAGTACCGAGAATTGCTGTGTCCTCATTGTAAGTAGCTGTTTGCGTGTATGAGGCTCAGCAGTTGCTTATACTGACTGTCTTGTCATTTCAGGGATCATCCGTGTATCAAGTGGACCGGTGGTGGCTGCAGGCGGATCCCTGTCTTGGTATTTCATGCTGAAGCCATTCTGACCAAGGACAGCTACCTCCGCCTCATTGGAGGTGGGTGTTACTTTGTGGCAGGTTTTGGCCTGAAGGCATGAGGTGAAAGTCTCTTCTCTTTGTGGTGTGGAAGAGGACAGAGGACGTGGTAGGAAGGAAATTGCAATCCTCTCTTGTCTCTGAGGACTGAGATGTTCAGAAATGCTTGATTCACTGGTGAATGTGTATGATGTTTTTGGATTGTGACAAGTGTCTGTGTTTGTCCCTCCATTGGTTCTTGATGTGTTGTGAGTTGGAACTGTCTGCTTTCAAATTGAACGTGGAGGCTATGCTGGAATTTAGAACCAGAATATAAATTCACTATAGCTAAGAACTTTAAAATCAGTCATTGCAGTGAGTTTTGAGGGGGTTTCACTGGGAAATAAAGCAGCCAGCCCCACAGTTGTATGAACAGTAATAAGCTGTAGTAACAGATCTGTGCATCTACAGCCTCACAAGTGAGAGAAGGCCATAAGCAAAATGATTGCTGGCAGCACTTGAACTGGGAGACCAAACCTGTCTTGTGTCAAATAAGGGAGAGCCTCTAAATAAGAGGCTAGCTTGTTAAAAACAATCACTTTGGATTGAGAGAGTTAGTACTTTTGGGTGTGTACAGCTGGGTGCGTATTCTGGATGTGCTGAGTTGGAGAAAACCTTAAAATCTTCTTTCTGTGAAGGTGCTGACACTTCTTTCCTCTCTTGCTTCTTCCTTTCTTAGGTAATTGATGCCTTCATTTCTAATATGCTATCCAAGCAGAAATGCTTCTGGCTCACTGGGGTAAGGGGTGGAGAAGGTGATTTATATGTGGAAACTCCTGATCCTTTTCATGTGAGTTAGAAACATACGTGGATGGTGGCAGAAGCCGATGGTAATTGTAACTTGTATTCTAACTGGAGTGTGGAGTCTCTTCTGCTTTTTCTCAAGTGATTTAACAAGTCTACTGCTGAATAGTGCAACTCATTAAGTTTCCTTCTGCTTTGTCTGGTCCCAGATTATGATACTTCTTACTCTTTTGACTTATTTTTGTGGATAGAACATATTTCCTGAGGTTTAATCTAATCTCCACCTTTTTATTCTGAGTTTGAACCAATTTTTAAAGTGTCTTTTTGAGTCATTCTAGCATTGCCATTTCTGTCTCTTCTCTCTTGGAACTTTTATGGATTGCCACATTGTTTTATATGACAACTGGCTTCTAGTCTTGCTACTTGCTTTCAGTTTACCTTATACCTCCAGTAGAGTTTACTGCTTTTGTTTTTATGACTTTCTACTTGGGTATTGATTTTATCTTTTTATCTCCTTGTCCTATTTACTTTATATCCTGATACATTTTGCAGTTATTTGTTGGAAGATCAATACAGGTGAATGAGGTGTAAACAAAAATTCAGTCTTTTATTTTGGGTTGTTGTGATCTAAAAGGTGATCATATAAGCTAGCCGTGTCAGTAAGAGGCATAAGGTTACTTTTAGCTAGAAATACTGATCTTGAATAGAGAAGAAACAGCTAAAATCATGTTTGGAGTGTTATAAAGCAGTCTATATACAGGGATGTTTTAAAAAATACTTTGTGTATTTGTTAGGATGTCCTGTGCTTTATTTTGATACAGTAGGGTTCAGTGGTGCAACTATTTTATAACTAAGGATAAGTTAGTTCAATGACATCATTGGAGTTAATGCTCCAAGAGATGGATAGGCATTTCCTATCACCCTTTCCCTGTTATGTGTTGTTACTCTCTGTGAATTAAATGCAGTTGTACTATGCTGAGTCCTTTTCTCTTCTTTGATAACATGAGTAACTTTGGTTTATTATTCTAGGTGTAGACTCTAATATCATGTCTTGTTGCCTCTTAACAGAGCGCTACCACATGTCCTACAAGATAGTGCGAACAGACAGCCGGCTGGTTCGAAGCATTCTGACTGCCCATGGGTTCCATGAGGTGAGTACCATGGACTTCTCATCTGGTTATGTGCTGGGCTGGGAGGTGATGATGACGATGATGTTATTCTAGGTTTTTTTTGTGTTTTGTTGTTTGTGGGTTGGCTTTTTTTTTTTACTCTGCAGGGTTAGAACCAGGAAGCTGCTGTGGACCCCCTCGAGAATTTTTTTTTTCTTTTTAAAGTACTCTGACGGTCAGACTGAAAATATGTCATGATTCTGCACTCTCAAAGGAGTACCCTTTAGTCTTAAGCCTGCAAAATTAGGGGAAAAATGGATGATGAAGTTTGGTAATGTGTTTTTAATCTTTTTGCTTTTAAAGCCTCATTTCATACCCTTGGAAAGATCTGAAGGAATTAATCTCTCAGCCTTTACAAGGTCACAGAAGTATTGGTGTAGAGTTTCACATTTCTCTTCCATCACCTATCTTTCTCTAAAAAGTCTCCTGTATGCCCCTAATGACAGTTTGAGACGTGTGTTTAGGGTGGATTTTTTTCTGAATAACACCAGATTAAGGAATTGGTCTCACAAGTTTCCTGAAGAGATAAAAAACGCTTTAAAAATTGGATTTAAATAGTTTACAAAAAGAACCAACTCACAAGTTTGTTTAGAAAAATATGACACGGTTATTTCCCAGGATGGAAATAGCTTAGGGCAGGAGTTTGGCTGGAGTTACTCTTATGTTGGAGATGCGTAGAGGAGATGGTCTTAAACTAGAACTACTTTGGTCTCATAGACCTAAGGACCAGTGCTGTTGCTTTTCATTAGTTCTGTGGTTTTGTATGTGTGTTTATGTTGCTTTTTAGGTTCACCCTAATAGCACTGATTATAATCTCATGTGGACAGGATCACACTTGAAGCCCTACTTGCTGCGTTCCCTTACAGATATTCAGAAAGTCAATCATTTCCCTAGGTAAGGCCTTGATATCATGTTTTGCTGAATATCTCTGTGATGATTTGCAAAACTTTGAATATAGATACCTTAAAAAATAGAGTATACATGATAACGTCCCAACATACTGGGCCTGTGCCACATGCTGTCTTCATTCTAAATGGTCTTTGGGGTTTTGGGGAGATAGTGTTTGAGTTGAAGTGCTTGTCTGTAGCCCAAATATTGGATTTATTGGATTTTTAATTTTATTTTCTTTATTTGATGGTGTAAGTAAAGTATTTGGGACTTTGGGTTTTCAGTTACAAATAGTCATATGTCCCATTTTAAGGTTTGCAACCAGCATTCCAACAGTTTACTGTGTTTCAGTCTGTCTTGGGAATTTCAAGAAGTGCTACAAATGATATTAATACAGCGATAGGACAGTAAAACTAATGAGTATTGCAGGTTAGGGTTTAGACAACTTATAGGGCTTTAATATCTAAGATACTTTAATATCTAGGATAAAGAGTTGCTGTAACGTTGGGGAAAAAAAATAGATACAGTCTCTTTTTTTGGGACTTCAGGTCATATGAACTGACACGAAAGGACAGACTGTACAGGAATGTCACTCGTATGCAGCTGGCCCATGGATTCAAGACATTCCATATCTTACCTCAGACCTTTATCCTCCCAACAGAGTACCAGGACTTCTGCAGTAAGTGAATGGCTAGTGATGCCCAGACCTAAAGCAAAATAACTGGGTGGGGGAAAGGGAATTACTTTTAATATCCTAGCCTTTTGATTATACCAGCGTTTAAGGTGACAAAATTAAAGAAAAGTGGAAATACAATGGAAAAAGCCCACATGATTTCTTTCTGCTGCTTGCTCTGTGCCTGTGTAAGTCCTCAAGAAGCTGATGTGGGCCAAAGGCTCCAAAATCGAGCTTTATGTGCAAAGGGTTGTTGATGATCAGCTTCACAATATCCTTGACTAACATCTGGGAGAACTGAAGAGAGAAGTGCCAAAAGGAGTCTTAGGGCTTAGGAATATAGGCAACATTCCTGATTTTTGTTTCTCTGCAAATAAGCAAAATGGAAGATATTTCAGACTTGTGCTGTTTTCCTTTAACCAGATACCTATTCTAAGGACAGAGGACCATGGATAGTGAAGCCTGTGGCCTCTTCCAGGGGTCGAGGTGTCTACCTGATAAACAATGTAAGTGTTCAGCAAAAGGAATGCTCTTCGGTAACGCTGTGTTCAAAACTATGTTGGCTTCCAGGCCAACATAACCACTGTCCCTACTCTGAATTTCAAGCATATGTTGATAAGCAGTTCAACAGCCCTGAGCAGCTGGCAAAGCCTACCTGGACCTGTGCTGTGTAACCAAAAACAGTCTATTTCTTTGTATGCTATGCTTATCTTGCAATCTACCTTCAAGTCTTAGCTCATTACGAGTAAGTTTATACTCCCTGAGAGAGTTTGGGAAGCTGTGCTGCTTCATGCTCTCCTTGTGGCTGACAGTAGGCTGGCCTTGGGAAGATTTCTAGAACTCTCCTTAGTTGTTTCCCTGTGTGACCTGAACAGTCCTCAAACAGACCCCTTGTCTCCCTCTTTCCCATGAAAAAGACTAGTTAAAAGGAAACCTTATACAGTAGGAAGTATGTCAATCTTAAAGCTGTTATCTAAAGGCCAGTGTGCCCTTCCTGAGGTGTAATGAGGGTAGTCCTTTGAACTAATATGCTGGTTATATTGTCTTCTGCTCTTATTGGGCTTTGCAGGGAGTTAGGTTGTCATAGGTAACAAACACATCTGAAAAGGAGCCAAATACACGAGGGGATTCCAATAAATATTCTCAGCAGTGAAACTGACTGTTGAGTCTTTTTTTTTTTCCCCACTCATTCAAAGCCCCTTAGCATTCCCTGCACTGAAGGGGTCATGCTGCCTCATCTGTTCTCTACTTGGATCATTTCCCATAAAATAAGGGAGCAATTCGCCAAGTGTATGAGGTAAGTATTTCCAGAGCTGCACTCAGTTTTCTTTGCTTGAAAGGGAGGAATGAGCTCAGGCTCAATGGCAGTTCACCATGACCTGGGGAAAAGACCCTTCTGGGACAATATCCCTTTGTGTATTATCTCTGTTCCAGAAAAACTTCAGCTAGTTTAACCCACAAGCCAGTTTCCTTCAGTGTGATGCCATTAAAGGAATGTCTTCTAGAATCTCATCCTGAAAGTTTTTAAAAGAGGCCCTCCTCCACTAACAAAATAACAAACCTTTGCATTTCTCTGATCCATAATAGAACAGGATGTCACTTTTGTGTAATGTGCTGAGGGAAGTTTAGCTTGTTCTCTCACACTGTATAAATGCACTTTTTATGCTTAGGTTTCCTGCTCGTGATGCCGGTGTTGTGGCTGAACACATGCAAAATTGGATAAAGGCAGAATCATGTGGTTATCTTGGCTCTTTTGCAAACTGAAGACAAGAAAATGTACAAGAAATTGTTTGTACGACTAGTTAAAACTGGTCCCAAGAAAGGCTTGCATACAGCAAAAAGTAAAAGCCTTTTCAACAGATCCCATGACATTACAATGTATATTTGTCATAGTTAGAGCTTTCTGTTCTGAGCCTAAAGGGTAGCTTCTTCCTGGCACAGGAGCCCTGAACTGAGCCTCTGTAGACAGTATTTATTCATGTAGGCAAGAAGGTTGGATACCAGCCCAGGATTTGTTATAAAGGAGGAATCATTTTCTTCACTTGTGACTTCCTTACCAACTGTAGCTACATGCTCCTTCCAGTGTCTTCTAAACCCCTCCTTTATGTGTTTGGTTAACCCTTGAGGAGCAAACAGAATAACAGTCACTTCTTAGATATGTCTTTTTTCCTGCTTATTTTACATCATTGCCACCTGGCTGTTAAATCTGTATTCTACTCTAAGGAACATTACACTGGAAGATTCAATGGGTGGGTTTTTTTGGCAACGTAATCGTTCCCAGACTTCTGATTATGATCTAATTACCTTAAATATGTTGTGTCTGACTGTTAAGTTTTTTCATTTTGTTTTTATTTCTTCCCTCCCCAGATGTAGTGATTGGTACAGGGTGGCTTTAGGAGGGCAAGACTGGAAAAAATTATGAGTTTGGTCTAGTTGTCATCTTATTCCTTAAGCCTGCTGTTTTTTCACTTTTGAATTCTCTGTTCCTCTGCAGCCAAACCAGATTGTTGTGGAAGACAACATCCTGGTTTCTCGTTACATCAACAATCCCCTGCTCATAGATGGTGAGTGTGCTTAGGAATTGCTTTTCTCTCTTCCCCCAACTTGCATCTGAGGATCTCTTTAACGTTTACAGTAATTTAGTTGAATAACTGAGTGGTCTAGCTTTGACTAGTACCAGAAAAATGTAACTAGAGAATTCCTTAAAACCTGAAAGCCTTTCAACTGGGAAAGCTTCAGGCACCTATGTCAGCAGCAGATAATGGTTTATTCCTCTCAGGGTCTGTTGAAATTCCTCAACTGGATATGATGTCTGAAAGATATTTGCAGTCACTGACTCTTGACAACTGTATTTCAGATTTCAAATTCGATGTGCGCCTCTATGTTCTGGTTACATCCTACGATCCACTTGTCATCTATCTCTATGAGGAAGGATTGGCCAGGTAGGGGGCGACTGTTCTATTTCAGTGTACCTGCACTTGATGATCCAGACATGTCTTGGATCTGTACCCCTGAAACAATAGTAAATGAGGGAAGTGCCAGTTAGGGAATTCTGCAGAGTTTATATATATATGATACTTCATCATGCCATTTCCCATCAGTTTTCTTTATATAGATTATTAGATCTTGAGTGAGGAATTTTATTACATATGTAATAAATAAAGCAAGTTTTCAACTCTTAAGGGTTGAATGGCCAAACACATCATCATTGGCATGTTCATTCTCAAGGTTGGATTCTTCTTGAAACTTCTTTGGATTGTTGGTGCCTTCGTGCCCCTTCTTCATTCTCCAAGGTGAAGGGAATCCAGACTTTCTCAAATTTATCTTAAAAAAGAAGTCAGAGAACTGTTGATGGCTGTATTGGTGATTGTTTTAATACTTTAAACTACTCTTCTAAATACTAAGTCAGTATTTGTATTTTCTGCAGTATCCAGTAAGTGAGTTTAGACTACTTCAGTGGTTTCACTCTGCAAGATACTAATTTTCATGAAAGATACCAAAAATTCCCCAGGAAGAGTACTTATCTACCAAAAGGACCTGTTTCTCTTCATCACAGAAGTTTAGCTAAATATTTATAGAATCATAGAATATGCTGATTTGGAAGGTACCCATTGGGACCATCAAGCCTGACTCCTGGCCCTGCGCAGGACACCCCGAGAACCGCACCATATGCCTGAGAGCATTGTACAAATGTGTCTTGAGCTCAGACAGGCTTGGTGCTGTAAGTAATAAATTTGAAGCAATCACCCCTCTGAATTTCCAACAGATTAGAATTTTAACTATAGTTATGTTAGAGAAAAGAGCACCTTAGGACTGTCTTCTGCACAGTTTTAAGTAATGCTGTATCTGTCTTATAAGCGCATATGATGTATTCAGAATGAATATCTCTAGGGTTCGTGCCTGCCGTGGTTCTGACTTGGGTAGATACTCAATCCAAATTATCTTTATCCAAAGCAGATAATGAATCCCAAAGAATACATTAATAATGATCCCACAAGAAATATCACCCTTTAAACAGATGAATACCCTTCAGGTGTGTTGTGATGTGCCTCTGCCTTCAATGATAATGTGAAGAGATTGTTTCCCTAAGGGGATGCAGAACAGAGAAGCTCATCTTCATCAGTGGAAAGCTTGACAACTATATTCACTCTAGAAAGGGAGCCTTAAGCATATGTGGCATGCAAGACTTTTCTCTTGAGAATTGGCAATTAAATTGTTAATTGCTAATATTGCATGTTTTTGGAAAGTGGAGAGGGGAAAAAGGAGTTTTTGGTAGGATGTTCTCAGAATGGGCAGTGCATAGCAGGCCTTCAAAATAGGACTTGCACCATCGTTAATGTCTTAAAGGTGGTTCTGCTGATCTTGTTGTAGGAGTTTACTTCTGGAAAAATCCATCTGTATAAACACAAGTGTTCTACTCTGAGGATAAGTGTGCATTTTTATCTCTGACAGTAGAGTAACATGTTTTCCTTGTGGTGGGGAAGGAGGAAGTGTAAATGGGACCATGTATGGTTTGGGATGTGGGGTTTTTTGTTTGTTTGTTTTTGTTTTAACAATTCCAGTCCAATATTAGAGGTCTGGGGAAGTAAATGAGGAAGGACATAAGTATATTCTTCTTGCTGAAATACACTGATTAGACAGTTCTGGTGAATCCCTTAAGACACAATCATCAAATTATTTAGGTGGAAAGGGAAGTCTGGAGTTTTTTAGTCCAACCTCCTTCTTCAGACCTTCAAAGTTTGGGTACATGCTCTGCAGCCTTATACCATAAAGTTTTTAGTATCTTCCAAGAATGGAATTTCTGTAGTTTTCCTGACAACCTGTTTCAACATTTGATCATTGTCACTGTGTCTGCGTTTTTTATATCTAACCAGAATTTCCCTTGTTGCAGTTTGACTGTTACCTCTTGTCCTGCTATGCACCTTTGAGAAAAGTCTGGCTCTATTTTTATACCCATGCATTAAGGAGTTGAACACGACAGTTAGATCTGTTCTTAGGGGAGGTTTAGGTTGGGTATTAAGAAAAGGTTCTTCACCCAGAGGGTGGTTTGGCACTGGAACAGGCTTCCCAGGGAAGTGGTCACAGCACCAAGCCTGCCAGAGTTCAAGAAGCATTTGGACGACACTTTCAGGTACATGATGTGAGTCTTTGGGCTGTCCTGTGTGGGACCAGGCATTGGGTTTTGATGATCCTTGTGAGCCTCTTCCAACTCAGGATATTCTATGATTCTGTGATAATTTGTGAGCCAGAGTCTGTGCTTGATAACCTGGAGGCTGTCTGGCTGAATTCCTTTGTTCTTTTGACAATCAGAGTATTCAATTCTAGAGCTTGAAACAGTGTTGTAGTCAACCCTGAGCAATTAACTTAAACTTTCTTTCTGGATATCCATCCAGAAGCATCAGTCTCAACAATTTTGGACTCTCTATCTTGCTAAGATCCCGTGTGGCAGTAATACTTGCAAATCACTTTTCAGCATTCTGAAATCCTGAACAGTTTTATGTGTGTTTAGATTCCATTTGTTTAAATGATAATCAAATTTGAAGCACATGGTGTTGACATACAAGGGAAGTGGAACAGGACACCACAGTATTACTAATGGTAGTTATCCTTTCCTTCAAATTGCATCCCATCTTCCAGCTCTCTGTGAGAGGTAGATAGTATATGGAGAATAAATGGGATATTAGGTGTCTTAATATATTCTGTGGTATAAGTCAGCTCTACCAGTACAACTGAGAAACTGGTATAGAGGAAATAATGAGATGTTATCTCTCTTCCAAGGTCCTGACTCTGGAGAGTAGTTCTAGTTCTGTTACTAAGCTTCAACTGCCCACTGAGCAATTTCTGCTGAAGTGTCAGCTACAGTCAGCCTTGTAGTTGACTGGTTTCACATGATAGGTATAAGCTTATTGCAACCAGTATCTTTAATTACTCTTAAGCTTTTCCCACCTTCTGTGACTGTAGAGTTGATGTGTTCGTGCAGCAAGTGCTGTCCAAGCTCTCTTGGGAGGACAACATTCAAGGTGAGCAGGGATTGACAAAACATCAGGTGGGCTGTTCTGTATGGCCTCCAGATGGCACTAGTGATCTTTAGCTTTAGCCATTCAGATTTTCCCCGTGCTCTAGATTTGCAGATTCAGTTGATGAGAGTTAAGGAACCTGGAGCTACTGGATTATGGCTTCCTATTTAGCCTTTTTGTGTTCCATTTGACTGCAAGTTAAGTGCTCGGAGAGACCCTTTTATTGCTCACATGTAATGCTTTGGTTTAAAACTGGGACAAAACTTTAGTTGTGCATGGAGAGGGAAATGTTTTAACCTTGGGGTGGAAGCTGTTCTTAATTCTTTGTTTAAGAAAAAAACTTACACTGCTTAAGAGTAGAAGTAATTTTTAGCAGAGAATTGGGAGGTAATATCAGGATCTAGAATCAAAGGTGATATTGAAGCAATCTAAGGTGAAAATCACCAGCAGAACAAAGGAATCTGGTTTTGCAACCTCTGCTAGTGCTTTTGGTGCACTATGGTGAATTCCATGCTTTGAGTTTGCTTTCTGAAGACAGGTAGTCTCTGAACTGTAGTAAGGGTGACCTTCTGGGTTGTTCTCTTAATTTTTTTTTCTTTTTTTTAGTCTGTCTGAAAGGTTATGTTTCCTTCCAGTGTTATGCTTTGCATACTCCAAGAGGAACCTGACTGTTTCAGTAAAGTTGGTGACCTTATCAGAAAAGGAGTGCTATCAGAAAATAGTAAGATGTAGTCATCTTTAAAAGGAACAGACTTGGTATAACACACAGTCGTGATGTTTGACTAGATACTTCTTTAGACCTAGTTTCTTTTGGCACAGCTAGATGTGTCATGACATGATCTAGAGTGGAATTTGAGGCTTCAGAGCTGAGGAGAAGTAAGGGATTATGGATCCAACATTTGTACCTTGTATTTCATTTTCCATGTGGAAGAGTGAGAAAAGTTTCCTCTGAAGGAGATGGGAAGAATATGTACCCAGATGTGTATAACAATTCAGCTTCAGATTTTCTTGTGGCATTGGGTGACTTAAGATCCTCCTGTTGGATTGAAAAACGTGTTGAACACTTTTCTAGTACATAAAAAAAAAAGTAGACAGAATGTGCTGCTGTTCAATTGGCAGATATTTAGTAACTTTCCACTGGAAAGGACAAATATAATCTAGATTGGTCGTCTGTGATTCACAGCCTGGAGAAATGTACCTGGGACCTTTGCATCGAAAGTGTAGGTTTGGAAAATGAAATGATCGTGGCAAGCTTGGTCCAGATTTGCCTGAAGGTGTAATTCAGTCATCTGGTCATCTAGGTAGTTTTATTTATTTGAGACTTCCAAAACAGGTGATTTCAATAAATATATTGCATGCCTTTTGTATCCTATTTTGAATAAGAGGTACATTGTTAATAAACTGCAGACTTAATTATAAACTTTGACATGCTTTTGAAGGTGACTCACCAAGCCCAGTTACGGGGAGTCCCAAGGCAGCTCTTAGAGCCAGCTGCTGAATTGGTGGATTATGCTGGTTTTTGGAGGGGTGTTCATGCAAGTAGGGAATAACAAGCCTGACTTGTGCCTGAAGTACAGCTGAAGAGAACATAGGGCCAGGAATAGCTTGTGCTGTTTGTAACTCTTCCCTGTTTTGTCAACTCTCTCTCCTGTCTAACTTCCCTTCCTTCTGTGTACTTCCTTATGGGACAGAAAAGAGCTTGGTGGACCTGTCTTGCTTGGTACCTGCAGGCATAATGAAGGCTTGACACTTAGTGTGGGGAATTCATAGTGAAATGGCTCTTTGTTTGGAGGGGACTTCTCTATAGTCTACTTTTTTTGCTAAACTACCTTGTTTAGGCAGCCCTATTTCTGAGCTTGAATAGCTGTAAGGGTCCTAGCCCAGCAGGAACTTCTCATTCAGATTTACACTGAATCTGAAAAATAGATTAAAGGGGGGAAAAAAAAGCAAAACTGAGCTGAAAACCAAATGTTCTTGCAAAGGGCCCAAGGAGCAGCAGACCGGGGAGATTTTCCAGAGGAACACGAGAGTTCACTCTGGGGTTAGACAGCAGCTGCAACCAGCTGCCATGCTGCCACCTGAGCTCACACCACTCAGCCTTGTGGCACTCCCTCCTTCGGTAGCCTGGCTTCCTAATTAACACTGGCCTCTCTGGGCTATTTGCCTTTTTTGTGCTGGATTCTTGTGGTTTCCAAAGAATTCAGGTGTTCACTTTGAGCCAAGGAATTCACATTGCCTCACAGGCTGCACTTAGGCCAGAGCTGGCCAAGCTGGCTGCAGTAGCCCCATCCCCCTTGCAGTAACCCTTGCCCAACAGGCCTCTGCTTCTTAGGGAGTGTAACTCATTTCTGCATGGACACCTGGGTTTGGCTACAACCACTTCAGTAGACATTGCCTTGCACAGAAGCTGTGGAGCAGTGTTACTTGCTAGATGTACTTGCTGGACTTTGGGCCAGTGGATAGTGCGTCAAACCAGGATGTTACTTCCTTAGTTTTTAATTAAGATCTATCTATCTGTATATGTCTCTTAATAGAAATTTACTGCTTTCACAGACACCTGTTACCTGATACATGTTTTTTACCTTGAATTTTCTTCTCTAAAATGGGGTAGTTGTGCCTCAGTCCGCTACTGTTTGAGAGTTGCAACTAAGCTTACTATATATATTTTTATATATATGGGCAATATAAGTATTTTAATTTTTTTTTAAATTATATTTAAGTCATGACCTTGTTAAATCTGATTCCCATGGTAGATAACTAGGCACTTGTCTGTGGCATAGGATGTGATTCTTGTACAAGAATTTCATTTTGAACAAGGTACTCTTGTTGAGCGTGATCAAAACTGCTTTTCTGGTTGAAAGAGTTGTTTAGAAAAAAAGTGGAAAAATGGCTCCTTGAGCCATATTTGTGTATCTTGTAAAGATATAATTATAGTACTGACCTAGCATATCCAGTAAAAAGATGTGTGCCTTGTCAGCTCCAGCAACCTGTCTTCTTGATGTCATGTTTTAGGAAATTCTGAAGGAAAGGTCGCTAAACACTAACTAGTAAATTATTTTTTTATCTCTTCCATAGACCCCGCCTCATCTTTCATTCCTCACATTATTCCTTCTCTCCCACTATTCTCTGAGTCTTTGAGTAGTGGACTGGTTTACCCAGGCATAACTGGGTGTATATTATATGTGTGTATATGTATAACTACATGACCCTACTGTCGTGCTTAACAGACAGGGTACTAAAAATCATAAAGGCTGGTCAACTCTTGGTGACAGTCTGAACTAGAGAACGTTTAACACCGAATCACAGAGTGGCTGAGGTTGGAAGGGATCTGATCCAACCCCTTGCTCAATCAGGGCCACCTAGGTCTGGTTGCTCAGAACCAATGTGCAGATGGCTTTTTAATATCTCCAAGGAGGGAGACACCACAACCTCTCTATGGCAATGCATAAGTTGGAAACATGCAAATTTGTTGTGAAAAGATAAACAGGGAAAAAAAAAGTCTTTTCTTTTCCTGTATCTGTAGACATCTGGTAAAACTGCTCTTGGATCTTGCTCTTTAACATAGAACTGTTTGAATAATTTTATTCAGCTTTGGTTAGAGAAACTCTGCCACTCTTTGGTGTCACCAAAACTTCTTTTTATGTTTAGTAATTCCCTTACAAGCTTTAGTTTCTGTTCATACTCAGTTGCTAGCTGATGTATCAGATGGATACTGTGAAAGATAATAATGTAGGAGATTTGGAGATAAGGGGATTGTGATGGTCTTTAGACTTCCTTTTTCCATCCTGTACAGTAAGGGAATTGGGTTCCCTAAACAAAGTGGCAGCTAATAGACTAACAGGGAAGCTAAAGTCTAATGTGTGTGTGGGACACGAGGGACTGGGAAAGTGACTCCAAGCATAAAATTTGTGGAACATGCTTGTAGAAACACTACACTGACTCTTTCCAGGGCATTTATGCAGGAACTCTGTGTACAGTCATGGAAAAGTTTATAATTATTGTAGCACTTGTTTGAGAGAAAAGGGATTAACTATTCTTTCCTTCTTCCCACTCTGAGGTCTTTTATCTTCTCCTCCTCCTTTCCCAGGCCCTGACTAGATGCCTCAACTAAGCATTACATAGCTACCAAGCTTCATGTAAAACCATGTAACATCTTCAGTAAATATTTAATGACCCAGTTTACATGTTTTCAAAATTACATGCAAAACTTAGTCTTGTGGTCAAATAATTTCCTGAACTAATGCTGGAGATAAGGCAAAGAGTGGTGTACAATCCCTCAGGTAATGTCCTGCCTGAAACTGTGACAGTAAAAGGGTAGGTTCTTTGGGTTAAGTCAGTGTGTGGTGTGGATTAGGGCCAAAGTTTTGTGGGGTGGATTTGGGGATTTTCCGATGTGAGCTTTGAAGTGTTTTGTAGTTTGCTAGGTGAGCAGGGAAAAAGCTTGCATGTCACTTGTGGAGTAGATGGTTTATTGAAGGTGGAGCTTAAGCTTGTTTATTAGGCTTATAATGAACTCTTACAAGAAGGGGAAGGAGAGCAGTAACCTGTCAGTATCTGAATACCAAAGGTCACACTGAAGCATGACAGGGAGGCAGGGAGTGGGGATATCTCTAGGTAGTATACTGTTAGTCTGGAGATTGAGAGTAGTTCTGGAGTCTGAAAGAATAAGGATTTCTCCCTTGATTTACTTTTTGTGCTGCCCTGGCTGCCTGCTGCTATTACTGCCACCCTTCTGATTGCTCTGTCTCCCTCTCCAAGAGAAAGTACAACCAGAGGGAAGGCAAATGTGCTATTGTTGAAGGTGAGCTCTGTAGCAGTGTGTAGTTCCTGATATAGAGAATTGGTTGTTGTCTTCATCCAAGCTGACGTATGCCAGTGTGACTTGGCTGTGACCAGCTGAGACATGGGGAGGTGTATCAGAACAATGGAAAGTACGAGTGTCACTTCTCTATTCTAAGTTTTGAATTCAGAAATGAAGGGCATCTCTTCTGTCCTGCTGGGGAGCGAAGATGCAGTGAAAGGGAGAGAGACTGCCAGGACTATTCACACAATATGATTGCTGCTACTTCTGCCTGGGAGACTGTATTACTGTATTACAAACTGGCAGCAGTCAACCTCAGTTTAACCTTTCCTATTTCCAGCTGTAGTTTTGGGGTAGAAGCTCTCCTACACTATTTTTGCTTAGAGGCTTTCGGAATCTAATCTCTTGTATGTCATGTTAATACGTGTCCTTTAATTTTCTTAACTTATCCATTTCCTCATATTTTAAAAGGATAAGATTCATTACAAGGGGAGGGTCTTTGAGCAGTAAGGCCAGGTAAACAAGTTAATGAAAATGAATATCATGTCATTCAGTTCAGACAGTGAATACAAGCAGTACATAACAACAGGACATGGGAAGGTGCTTCCTGTGTTCTTGCTGCTGTAAGCTGTATTATCTCTGAGTAATACATATCATAGAGATGAACCAGGTTGATATCGTGATAGGGGCCATTCCTCTTGCATCCTGTTTCTTCTGCACATTCTTTAAGTACATTGGCAGGTTAAAGAAAGTTCAGTGATTCAACTTTGAAAACTGGTGGTTAGAATTTGCATTATGGAGAAAGCAAATCTGAATTCAGGCCAAAACAGAGTTGATACCCTTCTGATGGTGGATATAGAACAGACATTCATTCCTTTCTTGGCTACCTACATAACATTTCATGTTGTTAACAGTAAGATTTTCTGGTTTAGGTGAAGTGGGGTCAGAAGAATGCAGTGAAGTGGCAGAAGACCTTCCTGTCTAATAGTGGAAAACTTCTCCTTTTCCTAATTTTTTTTCACTTGACAAGTCCTACAGGAAAATTCTTTGTAAGAATTAAAAGCAATATGAATCCAGTTGTTGAACCATTCAGCCCACACACATTATCAACAGTGCCTGTTAAGTCTGTTTGGGTCTGTGCATTGCAAGGCCTATGGAGTAGTCCATAACTTGGACAGGAACAGATCACAGTGGGGGGAAAATGACAGTTGCTTGAAGCAGAGCAAGAAGAGATGGTATTAGTAAGCAGAAGATAGTGTTTAAAAGAGTTTCACTTGATAAAATAGACTCTTTTGGCTGAAGATGTACCTCCACGTGTGGACAATCCAGCCTCTGGTTTAAGAGTACTCTTGGATTCCTGTCTAATTGCAGGCTCCCACATAGCAGCATCCACGAGTAATGCTTTGGCTCAAAACAGTCCTATCCTGGCAGATGATGATCTGGACTCACTTACTTGTGCCTTCATCACTTTGGCTGGATTAAAGCAATATGAGACACCTGGGCATGAAGCCTTTAGTGTTTATGAAAATAGCTCATGCAGAAATTGCAGCATATGCTTGTGGTAAATTTTGTTACTGGGAAAACATCAAGCTTACCCTTGATTTTCTGTGCCTAGTTAGCACATAGTTTCTGAATTGCTTTTAGGATCTTAACCCTTATCTTTTAAGTGACACGTATTCTATTCTTAGTAGTGGCCCAGAATAAAATTGGAAAAGAGTAGAGGCCCAGAATGAAATTGGAAAAGAGCAAAACCCTGAAATAGAATCATCTTCTAAAAGATTGCAAGATTTCTCAAGAGTTTATTCTAATCTCAGGTTAACACCTTGAAGATTTTACAAGCACTGGTGTTTTCCTACCTTTCACTCTTACTATACGGCCTTTTTCTATGACTTTGGTTTCTCCAAAAATAGCGTGTAAATTTCTGTTGATGCAAGACATTCTATAGCATGCAAATTCCTTTTCTTTCCTGGAGAGAACAAGTGTGGTGGATGAGTAGCCTAGTTACTACAGTGGAAGAAAGGTACAGTAAAGTATAATATGAAAAGCTGTAGAGCTATAGAGTACTGACAGTAATTGTAACTGGTATTTCAGAGGTAGTAACAGTCTTCCATCCAAAGCAAGTGCAAAACACAAGTATAAGGAGTGTGGACTATTGCCAGCGTTGTACTTGTGATCTGTTACCATTCTGACATCCAGAGACTATTGATAGAAGCTCTAGAAATAACTTGTATTTTCTATTTGCAGACTTGCACTTAGCATGAGGCTAGTCAGATTAGCTCTGGGTGAATGTATTAAAACTGGCATTGAATTCTGTTGTATAAAACTTGGGGGTTTTTTGATAGTAGATTTGAGTCATTAAATGTTTTGTTTTGGGTTTTTTTGATGCATTGCTGAGGTGGCCCATGATGTCCCTTAAGATGGTAGCATCCTAATAAAAGAGAAAGTTTTTGTACTGAGAACTGTGGAACACAATGAAATACCTTCTGAATAGTCAGTCCCCATGGAAATGTGAATTCTGTGGGCATGGAGCTCAGATCACCTAATAATTAAGGATGGGCTCTGTAGAAGGAAGCTAATGCAAACATTTGCAAGGTACAGAAATACTGTTCTCTAAAGTATTGTCTGTGTCTGCCAGGGTTCATATTCTTATATTTCTGAGTATGAACAATTAAAAACATAAGCCAAAAAGCATGGTAAACCTAAATGTCCTCTGCTTTGAAGTACTGAGGGAGCCATGACTTCCTGTAATGGCTTGCTATTTGTGCTCAGTATCTTCCAGGATCTGGCTGAAAGTATATAATCAACAAATGCTTTCCGTATGCTTTCAATAAATTACTGTTAAGATGGAGATAATGAAATCATAATAAAGAACAAAATACATGGTAGGACTGTTGTCACTGTTTTCAAAACAGAAGTGCTAAATCCTGGAAACTTTCAGTTAAACTGAGAAGAAATTCAAATACTTTAAGCTGTGGAAATATGTGGAAAGGGGATCCAAACTTCCAAACTCTTTTCTGTTGCCAGATGCTCTGATTTCAAATGTAGTTAAAGTTGGGAAAAATACGGTGCAAAATATTTTTCACTCTTAACTTTGCCACTTACATCATGGAGGGTTCCTCCCCCTCGCTTCCGTGTTTGTATTTAAGGATAAGTTTAATCTGATGAGCATCTTCGTTGATTTGCTGCTATAGTTCTTGTGGAAAGTTATTTCTCAAAATGGCTACTAAGTAAGGGAAGTAGTGACTTCATTTTCATCGAGAAATAAAGTCTTTGGCTTTTTGACAGTTCTTTCTAAAGGAAGGATTATTTTTTTTTTCGGGTGTAACTTGTTAGATGTCTTTTTATAGTTCAGATTCTTCTGAACTATGGAAAATAATAGGGGAAGGATGAAGAGAGATGACTATTAATAAAGCAAATTGGAGATGCATTCTTTTCTGGACATTAACTTCATTGCATAACTAGGTGATCCAAATTTCCCTCCCTCTCTTCCTCTTCCATTCTTCTTGAACACTCCTTTTTCCTGCACTGAGACTTCACCCATATCTACTCCTCTTTTATTGCAGCTAATCCTGCCCTCTGTGGTACATACTTTTCCTCTTGCTGGGGCTTCTTTGGATAGCATGTGTTTGACTTTACCCTTTCTTACTCCCCTTTTTCTCTTTTGAGACATTGGCACTTTAAGCTGTTGTGGGACAGAAGGATTGTCAGAGTGAAGGTGTTTTTCCTCTCATTAATTTGTTTTGTTTTTTGGTTGTTAGTGGTTGGTTGGGGTTGGTTGTTTTTTTTTTTTGAACTGGAACATGCTTGCTGTTAGATCTCTGGTGATTATCAGTGTCTTATACTAGTCATTATTCCAACCAGATGCCCTGGTTTCTGCTCTCAATTTTTTGTTTTATTTATTTTTCTCCAAAGTCTGAGGTCTAAAATATGTATTGAATCAGGATTACATGCAGCATAAGCAAATGAGTACTGTTGAGCTGAATGATCATTGCAGGTCCTTTCCAACTGCATCTATTCTATTACATTATATTCACATTCTATTCCATTACATTTAACTTGATAACATGTCCTTGTCTAGATGTAAGATTTTGCAAATGTCACCACAAATAGTATTATCATCTGCTTAATGTTTGATTTTTTTTTTTTAAAGTTGTTTGGTGACCTGACCCTAAATGGAGGCACTCCCCACTTTCTGTTCTGACTCTGTATCCTAACACTGCTATGTTTGAAAGAGGATGTACCTGCATCTGATTGAAAGTTAATTGGTATCTTTCTGTAATGTGCTCAAGTGGTTGTTCAGTCAGATCTGTGAAGTGATCTGACTTGCCTGTGGCTACCTGATTTGTGAAGCAGATGAAGTACAGTGTCTGGAGTGTGCACCTCAGCAGGTGATGAGCTTTCAGCTGCAGTACATCTGTAGGCTGACAAAGGCTGATCATGCAACTACAGATTTAGAAAGCAACTTTTGCACAAGATGTAATTTTAAACATTTTAAATTGGCATGGCTATGAAGAGAAACAGTCCTTCCTGAGGACTCTTCATGAGAGAAAACTCTTCCAGACCGCTGTTCTCATTCTCATTTTGACCCTTTCCTTTTCTGACACAGGTGTATGATCGGTTCTCCTTTGACTGCAAATGGCAGTGGAGGGGTAGCATGAGCAACTAGCAGTTGGTTGCAGGAAGCTCCTTCTCCTCCCCCAGAAGCTTATATTGTTTCAACATTCATTCAACCTCTTCTTAAAGAGATGTCCTGTTGATAAGATTACTAAATTGTTTCAGTGCAATTTTGTGCTCTATTCCTGTGCTCTTTTAGAGGCTTGTGGTGTCCACTGTGTTGTGTCACCACAAGAGTTTCTGTACCCATGCAGTGACCTGATCCGGTTTAATACATATTTCAGTAAAAAAGACTGGCTTTAGATGGCTTGCTGTGCAGCACAGATGCTCTTGTACAGGTAAAATGAAAGTGGATAGCTGAGGAAAGAGTTTGGAGTTTGGATAGTTCCAGTGGCCACTGGAAAAATAGGAAAAAAATGCTTATAAAGTTTTAACTTTGTAGCCAGATCGGGGAGCATGATCTAGCTTTGTCCCTTGGCATCCTTCTCTCTTTTACATTCTATTCCCTCTGCCTTGCACCTCAACTCAAAAAAAAAAACCACAAACCCAAAACAATCCCCAAAACCTTACAAAACAAAATCCTGGGCTATTTTTCAGTTGAATCAATTATTTGATTCATTTCAACACAAACATC
The DNA here is from genome assembly GCF_025592945.1 of Manacus candei. NCBI lineage: Eukaryota > Metazoa > Chordata > Aves > Passeriformes > Pipridae > Manacus > Manacus candei. Next base: position 10,559,792 of record NW_026138115.1, on the reverse strand, counting down.
GGTGATGGTAGGGCATGGCTAAGGGAGTGGTGGTGGGGTACTTGGTTACACTGTAAGGTAATACCTTTCAATCAGGAGGTTGCCACTGTTTCTACAGTAAACAGGCTGATTTCACTGTGTAATTGTTGGCTGTAGCAGGGTTCATATGGAGCCCAGATAAGCTTGTAGCAATGTCTTACTCCTCATTGTGATCTTCCCTGTACTCATCTAGGTGACATATTTGAGATATGAAGGGCTGCATAGTCCCTAAGAACGACAGCATCTTGGAGCAGATGCTGCCTTATTGGACCAATTGGTCTGGCATTTAGGTTGTACTTGGTTTTGTGGATGCCTCTTGAGAAAATGGATTGGCAGTTGTAGGCTGTGTAGTTGTCGGTGGTAGAAATCTGTTTCCACTCTTTCCTAAGATGTCCATATTGAGTTCACAAAATACATGCCTGTATGAGGCTTCAGGAAATACTGGCTGTGGTATGCATATGTAGTGTGAGTGCTCTGAATGTGTGTGTTTCCCAGGACCAGTGGATCTTAAGTATTCATGGTAGGTCCTATTGTGGCACTTACTGTCTAAAGCAAAGTGGCCTATGTGGCCAGAAAGTCCAGGGACTGCAAGTTAAGGAAATCTAAAAAAATGTCTAGCATGATGTGTAGACTGTTAAACTGTGAAAGCTCCTAGGAGAAAGAACTTCTTTCTCTAAGACACTGGAAAACAAACTAAATGCACCTGGATGTGTCCCTTGAGGATGAACTGTATTTTTTATGTGGAGAGGTTTCATTTAATGAAGTCTCATTGCATGCATTCTGTCCCTAGCTGTTGCTGTTGAGTGGTCTGTTTAGTGTTCTGTGGTCTGTAGTGACATGCTTGCTGTACCTAGCAAGCATGCCACTTTTTTAAGAAAGACTCTTAATCTTTATCCCTCTTTACAGGTTTGCAACAGTGAGGTATGACCAGGCATCCAAGAACATTAAAAACCAGTTCATGCATCTGACCAACTACAGTGTCAACAAGAAGAGTGGAGATTATGTCAGGTACTTGGCTGGAAAATGGAACTTGATCTCTAGAGGTTGGGTCAGTTTACCTAAGTTGGTTTAATGCTGATCCATAGAGGTAGACCAGTGGTGTTAATCTGCTTCTTTCTTTTATTTTTAGCTGTGACGATCCTGAAGTAGAGGATTATGGAAACAAGTGGAGCATGAGTGCAATGCTGAGGTACTTAAAACAAGAGGGGAGAGACACTGCAGGTCAGTACAGATCTTGTTCTTTTATTCCTTTGTTGGATCTTAATCATCTCACTAGTGTGAATCCTAAAAAGTCAAGGATGAGCCCCAGTGAGTCCCAATTAGCACCAGAGAAGGGTGGAGGGAAGCATTGTTCCTTATTCTAGCATTAGAGCTGTGCATTTATTCCCTATCCCCAGAGATGAGGCATAACCCCTTCCTTTTTGCAAATAGTATTCTGAGACTTCCTCAGAGTGTGTTTCTTAATGTTTTACCTACATTTCCCGTTTCTTAAGGTCATTCCATTCCTTCTAAAAGCTTCCCTCCCTCTACTGCTCCCATGGCCTGTTCAGTCTGATGAGTGACCAACCTCTGGAGAACTGTGCCAGTCTGAATGACTCTTGGATGTGGTGTCATCTTTCCATGGCTCAGGTTTTTGCTGAGTGTTTTCATTTCAGTCTGTGTTTCATATAAAACAGCTCCCTCTTCCACACCTTTGCCAGGTCTGCTGGGAGTAAATGCATCTGCAGAGCAGAATCCGGGTATATCCTTTAAGGGATAAATTGCCTGTGATACTAAGGCATCAGTTAAACTACTGATAGCAGCTATGGCCCATATTGCAAATGTTGCCAGGGAACACTTAGATGTTGGATAAAGGGGTTTGAATCTGGCTTTCAGATGGCAGTAGGCTTTTTCCTCCATCATGTGTGTGCATGGCTGTCCAATCACTTGCATGATTTGTATGCAGCAAGCCGTGAGCGCATAGTTATTTATATTGATACATTTCCACACCTCACCCCAACCTGAAGTATAAAATGTACCCTCCTAATTATTAAGTGAACTGCTGAGCAATGCAAACAGGTTTCTTTAACTATACATTAAAAGGCTTCTTGCACCTTTCTCTGATGCATCTGATTCTAGTCATAGGGAGGTAGAATGCTGGCTGGAAAATGCTGGCCTTTTCTGGGCTGGCAAGATTTTTGTGCTTTAGAATGTTTATGTGCACTGGGATGTTTCTATGCTGTGTTGGCTTCACTTAGTTGTCTTCTAGTACAGAAATTCACATCTAAATTTGCTTGTATACTCCTTCTGTAATTGTTCAGATCCCTGCATGTCATCATCTGAGCATGAGAAATAGCACTTCTAGGCCTAAAGCAAACTCTCTAGTCAAGTGATTTGTAGTAGATTCTCTTTGAAGTAGGGATTACCTCTGTCTGTGTGGATTTGCTTGTGCTCCTTTGAGGGGTGGGGAAGGCTGTCCTTTCATCCCTACTAACTTTTGAGAGCAGGACTCTAGTATTTGTTCATTCCTTTCTCCTCTCACTTCTCTATTGCTTGTCCTTGAAAACAGAACCTAAGTGTAGTGTTCTTTCTATCGCATGACTCATCCCAAGCCCAGTGTAGAATCCAGGTCTGCATCTAATATCCATCTTTTCTTGTCTTTTCCTCCCTCTGTCTGCTTAGACTCCTGTTCCGGAGCTCTGTTCATAGGCTCATGCGGGAGCTGCAAATGCTTTCTTATTGCAGGTTATCTGTAGGTCAGCAGGACTGGAAGCTGTCACCAGCATATAATTTTGAAAAGATTTATGAACAGCTGCTTTAGAGGAAGGTGCAACATCACAGAACAGTTATTTCATGAAAGTCCACAAGAAAAATTTTTATATCTTGGAGACTATGGTTTATTTAAGCGTTTGTCTCACTAACCCACTCTGGTTTAATCTTTCCTAATCCTCTGAGTGGGCAGTGGTCATACTCCAGCTGACTTGTGCTGATGTATTTGCCATATGTTTCTGCTTACCTGCACTGTACCTATACTCACATTTATCATTCTCATTTGTGAGTATTTTTGCACTAGCATACTTTTGCATGTATCTATATACTTATGCTTGAATGGATTTCTAAACATCATTGCTTTGTCATCCATAGGCTCTTATGTGCTTTGATTCACAAAGGTATCTATCCATATGCGTATTCTCATGCCTTTCTAGATATTATGTTTTACTTCACAATCTGCTTTTTCCTTTTTTTTTCTCCCCTCCTCCCCTCCTTGCAGCACTGATGGCCAACGTGGAGGACCTGATTATCAAGACTGTAGTTTCTGCTGAGCTGTCCATTGCCTCAGCTTGTAAAAGTTTTCTTTCACATCGTGGCAGCTGCTTTGGTAAGGCATTGGGGACATCTTTGTTCATTGCCTCTTGACTACTGTTTGAAACCTCCAGCTTTGTGATGCTAGAGAAATATGCAATTTGTAATTCTAGAAAGCTGGAAACTGTTTTGGTTGTTTTGTTTTGATTTTATTTCTCCTCATTATAGGCCTCTGTGAGGGCAGGGGATGCTAGATCTTAGTTGACCCTGTACCAGTGTCAGTCATCAAAATCTCGTGATAGAAAATGAAGATGGGGTGATGAAAAGGGACTTGAAAGGGAACTGGGGAAGCACTGGGAAGTTGAAGTTACTGACCCACTAGTGCCCTCGCAAAGGGTTGCTGTGGATGATTAAACACACTTTTAGAGCATTTGATGTTTTCAGTTGAGCCACCTGAAACAATGTAGTTCTGCATTTTCCTACGTGCGTCTGAGGATTAGGGAGAGAGGTGAAGCGCGGTGCCTGGAATGATGGTGGTGGTGAATGGTTTGTGCTTGTGCGAGAAGGCCACAGGGTGGCGTCAGAGCCCATTCCTGGCAGGCGCTGGAAGCACAACTATGTGCTGGCAAAGGGATTTGAGAGCTCGCTGGCAGCAGCTGCTGGGACGAGGTCCAGAAAGCAGCGGCTGGTACCACAGTGTGCCTTCTCCCACTTTCCAGTGGCTGCTTCCCAGCCTTCCCTAAAGAGGCCTCCTTCTGCTCATAGCCATCCTTTGCTCATGTGGATACATGCACAAAGATGGAGTCCCAATCAATGCTTAAGCCAAAGACCAAGCTTGGCTTAAGCTATCCGGTGTTTAGGTATCACATAAACTAGATGGGACAGGTAAAGTAAATCCATTTATGTGGTCCTTGCACTGCACTTTAGATATTGACACTTCTGTAGCTTTCAACACTCCTGTATAAATGCTGTTATCTTTGGATATTTGGGGGTGATGAGACAGATCCCAATGTCTTTGTTCCAAGCTGAAGGACCTTGTCATGCATGGAGATTTATGAGTTAAATAATAGTTTCAGTGAAATAGCACTTTATTGGTTACTCCTGAACTATCAACAACTGGATTTAAAAAAAAAAAGCACACCAAAGAAACTTCAACTGCCTCTTTTTTGTCTTCTCCCTTTTCCTCCCTCAGTTGTCTCTCAATTCCTCTGAACTGTGTATATGGAAACTAATGTTCCTCGTGTACTTTCTGCTGGGCCTGGCTCTGAGGTTATCCCACTTCCTGCTGCCTCCCCAGGGCTGCACTAACCACCCTCTTAGATGCTCCCCCACAAATAAACTGTTTTGTTCCATCTATTTCAGTGTAAACATAAATTAAGAGCTTCCCAGGAAAGAGAGCTTAAGTAGGAGCCATACTGCTTCCCTAGGGAGCCTTAGGCATTTCCAGAGCTCAGTACTTTTTGCCACCTTCCCCCACAGTTAAGTGAGGGTCCTTGTCCCAAGGATTTGAACTGTCGTCATGCTGCATGGCTCATTTGTCACCAGTGTTTCTTGTTCTGACACTCTTTGGTTGTGCCACTTTTAACCCTGTTATAAAAAGACACTTTTTCTGGCTGGAGATGTTCAGAATGGCTCAGTGCATAGCTGTTAATGTGAAGGAGAGAACTGGGAATGAAGATTTCAAGGCCAGCATGCAGAGTCTCACAACTCTTTTAGTTTTTCTTTTTTCATTCTGGGTGTGAACAATGAACTGCATGTGTCCCCTGAGAAGGGCCCATCGTTTGAAAAGTATCTCAGACTTCAGAAACCTTTATCTGAGATTCAAATGCAGAGGTGGACCTTGTTTGGAAAACTTCTAAAAAATATAACTGTGTATTCTACTCTAGTTTTTGTAAAGCTGTTTTAGGGAATAAGATTCCTGTACAATTGCCACCTTCTTGCTAAAAATTAAATTATAACTATTATTTGTCTAGATGGGGTTGACCACTTCTCCAACAAGTTAGTGGTTCTTCAGTCCTTTTCCAAGTAGATGTTTTTATGTGTAATGTACTTGTTTTCTAGATTTAAAGGAAAAGAAGTCATTCATGCCTTCTGCATTTTCTAAAATAAGACCAGGGAGATAGTGCGATTTCAGCTACCAATGCTTGCCTAGAAAGTGAGAGTGGTAGGTCAGGATGATTCTTTTTTAATGTCAAAGTGGAGTGCTGCTGACAGTTTGAAAGACTGTAGTGAGTTCCAATTTGGCTATGTAACGTGAGCTGTTTACTGCATTCCAGTAATAACCAGTTTTCAGAAGACTTGGGATGCTCAGTTTTGGTCTTCTGAAGTGCATCACAGGAAGCAGTGCAAGTACTACATGATTTTGTTGCCCTGTTCATGCACTGTTATTAACAAAGTGATCTCAAACCTCTATTTTGTTCTTTGTAATTAGCTAATAATACCTCATGTAAAATTAAGCTCCTAGTAAAGCCTGTCTTAATGAGTAAGTAGCTCCAGAGGAGGGCATCCTGCAGGTCTCCAAACCACTGCATTGTCCTGAAGTTCGTAACCAGTTGAGTTGTTGGTTGCCTCTGGAGCCTTCTTTAAGAGGAAGCTAGATTTTGCACTGACATTGAGGGATGTGATGTCTCAGTGTGAGATCAGGAGGTACAATAGCAATGTGTATACCCAAGCCAATTAAAGACTGCATTGTTCTCCCTCCTGAAGTAAGCACTTCTGGATAGGCTAGAAAAGGCAGTGAGGCCTGCTTTCAGACAGTCTGAAAAATCCCCCTGTAGGATGGTTTAGCAGGGCATGAAATGAAGGCATTTGGGTGCAGCACATATTTTTGCCAGCATCCAGTGTAGTACTGGATTTTCTGCCCTCACTGAAATATGAGCCTGAAGAAGCAATAGATTGAAGTCCCCTGATTTATTCACAGTTCTAGTCAAGCCAGCTGTGACACTGTTGAGCTCTTCTGCAATCAAGAAGGCAGGGTAGGGTAATGGGCATATTGATCCCACCAGAGCAATGAGTTTCTAATTTAGCTGCTTCTGTGTCCTAAGGCCAAATTGGTCAGGCTTATGCTTGTAATCACACCTACGTTAAGATGGTATAGAACAAACAATAAGCTACTGTACTACTTTAGTGGTGCTGACCTGGAGCTAAATGCTTAAAAAAAGTCTTCATTTATATCTAATCACCAGTTTCTCAAGCACCAATTCTGTTGCTGTTCTTTATGAACATTTTATTTTCTTAATAGTAGCAGTTGACCTATTTGGGGGAAGTCTTTTGTAGGATTGAACAATGCTGACCTGTTCCGTAACGACTTTTGCAGGGCACTAAAAATTTGATATTCTTAAGGAATTTCTGTATACACTTGCTTGACATGAGGTAAGTCTCTGTCTAGTGACTTGGGTCAGCCATACATATACTGTGCATATTCCCTATGTTTTTCTGGTTTCTTAGATGACATGTCACAGGAAAGCTGAATAGGGATTCCCTTCCCTTACCTTTTTTTGCAAAGCTTAATTCATTCTATTTTTATAGCCTTACCATCAGTCTTCGCTTTAAAGCTGGTATGTAAAGATGCCATTTGGAATCTGAAAAAGGTTGTCCTTAGAGTCCTCTGGCTATGATCAGATTCAGGAGGCCTGTACCTTTCAAGACAGGTATTGTGATTATCTAATGAGCAAAGTAGGTTTTGTCATGTAACTATATCTTCAAATTTAACAAAACTGTCAGCTGACCTGGAGAGGTAAAATGACTTCAAAGGATAGGTCTTTTAGTCATAGGTACTATAGGAATAGGGGGTCTATCCCTGCACTGATCTTTCTACTCATCACTTCATGGCTCTAAATGGTACCTAACTGATTGTTGGTGATTTAGCACCCAGAGCTCAGCTGAAAGATTCAAGATCCCTGTTGCTGCAGAAGCTTTCTGATTTCTTTAGGAAGCTGTCCTCAGCTTGGTAGCACCAGTTTTCTCTCTCAGGATGCTGGGGCAGACCTAGAAAGAGTTAAATCTTCCAAAAACAGTCATAAAGAAATGACTAGCATTGCCAATTTATCATCAGTGGACTGATGTGTTACCAAAGTCTGAATCAGTCCTGGCTTCTCATTCCATCTTTTACTGCCACTGGTTCTTGTAGTGACATTAAGGTCTTTGGCAGATAGACAAGAACATGAAAATAAGGAACACCAGATTATTCTTGTCTCCTGGTTTTCTTGCAGCTAAACTTCTTGGAGTTTGGGAGCTTAAAATCAGAAGAACTTGGGCTAATAAGGTCAGGAAATATGCTCTCTTTCTCCTTCACCTCATGTACCCATCTCTCTATGGAATCAGCTGACTTTTATTGTGATCTACCCGCTACTACATTTTGTTAATTTAGGCACCTAAGTTTGTGGAGGACCAAGCAGCTGCACATCTACTCTTATATTCCTCTGTGTCATAAGGACATCATAAGATGTCCAGAAATGGTTTCTGGGATATTAACTTCTTTGCTCACTATGATATCACATACTGAGTTGAAAATGTTTCTCTTTCATGGGTGATAATTTATTTACCCAGTAAGATTAGGATTATAAAGGCAGCCCAATTTGCACCAAGACTCCTGTTCTTTGATGTTAGCCTTGAAGGTGGCTTTATTAGCTTTTCTGATTTCAGGGTTGAAGGATGATTCTGAGTCTGATTTTGGTATAGGTGATGGAGCTCAGCTCAACTGTAATCTTCTCTTCACCAAAGAAAGTAGTGGTTTATGTAGAAGGAGAACAAACAAGATGGTGAAAGGTCTTGTTATCGTTTACTTTGGCTGAACACCCTGTGTCCACCGAGACTCTGCCCAACCCCCCCCCCCCGAGGGAGAAGAAGGAGGGAAGGGGGAAAGGAAAAAAAAACTTCCAAAACCGAGGCTGCTGAGAAAGGTGGTTTTATATTTACACAGAGAAGAAAAAGAAGAACTATAAGCACTATACACACAGGGAAAACTAACAATAAAGACTACTTCCCCAGGAGGGGTGTTTTCCTCCTCTGAAAACAGCCGTCTATCCCACGCAACCATCCCAGAAGAGAAGAAGGAAGTTGTTTCCTTCTCGTCTCTTTATATCTGAGCTGACATAACATGGTATGGAATAGCTTATTGGTAAAATATACATCAGGTGACCTATCCTAGTTCCGTTTCCCTCCCAGAGAGGGTTACAAACCCACTACAGGTCCTGAGGACAAGACTGACAAGGAGTGGCTGAGGTCATTTGGCTTGTTGGTCTTGGGAAAGTCTGAGGGATGACCTCAGTGCAGTCTACAGCTTTCTTAAGGAGGGCAGTGGAGGGGGAGGTGTTGATCTGCCCTCTGGTGACCAGTGATAGGACATAAGAAAATGAAATGAAGCTGTGTCAGGGGAAGTTCACATGGGACGTTAGGAAAAGGCTCTTCACTGAGAGGGTGGTCAGTCGCTGGAACAGGCTCCTCAGGGAAGTGATCACAGCACAAACCCTGTCAAAGTTCAAGGAGTGTCTGGATGATGCTCCTAGTCATATGGTTTAGTCTAAGGTAATCCTGCGAGGAGCAGGGAGTTGGACTCAGTGATCCTTATGGGTTCCTTCCAACTTGAATTATTCTGTCTCTATGTATGTACTATGAAGTTAATCCACTTCTGAAGACTTTTATTTGGAATGTGACTAAGTGTCCTTCAGGCTTCAGTAGAAGGAAAGAAAGTTGAAAAGTCATCTTATGAGTGATGGGCTTTCTCTGGTTACCTATAGTGCAGAAAAGTAAGGCAATCACACATTTGGCCAAACTAGTATGACAAACTCTGGCAGACACAGACCGCATCTCATGGTGCAGACAAGAACACCAACATGTGGAATAATTTTGTTCCCTCTTGCTGGGTCCTTTCCTATTATAATAACACTGAGAGATAAAACCTTTATCTGTTAAAGTAAAGCTCTGTAAAAAAAGGGAATTAAGCTGTATTAGTTAGAGAGCAAGGCAAATTCCTGCGCAAGACTACAGCACCAGTACTTTCCCCAAAGCCTTTGGTGTACAGAGTAGAGTCTTCTATTTTATTACTTGATATGACAGTGTGGCCTTTTGCTTATCAAAGCATAAATTATTATGCTGGTCTTCTGTAAGAGTAACAGGAATGATTTGGGACCTGACTGTGATAGCCCCCAACATGTAGATTTGTTCGTGTCCCTGTAACTGAGTTGAAACAGGTACTGTACCATCACTAGGTAAAGGGATGAAGTTCATTTACAAAATACTGTGTAGTCTCTGTAGCGTTAAGTTTGGCAGCATGTTCAGCAAAGCACTATGGCCATCGCTATACTCTTGGAAGTCTTTCTCCCTGACACTGACTGGTTGCTGCTTTGGATGAAATTGTAGCGCAGTTAACTTTTTTAACAACTTCTTTTTTTTTTCTAACACCTTTATTCATGTTGTCTGTAAGCACAGTTTGCAGGATACCTTTATATAAGGACAGAAAAGTAGGAAGGAATAAGGGAAGACTTGAATTTCAGTGGCAAAGGTGTAATTCCTTGCATTAGTAATGTCTGTAAATATACTCCTGCATAAAATCAGATGATCAGGTTTTTATTATAAAACCAGAGTAGTTGCATACTCCGCAAATTTTTTTCACTCTGTTTGTGTCCTTTCATAACTTCAGGTTGTCTCCATTCAGTTGCCAAATATGTACTTTGCAGTAACGCTGCTTTTTTCCCTAGGGAAGAAGCTGCAAACAAAAACCAGAATTACGGTGACCCCCTAGGAATTGAGTTTATTCATTCTATGCGAAATCGTGAAAAACTTGTTTGTGCTACCATGCTATCACTTGTGACTTACTTTCTAGACTTACAGAGAATAACAAATTCTTTGGGGATATTTTGTGAAAGGGAGTACCAGTGTAGTCTTGGACAGGATTATAAACTAAACTTGGAATACATGGAAGTTTATCATAACCAAAAAGCTTGAGACTGTATCTCTAGCCTTCCTCTTAGTCTTAAATTATGTCATTTGCAAAAAAATCTCTGGCTGAACTGTTGCTGTTAGACTTTAGTCTGAAGATAGGCCTTCTTTTGGGAGGATGGGAAGCTCAGTCAGCAATGCCTTCTCTGTGGGGATTAGAGGGGAGAGGCAGGCTGTTCCTGCTGTGTCTTGGCAACAACTGGTACCTCCTGATATAATTCCAGTCTCTTTACCAAACTGCAGCGGTGAAACACATTTTGTGGATTGTAGTAGCGAGAGGAGGGGAGCAAGGGAAGGCACTATGGAAACTTGGTATCTTAGTTTCTTTTGTTCTTCTCTTACAAACAACAGTGGCACTTGGTGGGTAGGTGGGATGTCATGAATGTACTGTTGCCACAGAATGAAGTGTGTTTTTCAGTTATTCTGTTTTCTTTACTCTCTCTGCAGAGGGAAGTGGCAGTCCTGCTTAAGTTGGTAATTGCAGAGGATATACTTTCGATCTTGCTATGCTTCTTGTTCTACCTATGTATTTATTTTTACAAATGATAGTGGAGTTTCACAGTGGAAAGGATACTACTACTTACTTCTGTGTTTAATCTAGGTAGTGTCTTTTCTAAATGTGGAAGAGGGCCAAGGACAAATTTCTGGGTAAACTTCTGACTGTTGAGCACATCTTTGTGCTAAGTCCTATGTGGAACCTGTGAGGCTTGATTCTGTTGCCAGAACATGGATATTGCATACCTCCTGATGCCATGAGGTATCAGAGACATCTGTCTAGGGGTTGTAGATTTGATCTAGAATACGTAAAACTTGGGGCATTATGAAGCGTCAGTGGAGTCTTCTTAGGAGACCGTGAGGCATTGCAGATGACATTAGATGTCTGATGAATTGAGTCAACAGGGATACCCGGAAGAGCTTACTGTCCTACTAAACAAGGCAGACACAAGGGAAAGGAATGTAAAGCTCCAGCAGCGTGGTTAGGGCTAGCTGAGGTCAAGAGGTTTCCCATGTGTATTTGTAAAAGTGGACAGAGTGAGTAACTGGGTGGGAAAGATGGAAGTTTAAAGAGCAAGTGATTGCAAGAGAATTGTGTGGGAGAGGAGGACCAGGTCAGAGGAGCCAAAATGTAGCAAAGGTCCTTTGAGGGGCAAAGGGAGGGAATGGCCAGCAGCAAAAGAAGCAACAGCTAGTCAAAACAAAATGTGCTGCTTCCTGACTGGGGCTGGGAGGTTGTGGATCAGCAGCTGCTAGAGGCCCACTCATTGGCTTCTCTGCCTTGGCCATGAGCTGCCTCTCCACTGGAGTTTTCTATGCCATTAAGAGTCATGGGTCTTCATCAAATCTGAGATTATACTTTGAAATAATGTATTAAAGTCATCAGAAGCCTCCCCTGGTCAAAGTGCTTTGCTAATGTTTACACTTACAGTCCCCACCTCCTCCTTTCCCCTCTACTGCAGCCTTTCCTGTCTGCGGAGCGAGAGAGCCAAATGTAGATTCAGCCTCATTTCTTTGGAGTGAACCAGCTCTTTAACTCTCTGCTGTTTTGCTTCCCACTCAGTGTCTGGCTACAGAGTCTAGAAAAGTGAGCACGCAATGCTCACTCTGCTGCCATTTCTCCCCCTTCCAAGTCCCCCCCACAGCTCATTAACTTCCCGTTATAAGATACATGAGCTTTTGCACAGCTGTCTGCATATGAAGATCTTGTCAAGCAGTCCAACTCCCCAGAGCCAGAATCAATGTCAGGCAGGCAACTAAAGGCCAAGGCCAGAATTCAAGGAAAGCAGTATGGCAAAGAAACTTCCTGCTTTTACTCCAATCACTAGGCAACTGGTGATGGAAATCCTCCTATTCTGCCAGTACCCTTTTCTGTGGTGTTTTGAAAAAAAAAAATTGTCTGAATTGCCCTGGTGATAATTAACTGTGTTTCTTAATGCCGGAAGGGGGAATTGCATAAATGGCAACTTCTGATTTATAGTCATTTTTACATAGCATCCTTCTTGTGACTCTTTCCAAACTAGAGAGAAAGTGTGTATAGAGTGAAATAGTAAAATCAGTCTTGGAATGGGAAGCTGGCTTCAGTCTGACCCGTGTAGAGCAGAACACATCTAGCAGATATAATATGTTGTAGAATCTTTTAGAAACTAAAGAAAAAATATTTCTACCATGGTTTGCTGCAAAGTGGCAAGCTGTCAATAAGCTAACGGGTTGTCCGTGGGAGGTTGTCCATGTAGATGGACCTGCCTAAAAGTCTGTAATCCCATGAGGATATTGCAGAAAATATACAGGAATAATTGAAAAGAAGCTGATGCTTGAAAGAAGCAAATTTTCTCTAGCTGACTGGAACAATGAATATAGGGATTAAAAAGTGAAGAGGAGAATGAAGTTCTGTTGTTTCCAGGATCCAGTAGATTGAACCTGCTGTGTGTGTCAATTCTATGTGAAAACAAGTAGTAGAGTTTTGCATTAACTACAGTTTGTGGGCAGCAAATAGTTTATTTTCCTATATAATACTTCCCTAAGACTCCTTTTTTGTTCCCTTCTCTCCCCCACAGACAAAATATATTTAATCTTGATTCTGAGGAAGTGAAGATTCCCCCTTGTGGAATGTTATTTGTTCAGCTCTAGAGAGTTCACTGGATTTAACATAAATGACTTAGATAGGAATGACTTGATAGAGACTAGTGTTGGACCTTACCTGAATGCTTAAAGATGTAGTAAGATGAACTTAAGAGTGTCTGCTGTGTTTTCAGAGCTGTATGGTTTTGATGTCCTTATTGATGACACACTCAAACCCTGGCTGTTGGAAGTGAACCTGTCCCCATCATTGGCCTGGTAAGTGATTTCCAGTTTCATATGAGGACTGTTGCTGGAGAGGATTGTCCTTGAAACTAGGAGGGCATGATTTCATGATACCTACAGGTTATTTGTTCCACTGCTGATTAGCAGAGAGGATAATCCTTTGCTTTTTCCTTTGCATAAACAAACTTGTTGCAACAATAGGTTTTGAAAGAGCCCAGTTGGGATTCCATTTTCTTTTTAATTATTTCCTTTTCACAGTCCATCATCATAATCTCCCATCGTAGATGAATTTTGAAACTTTGCAGACTGTTGTGTGGGATTTCAAGGTTTAAGATTATGGAGTCCAAGCAGATTCAGTCATTATGATGAGTATGTAGATGAATGGTTGGGCTCAAATGTTTGGCCTAGTACTCTCTTTAGCTAAAATCTAAAGAGTGAGTGTTGTCTTGACTCTTATGCCGACCTCCATGCTCTAATGAAAATTGGGGATTTATTTTTGTAGGTTTCTCAATTATGATTTTTTTGTGAAAGAGGTGTAGTTAATTGTGTTTTTTAAGAATTCTATGACAGTAACTTTTATCTACTTCATGAAATGTAACATAGAAAATGTCTTTAGCTAAGCAGAGCTAAAACAAAGCTGTACATGTCTGCATTAGGACACTAAAAGCTGTGGAAAAAGGATAAACAGATTAATCTGTTGCTGTTTGATCTTTACCTATACATGTGAAAATTGCCTAGTTTTCTTCCAATGTTGTTTTCACCTCTGTTAAGAATCAGTACAAAGAAACTGTATTGGGAGATACACTGGATGCTGATGCATTCTTCTCATTTAATGCCAGACAAATAATTTCTCTTGTCCTCTATTGCATGTGGGGACAGTGATGCTCCTTTGGACCTGAAGATCAAAGCTAGCATGCTCTCAGATATGTTCACTCTTGTAGGTAAGTGTAGCAAAAAGCTCCTTCGATCCTTCCCTTATTTAAGACCAATAAAAGCTAGGTTTAGGAGCTGCATGTTATTAGATGAGTATAATGGGGGCAAACTCCAGTTAAGGAAAGCAGTTGTATTTAGCACTAGGAAGTCGTGTGTGTACACTTCAGCTTCAGGATAATCTGTCTGATTGTTATGCTTAGATGGTATTAAGAGTCCCCAGTTTCATATTTGAAGACACTACTCTTTTTAAGTACTTGGTTTTGAAGCAAGCTACAGTTTTTATTAAAAAAATGTAATGGAAGGTACAGTTTGGGATTAAACAAAGCAAGGTATGAAAATGGAAAGCGTCCTTATTGGTTCTTGGGCAGGGACAAGAAGGTTGTGTACAGACTGAGACTGTGAACAGGAATGCTAGGTTTATATGTCAGGGTTTGCCTGTCTTAAAGTTCTCATGTGGCTCCTGATGCCCCTAGGCTTTGTGTGCCAGGATCCAGGCCAGCGGTCAAGCCGGGCCATTTATCATTCAGCCGAATCTGTCAGGAGAAATCCATACCAGAAGATGCAGGTAAGTGATTTTAACAAGCCAGAGCTGAGAAGGATAGCAAAAAGTCATTCTCACTGAAGTTGACTCACTGGTGAGAGAGGCAGTGAGCGAGATGATCTGGATTTCTAGCATAACTACAGAAGAAGAAATTTTTAACTGTGTGAGTGGTGAGGCACTGGAACATGTCCAGAGAGTTTGTGGAATCATCATCCCTGGAGGTGTTCAAGACAAGGCTGGATGGGACTCTGAGCACCCTGGTCTAGTGGAAGGTTCCCTGCCCATGGCAGGGGTGTTGGAACTAGATGATCTTTAAGGTGCCTTCCAATCGAAACCATTCTATGATTCTAAGAGACTCAGGGGATACACCTGAGTTATGCACCCGAGTTATTCAGCCACTTTCATTTTGTTGTGGGTAACAAGCTTCCAGAACCCTAGAGCTTTATGAATGTCTCCAAGACCTCCTTCTAGGCAGAAAAAGCTTCTTGCATTTGAAATTTAAGACTTTTTTCCGATTCTGTCTTGGAGTCTCTTACTTCCTCTCCCATGGATCATTGGACTGAGGCCTCATGTGGCTTGCTGTGACTGCCCATTGCCTTTTCTGCTGAGATAGTGCTTTCTTAACACTGTAATGTTGAATGGCAGTTGTTTTCTATCTGTTTTTGGCTATGAAATGGACTCCATAAATATCTGTGGAAATGGAGCATTCACAAAAGGCAGGGAGATCTGGTACGTCACTTGGACTTTAAACACATTTCTCCTCAGGCAAATAGGCAAATGGTGCACCCTAACAGCTGCTGTGAGGGACATGAACATGGCTGAGTAGCTCAAGTTCAGTTAGGAAATGATAGGTCATTTTTGTTCAGTGACAGTGTACCAATACACTGTCCATTTTGGTATAGGGAAAACTCACAGAAGTTGCAATATTTTTTTCTTGTAAAACTCAGTCTTTAGCCACTGGGAGAGAGATGAATAGCTGGTAAGATGGGATTTGAGTATCTATAGGATGTGTGTCTGAGTCCAAAACTTCTAAGGCCAATTTAATAGATAGTGTTTTAAATACAGATCCCTCTGACCATAAAGGTGCTCTTTGTAGCAGACTAAACATACATCAGATAAATTAGGAACCATTCCAGAAAAAGTACCCTTCTCTCTAAGAGTAATGTGATCAGATCCTGATGATTTGACATCTTTTATCTGAAAAGAATTGTACAAGACAGTCTCAGAAAATTATGCTGCTGGGAAGCATTGAATTTTAAGGAGGATTTAAACTTTATTTTACTTTAAAAAAAAAAACACAAAAAGATGTAAAACCTGGCCAGTTGAAATGTGCAAAGATTCATATGAGAGAACAACGGTTATGAAGTGGGATTAATTTATCTTTTGGGACAGGTGTCCGCATTACCTATGTTTAATAGGAACAGGCTTATAATCCAGTGATAAAGTTTTATAGCATGTTTTTCTTATGTACCTAAATGGAAATTCCATGGCTAAAGAGATGTTTAGATCTTCCCATTGTTCAGAAATGTTTTGTCTTCTTCATCTCAGATTGTTGGATCTTTGATACCTTCTCCTATTCTCAGTTGCAAAGGGTACACTGAACCTCTTTTGTTTTTCTTTCCTCCTTCATGAAGTCTTGAGTTTTGATTGTTCACACAGACCATCTTTAATCATTGTAAAATTGCTGCTTGGGAAAGAAATGTTGATACCAGTGCTCTTGAGAGACTCTCTTGAATAACTATCCCGAGATAGTTATTCTGTTTTCTGGGTTTCACCAGACTGAACTGCAAGTTTCTTGTGCAATTCCTTTGGTTTGACTCTCTGAGCATTTCTCCCTCTAGGGAAATGAACAATTTAGCTTCTTCCTTTGTAATCTTGTTGATTTGGGTTGGAGCTCTTTCAGTTAATTGTAAGCAATAAAGGGGCCTTGACCTGTTTTGTATAGACCAGCTGTAGAGAAGAACTTGTCAGTAGTACAGTTAGGTCTCTTGAGAAGCCTTTCTTACACCAGTTGCACCTCTTGGGCATTGGAGAAGAGGAGACAGCCTGAATACCACTGAAGACAAGAAAAATCTAAGCTCTTATGATAATCGTTTCCTTTTGAACCTGCCTCTGTCATTAAACTGGTCTTGCTTGTGGACCTGATGCCAGATCAGTAGTACAGGGTATTTTCTGATATTCTGATGATGTTTCTGCACCTGTTTCAGAATGTTAAATAGTATTTTGTTTCTCCACAAGAACTGGAATATTGTTGAGCTATTTAAATGAAATTTCTTGTGGAATTTCAGGATTATTACTTTTTTTTAATCCTCTTTGTTTTATGAACAATTCTACTAGACAGCATCTGTTTCTGCTTAATAGATAGCTATTAAATATTTTTATCTAAGTGACTCTCGTCTTACAAAAATATCAGTTTTGGTCATCGTAGCGTAGTTCAGAGCTCTTTTCTGTATGCTTTTGAAAATTGCATGTCCAGATGCATTCTGCACAGCTGAGCACATCTGAGGTTAGGATTAATGCTGTGTTTGAAATGGGGATAGGATATGTTTGTGCAGGATATGAGGAAGATCTGAACTGAGATGGTAGAAGTGGTTAGCTATATCTCTGGACTTCAGTTATCATAGAATCGAAGAATGGTTTGGGTTGGAAGGGACCTTAAAGATCATCAAGTTCCAACCCTTATGCTGTGGACAGGGACACCTACTAGACTAGGTTGCTCCAAGACCCATCCAACCTGGCCGTGAACACTTCAAGGGATGGGTCATCCACAAGTTCTCTGGGCAACCTGTTCCAGTACCTCACCACCCTTTGCTTATATAGTGTTTTGCTTAGGGTACTGGCCACTCCTCTGCTACTCAGGCAAGGATGAGAGTGTCTTCGAGAACACGAGGTTTTTATTCTTTTTGTGTGTCTCTTGCAGCGTCCTGCATCTGCACAGTCACAAACAGCAAACACCAGATTGGTGAGTACCCTTCAGCTCCCAGCACCAATATGAGGGACACAATTTCAAACATTACCTTGTACAATGCTTTGGCGCAGTTAGGCCCTAACTATATTTTACAACTAGAATAGCCTGGTGCGGGGTGGAGGAAAGTCAACAAGAGAAGATGGACTGACATACGTTTCCATGTGGCAAAAGCAAATGTTGGAAAAATATTTAAAACACTAATAACGGCTTAAAAAAAAAAAGTAGGTGAGTTATGCTGAGAGACTACAAGTATTTCTGAACTGCATTTTAAAGAAATTGTTAGAGATGTTTAAAGATAAAGCTGTCACTCTGATCATCAAATGATGAAAACACTGGCAGCACAGTAGGTAGGCCATTGAAAAGGAAAGTGCAAAAACCAATGAGAAACTGGTAAAACCAGCAGCAAATAGGAGTGTCACACCAAAAGGGAGGAGTAGGAATTTTTGTCTTTGTACTGTAGGGGATGGAATAAAGAAAGCACAGGTGAATCTGCACAGACAAAATTCAGGTGGCCCTATGAAAGAAGTAATAATTTTCTGTGAGACAGTCATCTGAAGGACACTGTAAAAATTTGAGAGTGAACTGGCTTAAAATAAGGATAAGAAGGATTTCTTAAAGTTAATGGAAAAATATGGACTGTTGTTAGCATAAGTCAGACTGATCTACCTTTCTAAATGTCATATTTGGCACCCTTCATGCAAGCCATATGGACAAATCAATGATAGTTTACAATTCTAAGCACCTGGCTGTGTGGGGACATGGTAGGTATTATTTTGCTGCTGGGCTTCCTGCATGAATGTAATAGGAATTATTTTAATTTGTTTTTTTATAAGGTTTCCCAGCAGGAAGGGAAGGTAGGACAGATGGAATCATCTTGAGAACCTAATTCGTTCTATGCACTGCTATTTATGTCATTCTGTGTAAGTTTAGCTGAGGCTTAGTGGAAAGAGTCTTATTGAATAATGAGGTTTTGTAGAGAATAGGAAAGATCTTTGTGCCAAGTGCTGTCAGTGCTTAGTAAAATTAGAATCATGATATGGGAACTAGGGATACTTGCAGAATTTGGAGATATACCAGAGCGGTTGGATTTATCTGTACTTCTAAAGATAAGCTGGGTCAAAGAGGAAACAAGTTCTTTGTGAAGCTGGAGACATTTCTGTGCTACAGCCAGAGGGTATTCTGTAGTGAAACACTGAAAAAAAATATTTGTGCAGGAAGCCCAGTAAAGTTAGAGTTTTTCTCTAGCCTTTTGATAGCAGTGTTCTCAGATAGGAACCAGAGCTGCCAGTACATAGGCATATATTTTCTGTTTGTAATCAGTGAAATCATCTCTGTTGTATTCAAGTGTTCCTTTAGTAAAGTAGCTCATCTAATAGGATGAAAAATTTCTGTAATATTCTCTTTGAGCAGCAGTTCTCACATGATGATGATTGTTATGTTAGTGCCAGGAAATGGTTTTTAAGAGAAGGTTACCTATCAGGAGATTCTAGAGGAAGCGAAGTTGTTGAGCTGTGGATTTGAAATGGAGGAAAGCTTAGGAAGAAAGACTAAAACCTTTCAACTTAGTATCATCTACAGCATCAGGCAAACCTGTTTGATTACTGGTATTTTTATTTCTTCTGCAAATGCTTGTGTCTCTTACCTTGTCTTCCAGATTGTGTAATTTTCTCTTATTTTTTTAAATCAGTTTTAATTAGACTTAACAATGTTTCAGCTGGCACCGTCTATGTCTGTTTTATCTTTGGATCTTTCTGTACCAGTCACTGCAGTGTAACCTATTCTAGTGCAATGCCTGTTGCTTTTGCTGTTGCTTCATCTACAGATTGCATAGCTACTTGCAATATCTAATGAAACAGAGAGGATGAAATTCAATTCCAATAGTCCTTACAAATAAAGATGCAACCTGATCTTGCTATGGATTTTATTTGTACCTGAGTAGTATGGAATATTCCCCTGGAGTTATCCAGCTTAAGGTTTCTGTCTTTTTTTTTTTCTTTCTAGATTAAAAATGCCCTCTGTGCATTCTTTGCTCAGTACAGAGCTAAAAGAAAATTTTAATTTGGTATAAATGCCTGAGACCTTCTCAGCTAGAGTCTTGAAATGCTATTTTTAATGAACTGAGCCTAAGGCTAGTACTTGAGAACAAGTTCAAAGATTTCAGTCTTGCTCAGATTTGAAGATTTTATAATCCTGATAATTTGAAGACATTTTGAATTCCTGTCCTTTTGTTAGAATTGGTCACAACTGCACGTCAGGTTAAGAATAAGCTTAGTGAGACTGTCTGCAAAGTATTGATTTTCTAATTTAAAAAAATTTGCATAATTATGCAAATTTGCATGATGTGTCTATGTACATATCAGGATCTGTCTCTTAAGTGCAAGAAGTAGTAAGCTGACATCCTAGCAGTACAGTAACAAAAGAATAACAGGTGGTGAACTTTTCCCTGCAACATTTATCTCATCAGTGAATTACAGTTCTGTTGTTCTACTGTAGCTACACAATTAGAACAGAGAATCAGGCTTCTGGTACCATTGATGTGTGAATCTAAGTGTATTTGGAGCCTGTGGATGCTGGCTCTAGTGCCCCATGGGTGAGAATTTTTCTGTATGACATCCTGACTTTGCTGCTTTTGGGTATGTCTCATGTTTTCCTGGAAGGGGCCAGGGGTGTAAATATTGGCACCAATGCATGAATTGCTGTGCTAAAATCCAATAATGTGAATGCTCACACTTAGTGCTGTCTGGGGTGTGGACTCTTCAACAGCTGGAGTGTGGAATTGTGAATTCTGGCTGTGATGCTCTGGAGTGTAGATCCTGTTGGGAATGGAGTCCTGGAATTTGAATGTAATGGTTTTTAATAAGAAAATAGAGAGAGGAAAAGAGAAAAATCTGGATTCACACTGTCTCTACAGCGTACCCGTCCTCTGTCTGCCAGTGATGCTGAAGTTAAAAGCTCGATGCCCTTAGGCAGGGAAAAAGCAACAGGAAAGCATAGCAGCTCTGTGGTAGGCCTGTCTATGGAGGAGGTAAGTAGACTATTATATTGCTTTTATTTACCTTGGCTTTCATTCAGTATGTGGGGTTATTTGCTCAACAAAGAGCAAGTGCGCGTATATGAAAAACACGAGAGAAGATGTATAATTTTAAAAACAGAATTGCTTGCTTTTACTGCTGGTACTGTCCTTGCCCTCAATTATGCCAGGTATGCTTGAAGCAGTGATAGGCTCCTTTGGAATTTAAACACAAGACAAAATTGCTTAAGGATGTCATATGTGCCCAACCCCTTGGCTGAAACTCAGAGATTTTTGTAAGGTTCATTTTTGATTTTATCTGTTTTGCTGGCTATTTTCTTTCTTTTTTTTTTTCCAGATAAAAGTTCTTAGGCGAGTGAAAGAGGAAAATGAACGGAGAGGAGGCTTCATCCGGATATTCCCTACCCCATTAACATGGGACCTTTATGGGTAAAAATAACAATCCAGTAAGATAGCACTAATGCTCTGTGTTGAGGGATATTCTGTGTTGGGTATATGTAGATCAGCCATCCTGGTAATCAAAAAGACATATTGAAAGTTTTGGTAGAGCTTATTTTAGTGTTGAGGAAGCTTATTTCTGATCCCTTGTTTTTATCAGCTGCTGCTTTGCCTAACTGCATCTCATGGAAAGCTGTCAAAAATTGCTTCTGGTGTTGCTTTTCTGTTAGAATAAAACTGTCTTCCCTTCAGATAATCCATTGTGGCTATCTACTTTTACGTCCTAGAGCTGCATACTATGTACTTTTGTCATTAGGCCCTAAATGCCATATAGGACTCACTCACTCTGAAAGTGATACTATGTTAGACTTTTCTGATTTTATTTTTGCAATCTGTAATGTTTTCTGTCTCTTGCATCACCAGGAACTTTAGCTGAAAAACGATAGCTCTGCTCTTTTCCTCTTTTCTGTTATGGTACAGCATGTTGTCTGAATCCAGTTCTGAGATGTTTTTTATAGGTCACTTATTTCTGTGTTATGCTGCCTTTCACTGTGTTGAGCTCTGTCTTGATAATCCTGAATTTTGTTTTTCTAGATCCTTTTTAGAGCACAAGACATCAATGAACTACATGCTGGCTACACGTTTGTTTAAGGACAGGTAGAAAGTTTTTCTGTTTGGGAGCGAGGTAAAGGGCATGAACATCATGAAAAGGATTGATTCATCACTTATCCAGTGTTATAAACATCAGTCTGTGATTTACAGGGGTGGTGATAGTTGCTCATCTTTTCTGTGCGTGTGAGGTGACTGTGGAGGTTTCTCATATTTACGTGTTGTATTTCTGAATCCAGGGGCACAAAGGACAATGCACAAGTCATGGGAATCATTGGAGTACAAAGATTACTATAGACATGAGAAAATTTTAAGCGCATAGGTTTCACTATGAAGGGATTATAGGTCTTTGCTTACCTTTTGTGTCAAATTTCAAATTACATTAGAGCTTGTCCTCATGTAATTAAGCACTGAAATTGACTCCTCCAATGGTTTAGTATCCCTGTGTCTTGATCTATGCAAGCATGATTTGATACCTCTTTCTCTGGACTGTGCTTGGGTGGAAAAGACAGTTCATGCCACTAGCTGAACTTCCATTGAGAGTTGTACTCAGTATCTTTCACTCTGTTTAATGCCCTTCCTTCTCAATAGTTCTTCTTACCCAAATTTGAGATCCACTATAAAGTAATTACCAGGTAAGGATAAGGAGGCTGAAAAAGGACACAATATTTACAGAAGCTCTTCCTGCATGAGCAGTGTACAATTTTTTTTTCTCTGTGTACATTCAGGGATGTGTCTAAAGAATAGTTCCAAATGACACCTTCTCCAACTTAAGCCTGAAAAATGTAAGCATCAGTTCTAGTACAGCTGCTCAGATATCCTCTTTTGGAGCTCTTTTTTTTTTTTTCTCCTTTAACAGAGAACTCACAGGTGATTCTGTAAATTTGGTCCTTTCTTTGTACATATGAAAGACTATGTAGGCTTTTTAATCCAGGCTGATACAGAATGGAAGGTAATTTTTGATCTTTTTCCCTTTATAGGGGCAAGATGAAAAGAGACTTCATCACTGGAAGATCCCGGTAAATGGTGACTTAATTAAATAACTTGTACTTTGTAGGACTTGTTCTAAATTTAGATTTGCATAACTTCATCCTTCAACCTGTGTGTCAACAACTTTTCTACCTGAAATCCATGAAAATAATTTTAGAAACATAAATACAGTGAGAAAAGAATACACCCATATGTGGTGAGCTCATGTTGGATTGGACCTTAAAATTGCTCTTCTTCCCACTTTGGTATTCCTGCCATATTTATAAGCCTCATCATTGAGTTCTCTCAAAAGATCCTGTAGTGCATGAGGGTTTTGGGCTTCGTATACCCATACTTTGTTAGATCTAAAAGATAAATGAAGTAACAAGAATTTTCTGTTGATGTTTACACTTAAATCATAGAGAGCACTTTTCTGGAACTTTGTGCGCTGGCAGAAAGTTGTTACTCTTGTGTGTTTTCCTTAAGAAATCTGGCAGAGCTCCTTGTCCCTTGGTTTAGGCAGAACTTGTAGAAAGTTTGACATTTTCCGCTTAGATTATATTAAAATTCTTATTTCTGACCAAACAGTGAAGAACAAGCTATCTACATAAATGGTTCAGATGATTGGACTGAGGTCCATGTGCTCTCTTTCCATCCCCCTCCATTATTTTGTACTCTTGCAATTCAGTTTTCCCTATTAATTGTGCCTTGTAGTTGCTGCTGATTTCCAGCTGCTGACGGACAGATACTATTCAATCATGAAAGCATGACACTAGATAAGTGCATCCTGGGGCTTTGAGAGATGATGTTCTGTAAAGTACTTGCAAGACTCTGCAAACATTTTTAGGCTTAAATAGAGCAGAGTTTAGACTGATGATAAATATTTCTTCCCTGTATCAGGAAAGAAAGTTTCTTGAAGAAATTTGATCTACTAGGTCTCTTGTATCATCAGGAAGAGAAGTACAAAGAGAGATTGAGGGATGTCTCTGTACTATGCTTCCCAGAGCAGGTCTTAATGGAAGGCTGGATATGAGGATGGAAACTGTGGGCTCTCACGCTCTGTTTTATGAGAGAAAGCTTGTTTCGTTGGAGTTACGGAAGCGTCGGCGATGTCATGGCAAGGCTAGAGCAGCACAGATGAGATCATCAGGTATGCATGGCTAGAGTTTTAGATGAGCAGCTAGTCAAAGGAAAGCAAGTAAGAGACTTACTCATTTGAAATGTGTGTGAATGGAGTTGTTCTGGTTTCAAGTGTTAATAGTTTTCACTTCATTCCTCTTCTGAGCTTCTTGTTTTATACTGCCTAAAATTTCATTCCTACCTTTCCACATCATGTGTATATGATTAAAGGGAATCAGTACTTGCTTGGAGCTGAACTTGTGGTTACATTTTGGGTAAAAAATTCAACTGTATATGTGCCTCTGTAGTTCTCCAGCTTTTCAGAGAAAGATGAGACCTTGCAGATTGGTTCTCCTACATAACAGTGACTCTAAGCTGTTGGAAAGAGAAATCCTTCTTATCCAAGCAGATGTTAAAAAAACTTTAAAGGGTACAGAGGTGAATGATCCTCACAGGTGAATGTTTCTGAAGCCAGTATCTGAACTCTTTCTAGTAGCTGTGTGATACTGGCTACAATGGGAGAGATTGTACATTAGAAAATTATTTTTACTGCTATGTTGAGGTATATGATCTTTACTGACACGTGGAAATTTAGATTTGTAGCTTTGGTTTATTTGATACAGAGAATACAAAAAATGAGTGTGTATATATATGTTAAGTATGGGTCAGTACATGCCAGTAAACATGTAAGAACCAGGATAAAATATAGGAAAATGCCTTTGTCTCTTTGATTTTGTGGTTTTGGTTTTTTTTCCATTTGTAAAGTTAAAACAAGAATCTTGGTCTGTCTTCTCTGATATTGGGAAAACGGGCTTCTCAACTGTTCAGTGCACAAGCAGAAAGACAGAAAGGATAATATAGGGCAGTGATACTTAAGATTATGTTCTATAATGATGGTGTTCTGTCGTAGCAGAAAAGAGTGTAGGGGTAAACCAAAGGAAAGTCCTTTCCACTTTTTTTTTTTTTTTTTTTTTTTTTTTTTAACTAGCATAGGTGATTTCTCCTCTACTACAGGCACATCAGAATCAACAAAGCTGTCCCTCAAGTCAGACACAGAAGGTGAGGAGGAAGAGGAGGTGGATGCAGATGAAGATGAAGAGCTAGATAGAACTGTTTGCTCTGTTTTGGACACCCAGGTGAAAAACAAGCCAAAGCTCTCTGACTCGGTGAAAACTGCTTGTAAAGAGAGGTTGCCAAAAAAACTTGACAAGAAAACTGGAGATGGAGAAGAACTGTTTCTGCAAAAACTAGACTCACAATCTCGGTTTAACTTGCTTCAGATTCTTCAAAAGCATGGAAACCTGAGGTGAGAGATAGCTGCATTTTGCCTTTAGCTTTGACTTGCAGCTGATACTGTTTAAAATACAGAGTATGTACCTTTAGTGCCACATTTTAACTGTGAAGAGATAAGGCGTTAGAAAAGGGGCCTGGATTTTTGTCTTGCTGTGGGCTGCCTTAACAACTCCTTGGCACAGAAGGGAGATTGTTGCCAAGTCTGACAGTTTACCTAAATGCCTGACCTGCTGGATCAGTAGAAAGCATAACTCATAGTTTCCATTGCTATTCTTTAATCTGGTGATGTAACCTGGGTTTTTTTGTCAATTCAGACTTCTGAAATGCCTCTGTCTTAATGCAGGATGCCTGCTACTGAATTCTAAACTTTGTCTTCTCATTCTTTGCATTTACCATGAAGTGGATATAGATATATGTTAAATTTTCCAAGAACACTTGGGTAAGAATATGTCAGTACTGATCTCAGTACTTTCTCTCCATAAAATTAGTTTTCTCATTTTTGTTTTTGATAGAATTTTTACCTCTGATAATAATTTCTGCTCCAGGTCATTGCCTGCTTGAGAGCAAGATTAGGAGGTCATTTGAGAGTGACTAATGACTGAAACATCTCGTTGCATGTTGTTGAATATGACGTGGAACAGAGTATATTCTGATGCCTGGCTCTGTTGCTTGGAAAAAAGAGAGGTACTGGAGGAGATTTTGTGGAGTAACACCAACCAGGGCCCTGCTAGATGTTTTGAAGTTTGATCTGCCACTTGAATGTGGATAGAAGAACTGTCTAATTGCAGATGGACAGAAAGGCTAACAAGACCTGATCATGTATATCTGTGTAAGAGGATGTAAGACAAGAAGCAGTATTATGTTTTCTGTGAAAAATATCCAAAAGTAGAGAAAATAAATGCATCTTGTTGTTGCTTTCTCAGTTTAGTTTCTGAGAGAAATTATGGATTATTCAGTGGATTTGGGGGTTATTCTGATGTCTTACTGTGGCAAGGGCATTTGTTCTTCTGACAGGGAAAACTCTGAAACCTGTTTTGAGGATGAACATAGCAATGCTGTGTCTATATCTACATATATATAGAACTGATTCCTACCAAGAATGTAAGTTCTGTCTGATGTTCCTGGCAGAATCTTGCTCAGCACCCAACACTGCTGGGATTCCCCACAGAAATGTGTAAGGCTTGTGGTTGACCTCATGTTCCAAGATTGCGCTGGGCTTGGCCCCATCTGATCTGTCATTGATGAAAGCTCTGCTTGTGGGTTCAACAGAGGAGCTGAAGTAATGAAGTTTTCATTCAAGAGAAACCAGGCCTGTTTTGGTCAGTTTTTGTAAGTGGTAGGACTTCCTTCTCCTTTAGTCAGCCTGATGAGGAAATTTCTCCATCTTCCACACATGGGGTGTTACTGATAAAGAGGTGATGGTCAAATGAAACTTGTTCCCCCAACTGTGCCATTTCCAAGGAAATAAAATGAAAAGGGATTTATGTATTTCTGCATTTAAGACCTCAGGTTTCAATATCCTACACATGATAGGAGATGCACTGTTATACAAGGACCTTCTTTGGTTTTTAGTCATAGAAGTATCAGGTGCAGGCAAAGAACTGTATCATTGTGCTGATGCTGATAACAGAGTATCGCCAATTTCTAGTTGAACTCCTGATCATGAGTTGTTTGAGTTGCACCTAAAACAAATCTGACAGCCCTACAAACCTCTGAGAAGAAGAGCCTTTTCTGATATAGTGTGGCCTGATGTAGACAGTGTTGGTTCTTAGCTAGGATTCAGTGTGTTCTCCTCATGTTCCACACATGGGGAAAAAGAAGGTATGTGTGGTGACTAGCAGCATATGGAGTTCAGAGGTGTTACAAGGCCTACTGTGCATTCTGGAGTTGTCTGAAGTTCCTGGAAGACAGGAATCGTAACCAGGTATTTTCATCAGGTTTTAGTTGATAGTACAGGTACAGCTATCCACAGAGGATGTTAGTTTGAGACTCTTGTGAACTTATCATTTGCTTAACCTCTCTTTGGCCTGGTATGGTCTTCCAGAAGCATCAAAAGTTGGTGATTAAGCAGATGTATGGATACTTCCGACGTCCTTTATTTTAACTTCAATTCTTACCAAAATTGATGCATTGATTGCTCTAAGTGCTACTATGTTGTATGATTTCTGTGGAACACTGTAAACCAGAAAGGCTAAATTGCTGCACGGAGTTTTTAGTGCTATTTGAGAGACTCAGGTACATGGAGTTATTAGGATCATGTAAGTATCTGTGAATATTCCTAAGAAGCAGAGAACAAGTAGAGAAAATATGGTGAGGTTCCTCAGGAATCAGTCTGAGCCTGATTTTAATAATCAAGACAAGAATGACACAAAATGTAGAAATGTGCTAATGAAATTTGATGATGGAAAAGATTTGGGAGTTATTACCATGAGAGAAAAGTAATGGAATAAATGTGAGAAAAACTGGATGGCCTTGAGGATAGGAATAATATAACTAGGATGAAATTCAGTAGCACCAAGTTGCAAGGGCATGCTTTTAAGAATTAATAATTTGCAGCAGAAATTCTGTCGGCTGGATGTTCATCAACTGGAAATTAATTATAAGGAAAAATATCTCAGATGCTGGTTGATCACAGCTCACACATAAAAACACCAAATGTGATTTAGGCTTTATCACTTGACATACTTCTGAGACTTCCTGTGGAGTATTGTATACAGGCACTATCACTCATATTCCTGGAAGGTAAATTGTGACTGGAGCAGGCAGGGGTGAGCTGTTAATCTCATCGTGCCACCAGTGTGGGTGCTTTGTTAGAAGACACTGAAAGGTGTGGATAGTTCACCCTAATAAAATGAAAACTATGAAGGGGTGTAATTGCTGTGCATAAATACATTCAAAGTGGAGAAAGAAAATGCAAATATAAACTGCTCATGAATGAAGCTGGGCTGGGTAGTAAAAGAAGGTTCCTAATTACAAAACTAGTAAGTTCTGGAGTAATATTCCAGGAAAGTAATGGATTCAAAAGTCTAGTTTATTTTGAGATGAAACTTGATAATTTATTAGAAAATATTAGGACATTGCCGATGATAGAGGAATGAATCTGTCTGTGACACTAAAGCTGCTACATCCTTATGAAAAGCTTCTAGCAACTATGGGGAAAACTATGAGGAAGAGCAGAGACTGCAAGAGTAGAATGCTTGAGGATAGGGTTTAGACCATGATGACAATGAACAGAATTAGGTAAAGCTTTCAGCAGTTTCTCTCACAACAAATCCATATGCTAAAATGACTGCCATTGTGAGGGAATGAGAAGTGATGTGTCACTCCCAGTTCTTTCCTCAGTTCATGCTCACAGCTTCCCAACATGTTCAGCCAGCTGCACAGCACATTTTGCTGATGTTCTTTCATTCTTCAGTGGTGCCTTGCTCAATGAAATTTGGCTTGTGTCCGTAGGCCAGCAGGGGAGGAGCTCACTTTCACAGATTTAATTCTTTCATTTCTAATGGGAATTACAGGGCCTTTGTTATAACTCTGGCACCAGTACCAAACCCTTTGTTTATTTTATGGTCTCTTGTTGTGGTGTTCAAAATGTTTGTGAAGACAGAGGCCCAGCAGAGCCTTGAATTTGATTTAAAAATACAGTTTTGCTGATGTTCATGTTACTGCCTTTTGGAGAAGAGGAACTAAGGCTGTAAAAGGCAGGAAGAGCATTCCATTTTTAGAAATGATCTTAGAACTTAAGAGTATCTGCTGTCTTTTATATCTCCTGCAATACCTATCCCATCTTAGTGAACTGAAAGTCTGCTTGAAAATGCTGGTGGGGGTGAAGGGGTCCCCCTTTGTTTGAGCATCAGCATTAATGCACCTTAGGAGGTCCTTGCTGACTGCACTTTGGACCATAAGCTGTGCCTGACTGCTGTAATTCTTCCCATTCCTACTCTGAACATAGCTGATTGATCCTTTTGGCCCACAGCAAAGTGCAAGCCCGTACGGCTTTCTCTGCCTATCTACAGCATGTTCAGTTCCGACTGATGAAGGAGGCTGGTGACCAGATCCAGAATCCTGCCTGGGCTGCCAAAGAGGATGAGCAAATGGTAAGAAGCTTTATGTTGGCCAAATTGAAAAACCAAGCTGAAATCTGCCTTGAGAATTTTGAGGTCTGTTCCCATCGTTGCAAGAATAGAAATCCAACTGAGATGGTGGTTGTCTATCTTTGTCCAGCTGCCAGTGCTGTATTTTTAATATACAGATAAGGAAGGACTGCGGACTGACCTCAGAGCAATGATAGAGTACACAGCTCTTAGTGACTGGAGTGTGATTGGCGTTCACACTGCTCAGATCTTTTGCTGGTTCTCCTCCATTGATTTCTGAGCTTACCTACTCTTGAATTCTTCTTTTAAAGATTCTTTAAGATGACTTGTCAGGATCTGGTTTCTGCTGCAATAAACAAAATATACATCTACTCAAATGGAACAGGACCCAGTTAAGCTTTTTCTCCTATGCAAGGTTTTACTGTATCCAGACATCTTCACTTAGGAATCTTCCTTGCATTCTAGGTAGGGGAAATTAAAGTAAAAGCCACTGAGAAGAGAAAATAAAAGTGATTAATTTTTCTAGGCAGTGTTTTAAGGCCCTGTATTTGATGTATATGCATTTTAAAGACTACTGCAAGCCCAGATACCCTTACAAACCTTCCTAAAAGAGCTTTGTACAATAGGCTCTTGAGCTTTCTGCATATTCAAATGTATTTTCACTGAGTGCGTGTTGCAGGGAAACAGCCAATGCAGTTCAGAGATAAAATTGCATGTCAAGAATAATCAGTCAACTCAGTGGAAAATGTTACCTCTGCTCTTTCCAAGTGGAAATTAAAACTGGATTTTGAGAGTCTCTTTGTCTGCTGTACTGTGAAAAATAATGTTTAAAATAACAGATCAAACCAGCCTGGAGTAATGGCAGTGAGAGGCGAGCTGTGAAATCCAATAGTTTGGCTGAGAGGCTGCTCATTTATGCATTAATAGAGCTCCTAAGCAAAAGCAAATCCAGAGGGAAGACAGAAAGGGTTCAAAACACCCACAAGATGCATCTTGACTTAGGATCTGCCTTGCCATATGTTTTCCCCACCAGAGGTCAAATAGACATGGTGAGGGATTGGAATTACACAGCTGTAAATGTAGTCATATATTACTGTGGAGAGAATGTGGCAATAGTATATATATAAAAAGTGATGAAATGAGGCTGCCCCAGTGGAGTGATACCTGTGGAGATGTGTGGGGATTTCTGACAAAGATCTCCTTCCCTGTGGTAGTGCTGAGAGGGTTTTATGTCAGTACACTTTATCACAGGCCTCCTTTAACACATTGCAAGTTCTTTTATGGAAATGTTCTCCTAAGGTATTTACAGGTTGTTCTGTGTTGTTGTTGCTGCTTTTTGCTGCTTGGTTATTTTTTTTTCCTTTATCATGCTTTTCAAACGAGCACTTCTCAAGTGTTCGAAATTCTGACCCACCTCAGGCAAGGCACACCGTTTTCCTCTCCCAACTTGGTTTTGTAGAGCTGTACTAAAAACATGTATTGCAGAATGCTTTTGTCTGCCAGTTTCATCTTGTTTTCTCAGGAGATATCTTCCGTTCTTGCCACTCATTAGCTGCTGTAGTACCTCTATTCTCTTCTCCCCACATCTTGCAGATGGTCCATTGTTAACTCCATCTCTCTTGCTTACAGGAGCTGGTGATCCGCTTTCTGAAGCGAGCTGCCAGCAATCTCCGTCAGTCCTTGAGGTTGCTGCTCCCCAGCCGTCGTTTAGGACTAAATGATCGTCGTCGTATCCTGGCTCGCCAGCTGGGCGAGTTCATAATCTGTTATAACAAGGTGACTAATTTTTTTCTTAATTTTTCTTTTGGTAGCTCTTTTGGTTTCTGTTCTCTTTTTCTAAAGTGTCTCCTGAAGGCTGTATCAAAGGCAATGTTCTGACATTTATGCGGCCTGCTTGCAGCTGTGCATCCAGTAATGGTACTTTGCTGTTCAAATTGTCAGATAGACAACAGTATTAGTACATTATATATGTAGTCCAGTAATCATATGCATAAAAAGAGGTGCAGAAATGAAGGCGAATTTAATTGGCCGTTTGCTCTTTCTTTGCCTTGTCTTCGATTCTAGTGCTTTGTAATGGCTCTTCCCACTTCTTATTTGTGTGGTGCTTCTTTAGAGATAATTTTTTTGTACAGAACATTATGAAATATGTATTTTACTATTTGTTTGGTATATGGAGGGACTGCTACCTATCTGTAGTGAGGGACTGCTACCTATCAGTAGTAAGGGACTCTGTGTGCTCAGTGTTAAGGACACGTAGGTCATAATTTAAATAATTTGCCCATCTTTAGACATAGAAGATGCTGTTCTTAGCATAGTGGTCTCATGTTACTCCTTGCTTTGCAAGGGCAGCTTCCCCTTTCCTTTACCCCCTAGCATTTCTTTAGTGTTAGAACAAGTGTAATTGAAATTTTGCTTTGAGGCCTCCAAGCTTCTACTCATTAGGAGAGAGGATATTCACTTACATTAGCTAGTCAGAATTGACATCTGGTAACTTGATCTGTCTAAGCAAGGTTGGTATGGAACCAAATCTGTTCCAGGGAGTGCCTTGTATGCCTAATGCTCGCTGAATTACTGTGTTAGGAGTAACCACAAAACACTTGGGTGGCTCTGTGGTCAGTGAAGAATGCAGCTGCTTTGAATATAATTTCCACTCAAATTGCATTCAAACATTAGGATTTTCTGCTAACTCTTGAGTAAATTCACAAAATAAAGCTGTGCAACTGGTAATAAATCAGTGCATAAACATTTTCTCAGAACAAGTGAGAACATATCACTTGATGTTTTGGGGCATACATGTTTAAGCCACTGAGAGACTGTTAGGCTGTGAGGTTTTTTGATGTCTGATTCCAGCATACAGACTTCTTTCATTGACTTGTAATTTCAGATTTAGTAGGGACTCCAACTAGCCACTATGTATCTTCTGTAATGACACTGAAGAAAAAAATGCTAACTGAGTAAAAAGTATCACATATTGTCCAGAGAGTTACTTAAGTAGTGAAGAGTAGAGGCATGTTCCATATTGATTTTTTCTTCCCTGTCTTGAGTTATCTTTCGAAAGATGTATCTGACTGTTTTGTTCTGGGAATGCTCAGGGTACCAGCAGGCAGAAATGAAGTGGAGATCTGGTCAGAGATAGCTTTTAAACTGGTATTGGTAATTCAGACAGGCCTGAAGCTTTTTTTTAATGAATAAAAATATTTGTGTTAGTACAACCAGTAGTGTCAGCCAGTTCTACTGGTGTAAAATAGATCATTTGTATCTGAGAGCTTGCTCTCATTTTCACGTGCAAAGGCTTACCACTTACTCCAGTATATTTTAGTGTATAAGTGCATGTTTGCCACAGGCTGTACTGTTTTACTTTCTTAGTTTTTGCTAAAGCAGTGTGGTTTTGGTATGCATATAAGCCTTCAGCAATTGGCTGCATGACAAAAGAGATTAACTCAAGAGAAATACAGTTTACAGTGGAAAATGTGGATGTCATCAATAGACATCCTTGATTCGGTTTCTTTATTATAATTTTATATTTTTTCCCTCCTTCCTGAATATCTGTCTACTTTTGGGACAAATGCTCAAATAAAAGCTGTTTTGAGGAACTCTATTTGTGACATAAACAACAAAAGTAGAGAGGGGACCTAATATCTGTAAATAATGATTTTAATTTTTTTTCTCCTCCATACTTCCTTATGTCTCAGCGAAGCGTGTATTTGAAGGAACAGCATATATTTATGAAGGCTTGATCTTTTCTCAGCAAATAAGTTATGTCAGGTGGAAGAATTAAGAGTTTAGTGTATGCTTAGGATGCTGTCACTGGGGCTCTCTTTATTTATTCATGCTCTTGCGCATAGTGAAATACTTATAATTTGGCTCTTTGGAGTTGACGTTCTTTTTTCTTAGATCCCATGGAACTGTTTTTTGTATTCTTGGAGCTGTAGATATGCCATGGAACATAGAGACACTTACTGATACTGCTTTTAACAGGAAACGGAACAGATGGTTCAGAAAAGATCAAAAAAGAAACAGGAAGAGGAGGAGGAGGGAGTGAATCCTGAAGGTTTTCAGAACTTTATTACCAAAGCAAGGTAAGAATAGATTTTATTTGCTTTGATAAAGGATCTCCAAGCCCTGAAGGTGATGAGTTTATTCTAAAGATGATTTGATGGATCTAAAGGCCTTTAGATACCTTTACTGACTGTAGGACCTCTTCCTGCTGGGGAGTAGAGAACTTGTCTTTTCTCTTGTCTTCCTTCCAGCAACCTAACCTTACTTGTAACATCAGCGTCTGGTGCATAGAGAAGGACATACAGTAGATGTTTTGACCATTAAGTAGCTTCCCAAAGGACAGCAGTGGTTGCCCTGGCCTGTGTAAATTTCAGACGGATGCTGGTGAACTAATGATTTCCTTTTCTGTGACACTGAAGTAAATACGGCAATACTTTGGAAGGAGAATGAAACTGGAATTGCTGCTCAGATAATCTTGAGCTGCTGAGGCCAAACAGTAGTTATGGCTCTGATGCTTAAGTTTCTTCTCTTATGCTTGCTCCCTCTCTTCAGGAAGTCTCCAGGTCTGGACTTTGAGATGAGCAAGGATGGGAGTTAGGCCTCTTATTTGGCCTGCTAAGGCAGTTCAGTGCAAACAGTTACTTTCACAATGAAAAAGCAGCATTTTCTGTCTCTGAGCTTTGTCTGCCTTAAAAGAGTCTAGTAGGAAGCACATTTTGAAAATAGTTAAGTATTGGAGAAGAGACTGAGGGGACACTTTGTTGCATTGTACAACTTTCTCATGATGGGAAGAGGAGGGGCAGGCACTGATCTCTTCTCTGTGGTGACCAGTGACAGAATCCAAGGGAATGGCCTGAAGTTCTGTCAGGGGAGGTTTAGGTTGGGTATTAGAGAGGGTTTCTTCACCAAGAGGATGGTTGAGTGCTGGAACAGACTCCCCAGGGAAGTGGTCACAGCACCAAGCCTACCAGAGTTCAAGAAGTGTTTGGATGATACTCTCAGGCACGTGGTGTGACTCTTAGGGATGGTCCTGTGCAGGGCTGAGAGTTGGAGGCAATGATCCTTTTGAGTCCCTCTTAAATCAACATAATCTGTGATTCTGTGAAGTATTCCTTAAGGCCTGTAGCATTGCATGAAAACCAAGTGTTATTACAGCCATCTGACTATGGAGAGGTCTGAAATTGTTCAGTGAACTGGAATTACTTTTTCTAACTCTCTGATTCTTGAGCACTAAAAGTAATTCCTCTTGACTCCATTATTTAACCCATGTATTACATACTTATATGGGCAATGTACTGGTTTAAAGGTAAACCAGCAGGGGAAAATGAACTCAACCCAAAAGAGAGATTATAAGTCAGAATAACAATTTAATAAAATAATACAATAAGTACGATCATACAGACAAACAATTGGTTTTAACCCACAAAACCCAAATGTATAACCCAGCACCCTGGGGCATGAACAGAGTGGTGTTCTTTGGGCCCCCTGAGTCCAAAGTAAAGAGAGAGGGGAAAAACCTGCTGGTGAGAGTGCTAGTGCAGTCTGGTCAAAAGTGGTGATTGCAGTCCGGTCAAGGGTGGTGGTCTGCAGTCTTCCTCTGGATCCCACGGGTGGTTAAAAAAGTCCCAAGACTCCAAGATTATATATTCTCCAGTTCAGGCAGGAATGCTCAGTACTTCCCTCAGGGCGGGGGGTTCCTCAATGGGCGTGAGGACAAAAACACCCTTCTGTCTGGCAGGCCTCTTAGCACCTAGTTTGTAGCCTGAGGAGTCAGACTGCTCTGGGCAGAGGGTGCGAATAGTCTATTGACAGCAGTTTCTGGGAAATGGCATGGAAGACTATGGAATACACAGTTTTGGGTTACACCCATCCAGTGATGAACTGGTCTCAGCTGTCCTAACTAGGACACCCCTGTCAATATCTGGACAGGTAGAGTTTACCTGCGTTTTTATGCTCATCTGTTTTCTCTTGGAAGATTGATGGTCAGTGCTGCTTTTTCATGACCAGTTATGAAACCATTCTTTCTTTTTCTATGTTCAGATAGCACTCTTGGTGAATGATTAGAAGTGGGTGATATCTGAGATGTCTTAACTAAGTTCAGGAGATTTCACAGTCTCTCTTGATGATACATTCTCATGAAAACAAATAATTTTACCTTTTGCTAATATAATTGATGGAGTCATTACTCTAACAGATTTATAGGCTCCCAGAAAAATCTTGTTGCTTTTCAGATAAAGATGTCTGACTACCATACACCACAGGATCTACTCCTCTAGCTAGAATGCATATTACATAGGCCTATGGCATGCTCTTGCTCCTCTGACCTTTCTGGCCACTAAAATGTCTGTTGTGTCCTAGTGCAGGTCATTTTCCTTTTTGTCAGAAAAGCTAAGAGGTGGCTGTATGGGACAGAACTGCATTCTCTTCTGTTTCCATGTTATTGGCTATCATGCCATTGTGACCTGATGCACAATCTAGGCTGAGGATGGAGATTTTTGCTAGATCATTTGCCTGAATGATAAAGAATGCTTTGCCAATGATCAGACAATTTCTGGTGATGATCTTTCTGTTTCTTATTAAGTATCAGGTATGTTTGAAAACTCTGGTATCTGACACTACTTGACACTGTGCTTGAAGCTTAAATCAGTGAGCTAGTCATTTGGAGCAAAGCAGAGGGGATAGATTTCCACTTTGAGTGTTTGTTCTGCAGTACAGTGGAGAAAATGGGTGAAAAATGTTGCTTCTTAATTGAGATTGTCTCATTGACTCTCTAACTTTGATACCACATGGATGGCATTGTGTTTAGTTACACATATGTTACGACCATTGATTCTAAATGTCCTTAGTGCATTGTAAAAGCATATACTTATACTGCTAACTTCACTTTAAAAGCTTACAGCACCTTTTCACCAACAACTTCTCATTCTTACATTTCCTTTTCACCTCTATTCTCGTTGGTTTGGGAGAAAAGGTGAACTTTGCAGCATGCCCTGAAGGTCCAAACTGCAATGTATCAGCTTTAGACATTGCTTTCACCAAAGCTCAGGCTAGCTAAGACTAGTTATACATGTGATATGCAGAGGATATTTCGAAGGATTCTAACTGTTACTATTCTAATTTATATTCCTATTTTATGTTTTCTTGTAGTGTTATTGGCACTGTACTTTGTGCTTTAGGTGTTTGCTCTGCCATATAGCCATTCAGTAGTGTTGAGGCAACACTATAAAGCAAAAAGAAAGCAAATCAAAACGATTAGAATTACAACTTGCATAAGCTCTAATAAGAATGGCCAAGTAAATGATACTGGTTTGGGACCAATAGGTGTTTAGGATACTGGGGCAGTTGCACTTTCTTCTTGTAAAGAAAATGAGAAACATAGGCAAGTTTTCTAAGTTTCACAAAAATATTGCCTGCTCTGTTTGTCCTGCAGTTTTGGCTTATTAACAAGCTTTTTCCTTCTCTTTCCTCTTCTCCCCCCACTGCTGAGTAGAAACTACTAATGATGAGTATAAAACAGAGGCTGAGCTGAGTTCTCTTGTGAAAAGATAGCTGCTTGTTCTAAAGAGCACCTGGGGAAGATTCACAAATTTAGCCATGAATGGAATCTCTCGTGTTGACCTGATCTCCCCAAATGTGTTTGGAGTGTTCACTTGCTCTTTATTTATCCTGGGAAGGCTTGAATTTTCTACTGCATAAGAAGATGGCATTTCAGTGGGATTCTCAGGTTTAGCCAAGGCATGTTGCTTTCCTTCTGCTCTTACCCTACAGAACTGAGCAAGGCATTAGCTTGTCTGGTCTCACCTTTTGTTTCCACTCACCTCTTGAGTCTCGTTATCACTTCTTGTCTTTTACATGAATGCAAAAAAGCATAGCATCCTCACTCTACATCCATTCTTCTCTCTTTATTGTAGTGAAAGTGACCTGGAGGAAGTACTGACATTTTACACACACAAAAACAAATCAGCAAGTATCTTCCTAGGAGCAAAATCCACAAGCACAAAACACAGGAACAGCAGTCACCAGGCAGAGAAGCAGCTCCGAGGTGGTAAGTTTTGCAGGCAGTTCTGAGATGATGTTGCAAAGACAAATCCAATTTAACTTCAGTCTGAAAAAAGAACAACCCCTCCATAATGTTATTCAGTTTTGAGGTTGCATATCTTTTTCTTTTTAACTCACTGTTATGTGAAGACTAGGGTAACTGCACTCCTACCTTTGTTGCCTGAAGTGAAATGGAATGAATCTGGACTGGCAGTTATAAGGAACTAAATATGGTGGGTCATGGCTGAAATGAAAATGTGCAAACTGAAACCCATAAGAATTAAAATGAACAGAGAATCTTGAAATCAAAGTAAGGGATGAAAGAAATCATGGCCTGAATTGTGCTGCCTACAGTGAGCATACTGACTGGAGGGTTGAAACTGTATATTTGAGCCTGATTAGGCATTTCATGGAAGCAGGAACAGTGCCAGACATATATCCAGTAGTCCACACTACTATACTTGACAGCTCAATTGTCATCAGTAAAGCTGCGTGGTCTACAGGAAATATTAGCAAGAAAGTCTATTATGGCAAGGTTAATTCTGTAGTCTTCTGATGATGATACCACAGTTTGCAATGTTCTGCATCCTAACTCCTTGATTTTGTTATAGAGCATCCTGAGGTGGTGGAAAAAATAAAAGGTGATCATCCCAAAAGTTCAGTTGCAGATCTGCCTGCAGAAGGAGCGCTAAAAGGCTATAAACCCAAAGAAGTTAAATCAACCTGTAAGTGAACTGGCTTAAATCATCATCAAGAAAAAAAATCAAAGGCATATAGTGTTTTTAATACAGTTTTAGACAAAGGTTGGAACCTTTGGGTTCAAACTGAGAGATTCAAATGCCCAATTTTGGGGAAGATTCTTCAGGTTTTACTTTTAAATGCAGTAGAAGATACTGTAAAGTGGGCACTAGGTAAGAGTTAGCTGCCCCTCTGTTCGGGGAAGATCTAGATGTGGCAGGCCTTGAAAGAGAATATTTATCATGTAGAACCTTTTCTTGTCTGCTGGTAGATAAGGTTATTTTGGCTTCAGTGTGTCTGAATAGAGGCATATGTGTGTTGATATTATCGAAGGATTTAAAAAGCAGCTTTTTCTCATATAGTGCATTCATTATCTTTCTGTAGTTCCAGAAGGACCCATCTTCTCTTTAAATGCTGAAGTGAAGTTACCTCGATGCAGCCGTTCTAGTGCTTCTTCCTCTGTTTCTGGTGCAACATTCCAGAGAAGTACCAGTTCCTGGGTACCGTCTCAGCCTGCAGCCTCTGAAAATTCACAGGTGGATGGTCACCATTCATTGCCGGCTCCTCCAGTTGCTCCCAAGCTGATTCAGTCCCCACCCCCACTACCCTCCTTGCAGAGCACAGCTCCTGACAGCTCTTCTGTCTTCACTAACCCAGTGTCCAGTGAGACTTGTAACCTTGCAGGGTTACATCGTTGTCGTCCTGGTAGTTACACCATTGGCCCATTCTCGTCTTTTCAGAGAGCTGCTCAGATCTACAGCCAAAGATTGACCCGACCATCTTCTGCAAAAGTCGGTGAGTGTTCTGGGATGCATAATAACCTGCTAGTTGAGTACAGAGATGTTCTGGAGTAGGTAAAAAATTTTGTTTCCAGGATTGAATTTTGTTGAATGGTGCTAAATTTCTCACAGGAAGTAGGATTGCAGGATGCAGCTCTTGTTTTGCCAGAGATACCCTTTTATTGACCAGATGAACAGGCAATCATAGAATCATTTAGGTTGGAAGAGACCTTTAAGATCATTAAGTCCAACAATTCCTTCATCAAGTCCTACCAAGTCCCCCACTAAACCATGTCCCTAAAAGCCTCATCTACGTGTCTTAAATACCTCCCTGGATGGTGACTCAGCCGCTTCCCTGTGCAGCTTGTTCCAGTACTTGACAACCCTTTTGGTGAAGAAATTTTTCCTAATATCCAATCTAAACCTTGCCCAGTGCAACTTGAGGCCATTTCCTCTTGTCGTGTCGCTTGTCATTTGGGAGAAGAGGCCAACCCCTACCTCACTACAACCTCCTTTCAGGTAGTTGTAGAGAGTGATAAGGTCTCCCCTCAGTCTTGTGCTTTGAACTCAGCCTTTGAACTTGTTCAGAAAGAGCTGAGAAATTAAATATTGTATATTTTCTTTATTATATTACTGAAATAATTTCACTTCAGTGATTTTAAATGATTTTAGTGATTTCAATATTGTTTTTATTAGCAGAAACCCTGTCCTCTCTATGTGCTGTTCTTAGTTCTTTGACTGTCTATCAAGCATAGAAAACTTGTAATGAAACCTTGGAGGTGTTGAATACTTAAAGGCATGTCAAGACCTCCAAAAAAGAAAGATCTGAATGACTCGTTACTGAAACTCATTCTCTAAGATGTTTCAGCACTGCCATATCCAAGAGTATCCTAAAACCACGATTTAGAGACTTCTCATCTATCATGCTGGGGTAGAACACAGCTGAGCAATGCAAATTTAGAGTGTAAGGAATGTGAAGGGTAGAAGAAACTGTAGGAATTTGGATGCAGACTATAATCTATTTGGAAAGTTTTGGGAAGCACATATAGGCTAAGAGCTTGGTCCTGGTAATACCTAATTTTTTGTATTTTGAATGATGGTATGTAATTGTTTTAGGTTGTGTGTCAGGGTCAGCACATGTTCACTAGTGTTGCTATATATAATAACAACAGAATCACAGAATATGTAGAGTTGGGAGGGACCCACAAGGATCATCGAGTCCAACTCCTGGTCCTGTACAGGACTAACCCTGAGAGTCACACCACGTGCCTGAGAGTATCATCCAAACACTTCTTGAACTCTGGCAGGCTTGGTGCTGTGACCACTTCCCTGGGGAACCTGTTCCAGCACCCAACGACCCTCTTGGTGAAGAACCTTTTTCTAATATCCAACCTAAACCTCCCCTGACACAACTTCAGACCATTCCCTTGGGTTCTGTCACTGGTCATCACAGAGAAGAGATCAGTGCCTGCCTCTCCTCTTCCCCTCAGGAGGAAGTTGAAGACTGTGAGCTTTCTGGCATTAAAATAAATCTTACTTCCCAGCTGAACAACTTACTTGAAGAGATCCATTTGCCTTTAGGAAAAACATCATAGATTTAACTTAGGTAACACCAGCCAGTGTTCTCTGGAATTGGGTGCCACTAGATATATTATAATAAAGGGAATACAGGTCTGGAGTCGATAATTGCTTATAGAGGCAATACCCATGAAGAATAGAGGTATTCTGTATTCTTCCTAGTGGCATATCTGCTTTTATGTCTCTGTGATCAGCAGGCTGAGTCTGACATACTGCTGGGTAAGCATACCAAAATGTTTGTTTGATAGGTTTGTGCCATCGCAGTTCAAGTGGGCAGCGTGTGGGCTCAGCCAGGATGCAAAAAGAAACCGAATATACTTCTTCCCAGAGCAAATGTCATGGCCCCAGTATGGCAGCAGCAGAACTGCAGCAGCTACCAGAAAAGCAAGCAGCCTGTCAGTATTCCCCACCAAGCCACGTCAGTCTCCTTACACAGCAGGTATGTAAGCACTAAAGCTGGAGTCCTGGTGCAAGAGAGAAGTTTGTTGCAGGCTTCTGTGTCAGCACTGGGCTGGGATGAGACATGCTGTAAGGAGTAAATCTCATGAAAATTGATTTCTCTCATCTTGTTGTTTTGAAGTGTTTACAGTAACCAAAATTTTAATTTTCTGTGAGATTACAAGAATGTTGCTGAAGTCCTTTTATAGGAGAAAGTGAGACTGAGCAGAGAATTAGAAAATATGTTATAAAAATGAAATCCATGCCTTGTCTTGTTAAACAATAAAACCAAGTCTTTTCAGATTTGGGCTTCCATGCAGCTTGCTTCCTCATTGCTCCAGTGTGTCATCACAGTGCTGGGAATGAAAGTCTGCGGAATGGGTTCTGATGTAAATTCTATATTCCAATAACATTATAAAGACATAATGAAGTACTTACTAACATGGGAAATGATAATCCTTTTGTTAAAGGTGGTGATATATATCAAACTTACATTGAGTTCTGGTAGAATTCCACTTAGTTTCATATTTCTTTTTGAGTTATGTCCTAAATGGCTACACACATAGACCTTTTTTTCTTCGTAATATACTGTAGTTGTGCTCGTCATAGGTGTTCAAGTTGGACATTTCTTAGTTAATTAAGCTACCAACTGGAGATTCTCCAGAATAGGCATTTTGCCTTGGAAAATAATTTTTTTTTCTCTTTATCTGCTAGAGACAAACAATTTAAATGTCTTTGTTCTAATTCTTTGGTTTTGAAGTATTGTTTTAAATTTATGTTTTGCTAAGTTTTCTGAGGCATGTTTAATAGTTGTAACAGCTGCTGCTATTTGCTTCTTTTTGCTTCTTTCAATTTTATTGATATATGTTTGGATTTTTAATATCTGGTTAAATGATTGGCAGTATGTTTATTTCAAAATGTGGGATGCATTTATAACTCTAGGAAGCTGAATGATTTTTCTTTGCAGATAGGTCTTCACCTTTTAACGGATAAGTCACAAAAGCACAGCCCCTTCATGTTGATGGACTCAGCAGAGAATGTGAGCACTGAATATACTAGTGATGCTGAGGACTGATCTTGTACCAGGCCAGATCCTATTTAGGCAAATTGTTCTTGTTCGCTTGTCCAGTAATACTCAGAGCTGTCAGTCTGGTTCTCAGCTGGTTTTAAGTTAAACTTTGTTGATAAAACTATTCAAAGAAACTTGGTAGTGAGACATTTTCATTCAGGAAATGCTGACTTGTTGAAAGCTAGATAAATGATGGAAACTGCCTCCACAGATAAAAGTTAGTATCTAAACAAATATTTGGGAAAAAATTTGAAATTTGTCTGTTTCGTTTCAGTCTTTTCAGAAAGGAACTTTTAAAAATAAATTCATGGACTTTTTCCCTAAAACCATTCATTACCCGTTCTGCTCTTACTGCTTTGGTTTCTTAGGTCTATCTGGAGAAACCAAGGTGTCTTCTTGCAGCCATTTTTGTAGCTATTAAATGATTTTTAAACTTCTCTATTCCTACTATGGCTAATTATTGCTAGTTAAATTAGAAAGAATAGAAAGGGGAATTCAGAGAGGAATTCACAAAGCTCTGCATGGGAAGGGCAATGTAGCTTCCTGGGCACAGCTGTTTTGAGTGACAAGGGAGCATATTCCA
This sequence comes from Manacus candei, assembly GCF_025592945.1. Classification (NCBI taxonomy): domain Eukaryota; kingdom Metazoa; phylum Chordata; class Aves; order Passeriformes; family Pipridae; genus Manacus; species Manacus candei. Next base: position 10,517,540 of record NW_026138115.1, on the reverse strand, counting down.
GTGGCAACTGAAACCTGTTTAGCCGTCAGTCAGTCAATCAGTGTAGGTGTACTGTCGGCAGAGGGGATGGAGACAGATTGTGCTAAGACCAATATGATCAACAAAATATCCGTTTATTACAAGAAGGATACTCATATACTGCTTCTACATCCCGACACATGATCACCTCTTCTACAGTATTGGGTACATAAGAAAAACATACTTTGTTGTCCAGTGCTAACTGGACTACAACAGGTGTCCATATGATCTTGAGGGCCCACGTTTACCCTCTTGAAACTCCACCTTCACCTTGGCACTGATCCTCCTTTGTTCTAACTTCAAGGGCTGAAACCATGTTAGCTACGCAGTTTCTTTTACTGTTTGTGCTTTAGCTATGCCAAGGCAAGGCCTACAGAAATGCAGAGGAAATTGTTCACACTGTTTGTTCTCCCAACAGTATACTCAAGTCTGAAACAGGCTATGAAGTACAGGGATAGCTCTGGAGGTATGTTGGTTATAGTAAATGTGTCTGCATTGCTTTTTGCTTCTAAGTTCTTCCAAGATATTAACCACAGAAGAAGTGGGAAATGTGTAGTAGGAGAATGGAGGTGCTAATTCCCTTCTTTGTGACAAGCAAACAATAGACACCTCAGCTCCTACTAGACGTTGTAGGTTTTCTGACATATATTTTGTGTTTGACTATGCAGTGTTTTTACAGGCTTTGGTTCAGTAGTGAAATATAGAAACATGGCTTGGGTTGCATTTGTCATCTTCTGTCATCATGAAAAAGATCCATGTAGAAAGGAATTTATGAGTCAATGAAAAGTTTAGAGCTGGAGTTCTATCTGACAATGAGTTTCCTTCCTGAGCCTGTGTCCTTTCATTTCTAGACTTCTGCTCTCTACTGTGGTTCTCCTGGCCCTGTTTTTTAAATGGTTCCTTTGGAGAAATGAAATCTGAAGCTTGTTTAGTATGAAAATTCAGATTTAGTTGAGGACAGTTTTTAAGGCAATCTACCTCTTCAGTACAGAATTTATGGCACATAGTAATTCTAAGCTGAGACCATTATTTTAGTCACACTTGAAAAAGCAGTGTTTTAGACAGTTCAGATGTAGCTGCAAAACCTGATGGACATAACTAACAAGTTACTACTTGTGCTTTTTTTTTTTAACCTAGATGCATTCTACTCTTCTGTCATCAAAGAGTCATTCTGATTACTTTTTTCATCCAGCCTGACCTTTAAAGCCTGTTTTGCAACAAGGACCAAGGGGTTTTGTGAGAAGACAGGGCTGCCATGACACTGAAGGGCAATAAGAGGTATCGGCGTACAATAAAAGCATAATAGTATGACAGCAGGTACCTCTACAGGAAAAACTGGAGGAGCCAAGCAAGGCTTGGGCTTATTGTTGAGGGACCTGGAACCAGGACACCTGTTTTTGAGCTGCTAGGCATGGGTGTGGATTTGAAGCAGAGAGATTGAATAAATAGAAATGCAGGCATTGCAGAGTAGGCTGGCAGTTTGGAAGGTGATTTGCAGAATGATAGATATCATGGATTTGGGCAGACCAGGATTTGGTCTGAACCAGGAAGGGGAAAATGGAGGCAGAAAAGACAGAAACATGTGATAGAGGATTTAGTAAACAGCTAGAGGGAATGGGGAAGTCAAAAGACTGTTGGTCTGGGCTGAAAGGGGGAAAGGCTTGAAATGGGAGTTTTTGGGGATTCTGGGTTATGAAACACTGGTGGCTTTGGGACAAGACAATTAAGGGATTGAAAACTGAGAGAAGGTGAGAGATAGGTCTCGTAACCAGGTGACTTAAACAGGGCACTACTCTCCTATGCATTTCTAGACAGGAGATTCTGAATTGTTGTTTTCCCCCTTTTCAGTCCTCTGTTTACACCACTTGAAATATAATAGTATTTTTATAAAAGCATTCTAAAATAAATTGGTGTGAAGATGATCCCTGGAAGAGAACATTATTTACCTAAATAATAAAAATAGTACAATTGTTTAAAACCATTCCAGAAACTTGGAGTTAGTTTGCTTTGTTTGTAAGTGCCTGTATGAAAGGGACTTGATATTTCAATTTAATTATGTTTCATGATAAGATTAGGATAATTTATTTGAAGGGGTATATGACTTGAAAATACTGCTGTTGCTGTAGGGTGTGTTTCTTTTCAAAGGGCAAGAACTATGTAAGAGTTGAATGTCTTTGTCTGTGCCTTGGTTCCCTTTGTTGTGCCCGGATTTTGGGGGCTGGAGTGCTCTGAATGCATACCTTCTTCCAAGAGCAGCTGGGAAGCTTGTTTTCCATTCCCATTTTTGTGAGAATTGCTTCTGGTATCCATGCACTAGTGTGGGTCTCTGGGGTTCCCAGGAATGTAACTTCAGCAGTTGTGCTTGGAATGATGTTGTCATTCTGGCTGTGACTCCACCTCTGTCCCTCTCCAATCTCTGCTGTTCTTCACTGTTCCCTTCCCATGTCCAAAGCACCTGTTTTATATTTCCTCTCTTACACTCTTGTTTTCTAGCCTCTATATTAAATTAGTTTATTATTTATTTATTTTTATTGATAGATTTTTATTAGTTATTGATATTATTTTATTATTGACTGCCAAAATGTTGATGTTCAAAGGCAAAATTTTAAGTGTAAGTGTCTGATGGACTTTGAATAAGATGTTTAAAATCTGTCCTCTTAAGAAAACAAGATTTTTGTGATTACATCAGCTTTCTGTCTTGACAGCCTTCTCCATTCACTTCTGAAACACCAGATGGGAACTTCACACTGATACTCAGAATGTGCAATTCTTAGTATATGGGAGATGGAGATGGTAGGAAGCTAAAGCTTTCCTGATGTGTGGTTTTGTTCCATTGTACTCAGTTTTCAGTCCTCACAAAGCATATGAGAACATTTTGCCTTTAATTTGTGTTTTTAAAAAATATTTTCCATTACATTGTATGAAATGTCATTAGTGCATCCTTATTCTTGCAACCTGGAGAAAACAAGAGTGCCTTCACAGTGATATACAGTAGAAAAATTGATCTAGAGTCCTTAAGAATCATTATTTAATTTCTTTGCATCACTGTACAATGCCTTACTGCCCAGTTGCAGGAATGAATGAGAGATGAATAGAGAGAAAAGTGGAGCAGTATTATTCTATCTTAGACTAGAAAAGGAGAAGTTGTTTGGGTAACTTCTGTAGCTGTCTTTAATGGTAAGAGCAGAAAAGATGTTGCCTTAAGGACACATTTGAGTATGACAATCTTCAGTTATGTTATGAAGGATATGGTCTGTATCAGGACAAGTGCTATTCAGTGTCTTCATCAGTGACACAGTGGCATCAGGTGCACCCTCAGCAGGATGGCCATCCAGAGGGACCTGGACAAGCTTGAGGAGTGGGCATATGGGAATCTTGTGAGACTTAACAAGACTAAGTACAAAGTGGTGCACCTGGATCAGGGCAACCCCTGGTATCAATACAGACTGGAGGATGAACAGATAGAGAGTGACCCTGCCGAGAAGGACTTGGGAGTGCTGGTGGGGTGAGAGGCTGGACATGACCTGGCAATGTGCACTTGCTGCCCAGAAAGCTGATTGTGTCCTGGGCTGCATCAAAAAAAGTGTGGGCAGCAGGTCCAGGGAGGTCATTCTGCCCCTCTACTCTGCTCTGTGAAACCCCACCTGGAGTAGTGTGTCCAGCTCTGGGGCACAGGAAGGGCATCAGTCTGTTGGAATGAGTCCAGAGGAAGGCCACCAAGATGATCAGAGGGCTGAAGCACCTCCTGTGAAGACAGGCTGAGAGAGTTGGGATTGTTCAACCTGGAGAAGAGAAGGCTCTGAGGTGACTTTATTGTGGCCTTCAGTACCTAAAAGGTGTCTACAGGACAGCTGGAGAGAGACTTTTTACAAGGACACGTAGTGATAGGACAAGGGGGAATGGCTTCGAACTTGACGCTTGATATTAGAAATTCTTTACTGTAAGGGTGTTGAGACACTGGAAGAGATTGCCCAGAGAAATTGTGGATTCTCCATCCCTGTAAGAGTTCGAGGACAGGTTGGATAGGGCCCTCTGAGCAATCTGCTCTAGTGGAAGGTATCCCTGCCCATGCTGGTAGAGGCTTGGAACTAAATGATCTTTATGGTCCCTTCCAACCCAAATGATACTATGATATTATGATAAATATTCAGCATTAAAAATTAATGTGTACACTGTAGTGTCTAGGGAGAGAATTTATTGTTAAATATAGCTGTTAACAATGAATGTTAGCTTTTACTTCTGAGGAATTTTATTCAATTCCATTTATTTAAAACCACAGGTTTATGATGTTTCTGTGATTACATAAAATCTATAGTAAATCTAATTCTGAGATTACGACAACAGTGGGAGTTATGTACCTCTATCCATAACATATCTTTCAAACACTGCCTAATTTTTGCCTAAATTATGCACCAGCTAACTATGGTACTCCACAGCATCCAGAAATAGAAAGGTGTGCCTCTAGTTAACTGCCCGGTATGTCTGGGAGCAAGCAACACAGAGATCTCTACTGAAAATGTGCCTTTGAGGATCCAGCATTAACCTGGTAAGTCCGTGGCTGAGTAGGATGATAAGGATCTCAAAAAGTCATAAGAAAATGAGTAAGAAAGAGAAAACCCCTGTTGAAATTCCTTGTTTCGACTACATTAGCCTTAATTATAGTATGTTCTTGGCTGTTTTGTGAAAGATGTTAAGTGCATAGAAGTGCAAGATCTATAAGAGTCTTTCAGTTGAGGGCTAAAATCAAGTGGAGTTCAACATATCTGCTCTGAGCTGCTGCTTAGCCAGTCAGAATGTGTATATTAATTAGCAGTGAACAGGAGTCTAATTTGGAACTAGCTGCAATGTGTACTGCTTCTTGCTTGTAAGTTAGGAGGATGTGGGGAGGAAAGATCTTGAAGATATCATAGGCAGCAGACTTGTGAATGATGTGGTTATTTGGCAGGGAGACATGTGGCAGTGCCACAGGAAATCAGATTTTTTTAAATATGCCATTGATAGATTAATTTATTATTGCAGTGAGAATACAGTCTAGATCTATAGAAAAATAAATTTGGAGGATGGGGGCATTAGAGGTACTAAATAATTTCTTTTGCATTATTTTTCACTATAGTAGGTAAAGAGGAGATACATTTTCTTGCCAGGTAATGAAATTAAGCTCCTAGTAAAAAAAAAAAAAGAAAAAATGCTTTATGAGACTTCTATGGCTGTATGGTATACATTCAGGAGTTCAGAAACACAACAGTGAAGTGGCAAAGTTTCTGCTGAAAGGTGCAATCAGTCATAAAACTGGTATATAGGACAGAAAGGCCACATGCCTTTCTGTAATAAGGATCCTAAAGTTTCCTATAAATTAAAGTAATGAGTCTTGCTCCACTAGGAGATATATATTAAATAGAAATAGAATTTTAATTCACAGAGATAAACGTAAGTTGGGGAAAAAATCCCAAACAAAACAAACAAAAAACCCTAACCCAAAACACCCAACCTATGTCTTATCTATTAGAATTCTTTGAACTGAGAAAAATAACATCCAGTGGAACTATTGCAACTTTTAAAAAAGTTTTTTACAATTTTAGCAAGGACTGTTAAGCCAGCAAGGTGTCTGGAAAGTTTTATTACAGATCAAAAAAAACCCCAGAAAGCAAACAAAAGATTAACTAATCAGTTTGCTACACTGCAAGTGGCTAACTGAAGATAGAGAATACAGAATGTACATGGAGTGTAAAATTAAATGTTTGATAGGAGGAGGTTCACAAGGACTGACATTTTATTACCTAAAGAATGAAAATAAAAACAAGTTGTTGCAAGGTAATATGGAGTGTGAATTTACAGTAGATTAACTACTCTATGGTGTTCATCCATGTGAACACATGCTTGTGCAGCTCATGTTTGCTACATGAGATAGCTTGTTGTCCTTCATTATAACGTGGGCTGCAAGAGGCCTGTGTTCAATGACTGAGAAGTTAGGGGTGTGCTGTAAACTCAGACTTGAGCCTACCTCCTGGTAATTTGTCAGTACATCTGTGTTCTTTTGTTGATTATTATTAGTAAAACTAAGAGAACTTTAATAGCTTCATTAATTGGACAAGACACTGGCAGATGAAGTTCAATGTTTACAAATAGTATGACAATCAATAATTTTAACCACTTAAATGACTAATCTAAAGCTTATTTCTGTAGGAAAGAAAAAATGAATTTTATTTTGGAAAGCTCAGTGGAGGTACCTGTTCTAAGTCAAGCAGTAAAGGCAGCAAACAAAAGTTTTTAATTGTTTAAGGAACAGGATAAGAAATAGTATGTAATTATGTAAGCATGAATTACATAACCTCCCTTTAAAAACTGTTTTCAATTCTGGTTGCCATTCCTTAAGTGAATTTGGGGAAAAATAACTGGGATTCACAGATGAATGACTGCAACAATCAACTGCAAAATGAAATTTTAATGAGGAAGTGAAAATATTAAGTTTGTTTAGGGAGGAGATGGGCATGAAGGACTTATACCGAGCAGTGGAAGACAAGGTAAATAAAGTTGATTTTATTCATGTTTCTTATAATAAGAAGGGGATATTCAGTTTAATAGGAAGATACTGGAATAAAAAATGATAATAAAAGTGAATAGTTATTGTCACAGAATATACTTACCTTCTGAAACTCCCTGCAACAGGATACCATTAAGGCTGAAAACTTAACAGGCTGTAGTTACCTCAAACAGAATAATGAGCATTTTGCAAATGACAGATCCCTAGGTTTTAACATACAGAAATAACAAATTCATTTTCCTTATCAATAAAATGTTTCGGTTAGATGCATGGAAGCTTAAATTTCTTCCATCTTCTTAGATATGTCAGATGGGATAGCAAGTTTACTGGGCTGTTGCTAATTATTTTTGCAGAGTGCTGATGTGTTTGTCAGTATGTGTAGTGATTCACCCACAGTGTTGTCAGCATGTTAACAATACAGTTTTTCAATTGTCCTGAAATTTTGTTGCTCAGTTTGCCCGTTACCCTGCATGAGCCTAAGATGGCAACAGTACAGGTGGAGAATCAAGGCAGGTACATTGGTGTTGAGCTGGGGAATGAGACCTGAAGATACAGTTTTGTAAGCCCCTTTCATTGGATAGGGACTTAATTGCCTTTCTTGCCTTGATTTGTGATCTAGGGATCTTACTGGCTAACTATGTGACTTCTGGACAGCTGAACTACGAGGGTGTTTTTTTGCTTGTACTTACTGTTAGCTGCTGGCCTTTCATGACGGATAGATGGATGAAGACTGTGACCGAAATAATCCAGGCTACTTTTCTCTCTGCTGTGTTTCTTACCAAGCCTTGATTCTAATGTCTAAATTTTAAATTTCATGTATGTTTAGCATAAAATATTTCCATGTGCTTGCACTGCAGGACTTTCTACAGAGAGGACATTAAAATGCACAGCATGTGTGTAGATCTAGAGCCAGGTGGCTGGATCCTGGATACGTATGGGTTTTTTCTTTGTGAATAGCATGCTACTTCTCTCTGAAGTATGCTGTAAGGTAAAAAGAAGGTTTTCTTCTGCAATGCTATATCTGTGTGAGGTCTGTATCACTTCCTGATGGGGAGGGCTACAGTTGATATCTACCAGGCTATAGTACTTTGTAGTTATTAATGCTAGTGAACTGAAGAATGTGTTGAATTGGCCAGCTTCACCAGGATAAGGAGGAAGAGAAGGAGGGGAAACGTGGTAGGAATTCTGACCCTCTCTGTGAGGGGGAGTGTGAGATTTCAAGTCCCAGCTATCATCAGGAATAGCTCCAGTTCTTGCAGTTGAGGAGTTTAATCACAGGGATAACATCAGACCACCCAGGCAAAGGCTATACAGAGCTGCCTCCATCTCTGCTATGCAAACAGTCAGTACCCAAGATCCAGCAGCCAGGATTTCTGCAAACATACTGACAGATCCATAGGAGGATGGGGCGCTTTTCTTACTGTATGGTTTTTATTTGGACAGAAGGTTGAAATTAGCAAGAAGCAGATGAGTTTACTAAACCTTAGGACCAGGGAGAGGGAGTGAGGAAGAATTGAAAGGAACACTTTATGGTGTCCTGTGGAAATGTGCCACAGGAATCCCAAAATATCAAGCTTCATCATGTTAAACATCAGCTATGACAATATTGGAAGCCACACCACTCCTCATTTACCTGTCTTTGCACAGTGTGGTACCCTGGCCTGCCTTATCCTCAACAGAAGAAAAGTGCCACAAAGCAAACTGCCAGTCTGCCAAAACACACTGTACAGGACCCAGTGGATATCAGCTCTTTCATGTCTAGAGCTGAACAGCACAACATGGTGACTGCAACAAGAGCAGTAAACTCAGGGTGCAGCAAATACAAGAATTTGGTGGGGATGCTTTCCCACTGAGGTGCTGTGTTTTGTTTTTTTTTCAGTGATAAGCCCTTGCTTTGACTCAACCCACTTTACCTGCTTCTTAATCAGATTATTTTCCTTATATAACCATTTCATTGGTTTTTACTCTTCCACTGATGGAGAGGAAGGGAAGTGTAAAGAAAAAAGGCATCTTACTGTAGGAAGAGGAGCAAGAGGCAGGAGATCAAGTCTGAGGGGCATTCTTCTCCTCTTGTTCACATACCTCTGTACTGGTGTAGGGCCCCATCCCCTTCTCACCCCAGCTGTTCACACAGAAGCTGGAATTACTTTTAGTACTACTAATTTGTAGCATCAGCAGTAATGTAACCATCTCAGCAGAGGCTGTAGGAAGTGAAAATATTAATGTAGTTTCTGCAGTGCTCAAATTGAACCCCTTTTGCTCTGAGGCTCCAAAGGGAATAGGAGGAGAGAGTTTTGTTATTATGCAGCAACATCTGTAGATAGTCACCAAACAGGCCAGGCTGAGCAGCTAGAACTCATGTTGGGAAAGATTACACCCTGATCATCAAACTTCTGGCAGGATTGTGCCTTATAAAAATCACTTCCACTGGGAAGTTCTGAGACAGAGAGTGTCTAAATGAAAGCCTGACTTTCAGGAGAAGGAAGAGGGGAGTTCAGCCATCCACAGCAGCAGCGCTAACTTGGGTTTTCTTTTTTCATTGTTAAATGGATGCATATGCTGGAGACACTACAAAGGAATTTGCAAGTTTGTCAGGTTTCCCAGGAATGTCTCTGGCAGGTCTGGAACATTTTCTGGAGACTGGAACACTTGTGCTCTGTATGCATATGTATATCCTGTAAGCTGGTAGGCTCAGAGAGCAGAGAAGGAATGTCACAGGCCTTTGGCCAGATCAGCCTTGGTAAACACACAGATTTCACACTTCCTAGCCTGCTAGCCCCAGTTCTTCTCTTCTGGCTGGTTCCTCCTGCAAATTTAAGTCTGTATGTAAAATGAGGGTGTTTTAGTAAGGGGTATGGTCAGCAAGATGGCCTGGGTAACAAAAAGGTAGTTCTAGAAAGATCTGTATTGCGTGGTTTCTTCACAGAATTTGTACTGGGATATTTTGTGCCACTATTCAGACAGTGATTGTGTGTGTGTTTTATTTATGGTTTGGGGTTTCCTTTGCCTCTTAAGAGAGAGTGGTGTTTATTTCCCATACTGGGATGGCCTTCAGTATCTTGTTGCATTAAGGAAGGCAAGGCAACTGGACTGTTTCCAGTAGTACTGGCAGACCTGTGTGCTGTGTTAGACCAAGCCATGCTAGCCTGCGCTAGATCACAGATGTACATAGGAGCTCTGTGGTAAAGCCAAAAAAATACAACATACAGTGGGGAGAGAAGAGATTAACAGTGAGTATTTATACTGTTATAGCATCTAGTCATAGTCATCTCTGAAGGCAGAAAAATATAACTGAAAGAATAAAGCAAAATTCTCTTTCTTTCCTTTTTTTCTTTTTTACAAATGGCAAGTTCTTAGCTCTTCCTCTTTGTTCAAAATTTTACTGATCTTGAAAGCCTTAGATGTATCTGTCTGAGGAAGGCTTGACTACAGTGATAAGGAAGTGAGATAAGGAAGCCAGGTAATGAAAGAAAAAACACATTTCATTTACAAGCTATTGGATAAAGATGGCATTGCTGGATGAACAATAAGTAATAAAATGGAGAATTAGGGATTGACTGAAGGGTTCTTGAGGGAGTCAGACTGGGTAAACATATGGATACATGTACAGAGAGAGCACATGGGTAGAAATAGATCAAAGGGCTAAGGAAAACATATTACAAATGTTGAGACATTTTTGCACATTTTCAGTTTTCAGGTGGAATGGTTCCCTCTTTGAGCTTATGATGCAGTGTCATCTTGTCCTGTCTGACACATCAAAACTTTAAGATTCTGGTCTGGTCATAAGGTAGAGTAGCAGTGATCTTATGTGCATCTTACCATGATCCTTGTCCAATCTTTCTTTAAACAAAAAAGTTTCTTAATAAACTGTTCATTTATATATACCTTTGAAACTTGTTGAGAGGTTACATTGTGCTGAAAACTTTGTCTTCTCCCATTTCTGACTGTGAACTTTTTATCATTTTGAAGGTTTTTTTGGAAGAGACAAAGTAGGCCTATGATTACTGTATTCTTTTGGCATACCTCTTAGCCTTGATGTTTGAGATATGGCTTGAACTCTGGAAATCTTTTCCTCCTCACTAGTCAGAAAGATCCAAATGGAAATGTGAGATGTGTGAACTGGAGGGGATGCAAGTGTGTCTCCAAGTATGAGAAATGATCTTAGACTTTGTAGATTTTTTTAGATCTCCAATCCCCAGCACTTTATAGGCATATGACTGGCTTCTGCCAGAAAAATGCTAAAACTGCCAACTGGGGAGGGTCAAGTAGGCAATTTTTGTAGTGTACTGCTTGCTCAGTGTTGTAACACATAGTCCAGTGAAACTCAGGATCTGCTGTTCAGGATGTTGGTAATGAAAATTTAAGTAACTTTTTCACTGCCTGCTAGTAGGGGCAGAGTAACAACTTCTAGTGATGATGTGTCAACCTATTCATCCTGGTTGACTCCTGTAAACTAGCAAGAGAAACACTTAGGCTTTCAGGAGGCTTATCCTGAATCTGTAGAGGCTGATCTGTAGCACTGGTTATTGGTTGTGGGGTTTTTCTGGTCATTGTTATAATTCACTGATTTAGCTTCTTTGAACCATTAGAGAAGATAAAAAAGAAAATGCTAACTTTATTATAGAAACAAGATTATTGAATATGATCATGGAAACTCTGGAAGGACTAGAATAATGTAGATCAGAAAAGGTAAAGATATTAAGCTCTTCTTCTGACTCTTCCTTGTGATTGCAGTCATTAACTTACCTTGTAACACTTAAAAATAAATGTAGAAAGGTGTCTTGGTTTGAAACAGTTTGGAGAGGCAGAGACCTCAAACAGAAGTCTCCTCTCTCAGATTCAATACCTCTGGTTTCTCCAGTACAGAGAGAGAGATACCAAATATGCCCAGGTGTAAGTGAAAAAAAACCTCTGTACCAAGATGAATGCTAATAACAATACTGATAAAACTGAGTTAAACCAACTGATGAGGAGGAACTTCCCGAGCCCCACCCACCAGACCAAATCAAGATGGCAGCTGGTCTCCTCCACCTGGAAGAAAACCACAGCCACAGGACAGAGACAAGATGGCTGCCCTTCCATGTGGTTTGCCTCCCCATGCCTGGGAATCCTGTCAGGAAAGTTGGAGAGTCAGTGCTGGCAGGAAATGGCAGATAGTGGGATTTGACACTGGCAGACGCTTGTGTGGCACTGTAGTGAGGCTGCAGTGCTGGTACAGGCAGTTGGGGCAGGACTGCAGACCCCCCAGGTGACTGGAAGGACCAGCAAGACACCCGTTGGATCCACAACAAGACTTGGTAGTTACATTTTGATGTTTATTGGTTGAAGTGGTGGTTGCAGTCTGGATCGGTCAAGGTGATGGTAGAAGCCTCAAAACTCAGTTATACACACTCAGGTTCAGGTGGGAATGCCTCCAATACCTCCCCTGGAGCAGGGAGTTTTGCACTGGATGATGTAATACTGTGAGTGGGATACTAGGGAGTCTTTGACACTTTCTAAGATTTTGCAGCTGAGTCCATTATGGCTTGTCAACAAGAGATGAATACCTTCAGGCTTGGTGTGAATATTTGGGGGAGTTATCACAGCTGAGTAATCTGTGTAAGGAAAAAGAAACACTACCCCACCTCTTAGGGTTTGCTTCTTTCCTTATCTTGTTTAACACCCAGTTTGTAGGCTGAGGTGTTGGATGTGCATGTCTTCAGCCCCTGGCCTGGTTGGCCACTCTGGACGTTGTTAGCAAAGCACACTGCTGATTGAGCCATGAGCACCAATAGTCCAGTCTCTTACAGCACCTGGGCAGTCACTGCAGGTGGTCCAATGCTTGAGTGAGTGAATCACTAGCAGTTCAGTCTCTTTAAAGAAGGCAAAACACCGAAAAGGCACATTAGGAAAAAGAAAAAGTGGATACCAGAATTTTTGTGTAGTTCAGGACAAAAAGTATTTTAGCATTATGCAATAATTTGTCTTTTGGCTTATTAGCATTCTACTGAACTAAGTATAACATTGCATATATGTGCTGTTTCTAACACAGGGCTCTATTTATCGATATGGCTGTGACAACCCACATGTTCTTCCCTCCCCTGTTTCTTTGTGTTATATGTTAAATAGAAGTACATTAAGTGGGCTTTTCTCCTTCTGTGAGAGCTCTTTGGTATTTCTATCCCATGATGTTCTTTTGTCAGCATGTTCCTTTCAGCTTCTGATGGTTTTGCTGTCCCAGACAGTTTAAAAATTGTGGCAAAACTTTATGAATCTTTCTGTCTTGAGAGGTGTTAGCTGTGTATTGTCTTGCCTTTTATAGACTCCATGAAGAATGCATTCATGTGAGGAGAGATGTTTGAAAATAGGGGTGCTTGAAGTGTGCATTGCAGCATGCACAGGTCTCCTGTCATACTGTCAGTGTCAGGAAAAATACTCTAAACTCCATTGCTGCTAATGAGGAACAGAAGTCTTAGCAAGCAGGAGAGTTTGAACCCATCTTGTTGCAACTCAGTGTGAAAAATAACTTTATTCTTGTAGATCCACACTAATAACCACCTTCTCTGTTGAGCTCGCTAGCCTGACTTTCTAGGGTTTAGGGGTATTTTTTTAATTCGTTTGTTTTTTGCTCCATTGTTACAAGCTCTTCTTTATGGCTCTTTTGGTCCAGGTGCTATACATTACCTTCTATTACACCAAAATACCAACTAATTTGTTGCTAAGTATTTGCCTCTGTGAAGGGAATAGTGCAGTTCCATCAAGTGCACAGGAAGACTAGAAAATGAAGCCCCTGCTGACCACGGATGTGTTGGGGGTGTCTCAGCAATACTTCAATGCAACATCCTGGCAAGCTAATTATAGCAGCTGAAATGTTTCAGTGCATGGCATAGTAACAAGCAGTAACACCCGTCTGGCTGGACTGGTTGCACTGGCTGCAGCTAAGCCTTGCTGGTATTCGCTCTCTCATTCTGAATCCCTTGCCTGTGTTTAATCTGCTGTACTTTAAACACCTGTCTATCTGGAATGTGTGAAATGGCCCTACTACCCATGCGAAGCTATTTGCTCACCTGCTTTGCTTAGAGAGACAGCTTTCAAATAAACAGTGATACAATGTTAGAGAGAAAAGCATGTAAGCATGTCACAATAATAGAGCAGGATTGAGGCTGTAATTCATCAGACTAAATGCATTAGTATCAAGATGATGAGAAGAGAAAATGTGTTAGCAAAGTTGTGATCATTGTTGCTGACAAGCTAAGAATTGTACATAACCTGTTTCATTTACCATGTTGCCCTCTGTGTTTGCATCATTACCATTCTTGCTTCTTTTCAGACAATAAACTCTTTGTAGCCAGCAATTGTCATTGTTAGGTATTTGTATAGTGCCTGGCACAATCAGAACTAAACCTAAATTGAAGCTTTCTGTCATTGCAATGAAGAAACTTAAAATTTTAATTAAAGTCTACAGAACACAACAACATTTAAGGGTGAGGTATGGGCACCAAAATGACACCTAATGCTGTTTTCCATATAAGGTGGATAGCACTGCCATTACTAAACTTGCCTGATATGTCCCACTGTAAGATCTTGTCTTAAATTAATTGTAGTGTTCTGAAACATCATCTATTTGGATTCATATTTTCTGTGTTTATTGTTCAGTGTTCAGAACACTTCAGGCAAGATGAAGTATTCCAGACAAAACCAAGGCTGGATTAAAAAAAATATTTTGTGCATTTTAATATCTGCAGAACTTTTAGTTTAAATCTCTGGATCTCCCATGCTTTGAAATAGCAATTTGGAATTTAAAATTTTGTCCGAGCTTGATTGCACAGTAGTTGTTTGAAAAGCTTCAAGTGAAATATACTCAGCAATACCTGCTAGACCTTCTTAACTTCCTGAAGGTTCCCTCCCCACTGAGCATGCTAAACTGAATTTCTCTGTATTTGTATCCCTAGTGTACTCCTTTTCTCCTGTGTTCTCAGTGACCTGGTCCTTGATGGTTTGGGGACTTGTCTGACTTCAGTACAGAAGGAGTGGGAATTCTGCCACGGTGTGGAGAACAGCTAGGACAAGGAGGCTGTGAAATTTGTGCCTGAACATAATTTGGGAGAAGACACTGAGAACCATTCAGATGAAAGAACAGTTAGCAAAAGGAGTGGACTAGGGAGGGGAATAGAACTAGAACCACTTGGATAATAGGATATGTGAGGAATTAAGAATGGAAGTGTGGAAAAACAGATCAAGTAACTACTCCTGTGGAAAGTTTCAGGCCTGAAATGGTGTGTCTCATAGGCCAGAACTAGTAGGGAGGACAGTGCTGCAAATCTGTTAGAACAAAACTGTACTGAGAAAAACAAGGAGAATGACACCTGACATGCAGAAGCTGGAACTGACTAGGTGAGAATAGTGACACACAGGTGAGAAGAAAGAATGAGAAAAGACTAGAGCTGAGAAGAGATGAGATGAAAGTGGATGGCTGCTTTTGGAGAAGTGGGCAAAAGCCAAGTGTGTTACTGCTAGAATTTAATTCTGTCCAGAACTTGATGTAGGAATTAAGGATTTCTGAACTTACAAAATGCTTAGGTGCTTGTACTACTAAACCACAAAAGGAGTGACAGCCTACTTCAGTTGCAATGTTGGTTCACGTTCTGGAGTTCAGTGAGAGGATATGAGGTCTGTAATCCTGAACAAGTCCATTTTAAGTATGAGTGTAGTTATTTAATGAAGCTGGTTTGTACTCGTTCAAGTACAAATTCTAGTAGAAGAGCATTGTTGAGCTATGCTGAAGTTACACCTTTAAGTGACTTAATAACAATCACCTCTGAGATCTGGAGCAGGTGCAGGGCTAGTTGTTAGACTCTTCTGTCTGTGTCCGATGTTTCATTGGCTATATGCCTTTCAGTTGCCACCAAAGTGAGGAGGGCCAACATAGGTAAGTTTTGTTTGCTGTTTGATCCTAGTCTTGGTGCAGAACTGGGTGTTTTCACTGCTAAAAAGTAACACGTGATCATGTAATTAAAGGGAGTCATAAACTTAATTCTGGCAGGGCTTGACTGGGAGGCCTTTACAAAGTTAGCTTTTCAATGTTTGTAGTGTTTTGTGACCTTCATTTTTTTTTTTCCCAAGTGTAAACCATTACACTGCTGTAGTAGATCCATTGTGTTGTGTATTTAGGCTTTCTTCAATATATTAACAGATAGCATCTGCCTGCAGTTTGGTCTTTCAAGAAGATAAGCAACTCAAGAAGAATGCTCAGAGAAAGAAACAGATACATATTATACGCTTAAAAACTCACAGATAACTTCTTTAGAGCTTGATCTAGCAAACATACACCTAATATGATTTCAGTATGTTTACTTGTGTGAACAGTTTGCAGGTGGTTGTGTGGGAAGCTTCTTTTGTGTGGTTTTGAATTTTATATCCAAGGTACATATGCTTTTGTGTTGTGCCTGTATGTATGTATGTATAGGGAGGGGTAGGGAGAGGACAGGTGCATGTTGTTGGCTTAGTTACACAGCTCATGATGACTGGAGAATTAGTCTGGTCTCTGCTCAATGTAGTATGAGCTTCTAGCTTTTGATTAGTGCACGTGGATTTAATTTTTTCACATGGCAGGAACATGATGTTGCTTTCTTACTTTGGGATTTTTCTCCCCTCTTTGTTCTTCTGTGAATGGAAGGGTTGAATTTTCATGCTAGCATTTGAATTCATTTCAAGCACAGTGTCTGTTGGTGTCATCTCTTCCACTGCTTTATGCAACTAGCACAGGTTTTTTGCGTCTGAAAATTTCCCTTTTCTAGCAGTTTCACTTTTTTAGTAAATGCTCTATCCCATTTACATAGTGATGCCTTTTGCTCTTTTCTTGGCTTTTAATTGTTTCTGATAGTTTGTTTGGGTTTGTTTTTGTTTTGTTTTTTTTGCCTCTTTAGTTAACAAACCTGAACTTGGCAAGTGGAGCTATAAGCAAGGGGAATGCAGCTGCCCCACAGAGCTACCGGTCACCACTCAACAAAAGAGGGTCACTGTGGGCTGTTCAGTCAGACACTCATAGAGCTGACAAAAGATCTGTCTCTTCAGCAGTCAGGTAAGTTAAAATTGCTGCTCTAGCTTTTGGAAGAAGAATGCAATGCACTCAGGAGCTCATTTGTAATTTGTGTTTGGCTTCTTGCTTAGATGCTGCAGTGTGTCCAGAGAAGAACAGTGGAGCTGGTGAAGGGTCTAGAGTACAAGTTTGAGGAGTGGCTGAGGGAGATGGGGTTGTTTAGCCTGGAGAAAAGGAGTCTTGGGGGCAACACAATATTGCTCTGTACAGCTGCCTGCAAGGAGGTTGTAGCAAGGTCTCTTCTCCCAAATAACAAACAATAGGACAAGAAGAATGGCTTCAAGTTTCACCAGGAGAAGTTTGGATTAGATACTAGAAAAAATTTCTTCACCAAAAAGGTTGTCAAACATTGGAATGGGCTGCCCAGGAGATGGTGGAACCACTTGGAAGTGTTTAAAAAATGTGTAGATGTGGCACTTAGGGACATGGTTTAGTGGTGGACTTGGTAGTGTTACGGTTAACAGTTGGATTTGAGGATCTTAAAGGTATTTTCCAGCATAAACAGTTCCATGACTCTATCTAAGAGCTTAGTAATCGTTCTTCTCAGATCTGGAAACTAGGCCTATGATAATAGTTATGTTCCCAAAGCTGTCAGGTGAAATAAGGACCTGGATGAACATGTAGGCTGAGAGGGAAATGTCTATCTTTGACTTCTCTGCATCTGTAAGTTCAAGTTTGCTAGTGTTGAGACATATATGCAGAATGCTGCAAAAATCTCCACTATGTCCTCATCTTCATGCTTTTTCTGTGAATATCAAGTTTAGATTGCTCAAAGATAGAACAGCATAGATAGAGCAGTGTTTATTAGATTTTCTTTTCCAGATGGCTTCTTTATGCTCCATATGAATTTTGGACGTTGGAATTTATATTTATAGCTAGTATGCTCATGGGAATCAGGGCAGAGGACTGTGGTTCTGCTGTAAAACCATTCGTCCTGGGATTGAAAGAGTAGCAAGATTGACTCACAGGAGTCTAGATCTTGTAGACTAGGAGCAAGTCAAGCTTGCTGTGATAACTAGGCTGAATACAAGCCCGGAACTGCTGGAGATTTGAGTTCTTCCTTTACCACTCCAGTAAATATTATTTATTCCTTTACCTAAGCTTTCATTTTTGTCTTTTAAAACAGAATAATGAAGCAGAGCTTCTCCAGCACATGAGTTTAGGACTGGAAAGCACCGTACACATGAAAACACTGGTTCTTGTCATTGGCATCTGAATGCTGCTGAAAAATGGAGGGAGGTGAGAGAGGGAGACACACAGTGCAGCAGGCATGTGACCAGAGTGGTCATCCTTTCCCACAAGGGTCTTTCAGTAGGAGAATTGTAATGGGATTTGGAAAGCTCAAGTAAAATTGTTCTTATTCCATCAGTCACTGCTTTTCACCCTGCCTAAAGAAGAAGAATGTGAGAAATGAATTCCTGGCCTGTTTCTGTTCCAGGACAATGTTTGCCTCTGGGATTTAAAGTTATTGAGAGAGGTGGTAGTGATTCTGCTCTTGGAGCCCAGCCAGGCAAGCTATTACCTAATCCAAATAAAGAACTTATCCAATAGGTGTAAACTGCGTTTTCTTCTTACACGGCTTGGGAGAGCAGCAGCATGCAGGCTGTCCTAGAGCTTCCGTTCTTTTTCTTGACTCTGCTTGCACCTTTTCATGGACTCACAGATATAACTGCAAACTCCACCATTTAATGCCCAGAACTCTGCTCTGAATGACTTTCAGGGCTGTGCCTCATCTAGCATTGTGTGCATAGTTTAATGCTTGTAGTTAAAATTTCTGTTTTATTTTCTACAACAATCTGAAAATGCTTCAGAATTTTCCTGTCACAACAGATAAAAGATTCCATCTTCAAACCTTTTATGAATCATTTAGTCTTTCAGTATTTCAGTTGCTCTGGTTTTTGTCCTCAGAGAAAGTGACAGAAAGATGTCTTAGGACTCTTTATTGAGTTATTTTATCTTTATGGATGCTTTTATTGAATGGCCAGAATACTGGGAGTTTTTTGTAAATCTGGAAATGAAAAAAAAAAAAGGGATTCTTGAGGCAGTGCTGGATTACTTGGTCTGTGAACTTTTATTTTATGAGAGAATTCCAAAAAGAATATCAAGGTCGTGAAATATGGAGATTGCTATCTTGTATTGTAAATGCCTTTTTTGCTACTTGATTAGTTACATTGGAGCAAGCAGTTCATGGAGGGTCATCTGATGGGTGTCAGCCTGTGCTCAGTGCTGGATAACTGAAGAAAAGCTTTCTGTTTTGTTCCATTAAGGTTCTGGTCTATCACTTGCAGAATTCAGCAAGGATGAAAATGTTTTGTAAATGGTTCTCTTATCTGGCTTGCAGTTGGCTCCAGTTCAAATATCTGCCTCTGAAATGCAGTCCCTACAGTTTTTGTATGACTCTGTGGTAAATCTAAGCCATTTTAGTGCTGCTGAGGTTTGTTTGAAAATTTTGGTCTGATGTTTGCAATCTATAGGAGTTGGACTATTCTTGTTGACAAATCTTTCTCGCCTTTAATACCCACTCTCTGAGTACTGACTTACTAAGTGTTTCTCAGAAGGACTCCTTCTTTTGTTGAATTCTTTTGGCTGTATGAGGTGAGGTGCCAAATTAGTAGTCCTATTGCCAAAAGGCAAAGGACATCTTGGGTTTGTAATATGGAGACACAGAACAGTTCTGAATATGTTAAAATGTTATTTTATAAATCTACACTGCTGTGCATTTTGAGATTTTTTTGTCACTTTCTATAAGCATTGGTGCTATTCCCACTCAAATGATGGCTTAGTCTTTTGCTGCACCTCAAACAAAGAAGCCTGCAGAGCTCTACAACAGGTGAGATGTTCCAAGTTGTATGTGGGCTTACTTTTGACTACTGTAACATGGCTGTCAGCATCTGCCACATTTACTGCAGACCTGCCTTTGTTGCCCTCTGTACCTCATTGAATTTATGTCAAATCTGTTTTCTCCCACTCTAATCATAGTCCTGTCTCAGTGCCCTATTTCAGTTCTGTCTCGATTGAGTTCTCACTCAATTATTTGGGTAGGGTTGTCACCCCCTCACATTGTGCTGTAAAGGCACTAAACGTGATTACATGTTTTGCAGTAGAATTATTTAAGGTTGCCATATATTATTTTTATCACAATTTTAATAATGTAATCTAAGGACCACAAATATGGAAGTAATTCCTCATTATCCAGTGAAACTACCAGTCACTGAAGCCAAGACTGTACTAGAACTGCTCTTGATAAAACATTATCTTGAATGCATAATAAAGGTAAAAAATCAACTGTTTAAAGAGTGAAGCTTGTTGATTCAGAACATAAACTAAAGTACCTGTTGGCAAAGTGCTGCATAACCCCTAGTAATGGGGACAGAGGTTACTTGAAGCTTCTGGCACTGGAATTTGCAGCTGCTATGCCACTTGTTTTTTGAAAAAGACAGTGGATTTCTCCTCCAAGAATTACTTCATTTACTGCTATGGGTACATGTACGACACGTTCTAGGTTTCAGATGTTCTGTTCTGATCATACTAAATATATATCCTTTGGACTTGTGAGGAAGAGTCCCAGATGTCTTTTGAGAGTTTTTTCTGCAATGGTGTATTTGGCTTCTCTAGTTTCATTGAATCTTTGAGTTTTGCCTGAAAGACCCCAGACAGCAATCACAGGCTAATTGTGTTATATATGTGTTGCCTTGTAGTTCTGGGTTGATAATGACTTTTATTCTCTTCCAAATCATTTGTTTTGAGCTCCCTGCAGTTTCTTGCAAAGTCGAGGCTGCCTGACTGTTGTCCTGTGCTGCATTTGCCAAGTGTTCACAGCCTGTTTGTTTGCACAGCATCTAGGTGTAAGGTAACTTGGAGGCTGTGCTGCAGGGATGCCTCTGGAGGAAATGAAGGGGGAAAGCAGCAAGCACTGAGGAATACACAGTAAGCCCTCAGTTCAGTTTGAGCGAACTGCGTTGACTGTAACACCTCCCTGGCTAAGCAGTACAGAAGTGCCAGAGCAGCAGCAGCCCAACAGCACTGAGTCCAGCCCTCTGCTAGCATAGCCACGTGTCTGTTCCTGTCTCCCCATAGTGCTTGTTCTCTTCCCTTTTTGCTTACCTTAATACCTAAAGTAATTCAATTTCTTTATTTGCGGCAGAGGAGTATTTGAGGGTGGGTACAGTGATTTTTCTGTGACCTCTGTCTGCATCACCTCTGCAGCTCTGTCATGATGACACTGCCTGCGGTCCTTGAGAGGCAGCACTTCTGAGAGCTCTGAATTTGGAGTTTTCTGTTATTACCTTCTGCTCAAAGGAGGTTTGAGGAGGGCAGGCAAAAAATAGAATTACTGCCTGTATGTTCTTGCAACTCATCCTGTTTCTAGTTTGTGCATGTTCTTCCTCTACTCATGCAACCACGAATATTTGTGCCTGTAACAGCCTTCTCCTTCCGCAACAACCTCTTATCTTTTTTTTTTTATTTTATTTCCACACACATATTC
Source organism: Manacus candei (assembly GCF_025592945.1). NCBI lineage: Eukaryota > Metazoa > Chordata > Aves > Passeriformes > Pipridae > Manacus > Manacus candei. The sequence continues at coordinate 10,496,417 of NW_026138115.1, read as the reverse complement.
CAGGGTCACCAGTGACAACTTGTTAACTGTGGAAGTGAATTGACTGACTTAAACTTTAGAAATACATGACTTGCCTTGTATTTTTTTTTCTATATATATTTTGGTCACACTAAGGAAACTTGTGATGTCAGGGCCAATTGCTCTCCATCCTGCTTGGAAATCGCCCTGAGCCTCAGCACCACGGATTGGCACAGTCCTGCAGGATCCCTGCTTCCCACAGCTAGGCCTTGGCTCTGACTGTCTGGAGCCTCCAGGAGAGGAAAGGCAGAAAGCTCGTGACTTGCCCAGACAGTCTGAGGCCTGGCCCTGCAGCCTCAGCTCCCCAGACACGTTGAGTCGGACTTGGCTGGCAGCCGCTGCACTGTTACTTTTCCGAAGTAATAAGTGAGATTAATCACAGGACCCTTTCCAGCAGCAAAAGGGGGTTTGTGCTGCCTGGAGGGAGACTATAGGAGCCAGTGCTGGGGCTGTGAGCCGGAGGCGAGAACTGGGGCCTCGCAGCAGGGCAGAACAGGGCACCAGTGGAGTTGTGTGAGTGTGGACTCTGCTCAGCTGCTTCTGGGAGGCTTTGCTGGAGCTGTAGCCTGGTGCCTCCCTTGGATGGGCTGTGGCTGAGCACAGAGGCCACAGTGTCTGCATTACCTGTATCTGCTGGCCTCGGACAATTACGATTTTTGCAAATAAAAATTTGAGGGGGGACAGGTTTCTTTTTGACTACATGACTTCCTTTCAGAGAAGAGATGAGGATCTTTCCTACTGTTCCAAGCAAACAGCCCATATTGACAGGTGGATGGGAGTGATGGGGGTCTTGTGCCTTCCCCCAAGCCAGTACTGCATAATGTTTTTGGGTTTTCTCATTACAACTGCCTCCACAAATTGACCTTATTCTAATGTAAACATAGGATTTGCCATCCTGGACTAGGCTACTAGTCCCTCTAGTTCTCATATCCTGTGCTTCAGAGCAACTATCACCAGCATCTTCAGTAGAAGTTCAGAGAGCGTTCTGATGGGCAGCAGGGAAATTCCCTGTCTGGAGGAAAACTTGATTTTGCCCTCCAACGGCTAGCAGCTGGCTTGTAGTTCTCACAATACTTTGTTCTATGTAGTCTGGTGTGGATATTGTTGTTAATCATATATTTTTACTTTCTGCAAAAAATATAGTCCTGTTAAGCTGTAGCAGTGAGTTCCACAGGTGAATTTCATATTATACAAAAGTTTCCATTTTTAATTTTTCTCCAAAATTTGCTGAAAGTCTCTGTACCTATAATAAGATTACATGAAGGCAAACAGAAATGCTTGATTTATTTTCTGCACTATTTATCCTGTATCTTTCTATCATCTCCCTTCTTGTTTGTCTCTCCTAAACTAAACAGTCCCATTCTTTTCAAATTCTAAATGGAAATTTTCCCGACTCTCTAGTAATTGTCTACCTATCTTTATAGAGATGACAAGAAACGAAAATAGTACATCAAGTAGGAGTAAAACATTAATTTCATGTAAGTAACACTAGTGTATCTTTATTTTCTAACTCAACTTACATATACCAATATCTTGTTGGCTTCTGCCCATGCTAAACACTGAAATTTTTATTAATATGCACTTGTTTCTCTTTGATTATTGCAGTAAATGTCAAACTGAGCAACAGGTATAGGCAGTTCATTTTTGCAGTTGTTTTTTTTCTTTTTCTTTTTTTCCATTTCTTCAGTAGTGAACTCTCCTTTTCCTGCTTCCAGCTGCCACGGGTGGATTTTGTTGACTGTGATGAGTTACTTGCAGTTTTCTGTTCTATTAAATACCTAATTCAATATAGAACAAGTTGAAATTTTTTAGTGTCTTGCACTACTTGACTCATAATCTCCTCCTGTTATCCCTGATTTCGAATGTCTCTGAAATATGCTGTGTAGGTTCTAGGTATTTCATGTTGCAAAGTGACCAGCAGATCTGCTTTTCCTCTGCATTTATTTAAACCTCCAATTCACCATTAAAATAGTTGTTTTCCAGAGTGGTATTCAGAGGGTTAATGTGCCTGTAGCTCTTGTGGGGGAGATCTACTCCGCTGCTTATGGCCTTCTAGGAATGAGGGGACCCTGTAGTCTGGTGCTCTGTGGGAGTGGCTCTGGCTTCAGCAGCCTCCCTCTCTAGAGGAGTTCTGAAAGGGTTACAAGGGAGCCTTGGCTGTTTCTTTGAGCTATTTGGAAAGGACGGGCCTCAGACAGCTTGGCAGGAACCTGGGGCCCTGTTTTTTCCAGCCCAGCCCTTCCTTCTGCACAGAGCAGGGAATCCCACGAATGTCTGGTTTTTCCCCCTTTTTAAAATCTTTTTCTAATAATATTTTTATCCATCTGTGACTCTTCCCCACACAAGGATCTCAAGCTTTATCCATTGATTGGCCTTACAGGTAGTGAGGTGTAAATGAAAGCTGTGCTACCATGCCATAGCTGTTGGAATTAGTTCACATTGTGCAGCTGAGAAGGGCATTGGGAAGGTTCCCAGAAGAGTGTCCTTTCTGGCATTGATCTTAGGGCAGGTCCATCTGGCCTAAGAACAGAGGGATGGAATGGGCCCATCTTTGAACTGTGCTATTCCCATGGGTCACACTTTGAAATCTCAGAGCTGCATGTTCCGTATCCTCCCTACCAGACATACAGAATGCTGCTTTGTAAAAATGGAAGTTCCCTTTGTAAGCCAGGCTTATGAAAGGCAAGATGGGGTTAGCAACTCTTCCTTCATTTGCCTCATGCTCTCCAGCACTGTACTGAAGTTGAACTTATTGTGAATATTTTGAAGGTTTGCAGGTCTGCCCTGTACCTTTTCACCTCAAGAAAATGGAGGTGTCTATAGGCTAGTGTTAAAGGGAAGTTTGATTACTAGTGAGAGCAAAGGTCTTAAACAGCTATGTTGAAGACATCAGTATTGTGCAGCCGAGAAAGAGAAAGTAGATCAGGATTATGTTGCTATCTCAGTAAGCCTGTCAGATGCTGTAAGTAGGGTGTGATCTGAGATCCATGTAGAAAGCCTGCCCAGAAGGCAGCCCTCATGTGGGGCAGTTCCTGGACAACCCTCTGAAGTCAGCAGCCAAAGGGCCTGGAATCAAGCTCAGCTGAGTTAAGAGTTTCAGTGACCAAGTACAAATGCCACAGCAGGAGGTAGCAAAAAGGGCCAAAGGGGTTTCCTTCCTGCTAGGATTTGTTTTGGAGCTACCTTCCACTGTACAATGGAGTTTCCACCACCAATGCACATTCGTATTTTCCATCCAGGCCGAGGTCATGCTTTAGCTTGACTTGCTCAGGATGAGCATGGCATTCTTTCTGGTGTTTTATACTGTGATATAAATGGGAATTCCCTGCAAAAGCACAAAAAAACCCCTTTCCTATCCCTGAAAGTATTAGTGGGCCTTTCCTGCGAAGATCCTGCTTTTACCTAATTTTCCCCAGCTTTCAGGCTGGTGAAGTTTTGTAGCTGACACCAGTTTCTGAATTGCATTCTGTTGGCTCCATGTCAGTCTGTTATTCTCCAGGGTTTCTCTGGGCTGCAGGTATCAAGCAGCAACTGTTTGTGAACCATGCAGGGATCCACTGTTTAACAAAAACCTCTTTTGAAAAAAGGGGAGGGGAAAATGTAAAAAAGTCGGGATTATTGCAGTTTCCCTATGTATTTGGTGACAGCTCTGCTTGGTGATCCTTTTTACTGTCTCATAGATGTATGTATATTGTGTAATCTGAAGATGGGTCAACCAGAACTCCACTGTGGAACACCAACTTTTTGTTTAGGGAATAGCGTGACTTATAATAATGAGTACTGTTTGTGGTTAGTAGTACTTTCTGAGTCTTTACCCAACACTGGATACTGTCAGCCATTGAGTAATTTGAGCAAAATGCTCTGAATAAGAGAACTTTGGTTGGTAATGAGCAAGAAAGCATTTTAGTCACTTAGAAAAGCTTGTTATTGGATTGTCCAGAACCAGTACCAATTACAAAGATTTTGAAGTGCACTGTTAAAGCTAGGCTATGCAATGTCAGGATGGAATACCAAGAATCTTTTATCAAAAGCAGGAAAGTTATTTCTAGGATTTCATTCTGTAATAGTAGGTGAAAGATATCTTCTTTAAAAAAAAAAAGGGAGGGGAGAAGGAGCAAAAAAAAAGTAGATAGTGCTTAATGATGCCAGTTTCCAGACATGCTCCTATTGCACACATTGCATTTTTATTAACATTTCTTATCCAAGTACTGTTCACAGCAAACCAGGTGGGGGGCTACCAAACCAGCCTGGCTAATCCAAATCTACTTAAAACTGGCACTGAGACAACAACCTTTAGTAGAAGGAGTTTCAAAGTAAGAGAACGTTATCAAAGACATTTTTTGTGTTCCAGCTGCTGGGTGGTTGGGCACTGGAACAGGCTCCCCAGGGAAGTGGTCACAGCACCAAGCCTGCCAGAGTTCAAGAAGCGTTTGGACAACACTCTCAGGCACATGGTGTGACTCTTGGGACCGTCCTGTGCAGGGCCAGGAGTTGGTCTCGATGACCGTTCTGGGTCCCTTTCAACTCAGGACGTTATATGATTCTATATTGCTTGACTTCTTTGCTTGAATTTCTGACTGCATCTGGTTCAGTAAGTGTCTTTTACTACCCTTTCTGTCTTTCTGCAATCTGGCTTGTCGGATTTAACTGAAAAGTTAGTCAAAGAAGATCTGGCAGTGCTGTACATGCTATTGGCAGCTGTCTGTCAGAGGTGCTTAGCCTGGGCAAGAGTCATCCTTTGGAGCTAAAGGGCTATGACTTATGTGGTCCAAATCTTTTGTATGCGTAAAGAATTCTTTATTTGCTTATTGTTGGAAAAAAAAATTAGAATCTTCTCTGTGAAGAGTGTAGCCAAGCTGGGCCATGAATGTCTTCAGTGTTGAAAATATGAGATTTCTTCAAAATTCAGCTCAGAAAACTTTCATGTTTGGTAGAGCATGTGAAAAAGAGGAGGAAACCTCAAGTCTTGGACCATCTATTTCTTTTTCGATATCGGGATAAAGGTGCTGATGAGTAAAATGAAGATAAGCTGACACCTCTTAGCATTTTGAAAAGTTGGAGATGCTGAGACTTGAAAATGAGTAAGTTTAGGAATTTTGTTTCTTGCTACTGGTACTTAGATCAGAAAAACTTTTCAGTCATATTCTGAATTTGAAATGAGAATTTTTCGTTACTCATTAAAGACAACATACTCCTTAGTGTAGCGACTTCTACCTCCCATGACTGTTTCTTAAAAAATCCCAAACTGTGGTGTTAGAAAAAGCTTGAAATAACTTGTTAGAAAGTGTTCTGTTCAATAAATTTCTCATCTTGGCTCCACTAGACTCTTGGGTGTAAGATTCTTTGACAGTCTCCTGATGCTAAAGATTTATTTCTCTGTAAATATCTCCTGGTGGATGATAATTTGAACAACAATGAAAGGCTTTCCAATTCAGGCAGTCAACATGGCAGAGAACACAGTCTCATCTTTTGTGAAGAAATCAACAAAGAAAACAATGTTTGTGGAACGTCTAAGCACAGGCTCTTGAAATTCTCAGCCCCAGAAGTGATTCTTCATGGACTTCTCTGCTTTTAAAATGTGATGCCTTGATAAACACATCTCTTTCCAATAAAGAACTTCATATGATATATCCAGAATATTTTCCAAGAGAATGAGATTTTGTTTTCTACTGACAGTGATCCCACTAGCCTTCTGTTTTCAAAATTCCTTACTGAAAAATTAAGGAAGCTTAGAGTTATCCCTTATGAACAGTTCCAAAAAAGGATTTCTATAAAGATTTTTTGGAAAAGCTACCTTTCATAGAGTTTGGTTTTGAATATTGACAAGTTGCTTATCGTTCTTCAAAGTTGAAAAGCCTCAAGAAGGAGCTGTGTTTAATGTAGAATTAGTTTCATTAAAAACCCACAGAAATAATAACTTCATCTGTTATCCAAGTTCACAAATATTTTATTTTTTATTTTTATTTATATAAATATACACATATAATACATTTTAAAGTATTAAATAAAATAATAAGTACTAGTAAAATAATTTTGAAAACCCAGTTTTACTAATTGGATTATTCTGGTATATTTCAAGAAACTTGGATCCAATACATTTTTACCCATTTAAATATTTTGTTTTTCTGTTCAGGACATTGTTTGCGTAACTGATTTTGTTTTTTTCAAAGGTCAGAGTCATGTTTTCATTTGTTTCTGAAATTTCACTTTCCTGCTGCTGGTAGTAACCCGAATGATTTAAATATGAAAGTATCCTATACTATCTGTGTAAAAAGAACAAAATTTATGCACCAATTTCTAGGTTGTTTTGAGGTGCAAGAGACAGAATGTGATTTATGTAGTGCAATGGTTTTCTTTATTGATATTTTCTAAATAGGAAAGGAAAAGTTAACATATTAGGATTTCTAAAGCATTGCAGAACCTGAATATGAGTGCAGCAAACATTGTGTTGCTGAGAAGCATTTCTGTGAAAGGGAAAAGAAACGTGGTGCTGGATATTTTGCTGTTTGCATGTCTCCCTCTGAAATTATCTAAATTCTTGATATCATGTAACTTCAGTTGTGAATTGTCCTGATTGTTGCTACAAAATGCACAGTTGTCTGGGTATTGTTTGTCAAAATCTCACTCTGGTCTTTATGGTGTGTATTGTCAGGTAGCAAAACTAGGTAACAACTACTCTTGTCATTTAGTTTCAGGTTTTTTCTAACACTATTACTTTTATGTGAGAACTTGCTTACTGTCTTATACTCCAGCTAGTCTCAAGAGCCTTAAATACAGTACACAACATAAAGGTTAACCTCTTAGCAAATGTTACTTGAGCCTTCTGGAGGTCATGTTTGGATCCTATTTTCTGTACTACAGATCAATTTTTCTGTGAAATGTACCAGTTGTGGCCTTTGAGAAAAGTCTACTCTATTTAGAACATTTGCTAAAACATGAAAGGCATCAAGTATAAAGAAACAGTGTATAATGTAGATTTCTCGGTGGACACTGTTGTTATTGTCCTCTCTTGATGTGCCTTATCTATGCTAGGAGGGGAGTCTTGAAAGTACATTATTCCACAAGTGGCTGGAACATTTTAGTCTGTCCTTTTAAGGGTTTAGCATCTGCATCTTTGATGTGCTCAGGCTCAGAATTACATGCAATCACTTGATGAAATTCCTGAGGTAGTGATTCCATGGTTCCCATCTGTGTTCCTGAGTCTGGGAGTTTCTGACTATTTATACAATTTTCTCTGTACTCATAGGAAACAATTCCATTTTGGCTTCAGAAAAAGGGATTGGGTTGGACTGGAATATAGGATTGCGTAACTTTTTTTCATGTTTAACCACAAATTCCTGTGAAAGCTATTGCACTTCCTCTGAAGATACCTACTCTTGGCTTTTGGTTTCTGGAGTCAGTAGAAATATTCAACACCCATATACAGTCCAAAAGACCTAGCAATTGAAAGGCTTATCCAAAATCAGTCATTAATGAATCCAGCAAAGTTGAATCCCTAAGGAAACAGCACCATCCCTGCATTCATATTCTTCTCAAACCTCAAGGAGAAAAGATGGATATCGTATGCAGTTGGGATGACCATCCAGGCTGGCACAACTGCATCATAGACTCTTCTGTCCATACTGGAGGAGGAAATGTGACAGATATGGGTGCCTGTTCAAATGGAGAGAATCTAAAAGCTTTTTCTAGGTGCTGCAAATAAAACTAGTGCTTATAGTCTCTACCTCCTAGCCTGCAGTTGTAGGCAGATAGAAATGTCATGTAAAAGACTTCAGGCACTGGGTGATCCAAGTAAGTTTTGTGCAACTTGAACATCTTCTGCAGACAAGGTCTGACAGAGAGGGATCTTTTAACAAATACTAGACAAGTCTGGGAACTGCCTTTTAGAGTGTGCTATCTCATCTCTTGATACTATAAAATATAATTATGGGAACATCCTTTTACTCATCTTCCTCTAATGACAGACTTTGTCTGTCATCAGATTTATCAGTTTCCTGAAGAAAGATTTTATTGACTCAGTTTACTGCGGTCACACAAACTTTGTGTTCTCTGTGTTTAATTGTGTTCTGTCAGCTGGTCTGCTTGGTCAGCACGTGTGTTTCTGCCCGCTGGGGAAAGAGGAGAGAACTGAGTGATTTGGGACTCTCCCATGATTTTCCACTGCACCACCTGCCTCGGAAGTGCCTGCAGAACTGCCAAACATGCTGAAGTGGTTAAGTGTACCAGCTCCTAAAGAAGCTGAAGGGGAGGAGTGATTCTTGCCTGATGGGTGTTCAAAGGGAGCTGAGACTTTGATGTTCTGTTTTAGCAGCTGCCAGGTATTGCTGCCTTCAGCCCTGTGCAGCACTTGTGCCCCCAGCCTTCATGCAGTGTATTCTTCTTTACACTGCCAGAATGGAGAGAAGGAAATAAAATAAATTTAATTAAGCCAAGAACTTGGGCATTAGCAATAGTGTTGTTTTGTTATATTTTACACTTTGAGTTGTAGTGCCTTGTGCCACGTGTCAGTGAAGCACCTTGCACTTGCTTGGGCCTATTAGAATAATGAATTTATTTCACTTCAGTTTTCTTTGCCTTTCTCATTGCTGCTTTCTTACCTCTTCTACTTTGTCTGCTTCCCAAATAATCATAGTAATTTTGATCTTTTGTTCTGTAATGCCCACATAAAATGGGCAGAGATTCACATCTGTGGTGTCCCAGAACTCCTTGCTGAGTCTAGAGGGACTAGATCATCTTTCCAATGGGGATTGAGAGAGACAGAGAAATGTGGCTAAACTAAGGCTTCATATAAAGTCTCTGTTAAAGCAGGGACAGACCCCACTCTGCTATATCTCATGGAGGCAGAAAGCTGGGAACTTCCCCTTTATTCCCTTAACTCTTCTCTGCCAGAAATAAGATGGTGTAACTCAGTTTATTCCACTAATATTGAATTTCTTTATGATAATATGAACTCCTCTGTGATTTTTCTTGTTGAAACATTGGATTACAGGAAATGCTGGAAAGTGAGCTTTGTTTTCAGGTGCAGAGGTAGTTAGATCCCCATAGTAGGAGTGCAACAGGGACTATATCTGTATAGCTTAAAACAAAAGACCAGCCAAAATCATTGTAATCTGGAATGGTCTTTTCTGGCAAGGCAGTATGCTTCTATGGTATTAATCCTTGGAGGACAAAGTGTCAAAAAATGGGGAGATTCTTGCTCTGCAGTACTAGCTTTTCCAGGTAAGGCTTTATAAAAATAGAAGTCTTTGCACTCTTTTCTTGTAGTTCTTTATAATCGAAATCTGGTATGTCACACCCATTTCTGGAAGCAATAGAGGCAGACAGATACATAGGAAGTCTTGGGAAGGAGTTGGCACCATTTATTTTCCTTTTTTGTAGCAGTGCTGACTATAGAATTTCTAAAATATTTTGTCTTTTCATATTAAAAATCTATAACATCTAAATCAAAATTAAACCTGCCATTCAGCTCTGAAGTTAATTTTTAGGCTAGATTTTAGCTATCATCAAAATACAGCATACTTGTTCTTTTCTGAAGAGTAGTTTTCTGCAAGTAGGGGATCTGTGGAAGATTCTTAGAAGGAACATTACAGACCTGAAAAACTTCTGACAGTTTTAGCTTGAGAAATGCATTGCTAGTAATTCATGCTACCTTGGTCAAAATAATGAGCACTTCCATAAAGTATCTGTTACCTCTAAGGAAGTTGGATGGAGTGAAAAATAGCACTTATCTTTTACAATACAAATACAAAGCTTTGTGACCATCAGTGAGGCTTGCAGGGATTTTAAGAAAATCAGCTAGCACCACAACCCTGGTATTGCTTTGGTGTCAGAGTGCCATGCTGCTCTTAGGATGGCTGAAAGTCTGTATATCATGTTTTTTCTGTAGTGTCTATCTGCGGTCTCTGTATAAGTAGCCTTTTTTTTTTTTTTTATTTCCTGCCATATATATGAGATAGGATGGTCTTGCCTATGTAGCATATACAGTTACTGGGTCAGCTTCTTCAATAGGTAACAACTCGTGCTATTATTGTCCTCTCTCAGTGTAGCTGAGCATATTCCATCAACACCCCCCAATTATACTTTATGTAATCGTTTTGTTATAGACTTTAGAAAGTGTGTGCTGACATAGACGCAGTCACTTCTTCCTCTTCTTTCTCTAACTCATTGTTAAATGTTCAGGGAGCCACAGCAGGTGAGTGGATCTTTTTACAGGAGGAGGAAGTAAAGGAATTTTTTTCTTAACTCCAGCATAACAGAACTGTAAAAGGAAACTGAGGAGGAAAAAATGCCAGTTTAAAAGGTAGATCACGCTCATTTACAGTCTATTTCATGTTATACATTGTTACCTTATAAATCCACTTGAGGCACAAGGAAAGCAGAAACTACCCATACATACAGAATTGAGTTTATAAAATGGGTAAGATAAGAATGCTAGAGGCACCTCCTTAGTCAGCATATAAGTGCTGTTGGGTCCAAGGGATTGTGTAAGTCTTATCTTTTTATCAGGAAACTAGTTTAGCTTCATTACATTGGAGCTAGGTTTATAAATTTCAGTTGTGTAAGGGAAGAGGTCTCTTGAAGACCTTTACTTTGCCCTTTTGTCAGTGCTTGGGGAATTATTCAAAAACAAGAGACTGTTAACCACAAGCATACAGCCTCACAGCTAGGACCCAAAGAAGTGACCTTCAGTTCTTGTTTTGTATTTTTGTCTTGTTTAACATCTAGTCTAGATTTTATACAGCTTTAATTGTGTTATTGAATGGTAATGCAGCAGATGCATCTTATTGGTGTCATGCTGCTACTCTACCTCCTTTACCTGGAACATTTATCTTAATATGACTCTCAGATGACTCTTTCCACAATCTGTGATTAAGTCAATTTGTAGATGCTTTCTCTGGAAGTGCTGAACAGATTCTAGCCTTTCCTTTATATATTATAAATGTAGAGCTGTTGCTTCCTTTATGAAGTTCTGTTATCTGGGGCTTGAAATGTACAGACAAGGTGTCAGGGAACTGTATATTCAGCATGCATTGTTCCTGCAGACAGACCATCTAAGCTGCCAGATTTATCAAGTCTTCTCTGAGGCTCTCATAAGAGGGTCTTCATCTACCACATACAAAGGTGATAGGTCTACTGAATGTCAAGCAAAGTTGGTTGCTTTCTTGAATTTCAGTGCAAATTTTTTGTAATCTAGAGGCTTGACACGTTCTTTAGAGGTTTCTCTGCGTACTCATATTTAATGTTTAGACAACGAACACCCAGAGTTAGGTGCATGAAATGTCTCTACTGTGTGGTCATATGGAACTAAAAAATTCATTTGGGCCTCCAGTGGAGACCTGGACAGCACAACCCTGTGGGTGTCCTTAAGGCCCTGTGGTGTCTTTTGGGAGGCTGATGGTGGCAGGGATATCTAGCTCTGGGCAGGGGCAGTGCTTTAAGTACTATCTCCCATCTCATGAATCCTAACCCTGCAAAACTCAACAGCCTGTTTTTTGTTTGTTTGTTTATTCTTCTCAAGTGCTCTAGATTTCACCAGTTTAGCCCAATTGTAACTTTCCACTTGCCTCTCGGGACTTGGAGAAGGAGCCTGAGTTGCTTTCTTTATTCCCCATTTTCTTATTCATTGGGATCTTGCAGCTGCTGCTTGAGCACAGATAGCAAGGAGCACCACACTCTGGGAAAGCCTGTGCTGGAGGAAACTTAATGGAAAATATGAAAGAGAAAAAATGTGTTTGATGGACTTTTAATATAAAAAGGGTGAAAAAAAAGAAAAGGAGGAGGGGGAGATTTATTCACTGTAATAGGAACCAAATGTTGTCTGGGACAGCAGCTATGCTCTCACTCTTTCCCTGTAAACTTTGTGAGTGGCTTTTCAAAGGAGTCATTACAGGGTGCGGGGCTAATTTAGTGGTCCTGAATTAACCCCTGCCTCTCTAGGCAGAGGTAAGGAATATGGGTTTGCAGGAGAGATTAATGATTTTAATTACGGACCTGATCATGAGCATATTCTAGACAGATAGCAGTGACCATTTACTGTTTTTATCCTCATGTGCTACTGCTGCTATCCACCCATAAAAAGCAAAGTCTGCTTGCATAAAGCACTAAAAAAGGTATTAAGTCTAGAAATAAATAAGCACATAAGTCTGTTCCAGTTTGGTTTTTAATATACTTGTCTACAGTGAAAAAGTAGGAGAACATAATTACAAATCATGTTCATCAAGTTGATCTGCTTGATCCGTGTTAAAGTTTTACAGTGGAACCTCTTTAGTGAGGAATACCTTTCCCATCGCTAAGTGGTGCAATACTGCATCTAAGTTTCTGGTACTTTGAATTCTGTGGCGTGTGTATATTCACCCCAGAAGGTCTGCCTGGGCTAGGACAAGTGATCAAATTTAAGATGGCACTTAACACATGTTCTAAGTTGAATGACTTACCGTAGTCAAAAAGGATCTAGACAATCATCATATCATGGCTAGGCTTCATGAATGAAGATTTGGGAAAGGCTCTATCCACATTTGTTACAAGCACATTGGTGGCTGAAAAGGCCAATACGAGATAGACATGTCCGATTGCAAAAGGCACAGCAGAAAGACTCCTTAGGTGGTATATTCTGCAAGGCACGATTCTTTCTGTGTTGTCTTGTCTCCTCGAGAGTGATCCTGTGTGTGTTCTCAAGAGCATCAGCAGCGTTATAGATGGTGTGTCTCCAGGCCTCCTGATTTGAGGCCAGAGTAGACCAGTTATGGTGATCAATATGGCCAAGGCTGAGATGTTGTTTCAGGGAGTCCTTGTATCTCCTCTTCGGGGCTCCTCTCTTGCGGCAGCCAGTGGCAAGTTCACCATAAAGCAGGATCTTAGGGAGGTGGTGGTCCTTCATCCTGGAGACGTGCCCTGCCCAGCACAGCTGCGTTCTCAGCAACATGGCCTCAATACTTGTGACTACTGCTTGTTCTAGAACAGGTGTGTTGGTCATATAATCTGACCAGTGGATGTTTAGGATTGTACGGAGGCAGTGCTGATGGAAGCGTTCTAGGAGACGCAGGTGGTGGTGGTAGATGACCCATGATTTGGAACCATATAAAAAAGTAGACAGCACAATGGCTCTGTAAACACTGATCTTGGTACTTTTCTTCAAGTGTTTATTACGCCAAACTCTTTTATGGAGTTTTCCGAAGGCACTATATGCCTTTGCTAACCTGTTGTCTATCTCCCTGTTGATCTTACCATCCAAGGAGATGAGGCTACCAAGGTAATTAAACTGCTGGACTGATTTGAGCTCTGATTGGCCAATGGTGTTATGGGGATGATGGAAGACTTCTTGACGTGCAGGTTGATAGAGAACTTCTGTCTTCTTTAGGCTGACTTCCAGCCCAAAGAGCTCAGCAGCATCTGCAAAGCAGGATGTTAAACACTGCAGAGCTGCTTCTGTGTGGGCCACAAGGGCAGCGTCATCAGCATAAAGCAGCTCCCGGATAAGATGATTTACAGTGAGGTAAATTCATTGAGTCCACCTGCTTTGTCTGAACTTAATTAATTAATTAATACTTTAAGATTGGGAGTGGAGTGGTGTGTGCATGTCCGAGTTAAACAGGTAATCTTCCCCAAAACTTCCTTATGAGAGCAAAATGATACCAGATCTCTGTTTTAGTCTTGCTGTTAAAATATTTTGGCAGGCTCTGACTGTATTTGCAGGTGTGGAAATACATGCACCACAAGGAGATGAGTTGGATGCTTTTGCTCACATCTTTGTTTCTGAATAAAATGAAGTCAAAACCACCTTCTACTCAGTAAAGCTCACCCCTGTGTTTGCACTAATTGAAGGTAGAAAGGGTATGTGATTTTGTTTAGATCACTTGGCAGAGATATGCTCAGTTGCCTTCATTGCTTCTCCACTGACCTGATGAGCCACAGTAGGACGAAGACACTGAAGTTTGCAGCCAGCTGGCTGTTGTTTATCTTCTTGATTTAGCCTTTCTGCTAGTGAATTTCAAAGCTGCCATGTGTAAAGAGAAGAAAAAAAAATAAAATGTTTACCTGCCAAGTATTGCTCAAATTACAGAGACTGACAGTATTTTGTAACTGGCATGGTGCCAAGGATGGTGGGCCTGACAAAAATTGGCTCCAGTAAAGTGTAAATATTTCATTTAATTTGCTGAGACTGGCAAATTTAGTGCTTCTGAAAGTAAGAGGTTGATAATGCCAGCTAAATCCAGGAATGGTAGAGATAGGTTAGGTCTTGCCTGCAGAGGTTTTTCAGTGCTCTATAATTTCTCACCCTGCCCTTCCCCTGCTAGACTGTCACAAGGCTGTTTTGATGCACCTCATTTCTAACCTAGCACGTTAGACATGAACATTCATGACCTTGTCTGTATATGGAGACCTAAGATGTAAAATGCACTAAATTCCTGATCTGCATTGCCTTGGTTATAAGAAAATACTTCTGTTCCAAAACCCAGGGTTTTCAATGGCAGGAAAGCAGCAAGTAATTTTCAGAAGCCAGGGAGCAGGAAATAAATTATACAGCAACATATACCAGAAAGAAGGAAGCCCATGAACTTTGATAGTACTCGTAGAATAAAGTGAAGGAGCAAGAAGGCAGTGGGCTTTCCTTGTATAGCCATAGTGCATGCACATCTGGAATAATAAAGTGGAAAAACTTCACAGAAAAGCAATATGCAATCAAGACCAGAAGGGACTGAGCTGAGGAAAGAGAAAGGAGTTAAATGTGCCAAGGCTGACTGAGCTCAAAGGAGGCATAGCTCTGGTAGTGAAGGTTTAGTCCTGAAATAAGAGGAAGGTCACACAATGAAACAGAGAAAATAAAAGTTTTATTGGGAATCTCAGGGAAAATTCTTGACACTGAATGTGTACCTGCCTATGGAGTTGTGCAGCTGAGTGTGACACACGGACTCCTGCAGCCACTGAAATATATGCTAATCCTGCACCACAAGGAGATGAGTTGGATGCTTTTGCTCACATCTTTGTTTCTGAATAAAATTCTTGTAACAATATCAATTCTCAGAGCTGAAAGGGGGAATTGTAGAATAGCAGAGGGGGACTCCTGACATTTGCTAGATATTATGCATATTAAAATGTGCTAGGACGCTTGAATTGTGCCTCTGGTAGCTATTACAGTTAAACTGTGAATGGATCTGGAAATTACAGTTAAATCCACAAAACTTCTCATGTTCTTTGCCTAAACCAACTCAGTCCCAAAGCTTTTTACATGGACCTTGTACATCTTCTGTTGTCTCATGGCACAAAGATACTGATGGTAAGAGCCCGTGGTGTAGGTAGAAATAACTTGAGCTACTGGGAAAGTGGGGAGCTGAAAAACTAAGGCTGAAACTGTTTCAAGATGCCTTATCACTAGGAAGGGAAAGTTTAATTGATGGTCTGAGACAGAAACTCTCCTACATCTCTGCAACTCTTCTGCCGTGGGAGACTGTACTTGTCACTTTGAACTGGATTTGAACCCAGAATGCAGTTCCACAAGTTTATAGTGCCAATGCAGCCTTAAAAGGCTGCTCATTAACTTTAAAAACTTTTCCTTGGCTTCTCTTGCAGAGCACAAAAGCAGATTGTGGGTCAGATGCTGGCATCCTCATTTTATACAGGCCAGCTGCCTCCTGCCCCTTCCCTGTTTCTAAGGACCTGCACCATGGCAAGTTCTGGACAGCTCCCTCCCTGTGCCTCAGATCTCCAAAGTCCCAGGCTGAGCTCTTTTAGGAATATTCAAAATGCTTTGTTTGCCCCTGTTGTTTTGGGAAGCTATTTTCTTTACCTTTGTTACATAGCTCCTGCTATGTTACAGACTCCTGCTGACTAAACTGCACCAAAGTCACTCTTCCATAGACACTCCTGATAACAGTAGAGGCCAGGAGCAAACCATTCTCAAAGACTTGTTGCACTGTTTTTCAATTTTTAATTTATTGCTTTGGAAGCTGAGGGGAGGGAAAGAGGGAGAAAGACAAAGAAAGGCCTGGAGGCAAGTGGCCCTGTGAGAGGCCTAACAGTCCTGCATCCCAGCCAGGCCCCCAGCATCCTGGGCTTTATCCCACTCTGTTTATCATTGCTCCATAGCCAAGCCCCAATCTAGGGCCTATTGTTAGGGATGGAAGAAGCATGTGGTGTGCCAAAGAAAATGTTCTGTGTTTTTCTGAGTGCCTGAGCATAAGTCAGCAGGATCCTGGGAGCTACCACACTAGACAGAATCATTAGTTACTATGCCAACTACTTTCTAGCAGCTGGTGCTCACAGAGGATTTGTACTGAAAGCTTTCTAGACTGGCGGTGCCACCTGAATGCCCTGTGGGAAAGAAACTGCTGCCCCAGATTGTCTGACATTCCATGGCAAGGTGGGAGCAGTGATTTATAAATGCACTGGGTTCCCTTATTGTCAGCAATGGCCCTTGTTCATCCTAAGCTCCAGCCTTTACAGGAAAAGATGCAGAATACTTTCATTGTCAGCTTGTTTCCTTGTTTAAAAGGAAGATAATTCTTTTCTGAGTTTGCTAGACCTGCAGCTATACTGATTCCTGCTGTGATCCTATCAGTTCACAGAAACTAAGCAGGTTTAAGCATAGAGGAATATTCTTCAAGAATGCTGAAGCTTCATTTACACAAGTAATTTAAAGCCTAGTTTGCACTGCCTTTCAATGGAGTATAGGCACTTTTCAAATACTTTAAAAGTGCCTGCTTAGTGAGTGCTATATGGGGAACACCAGTGTACTTCACTAATTGGTATTTTTGCCTGCCACACAGGAGCTGGTATCAAACAAGTGCCCAGCTGTGCCATTGGAAGAAGGCTTCAGTCGAAATATAAATGGAAGGCCAATTTGTAGTATTTATGAGACTTAAAAATCCTTAATTTTTGAGGGGACCATTGGAAGCTTTAAACCCAACTTGTATGTAAATTGTGCATTAAAAGTTATATTCTAAATCCTTCTATTCTTGCACTGCTGTCCCCTCTCCTGATTATTTTCTCATAGTTTCACATATTTTTCTTTGTGCTGTTCTCTACTGTTGTCTTTTAATATCTGGTATTACTCATCCCAGCAGTGCTTGTGTTATAGTAAACCCTGCTTTGTCAGATGTTTGAATAAGTTCCTTAGCAGTGATGGGTGCTGGAAGTATGGGTTATCATTGCTAGTTACCAGTGTCATTCTTTGAGTACAGACTTGCTGTATGTCCTATAGTTCTTTGCAACTA
Organism: Manacus candei; assembly: GCF_025592945.1. Lineage (NCBI taxonomy): Eukaryota > Metazoa > Chordata > Aves > Passeriformes > Pipridae > Manacus > Manacus candei. The sequence goes on along the minus strand of NW_026138115.1, from coordinate 10,479,189 downwards.
TGAGATTTTCAGTAGCTGGTGTTCTGGGCTTTAGTCTTGTCTACAACTTCAGTCCTTGGAATTCCCTTCAAATCTTTTTGAATTGGAAACAGAAGCTAGCTCTCTCCTTTCTTGTAAGAGCTGATAACCACATCCCTTCTGTATGGAGACTGGATTTCATAGAGTTTTTTTCTGTAGTCAATGAATAAATCTATTAGTATTTTGTTAGTATATAGTATTTTAGTGCACTGGCATTAGTTCCTAGTATGGGTGTAGGTAGTTGATTGCATAAGGGTTGCTTGCATTAGAATAGAACTAATGAATTGGAAAAGGGAACTAGAACAGAAAGGTAATTTGGAACCAGAAAATCTAGAAATGAATGTATGGCATTCTAACACTTGTAGACTGGGTTCCAGTCATAACTGCATGGAGATGTGTTGACATATTCACGAAAATGGTTTCAGAAGCAAACCTGTATCTTTTGTGATGCAGAAAACTGCAGCAGGGAGGTTTTGCTGTCAGTGAAAAGGAAGAGGGAATGCTGGCCCAGCCTTTCTGAAAACTACTGTTGAAAGAAAGGAACACAGTGGGTTTCTTGCCAAAAACACTGAGTAGCCTGAAGAGCTGCTAGAAGGACAGAATCTTGCTTACAAAGGATGGGCCATAATGCCAAAAGCTGTGATTTCCTGTACACGGTGAAGGCCTGAATCCTGGCCAGGTCTCTAAACTAAGCAACTCAAAAATAATCCTGAGCAAGCTGTCAGAAGATTGCTCACAACCAGCCTGGCTGACAGAATGAAACCAAATCTTTTCTGGTGCCACAGGCAGGAATTTCTATTTCCCATTTGCGTGTGTGTGTGCGTCTCTGTCTAGCTCTGTTGTCTGTACATGTGAAGAACTGAATAATCAGTCAATCATTAGTTCAAGCAATAATCCTGAATTATTGACTCTACAATCCTTATTTCCACTGGGAGCGTGGAGAGGTTTTTTGGCTATTTTTGGCTTTACCTAAAACAGTGTGAATTGTGAAAAAGCTTATAATTCAGTTTGAGGTATTTATATACTCTCCCTAACATGTGCACTCTTTAGTATCTATTAAAATGTGAGGTCCTCTACAGCTTTTTTCCAGCCTTCATTATGGTGCTGAGCCAACTGGCAGAAGAGCCAACTTCTCCTTAGGGGTGCAAAGGTGTCATGCTTCCATAAATCATCCGACAGGCAGAGACAGAGAATAGGAGATGCTCCATGGTGTGTTCCTGTGAACATGGGAGATAGATTGAGAGCTGGAGTGTTTCTCTGGCAGCAGTGTATTGAGTCTCAGATCCTAAGCCCCACTCACTGCCAGGGCAAACATTTGACTTAGATGTAATATCAGCATTTGATAACGTGTTATGTGAGGACTTCCTAAAACTGCAGATGAAACATTTCTTTACAAAAGTGACCTTAAGACTGGCAAATGCACCGGCCTTCTATTGTCAAGTATTGAATGTTTATATTATAGAAGGTTGAAGTTATGTTTTGCAACATAATGCATAAATGCAACATAATGTGTTTATGTCAATTTCTGTCTATAAAGAAGCGAAACCCCTAGAAGCCAACAGAAGCATATTTAATCCAGAAGGATTCTACTGGCCGTGAGGGTAAAATCTATTTAGGCAAGCAACAGCATTTTCAATATGGTATCTAGAAAAAAAGTAAGTTCTCTTGTGTTTCATCATGTGGAGAGAAGGTATTGGAACTGCAGGGAGTTGTGTACAAGACTGTGCTGCAAGAATATGTTAGCCAAAGTTATTGCAGTTTTATTTGGTCTTTTTAAAGGTAGTTCTTTGTGAAGATTTAATAACATAGTTTCAATGGTGCTTTCCTGGATAATTTAAGCTAAGCTTATCTGGGCAATATTATGTCTTAAAGAATTTATTTTGGGCTATGTAGATCATATATTGGTTAAAACAGAAAAAGTGGGTTAAAACAGGTTAGAAACCAAATGAAAACATTGAGATTCATTGAACAAAGGACAAAGGTTGGAGAAAGGCAGGAATGTTGGTGCATTTTTAAAAATCAGTCTTCAGGTTTTTGTAATTGCATAACAGTTCATCCTTTGCCAGATATCTCAAAACAAAAGAATTGAGGATCAGAGAAATGTTAATAAAGTTTTGCCATTTAAGTAGTGGCCCTCACATTGCAATCACTGTATGTCGTACATGTGGCACAAAGCCAGTTTGGCTATCAGCAGGTCTGAGTCTGATTTTAGTGGAGTTTCATTTACATCAGTTTTGCCTCCTTTATTTTGTCTTGACTTTTACATTTCAGAGATAATCACTCAGTCTTTAGCTTCCCAAGTATTCTTTTGGATCAGAGGATGAATTTTATGTATTGCAAGTTCTGAGCTGGAGGTAGATATGAGAGCAGTTGGAATAGACATTACCTTCTAGAATTAATCATTTAATTTGAATGAATACCTTAAAGTGTGCTTGACTGAATTCTCTAACTTCTTTCTTAGACCTGAAACAGATTTAGTTTCAGAACCCTGATGCATAAACAACACTGGCTGCATTTTTGCAGAGCAGATGACTACCTGGTTCAATGTCCTGCTCAGACAGGCCCATGGAAGATTCTGTGGGAAGAGCACTGGGTGATGCTACAGAATGGTCATACTTCCCCAGTATTCTCTGGGACTTGATAATCAGTGATTTTCTAGCCAGGAGATGATATCTTTGTATATAAATAGTGTTAGTGGCTCTTGCTTCTGTGAGTTGTCTAATCATTTTTGAAACCCTTTAAATTTTTGGCATCCTTAACTTCCCGTAGTAAGAAGGCATCCATAGTTTAATTATGTGTTATGAGAAAAACTACCTCCTTTTGTTTGTTTTAACCTGCCCACCTGATGACTTCATTCAGTTTTTCCTATGTTTTGTAGTATGAGAGGTGAGTGATTGTTCCCTCTTCTCCTTCTCCCTGAAGCTTGTGATTTCATAGATGTATTTCCTATTTTTTTCAGTTGTCATTTTTCCAAGCTGAAGAATCCCTATTTATTTAGTCATTCCTCAATATATAAGTTGTTCCTTACCTTTGATCATCTCTATAGCATTTCTGTGTACTTTTTCCAGTTCTACTGTGTGCTTTTTGAGAAGGGAGGAGGGACAGGAGTTAGAACCATCTTCAATGTGCAAGAGATGTATGCAATTTTGGTTTATATGGTAGCATAGTAGTGTTAGTGTTTTTGTTCTCTATGCCTTTCCTTGTAAATCCTTACACTGAATTTGCTTTTTAAGAGGATTTAAGTGATGTTTTCGTAGGAAAAAATCTATTAGAGCTATAGTTATAAGGTTTCCTTTCTGAATAAAATAAGTAGTTGTAGTGGGTTGACCCTGGCTGGATGCCAGGTACCCACCAAAGCCACTCTTTCACTTCCCTCTGCAACTTGACAGGGAAGAGAAAACATACCGAAGGTTTCATGAGTTAAGAAACAGGAGAGATCACTCACTGATTACTGTCATGGGCAAAACAGACTTGAAGTGGGGGTATTAATTAAATTTATTACTCACAGAATCAGAGCAGGATAGTGAGAAGTAAAAGAAATCTTAAAAACACCTTCCCCCCACCCCTCTCTCCTTCCAAGTTCTACCTCCCCTCCTCCAGCAGTGCAGGGAAACAGGGAATGAGGGTTATGGGCAGTTGTTGTTTCTGCCACTGCTCAGAGAGAGGAGTCCTTCCCCTGCTCCTGTGGGGTCCCTCCCAGGGAGACAGTCCTTCACGAACTTCTCCAATATGAGTCCATCCCACAGGCAACAGTTCTTCAGAAACCGCTGCAACGTGGGTCACTTTTCCATGGGGTGCAGTCCTTCAGGCACAGGCTGCTCCAGTGTGGATTCCCCCACAGGGCCCCAAGTTGCACCAGGAAAACCTCCTCAAACGTGGGCTCCTTTCTCCATGGGTCAGCAGGTCCCTGCCAGGCCCCTGTTCTGGCATGGGTCTTCTCCATGGGCTGCAGGGCAATCTCTGCACCTCCATGATCCTCCATGGGCTGCAGGGGCACATCTGCTTCACCATGGTCTGCACCACAGGCTGCAGGGGAACCTCAGCTCTGGTGCCTGGAGCACCTCCTCCCCCTCCTTCTCCACTGACCTTGGTGTCTGCATTGTTGTTCACATGTTCTCACTCCACTCTTCTCTGGCTGCAATTTTCATCTGCACAATAACTTTTTTCTCCTTCTTAAATATGTTACTATCATTCCTGACTGGCTCAGCCTTAGCCAGCAGTGGGTCCATCCTGGAGCTGACTGGCATTAGCTCTGCAGGACATGGGGGAAGCTTCCAGCAGCTTCTCACAGAAGTCTCCCATCTAGCCCCCCCGCTACCAAAACCTGGCCACAGAAACCCAATATACTAGTTCAAAGTCTGTCACTGTGTAAAACTAGGATTGTGTTTCCCTGGGTACATGACTTCGTAGTTACTAAAATGAATGCCATCTACCTATTTAATCTGATTATTCAGTAACGTGATGGTTTTTTCACGCTTCTCGGTGGCTTTCAGTTTTTTACCAGCAGATTTTTTTTTAATTATTTCACTCTTTTTTCCCCCAGATCACTTAGAAATCTTTGAAAAGTAGAGATCATTGCACAGGTTCTTGTTGGAACCTCCGTGGTAATTGTGGAAACTGTCCATTTATTCTAGCTCTGGTTTAATGTGTTTTAACTAGTTACAAAATCCAGAAGAGTTATCCCTTAATCCTGTGTTGGCTTACTTTACTTAGGAGTGTTGTAACTGAATTTAACCTAATTTTCTCAACTGAGAAAAGCTGGTGTGAAAAAGTTATTCTAGGCAAATAGACAAATACAGTTGTTGTTTAGTCCAAAACAGAGGTATTGAAGATCATAATCTCTCATAAGTTCTGATGAGGAATTAATCAGGTCATTTACTGAGCACTAACATGACTTCGATGGGGCTCCTGAATGCTCTTCAGCTTTGTATCTGGTGTAATGTTTGTTTCAAAGACTGATCTGCAGTAATCCCCAGCCATCTCCCAAAGACTGCATCCCAGTCTGAGCACAGTCCTTTGTGCGTTTCACCTGTCAGCGTGACCTGGCTTTACTGGAAGGATAACAGAGTGTCCAGCTGCTTCACATAAGGGTAAAGTCCAATGAGCTTTAACATCAGGGTGGATGGTGGAGTCTGTATCTATGCAGTTGAAGGAGCAGATATGACCCTTGGGATGAGTCCAGGTGACAGCAACCTGCTGATAACCCAGCAGGTGAGCTTGTGGGATTGGGGAGGAGAGAGCTGGGGATCATTTCAAAGATTCTTTGTTCCTTGTCCTGTCCTCCTTTAAAGTTGTGCATTTTGTGGCATCCTGTGCCTAGTAGGCAACAGTGTTGGGGCGCCAGCACCACACACACATCCCATGGATCCAGAGCTGAGCAACTGCAGGTAGAATCACAGTAGGAGAGAGAGGATCATGACTTCGTTACTGGGGCAGAAGAGAGGGAGGCGGGTTCAGAAGAGGGAAGCAGCTCTTCCAAGGTTAACCACAAAGCCAGCTTCAGACCTTGGGTTTCAAGTCCTTGGTACTGTCAGCAACATTACAGTTGTCAGTTTTCCAAGTACTGGTGAAAGGAAAAGAACTGAAAGACTGAGAATCTTCTAGCAAAAGGTAGCAGGGAGCAAGAGTCACTTATCCAGTGCTGCACTGGGGTACAGTGCAAGCAAAGGAATGAAGAAACATAGGTGGGATCCCTTGAACAGGTAAGTCTAGAGAAAGCTACCTACAGCTCATGGCCCGTAAGAGCAAAAGTAGTAGTGGTGCTCTAAGCAGGGGGGAGGTCCAGAAGGTGGAAGGGGAAGATGCTGCTGAACTCCTTTTCTCCTGAATTATCATACTCTTCTGTTGCTGAGGAGCTGAGTATGGAGAGTGACCCTTTAGTGTTTGGAGTCCTTGTCCTCAGTTTACTTTGAAAGGTTATTTTTGAGGAAGAGTAAATAGGGCTGGCAGTTGTCTCTGGTCTTGTTTGAAACATTCTTCTGAATATTTTAAGGGTTTGCAGTGATGAAAAAATTTGTGGAAGAAGGAGCAACAGATTCAAGGGAAACTGTGACATGTTCACAGAATGTAGGTTGTAAGTTTTAATAGGATCCTGAAGCAAAGAGATTGCAGTTAACTTCCTTGCCAAAACCATGACCTACACTCCAAATTGTGGCATAAAAGACACCAATTATCTTTTACATCCTAGTTATTTATGATGAGGATAGGAAATATAAGTGAAGTCTGCCCTGAGAATCCAAAGGAAATACTTGGAAGGAGTGGCTGAGAGATGAATGACAGAGATAACAGAAATTTGGGAAGCTCAGGCATTGAGGATTGAGGGTTTTATTAGCCAGAGTGTCAGGATTCAGTAGGTCATATGGCATCCTGTCTTGTGAGCACAGAATGTGTGAGTTGCTGGGCCATTGTAGCCTCTACAGGACACCTTGTGGTCCTGTCAGTCGGCCACCTGCTCTCTGCAAAGCCCCTCGGCCTTGTGTGTTGCTGCTGCCTTCTCACCAAGGCTTACAAACTTCAAAGCAAGCCAGTGAGCTCCTTTTGGTATTTATCATGTTGCAGGCCACAGCTGAACTCCCACTGTGTAAGCCTGGGTTGTAAGAGCTCCTGTCTCTTTGCAGGAGACCTTTTGTCCTCCAGGAAAGGCTTGCATTAGTCTGATGATGAAAGAAATGAACCTATCTTAACTCATCCCACGTCTTTTGAATTGTAACTGTATGGAGTCAGTATGTGTCCTAGTTGCAACCTCACTCAGCCAGTCATTTATCCTCTGTGGATATTGTACTGTGTGTCTTTCTTCTATTCCACTCTCACTGCAGCATGTGTGTGCTTAGTGTAAGCCTTGTGTTAGTATATTAAAATATCTACAAATCCAAATAAATAATGGTCTCATTAGTGATGGGAATCCTTAGCTCTTTTCCTGCTGCAACTCTGCCTCTCATCAATGCTAATCAGCCACAGAAATGCTCCAGTTTAGAGTTCTTACTCTCTTTTTCTTGGTTCTCTTCAAGAGAATGTCCTGTAAAATAGTCCCAGACTGGAATTCATTAAAGTGTTTAGCAAGACTGCACTTGGCACATGGCACCTCTAGCAGGTGTTATGCTTGCTAAAGCCACTTACTGCAAATTCATAGCTGGCTAAGTATTAAGGGATTTTTTGAAGCAGCAGTGCCTTATAGGCGGGAGTCCTTATATGGAGAGTGGTGAAAACATGATGGCTCTTCTTTTCTCAGGGCTCCAGAGAACCATCATTTTGCCTGTGATGGAGAGATGGAGAACAGTGTCTACAACAGGGTGACAGAGAGTCCACTGGCACATCCCAACTATCAGCTTCATTTTGCTGTGCAGCAACTTCAGCAGCAGAAACTTCAATCACGACAATTGTTAGAGCAAAACCAAGCACGGCAACAGGTAACTAAGAAAAAATCCTGCCTGGGATGTAGCAGTGCTGACTGAGTCTTAGATATGCAGAACAAACCCAGAGACAGTACATGTGGCACAACTTTCGTGAAGAAAGTAGTTTTTAAAGTGTGTTTCAAAGAAATTAATATTACCTGCAGTGATTTTAATAGCATTTTGATGCTGTAGTTCCCAATAGCTTCTTCAATTGCATTAACATCTTAAGAGCTTGTATTAATGATGTTCTGGATGACACCTAGATGCCAGAGGTGGACCACTGTGTTTTGAACAGCATTTCCATCCTTCCTGTGGAATCTTCCAAGGTTACAGTGACTTCATTGATACACTTGTTACCTTACTTTGTTATTATGGAGAGAGAGATATATTCTCAGTGATGTCCAAAAGGCTTCCCTGCTAAAGTGAAGGAAGTCTTTGGGTGAACAAACCTTCACTCAAAAGAGTTTGGTCTCCCTTAGTAAGGAGCTGGTTTCTGGGCCGTCTGGTATGACTGGACTCCTGTGAACAGAGTTAACACATGGAGGTCCAAACACCCACCCTCCCTCCTGTGAAGCTGGTGAGTCATTAGTCATGGTCTTTGAGAAAGGTTATAGGCAAATTGCCCTCATCCTTTTCTGGGAGCATCTTGAAGGACAGGCCCTTCTGCTTTTGCCCCTTGCACTCCTTCTTTTAAGGCCCTTACTTAGCCATGCAGTTTCCACCTCAGCTTTCCTCACCTACAATCTTCTTGTTCCTCCTTCAAGCAGGAGGTCTTCCTTTCATCTTAATCCATGGGTGGGCACTTGTGGCTCCTCATGAGCTCAGGAAAGGGCTGTAAAATGACTTGTGCCTGTGAAGAGGCTGGAGCTGGCCATGGGACCTGGCTGAGCCCTCTTCTAATTGCTGACATTGAGCTGATGTTATTCTTGGCCAGGGCAGAACCATTACTCAGGAGTTTCTGTTAAAGTAATTCTTTGTTAAACCTCCTCTTACACCCACAACGTCCCCCTCCTTTCTCCCTCCCCTCTCCTTCAGAGCCAAGCAGTTTGGAGAGGCCATTGCCATGCTCAAGGGCTCAGGCTGCACTGAATTTGCCATTAATGAAAAAAGGTATTTGCTGAACTTGGGGGCTTTCAGACTTTCTGTCAGGAAAACCACATCTTGATAAAATGATTGTCTCTTGGACGCTTCCTCTCCCAGTTGACATTGTATGGAGCCAGCCAGCCAGCCCTCCTCTTCCAGTCACAGTTGCATTGATCCTCTGATGCCCCTTCCAGTCACGGCACTATCCTCATCTTCATCTGTCACCTGCACCCTCTCTATCTTCCTATCACTGACCTTTTACTTTGTTGACTTAAGTTCTCAGATTTCAGTCCTTTGACTTGGCTTTTCTAAGAACTGCCTTCTCTTTTCTGTTGCTTATGTGTTCCCTACCCTACATCTTCCCACTCAGACTGCTTTGACTTCTGCCCCACCATTCATGCTGGCCCTCATTTGTCCTCTCTTTTTAGCCACAGTTGATGTAGCTTATCCTAGGCTGCATGGCTTTACACATTTCCTAGTCAGTGTCACCTGAGCTACCTACCTCCCATTGTCTGCTGTTTCCTTTCTGTTCCTTCCCATGTATTGAGATCTACTTCATTCTTGTTGTCTTGCCTGCTGTATTCAAGTTCATCAGCCTCCTCTCAACAGAAGAAATATATCCCCCAAGCTGGAAAGGCCTGTCACTTGAAAGAGTGTCATGATCTCTGCTTTGGGAAATGCATCCAAGGTATCTCCGAGCCTGTTTCATCTGATTGTTGAAGTTCTTGTTATGGTTAGAAGGCAAGATAGCCATTTGTCAGTCGCTGAAGTACATCTATTAATTAATGTATCTCGAGGCACACCCTGAGTGTGACATGACCATGCAACATGACTAGATGCCATTCTTTCCTTCTGTCTGTGACAAAGGGACTAGTCATATGTATGACTGTATATATATATATATATATATATATATATATATATATATATATGAACAAATAACAGAAGCACCATGATTAATAATACAGGCAAATGCTTCCTCTTGTACATTAACCAATTCAATATGCTGGAGGTGAGATGGATGCATTGGAAAGCACAGGCTTTTCTAGTCAAGTATTTGTGTAACACAAATAGCCCCATCTACCATACAGTGGATGTATCTTATCATGAAGGCTTGTTGTGTACTTCTTTGTTCCAGCACCCACTCTTGGTTGACCACTTTCCAGACACTTAAGAATGATGATGATTTCTCCAGGCATTTAACAATTTGCAGAGTAGCAGATACTGTGTAGGTGGAAGAAGAGGAATAACAACCAACAGTTTTCACTCATTGTATGGGGAAGTTAGTTCATACAGTGTAGTACGGTTGAAATAGACCTTTGATGACAGAATAGGTACTTCATTCACTGGACAAAAAGAAAAACACCAAACTGACCAGATGAGAATCTGACAAATAGGTAGAGTGACATGGACCAGGAACAGAGACAGTAGACATCTGAGAAAAGAGAAGAAAATAGAAAGGGGAAGAGTGAACGTGAAGACAAGAAGCTTAAATTGGATATCAATAAAATCAAGAAAAAAGAATTACAAAATCAAACCAAAAGACAAGAAAAACAGGCTTATAGCAGTATTTTTAATGTTTAAAGGAGACTTCATGTGACATGTTATGACCTAGATGTTAGTATCACCACTGCAGTTGGCAAGACAGTTAATACACCCTCATTGTTTACTCTCTAATTGTTTCCTGTACTGGAAGGATGCCATTAGCTGTGAGGGAGTTTCCTTTTTCTGTGTGGCTATGTTCTGTCTGCTTAGCCTAGCATCTACTGGGTTTAGAATTTTATGCCAAACATTTCACATGGGAAAAAAGCTAAATTAAAACAAGAAAAGTACAATCATATGGTGGAATGATCCCCATCAGTCCTTCTTACATCAAAAAGGCTTATGCTAAACAAGACATGAATCATGTTAGTCAGTTGTGTGGGCAGTTATGTGACTACATTTTCAATGAGAAGTTTAAGTAGATTTTATGCTGTAGAACATTGGGCTAAGTTAATCTTAAATAATTCTACTCTGTCATTTAAAAATAGTATGTTCTCTGAAATATTCCTCGTTTTGTGGAGTTCAGCAAATTTTTTTCTTTCGATGTTTGTGACTCTCTTCTGAAATCCTTAGAGTTTATTTAGATCTGACTGGGAATGTTGAGTACTCAGAGTAATATTCCTAGTATTCCTAGAACTACATTATTCCTATTTGAAGACACAGGGCTTCTTTGAATGCTGCCTTAAACATCATGAAAGGGTTTTCTAAGCTGTTATATATTGAACTGCTGTCAGATTTGCAGTATCTCTTTCCCTAATTTCATGTTCATTCTTGTTTTGCAGCTTTCTCCCTCAGATTGTTTTCCCACTAAATGTGCTAACTGCCATTTTTCCTGTTTGAGTCTTGTGATGCTGATGAGTCAAAGTCTCAGTCTAAGTAAAACAGAACAACCATCCTAAAAGCAGTAGTCTGTGCTGATTTATACTAGCTGAAATTTTGTCTCCATGTTTCTGATCCTGTCACTATTATTAGAATTATGGTAATGCCCAGATGTATTAACTGTCTTTCCAATACAATGATATAGGCCAATCCTTGCCCCAGAGAGCTATCAGTACCGAGAGAGAGAAAGGAGAAGGCACCAAGTCAATTGATTTTAGTGTATTTTATCCTTGCTCTGAAGAATTTACTAAGGAGGACATGCATCAGGACAGTCTATGCATACCTTGAGTTTGCTCTTCTTTAAATTTCCTAATGACCCCAAGATGCTCCTCTTACTGCAGTTTAGCAGAATGGTAGTTAATAGTACATTTCAAGTCTGTTCTTTATTGTCACTCTGTGAATTTTCAATTCCACTGATTGTTCCATTCAAACTGATTTAACTGAATGCATTAATATGTATTCAAAAGAATTTTCACTAAACCATTTGTATGACTGGAAAGGTCTTCAAGCCTATTAATTCTCTGTATTTTTGCAATGTTATCTGAAACACAATTGCTTTTCTAAAAGTGGTGGGGTTTATTTTGTTGGGTTTACTTTACTTTTCTTTTTTTAACTTAAATCCTTGTTATTGTTTATTGCTTATAAACATCTCAGTTTCCAGCACCAGTGATTTGGAACTAGCTGCATGTATCTTTATGCAGTACGTGTGTGTTAGCATCTGTCTGTCAGTTCTCATACACTGCTGAGTCTTGTCTTTTTCAGACTTGCTGATCCAATTGAAAGTGAATGACTATGGGATAGAAATCTCAAAGCTATGTTTCATACAAATTTCATTAAAATAAAGAACTGTATATCTGGGAAGGGGATTAAACTACTGTTCCCATTAAGGCAAAGGCTGCAGCATGAGACCATTCCTAATTAGACAGCACAAAATCAACACAAGAATGGCCCAGACCCATGAAGGGAGGCATAATTTGGGGTATGCTTTGTATTAGATACTGTAAGAAGATTCTCAGGAAATGGGCTTCATTACCTCCTCTGGTCACACAATGAACATGTTTTTGCTTGCAACATTTGCTCCATTATTGCACTAGGGATGGGTGTTAGATACAGGAATAGTAAGTGCCAGGAACATTCTTTCTGTTTTTGAAGATCATTAATATATCTGCTTTTCTTCAAAGTACTACAGTACCTTTCTGCTTTTAATCACTAACAGCCCAAGCTTAGCTGTTGCTGGCTAATACTCCTAGATGTGCATCTTCCTTACTGACAAGCTCTACATGTTGAGATTTTCTAATTAGAAACTACTCTTTTTTGTACAGCTAACACTTTGTGTATGGTATCCATGTGTAGATGTGGAAGCAAGGAGAGGTGTGGTCTAATGAGGCAAATATGGTATTGGAAGTTAAAATCTTTTCACAGCTTTTCAAACATTTCAACCTAGCTTTTCATATTACTCAGTCTGTGGGTTAGGGAAAAGCACTTTCTCTGTCAGTGCTAACATTCTTCATGGGCAAGACAGGGTTAATGCTGTCCTACCTCCCCGATGAATTCTGCAAGAGAATTAACTTACTAATGCTTTAGAGGATTTTTAGCTAAAAAGTCTCATAGCTTTCTTACTATTTTTCAGATTTGCAGCCTTAAGAACTTGTTAGGGTAGTGAATGTGTCCGTGACATCAAGTTAAATCTGCCAGCTTGCAACGTGTGATTGAAAGATTTTACTTGCAGCAGCAATAGCTGTAGAGTGCTGCCTGCTTCAGGACTGCGTCTGTCAGGGCTAGGCTAGGCTAGGCTTCTGCTCTCCCTAGACCCTTAGCCTTCAGAATCCTGAGTAATGAGGTTTGTCTCCTATTTTTTGGATGTGCTGAATTCTCTTCCCAACCCTTCCTTTATGTGGCCAGGCTCTGCTCTCCCCAGCTGCCCTCTTTATTTGCACAGTAGCTTCTCCTGATTTCCTGTCCTGTCCCCATGGAGTTCACAGCAGGGCAGTATACTTTGTAGCTGAATCCAGAAGCCATGGTCCATGTCAGCTTCCAGTCTCCCTATCCTTGTCTGGAAGACAGCCAGAATCTCGGGACAGTGTAGAGACAAAGGCCTTTTTGGAAGTCTGTTACCCCGTGAAAAACATCCATGACCTTTCTTAAGGCAGATTTGAGCCCAGCTTTTGCTGATCAGACTTTGTTAGAGCATCCATGCTTGCTACTTCTTCAGAGTCATGGATCTCCTTACCACTGCATATTAATGCAGGGAAGGGGTTATGACTGTATACTTTGTTGACTCCAGGATCTTAGTGATTTTAATAATGTTAAAGAAAAAGAACTTACAGGGAAGATGCATAATACCAAACAGCACAGTGAGATGTCACCCCTGAGGAAGAAGTGGGAGCAGTGACTTGAGGGTTTCCATCCCAACCTCATGATGTGTCAGGCTCTGAGATGCAAGAGTAAACCAAGTTCCATTTTAGTTTATTTTGCTGGGGGGAAGTGGGGTGTGACTGCTATTTTCCAGACTTCTGCACTTGTACTAGCTACTTAATTCGAAATCTGAAAGCTGCAGTCAAGGTAGAGCTTCAGGGAAGGGAGAGGTTAAGGAAGGTTGAGCCCAAGGGCATCTTGTCAGTGAGCTCTAGTTAGGAAACAGGCCTGTTTTGGCTTCTGCACTTCCTTTTCTCCCTAGAGCTCTGCCTGTCAGAAACGCCTTCCCACACTCCACTGCCCTGCCATTTGCCAGAGAATTGCGGGGGAGAGGGGCTTTTCCTGTCTGTGTGCTGAGACTCAGCCAACTCTCAGACTGTGGTTTTCGCTGGAGCCTGGAGCCCACTCGCTGTGGCTTTGTGTATTTTCCACCAGAGAAGAAACTGAGCACAAACTCAGTGAAGGGCACTGCTCCCAGGGTCACACTGAGGTAACTGGCCAGGGCTCAGCTATTCCCCTCATCTCCTATCGCTGACCTCTAGCTGCCAAACTACAAGGTTATGGTATTGCCTCTGTGCTGGGAATCTGACTGACTTCGAGGAAAGACAAGGCAGAACTCCCAGCAGGTTGCTCCTTTCTGAAGAGAGTTTAGCAGTCTGCAGAGATGCCGTAGGGAAACATTCTCCACTCCCTGCTTTGCCAGTCCACAGCTCAGTTCTCCAGTGTGTCATAACATACAAGTTCTTTTGTTCCCTGTGTCAAATCTCCAACATTACTCTCCCATGTGCTATAGAATAGAAATATTTTTTGTCCCCTGATATTACTGGAGATTTCTTTTTTTGTCAGAAGTGGACCTAAAGTCCCTTTTTCAGAAGAAAGTACTCTAGAGCCTTTCTGTTGTTCGAAGTATAGGGTTAGACCAAATAACTGACATTGTAACATCTACCCTATAACCTTTTTCTTTCCTAGAATTGTATCTCAGTCCCACATAAAGAGTAAGTTAGCAAGATAAATGCAGAAAGTCAGTCAACACAATGAAAGCTCTACTTCTTTGTGGGTGGAAGCCCACTGCAAGGTTAGATTGAGGATTGGACCTCATGTTTTTTAATCCAGAATAATATAATTCTGTGGCAGTAATGAGGTTGTCTGCCTTCCTAGAAGGTAGTCCCAGCTTCTAAAAGCGTAAAATTCAGCTCTAAAAACTACTTTACTGATTTGACCACTTAACTCTTCTTTTTAGGCATGGGACTCTCACTGGAGCCCTGGGAGAGTCCCATGCCTTCACCAGACAGATGTTATCCCCCACAAAAACGTCACCCACCTCCATCAGCATTCTCAGCAATGTTCACAGAGGTAATCACCAATTACTATGTTTTGTTTTGTTTTGTTTTTTTACCCAGGCTCTCTTTGCCAACTACTCACAATCCAGCACCAGCCATATGTCTATGCCAGCTGGCTCTGATGCCCACAAGACATCAAGTGCCACTTGTAGTATCCAAAAGGCAGCCAGTTTGCACAAAGTGATGCCATCCCAGAGTACACCTCCTCAGCTGGTTCCAAAGCCTCCAACAAACCACAGACAGGCAGTGATCAGAAAGGCTGCAGCCCAGAGGATTTCCAAGTAAGTTTTATCTCTTCCATCCACAATAGGGAGTTGGCACTGGTTTCCCAAAAATAAATATCGGAGAAGAACCTGTCTCCATCTGACTTTGATGTCTGCTGTGCTGTCCGAGATAGATCTCTCTTGAGGTGTGTGTACTGAAATCCTTGTGCATTATGTTGCAGTTTTGTATTTCACAATGGTAAGGAAGGTAAAACTGTAATACAAACGTAAGAACATAGGAACTTCCAGACTGATTCCAGGGTAGGACTCAGTAACCTAAATACAGGTTGCTAGTGACATTCTAGATGCCTGGGGCTATTCCAGCTGACCTCCAGCTGCTGTTCCAGAAGAGTACAGGTCTTCTGTAGATCTTGTGTTGGCTCTGCCAGTCTCATGCAGATGTCTCAAATAGCTTTAGAGTATGAAGTGTGGTACTAGACATCTGTGTTTAGGCACTTGAGTTGCTCCATGTTTAATCTTTGATGGGGGCTAGAATCTGGTGTATCAGAAGAGGGTACCAAAAAAACCTGCAAAACAAAATAACAAAGCAGTCCAATATCTTTAACAAGCTAATCTACCCTTGAACCAAGTTTTCCCATAAATGTAACATACAATGTTTGACTTAGGTCTTCAAGCACAAGTGTTTATTTCATTTAAAGTGTTTATATTGTGCCTGATGTAATGATAGCTTTCCTCATTATCTGTAGAAATCCTTCTTTTAACTTTTAGTAAGCTTTTAGTTATATAGTGCTTGCTATTCTAAGTTAGATGGATGGATTTGGCATGTGTTATCTTTAAAAACAAACAAAAATATTCCCCATGAAATGTTGCTAATTGACTGTAAGTTTTCTTCCTTTCCATTTCTTTGTGTGTCTTCTCTTTTGTGCATTATGAGAAAATGTGAGCAAGACTTCTGGGTTTTCAGCTTCCTCGATTCTTTGTTTATCTCCCCTTAAAGGACAGAATTGCTTTAGACTAAGTCCTTCATTAGATTCTTCCTCATCTATCCTCAGACTTATTTCATTCTAAAAAATTGCATTCATAACTTCCTCCCTTGTACTTACTCTACAGCCAGCAGAGTTGTAAAGCTTTCAGAGCAAGTTCCTGTGAGGTTTCCTGAATCTCAGTTCCCTTCCTGTTTAAAGAGAGAAGTTTTACTTAGTAAAAAATTACTAATGAAAGACACCTTATGAAGATGCTAGGGCACAGTCAGTGTGTGTGGATCAAATTTGAAATGGCAAAGCATATTTAAGGAACTTGAACAGAACTGCTTTGAGGAAGTTCTTGTATTTCCTGCCTGTACTCTTGCCATCTTAGGAGATAGCACACTGAATTAATCCCCCAAATCTATTTAAAAGGAAAACAAGGCGTTAATGAACTTTGTCAACTCAGCAAATGATGTGATCATCAGGTCTGGCAGGTATATGCTGGTAGGTTTGCTATCTGATTTCTTTTATGTTGGGTAGCTCATGTTAGTACAGGTGACAGACTATGTCAGTGGGTTTCTCTGCTGGGCAGCTGGGATGTGTATTTGAAGATGCCGGTGTGCTGTGCTCACTTCTTGGCAGAGGAAATGTTTATCCTTGTGAGATGGAATTGCAGCTCCTTGGACAGACTTTACTTTGCTGCATTTTTGTGGTTTCTGCTCTGTGACAGGCAGGAGTGTGGGAAAACCGGAAAAAGTTCAGCACCAAAAATGCACAGAAGGGAGAAAAAAAGCAAAAGATTCCTTCAGAATTTCAGAAAACTAATCCAAGTATCGAAGGCTGCAAGGAGCCACTCCGGAAATACTTTCCAAGTTGCCTTTCAGTCTCCAACACAAGGCTCCAAACCCATTCTTGCCATTCATGGGATCTTGCAGTAACATTTTTTCACTTACATGGAATACAGCAGCGCCCAGCTATATTTCCAGCATATATTTCCAGCTGATCGTTTAAAAGCTGCTATGTCTCAGGCTAGTTTAATCCATTCATTGTTGTCAGGAAAAGACCAGATATGCATTGGGGGGGGTGAATGGAGAGAAACCTCTGTGTCAAAGGACTATAGATTAGAGAAGAAAAAGATGTCTTGCGTGCTCCAGCCTGTTTTCTGCAGTCCCTGATTATTTTGTACAAAGTATTCTTGGACACCATGTGTAGTCTACTTTCAAAAAAGTCCAGTGGTAGAAACTCCACTGTGTGCTATAACAGCCTATTTAAGAATCTAGACAAGCTTATTATCAGCTAGTTTCTCCTGATGTACTCTCTGAATTTTTCCTTTGTTTCATCCTGTTGTACCTTGTTCCTCCTTCCTGAACCACCCTGAACACTTTCCCTTATGAATACTCTCCATCTTTTGAATATCCTTCTACTTCTTGGAGTAACCTAATGTTGCTTAGATTTGTTGAGGTTTTGTTCACCTCAGATAGTAGTTCTACCTGCCAAGTCCTTAGTTGTCTTAAATGTACTGTATTTTCTTCAGTTTATCAGAGTGCTTGCATTGTGGCACTCAGAATTGTACTTTTCCAGTGTGGGACTGCCATATCCTTAGGTTATGACATAGCAAATATCCCTCTCCGTAACATCTTTTTGGCTGCTTCATTTGTCTGTCTGGTCACTTTTCATTTGCTGCCCTCTCTCACCCCCTGATAATTCTTGGCTATTTTCCTGATCTCTTTCCTGAAAGAGGATCTTAGTGCTATGTATTATTTCCACAAGACTCACTGAAACTAATCCCATTCTATTGTTAAAGCTCTCGCATCTCTTTTTTTCCCCCCATATATTTCAGTAAGTTAGACCTTATTTGTGTCTGCTCTCGCATTGCCTGGCTTTTGTTTAACATCTTAATAAAGATCATCTTTTTAAAGTTGTTTGTAGAATTTCTCCAGAGGCTGGACTGTGAAGACACACTAAAATCAACTTTGTCTCTTTGACCTATCTCCTCCTTGCATGCGTTATCAATTCTCTCCCAGCCAGCACACATGGCTTCCAGAAGAGGAAGAAATAAGAAGACGCAACTATAAACAGAAGGAGATGCTAAAGATGAACATTACTGACTAATTCAAAAACTATCTAGTAACTTGGACACTTCCCTGGTTGAAACATAAAGGAAAAAAGTAATGGAACAGCCAGACAATTCCATCTTGTCTTTTCAGTTCCTGGCCTCTCTTGTTTTCTTAGTCTCTCAACTTGTAAAAGGTGGTAGGTGGACTTTATAATGGATTGTGTCCAAAGCAGACTCCTTGCTTAAACTAACAGAGTGGAAAACTGGGGCCCATATTAAGGTGCAGAAAAAGGACTAACTGGGAGAAATGGTTTAAATATGCAGCTCTATGCTGAAATGCAGTCCCATAAAATGGTCTCATGGGGCTCCATAGTTTTGATTAAATGTCCTCATATCACAAGTAGAAAGACAGTTTTTGGACAGCTAGCACAACAAGCTCTTCTTTCTTTCCAAGAGCCAGGCTGTGACCTTTCCCCACTGCTCAAGTTGCCACTACTATTGGCAGGTCTGTGAACTGTGAAGAGATTGCTGATAGCTGAGAGCAACATTTTGGGACAGATCATAGATACAGTATTCATAAGCCATGGAATGAAGCAGATGTTCCTGGAAGCAGCATCTGATGTATGGAATCTTCATATTACTAATGACAGCATGCAAAATAGAAAAATATATTAGCTCAACTGTCAAAACCAAGAGTGAACTGGTACAGATGGTAGACAAAAAATCCTTCTGCTTTTAGAATGACTAAGTCATAGTAAATACAGATTTCTGCACTAGTAACTTCTCAGAAACCTGCTCTCTAACTGTGACAGCATCAGGTAGAGTGAGGCTTTGAAGAACCTGTGAACAGAACTATTAGTCAAAGACAAGATGTCATAAAAATTCATCTGTCAATTTTATACCACTGTATATAAAAAGAGGAAATGCTAGGTAGAGAAAAGGAGCATATAGTTCAAGATATTATCAGGGAAAGAGAGACCAAGAAGGTCACCAAGTTTATCAGCAGTAGGCTGAAACATCACGAACTGTTGGGGATATTGATCAGCGTGGCATAATTTCTTGTGCTGAACATCGCTCTAAATGTCATTCATAACTCTATTCAGGAAGCCTTTTGAAACAAATATTCCCTTCAAGTCCCAACACCACAGCACAAAAATCTTTCTGCCTTGTTCTCCCTTGTATAATTGTTTTCCACTGTGCCAGCAGTAGAAGAGCCAAAGTTCTCCTATATTGTAACTAGTACAGAAATAGGGTAGAGGAGATGCATTTCTCCAGGGTTCAGGAAGTCCATCCCAGGGCAGGGAAGAGTCCTGATTGCAACTGGACACAGCAGTAGCCAGCTTTTCTAGGACAGGCTGGCCAAGCCTAGCAAATGTGCCAAAAGTAGATGATGGTCACAGAGTAAGCCCTGTAAAATACTATGGTTCTGGTTTATATCCTGTCTTGCCCATGCGTGCTCATTCACAGGCATGCGTGAAGTGTCTTAAGTGAGCCAGGTACATCACATATGTAAAATGAGTGCCACTGAAAAGAGGACAGGCAGCGGGAGAACAAGCATGTAACTGTTACTGGAACCTTTTTACCTTTTGCTACTGCTGTACTGCGGCACGCTTGTTTTTTCAGCTCCTGAGTAGCTGGGTTAATCAGGCTGCCTGACCCTTAGACATTTTTGGCAGCAAAAGCAGTGCATCTGAGAGACATGCCTTGATTTAACACCCTGACACAGCTGGGCTTACTAGACCTGTAGCTCATAGCCCTTGGCTAGCCTCAGATCATACACACAGATACACATGCAGGGATACCTTGTCCAAGAACAACAAAGAGGAACAAGACTCCCTTGCCCTGGGACTTTACATCTGTTGCTATCCTCTTGTTAAACCTGGGCTTTTTGTGATATGAATATGTTAGTGTCAATTCTGTCTGGTTCTACTGGATCTTTAAATGTGTTCAGAACATCCCAGGAATAGTTTGTTAAAACAAACGTCTTCAAAATTTAGTCAAAAAAGTATTTCTCTGTCACTTGTGGAACAAATTTGCAGTCCAAGGCTGAGCAGCTTAGGGCTGGTCTAGTGCCTAAATGAAGGAACTTTTTTAGTATCAAGGAGGTGTTAGCTGTATAAGAGACAGAAAAGGGCAGTGACCGATATTTAAATGGAGAGGACAGTGGGGAGAGTGCTTTTGTTAGTATTGAAGAAGGAGAAATGGAGAATATAACAATTGGAGAACTGGAAGCAAAAACAACACAGACATTAAAAAGCAGGAAACTGAGAAAGGCAGTTGAATTTCAGCCAACCCGAGGAGGAAGAAAGTGGAAAGGGATTAAGTCAGTTTAAGTGGTGAATATGTTCTGCCACTGAAGCTTCCATCAGGACACAACAGAGAATGTGAGGGATGAGATCCCAGGAGCAATGCTGAGAATGAGCTGTCTGGAGGTGGCAGTTGAAACTGCAAGAATCAAGGTACATTGTGAGTAGGCAGAGAAGAAGGGCAAGTCTGTAGAGAGAACATAAACCACACTTTAAGGTAGAAGTGTGACTGTTCTCTGTTTTGCTTTTTTGTTGTTATACTTGCTGGCATTCTTGATGACATTTTCAACCACTAGTCTTGCATTCTACCTACAGAAGGGTGAGCTGAATTTGACTGTCAGTTGTGCTGTGTTAACGAAGTGGACTAGCTAATTATATGCATGGAATCTCTATGTAAGAAGGATAAAGATCCATCTGGATTCTTAGCTCCTACAAGGACTATGCAGTATCAGCACAAAAGACATGATAAATACAGATCCAAACTTCTCTCCAGGAGACAATAAACATAGAAACAGGCCCTTCATTTGACAATAGCATTTGCAATTAAGGCTGACTGAAGTAAGGGGTTGTGTTGCACAAATGTATCTGCATCCTACCCCTTCCTGTATGGACTCCAACTTGTTTCACTGAAATCCTGCTGTGATAAAATATAGGAGTCCCTCACAGGCCTTTTAGCTGTCAGGAACACCTGGATTACTTGCTGACCTTGAAATCTGAAAACAAAAGGTTTCAGATAAAACCATAGAAACTGCACAAGTGTGTCTGGGTCTGTTAGTTGTCAGGGCATCACATGGGGATTGGAGATTACAGTGCTTTTTTGGGGAAGAGCTGACAGTAACCATAACACTGCAGAGCTGAAGGAGTGAAGGAGAAGGACTCTGGTAGAGATGAGTGTACACGCAGAAGTCTGCAGTGATCAGAATTGAGTTGGGCAGGAAGAAAGAAAGGCAAGGAGGAATAAGGGAGGAGAGGACAAACCAGGAATAGGTGAATAATTGTATAGATTATAAGGACGGAATAGATCCTTGCAGCTGTATAGCTTGCCCTTCCTTTTTGAGTAGACCCAATTTTATGTAGGAAGACGTGGTCTCAGTTTGGTAACAAATCTTTGTAAGTTAAAGGAAGTGCAGTTGTAGCCCACAGGATATACTTTTGCTGTAAGTCAGATGCTAAAATCAATGCAGGAGGATTTGCATTGAGGAATGCTTGAGGAATGGCATTGGACTACTGGAAATTGTATGGATCCCAGGGGTCCCAGTTTCCAAGATAAGTAAGAAACCTTGCCTAGATGAGTTCTCTCTGCTGAGGCAAGATGCAAGGACTTAACTTTGAATTTAGCATGTTTTTGACAGCATATGCATTTCTGCTTGAAGGTTGGTTAATCACTTTAGTTCAAATCACTGGAATAAGATGACCACAGCATTACTTGTTGTAATTACAAGTAGTACCTTGGTGGTACCTTTTACTATGTTCTTTATTCTCCAGAATCAGCTTCCAAGGCACATGAGACAATTAAGTGTTTTAATCACATGGAAGTCTTGCTAGTGGCTTGAGTGTTCATCTGTCTTGCTCTATCTTTTTGGATTCAGTTGCTGTCTCTGCCTTTTTCATACTGTGTTCAGACACAGCTTCATAGTTACAATCCCAGTGAGATGATGTAAACTGGGAGAATTCTCAATTTTTTGTTTGAGTTTCATTCCTCCTTGATATATCACTTCTTATCACTGTCTAATTTGATGCTTTTACCTCTTAGGGTGACCTCCACTGAAAAGAAACTGAATGGATTCCAGAACAGCCTTCACAGTGCTGCATCCCGTGAGCCAGGGACAAATTCCACAGGTGAGTGCCAGTGCCAAAGACCAGGAAAGTGGGGGTGGGCATGCTAGGATGCTTTAATCTTTTTCAAGAACTGGTGGGGAAAAAACTTTCCCAGCAAGAAACAGCTGCCTCCTCTGCATGTAGTGGTTCCTAGGTAACAATCTGGGTTCAGCTGTGCAGGGAATTTATTCTTTCTGGGTTTAAAAAAGGCTAAACAGAAGGGAGCAAAGGCTGAGTTTCATAGAGTTGGAAGAGGAAGATTCCTTAAAATGTGGCTGGGGGGAAAAAAGCACCCTGGCTAAAATGGCTCCTCTTTGCTCTAGGCTTTGGCTCAAGATACTCTGTTGTTTAAGCTTGGCCTGTAATATAGGGCTGGAACATTCTTTACATTTTTCTTCACTGTTGCAGAAAAACCCCTGAGTTCAGAAAGACATAGCTGAGACTTGTGAGTCAGCTGCATAGTGAAGTCAATCAGTAGAGGTGAAAGTTCCCAAAGGAAAATCAGAGACTTACAGAATCAAATCTTCATTGTTCCCTAATGGCTACTTAGTTCAAACAGGTTTATATGCTGTTAAGTTCTCAGCAAATGAGGACCCAAATCCATTTTTCATGGATGCAGACCTGTTGGCAGATCGAGTGTAGTCTTGAGGAACCCATATTATCCACGGCCCACAGTAATTTGTGATAGTGCTCTAATGGAATATATGGACAAATTATGTTCTAGAATGCTTTGGAAAATTGTATTTCTGACCTTTTGTTTTGCTGTGAAACCCTGAAAATATGACTTGAGTATCACTAAGGCAGTGATCTGTGTGTTTTCATAGGCTGAAAGAAAAGGTTGCATAGGGGTGAACTACCCAGTTCATCTCTTCGATATTTATCTCTGAAATTTAAAGATGACATTTTCATTATTAATGTTGGTGATTTTATTGCTGATCCTTTAGCTAATGCACTTAATGTACAGTTCCAAACTGCCTCCCACACTTTACCACCTGCCAAAAATTCCTACCAGAAATTGTATAGGGTGAATAGCCTTAGTCAGTAAAAAAGACCCTACAGCACATTGGAACGTGACAATGTATTCTGGCATATGATGGGATTATCAAAATAAATGAAATTATGTCAACCCTTTAGTATATGTGTAGCTGAGGCAGAAGTTCTGGTCTACTATATAGTTCAAGTTAAGTTTTTAGTACAGATATTAAGTAAGGTTACAGACAAACTTGCAAGTAAATGTAAAAATGGAGTTCTCAATATATTGAAGAAACTTGTTTGTTTAGTGGACTTAGAGAAAGGTGTTTGTGTGCTGAATTCTGCCTTCTTTTTCACACTTCGAAGGGCACTGTCACAGTTGTCCTGCTGTAATTTTAACTTTTGCAAGAGAATCTTTACATCTTCTCTGGGTACTGTTGTTGTTATGTGTGTCCATGATAACTATAGGTAGCATTTTGCTGTCCTTTCCCATTTCTGTGAGTATTTATTCAGTGCATGCATGAGGATTGTTGATTGTATTAATGCTGGAAGGCAACAGTCAGAGCTGGAGAAAGAATATGGGCTAGATAACAACTACAAAGTTCAGGGTAGTCACCTTCTCTGTGAATACTTGTAATCCAGTGAGAACTGAGAACTTCAACTCATGTTTCCTCCTGTAGGACTAGACTGGCTGCACTGTACTAAACTTATCTTCTCTGAAGCTCAAACAAAGGGTTTAGCCTGCCATGTAGCTAAGAGTGTCAGGGCTTACATAAAGCCCTAGTTTGGCTAGGGGTAGGCCAGCAGCACCATAGTGAATGGGTCACTCAAAGCCTCCTTGTTGCTGGAAGAGGTATATAGCTCCACGAACAGTGCTAAGCGTTTCGATGATTAAACTAACTAGAGCAGAATGTTTGTTCTTGGAAACTGGGGAATGATATTTTCTTCAGCTTTGCACCATGCCACTGGTATGCATCAGAGGCTTTGGTGCCCAGTTTGTGTGTCTCAGAAACTACTCTGGTCCTTGCTGTAGGAACATCTAGTTTTCTTCTTCACTCTCTCCATTGACTGCTTACTCTAGAGCCCCAATTTCCCCTCAGCAACAGCTTATTTGGGGTTATGTTTCACATATATTTAGTATCCTAAATACCAACTAGAGAGGTTGGACACACAAATCATAAACTGCAAGCATTTAAAGATAGAAGGCTCTGACAAGTTGCAGAGATAAAAGAGGAACCAGACAGAACCTCTGTATAAACACACACACAAATACTCAAAAATGTCTGAGAAGCTTGGATAGGCCTTCTTCTCTAACAGCCTTTCTGAGAATAGTTATGGGCCTCTGTGGAGAAGCAGCATAAAGGTGTCATAAGTCATCTAACCAGAAGTCAGGATGATGCTCAATGGAAGAGAGAGTCAGGCAGTATGGAAACTTTTAACCAGATTATCCAAAAAAGAGTTCACTGGTGGTTAGTGCTGCCAACTGCAGAATAGCAGTTGTAGACACTTGTGCAGTGGGCTCAGTCTCTTGAGGACAGATCCTTTGACATAAAAGGGAGAGTAAAAGTCAACGTTTCTGCAAAGCAGCTCAGGATTCTGAAAGAAGCCACCGCTAGAAGACAATGTGGCAGCCTCTGATTCCTAGGGCCTCATCTACATTTAATGAGGAGGCAGAGATTGTGTGAGCTATGTGCCATTGATGTAATGATAGAGAAGGCAGAGATCCTCATGACTATCTACAGACAGGAAGCTAAATCTGCAAGATATCATTGGGGCGTTATTTGTAGTGTCTGAACAGACAGTTTCTTATCAAAATTCCTGAAAGTTTAACAGGACTTATTCTATTAAAGAAATACCAAGAATCACTAGCTCTAGGGAGCATTCAAAATGCATCTAACATGATTTTTCACTGAAGTTGAAAATTCAGCCACTGGTGGGTTGTCAGTCTTTCTGAAAACACAGCCATAATCGCATTGCTTTTTTTATTCTGTGTTAATTTGAGGGTCCCTCAGCATTACACTGAATGTTTCCTGCTTCACAGAATTTAGCAATTCAATTAGTATTATTGAAATAGGGTGATTGTGAAGTAAGAAATCAGTTCTCTTCTCCAAGTCTTCTTCAGAATATAACTTGCTGAGTAACAGCTAAGCTAAGTGCTGTGGTGGGTTGTTCAGTTCCAGGTTGTCTTTAGGAGGCTGTGCTTGATATGATGAGTTCAGATGATGGTCAGACTTGTCATTTTTTGTTTATATATTAAAAATGTAAGGTGTATGGAGACTTTTTTTGTGTTTTGCTGCTTTATTTTCTGTTTCTCTCTAGTGCCATTAGGTGAATAGTGTGTGAATTCATTTTCTCAAAATAGTGAAGGTCTAGGTGAAAAAGATAAAATTTTTCCATTAGAATTTAGCTTTTGAACAATTGGAAAGTAATGCCAAGGAATGTGTGGCTATATGTTGGACCTCACAGTTAGGAATTAATTATATTTATTATTTTTCCTTTTTGAAAATGCTAACACAAAGCAGGTTTTAGGGAAAATAGAGCATGAAGAGCACTTCATGAAAATATAACCGCAGCTTCTCTGTTCCTGAGCTGTACTCTTCTCTGCAAGAGCCTGGAGACAGGAACAATCTGGAAGTATGGATAACCCCTCCGTGTAGTTGTGGAGTAGATGCACAAGTTGATTTTATTTTGTTTGAGGGTTTGATCTTTGTATGGGCCATTCACTTGATGATCCATGTGGGTCCCTTCCAACTCAAAATGTGATTCTCATTCTCATTTGCAAAGGTAACAGCAAAAGTTGAGTTGCTGTATGAGTGAAATCTATGTTTTGTCTTTAGGCTTTTCCCCTTCATTTCCTGACAGCTTCTTGAGAGTTTGTGAAATTTTTATTTTAAAACTTCAGAACACAGAATGCTTCTGGGGTTCTGTTTTGATATGGTAAAACCATAATCCACTAATACCCTATATAATAACAAACAAATATGAATCATGATTAAAACTAGGCAAGACTGATGCCTGACTCCAAACTTGATAGGACTTTTACCTTGTTATACTCAGACTGATTAACAGTGATGCAGTTTTATTGTGCTAATGCTTACCTTACTAGTGACCACATGACTTTTCCACTGTTTGTGCTGGGAGGAGAGAAAAAACATTAGAACTACTGATTAGGGGAGGTAAAAATTGGTAATATGCATTTTGAGTTTGACAGCCGTGAAGATCAATAATTCATGCAAAGTCTTGGATCTCTGCGTAGTCTGGTTTAAAACATGAGTCCAAAACTAATTTATTTATGTTTTAGTTCCCTTGAGAATACGTCATACAAGTGAATGTCAAAACTCAGTCTGAAACTAGAGAGGAAACTTCTTGAGCTAGTTGGTATAGACTTGATTTTATTCCCTGTGATTCCTAGGTCTGTGTCTCAGCTTAGTTGCAGGGTGATGCACAGTTGTCTGTTTATTTTGGACATTCACCTGGCCTCCAAATCTGCATGAATGCCAAGTCCTGAAAATATGCAACTCTTTGAAATAAAGTGTATCATCATCTATAAGGACTTAAAACTGGATCCTGGACTCCCAAGAGACTAGTTGAAGAATATGGGGATTAATAAGCTGGTTTGGATCTCCTCCATGCAGAAAGCAGGCTGCTGTTCTTTGTTTTCTAGTAATTTTCTTCTGTAGGCTAAGGTGGAGAGCAATGTCTGAATGCCATCCAAATATGAAGAATGTACAAGTGGTGTGGTCCAGTTTAGAGCAATGAATGGAGCCTGCTTGCAAACTAGTGACAGTAAGGAGCACTTTTGTACTTCCTCTTCTCACCATCTAGCGTGCTCCAGATTTTTTTCATTTTACAGAAAATCTACAGGTAGACCGTGTATTTCTAAAATTTTTTATATTCAAGATTACTGTATGGTCCTTCAAAAGAAGGTCATGTTATTGTATGTCTAGCTCTGAAATTGGAGTTAACTCTGGTTGTGCTAAGCCTTGACTGGCTGTTGTCTACCCACTGCTTGAATTAACATCATGCCTTAAATGCAGCCTCTTTTATGTGAGCCTAAGGAAAAATAGAGATTGGTTTAGCAGGTATGCAAAAGTGCAAGCTTTAAAATTGTTCTGAACCAGAAAAAAAAAGACAAGTAAACACAGCAGGCATTTAAACAAGACATATATAATCACTTCATATTGTTTGCCAGATCTAAACAGAAAAAAAAATGCCTGGAATTTGGAGATTCTTTTATCAGCCAATGTCTCTCAACTCTCTTGGATGACAAAGGGTAGGAATGGGATGGAATATGTACTGTTACCACTGTGCATGGCCTGTTTCAGACTCACAGCCATTTGTTGCACTGGAGTGGAATTCCCAGCTGCCCAGCCTTGTCCAGGCTTCCTCAGCTTCTGCCAGGTTTCCTGCAGTCTCGGAAGGCAGTAGATTGTTGAACACCAGTGTATTTATTTTTACGTTGTTACCACATTCCCAAGAGGAACCTTGGCTATGATTTCAGCTGGTCTCACCACACTGTCCAAATCCTTCATCAGGAGCAGCTGGGAAAAGAAATCACTCAGGTTTCTGCACAGCACATTGCTGGTACGCCTCCTCCCTCTCACTAATCCTGTTAATTCCAGTCTTCATTTGCCACCCTCCTGGTTCTCTCTGTTGTTGCTGTGACTGACTGCACAAGTGGTCTTCACTTTAAAAGGTGACCTTCAAATGGGCACCTCAAGTAACCTCCTCGACCTCAGACTACTTGGGCATCTCCAGCACAAGATATTTTATGACACAGAAGAACAACTTTTGATATCACCTCATTACTTACCCTAATCCAGGAATGGAGTAATGATGAGCTCTTCCACATAAATCCTCCCAGACACACCTATCTGGCTGAGAAGCTCTAGGTGGGTCACTGAAGAGGGAACTCCAGTGTCATATCCAGCACTTTGCATTGTATTTTTCCAGTGCGACCTCTCGCCCTGCAGCCTTTTGTTAACAGTTAACATTCTGTCAGCATCTCTCTGTAGTGCTGTCTCCATGCAGAGAAAGGATTATTGAGAAACAGAATTGGTCCATTTTACCATATTTTGGAAAGCAGTGGAGCTTGAGTTGAATCCTACTGTTGTGCCTCCCTTTATGGGAGGGCAAAGAATCAGTCACAATGAAAGGATATTTAGTTTCACATTTGTTCTAATAATTATCTTCCTAAATCCATTGTTCTTTCATGCATTACCAAAACATCCTGGATTGTCTCTCTCTTACCCATACTGACTTCCACAGTTTTATAAAGGGGGCAAAGAGGAAGGGGAAGAAATAGTTCCTCTCCCTGCTTTAGTTGTTGCATCAGTCCCAGGTCAGATAATGACACACAAGCCTGTAGTACCAGATGGACCAGAGGGGAAAGGATGAGGGTTAAAAAAGACCTTCTTCTTACCCCATTTCTTAATACTCTTTGAAGGGGCAGGGAACATTACCTTATGACTAGCAATGAGCAAATATTGATATTTCTAATCAGTACCTTTAAAATAGATACAAGTCATCAACAGGACATGACTATGTTTGAATTTATCCAGTTATGAAAAAACTGTATGTAAGTCTCATTAAATCTCAGCAGAGTGTAAAGTGCTGCCAGAAGCAGCATTCCAGGCCCTTCTCAGATGATGTTAAGAAGAAAATGTCCAACTCAGCCATGGCCTCTCAGGTAGATCTGAGGGTCAGTGTTCACTTCTAATGATCAGAAATTACATTTATTCCTTAACCTGTGAGAGCAGCCTGCCTCTCACACCTTTACTCACCCTTTTGGCTTTCTTTTATGAAAGGAAGGAGCTTTTTCCTGTTGCTACTGATCTCATGCCACTGAAAGGACATTCCAAGTGTCAGGACTTCTGGGAAAGCAGGAGAAAAAGGAAAGAACAGTCTCTAGAAATTTGCTTTCCTGTTTAAGAACTAGAACCCAGCTTGAATTTTAGGAGCCTTCACTTCTGACAGACTCAAAGAAAACTCTGAAGCAGGATAAGTAATGACTTCAGGCAGTTGGCATTTTTGCCTGACTGGCAGCTGATCATTGCTTGTTCTCAGTAGTGAGGTGGTGACAAACTGCCTGTATTTTCTTGCTGTGTTGGAAATGTCATTCAAGATCAGGTGTGCAAAGACTGGGGAGAGGTTATATAATATCTTGGCTACTTCTGTCTCACATCTGGCCCTTTGGCATTAAGCTACCTATAGAGAGGTTGATTTCGCCCATCCAAATTGGATTTTGTTTTAATCTGGCATTATTATATTGAGAACTAAAAATAGAAGCCAAAATGGGTGTGAATAGGGTAAAAGGAGTGTGAAGTTATGAAATGAAACATGGGGAAGAGCCAGAGAAGAGAGAGCCACAAAAAACTGGGGAGTAAGGAGGTGAATGAGAGATATTAGAATGAAGGCTGTCAAGTACAGAAGGGCATTAGCAGTCAGGGGGTGTATGTGTTAAAGACACAGTCTCTTTAAAATGGGAAGCAGGAAGGCTCACACTGATTTCCACTGCTATTTCTCTCTTGTGAATGAGTCTGCTTGCTGCTCTTTTTGTGCAGGAAGACTTCACTGGAATACAGTTGTTTATACTGTTTGTGACAGTTGCATGTACTGTGTCACACACATACATCACACTCCCCACACACACACACACCCTCCCCCCTCCCCACCTCCCACGCCCCCAAGAAAATTTTCATGACTTGGACTTGGTGCTTTCTCTGGCCTGCCTGGTCCAGCAAGGCAGGTTGAAATTGTGCCCAAAATATGGGGGAGGGAGGGCTGTCTTTCTGTTTTCAGCTGTCCTTGCTTGCTAGTGTCAGTCAGCCGTGGATATAAATAAACCCCATTTATTTATTGCCTTTCTTAGTTGCACTGTATATTATCAAGAGAATGCTGAGCATCACTTGGATTAGAAATTCCCTCTGCTCTGGGATAAAAAAAATCTGAACTTCTAGGATAATCCTAGCTTTTCAGGGAGAAAGAAAGTTCCTGCTTTCAACACTAGATTCATGAGACTTCAACATGCTTCTCAGTTCTCCCGTAAACTTTCTGCAGATATGATGAAACAGCCCAAACTAGCTCTAAAAAATATTAGCATGGGTCCCTGACCCAGTACTGTCATCTAGCCTAGTGCTCTCTGCTCTGTCTCATTCCTGCATCTTGGAAGCACAGTAGATTAGGTGCTGATGTGTGACCAAGGCTGTGTACATCTCTGCTGGGAAAGTCTATATGGCACTGAATTTTAGTGTGCAGGCATCTCTTAAATGACTTTACAGAACTCCTGTGATTTCCTTGTAACTCAGAATCATATCCATAAAATGGAGGTAATCCTTTTCTTCCCACTGTGTGACTGTTCTGAGTTTTTGAGGTGCACTCATGTATGACATAATGGTGTGTAAACATGTGGACAGACATATGGGCAGATATTTTAACACCTCCTGGCAGGCAGAGAATAAAGGAAATTCATTCTGTTTTATGTGGTGATTCACTGCAGTGACTCTTATCACTGGAGAGAATCAACCCTTAATATTGGCTCCTGTCAGGAATGAGGTTTTTTTTCTGTTCCACTTACTCGACCAGAAGAGGAGATGAAATGCTCACCAGTACCTTTGAAATTATAAAACTTCATAGAATTATATACATTAATATTTATGAAATTATTGTATTGGCCATGAGCTGCGCTCATGTTAGGAACCTATATATTTGCTTGTAGACATAGGAATGCTCCTCTCTGTGCTCAGTCCTCAAGGTAGCCATGCAAGAGCTCGAGCAAAGTGATTTTAATTCAGTTTGTGAGAAAAGACAAACTGTGCTGTGCATTTCTGTAGGAATAGGAAAGCTCAAAGGTCTCTTCAAAAGAGGGAAATGAGGTTGAAATTGGCTGCCTCTCATGTGCCTTTGTTTCCTTTATTTCAGCATATTGCTAAGGGATAAGTTTCTGGACTGGTATCCTATCTTAATACACATGGTTGACAGTTTGATTTTTAATTCAGTTTCCAAACTTTCTGTGCAGTGACATAGCTGGCAATCCTGCTTTCGAAACATATTTCCAGGTTCTCTGTGCTCTGTGATGTTTGGCTCTGTGCTGGACTTTCAAGGAGAGTGTATTTTTTAAGATACAGCAATATTTTTAATAAACAGCTCTCAACAAATGTCACTCATGTTTAGGAGCAAGCCAATGTGTCAATACACAGGACAAGCTTTACCTACTAGATTAGCTGCAAAATGCAAACTGTCCAAAATAAACTTCGTACATTTCTAAGTGTTTTGGATTTTTCTTTTTAAAGGATTGTATAAGGATGTTTAAGTAAAAGAAGTGAAGATGATATTGACTTTTCCCCATAACATGCCTAAATAGGAGAATGTTGCAGTATGTAGAAGTTAAAAATATATCTTTATAATAACAGGAAGAAAATTTTTTTTTCCTTATCCCCATTTGGTTTCTTTTAAAGATCAACCTTCTCATACCCCCATCTCTCCTAGACCAAGGTCCTCAACATGTCTTGGAGTAGGGAAGTAGACTCCCATACAAGGAAATGAGTAAAAAACCTAAAGAAAAAAGACAAAGCATACTGATATGGAAGAAGGATTTAGAGGAAGATGCATGTGAATAGATGAGTCATGTGAGTCAGAAGCAAAGAGTGAAGAAGGTATTCTGGTGCTCAAGAGGAATACCAAGACTACTTTCTCACACAGTAGTTTATGAATTTAAGTTTTGTTATATTGATTTGTGATCTCCTCTACTAGGGCAGAGAGAAGTTGTGTGATAGGGAGACCCAGATTTCTGGCTGAGATGTGCAGAGCAGTACAGCAGTTTTTCCACACATAACAGTCCTCCATGATTACTTAAAATCTTTGAGTAAAAAAACTTTGTTTTTTTCCAGCCTCTGCTCGCAGAGAAGGATTAACACACACCAGGTGAGGAATCCGGAGCATTGCTTCAAGTATGGGGTAAAGGAAAAAGCAGCAGTGACTTCATGCCACCACACTCCCCTAACAGCCAGAAAAGAGAGAAGAGGAGGCCTTGGTGAGAGGAAAATCCACTGACGAGAGTACCTGAACATCTGTGGAAGCAGATTGTGGTGATACGCCTGCAAGCTGAGGTGAATGATTGCCTCTGAGAGCTTCTGCTGCTGAGTCTTTGGGTCCCTTCCTTCCACCTATTCGTGATCGCTAACTGTGAGATCTTTCTGTAAGACAGATCTTTCCTCCAGCTGTTCTTCCTAAGGTCCAGGTTTGAACATAAAATCTCATTTGCTCAGCCATTTCAGTCTGTCCTAGTCTGGTAACAGCCACAGTTCTGTGCTTTCATCACATGGCAACCATCAGCAGAGAAAAATATTAGAACATATGACTGGAGAGATCTGTGTTTGTTACCATCTTGAATTTTGGCACAGAGCCATGGAAATGATCCATTTGAATAAAGTAATTTCATTTGTTTGTTTTGGTTGCAATTTCAGTTATTAATTCACACCCCCAAAATATTTGCTGTCATTTTACTGAACAGGATTTTAAATCTGTCTTTATGTTTCACTGTTGGATGCTTATATTCTGTGTGGCTTATTTTGTGTTTTGATTTCTGTTTGTTTAGGCTTTATAAACTTTTTTAATTGGCTGATATTTTCAGACCCAAGCTTGAATCCTAAGGCCCAGGTGGCTCTTATCAGTTGCAGTAGTGGCTTGGTGAAGCACTCCAGCCACTAAATTAAAATTTGCCTAACATTATGAAAGTTAGTTTGCTTGTGTAAGAAAACAACATCAGCAGCTGGAAAATGTATTGGAGAGAAGATCCATCCATCCTTAAAATGAACAGGAAGCAGCTTCAGCTCTGGCTCTTTGTTGGTGCCCGGATAAAGGAAAACTCATTATTTTGCAACTTCTGCCTTGTCCAACACCCAGGAGTATGATTTCAATTCTCAAAGGGTACAGAATCTCCCTTTGCTTGTATCAGAGTCCTCTGAGATTGGATTCAACATCCTGTTTGACCTCTTTTCTTATTCCATAGCTGCCCTATCATTTATAGCCTGTATAGTCAGTGTTAGAGATCATTCTAATCTGTTGGCAAGTAGATAATGATCAACTCAAAGGGCTGACAGAAGAAACCATGTCAGAAGGGGAAAGTGTTTTCTCTTGAAACGATTGTGTTCCTGTCCACTCTTGAATTCTGCATATTTTCTGTCACTCAAGACCAGATAAATTGAGAGAAGATTAAATAATTATGTTCATACCATCACTTGCTTAAAGCATGAATTTTTCTGTTTCACTCACACATATGAAACACATTGAATACTTCACTTGTCCAAAATACAGCTCTCTGATATAGCTGTTTCCTTCATTGGCTTATCTTTCATTTCTATTAGACAGTCATGATCCTGTTGGGATTTCTTTGCATTTTTTCAGCTGTGTTCTTCATGCATCTCTACAGCATTTTTCTGCTGCCTGTGCTGCCATCACATATCATCAGTGACCAAGAGATTTGTAAAATCTTGTGAAGTTATGTTCAGACCATGTCCTTTCTGTCTGTAATCATTGAATTCCACCCATAGGTCTTGAAGATAGATGTTTCTACTGGTGCATCAGATTGTTGGCTCATGATTAGTGAAAGTTTGGTTGCAGAGTTTGTTACTTCAGACTTCTGCACATCCTCAGCAGCTGTGGACTTCAAGACCTTGGGTTTGTCTTCTCACAGCCTACTCTGCTATGTGTGGTATTGGCTGTAGCTTCCAGCTCCATTCTGGAAATTTTGGAGGGGCTACTTCCCTATAAGATTTAGCTTCAGTAAATAACAATTCTGTTCCTTTTTTCCTCCTGAAGGATCTGAGTTATCCTTATTCCACTGGGTTTCATGTGCAGGATTGAGTAGCTATAGGATATACATCCTTGTGGAACTCTCATGTCTGTTTTTGTTCTCTAGTTTGTTTTTTTAGGTTATCACAGTCACCACTGAAAACTATAGAGATGTTTGAAGGACAGAGATTTAAATACAGTTAGCCCAGGAAAGGTGATTGTCTTATGAGAATTATTGGCAGAAGCAGCATTGTTACATCTTTGTCAAGAAAATTACCAGTTAATGCTGACTTTAATTAATTGTTTTGCAGCTTTGCCAATCCCCCACCCACTCATTTTGGGATAATAATTTGTACTCAGTTATAGCCATGTTTTCTGAACTTCTTTGCATTGCATGTTAGATGTAGCCCACCTCACACCTGTAACTGTGATGACTTAGTAGCAGTATGTCAAACATCCTGTCTCTAAGATTTTTTAACTATTCAGAAAAATGCACAGTGCAGTCTATGACCATCATTTTGAAGGTATGAATTTTGTCAGCATCAGGAGAGTGAAGCCTTGCATCCTTTGCCCCTGGAAAATTTTTCTTGTTTTCAACAAATACAAAAAACCCCTAGGGGTATCAAGACTGGTCGTTTACCTGAAGCCAAACACCTAGACCTTAAACTGCTGTTCATTCTCAGGCTATGTTAGGGCAGCCAGAGCATCAAAGGACATAGCAGTATTCCTTTGCCTTGGGAATCTGCTGATCCCAGCTCTGAGCACAAACGCTGTTACATTGAGATCATGTGCAATAGAGAATCAGGAACAAATCTTGTGATTCCAGTCTCTTATTTTTTCCATCTCCCCGTATTCCTCAGCCTGGAGTCCATATATGTCTTTGTGCATGGTGGGTGCTGCTACTGAAAGATAACATATGCATTTTGTCTCTTCACAGCTCTGCTACCTCCATGTCTGTCCCTTTTCAAAAACCTCTCAGAGCGTGCTTCAGTTAAGAGGTTCAGTGGGAAGGCATAGAACTGTTTCCCACACAACTTGGGAGAGCAGGCATTTTATAGGAAGTGTCTTCTAGTACAAGGGAGGAAAGTAGAATAGCAAAGCATTTTGGATTTATAATAGTTGCACAAGGGGAGTAGAATTATATATGTGTTCCTCAAGTGCAGATTATTTTTTCTCTACTTTTTTGACATTAACTTCCCTGTATTCTTCAACGAGTTTCATCAAAAGTGCCTTTTTTTACTGTGAGAAAAGAAAATTACAAGTAGAATGCCCCAACAGTCATTTAGAATCTGGTTCAGTGGTGACACTGAATAATGTAATTGAGGGATTCTCCTCTTCTGTGATGTTTGCATCACTTCTAAATTATGCACCCTGTTCTAATGACAGAGAATCAGATTTGTTAGTCTTGAAAGGAGTAATGTGTACATCAGAGTCCTGGAGGCTGAGGTAATGCAGAGCTCACGCAGCATTTTGTGCTGTGTTTAGCTGATGAGCATACTACAACATAAAAATTAAGGGAGAGGTGTTAGATTCTCCTCTCCAGAAGAGCTGACTTGTACTCACTACATGAAGTATTAAGTTCCCTTTTACGTGTTTTATCTTGGCCTTTAAAACATCCTCACAAGTCATGTGAGTGCCATCAGTGGGAGAGCACGTGACACTAGATAGAGCACTTAGTCTTGGATGCCAGCAAGACATCCTGAAATTATCTAGTCTTGAGAACAGAATGTTTTTGGGCAATCATGGTTTGTTGGAAATGCTCCTCATTATGATGCTTGAAAGGTTGACATACATATCTCCGATACTGGTTCCACACTGTGAAAGGAGGTTTTGGTATCAAGACCTTTGTTTACGAGTAGGAATTTCAGTGCTGTGCCTCTTCCTCATATCAAAATATGGAGTTTCAATATGCATGGAGTTGAATGGCTGGCAGTGCTAGACCATTCTTCTTCTTTACCTGTGAAGGAGATCATTGACTTACAGATGACTTTACAGAACAGACTTGGATTCTCAGCCCTCATTCTTTCAGGCCTGTACCTTGTACTAATACAACAGTTCCAGTAATTTTGGATTATTTGCTAGAAACAAAAGTAGTCTGGCTCCTGACTTAATTTTTTTAAGGTTTACTTGATAAAACTGCCAAGGACTTTTTTCCTCAGTCAGTCCTACATTTGCTGCTCATAATAATCTTGGACTCACTGTTTAAATCTGGATAGGTTATTTGCTGCTGTTTAAATAGTTGGATTTTTGATTGCAGTAAATGGCTGATTAATCCTCTTCATACTGTTTCCTTTCTGAATGCATTATTCCTGTGGATCTGTCATAACTTTCTTCCAAAAGAAGCTTCTGAGGCTTTATTTAAATATGGGACTTGAATTCCTTTTCTTCTTTCTAGAACCTTATGTTTCTAAAGCTGAAACATCTTAATGAACCTGGTAACTGGTTTCTTCCCACTTTAGAACATGCTGTCTTTTCCACAGAATGAAGTTTCCCTGCTGACTTAGAGATGAGCAGTTAGGAAACACAGACTGATCTCAAAATTGTTGGATTCTGAGTCTCTCTGTATAGTTGTAATGCAGGAGGACAAACTCCACTGAACTAAAGGTGAAAAGACACCAAGTCTGCCCTGAAAAGTCTGCTCTGTCTATTACCTTACCAAAAAAATGTTTTACTGGCCCTCATTGAAACAGAGTTTTCACTGCTGTTTCCAATTTAAAGGAGAGAATCACTGATCAGTATGGAGACCCTGGTGTGAAGCTTTTGCCAGTGGTATTCAGTGAATCATAGGGGTTCCCTAGGGAGAAGAGTATACTTAACAGGGCCTCTTCTCTACAAGTTCATGCCTACAGCACACACAATGAGCTTGAGAAATCTTATATTCTTTGAAAAGAAGTGGCTTGTTTATCTAACCTATCAGACAAACAAATCAAATTGGCCTTAAAAAAGCCAAATTTGATGCAATCGTTAAGAATTTAGGGGCTGTTAAAAATGCATCTTTTATTAACAAAATTTTTATAATTTGTTTGAGGCAGCTGAAAGAGGCGCTGTTATCTCTAAAAACAATTTCAGCATTGTGCTTAGCCTTTTGCCTGCTCCTGTTCTGGGATGTGCAATGGAAGACAACTCCAGAACATTAGTTCAATTTGGTGCCCCTGCAAGAGTATTTTAAAAAATCTTATTTCACCACAGTTATAGCAGGGGTAAAGTGTAGTCTCCTTCCTGCACACTAAGAGGAGACAAGTTACTGTACTTAGTGTAGTTATGTTGAAAAGTCATAAAATCTCCCCAAAATATGTTTTGAGGTGATTGAATAAATCCCTGTGTCTTGACTACTATCATGTCAAAAGTCAGGAGGGAATCTTTGAAAAGTTCCTGTACTGCCAAGTCCAAACTGTCACTCTCTCATTTTCCTATAAAATTGTTTTTTTTCTGAGATTGAGGAAGAAAAATGACAAGGGATTTTTCCACATTGTTTCCAGTAATTACTGCATAAGGTTCACCTCATGGATTTCAAATGGTTTTGCCTTATTTATATTATTTTCTGAAAATGTCATGTATACATTTTGTCCATGATACCAGCTAGGAATATTTTTTTCTTATCCACAGACCTACAAAACTCGGGTCTCCATATGTTTACTAAAAATTTCTTTTGAAAAATATCTAAGAATAAAAATTGTTGACTGTTCCTGCCAAATTGTGGCCCAGCAAGTTTCTTGGGTCTTTTGAATGATGACTTGGCTGAAGGCAGGTGAAATGGATAAAAATTAGGACAATTTAAAATGTGTTAGCACATTGTAACTGTTGCCACACCATCCTTCCCTGAGATTTTATTGCCATCTCCTTTGTTTTGTTTCTCTTTGTTGTTCTGTTCATTTGTTTCTAGTTCTTCAGATGAGCATGATAGAGCACTTAGCATGGTAGTGTCCAAATGAGATCTTCAGATCCTGAACCATACTTCGGAAATTTCTGGAGCAAGTCTCCAGATGTCAAATTGTGTCATGCAAGGCAGCTTGTTGCAAGCTGGGTGTCTTCCAAAGACTCTTGTGAGTCAGACTGTCTGCTACTGCTTTCCTCCACAAGTGGAGTTTCTTACAAATCCTTGAAAACAATGGATATCTCCCAAGCATCTAGCCTACCTGCAAGAGGGTTTCGGCACTTCAAAAGACCAATCTTTTGTTTCAAGAAAGGACCAGAACATGGTTACCAAGACATTCCCCAGTCATTACACCATGTGCATTGCACAAATCCTGTAAGATTTGCCCCCGGCTGCACAGCAAATCTTTGTTTTGACTGCTTCCTGAAGAGGAGAAAAAAGAAATCCTTCCTGAAAAATGTCAGGAAATCTCTGGTTTGATATCACCCAGCTGGCTTCTTTCATCAAATGATGTACATGCACCGGCCATGATATATTATTATAATGCCTCATGCTGATTTCTGTATCTGATGAATGAGTTTCTAAACAGGTAGTGAGAAATGGCTGACTGTTGGCAGACCAGATGAAGGAAGTCACCTTTGCTTTCTGCAGCATGCCTAATGCCTACTTGTTAATTATTTCTTGCACTGGCCTCTGTGGACAGCAATGAGGTATCATCTTCCTTTTCTTCCCTCACACATGAAGGATGGGATGCCATCCAGAGGGACCTGGGCAAGCTCAAGATGTGGGCTCATGGGAACCTCATGAGGTTTGACAAGACACAAGTATAAGGTGCTGCACCTGGCTCAGGGCAACCCTTAGTATCAGTACAGGCTGGGGGAGGAACAGATCGAGAGTGGCCCTGCTGAGAAGGACTTGGGAGTGCTGGTGGATGAGAGGCTGGACATGACCTGGCAGTGTGCACTTGCAGCCCAGAAAGCCAAATGTATCCTGAGCTGCATCAAAAGCAGTGTGAGCAGCAGGTCCAGGGAGGTGATTCTACCCCTCTACTCCACTCTGGTGAGAGCCCAACTGCAGTGCCGTGTCCAGCTCTGTGGTCCCCAGCACAAGAAGGATATCAAGCTGTTGGAGCGAGTCCAGAGGAGTGCCAGCAAGGTGATTAGAGGGATGGAGCACCTTACCTATGAGGAAAGGCTGAGAGAATTGGGTTTGTCAGCCTGGAAAAGAGACAGCTTAGGGGTGACCTAACTGTGGCCTTCCAGTACCTGAAGGAAGCCTACAAGAAAGACGAGAGGGACTTTTTACAAGAGCATGTCAGAAGAGTGACAGGATAAAATGGAATGGATTTAAATTAAAAGAGAGTAAGTTTAGATTAGATATTAGGAAAACATTCTTTACTGTGAGGATGGTGAGGCACTGGAACAGGTTGCCCAGAGAAGTTGTGGATGCCCTGTCCATGGAGGTGTTCAAGCCCAGGCTAGGTAGAGCTCTGAGTAACCTGGTCTAGTGACTCCTGCCATAGCAGGGGGATTGGAACTGGATGATTTTTAAGGTCCCTTCCAACCCAAAGCATTCTATGATTCTATGATCTTGCCTAGTCAACTAAGTGGAATGAGAGACAAAGAATATCACCTTGCACAAAGACCACTACGCTCCTGAAAGGGGGAGAAATCAGTCTTTGTCTTCAGAAGGTACCACTTCAAAGACTGGTATTCCTGGGTAATAGTTCAACAGTACCAGCATAAACCATAAGGGACAGAATTTCTGCCTGAAAGCTGTTCACTAAGTCTGCAGGATATGGGAAACTAAGCATATGTTGTGGGGGTTTTTTTGCCACAAACCACAGCTGTAAATAAACCGTTATTCTGTACTAGATAGAAAGGTCCTTATCCCTAAGTGTATTTTCCTTGAAATGATACTGGGCCCAGTATGAGGCCCAGCTGCTTGACTGAATGCTTTCAGACCACCATTTTTGCATCTTCCCAAAGCAACCTAGCCCTAGATAAGGGTGTTCTAAAAGCAGATGAATAGCTGAGGCCTGTAATCTTGGAAACTGGTTTTTCCTGGAAACACACTGTGACATCCAAAGTGCTGTACCATAATTCTTGATGAAATTATGGGCATTAGTGGCATCTCAAATGCATTACTATCATTTAGGTAATGGCAACAATTAATTAGCAATTTTCATTTGCTGTATTTCTTGTTGCTATACCAGAATTCATTTCTAAGACAATCTGTTATCCAATGAGTAAACTGTCTCATCTCTTCTAGATTGACTTGTTACATGATAAAGGATCTTGCATTTGTACAGGGCATCTGAAGCCTCTCTTCAAAAAAGGACAAGAGACACTGAGCTTAGTTATTTCCATCTCTCACTTCTGGAATTGCATTGAAACTGAACCAGAGTTTAAACAACTTCCTGTATACAAAAGAAAATATTGGTAAAGCAGAGATCTGAAAGTCCAGGTTTTCTTTTACTAAACATAATAATTTCATATAGCTTTTGACCAATATTTTCTAGTGATTTTGAATGTAAAAGTAAAAATTTAATAGATGTTATCTTTAAAGAATTAGATGGCAGATTTTGCTCCTTGTGCTATATCCAAATTGCTGCCGTTACTCTAAACCACAATTCATGTTGTTTATAGGCAATCCATAAAAGCACAAATTAGTATAGTTTTGCAAGCATGTAGATAGAGCGCTGTTGACTCTGTATGTATTGAAAACTTTACCTTCTTGGTTGATTTCATTGCCTTTCAATCACCTGTTAGAGAAGACAAGCCAGAACTATAGATATGATGTTTTGGGTGCCACTAAAAACACTTGGAGTGGGCAAGAAGCCTTTTCTGCACAATGGAGCTGGCCCTAGAGCTGCATCCTGGTCACCGTGTGATACTGAACCTGCCCTGCATTGGACCTGAGACCATACTGAAGACATCTGCCTCCTAAGACATTGCAATGGATCCTCTTCTGTTGTGGGATGGCTGTAGTGATTTCATTTGCACAGTAGTCTTGAGCCAGGAGACCTGTATGTTGCTCTGATGAGGATACTTTAGTCACAGGCAAGGAAAGCTTCAGAGCAACACAGAAAGGTAAGGATCTGTGAACTGAGAAAATGAAAATTTGGTAGCTACAACAGAGAGATGTGAGACAGGACCGAGCAGAACAGAGCTATGATGTTGCCAGAGTAGTGGACAAGTATGTTTGTCCTCTGTATCTTATATTACTTTTGGGCACAGTTCATCTTTTTGATTGAGTGTATTGACGTACGTTGGTTATGGAAAGGTGAAACAAAAAGCAGCATATTCCAGTTCGCACAGTGACAACAGGGATGTGCTTTATGTAAATGCAGTGAGATAGCCAGAGATCATCCAACCCAGGGAACAAAGACACGGGGAACAAAGACACATTTAGTCTGCAAAGACTATTCTTTGCTGAAGTGTAAGTGTACATTCCTGTACTCACTGAAGCAGTGTTCCTATCTGAGCTCTACAATACATGACAACCTGAAAAGCAAGGTTTAAGCCTTTTACATGCTATA
Source organism: Manacus candei (assembly GCF_025592945.1). Taxonomy (NCBI): domain Eukaryota; kingdom Metazoa; phylum Chordata; class Aves; order Passeriformes; family Pipridae; genus Manacus; species Manacus candei. Next base: position 10,437,974 of record NW_026138115.1, on the reverse strand, counting down.
ATAGAGTTTGCCACAGAGAAACAGGGACGACACAGATGGTTGTTTGATCATCTGTGCAGGATCTGCCTTATGGCACTACAGAATAGGTTTTTTTCACCATTGATCTTTGTTAAAGAGACAAAGTGTGCTGGGCTTGTTTTCATCAGCTTTTGTTTGTTTCTGCAAACAAAAAGGGAACTGTTGAGAGCTGTATTCAGTGTTGGCAATGAAGATCCCACTTTTTCTTTCCCATTGTCTTCTTCAATTTGCTAGCTAGTAACAGCATATAAAAAACTGCCCTCTGCCTTCTCACACAATTGTCCTGAAACATTTTGGTATGCCTGCACCCAGGAGAGTATTCAATCAGTTATTAAACCTGATGTAGCTAGTATAGTTTGTTGCTGAATTATAGCTAGAACACCCCTAAAAATGCTATTTTAATTTTAAGAAAATTATTCTGGAGCCTGTCTTACCAGTCTAATTCTCAAATGTTGCTAGGGAAATGGAAGGCTGGGCAGAGAAGCAGTAACTGAAATGTGTGTGATTTCAAAGATTACTGTACCCATGAGCGTACTTGTGTCCACACTGGTTGGACACACCAAGACTCTTCTCCCCTGATTGCCATTTTGCTTCTTTTGCCAAGAGGCAAAAGGCTTGGTTCTTCTGCCACTGAGGAACAGCAGTGAAGAAGGGCCAGTAAGACAGACCCACCCCAAGGGGCTGCCAGGCTTAATCTGTGGGTGATTCCAATGTGTTCCAAGTGCCACGTAGGACTTCCAGCTGTGCAAGTGTTCTAGCTCAACCCTTTGCAGCTCCCCTTCCTCTTTTGTTTGGGGTTTTTCCCCCCCCCCCCGTTTACTAGCAAGGAAGCCCTTCAAGTGGACGGGGAACAGAGCCAGCCCAGGGCTCAGGAGGAACAATGACCAAAATGCAGCTTGTAAACCAAAACCTCCTGAGGGGCTGCTACTAAAAGGAGATCAGAGAGAATTCCTATGCCAATAGGCATCTGGATTTCCCCCACACACACACCCCCCTCCCCCGTGGAAGCCACTAAATTTCTGGCCTATCAGCATGGCAGTGTAGTTGTAATTTGCTCCCTCCTTGGCAGGCGGCAGGGAAGCATGGGCACGGAGAGCTGTATAGGGCACAGCCAATACCGTAGTGCTGCAGGACTGATCAGAGCTGCACCTTTCATCATCACACCAATGACATGGGTCAGAGAGCCCCAGAGAGATGAAAGGGATAAAGCCAAGTGCTGGGGAGCGCCTCTATCAGAGCATGTGTGCCCCAGCCAGAATGTCACACAGGCTGGCAGGCTCCCTCCACTGACCCACCCTTGCTAACCTCTAGCCAGCTGGTGATAGTGCAGGAAGGGTTGTTTACAGTTTATTAAGATGTTTGAGTTTACATGTTATGGCAGCCTCACATGAGGTATTAGGAAGGAGCCACTATTGTGAAGGGCTTGATGGAAGAGCTGAATTCTGAGCTGACTCTGGAGAGCCCTGGCCACAAGCAATTAACCAGCTAGGTGTCGTTTTACACTCAGTTGCTGGGGACCAGGAATTGGGAGGGGACAGGGAGGAGCCTCCGTGGTCTCTGGAACATGACTGAGTAGTTGTAGTTTGGGGAATCAGATACAGCCTCTGAGTCTCATGTGGCATGCAACCACCAGAGATTTTACCCCTGGGAAATGGCTGAAAAAGCCCATTTTAAAGAGTACACTGATTTCCTGCCTGGGCAACATGTGTAATCTTTTTTATGAGCATCTGGAATGTTCACGGTAAATGAGGAGGAACAGTGTGTTATTCACCTGTACGTACAGGTCTATACTGGCAGATCATATATGTTCAAATGGACATAGGGCATTTGTCAGCTGCACCACCCTGGGTATTTAAACAGTATTGTTGGAAGTGTTTTACATTTGAAGGGAGCTTTATATGAATCTATCAAAAGCAGATGCCAGAGGTAATATACATGTCTGAAGGACTAGGGTGAGACAGGGCACATATACACAAGGCGCAGTTTGTGGGTAACATGGAATTTCCATTTTGGGATTCTCTTGCCAACCTAAATTCTGTCTGTTCTTTTGAGGAGACATTTTGGAAAGCGTAAAAATTTTAGACTGAGTATGCCACAGTGGTAGCACTTTAAAAACAGCAAATCATCTAACTCTCCAACAAACAACTTGCTTGTGAAAAAATTAGCATCTCCCCCCAAAATATTTATTTTTTTGCAAAGTTTTTGAGATTACTATTTTTTAAGTCTTGGCAGGTGAGACCTGGGTCATGTTCAGGTCATCATGCAGAACAGGTGCAGACCACCCCAAAGCACCTCACAAACCACAACAGACAAGAGGTCCTCAGGGTGTGTCAGATCACGAATGAATGGGCCCAATATTCAGGTACCCCCAGATATTGCTCCTGCCCTCACCCGAAACCATCTCTTAGAAAATCCAGGAAGGTGAAAGAGCTGGATGGAGACACCAGACCCTCTGAAAATGGACTCAGCACCCTCTTTCCTTGTATTTGCCCACCCTCAGTACGCTGGCTGGGAGCCTTGCAGTTTGCATGTGGAAACCAACAGGCAGGATGTGTCAGCTGAACTTAGAGGTTTGGCAGACATGGTTTCAGTTGCAGGACTCTTGGATCACAGCTCTGAGGAACAAAAGTCTTTATCTCTGAGCATTTCTTCTCTCAGCAACTTCCCATCTTGGTGCATTTTCCTTCTCTAAAGAAACTTTCAAGGTTTCCTCCTACAGGGAAAGCCTTAGTACTTCAAGCCAGTGGGGAGGGCTAAGGTCTTAAGATAGCTAAAGCTAGAATAGAAAACATCTCCCCATTTCCATTCCCCCTTGCACCTGCTTTCTCATTCTCATTTTCCCAGCTCAACCACCCAGCATTCAAATACACAGCAGTTGCTCCACCTTATCCTCCACTTCCGCACCAACTGTCCAGCCATTTTGGAGAGTGGCCTTTGTGTCACCAAAGTAACTCCTAGAAGGAATGCTGCACTGCCAAGACAACCAAGAAGTGTTCCAGAAGAGATCCCCAAAGGCTGTCAGACTTTAAGCCACAGGGTTTGGCACTTGGCCCTCAGCATGCGTAGTCTCTGACCCCCAGTTCTCTTTGTGTTAGCCTGGGAGCAGGAGAGTGGGTGCTGACAGTTTTTCTCTTGGCTTTGGGTGGGCCAGGGGGCCTTTCAGCTGCATTTGCAGGATTTCACCACCATGTTGGAGAGCTGCTCCACTTTGGGGTTCCTCCCAACATAGTACAAGATAGTGAGCGGCTCCAGGTCCTGGGGCACACAGCAGGGCGAAGCAGATGCCTCAGGGTTCAGCGTGTTGTATAAACCCAGAACCTGCAGAAACAAAGTAAATGTGGTGACAAAGTCAGGAATATGTTTCAGTTGGTTGAGGACAGGATGGGGCTGCAAAGTCAACAGGCCTCCAAATGTTTGGAGTAAGCTCATCAGAGGGTATTTCCCTGAATTGAGGAATACTGCCCTGTCACTTCCTGATCATGGCCTGCTTCTAAAGGGTCTCACCTGCCCTGGCCTGACTTTTATGACTTTGTTTTTTAACTGTAATAGCCTGTGACTGATGCCTAAGGGTTGAAGGAGTACAAGTAGTTGTCTCCTTTCATCTCTAATTTGGTAGAGCAGAATGTCACAATTTTTGCTTTTAACAAGGCTGGGTGTAACCAGCCTGGGGCCACGTTGGTTTTGATTCTATGAAGAAACCAGAAGAAAGAGTATCAGTGCTGCTTATTTCAACCAACATCTCCAGATAGCATTGGATGGATCCCAGTCTTCTCAAGTATCCACAATTCCCTCCCAGCTTTGAACTGTCTGATGCCTTCCCCCTCCACTCCATCCTCCAAGTCATTACACTACAATGCAGGAGCCAGGAGTGTGTCCTGTGGGACCCCACTGGATTCTTCCTCCCAGCTGGCCCCAGCCCACAGATGACTGTACACTGCAGCCATGTAACCAATACAAAACAGTTGCCATGTTTCTTGTCAGAGGTGACCACTTCTCTGCAGTACACAGCTTCTTGAGTTGTGGCACCAAAACATGATCTCACCTGCTCTACTGTGGTCTCTTTAGTGCTTATCTGGTATAAACGACAGGGTCTGGCACATTGTATTTTAACTACTTTACAGTCTTCGGGGATGGGAATTGCTAAGGATACATCCTGTTCTATGATCCAGATCTATGTAATCACAGTTGTTGTGGCAAAAATTCTCTGGGATACCCAGCAAAGTACCCCTGGCTGTACCACATGCTCTGGGGCTACTCTACTCAACAGCAAGTTAAACAGACTGGTAAGAAGTTGTCTTTTCACCATGTTCTTCCTAGTGCTGGCAAGCTGTCAGCAGCTATATTGTTCTAAAGGTTTCTATGATCACTTCACTGACCTTAATGCTTGATTGTTTCCTCTCTTGCTCAAGAACAGAACATTAGGAACCATTCTAAAATCTACTTTCTCTCACACTGATTCTGGCCAGTTATCTACTAGAGAGCTTCTCAGGACAACCAGATGGTAAAGCTACATGCCCACTACCCTTTCAAAGCTGTTCATTCCCTTGCTTTGTCTTGTGCTTAATGCCCAGCATCTGTTCACTCCTTCATTCCCACAAATCAGCTGCTCCTACTGATATTAGTCCTTGAGCTTCAGTGAACCTTACTGCTGTGCAGACTCTCAAGCTGTCAAGAAAATGTTAGCATCTTTTCTGCAATATCACCTTTACCTAGTCATCCATTCTTCAGCTGAAAGTACTTTTTCCAGTAATTCTTTTAGTGAAATCTGAAGCTAAGTTGCTAGTGAGCTGTTGCATTATCTGGATTGCTGCCTTTTCTCTTCTGTGGACAGCAGCACAGGATTTTCCTCTGGCTTTTCCTGCTTCAGCAGTGGACTGACTGATCCTTAGTCTGTCTTCTCTTCTTGATACTTTTCCAATGCCTGTGCTCTTCTGTTGCTTTTATTTTCTTCCACTCTAGCCAGGCTCAGATTGTATTCTTCCCAAAGACTGACCAGTCTACTCATGTTAAAGACAGGTTATGTGTAAATTACCTAAAGACATTGCTTTCTGCCAGTTTTTACTCACAAATCTCACTGCCTAATAGGTTCCTCCCTGCTGTAGGTCAGGTATAAATCCTACTGGAAAGGATACCTGTGCAGAAAGGAGATCTTACTGAATGGCTGTATTCACTTCTAGACAGGGACATGGATTTCCCTTCACTTTTGGGCTACAGCTGCCCCTGTGGTAGCAAATGGCATGCATGTGCCATTGCACAACAGTTTTCCATTACAACCTGGCATAGAGCATAGAGAAATCCTCTATCCAGTGCAAACAGCAGGAGAAATTTAGGCAGAATTGATATTTGATGTGAACAATTCAGTTAATACTATGGCCATTGCCAAATAAGTACCCTAAAACCATCAGTCCTGCTGTTTCACATCTTATCCAAGAGACAACAGCATCCTTCTCCTCAACATTTGCCTGAAAGCTCGGACTCAGTATGGACTCCAAAGGAAGCACATTCTTCCCCCTGAACCACCTTGGCTTTTTTCTGCAGTTTCCTTGAAATGGTTTTTACAAATATTGATCTGAACTGCTTTTGCTGCTTTGAAGAGACTAGATATTGATCAGACTTAAGGAGGAAGGGGGAACCACAGCCACAAGCCTTGACAGGATAATATAATGGATGTACCGTGCTGCGAGTGGTGTCTGCGCTGCGGAGGTACGGGCAAGGGCCCGAACAAAAGTTAGCAAAGTAGCCCTTGGGCTCATGGACCCATTTCCAGCCAAGGTCCTGTCGGAAGTCAATGTACAGAGGACGCACGCAGCAGTTCTCCTCCAGGTTCCTGAAACACAGTATTGGAACACAGTGAATGCAAAGGGGGGCCTTACATGCGACTGCAAGATGCAACTTCCCAAGCAGAAGGACTAGTATCAGCAGTGCCCAGTGGGACGTGGTGTTTGTGTGCGCCAAGTGCGGAGGAGCGGCACAGCAAGCGGTAGTGGGGCAGCTCAGCAGCCTGGCACAGCTTGTGCCTGCTGGCAGGCAGCTTGCCCACCACTCCAGAGAGGCAGCACCCAGCTGCTCTAGCAACCAACAGGGGGCTGAGGCAGATCCCTGCCCACACTGGGCTCCAGGAAGGTGCTTGCAAGTCTCTTCGAGCCAGGGGCTCAGCCAGAAGCACACTGCAACTCTGCGGAAATGGCCAGCAGACCCTTCTAGGACACCACAAGGAATAGCTGGCCAAGCTGTGCTCCTCATGCGGCCCTTCTGGCACCATGGTGACCCACAACCCCCTTGGAAGAGCTCTGCCTTTCCCAGAGGCATGGAGTCTCACCAGGCTTACCCACCTCAGGCATAGGATCCAGGCATGATTCCCACTTACCGGAAACAGTAGTTGGTATCCAGGGCCCGTTTCTTTCTCTGGCCTCCCAACACTGGGCTCTCCAGTCGATGTGAGGGTAACATCATCAAGATGAGGTGAGGATTATGCAAGTCTTTCTGCTTCTTCAGGCGCCCCAAGTCCCCACGGCCATAGTCATCCTCACTGTCAATGCCTTCAGAGAAGAAGAGGATCCACAAAAAAGAAATCAACATGGAAGTGGAGGATGCAACAAGACTTCAATGCATTTAACACTCTCTTGAACCAGGTGAAAGGGATTCAGGCACCACGTCCACTTACTCTGGGACTTCTTCCCTCACAGGGACCCCTTTATTTCTGGTGAATTTGACTGCTGCAGGCCTGAAATAGAGGCTTACGGGCCACCTGTTTTACCATTTGCAAACTGCTGGTGGGGCCATTAATCCATCCCACTCACTCCTGGCTTTTGTCCCAGGACAGGCAGAAAGATGAATGGTTTAAAGAAGATGTCAGATAATTGGCACTCGGCAGAACAGCCTCAGAAATGGAGCCTGTGGGGGCCAGTGGCTGCTGCCCAGGGCTGCAAGCCAGGAGGTTCCTAGTTCTGAGGCCAGCCAAGCCACTGACTCTCTGAGCCACCTCACACGGGATGCCTAACTTCCGTGTGTTTCAGTCACCCTAACTGGAAAGCAGAGCCTCTGTGGAAACCTGAGAAGGCATCAAGCTGAACTTCCCAGAGAGACACTGTAATGCAAAATTATTCCTTTCTGCAGACACTCATGCAAGCCCACCCAGCCTGCTCTTACTTTCTTCCTTTTGTAACCTATGTATATAGCGGATATGCCCGTATAATGAACATGCAAACCCATATGTGTATGCTTTAAGACAAATGTTGCACAGTGTAAAATGCTCAAATATGCAAAGCAAGACCTAATTTTTTCTTTAGATGCTCCAGGCTTTCCCTTCCCCAACAGCCTCCCCTGACCCAGCTCTTTATCACCTTTGAACTTGATCTCCAGGACCTCATGCAAACTCTCCAAGATGTCCCCGTTGGGCTGAAAAGTATGGCAAGGACAATGTATGCTAATTTCCAGGCCAAGGTTGGACTCTGTAAAGAAGACGACTCTGTGAGACACAGTCTTTCTCAGCTGCAACAGCTCCTGGCACAAGGAAGTCTCACGGAGGACATGTACTGTGCTAATTCCTAGACAGTGGGCTAGTTTCAAAGTCAGGGATGCTATCAGAGTTGAGGAATGGAAGCTGCTTTGGAAAGGAGAATAGAAAGCAAAATCCTCCAATTTCACCTGTGCCAAAAGCCTTGCTCTTGTTAAAGGGAACTTTTCTGGGCAGATAAGAAGAGTGCTCCTGGTTACAATTTTTTTAGGCTATTCAGCGTAAATTTTGACTTTGTGAGCTCAGGGAGCTCCACTGGAAAAAAAATATTTTGAATAGCTGGCTTGTGGTTGTCTGTTAAATCAGTTTTGCCATCCTTGGTACCTCTATTATCTGGCTTCTGGCTAGTGTCTGAAGGAGAGACCTGAAAATAAGTGAGTTGGATATGGACAAGTAATTTCATTGGAAGCACTCTTCTCAGCAGCTGCAACCTCCTGTTTTGTTGAACTGCTAGCGGTCTAAGTCACACAGACTTTCCAGAGGCAAGTCTATTTTCATAATAACTTCCTGGACCAGTCATGCTGTGTGGGCCTGACTAAAGGAACACAAGACTCTTATGAAAGCTCCTTTTTTATGTTGTGCCATGAATTAAAACATCTGGCTCCCTGGGGCATTGACAAGGTGCCTAGCACCTTTTTTCCTCAGCGCTATATATATTCTCTAATGTCTTGTCAGCTAGTGTGCCTACCCAGAGCTCACTGCAGTTCCAGCCCTGAACTCCAGCCATCAGGACACAACTTGATTGCTTGAAATAGGAGAAGCCTGCAAGCCCACAGCTTACCCTTCCAGGGAGCGGCTGCTTGCCAGTACCTGCATTCCAGTCTTCAGTGGCACCTAGCTTCTATCTGTGAGGCCAGTCCAGCTGTGAGTCATGATGCCTTATCCTCCAGCTGTGAATGGGGTCAGTGTTCTTGCTAGGAGCTGCCCCATAACTATCTGTTGGGCTGCCCAGTGGTGGCAGAGGTATGTTCTCTGCAGTGTTAAGGCCTCCACGTTTCTATGTATGTCAGCTTCACCTTTATACCTGACAAGCTGTAAACAGCTAAATAAGCCAGGATCCTTGCTGCTTTTTCCCCTACTATATTTGCTCTAATCCACATGAAAATTAAAGCAGAGCATTCCTCATTTTCTAAGTATTACAGATTATAGTCTAGACAAGCAGAGGGGTCCCCTCTGGGCTTAGAATTGAACCAAAAGAAGTTTCAGCATCTCTCAGTGAAAACAGTTTCCTCCTCCAGTTCTGACTCAACCAGCAGAGCTACACAGTGGGGCCTCCAGGGCAGAGCTAGGAATCTAGCAAACGTCACACACTGAGGAAGCTCTCTGGAGGAAGGCTTGTTCTCAGACTGAAAGAAGCTGTCCTCTATGTGAACCAAGCTCCTGCAACAAGGGGAGCAGAGAGATACTCCTGTCAACATGGATCCACATTTCTATGGATGCCTTGGCACCCGGTCCAGCTAAGACCCCTACCTCTGTGCAGAAGCCACTCACGCACAGTCTCGGTGACATCAAAGGACAGCCACTCAGGGGAGCCCCGTGTCTGCACATTCCTGCCACTGAGGTACCGCTGCTTCGCTATGTGCTCATCCGGACGAAGGATCTGTGTCAGGAGGAGTGGTAGAAAAAATCAGCCAGTGCCGTGCATAAATAAGGGATAGTCTTCAGGCCTTTTTCTTCCATGTGCTAAAAACTAATTCAGAAGGTTGGTCCTGGCAAGTGAGACACCAGGAATACCCTGGCACAGGTAAGAAGGACATGCTTCAAATCAACCTGAAGTCCAGAGAACTACACAACCCTGATTTCTGTGTCCTAAGCAGCCTGTCTCAATTCAGCATTGTTTTGGGGCACACATCCAGAGGCAGAAGCATACAGCCATTGATCTAAGGGGTGGGTTTCTTTCAGTATACACCTGTGGGATGTGGATCTGGATTTCAGAGTAGAACCAGCAATGGACAATAGAGCATCTGGCCACAGATCCCTTGCCCAGCAAGCCTATTTACTGAGTCCTCACTGTGGTGTTTTCAAGTTTTCTACTCTCTTCAACTTCTATCAAAACACACCAGGGCTGATCGTTTGGAGACCTCTCCCTCTGTTCTGACATCTCTTCCCATTTCCAGACAACTGCAGCCTGTTCTGCGGGACACCAGGTTGACTCCACAGAGCACTGAACTTACAGAGAAGCTCTGAGATCGCCTCCTTGTCAGTTGTGTCATCTGGTAGAGAATTGTTCTGACCTTTGAAGCTTCCAGGAAGTCCTCAAGAGCACCCACAGGGCAATTTTAGAGGCACTCTTACAGCAAAGTGGACAGACACGAGCCTGCGGGAATGTGCTGCCCGAATGCTAAACTATACCATTAGTTGGGTGGTCCGCTCTGGCCTAAGACCACTTCCAAGCCTGAACCAGACCTTATTCTGCCATAGGAGTCCATAAATTCAAAGCAAACTCCAGATAAGTACCTGGATTAACAGTGACATGAACTGTGTCCCTGAGGAGCTGCTGCTGAAGGGAACATTGAAAGCAAGCACTACTTTTCTAGTAAGTCAGAGACAAGACAGAGAGCTCCACCCATTGGATTAGTACCAATTGTACTGTGACAGCCAAAGGAACAAAACTGCCAAGGGACCTATGCATGCAGATGTGGCAGAAGGGTCAGGGCTGCTCCACTTGTGAGGAGCTTCCCTTCCAAACCCCTTCTCAGTGCAGCAAAGAGCTGCAGTGGGCACCATGCCAGGATGCCCAACGCAGACAGCCAATACGAGTGGGAAAAGGACAGCATCACATTGTAAAAGGGTAGAAAGGTGACTATCACTACATATGCTGGAAGAAGCCTGGGTTACAGCATTCAATTTCTTCTCTCTCTCTTCTGTGGCTCTGTACATATCAACTGAGGCAACCATTAAGGAGACAAGCTATTCTGGGCTCAGGCACTGGGGAAGGTAATAACAATACCCACCTGGAAAAGCTCGATGCGTTGCTCACTGCGTTTAGAGCTTGGGTTGGGCACACGCAGCACACGAAACTCAGCTCGGAATAAGTTGGTGCTGTTCTTCTCTGCCGAAGACACGTTAAAGCGGAACACGTTGGAGGTGACACCTTTTGGACAAATGCCCAACTCATCTAGGAGAAAGAAATAGAGAGACTGAAAACCACAGCTCTGTGGGACAGGATCTCAAATAAATATTGTTTGAAAAAGAGCTTTCCAGTAGAGCTTTCCAGAAACATCTTGCCACCTGTGAAGCATGGCTATCTAGATGAAGATAACACTGGATGAATTCACTCACATTTCCTCTACATTGCAACATTTTGCAAATATACCCACTACTGCCACTGTTATTTTAATGCCACAAGATAGAGAATCAGTAGAGATCGACCACAGTATATTTATTATTGTCTCCTAACTACTCATCAAATATTGCTAATGCTAATGAGTCAGCTGCATCCAAAACGACAACCCCAGCCCAGACAATGGGGCAACTTCACTTGCAGTTAGTGGGGCCTATTCCCAACAATGAGGATGGTGTGATTCTGCTCATGATGGAGACATGAAGCCACACAGGAGGTGATTGCTGTTGAATCTTAGTTTTACAAACCTTGACACTGTCTCCTAGAATGGAAGCCAGCCAATGTCTACAAAGCATGAGACGTGGAAGACTCTTTAGGGCAGCAACTATGCAATATGTACTGAAAGAACTGGGTTTTAAGATCAGCTCTCACTCATGACCTGGAGAATGAATTAATGAATAGTGCTAGGCCTGTGGACATCAGACACATGGGCAGTAAATAACACAGCAATCCTCTGCCTTCATGTGTGCCTGCTAAACACAAAAATCCATTTTACATATGCTTCAAAAGAGAGTAGATAAAAGCTGTGCAGACCAGAGTCCTCAAGAGAAAATAAAGCTCTTCAATGGGACCATTTTGGTCTCGTGGAAGTCTTTGTTGTTGCTGTTGTTCCTTTCCTATTGACCTGATTAGCCTTCAAGGCTCTAGCATCATGAAGGCTTCCTGCAGACAAGACACAACAGCTCCTGCTCTACGCCCACATGCAGGTTTGTTTGCAGCCCTACAGAGCCTCTCATATGACCTCTGACTGTTGTCCAGTGCAACACAGGGCTCCTATCAGCTGATATTTGTTTCTAAACAAACAAAAAGAAACAGAAAGAAAAACTTATCACCTGTTCCCAGACATGGTTCCAGCCTCTGACAAATAGACAAGAAGCCCTAGCTGGAGTAACCTTCAAATTACATTCCTAGAGTTCTGCAGGCCTCTCTATTCACACCACCATCATCCCCCCTGAGAAACAGCTTCTGAAGATGGGCTAGTGTGAAACAGCAACAGAGCATAGAGATTCACTTTCTGTGCCAAATTCTGATGTGAGCAACACGAATGCATTTCCAGAGTCACATCCATGAAGGTGAAGGTTTTCCTGTTGAGCTACACTCGGATTCAGCAAGCAGGAAGGAGCCTGCCAGTTTTCAAGGATGTGTTCTTAGGGTGATGAAATTTTACTCAATAAACTAATGACCACATGCTCACACTGGGCTTTAACTGGAGGAGGTTTTGTCATTAGTGCTACAGAATAGAACAACTCTCCCATAGGGGAAAGTCTCTGGCTGTTATTGAAGAGATGGCTGTTCACTAATGCCAGGAGACCAAACCCCACTGCAGCCATGAGCTGGTATGCTCAGCCCAACATCCCTGCAGTGCAGAATACACCAAGCCACACACAGACACCTGCTGTGGGGATTCCACCTGTGACCAGTTCTAGGTTTGATGCCACAGAAAAGCCCAGCAGAAAACCCAAGCTCTCATTAAACACCAAAGACATCTTCCTAGCTGAAGTCTAACACTGATAACTATTTTGTGTCCTAGACCTAGGCAGATACTGTGTTTTAATACTTCCTGAAGCTGTCTTGCACTCCTAGCCCTATTAACAGCGCTATTAACAACATGCTCTTCCATTTCAGACCTGCCTGTCCATAAGGAGTTGTCATCGTTGTGGTGGTCAATAAAAGAAAATACATAGACAGTCTAGTTCCAAGAAACAAGACAGGAGAAGAAAGAACTTTTATTGTAACAGAATACTGACTCTTATAGCCCTTGGCATAACACACATGTTAAAACTACCATTGGTGTTTTTTCATAAACATACATCACAATTGGCTGCCCTGCATCACACCATGATGATTCAGCATTTACAGTTACAGTGACTTGTTTAGCTCTGTCTTCCTTCCAACAGACCTGCTGTCAACCCTGACAAGGAGTGTCTCAAAAATCATCAGAAATGCCTTTTTACATCAGACCAGTGGTCAGTCAAGCTCAGGATGTTTCCAACAGTCGTGCTTTATGTGACAATCTGTTTAGAGACTGCAGATCTGGTCCTACAGCACAGTGCAGATGAGAGACAAATAATTTAGAGTGTATCATCTCCTTAAGATTTTTTGCTAAATTAGGCAGCCATGGTGGCAAGACATTACTGTATCTACTGTATTTCGCCTACTGTCCCCACATTACTTTCTACCTACTTACTCCCCTTTTAGGGTGCTGGTCTTGGGAGACCTTCCCAGTGAAAACAGTAATAGCTCTCTTACCTTCCCTATGAAGCTTCATGTTCTCTTTGTACCCTGGGAACAAGCCCTCAGTGATGCGGAGATGGAGCTGTGACCTGTGTTTCACTCTGAACCACTGTGAGGCTGGAGCCTGCTTCTCATAGCAGGGTGTTCAGGATATAGGTCTCATTCCCAGGAAACTGACAATTTTGAGGCAGTTTTTTTTGCACAAGGTCACAGGCAAAGGCAGCAAGGGGATTTTTCGGGAAACTTGGTCCAGTCCCAGCTGAGGTGTGTTAATCACACTGGAATCCAGACATGTTCACCTACCAGCACAGAGCAAAGCCTGCTGACAGTACTTTTGCAAGCTCTTCCAGTCCACAACACTCAGTGGCAGCAACCAAGCCTGGACACAGTGAATCTGTGACACCCTGTGCAGCCATGCCAGGCTATGTCTCATATGACAGAATGCATCCTCACAACTAGACCCTGCTATTACTGTGTAGCCCAGAGCTGTTCACTGCACGAATGATGAGACCAGTAGCCTCTCAGTGTGGATAATGTGATACAGGGATCAGGTTTTTTTGTGAGCTTCCATCTTCCTATCACTGCTGTCAACAAGGTTCAGGTTCACCACATGCTGCCGATCCAGCAGAAATGCCTGCTGTTTCTGGCCAGCCCCAGGAAGGCTGATGGCTCTGCAGTTCAAGTTTGATGAGAAGGAAAGGCAGGCTGTCTGTGAGCAGGTATTGCCTTGATCTATATTACACCACTGAATCACCAAGGTGTTTCATGCCAAAGCTGCATAACTTTGGTAAAAAAAAAACTGATCCATCTGGAACTCTGCAGGTGGCAGGTTTGGAGAAAAGAGATGCTTGGCCCCAGTGACCCATGACTTTAATTGCCTTGTGTCTCAAGCTGCCTTGGAAAATGGCATGTGTTTTTCCTCAGGAAGGTAAGCGAAAAGCCATGAGCAGGACTGTTGCAGATGCTCTCTAAGTTTGAATCTAATCAAGTTAAAGGGGTCTGATCCCTATGAGTTTTAGGAGATCCCTAAAGTGAACGGCTGGTCAAAAGGGAATTATTCTCTGAAACAAAGTCCCTTATCATTCAGGCAATGTGCCTGAGAGGCACAGGAGGAAGACTATTCCATGAGTCACCAAACAGCTCAGAGAAGGGATGGGGAACCTGGTCCTGAATATCTGTCCTTCCTAGAAGGATATACTTCCTATTTTTGCTCCTCAGCTCTCCTCACTTTTGAGCCTTCAGACTCTGAGACTTTCTCTGAGCCAATGAGCTGCTTGACTAATAATCTGGAGCTAGAACAGTTCGTGTGAGTGTGCACGCATTTCAGACTTGTCTGTATCATCCTTGCAGTTCCTTCAATGGAGCGGTCCTCCCCTCTCCCTCCCCCCCGAGAGGAGACTGGCTTTAGCTCAGAGCATGCTCTGAGATCACCGCCTGGCACAGTGACAGAGTCATGGGAAAGTTGAACACCAGCCACTTCTGAAGACACAGGGCCAAATTCAGCCATGGTGTAAGCAACGAAACTCCCCAGGTTTCAAAAGGAGCGCTTGACACCACGATATGTCTGGAGCTAATCTCTCCCAGTGTGACCAAATTCTAAAGTTCTGAGTTGTGGCATCTACATTACCCACTCCCAGAAATTTAATCTCAGCACTGCTTAGTCTTTTGAACTCACTGCTCCAGTGTCCTATGGGGATGTGGGACAGAATCATTCATTTACATAGGCATTTTCCCCCACCCACAGTCCATGCTCACCGTTCCTTATTCTGCATCACTTTTTCATTTCTCTTTCCCCTCAATCGTATCTAAATTCACTCCTTTGACTTCACCTGCTGCTGTTGTGCTTTCAGTTTCCTTCCCCAAAACACATGGGTGTGTAGCATGGCTGTACTATTTTGCAGACACTTGGTTTCCCCATATGTTTAGAATTTCACAAGTGACACTTCAGTAGGTCAAAAATGTTGAAATACAGGTAAGCTGCTATACCCTGTGCACTTTCTGTTCCTTGAGTCTTGGTGTCTCCTGAGCTACGAGCTAATCATGACCACATGGAGTGCAGTCTGCTAGAGATCAAGTAAAATTTGTTGCCTTACCACATTGTAGCTCTTATTCCAGCTCATCATATATCAAGATTAACATAAACCTGGCAGAGTAACTGCATTTTGACACTGCCTACACCAAGTCACAGCTCCTCCCCAGAACTGCTGGTGTTCCAGTCATGTCCCCAGAACTGCACTAAGTCACAGGAGAACACCCTGGATAGTGGCATGACTGCAACTTCCAATCCCAAGGAATCCCAAGCACAGACCAAAATGACTGCTTCTGCCTACATGTGCTCAGCATCTGCAATCTGCTTTGGGTTCATGTCTGCTCAGTCTCTGTCTTTGCATCTGCTCAGCTTCTGCACCTGAATCTGTTTAGTGTCCACATCTGGGCCTGCGCATCATCTCCTCCGCACCTGCTCAACATCTGCCGTGTTTTCCCAATGCCTATGTTCTAATGGGGGTCCCTTTCACATCACTGTCTGCTTTACACTTGCTCAGCACTCGTGTTCTCTACTCGCTCTCTGAACCCTCACACTAACCGAGTAATATCCTCGTCAGTGTCCTCCAAGCAGAGTCTCTTCAGAGTGCCTCTCCACCTTCTCTACTGCCGGCGCGGGTGCTGCACGGACCGGACAGGTTGCCTGTCTTTGCGGCAGGCGCTGGAGCTTCAGCAAGGAGGAGTTCCTCTACCTGCTCGTCACCCAAACACCAGACCTGCGACTCCTCCCAGCCCGGTGCGCAGCGTTCACCCCAACACCCGCGTTGCCTCCTCCCCTGCTGCCTTCCCACCTCACGGCTTCCCCTGCCCGCCTTGTCCAGATTTCAGGGCTCTAGGCACGGGTTCCGCTCGCCACTGCCGGTCGGGGTATGGGCCGCTGCTGCTCCCGGCCCCCTCCACCCACGGCCGCCCGAGCCCCGCGCCGTCCCGCCGGTGGTCCGAGCGCCGCCGTCGCACCGCGGCTTCCCCCGCCCCGGCCCCCGCTCGCCCCCGCACCCGAGCGCACGGGCAGGCAGAGACGCGCCCCCCGCCCACCTCCGCCCTGCCGGGAAAGCGGCCCCTTCCACGGGGGCCTGGCGCCCCTCCGGCCCGGCCGGTCGCCCCTCCTCCGCGCCCGGGATCCCGGGCAGCGTGCCCCGCGGGCGCGGCACCCCAGCCGGCACGGGGGGAGCCCCGCACTTACTGTGCTCGGGGAGGCCCTGGATCATGTCAAATTTATGAATCTCTTTGGCATAGTATTCGGACTCGGTGTTGTCCTGAGAGCAGCTCTCCTCCTTCTCCTCCTCCATCTCCTCCAGCAGCTCCCGAGTGCTGTTATAGAGGGCCAGGATCTGGTAGGGCACATGGGCCGGCCCCACAGTCTCCGGGGGGCTGGTGAGCCGCAGCTTACTCAGGATCTGGCCCCGAATGGCCTCCACCCTCTTCTTCTTGATGTGATCCAGGTCCAAGGTGGTGCAGGAGGACAGCGAGAGGCTCACGGTGGCGAAGCTCAGTAGGGAGAGCAGCACCAGAGCTCTTTGCACGTACATCTTCATGTGCGAGGGGGCGGCGGCCGGGGCGCCCAGTAGGGACCCCCGGGTGGCGGCGAGCGAGCGCGGGTGACCGGGTGGTGTGCTGGCGGCAGCCTCCCCAAATCCCGCAGGCTGAGGCTTGGCGAGGAGGTGCATGAACTCACTGCGCCGTGCGCGACTCAGGACTTCCAGGAAGAGCTGGCAGCGCTCCGCAAGGAGAAGCTGCAGGCGCCGTGCCTCGCCGCGCCGCGCTCCTTCCCCATGCGCCGCCCCGCGCCCCGCGGAGCCGGGGGCGCCCCGCCGCGCCGCGCCGCCGCACGTGTCAGCGGCCCGCGCCGCCCCGCCGCCGCGGGGGGAGCGCCGCGCCCGCCCCTCTCGCTGCACCATTCATGCCCCCGCCGGGCCCCGCGCCCTACATCGCCCGCTGCCCGGCCCTCGCCGTCCGGGAGCGCGGCACCGCGGCGCCCCTCGCCCGGCTGGGAGTGCTGCCGCCGGGCCGTCTGCTGCGCCCGCGGGTTCCGCCGGCCGCCGTGCCCCGACCGCGCACCGCACCCGCCGGCCCGCGCACACTGCCGCTCCCCCAGCACCGCCGCTGAAATTTTATACCTCCCTCCCATGACGTCCCCGGGACGGGGCACGGGGCGGGGAAGGGAGCTCCAAGCCCGGCCTTCGCCCGCGCCGGCCTCTCGCTAATGGCTCCGGCAGCCGCGCGGCCCCCGCCACCCCCCCGGCCCCGCCGCCGCCCCTCGCGCCACCGGGGCCGCCTGGCCCCGCGCGCCCCGGGCCCCTCAGCGCGGGGCGGCCCCGCGCGCCCTCCGACGTGGCCGCCGCACCGCCCCGACGACGGCGCGCGGGCGCCCCCTGCTGGGGGGCGCGGGCAGCGGCGGGCGGGCCCTTCGCGGTGGTCCGGGTGGCGCGGGGAGGCCCCTCCCGGTTCCAGCTGCGAAATCGCATTAAAAGCCGCTAAAAATACCCCGCATACTTTCCTGATGTGGTTTCTTTCCGGGGGAGGGAGGGAGGGAGGCGCCGGGCGGCGGGGCCTGGGCGCCACGCTGCGGATGGGGGGCTGCGGCGGGGCTGGCGGCCGTGCGTGGCCCCGCGGGCCCAGGGACGGTGGCGGGCAGGGCCAGGGCGATGCCCCGCGGCCCAGAAGGCAGGTGGCCAGAGAGCCGTGGGGGTCCCTTTCACGGCAGCCCTCGCCGAACGGAAGGCGCTGCTGCGGGCACTCGCTGCCCTCGGAGGGGGCCAGGACCACACGCAGGAGACACAGCACCGGCCCCAGCCGGGGTCACGATCCATAACCCAGGCCTGTTCGGGCCCCTCTCCCGGGGCACGTTCTCACCACGGCCACCCGCCACACCCGCCTCCTCCTCCATGCCCTGCCCGCGCCCGCTGTGCTGAACACCAGGGAGGTGTTCCCAACCCCTGGAGCGAGCGAGAGCCCTTTTGCCCTCACCTGGACCCTGCCCCAGGCGAGCAGGGACTCCCGGCCCCACTACCCAGTGCTTCTCCTGGGGCAAGCAGAAGGGCAGCCCCTGAGCCGGCGAGGCTCCTGGAGCCAGGTGGCAGCTTTGTGCCTTCCCAACCATGGCAGCCGCTCGAAGCACTGCCAGTGGTCTGGTGATGTGCTGGGAAAGTGGTGCAGTGACAGCTGCTGCTGGACTATGGGCTAGGTGGGAGCTGGGCAGAACTCCCTGCGGAAGCAAGTCCTGGATCTTCATGCTCTGGGATAGGTGGGCTCCAGGCGCATGTGACCCCTGTGCCTGAAGCAGTGGTGTCCAGCAACAGTGCATCTGGAAACACCAGGCACAGCTGCAGGGAGCCTTCCCTCGCCTACATGTTCAGGGGCCTGGGGCAGGGAGAGTACTGGCAGCTCAGAGACCAGTGGCTCACTCACAGTGTGGAAGAGGTTGACAGGAAATCCATTGGGCACCTGGGGGTGCTGGATGCCTGTTGAGCCCATTCCCTGCAGCTCTGAGAAGACAAAACAGTGGGCTGCTCACTGTTTGCTTGTGCTTTGCTTGGGGAAGAGGAATTTGAGCTCCTTGATGGAGCAGACAAAGATGTAACAAGATCTAGTGGCTCTAAGATGATGTCAGGGAAATCACAACTTGGAATAAGGTGCAAATTCTGAGTGCTGACGTTAACAATCTATGGAGTATTTTAACGTAGATTGGGATGGATGTTTCTAGAGCTCCCCAGGCACTTCTGAAATGAATTTTGGATGCTTTTCTGCACTGGGACCTCCTCTACTCTGTGTTAGGTTGGAGGTCACACTAAATGCAGTAGAACTGATTGCTTTGGACTTCAGTAATCCATTTACTATGGTGCCGTATGGTGAATTATTAGTTAAGATGGAGATAAGTACAGAAATTATAAGAAATTAAGAGAGTTCCCCAGAGGCTGGTCCCAGGCCCAGGTTTTATTAATGATCTTGGCATGCCAAAATGGATGTGCTAATGAAATTGGCTGCTTATCCAAAACTAGGAGGCATTGTCAATACAGGGGAGCACTGGGTGTAAGCAAATTCGAAGGCTGACACAGTAGAAATTGGATGAATGCAATAGTACAAAATGTAAGGTTATATTGTTAATGGCTGCAATCAGATTTTTCTATTACAAGTTGACAGTGGGGACTTACTGCTTGGAAATAATAGCAGATATAGGTGTGGTGCTAGTAGATGTAGGTATGGTGGACTACTCACTTTCTGCTCCAGGTGTTGCTCTGTGGGATGAGAGAGGTGTGGAATCTCCGTGGTCTGACATTCACTGGAACCAACACTGGTGGTTGCAAGTAGCAGTCACTAACAGTTTGCACATCTTGGACATGCTGGAATCCAGCTAGGCTGAGGGAGAGCCTGACATGGCTACTGAACGTGTGAGTGTCATAGGAAATATTTCACACCTGGCAACTCAGGCTGGGGTTTGACAGTCTGAGCTGGAGCAGATGTAACCCGAACAGCATCTGTTCCTGTGGAGATCAAGACAGGCAAATGCATGGGCCTTTGCTGCCTGTCAAAGCCTGTCAAAGCCCCTTCCTCCCTTCCAGAGGGAGGAACCTCTTGTTTGAAACTTTGCAATTGTTAGGAGATTTTGTTCTGGAGCCCACAGAAATAAGAGAATATTTGCAGTTATTTCCCTCCTGCAAAACCCCATAAAAATGAGGTAAATCCTTTGAGGTACGTGGAGAAAAAACTGCAGAAAAATCAAACTGAGATGCTTGGAGCTGCCAGTGTGCTGCTAGTGTGGAGCAGCCTACAGCAACAGTTTTTGCTGAGCACTTTGCTTCCCAGTGGAAGCTTACTGTTTTTAGTGAATTGGCCCATGTCAAAATCAGGAATCTGGCTGGCTGCCCGATGTGAGGATTGGGCGAGGAGGAAAGGCACAGCACTGTGTCACTTGTTGCAACTGGAATTGCCCTGTGTCCCATAAATCTTACTGCTGCCAGGGAGCTACTTAACAAAACCTTTGGCCACTGTGAATAAGGTGGTCATTGTGCTACCATGTCAGCTTTCCACCATAGCTGCAGCTTTAACTACACATGGGTGCCCTCTCTCTAAAGGTGGTCTAGGACCAGAAGCATATGGGAGTGCTCAAGTGTGATTGCTTTCCCAGACTCTCATGGCTTTCTCATGGGTAGGAGGACCAGACACAAGCTCTATTCATACATCTGTCCAGTCAAGGGGTAATCAACAGTAAACAGTGCTAGTGGGGGACTCTGTTAGTCCTATTCTGCATGATCAGGTTTGGGTTGAAACCAGATGGAGAGAGTCCATGCTTAGATGTAAGAACTTGTCCGTGAAAGGAATGCTTGTGTAGTTCTTACTTGCTGTTCAGATGAGAGGGGGTGGCAGCAGTGTGATTTATAGTGAGAGCAAAACTGAACAAGTAAGGCAGACTGAGACCTGAGAATATACCTGGAACTCTACACTGGGAAAGAGAAACCCTGGCACCACAGGCTTGAACTGGACAGGAAGCAAGCACAAAAAATGGCTTTGGATAATCACAGCAGCACCAGACGTTTGTCCTGCTACCTGGCTCCTTCTCAGTAGGTTGAGTGGAGCTGCTCTAGGCCCAAGGTCAAATGATGCCTGTGGTTTCACGAGTAGGACAGAGGAGAATTAAATTATTCAGAAAAGGTGACCCCAATGCTTAAAGCAAGCAAGATCTATTTTAGCCACAACACGAAACAATGGATGAAAACTCCTTTATCCCCATTGCCCTCCCTAAGCAGGCAGAACTGTGTCAGGGTGGGTAACAAACCCCATTTCAATAAACTGAGTCCGGAGGGACTCAAGGCAGGACAGATTTTGGGTTTCATTCTTTCTACACATCTGCTCTTTTCTCCTATTGAGAATCTCTTAATTCAGAAGTCAAAGTTCTGAGGCAAGGCTCAATTCCCCAAGTGCTTAAATGTTTTCTTTCCTGCACATGGACTGTGCCCTTCCTCTATTTGCCTGAGACTTCTGTCCCTGGGGTGGGCAGCAAGCAGCACACAGAGTGTCTTGAGGGGAGCTGGGAAGTGGATGTGGGATGGTGTCTGGGATGAGGACCTGGAGGAATTGTGAGATGGAGCTTGGAGAGGGGGGGCAGTTCCAAACAGGTGAACCTGCTGTTCCTGCTGCTTCATGATCTACCTGTCCAGGATGGCCCCGGGTACTGTCTTTACGCTGCCTCCAGTAGGAACACACTGCCAGCTACCTGTCTGGGGCCACAATGCTGGCAGTGCACTCCTACCCAAGGATTCCCACCTCAGGGATGCCCTCCAGCTTTAGCAGACATTGCTCTGGGTGCTATCATGCTCCTCTTGGGATGCTGTTTTTCTGA
This sequence comes from Manacus candei, assembly GCF_025592945.1. NCBI lineage: Eukaryota > Metazoa > Chordata > Aves > Passeriformes > Pipridae > Manacus > Manacus candei. The sequence continues at coordinate 10,416,482 of NW_026138115.1, read as the reverse complement.
TCAAGGTCAGCTGTAAGTGTATGCCTGTACTTGGACATCCTGCAGTGGTTACTGTAACCCCAGAGCCACAGTCCCCTCTGTCTCCTGGCATCTGTGTAGCTGCATTGTTGCAGCAGCTCTTTGTAGGAGTGGGTGGGAACTGGGAAATGCAGGGCCATATTCCCGTGGCCCTGGTGGTGAAGCATGGGCTAGGTGAAAACTGCCCTCTATACTTCATGAATATTTGAATCTGTAATTAAAACAGAAGCACAAAGTATCTGGAAGATCATAATTTCACAAAGCCCAATGAGCCTGGCTTCAAAAAAGGAAAATCATGTCTCACTTACCGAATTCCTTAAACATGTCAAGGTTTGTAAAGAGAGATAATATCTTTTATTAGGCCAATTGATATAGCTGGAAAAAACACACAAGCTTTCAGGCACAGAAACACTTCTTGTATGTTTTTTCCAGCCATATCAGTTGGTCTAATAAAAAGTTATTACCTCTGCCCACAAATCTTGTTTCACTTAGTCCTTAGATCATCACAGCACAACTTGAACATGTCAGTAAGGAACGGAAAAAAGGAGAATTATTTGATACAATTTATTTAGACTTCTGAAAGTTCCTCAGCCAAACCATGAGCTGCTACTAAAGCTAAGCAGGTAGGGAGTGAAATCTCATGCCTTTAGTAATAGGTATTCTTGGAAGGCTTAAAAGTTTAGGGTTACACAGTCAATTTTCATCATGGCAAAGTATTAACAGTGTAGTTGGTGGTGTGGTACAGTTCTTTATTGTTGCAGCAGAATAAATGAATGACAATTACTTAGATTAATGAGGATGGTTGAAGATTCTGAGGAATGTGAGATACCAGAAAAAATATAAGCAAATGGACAAAGCACTGGAAAACTGAATGTTTATTTAACATATGGAGCTAAAAACAGATCTATTTACAATTAATCTATACATCTGTCCAGTCAAGAAACAGACTGGGGACGTTTTATGCAGCTCAGTGGAAATCTCTGCACAACTCATGCTTGCGAGGCACGTGTGTAATGATCGTTGTGCTTATATTTGATCCTTGGGACTGCTTCCACTTGCACTCTGGAGACCGGCTGCCCCATCTGGAAAGCAGTGTTAGAGAGCCAGAGAGAACTGGGAAGAGCATCACCAGCGATGAGGAGACTTGGCAGAAGCCTCTGTGAGGAGACAAATCTGCAAGGCTGGGATTATTTGCCTTAGTGGGAACTTAAAAAGTGTCTACGGGCAAAAAGCTGTAGAAGACGGAGTGGAAGGCTGTTCCTGACCTGCCCCACTGCACGTGGGATTAAAACCGGGTAACAGAGCACCTGCATGACGTATTGCAGCACTGCCGTCACCGGCGGTCAGGCCAAGGTTTAAGGATTGCCAGGGCGCTGGATGTTGCCGTGGCTGTCCGGAGCTCCTGGCGGGCAGTTCAGTGCCGGCTGTCTCTGCCGGGCCGCGGTCGCCGGGTGGCGGGGCGGGCTGTGCGCCGGAAGCACCGGCGGCGGCGGCGGATGGAGGCTGAGGCTGAGCCGGAGCGAGCGGAGGCGCCGCGACGGGGGGGCGTCGCCGGGGTGAGCGGGCCCGGGAAGGCCCGGCCTCTCCGAGCGCGGCGCGGGGCCTTTAGGCGCGGTCCGGGACGGGCGCGGGGCCGGGAGGGCACCCGGCGGGGAGGCGGCGTGGGCCGCCCCCGGAGTCCGCCCGCCCGGTGTGGCTGCCGTGCGCCGGCCGCCGGGTCCGAGCAGCGCCTGGCGCTGGGCCAGGAGGCGGCCGCGGGGTGAACACCTGCGACTGTGATGCCTTTGCGCCACATATGAGGGCACCGCGCCTCGCTGCGGGGCATGGCGCGACGGCACAGCCGTGCCTTGCCTTCTACCCCCTGCTCTGAAACAGCTTTTATCAGTAACCCTGTGCCCTCCGCTCTTTCGTATCTCCCCCTGTGCTCCAGATACTAAAGATGGGACGTCGAGCCCGCCAGGACCTCTTGGCAGATGAAAATCTCATCAGGAAGAATTCCCCGTCTGCTTGTCTTGGAGAGGTGGGTGTACTGTCAGGAGAACCTGTAATTTATCCTGCTGGTGACTCCAGAGGAGGAATCTTCATTTCTTTCCTGCGTGGTGTGCTCTGTCCTTTGAAGCTTGTCCTTAGAGTTGGGACCCGTGTGACTGCCTGTCCCTTTCCTGGTGTTGCCCTTTGCGTGATGTGTAGTTTTCACACAGGACCATATTCAGGGCTATGGTCTCTTATGTGTGAAGTATGGAGAGTAGTATCATACAGGACTTGGGCCCTCTCCCTCCTGTGCGTGCATACCTTCCCAATATTTTGATTCCCAGAATTAAAATATGAGCAGGCATATCATTTTGTGACCAGTTTTGCCACCATCTGTGGAAGCAAGACAGAGTACAGGTAAACAGATGCCTTACTTTTGTGCTTTGCTTTTGCTAGAGGCAGAGTACAGTATCTGATGTGGCCACTATAAAGTTTGTGTAGTGATGCTCTTTTTCCTTTCCTCCGTGCACAGGCTACAAAGGTCATGCTAGGAGCCAGCTTTGCAGCATCTGAGACTTTGTCTTGTGGGTAATAATGTGCAAACTCAGTTTCCGCTTCTCTTTGGAGGAAAACGTTTGTTCAGAATCTGTTCTATCAGTACATCTTCAAATGGTAGAAGGGGGTCTGGAACCCCTCTTTCTCAGGAGAGTGAGGCAACATCCTCTTGTATCCAGAAATATGAGAACTGTTTCTATTCACTTTCTTGCTTAGTGCTGCAGAATGCTCAAATTCTACCTGGAATTTTGCTCTTGGATGTTAGCATGGCTTCTCCACAGGCCTCTCCAGCTGGAAGGAGCACTTCTCAAGAAATGACATAGAGATTTTGCTCCTTGATATTTTCAAATGGACAAAAGTGTCATCAGAGTTCCACCTTATTGACAACAGTGATATTTGTTTAAATGAGGTGATGCTTAACTTTTTGCAGTGCCAGTCATAGTCTCCAGCATACCATATTCTTGGCTTCTTTAAATTTCAAACCCATTTTGTCCTGCCAGCCACCTTGGCTCCAAGTGTGCTTCAAGCTGCTCTGCTCAGAGCCCTAGGGCCTTCTGCCTTGGAATTGGCTACTCCCTGATCGTCCGTGCTGTGACAAAACTTTCCATTTACACTGAGTAGTTGTGTCCCAGCCATCTGTGATGAAATGGTTTGCTGAGGGGGAATAATTCCTTCGAGACCCTGGGATGCTGTTGAAAATACACTTTAATGGCTTAGCTTACAATAATGCCTCATAGAGCAGGCTTTTTCTTCTGGAGAAAGTATGCTCTTTTCTTTTAGTAGACATAATGGAGAATCATGTCCCACCTATGCATTCTCCCCTCCTCAGATGTGCTGTAGGCATTTAGGATGGAGGGAATATGGAGAAGATGTAATTTAAGAAATAGAAATAACCATGGGCCTCGTGGGCAAAAACAGTCTTAAAGAAACCAGATGGTCATTTAAGGGGGTGTAATCATTGGTTGGCCTCCAGATTAGGGTGGCTCACTGTCAGATTGTTCTCTTACTGGCACTGGCCGTCCTAGTTCATAGGCTGATTCCCTGGTTTGAAAGAGACTGGGGTGTTATGTAAGGGTACAGCTGATTGACTGTAAGTTACTGCAGTTGCGCTTGGTGTGTCTCATCACAGTCATTGTAACAGCTGGGAAAAGATCATAGGGACTCCAGTCCTTGGGCACCCCTGGAAAGGACTAAGAAATAGTTACAGTGTTCGGTTTGGCTTTTCAGCAGCAGAAGGGTGAGGCCTTCCACGCCTTACAACATTCAAATATGTTATTACTGGATCTGAACCACCAGGAAGAATTGTTTGTGTCAATAGTTTCTCTTCAGACAGGTCTTTGTTGCTAAATGTTTCTGTTAATTGAAAACCTTGGAGCTACTGGAGGAGAGACAAAATCCACTCTAAATAATCGTCAGCTTTTCCTTTGCTCAGGAATTGGAGGCTTTTCATACATGACCATATTTGATACCAAAGTGAGCATTTAATAGAACTAATATTGTTTTTTCCTTCACTGTAGATTGGAAATCACCTTTTACTTTTCTGGAAGCTTGACCTTGGCTTGCTTTTAAGTGGTGGGGTCAGCTGTTACAATGGATGTCTCACTCAGCCATCTGGTCATCTTGAAATCTCTTCAAGGAGTCTTCCCAAAAGAAATGCAAATTAAAAAACAGTCCTTTTTTTTTTGGAACTGGCAGTAGTGGAGTAGGCCTCTTGTAATTAATTTCAGCATAAGAGGTTTTATTCTTATTACTGATTTTGAAGACAAAGGGGTTTGTCTTTAACCTTTGCCATATTCACAACTTCAGTTTCGCATTCAGGATGGTGATTCTACCTATAAAGGTTCCTCAGGGTTTTAAAAATGGTTTAATTCATTTTGACTCTTTCTTTTTTAGTTCCATGCCAATCCACTCAGTTTCCCCCCAGCTCAAATTTCTGGTATGAACATACCGTTTGTGCTATTGTTTTGGTCTTCTCATGACACTGGGAAACATCCAGGAAGTCTTTTCCAGGCAGACCAGCTTGCTTGAAGGAAGCAAAAAGTACCTGTCTATCCATGTTTCAACATTTGGACTTATTATAATGAAATTCACTTTGAGGGGGAACAATTAATGTAGTTAAAAAGATCTTTGTTTTGAAGTCAATAGGCAAATCATCTGACTTGGAGCATAGATCTTATCAGGTTACTGCTGATCTCTCCTTGACCTGGGCTCCCCCTTCCAAAAGAGACTCCAAACTGTGTGTCTTTGCTCACAAATGCGTTGTTAAAACTCCCTTCTCTGGGCCCAACTCTAATGTCTTGTGCCTTGTAGCCCAATATACTTCCCTCGAGCTCTATGAAGACAGTCTGATATCTCAGTATCTTTTCAGCGCCTGTTATGTGTATGTATCTCCCACAATAATATTCTTAACTATAGCAGCAAATCTGTAATTCCTCTGCCCAGGTCTTTATTTGGCAATTCCCATTCCTGTGTGGAAGTACCTGCATTATCTTCAAATGTAGACCTCTGTCTCCTGAAGGGGCTCACAAAAGGTCACAAAGCTCACAGTCTGCCATCTGACATGCAGAGCATTCCTGCCTTTTCAGAAGTACAAGTACTAACAACACTGCTGCTATGTATTATTTCGCGAGGCAAGAAGGAACATGATTATTTGCTGTAATTGATGCATCCTCCTGCAGCAAAGGCTGTGCATGTACCTTGCCTTCAGAGCTCCTTGGCAAATTGACAGGCACTTCTTGCGCACCCAGGGGAATATGCTTCAAGTGGGAATTCCTAGAGATAAATCTGCTAGCTGCATGCCAGAACTCCAGATTTCAAACATTCATTTTCAGAGGGACAGAGGCCTTACCCATCCTCTGACTTGATGTGTTACATTTACTCATTCTGATGGTATCAAGTTTTTGACAAAATGGGAGAAACTCAAGCTGGTCATGTTATTTGTATAATGGGAGAGACAGATCATATAATGAGATCTGTTGAAGATCTTTGCTAGCCCATCCTAACAGGACTTCTGCACACTTCTGTAGAATGAAAGTCAAACCTATTTCCTGGCTCTAACATCACTGCACCCAAAAGCCTGAATGCCTGATGACATCCACCAGAAGAAGATGTTTGGCCAGGTTTGGAGCTCTCAATGAGATTGATTTGGAAAACTGAGTGGAAAAGCCTTTTTTAAAAATATATCAGCAAACTTTTCCTTTTCTGTGTCTTATCTCAATGAGAGTGAACTATTTGTTGTTCCATAAGAAATCTGTATGCAGAAATATTGTAATGTTATCCAGCTTCCACAGTCTGTTTTCTCTTCGTCCCATGGTGACAGGATTCCCTTGGGATCTTGTTCACGAGTCCCTTGGTTTCTTCCTCTTACAACCTCAATATGATTTTGCCAGCGTGTCTCTGGTGGCACTTTGTAGATCCTTTGAGTGGAGACTACTTTAATATGCAATATATCAGCCTCCAGGATGAGGGTTTTCCAGACTGTGTCGAGAGCATCTCCACACAGATACGACAAGGTCACTTTAGATCAGGGTTTTCCCACAAATCAAGTTCCCTGCTGGTTCTCTTCCCCATGTTTCACCACAGCCTGGGAAGAGGCTCTGTACTTTCAATTCTGAAAGTATGTTTTTCTCTTGTTATCTGACCTGGCATTTGTGAGCTTGCCTATGTAGCTGTGGTCCTTGGGTGATAGTTAAAAAGTGAGCATTTCTATGCTGTAAAAAATACCTTAATCAGGGTACATTCATGTGGACAGACAAAAGCTTGGGCCATCTCCACTGTACATTGGAAGGATGTTCCCACAGGTGAATTTTGCAAAGCAGCTGTCTGGACTTCTACCACCCAGTTTACAAACACTCCTGGCAGTGATTCTTTAGGCTGATATCCAGGCATCTTTTACATAGGATTCCATTATCTAACCCAAATGAATAAACAAGACAAAAAATGAATTGCTGAGGGTGAAATCCACGTGGAAGATTGCTCAAAGTAGTTATTTAAATGCTTTTCCAACATGTGTTGTCCAGCTGGATTTTCTTCTGTGCTAGAGCAAGTCTTAGACCACTCGGACTCTGTATATCCAGAGAAGCTTAGATCATGTTGGGCCCCACAGAGGCCTTTCTGCTTTTGGATGTGGGATCAAGTGAGTCCCTGGCTGATAGATACACACTTCCAACAGGTTTTTACCAGTTGGGCAAATCCGATCTCATTTGTGCTGCTCATTGATATGGATACTTTTGTGCTCCAGCTGTCCTAACCTGCATGTAGCCTCCCTCTGCTCTTGTCCTAGTAAGACTATAAGAACAGATGACAAGACAGACAGTAAGTGAACTCAGATACCAAACCACTTTAGTCAGAGATTTGCAATTGATGAACCACATGGCTTCTGTGTTCCACAGGAGAGATGAGGCAGTCCAGAAGAAAAGTCATGTGGGTTAGTGGCGTTTTTCCAGCTGTCCTATGTGTATGCCTGGTGCAGGGTCATAGGTCAATCTAGGATACCCTAGATTCTCTCCCTTGGTGATTCTGAACACTGTGATTTCTAGAATAGCATAGAGCTTACGGGGTTCTTAATTGCCTCCTTGCATTTGGTGTCTGACAACAGCGGTTTTTGCCACTGGTGGTGCTGATAGTCTGCTCATCTGAAAGGTTCTCAGCCAGTTTGCAACTTTCACAGTGATTAACAGGCTGCTTTCCTTGAGTTACTCATCTAGGCTGCTTTCCTTGAGTTACTCATCTACCCCACAACCAAGCTACTCCCCTATACTACAGTGTTAGCTAAACATCATCTGCTAAAGCAAACACTGTTCTCAGCTATGCCTGTCTTATGCTAACTGCTACAGCTCCTGCTCTCAGGGGAGGATCTGAGGTTGTCTTGAGAAATAGTAGGTCCTGAAAAAGGCTGCAGCCTACTACAGTATATAACCCCTAGTATGACTGGTCCAGCATAATTTCTGGTCTCTGGCATGGCTGGAGTGACTATCCATACAAATCTTTCAGGCATCCTACACACTTGAATAATTTGGGATTTTTCATTCTATAGGGAGAATGAACTAAGTCTGTTCTCTTCTTGCTCATGTTTCTTTTCAAGGTCTGCTACTGTCAGACCTTCCTGCCATTGCAGTCAAACATTCCTGCTTTAAGTATCACAGTTGGTTTATGCATAAATGACTGGATATAAAATGGTACAATGGTGGGATTAATTTTGTGAATAAGGTTGCAAAGCATGTACTGCAAGAAAGCCAGAAATGTCGCTCTTCAAGCTTTTTGTGCAGGCTTCCATAGTGCTTCCTTTTAACTTCTTTCTTTCTTTTTCCCTCCTGATCCTTCTAGGATGAAGACTCTGAGGAAAAGGTTGACCATGTAAGACTAGAGGCTTTCTAGGTAGATGCTGGCTCCTCTGAAGGGGACTAGTAGGACTAACGTATTATGTGTCTGGAGACTACCTTAAAAAGGTACTCTAGTATTGGAGAATAAGACAAAGTTTGCCTCAGATGCAGTGCCTTTCCTGCACCCTCTTTTCCTGTTGCTGAGAGGTTTTAATTATCTTTGTAACAGCTACTTTTATCAGCTACTGCATCTTGTTTTGAGGTCACAGATGTATATGTGGCCACTGGAAAGATGCTCTATTTTCATTTAATAGTCAGGGCAGCAATTAGTTAATAGAATACAAAACCTGACTGAGCCTAAGTTGCTGTCCAGTACGGTTAGGTTGCTCCCATAACATGAAAACTTGTCTTCAGGGATGATGAAGTCTTGCTGGTGTCCCAGAGGAGAAGGCCAGCCAGTAGTAACAAGGATGTATGCCTTTGTATTTTCTACAAGTCTTCCTTTTATTGTGCCAGGTTTGGAATGCCAGTATGTGTAGTTAATAGGATGTCATAATGCTTCTTACCAGGCTCCTTTTATACAGGGAGAAGGAATACACATATCCTTTCTCATCCTGCAGCAAAGCTAAAATACATCTCAGCATTCATTTAGCATTAGATGCTGTTCAGATCAACCTGAGAACTTCTACCTGTTTCTGTTAAAGTCTTTGGGCCTTGCACTCTTCATAATGGTGGAATGGGTGTTGCCTAATTTTTCCTGCCTTGAGTTACTCTCTGTATATGTCAGACAATTAAATCACCCTCTTCTGTACTCTTTAATTCCTCCTGCTGAAGCACCGCCCCAGTATGGATAGCATAGTAGATTCATTTGTGAAATTTAAAGCCCAGAAAAGAAACCTGTATCACCCATCTCATTAATTCTGGCCTCAGAAGGGTATAGTCATCACAAGGAGTCAAGACTATTCAAATTATCTCAGTTTTCTCTTGGTAGTGTAAGAGATGATATTGTGGGAAAGATCCACTGGGTTTATTTGGCAGTAATGGATGGTTCAGGACTATGCCCAGAGCACTTTTCCATTTATCAGGCAAAGAGACCTCCCACTGATGGGTATAGTTTTGGGGACTGGTTGCCTAAGAGAAATTTTTCCTGATAATTGATATAATTTCCTCCCCCCCTCGCTGGAACCAGTCCTTACAGTCATTTCACTGGAACTAATTCCACCTCCATAGAGTGCCCTAAGTCATTGATTCCCAAAGTCTGCTGTTGAATGCTGACTGGTCACATGCCACAGGCGCCTTCTTGCTCCTGGCTGCTAAATTTCATTAAAATAACTAAACTGATGTGACTCTTCCACATGAGCAATTGTTGTTGCAATTGTTATGCAATGGTGCCTGGCAAGGAGATTTTCCTTAGTATGAAGGGATCCCTGCTTTGAAACCCCTCTTGTTTGGATAATTCCCCTGTCCTTTATTCAGGCTTATGCTCTTAACCATCACAGTCTTACGTTATAGTATTTTTCTATTTGTAAAAACCTGTAGAAGGTATAAAACAGTTAACTGAGTGTTGAGAAATCTGACTGATCAGTAAGCTGCTTGTAATTTACAATACTACATGCTTACAAACTTCTGGTAATTGTATCATAAGTCTGTTCCAAACTGATGGTTAGTGGAACTTTATATTATAAAGTATGATCCAAATCTTGTTGCAGTATATCCCTCCCTTAGTCATTGCCTGGCCAAGCTGAAATACTTGGCTTCTTGAATCATTTGTCCGAAGTTGGCTCCTTCGTCCCCCTGATGGCTCATATAACCCTTCTCTGAACTCCCTTTGGGCTATGCTGAGTGTTACAATCTGAACTCTTCCTGGATTTGGTCCCTTTCCTCTTGCTGTGCTGAAGATAACTTTGTGGCTGCGTGAATACCAGCAAACAGCCACATCTGGGCCATTGATGTGAATGTACCTGCTGAAGTTCTGCCCTCCAGCCATCTGACTGCTCTGAAACTTGTTTTGCATCCCCTGGCAAACCACTCATCTTGGATCTGAATTTTTGCAGTTGAATCACTCGTTTGGCTGCACCTTCCAAGGCTGCCTGGGACACTTAGCCAAAGGCTGTAAGGCTGATCAATGGTATAATACAGGGTGTATCCTAATATTTCAGTTAATTTGCAGAGGCAGAATAGGCATGAGGAGTATGAACATGGCTGTGAGCCAAGATTTTGCTGGGTTCTTTTCCTGGCTTTGCCATGGATTTGCTCTGGGGCCTTTTAGAAGTCTCTCCACTAGTTTCCTTTAGTCCCTGTCTGAAAGGAGGGCTAGAGCTTTATGCAGAAGAACTGTATTGGTATTCCCTAAACACAGAATCCACAGGTTTAGATGCCTTATCTTCATAGCAAAATCCATAGCTTTTACTGGGTGCCTGCATAATATGTAGGTAATCTCAGGATGGGCTAGTGGATCTATTAGGGTGGTAAAGAGTAGCTGGAAACTGCAGTGTGTCTGAAGCTGTTCCTCTGTGGAGTTCTGACCCTGTTCTGAGAACTCTGGGAGCACGTTTCTGCACTGCTGGTGAGTGATCCTGATCCCCATCTTGTGTTTTGTAGCCTTCAGAAATGGAGTAGGGCCTTTCCTTGCCTTCGGGGACCTCCAGGGATTGAGGTGTTCATTTAGGTGTTGAAACAGCATACTTTATACGTAAAGGTTAAACCTGCCATTTCCTTTCTAAGCTGGAAAACACTGATTTTATTGTCCTCTTCCTCCTCTGAGAAAGATGTATCCAGTAATGTTTCCCACCTCCATAGAGAATATTATATATAATGACAAAACTATGAGCTGTTCTGGGTCAGAGAAGGCTCTCAGTCCTTTTTCCTGAAGCTGCTCTGCTTTGCAGATGGAACTGAAAGGATTTTGGTGCCACAGGGAAGGACTTTCTAACTGAAACAACATTTGAGTGGGAAGACATATGTTCCAGTCCCAATGAGTCCAGCTGGGACCTCATTCTCTGTTTGTGCTTTGACAGACATGCCGTAGGTAGTCTCAAGGTCCTTCATTGACTAAAACAGGGACAGCACTTGATTTCTGACTCTTATATAGGTGGATGCTGACCTCTGTGGCTCTACTTCACTCAGTGTTTTGAGTGATGACATGCTTTAAGGCAACGACTGGAAAGAGGATTTGAAGATGTGACATTTCCAGTGGGGGCAACGAAGTCCTGTAGTTTAGTTGCCAGTGCTTTTAAAACATTTGGGTAGAAAAATGGGCTGTTGCTTTTTAGTTTAAGACAACATATCAGGAACAATTGATTTCAGTGAATGTTTTTTGCAAGAATAACTATCAAAAAAAATAAGTATCTGAAATATAAAGCTATTAGTGTTCTTATGGTGCTAGGTTACCCAGTTCCATGGAGTTGATCGAGTGAGTTTATTTGCATCCAGTCATATAGTGCAGAATGATGCGGAGATCCCCTGATGAGAAGCAACCTGCACTCTACCTGAGGAGGTACCAACTTGCTTACCAGAAGGACCCAAAACAAGACCATTTCCAGACTTGAGCTGACTCACACGAATCCTGCTTGCAGGTATGTCTGCACCTGTGGTGTAGACATGGCCTGGGGCTTGATATGATCAGGGCCTTTAATCAGAGCGGTATTTTCCTGACCCAGTTCTTAGCCTCACACAGCTCCAAACTCATTCCACTGTCTGGTCTGGTCTGATCTGGATCTGTGCAGCAGCCACCCTCTAAGTGCTCTTCCCCATGTTCCCTGAAAGTTAGAAACGTGCGACCGAGGAGCCCAGTGCTGGCTGCACTCAGCTAGGTGCCTATTGGGAGACCCTATTTGTATAAAAATAATCACAATGGTTTAGGCACTGTCCTGCCTCTCTAGTTCAGAGAGTTCATGACCTGAGAAGTTATAATTGTAATGCAGTCACTTATAGCCACTTCTGTATCTACAGTTTGCATTGTAGTAAGATCTAGAGAGTGTTGGTGTGTGGCTGGAACAAAAGTTTCCCATTCCCAAAGACCTTACAGTCCAACTGCATTGTTTTTCTCTAGCATCCTGTTTTCCTCTGTGATCTTCAGCTTGTAGAGGAGCCTTCACCAGGGGCTAGCTGCATTTTGTGTACAGAACGTTGCCAGGAGTTTGCTGCCTTAGGCATGCAACTGGGAGTAGGGTGGACTGGCAGTAGATAGCTCTTGAAGCAACTGGCATTTCTGAGAACCTGGGAGTGTTCTTTGAGGCAAAATTCCTGTAGCTGTTGTGCATTGTGAATGCCCTCCCATTTGCTTGTTAGTCCTGAGCTCCATTTGTCCCTCCAGGTCCCAGAGTTTCTGTCATCTGTTTGGATTCTTGCATTGTGCTAATAAACACCCTCTGCTAAAGGGAACCAGCATCCAAGGGAGCACTGGGTTTTTTACCTGTTTCCATTATATGGGGATTACATAGGGTTTTTTTTCCAGAGGTCTTCTGGTTACTTGTAGAAATGCTGGACTCCCAGCCTGTTCCTGGGGACCTCTCATCTGGAAGTTGGCCAGATTCTCCAGGAGGAATCTCAAAAATGCAGCTGAACTTTTGTTCCCTAATTAGGCCAACTTCCCCAGTGTGAGCCCCAGCAGTGCATGGCCTGGAGCTCCCCAAGGCCTTGCACTGCCTGTGCCCCGTGCACCCCGAGTGGCTGGCCAGCAGGGCAGTTATTTTCAGCTTTCTGAGCTTATCTTGTAGCTTTTTGATGACATCTTCTGAAATAGCTTTTCTAGTCAGCCATGTTTCCCAGCCTTTCTAGTAGTATCCTCCCTGTTTGGCAACCTTGATGTGGATTAGGGACAATCTCATAAAAAATAATTTTATTAAAAACTTTTCCTTTTCCATACATATATTTCATTCTTTGAGTGCTCCTGGACCCACCTGAAGGCAACAGAAGAATAGTAGGAAGGGTGGGGGTGGATGGAAATATGTTTGACAGTATGTAGCCCAAGGTAGTAGCAAACTGTTTGAGTGATGTTCATGCCTGGAAAGGCTGGAGGGGCACTTCCCTGTAACTATGGGTTGGGAGAAGATTCTGTCGGTGACCCCTTGCTCAGAGAATCAAATTGTTGTGTGCTGATGCACTGTTTTCATGCAGGGGAGAGCAGTAACTCCTGAGACAGGTTAAGGTGCCAAATGCCACAGAGGTGACAGATTTCCTCGCAGGTGCACATATAAGCTGACTAGATAGCTGACCACTGTTCTAGGGGAGAAATTCTTGATAGCTGTTTAACAATATGAACTGCTCCTTTACCTGCTCTGATAGATGACAGAATATTCGAAGCACTTTTCCTGGCTCAATAGCACTTTCTCTAGTAAAGGAAAGTCAGTGACAATGAAGAAGGACAGTTTGTGGATGAAATGGAAATCCAGTATTTTCTACTAGGTAAGTAAGACATGCAGAAGTCCTTGGATGGTATTCATTAAAATCAGATGCACTATTTGAACCATCTGTGGACATGATAAAGAGAGCTAGCAGAAATGGGTTGTTCTTTTCTGAAAGCCCAGGCTTGCATAGATCTGGGAATTGATCCCTTTTTGATATCATATATGCTCTGAGATCAGTACAGATTGTGTTACGTGGCTGCTTGGAAGCAGTGGGGCTATTTGACTCACAGTTCCTTAATTGGCAGCAGTCAAAACTAATTCATCAGACCTGTTTGTTGAGGTTTGCTTTTCCTCAGTCAGAGGAGCCTCAGGCATCTTGCTGGAGAAGAGGAACCTTGAGACTGGCCATACTTTCTTTCCACTCCATGGTCAATACTGGATAAAAACAAGACATCTGTATATAATCTCTCAGTGTTTGTATATTGGGAAAACATAGATCCTATAGATTTTAAGAGATGTATTACATGATAGAAAAATTGTGTGTCCTCTGTTACATGCTGTCAATGTCATTTGAGTCCCTGCATCCCTGCACAGAATGCTCAGTGTTTCAAAGGAGTTGTCATGTTGATGAAGGTAAATTAATCCATATTTCCAGACCCACCTGAGAACTGAGGGACCCAACATGTCCAGAATCTGTCTCTATTGTGGTAGGTCCTAAGAGAAACTTTGTTGGACCTTTGGGATCCAGAGACACACAGGACAGCTGCTTCCATGAGGGAAGCAACATCCAAATGGCACCTTCAAAACTTCAGACATGATCTGACAAGTAACCTGGAAATTTCTGCCTTAATGAGGAAGCCAAATTAGAATTCTGCATCTGTCTGATAAGAAAGGTCCTGACTACAGATAAAGAAGAAGGTAGAGTTTCTACTTTAATACAGGAGAGATGGAATTCAGGCCAGTCATTTTTCAAAGGGAGAGATAAAACACTGATTATGGAGGTAGCATGAAAGTGTTGGTAAGGAGGGTGGCCTGAGAAATACTGGAAAAGTGCCATCACAAAAACAGTGAATCGAGTTTCTGAGAAAAAAATAAAAACTCAGACCATGGCAATTTTCCTTGAAAAAGGGGGCAATCTGCAGAAACTAAAGTAGAAGAAATCTCCTGGAGATAAATAACTGATAAAACTGAAGTAGAAAGGCAAACCACAGCAAGTAAGTGATTAATTAATGCTGTTAAACAGACTGAGCAGCAAGAGCTGAGAGAGAACACTGTTGTCAGGATCCAGTGGAATCTCAACTGTTTGAACACCAAACTGTTTGGGTGTATAGCTCAGCTTTGCATTTGGGAACATACATAAAAATCTTGCCTAAGGTATTACAGCAGGTACCAAGAAGTTCTGATCATTTAAATTCCCCAGTCTTTTTCACCAAAAAGGTGTGTTCAGGAGCACATTGGCTGCATTACAGAGGAACAAGGTCCTCTGTTTCTGCTCTGATCCCTCAGGGGTTGACATTTGTCCCACTTTCTGCCTCAAGCTCTTGGTTGCAGCTGCAGAGTCCCTGCCTGGTACCATATTATGGCAATGCACGACATTGCATTCTCAGTTGTAAATTATGCTGAGGTTTTGGAAATGTGAAAGTATATGAAGGTAAGTTTATTTACTTGACAAAAGTGCATGTGGCATGTGACCTTATTACAGCACTTTCCAGGCAACTAACAAAGAAAAGCTATTTATCCTCAGCTGACAGTTAACATTGCCTTTCCTGTTGCTAGTGCTCCTGTAGGCAATTCAGAAAGAATTACCTGATTTATTGCAAGAGAAATAAAAGACCTGTAGGTATGTGTGAGGTGTTTGTCAGGACCTGAGAGACATTCAGGGTTGCCTGGTGTGTATGATCAATGGGAACACGTTAAAACGTTGGCAAGACATTGGAATCAAACCCCTAGATGCCATGGAGTCATGCCCTGTGCAAAGGCTGGAGCAGTCATTCTCATCACCCTCTGATCTGGTGTGCCCCACTTGAGATATCTTTGACCTTAAGGCTAGTTTTGATGAGGAGGAAATTAAATTGCAAGTGCATTTGAATGTCCAGGAAATGCTACATTTTCCCTCAGCCTTATGGCCCAGGATCTTTGGTGCAATTTGTGTGTCTCTGTGCACCTTTGCGAGGAGTTGAGGCTGTGTGTTGGAAACATGGCTTGCTGGCTATTGGAGGGATAGTGTGAGGAGAGAGGGGTTGTTTGCATGGGAAGGGTCTGTGTGGGAGGGAGTGTGTTTTTGAGGTAGGGGTGTGTGTAATGGGAATAGGGATGTTTATGTGGGCATGCACACCCATATGTGGTGTGTTTTCCCCCTTTTTCCTGGGCTCTGGGTGTGTCCAGATCAACTGAATTCAAAATGCTCCTTTTTTGGCACTGTAGCCTCTTCTCTGGTTTGGCATCTTAAGAATCTGGGGGAATCATTTAAAGATCAGAAAACTCCATTCACTTGGGCCCCTGAAGGCTTCACATTCTGTGACATGGTCATTCCAGTCGACTGAGCTCTGTCCCCTACGGATGAGCCCATATAAGGAGGCTGTTTCCTGCATTTCACGCTCCCTGCCTGTCCCTCTGCCCTCCTGTGCTCCCTTTGCTGAAGAAAGTTGGTATTTTGGGACTGCAGCTCCTGCCTCATTCCTGCTCCCTGTTTATTTTTGGAGGATGACTATTTTTGCTCCTATCAGGGAGCTATGCAGGGTCATGCTCCCTCCCTGCAGCAGGCAGCGGCTGCCCCTGGCAGGGTCTCCTAATTTCCCACACTCACAAACAATGCTTCTACTTCAAGAAATAAACATGGGAGACCCCTACCATCAGGCCATCATGGGCTAGCTCAACCCCTTCCTCGTGTGTGGCAAGAGGTGGTTTGGCTTTGACTCAGGGTTGACTCCACTACACATGCGGAGTTCTCTCTGAAGTCTAAAATCCTCAGGAGTCATCCCACTCATTCACTTTCTTAATAAAAGCTGTGGGAGCCATCTGTCCCCTTGCCATTCCTTTGCAGTTACCATTTTTTTTTTCTGTTTTGGGACATCTTTTACCTAATCATCCTTTCTCATGATGGTCCCTTCACTGGTCCTTGTAATCTATCATCCCTCACTGGGCACCATCAATTGGGAGCTATATAAACTGGGCTCACCTTGCCTCTCTGCTTTCACCACTGCCTGTCATGCCGAACACTGAAGTCACTGCTGTACAAGGTGCCTCAGGCTGAGGGAACTGAATCCAAAACTGTAAAGGCAACGGGCAGCTCCTAAATGGTGGGAATTCATTTGAAAATTCCCATCATAAGCTCCAAGCTGAATTCCTGTTTTCTCTTGCCATGTGGCAGAGTACCACACAAGGCAATGCAAGAAAATAGCAGGGAGTGTCTTTAAGCTCCAGATGAACTTCCCCTTTAGATATCAGTGGTGGCAGTGGTGGGATTCATCCCAACTAACTTTGGAAGTGTTTGATATGGCTCACTGCATCTGAACTTGGCATCTATTCTCCTATTCTAGGCAGTGGACAAAAGCATACTTTTTAGTAACAATTCCTCATCTAAAACAAGATGTCTAAAACATGCTGTCTGGTACCCTAGGAAAGTTGTAACATAATACCTCCCACTGATATGTGGGCAACAGTAAGGAACAAGTTCCCAGTGAACCCTATTTTGCCAGGAGAGCACATCCTCTGTGGATCAGTCAAAGGCACACAGACCTGAAATTTGTCAAGATGCTGATTAGAGTGATACAACTTTTGCTTACAGTGATGCTTAAAAACCTGTCCTGTAATATATGTCCTCCTTTTATTTTATGAATAATCAGCATTTTAAACACTATCTCTCCATCTATCTATTATTTGGTAAAGTATTACATTAGTATGTGTGGACCTGGTGTCTCAACTGGCTTGACTTCGCCTTGACTGGAGCTGTCTGTAATGTGTCTCTTCTCTTTATTAAAGGGTCCACCACCTAAACCTCCACGCCGGCAAGGAGGCTGGGCAGATGATCCTGTACTGGCACCTATCAAGTGAGTCCTCATCTCTTTCCTTATTAAGAGGGGCTTAGGTGTGGATTAAGTGAACATCACTAGCTGGACTTTGCTGTCAGAGATATTGGAAGAGTTTTTGTGGGTCTTTTATGTGGCCTCTGTCTCCAATACCAATGTAGCTCCTTCAAGCTGTTTGAATTATTGCTCTTGCTTGGTTCCATTGGTTAATTGACTTAGTGAATCTCAGAACTGTGTACATGTCACTGTTTGCCATAGGCAGTGTGTTCCTTACCTGGTACAGTACCTGGAAGGAGTCAAGAACATAATAAGCATGTTAAATGCAGGAGCTGAGGTGGGGGGGTTTGACTGGTTCCATTCTTTCCAAGAGAGTGACACATGACAGCGCCCCACTGACAAGAGTGCAATGAACACATCTGGATTTAGTGATCAGCCTTGACAGTAAAGGTGAAATTTGTCAATGTTTATGTGTGTATGGGGTTATGGTATAATGGAGATGGATAGAAATGGTCATCAAGAAGAGATGGGAGGAAAAAAGTATACAAATTGTAGAGTATATGTTGAGAAGCCTAATGCTTATGAAGGACACCTAAGGCAAAGGAAATATCTGCACATGGTTTATAGAATAGGTATGAAAACTAAAGGACAGTTCAGACTGGGAGGAGATGACTTGCTTTCAAACCATTTGTTGTTTTCCAAGCTATGAAATTACACTGATGTTGTATTTCATATTCACAGAGCTGAAGGGCTCAGCCATGGAGTGGTGTGAGGTTGCTTGTGTACTTAAAGGCCTTTAATAAGAGTGTATATGCCTTAATATATACTTTGGAGGCACTCTGATTTATGAAAAGTTATGTATTTTCTTTTTTGGAACTCTGAGAATGGATGAAGACATCCAGAAACCTGTTATACAGTCACTGTTTCTTGGGAGGTGAGAAAGGTGGTCTGTATTCTGGGATAGCCTTTCTGAAAAACAGTACTTTTCTGCGAAAATTGTCACTGTGTTTGTCTCTGAAAAATAAATAATCTGGAGACTGAAATAAAGCAAAGGAATAAAGATTTCAGTCTGAACTCCTGTTCCTCTCCAGTTTAACCCTGATAATGGTTATTTTTCATAGGCTGGCTGCAGCTAGAAGTTGCCATTGCAAGGTTGAATCCACCTCAGGGTAGTAAAAAAGTGCCACCAATGATCCTGGATCTTTGTAGGACCAAGCAGAAGCTTTATGGAAATGTGACAGCAGAGAACAAAGGTGAATTTCATTGTTCAGGAATAATAAGTTATGTAACTGTTGGCTAGGCAAAGGACTGGACTGGAGGTAATACATATTCAGGGTTGTGTCTAATGTGCCCTGAAGGACAGTGTACAGGTTCCTAATGTAACAGCACTGTACCATGTGCTACTTTACTATGTTTTCCATTGTTTGGCATTAGCCTTATTAGCCTTATCCAGTAGATTTGCAGCAGTGGCTATCAGTGGTGCTTCCCCAGATCTCAACTGCATGGTTTACAGACATTGTAGGTGTCTGGAGTAAATGCTTCTATGATGTTGGATGCAATTCAGCTGAAGAAGCAGAACGGGAGATTCTGTAGGGTCGTAGGGTTGTAGACCTTTATGCCTGTGAGACTCTGCACAATGGGACACGAGATCAAGATGTGCCCCTTGCTCTGTCATGCGTATGATACTGTGTCATATCTAAGTGTTCTTTTCATTTGTATTCAGAGTTTTTATTGAACAAATTTTATGGAGGAGAAGTTTGTTCTGACTTCTTCAGTCATATGAGGTACGAGGATTTTGTACAACTAGTTCCCCTGTCTTTCCTTCAGTTGTGTATTCTCCCAAAGCTGATCTCTCTTCTTCTCTCCCTTAAAAAAGTCTGAGATGCTGGCCTGTAGGGCTGTCTTTGTGACATATCCCAGGGTAAAGCCTTCATGTGAAAAGTCTGAGTCATCGGCTGATGTCATACCAATGTTGCTGTAGCTGTGTTGTTTCTGTTTTCTCAGGCTCTATCTCCCCACAGCTTTTCAACCAATTTGACTCAGTTTGGAAGCCCATCAAGTTAACTTGCTCCAATTTCACTAGTGTAGATGTAGTTAGAATAACATGCTTCTGTTGATACATCTGATGTAGGTTTAAGCACTTTTATGCCAGTGTAACAGAGCCTGGACTTGGGAATTTTTCTGTTAGAAGTAATTAGATTTTCAGAACTGACAATGTTAAAATCTGATTTTTTTTGTTTACTTAGAAAGGAAGGATGAGCAGAGTGGGTACAGTTAGATTTTCTGTGTTGTGTAAAATACATTGTGAGTCAGATACGATACTGCAGCCACTTGTGCAATGATTTTGTAGCCATTTATGTGTTATTCTCTCTCCATTTGAAGTCTTAGCTTTTAGTTCTGTTTCTGACAGATTCAGCCAGTTGCCACTGCATGTGTTGCTTTTCCTGCAGGGATACTTTTCTGCTGCATTTCTAGTTCAGAGTCTTACCAATGTGAAATGATCACTTAAAAATGTTTTTTTTTTTTGTTTCCATTCGGCACATGTTAGAGAATGTAGCTTGCAACCTGTTTTTCTGTTTTTCTACCTTTCCTTCTCCCTGTTCATCCCTTACCTGCCCAGGTCTTGTCATGCTTAGGTAACCTCCAAATCTTCTCACCATCTTGCCGATTATTTCCATCAGACTGCTGCTCTCTCAGACTTTTGCAAGGTAGAAAGTTGAGGAGGGCCCTTAAAGTTTTCCAACCTATAATTATTTTTTAAATTAATTATCACAGATTGTGTGCAAGTGAGATAAAGTGTTTTATCATGAGTACCCATAGCATTTACAAGTGTTAGATATTTAAATTGCTGAGAACTATCAAAATGCTCTTTTACTCAAGTTTTTAAAAGCCATTCATGGAAAGATTACTTTGGACTCTTAATACATCTGTAGAACTGCTGTCATTGCTATAAGTCCCATTTGATAAATCTGGATGATGATGAAGACTGCAAGTAAGTGTCTGAGCAAACTCCCAGACTGGTCTTTTGCAATCAGCAAATAAATGGTGCAAAGTAGTGACAGAAAATTCATTTTCCATACTGACAGGGTCATCTGTACCTGAATCTGCCTTATCTGGTTAAATTTGTACTGAGAAAAATAATTCTCTATGATAAGAGGCAGTCCCATTGCTGCCCCAGCAACATTCTAGCCCCAATATTGGTGGAAAGGGGACCAACCAAGAACTTAGGCAGCCACTTGGCGCCTTGTATCCTGCTGAGATATCAGTAATTACAGCTGGGTTTTGCTACAGAAGCAACTCTCTAACCACTGGATGGAGCCCAAGTGCCATTCTGAACACTGTGCTGATGTCCCTAATGACATCAGTGTTGACACTTGTGACAAGCAAAGCAGAGGTTTATTATCAGGTTATCTCACACATCAAAAGAAAGAAACACAAAGTGCCTGCCAGTGGGAAAAGGAAAAGGGTTTTGCATACTGGTGAGGATTTGATAAAGGAGGAGTACTTCCAGGATCCATTTAGTTCCAACTTCTTCTGATCTCATATCTCTGACTTGACTGATAGAATTCTTCAGTTTTCTCTCTGGTAGTATATTTGCTTCTTGTGACTCTTTCTGTGTACCTGGGTGCTTGATCCCTTTGGTCTTGCAGTGAGCCCCCTAAAATTTCTACAGCTTTGCAGACAGCAGCTAGGGTTGTTCTGGAATAAACACAGCTCATTTCAGGTGGCCCTGCAAGCAAACACAAGTGCTATTTTCAGTAGGAAGTCCCTTCCAGTGCCTGCAAATGTACCTCCTTTCTTCTACATCGATCGTGGCAGTTTAGCAACAGGTGCTTCAGCTACAACTGAAATTTCCCCTTTCTGACTGATAGGTCACCCAGAGTTGAAGGCTTGTTTAAGAAAACAACCATGCTGAATATTTTCAGACAGAAGTGGTACAGTGTCCAGGAATGCATTTACAAAGAAGGTGAATATTAAGGGCCTGAAGGAAGGAAGAGGATGCAGTTGGGGTGACCTTTAGAGCAGGGTAGCTGAGCCCTTGTGTAGATATCATTTAGGGCTCTGGAGGGTGGGCAATGGTGAGATTGCACCCTGGGGCTGGAGGAAAGTTATTTAAGAGATTAAGGGGTTTTATGATTCAAGGTCTCTAGGGGTAAGTAAAGTTAAAAACCTCCTGTTTCAAAAATATGGGCTTAAACTGTCTTGTGTTCTATCTATAAGAAATGACCCCTGAGAGTGCCTGGTTTTAGAACCTCCAGTCATTCCTGTGTTGCAGCTGGGAGTAGTAAAGTGCTCATGAGTTTTTCCATCTGGCACAGGCTTGTCATTGCTTCTGCCCTCTACTCCAAGTCCAGCAGTGTTGAGGTGAATCTCAGGCTAGGCTTCCCTGTGACACTGCCATGTAAGGCGGGGAACCAGACATCTGGCTGCACAGGAGATGTTAGCCTCACTCTGCATCTTGCAGCCATCTGTGGATGTTCTCAGTGATGTGAAGAGTATGGGCACAGAGGATCAAGGCTGCCAAGTGAGGGGGCACAACTTAGAAGGAGAAGAAAGAAAAGGAAGTCTGATTAAGTTTTGTCTTGAAGTGTCTGTTTTTGGGTTTGTCCCTGCATTGATCTGCAAGGGAATGAGGCAAGTAATGGCCCCTTGGGGACCTTCAGGACTTTCCTCTCAATGTCAGCCGTCATTTTCAATCACCCTCTCCCTCCCAGCCATTAATTTTGGCCCAGGATCATGGGGACTTGTCCATCTATCACTCCTAATTGACACTAAATGATCTGTCAGTTTATTGATGAACGGCAGGAGTGGAATTGTCACAATATATTTTACTTTCTAACAACTCCTCCTGACAATTTTACCTTGTCCATCTCACTCTCCTCACATAAATCTCCATTGGCCTCTCATTCCTTCTCTTGGGCTGATCCAGTGCCAGCCACCTCCATGCCATCGGCACGCATCAAGGACATCAAGATGGTGGTAAACTGCAATGTGCAGGCCCAGGGTCGGTTTTTTCCTCTCTGTCCCTGCCTCCCACCCTTTTCTTTTTTCTTTTTCCTTTTTTTTTTTAATAGGCTGGATGTTCCAGGAATGCTAACAAGCTCCTGTCCTCTTGTCCCTTCATGTTATTGCTGGGGTGAGCTCTCCTTGGTGTTTCTGTTTAGACTCAGTAAAGATAACTGGCAGAAAAAGAAGAGTTCCTAAAAGACAGAAGAGTCATCTGAGAATTCCTCAGTGCCCTGGCTGTGATGGGGGATTTTTTTTCTTTTTAAACCAGCTTAGTGTGACTTGCAAGGGTTTCCTGCAAAGGGAAAATGTTAGACTTGTGCCCATTTCTGTCTTTGCAGTGCCAGAGGAGCCTGGAAGAAGAGTTTTGCTTTTTCTTTTACCTTTTTTCTTTTTTTTTTTCTTTTTCCTTTTCTTCTTATTTTTAACCTAGATTTGTTTTTATTTTTTTCCCAGTTAGTGAAGTTTTCTTTGACTTCTTTTTCTAGAAAGATACTGGACAATGGATGGACTAGTAGGATTGCAGCTTCTGGCTCCCCTAGAAAACGAAGCCAGCCTGACAAAACCAGAACAGAACAGGAGTGTGACATTTTTGGTAACAGTCCATGTAAGCTGCTGAGGTGGCAGAATATGTTCAGGCTGAAATCCGTTTGATTTTTTTTCCGATTGAGGACAAAGCATCTTCCTTCCTTAGTTCTCTGCATCTCCAAGAAATTTACCAGCAAATTCAGAGGATACTATCATTGCTGTCCCAAATATTTCTAGTTTGAAAAAAGCAAAATCTTCTTGAAGAACATATGCAGCTTGCATCCCTTTTGTATCTGTCAAAGACAAGGCTAAAACATTGTCTGGCCATTGTAGGTCACCTCTAAAGCAGTTGTAAAGTCTAGCTTAATGCAGTTTACCTGCGGAAAGAGACCTGAGATGACCTGATCTACTTGCTTGACCCTATTTCCCCCTCCCTCAGCTCCCCTCCCCATATAACCCCTCCACTATTCTCAAGTTCTTGTTCCAGGTTTTTAAAATATCTCCTTTCAGAAGCTGTTGCTCTCAGATGACAGCACAAGGTGCCATTCAGTAATAAACACCTAGTTCTTTCTAATGTTTTCCATGTAAATGTTTTCAGTGATGAGTGAAAGGTCTTTGGACTTCAGAATCATGAGTTTGTTCTCTACTGTGAGATTTGAAAAAAAAAAACCCAAACAACCTTAGATACTTTTTCTTGCATTCTGTCTAGTTCTGTCTCATAGCAGTCCTTTCTTGTAACCATTTGACGATTAGAAGTGTACTTTTCCCTTTAAATGGAAACTAACCTCAAGAGTCTTTTGGTGTGAGAGTTGGCCCTTGTGCTTACTGGAGACTGAGGACGTGATCACTTGGATAGGAGCCCCTGTTCTCAGGGACCAAAGATGTGTGGTGGATACCTCTAGAAACTGCAGCACTGTTTTCCCACACAGCAGGAATTTGTATTGAGTGTTGTTGTTTTTTTCTGTTGCTCGGTGGGAGCTCTGAACAGCTCTGCCGGTCAGCAAGCCTACCAGTGAGCAAGTGAGAGAACCCTGAGAACATCTGTTATGAGAATGATGCAGTGAGTAGGCTGAGGTTCAGTGACCCCCGTGAGCACTCTGTCAGCTTGTACTTTGTTCCTAAAAGTCCTGTTTGCCAGAGCTTTCGTCCTTTGTTGTTTCTGTTAAGTAAGCCCATGTATTAGGACCTGAGGAGAAACAAAAACTCTTCAGCTAGAGATTGATTAAGTGCCTCACAAGCCGGTTTCAGATGGAGCCTGCTAGCTGCCCTGTCTGTCAGATCCCGTCCCACGGAGTACGCCTGTTCATTGCTTTATCCTTCCTACTCAGGGCCGTGTTCTGGGGCAGTGTGTTCAGCATGTCGTCCGGGCAGCCCAGGGACCCTGTGAGGGGCAGAAAGTGGGACCATTACAGTTTAAAAAATGTATCTGCTCAAAACCTTGTTATGGAGATAGAGATAGCCATGCACCCTAGGGCTTGGAAGTGGAGAACTGTGAGGTGACATGCTATGATAAAAATAAAGGCTCATAGTAGTCTTCACTCTGCTGAAATAAATGGCAAAACTTGCCTTGATTGTAGATGTGAAGATTAAACTCCCTAATTTAATCAAGGAAGATCTGGCTTTTCCAGGACGCCAGAGTCCAGTGAGAGGGGGTGGAAACTTAACTGATCAGACCTGCAAGAAAGGTGCAGTGGAATAGCTGAGAAGACACCTTGTGGTCCTGTTTTCCAGCACAGCCAGCAGTTCTAGTTTACATACAGTCTTGGTGAGTGTTTTTCCTGTGTCTCAGCAAACAAGCAGTGATCCACTCTTGGAGAGCCTGCAGAACTGATCAGTTAGCACTTGTGCATCATATTGGATGTGTAATTTAGTTGTGCCTTAGGCTATTGAACAAGCTGCAACTCTTAGCTCACCACCCACTCACTGTATTGATGGGCACTAAAGAAATACTTGAGCAAGAGATTACAATGTCCTTTATAATCTTTTTTCCCCCTCCTCCCTCAGGCCTAGACCTGAATTACAGTCTTTGTGCTAGAGGCAAAAGGCAGGCTGAGTCAAGCATTTTGTCGTTTAACTAACTGGGTATAGTGTTGTATGGAAGCATGAGGCAGAATGCTGGCTGGTGACTTGCTTCCTGCGCACCCAGCCCATCTCTGCCCACACTTTGATCGCCCTGCTCTCTCCAAACGTATCTCTGAACATCACGACGTTCTCTTCCCCCCCCTCATTTCATTCTTTTAGCAAGAGGGCTTTCTGATTCCACGTGATTCATAAGAGAAGTTGGTTGAGACATGCCAGAAAATACGCTAACACACACGGGCAGATGAATTTCTCCCTCCGCTGCCCTGTAAAATGACGAAAATACCCCGGGCCTGGACTCGCGGCCCCTGCAGGGGTCCGTCCCGCCCCCGGGCAGCCCGCAGGTGGCGGCTGTGACGGCCCGCAGTCGGTGACAGCCGAGCGGGGCGCTCGGTTCCCTGGCGCTGGCGGCGGCCGGGCCGCACCCCCGCGGTGCCCGGCAGAGGGCGGTGGCGGGCCGGCAGCGGGGCCGGGAACGCGGGCGCGGCGGCGGCGGCTGCTCGGCCTCGGGGCGGGCGGGGTGCGCCGGGCCGGGAGGGCAAGGCCGGGCCGGCCGGGGGGCTGCCCGAGCTCCCGCTCGCTCTGCTCCTCCGTTCCGTACCGGGCGTTCCTGCCCAGCCGCCCCCTTGTTCGTTTTAACAAGCTGTCATAATTGCTTCCCTTTTCCTTAGCTGCGCTGCTGCACCATCCTGTGCCGCGGCGGAGAACCTCGGTTCCAGCGCAGTGACCTCCTTGGAGCCTGGCGGTGGCTCGGTGCAGGACGCAAGTGTGTCTGAAGCTCTCATGAGCTGTGGACATTAAAAGATTTCAAGGACATTTCCCCCCATTCATCCCAGTTATGTCCTCTGCTAAAATAGGTTAATGGTGTCTAATTAACCACTGCACATTGTCATGCTGCATAAAGATAGCATCCTGGCTGTTCTCTGAGCCCTGCTACTTTATCTCCATTTAGATCTCCGTGGTAGTCCATTAAATGAGAAAGAAACAGTTTAACAGAGATTATGTCTACATTAGAACTGCCTTTCACCCTTCAGCATTGAAGTTGCAGGCAGCTTGGAAGCAGCTCAGCTGTACATTAGGGTGCAGCTGTACATTAAGGGTGTGTGGGGGGGTAAAGCCTTGGTTTTGAGGTTTAACCTCTTCTCATTAATGTGGAGGAAAGATTCCTCCTGGCCAGAACTGAACAAAGACCACACTCAAGAATGAGAGCAGATCTGCCCCCAGACAGAGTTAAGAGAGAAATAGGTATTCTGTACTAGGAGTTACATACCATGGGGTTACATGGGGTCTGTCAGGGTCTTCTGCCCGGTTTCCAAACTATTCAACACCCTGAAACAGAGAGGGAGTAAGCAGCTGGCCAAAGCTGTAGGGAATATTCCTGGATTACGGTTATGTTTGGGAGCACTGACAGTCTCACGGGGAAAGGGAGTTTAAACGGATCTGTCCAGGTGATGAAGTTGGTCCACGGTCTTTGGCACTCCAAAAAAATGCATTTATGAGAAGAAATGAGTGGTATTACTGCCTCACAAAAGCTGGGGATGGCTGGTGTATAGTACTGAGAATGCATTTCTGAGCACTGCTCCCGGGATTATACTGTTTTGCTTGTCCTTACTTGAGTGAGTGTATCTGTAGTTCATATTCAATTGCTCATTTGGTAGGTATTTGTTGCTGCCCTCCCTGGGCTGTGCCTGCTGCTGCAGCAGACAAAGCAGGGCAGTGCACTTTGTGTTGCTGAGAATATGAGAAAAGAGTAGAAAATCTGTGTATGCTGGCTTGAGTTTACAGTTGGGTTCATTCCATGTCTGCTTTCACTCATCACTAGAAAGCTCTGACCACGAGGTGAATGAAGAGGGTGCTGTGTACCCAGGCCTTATATTCCTGAAGGATGAGATGTTAGTCTCAGTGTGTTGCAATTGGCATTGGTAAGCTGAAAGTGTTCTCAGGAAGAGATGCTCACAATGCTTTAAAGCAATATGGTGGCTTCATGAAGAAATCCTGTGAGGCTTCACGTAGTACCTGGAGAGCAAAGAGACAAGCAGGTGACTGGTTCTGCAGGAATACTATCTCCATGTGTAGCTTAGCCCTCAGCTAAGTTTATGGAATGGACAGAGTTGGAGTTGGGGCACCTTTTGAAGACTGAATGATTTCTCTTACTGCCTTCAAGGTTTTTAACCTTACGACACAAGACAAATCTTGTCTTTTCTCTTAGAGTCACTCTGTTAGGTAAATTTAGGTATTGCAACTTGGCCAAAAAAGCAAAAGACTAGTCAGGAACAAACCTGCTCAATAGCTTAATCATTAAGGCCACAGGGAGTATAAAACATGCAATTTCTTCCTGTGCTCCAGAAGCTTCATACTATATTTCTGGGATAGTTTTCTACCCGTGAGCTTATCAGCTGGTTTGAAATGCCAGTTTCATCAATGCTATTCCAATTCATATATTAACAAACATATCTAGTACAGGTGACTGGAAGCAGAAATCTCCCCTAAACAAAACAAGTAATTTCTCGTTCCTGCTCTACTGTAATTGGTATTTAAATGCTCTGTATAAACCACAGCACTGTCAGCATGAGAGAATTGCATCACCCACTTGCCACCGTCAGGCCCTGTGGCAAAGGGACTAAGGTGTTCTCCTGGGGGGGCTGACCACGGGGCTTTTACTTGCCCTAGAGAGAGGAAAGGAATGGTCTTGTTTGACAAGAGAGTGTTTTAGATCTGGGCTCTGGGATTAAAGGGGTAACTACTATTCCCCCCTCCCAACTGATTAATTTGTTCCCCAAATTACTATTTTTTTCCAATATAGTGCAGCTGTTTCATAATTAGGTATTTGTTTATTGTCCTGAGTAAGTCCTTTCCTAACACAAGGAAAAGTTGAGAAAGCTTAAGTCTCAAAACATGAGCGAAGTAGTCTCTGCCTCTAGGACTAACATATGACTGCCTTCCCTGTGGACCACCTGGATATCTGTTATGACAGGGAGCTTAGGAAAAAGAAACAGAAATTGCTTACAGGGATAGCAGGAGTGACCTTCTCCTGGGAAGTATAAACATGTGGTGTGTTTCACTCCTGCCTGGAGACAGGAGATGAGTAAAGATGTAAGAAGTGTGAGTACTGAGGAAGAGAGTGTTATTTGGGGTTGGACAATAATCAAGAATAATGGGATCATGCTAAGAAAAGGTTAGATTTAACCCCCAGGAAATCATCTCACTGTGCAAGGCTGTGCAATGCCATAATTTGGGATGTTTCAGTTCACTGAAGGCAAGGCTATGAAGGCAGTGTGTGGGAATCAGTTCTGTGAAGGCATAAGGAAGGGATAAAATTGGAGAAATCTTGCATCATCTTTCCACCTCTGTCTTTTCAGTCTAAACTCCAGTGAGAGCTGGTGGTGGCCTCTCTGAAGCCATCTCCTTCTTTCTCCATGGTATCAGGGGTTCACAAAAAGTGCTTTGTACTACCACTGAGGAGAAGGATGGAGCTGAACAGTTCATCCTCACTGGAAGAGCTCTTTCCTAAACTCCCCAGCTCTACTGCATTTCTGCCTCTGAACAGAGGGTTCAGATACAGCTGAAAGCCCAGATGCAGATGTCACCCACAGTTCTGCAGTTCTGATTATAGCAGTGGATATTACTGGGCTTAGATCACCGATTCAGTGTAATTTTTAACTTCTTACAGACTGCAAGCTCCAGGGAGAGCAGTGGAGACAAAGGACTTTCTTCTCCTTATACCTCTTCTTCTTATAGCTAGACATCCTCTGTGCCCTGCTCCTTGCTCTTAGAAGAATAGATTATTCATAGGAGAGCTGATGAAGATCGTAACTTGCTAGAGCAGAGAGCAGATGAGGAGAGGCCTGTCCCATGTCTCAGAATTGCTTTGAAAGGAACAGTGCAAGGCAGTGAAGCAACTTCTCTTACATCTTGGTGTGTCCTGGGACAGTGCATGTGGTAGGGGAGGGCCCCATTTATTCTTTGTCATAGCACCCTGACTTCAGCAGAGGGGAGAATATTTATTCCCAACACATAGAGATGAAACTTCACTCTCCAAAATGGCCAAAGCAATCAGTGAGTGATGGAGTATCTGCTAAAAAGAAACCTGGCATTTAATTAACTTTTCAAAGTGCTGGTTCAGCAACCTCCATGTTTTACATTTTGAATATTGAACAAGTGTTCCTAATCGGGACTGAATTACTTCTGGGCTTGCTGGGGTGGAGAGCAAGCGAGCTGCCATTTGCCAGTGCCTCCCCCCCATGTTATTATTATGAACTCCTGTTAACTCAGCCAGATCAGCCCTGATTTTCTGCAGCAACTGCATGTCTGACCTGAACTTGTCCAATTCGGATGGAACTCCTAATCTAAAAGGCAACCAGAAAATCTTTATGTATAACCAGGGGAAGGAAGAACCTACCTTGTAGGTAGACAAAGTATAGCACCTCCTTCACTCCTTAAAGCATCAACCTCTCTACTCAGGTAAGGCAAGCTTTACCTGCAAATGATGGCAGAGGGGGCGAAAGAGTGTCTGAGAAGCTAAAAAACCAGGGAGTGTTGTTCTTGCTGTATTTGGCCATGGCTGTCTTGTGGGATCCAAATGGTTCTTCATCTATCTGTTTCACTCAGGGGCTTTTTGATATACTGGTTTAATGGTCACTCAGTGTGTTATATCAGACCTGGTGCAGAAAACTGTTTTGCACAATAACAGTTATGTAGGGAAAGGTGCAGTTTTTTAATTTTCTAAGCCTTTCTAAGCCTTTTCTAAGCATAGGCCTTTCTCATCTTACAGGTCAGGAAGAAAGCGTGCAGAAGAAGTAGAAGAGTAAGTTTCCATTGTTGCTGAGACTTCTTCCACAACTTTCATATTTGATCTCACAGGGAAGGGGCACAGTCCACTAAGCACCAGAACTCCAAGATCTGAAACTTTGGAAGTGTGCAGAGCCTGTCATGAATTCATGCCATGTGTCCTGGGAGGGGGCAGGGCTGGTCATTCTGTAGTTCCCTGGATGTGGAGTAGGTGATGGCTCTGTCACTCCCATGTAACAGAAAGAAAGAAAATTAAAAAGCAACTGCTTTCCTCCCAAACCCAGCCCAGGCCCTACGGTCTGCAGCCTAGAAGTTTTCTTAGGTACAAGGCATGTTGCTTAAGCTGAGATTTCTGCTGAGCCCGGCAGTGAGGGGTATGGAAGGTCAGTCTGCTGTTTAAGCATATCTGGGGACTCTCCCCTTGACAGGCCATGAGGCTTTGTGGGAAGGAAGGGGGCACAACAAGATGCTTTTCTGGATTTGCAATTGAAATTCTTCCATGTGTTTTGCTGCAGCCATCGTCTCAGACAGCAGAGCCTGGAGGCATCAGATGATGGAGGAGGTAAGATATCACATACTTGACTACAAGAAATGCCTTCATGCATGTGTGGGGACTCTCCACTAAAGTGGCAGAAGCATCCTGTAAGAAATTGCGAAGAAATGAAACAGTCTGAGGGTAAACAAATGTGGAAGTTGCCTGGGTCTCCCCACCTGCTGAATGAGGGAGAAATTAGAGGAGATGGAGAAGGAGGATGAGGAAGTGAACCTGTAGTCTAACTCTGGCTCCTCATGGACACAGAATTATAAAAGACCCTTGGAAAGAAGGAAAGTGTCGAGGACACTTCTCTCTATGATTGCCTCCACATGGGAAATGGTGGACTGGGGCAAAAAGAGAGCTAAAAGCATTAAAAGTTAAAAGGTTAAGAGTGGAGAAGGGATTCAGTGCTGTCCCGAGTTAGGTGATAGTATGCTCTGCATAAAGCCTCTCACCTGTTTTATGACAACATCCTTGTCTTGTTCCCAACAAAACAAGTGCCTGCACCACTCTCCCAGGGTCTCTGTCATAATGGAATTCTTAATTTAAAAAATCTGTTTACCCTAACCCAAGATCATAAACTAAACATAAGAACTGGTGGGTAATCCCAACCCATCCCTATGCAGGCTGCTGTGAAATCTACTGACTTAGCACTAGTTTTCTTTATAGTGTATATCACCTGCTCTTCTAGGACTGGATGAGTCAAGAAAAATCTCAGGAAAAATCCACAGTATGAATTTCAAGATGAGCACTAGAGAACTGTGAGGAGCATAAAAATTCTTTAAGTCTCTGGAGCTACCTCAGTTTTCAAGGACTAGGAATCTTATACAGTGTATAAAAAGTTGCATCTGTAAAATATCATCAAGCATCAGAAGAATTACTTGGAGTCACAAAGGATCAGACATCAGTATGGTTAATGAGATTAAATGAAGACTTATTTGGGTCTTCCAGACAGATTAAGCATTGCAACACATGATTGCCATAAGTGGCACCTTTATAGCATTGGCATCTTCAGAGCAGACTAAATTTTCCCCCTGGGAGGTTTCTTGGGCTTCTTAAATTTCAGCGTATGTCACTGAGGCTGCTAGTCTGTTCTGAACAGCTCTTTGACTGTTTGCATATGTGCTGTCCTTTTTGTTGAACTGTGGTCATGTACTCAGAGTGTAAAAACTGTCTTTGCTAACCAGGCATAAAAATGCTTGCCAAATGTTTGTTTGCAGCATGTGACTTTCAGCACTCCAAGACCTTGGGTGATAAAGATAGAATAGAATTGATGCACAGTGTGGTCTGAAGATGTGTTGAATCCTAATATGCTTCAGTTATTTATCTGTGCCTAACCTATGGTTAACAGTTGGATTTGGATTGTTTGCAAACTAGAGTTCAGCTTTGGATTAAATCTGTGTTAGAAGGAAGAGCCTACTAACCTGATATGGTTCCTACCCAGGCAGTTTCTGGTATAGTGAAATATGCTGGGTTGTGGATCTAATTTGCATATGGAAAAATCTCTAAATGGATCAGTGCACTGCAGGCTCGTGGTCCTATTTCTACAGGGAGATTAAGCAAGCTGTTCTTGGAGAGGAGTTTTCCATGTGGGCTCAGCAATTGAAGTGTAGAGAAGTGACAAATAAACAAACTGCAGAACCTGAATAAAATTACTTTTTTTTTAATAAGCAGAGAGATACAACTAACTGCCTAGTGAAGAAGGCAGGGAGTAGCATGCACTGGCTGCGTCTGTGCAGTAAATTGAGCTGTATCAGCCTCCACTTTGCATAGAACTGCACTTGAGTTTGTGTCCTTAACTGTAACAGTAAAGCTTAGATTCTAAACATACAAAAATCAAGACATTGGTGTATGGATCCCCAAGGATGGGTCACGGTTATTTTGTGCTGCATAATGTGTTAGCTTGTACACCTTAATATGAACAGGCGCAGTTGTGTAATGATTGCTGCTGTCAACCAATACATTTGGATCGCCTTCCTTTAACCTATTAGAAAGCTGAGCTGTACCATTCCATTAACATTGTTCGTCCCCCATCCAACCTTTTCATTAGAAGAACGAAGGACAAAACTATATGCCCTTAAAAAGTTGTTCTTGTGAATTTGAAATGTGCTCAGTTGTGATTGCTTATGCATCACTAACCCCCAGAGGCTCAGAATTTGGAGTCCATTTGAGAAAGTGTTAAAAAAGCCTAGGGCCTAGGGAGAGCACAGTTTGGCATGTGGAGAATAGAGGGAAGGTTGTAGAGCCAAGTGGAGGCTTTTGGGCTTGTAGTTTCAGAAACAAAAGTAGAATTCTTTCACTGCTCTTGGCCTGTGTATGAAATAGCATCTGATTCCTCATCTCTGTTGGAGTTTGGGAGAGGACAAACACTTCTCAGGCTGTGTGGAAAGACTGAAATAATATGGGAGATTGTAAGTGAGTGGGCCAGACAGGGACATGCATGGAACGATCTGGAGTTTCAGCCATTCATTACAGTTGCACAGGGAAACCCAGAAGGTGCAAGTCATCCATACTGCACAATACAAAACACTGAGATACTAGCAGTGAAGTACCTTGGCTCAGGTCATGCTCAGAATTCATTTTCTCTGTTTTATATTTTTCTTTCATAAAGGCTTGTCCAGGATAAGAGAGCCCTTTAAAGAGGCGCCAGTGTTGAGTTTTAGGAAAGCAAAGACTTGTGTTTGACTAAAAGCACCATTTGCTCCTGTAAAACCCCCAAGTTGAAAAGACTTTTGAAAAAGTTTAGCATCTCTCCAAAAGTAGCTCTGGAATGTCTAGTTGCTAGCTAGGGTGATTTCCTACAGCACCCCTGTGAACTTAGTGCCCATCTTCCTGAACACATGCTGGTACACGCTACTACACAGGCACAGCAGATAATGCACCTTTGTTAGGTGGATATGTGTCTCACTAGACTTTGTCATGGGGGGCCAGGTCCTCTGCATGGTGGGAAACCTGCTTTAGCAGGATTTAATGCATCACAACTTGAAGAATAATAAACCTCCACAAGCAACGCAGAAGTGTTTAATTCCTAAAGGACAGGCCTAGTTGAGTCACTTTTGGCCAGGGGCAGTTGGGGCCTTAATGCTTTGTATGTAGCAATCTGGGCAAACTGAGAGAGAGGAGTTTAAGGGTAATTGCTCAATTTTCTGTCCATGTCAACTGGGGAAATGAGCAGCAGTGACTGAGTTCTGTACGGCAGGGAAGCTGCATGAGATGGGAAATGTGAGACTACTGGTGGAATTCAGTATGTGCTATCTGCAGAGCTTCGTTTTCTGTAGTAGCCAAGAGCTTCTGCCAAGTGCAGACTATTCTTTTTCATGAGGTGAGAGGGAAGACAGGACAACCAAGCTCACATTGAAGGCCTTCCCTTTGCTCCTTTCTCCATCAGGGTATAGAGGGCTTTACTCTGCTTGCGTGTCTCTTTCTGGCATGCAGCTACAAAGAGCTGTTTCCTGTTGGGGCAAGAAATGCTGGCATTCTACCCCCCATGCATCAATCAGCTTTATCCTTCTGTCGAGAACTTTCTTTGTTGTTCCTTTCTTGTCCACCAATTCTGCACTGCTGAGTTGCACTCCCCTAGATTTCTTTCTCCTCACTGCTTTGCCCTTGGATTTTCCTCCTCAGCACTCTACAGGAGCTTGTTAACTGAGGTTGTAATCTCTCTCCCAGCTATTCTTCTCACATGGACTATTGCCCCATCTTCAGAAGTCCCTTTCCACCTTCTCTCTGTTACCCTTGAATGCGTAGCTCCTAGAACAGGGCTTTTCTTGGAAGACTGGTATGAGATGTGTGATTCTCTGTCTATAGGAACAACGGCTTGATATTTTAAAGCAGATAGTGTGTGTGAATGAGACAGCTGATTGAAATGAAAGCCTGACTATGTTACACAGACAAGCCAAACCTGACCTGCAGGTGAGGAAGGCTGCTGGGAGACAGTCTGTGCCCTCAAGGCAAACCCCCTTCCTGCCTGCTGGGAAGCCTCCTCAGGGAAGCAGAGCTGATGATTAGACCTCTCTATGCAATGCTGAACCTCTGGAAGGACTTATTACCCTTCTGGCATGTGCCAGCAGCTTCTTTGCATTTGAACAGGATGGGAGTCCAGACTGTGAACAACAGAGGGGGAAGTGGGCATATGCTGTGGTCCCCACATCCTTCTGGGGAATGAGGTCTGTCCATCAGGTGGGAGATATTCACAGCCATATAATATCCCACACCTCTTGAGCTGCATGAGAATATGCACCAGTCATGATATTGCTCCAAAAAGAGCTGAGAATAGAGCACAGTGAGGGTTATGATTGGCTCTATCATTCCTGATTAAATTTTGCCAGTTACCTGGTAAACTGCTGTTTTTACAGAGCACACCAAGTGCTGCTGGATCCCAGGGGCCATGAGCTGCAAGGACAGCTGCATTGGCTGAGCATGAGGGTAAGAGAAGGCAGAATTTGCAGGAACAGTCAAGGTTATGGCCAGTAGGTATTTCATAGGCTCAGAAGGCAGTGATGGAGTGGTTTGGGGAGAGCTAAATGGTTGAAAAGTTCTGAGCATCAGTGAAATGGAGACAGAATGAAAAATATAGTGTTTTGGAAGTGGTGTGAATGGGCTGAATAGAAGGTTCTGGGGCAGAGAGGGTCAGTGATTGTTGAGTTTCTGGGATTTGCACTGTGACTTTGTGTGTGGCTCTGTCAGCACACCACAGTCTTCCCCTTGGCTGCTCTTCCAATGTACTACCCCGAGTCTCTGTGCAAGGTCACTGAAGGGCAGACTCCACCCAACCTGATGGTTTCCACTGAACTGTTGGTCCAGGCCAGTTTGAACTCCTCCAGTAACTGCTGGTGTTGTGATAGAGAGCCTCTGGTGTTCAAAGAAAGCTCCCTCTTGACAGCCCCAGTGGTCAGGGGAGAGCAGAGAATATGTCCCAAGAGATTGTCTGAAGTTCTATTTGAAGCAGCAGACCACTGGCCAAGGGGCAGTGGACACCTTAGTTACAAGGGAGCACACAGCTTGTTGGGGGCTGAAAATCACAGTTTGCGTAAGCATCTTCCATTGCTAAATTCTGCGATATGGCTGATACACAGTCATAGTGGGTCTGTGATTGCTGAGTCCGTAAGTGTAATTGACGGACTCGGTTTACCTAAAATACCCTTTAAGAAAAAGCTCTTGAAAGATGATTACAGAATTGAGACACCATCATTTAAAATTGCCTGAGGCAAACTCCTTTGAAAATTGCAGCAGTGGAGGGACAGAGAGAGAACCGCATACCCTTGATTGTAGTGTCATTCCCTCAGGACTAGTCCCCCCTCCTCCTCAGTTTCTCATCTGATATGAGAGAGAGCAGCAGTAAGATTCCTCATCTGTCTTATGAAAATCCGATTCTTAGTGGCTCTGATCAAACCTGTCTGGCTGTCAGCAGCGGTGGCCTTGTGTGGAGGGAAGGAGGCTTCTGAGGAGTCTCTGGATGTGAAAGTGTCATGGGTGCTGCCGATCAAAGAGGCATTTTTTAATAAATATATATAAGAAAAAATAAAAAACCTAAGGATTTAGCACAAAAGAAATGTAGTTTGTCTTGTTTTTGCAGCATAACATGAAGAGGATGAAATAGAATCAGACACGCCTGCTCCTGAACATGCTTCCACAGGAGCATCCTGAGAAGTTGCTTTCCCTGCCCCAGTAATGTTCTAATGCAAAATCTCTCATCTCCAGCATTGCTGAAGAGGGTTTTGTGTTTCTGAGTTCACCAGACCCTCTCAGGGCACCTCATGCCTTCTCATCTGCTGCCCCACTACCTGCTGAGTATGTTTCAGCAGGGGAATACTGCAAAGGAACAGAGGAAAAGAGGAAAACAGATGTTACTGGGAAGGAAGGCAGGCATAGTGCTCTGTCAAGTGGCTGTTGGTAAGGCTAAGAGCTGTGTTATCACTCTAAATGCTGATAACCTCAGGAATGTGGTGGACTCCAGGCCTGGCCTCCAGTTTCTCCTGTCTTCTGCTGCTGGTGAACAAACCCATGCATTAAGAGGTTCCTCACCTTTAAGGCCATCAGTGTCTGCTCCTACTTCTTGCACTGTACAAGCCATGTATTACTGCTTGTGAAGCCCTGCACTGAGCCCAGCGACTCATCTGACAGGGCTGTTCCATGCCCCATCTCTCCTCACACTTCATAGGGACTTAAACTGGGCAGAGCCTTTGTGTCAGTAGCAGCCTTGGGAACTAGCAGATATGCCTGATGCCTGTTCCCAGCAAGCTGTCAGGTGTGGAAGAAGCGATGCCACACCAGGTAGTCCATGAAAGCACTACACTATTGAAGCAAGTAGAGTGTCTCATGGCCCACCCGACCCCCCAGCCAGTCATCTGTCTAGCTGAGATGCAATATTGTGCAAGGCAAACACATGATCTTTTAAGGCAAGGCTGTAGGGTGAGTACTGAGTCTGCTGCATGACCTTCCCTAGATCCTGTGAATCCTCTGGCACTTGCTCACAGTGTGACTTTTCCCATCAGCTTGGCCAGATTGCGCTGTTACCATTCTCTTCTGAAGAAGGATGCTTTGGGACATGGGACACTCAGGTTATCTTCTGCATGTCTCAGCTTTTTAGGCAGTGCCCTGGTAGCTGTGGTACTGCCTGCTTTTCAGTCTACAGTTTTCATCTCCCTCTTGGCTGATCAGGCAGGCGCGCTGTTCTGTGTTGGCCTACTGGTAGGGCAATTTCAGTCAGGGAAAGGCATCCCTATGAAATTAATGTCCAAGCATCCAAAGAAGTATTCTTTATCCTCTCCAATTGCCTGCTGCTCTCCTGAGAAACCTTCCAAGAGGCTTCAAGCTTGTTTGTGTGTTCAGCAGAAGCTGTCTGTGTCCCTTGTTCTTTATGGTTTTTTGAAGATTTTTTGCCTGTTGCTTTCAGTTTTTTTCTTTTATTTTTTTTTTAATTTTCCATTTTTCCACTTAGAGAGAAAAAAATATTTATTGCATTGAGATGCACTAATTAAAGCCATTTTCTGGTGTTTGGTTACTGAAGTGTTTGATGTCTCTCTGACAAGACCATGAAATGCACACAGTGTCCACAGGGACAGAATTTGCTGAACACGGTGCTTTGTAAATGAGGGGACACAGTGTCGCAGCAGCTCATGAATATGAAACGCCCATGATGCTACCTCAGTGGACTTGGGAACACAGATGAATCCTGTCATGTGCTAAATGAGACCAATTTCTTTCACTTAACTTCATCTTCAATCAGACCTTCCATTTGCCTGTTTAAAATTCCCCAAACGTGATGCAGAAGGTAACAGCATTCAGTAAAACAAAGTTTTGCAGCAGCAGAGGTACTGTAATAATTTCAGTTTTACATTTTATGAGCAAGCAACTTAAACTAAAGTTAGTTTCATTCTTATACCTGCTTGGTTACAGGGGACTGCCAGATCCAGAAGCCACTCTTTCTGTTTTCTGGATATGGTGGTGTGTGGACAGGGAGGGCAGCACAGTTCCCACCACAAGAGTGTCCATTCTGAACTGGTCTTTGAAACACTCACCCAGTTGGGGGAAGTGAATCAGACAATGTGAGATGAAGTGTTTTTTTGGTTTTTTTTTTTTCAGTGTCAGGATGTTGGCTCAGGAGACTTAAGGCAGTTCAGGAAGGAAGCAGTCACCACACTGCTGACTAACTGCAGGCCTGACCTGGGATATCGTTTCTAGATCCATCTTAGCTACTGATTTATTGCCTGACCTGGAACAGATGCTGTCTGTCCCCATTTATGCTGTCTTGTATCTAACAGAGAACTTAGTTCTTTGGGACAAGGACCAGATCTTGCTATGAGTTTGCAGGATTTTAAGAGACCCAGCCTGCAGGTGTTGCTACTAAATAAAAAATCAGCCCTGCTTGGGAGGGAAAGTGCAATTCACCAACTTGCAGGAGCAGCTGGGTATTAGGCTGGTGCAAGTTCTCCCACCTCCTGCTTGTTGCATTCTTTGGTTGTTAACCTTTGCCTGTCAGTAAGTTATTTGCTAAGAGGTAAAAAAGATGATGATTACTGCATATACTTTAATATGAACACATAAAGTCCTCCTTTCTTTATGACTTGAAAAGCTGCTGTTCCTTGCCTATTGTTTGACTATCTGCATGTTGCATGGGTCACCCTCAGTCTTTCCTCTCCATCTTTTCCTCCTACCGTTCACACACTTCTGCCTTATGTAATTGGTGCTTTGCTGTAATTTAGTCATGAAGTTCTTTTTGTGTAAGACCTAGCTCAGTTTAACTATTGCAGTAAAAACGTTCTTACTTACATGCTGGAACTTAGATGTTCTGAGACACTCAATTTGGTGCAGTGACTTAACTCCCCAGTTAGCCAACATTTGGTACTGCTGTCTCCTGCCCCACCATAACTTCTCTATGAATACAGTCATTTTGGTTTCATTCTTTGTTCACCCTTATTCACCATCATCTGGGAGGTGGAGGGGAGTTTGCATTTGTCATCTAGCACTCACCATTGTGTCATCGTGGTGCTCACTCATCATTGCACGGGCCATTTGTTCACTTCATTGCAGTGACCTGGTGTGTCCTTTTGTGCAGTTATTTCTAAGGTTTGCCTACATGAGCATGAGAGCCTGGCCAGTAAGGTATGTGTCAAGGTTCAGCACCAAAAACACAGGTTTATGGAAAATTATCTGAAGCCCCCACACTGAACATGAGAGTTAAAATGTTGATCACAGAGCAAAGCACACAGAGTGGGGGTTTGTAATATAACCTTGTTTTTGGAAAAATGCAGCACAAGACTGGGAGGACATGGTCCCACGAACATTTCTGCGTCTACTAATGTTGTATGTAAAGCCTCACTGCAGCGAATGGCAATACTAAAAGTACAGCTTATGCCTACTCTATTGCAGCACGATAGCCCGTGTGCTTCTTTGCCTTGCAGCTGACATAGGCCATGACTTGGCTGTGTTACCACAGCTTACAGGGAAAAAAGATCTGAGTCCCAAGAAGAGCAACAAAAACAATTAGGCAGCTGGAGACTGAGTGAGGGGAAAGGTTGGGTGATAAACTGAGAACTGAGACACTTTGCAAACTGTACAGAGAGAGAAGGAAGAGGGATTGTTGGAGAAGTGGGAATTGGCAGAGGGAAGAGGAAATTATGAGTAACAAGTGAAATAAAGACCCAAATATTTCAGGGCTGATTTGCCACTGATAGCAGTTATCACAGGGAGCTGATATTTTCTTAAAATTTGTCACATTTCCATTCTGTTTCCTGTCAGCTTGACAGTCCTAAAGGGCATTGCTTCTGCCTAGAGATGGGCAAGGCATCCTCACTTTGCAGTAAGAACAAGCTTGCGGTGGCCTTTGTTGGAGGGGCTGGCAGGAGCCTCCAGAGCATTTGCAGCTCTTATGTGTGAAATATTTTTAGATTGTCTATAAAATATCAGAACCTTGAATTTCTTTTGGAAAGAATTTCTATGTGATCACCTGGATTTTGCTAATATAGAGTGGAGGTCACGCTCTGCAAGGGGTTTAGAAATCTCTCCATGGAATTCAGTGGCAATGAGACAAAATCAGCACTGAAGAACCCAGGAGTATTTGGGAACCTGCAAATAGAGGGGACATCACTGACCAGGCCCTAAGTTTACAGCTTTTTCTAGTGCAAAAAGAGATCAACAAAACCAAAACAGAACTTGGAAGCGGAGACTCCAGAAATAGCTGCCAAAATGAGAACTGAGTGAAGAAATTCAGTTTGCTGCAAACACCTTCCACATTTCTGCTGTCAAAAGAGGATAAGGATCTGACTTTCTCCTGCTACAGGGAATGTGCTTGAGGGGTGAAGACAGCTCTGTTCCCAGGTAGTTCTTAATTTAGTTGTGTTTGCTGGGAAAGATTCATAGTCTCCTGATGAAAAGGATAAATTAGCTCAGGAGAGGTTAGGTGTTTCTCATTCCCTTGCTCGTTTGCCTGGACTTAACAGGGCACATCTGCACAGAGCTGCATTCCCTACCTTGGACCCGTCTCACCAGTCTGTTCCCTCCTCGGTATTTGTTGCTATATAAGCAACAATAAGGGGCTTTCTCCCACATTATTACTGAGCAGGTTTTACCAGCTGCCTCAACTGGTCAATCTGTCCATGGTGATATTTTTGTCCCATAAGTGCATTTTGCTACAAGTTTTACTAAGAGCTGAGAGCCCCTGCAGGGAAGAGCCAGCAGGATAGCAGCTTCTACCAGGTACTGTCCCTTCAACCAGAGGAGGAGAGATCTGCCTCAAATGCCCAGCCATGCACAGGTGAGGCCTTTCTTGCACATGCCTCCTCTATCTCGGACACAGCCTGGGGGGCTGTTGCTGCAGTTTCCCTTTAAATGTCTTTGGGAAGTTTGCTGCAGTTGGAGAGCTGCTTCGCAGGCACCTGCTCCTTAGGCGGCTGGGGAGCTAGAAGGCACAGCTCTGCTGAGGCTGGCCAAGCTGTCACTCCTTTTGCCGTGGCCAGGCTCTTGCGACAGCCCCTGTCCCACTCAGCCTTCCACCAGGCAGCCAATTAGTGAGAAATCCCACTGGGTGGCCAGCTCTGGATGGCCACCTCGCCAAGGCCCAGGCTGACCCGTGCCCTGCTGCAGCTGGGCCAGGGCTGCCTCCTGGCCAGCGAGTGGGGGAACATGATGGACATTCAGCAAGGGAGGGCAGCTGAGAGCCTGCACAGCTCTGACAGGCGGCTGGACCAGGGGCTTCTCAGGAAGACTCTGCCCAGAGCCCTCAGCACCATAGGTGGGAATGTCTCTCCAGCTCCTGAATATTCATCTCAGCCTGGGCTGAAAAAAGTGGCAAAGCCAGGCCCAGCTGCCTGCTGCCATCCAGCAGTAGCATGGCCAGGCTGTTGGCAGAGCCAGGAGCAGCCTGCTCACTCCAGCACTGAAGGAGCCAGCTCTGCCTGTACACTAGGCAAGTGAAACCTCTTCCCTGAGCCAAACCACCAGCTTCTGCGTGGTCTGTGGGCTCAGGGTCTCTGGAGAGCCTTTGTGGCCTTCAGTCTTTAAAGATGCTCTGTGTTGGGGTACTCTGTTCTTGTTTTGTGCCTCCAGTTACTTTCCCTTCTCTTCTTCTCCTTTTTTACTGTCTAACTTTTTATAATACTTTGTAAAATCACAAACCATACAATGCTTTCAGAGCCTTACTCCTTTAGCAGGACTCAGTGTACACTCAGTTCTTCCTCCTCTCCTCAATTCTTTTGTTTCTAGCATCCTTTTTAGCTGGAGTAGCCACAGTCCTTGTGCTGGGAATACCCAGTGACCCTCATCCATTCCAGAGTCACACTGGAAATCATGAAGAGGTTTGTGACAATGCAACTAGATCCATCTTCCTTGGTGTTTATATCTGCTAGACCACTAGCACTTTCTTCCTCAGCCTTTGGGATGGTCACAGGTCTACACAGCCTGAGACCCCACTAGCAGTTTCTTCAACGTGCAGTTTTACATAGCTTCTCTCAGTTTCTGCCCCAGATTTCATTTCTAACAGAGTCTTGGTGACTGATGGCTGAGCAAATGATAACAATAACAAGCAAAGTCCTGCCAGCTGATGATGGCAAGTAGGAAGCAGGGTTTAGTGCAAGCGGCTTCTTGCGGCTTCACGGTTGTGTTCAAATGCATGGTCCATGGCCTACAGAGTTCTACCCGTACTGGTCCTCTTGGAAGATTTCTTGTGACCCCAGGCTTCAAACTTTTGTTACCTTGTTTTAATATTAAGCAATATATTTTTAATTATTGCTAAATAACTCCTTTGCATTTTCCTTTAATAAGGAACAGGCTGCTTCATATCTGTGAAGCAAGGGAAGCTTTGTCTTCAGTGAGAGGAGAGCAGAGCACAACACTCCTCACTTACTGATGCTGCTTTCTCTTGTTGCAGACATTCCCGTGATCCCTGATTTGGAGGAAGTCCAGGAGGAAGACCTGGCCATGCAAGTGGCAGCTCCCCCCAGGTAAGAGCACTGCCAGGTGCTCTTGAGGCTCTCATCAGCTGTGTGAACTGGCTAGTGAAATTAAACCCATTTTATGCCTCTGGATGTTGGCAGCAGTGCCATTCAGCAGGATTTAGTGCTGTGTTTTGTGGCAGCAAGGCTCCGAGCTGAACAGCGCAAACTTCTTGTTTCCTATTATGCAGAAAAGCAAGTACTGCATAATCTCTCTCTTTATAAAAAACCTACATTAGAATAACATATTTGATATTGCAGAATTAAACTTTTAAAAGTGAGGAATTACTTGATTTAAAGTTGCCTATATAACCTCAAATGTCTCCTACACATTTTGATTACGTGTGGTCGTAGGCTGCTTTGCCCTCCACAGGATATCCTTCTTACTCAAGTGCATAGTTAATTTGCAAAGTACAATCCTGTTGTTTGAAGGTGCTATCAGAGTAGCCTTGGGGTTAGCTCAAGGGAGACCAGAAAGTTTTTAAGAATGAAAGTTTTTGGGGTTTTGTCTTAAACATATCAGGAAAATCTTCTCTGTTGGGTCTATTGCCAAGATCACAGACTGGGATTTCTGTTGACCCTTATTGGGAGGGATGGGATATGCTATGGTGCTGGGGCTATTTGAAGGCTTACTACAGTCCTCCTTCTAGCCATTGCAGCTAGTCTATGGATCTTCTTTTTGGCATCTAGTTTCTCTGAGGGAGTTCATGGTTGTTCCACATTCTATTTTTATGCATGTGTACAACCTGATACACAGATTTGTCAATGACTGTTCATTTGCTGACTGAGATATGGTTCTGTCTGGGTACATCCATCTCAGAAGTCTACAGGGGTGATGTGGATACTCAAGGTGGGTGTCACCAGACTATTGTTCGTGCCACCCTTTTCCTCACATGTGCTTCCACACTGACTGAAGCTTGTTCTTTGACCCTTTCTGGTTGCAGTGTGCAGGTGAACCGAGTGCTGACCTACCAAGACCTGGACAAAGATTTAATGAAGTACGCTGCCTTTCAGACTCTGGTAAGTGAATGTTGCTATGGGTTGACCAGTGTGACTCCCTCTCCTTTCAGGAGCCCATCATCCTCCACTGTGATACTCAGCTGCACAAAATACACAGCATTTTGCAATCCAAACTGCTTGCAGTCTGCCTGTAAGTTTGTTCCTCTCTGCATTGTGACTTTTGTGCTTGTTTGTGTCTGTAAATAATGTGTTATGGTATCTGCTGCTCAGATGAGGCTCCTGCTGTTGTTCTGGACAAAGTATGTGATCCTTATGAGGCAAATGTGCTGATCTCTAGCAAGACCTATCTGGTTAAATGAGGCTGTCTGCTTTCTCAGTGTCTGTAAGACTGACTCTGTGTGTGTTCATAGGATGGGGAGGTAGACCTGAAGCTCCTCACCAAAGTTTTGGCTCCAGAG
This sequence comes from Manacus candei, assembly GCF_025592945.1. Taxonomy (NCBI): domain Eukaryota; kingdom Metazoa; phylum Chordata; class Aves; order Passeriformes; family Pipridae; genus Manacus; species Manacus candei. The sequence continues at coordinate 10,372,959 of NW_026138115.1, read as the reverse complement.
CATGAACTACAAGAGGTGAGTCTTTCTTTTGTGGAAACACCAACAAGGTAAAAGCTTCTTGTGTGTCTCAGACTGTAATAGTAAGCCTTTGTTGGTGGGGTGGAGAAGAGAGAGCTTGTCCAAGGTGTAAAAGGTTTCATTTCCCCAGCAGATGATTTTAAAGATATATAGTGCTTTCTCAGTGTGAGTTTATGGCATCACTATGATTGGCCACCTTCAACATGAAGGAGCTACTAAGGAAAATATGAAGGGCCTAGTACTGTCACAGATCCCTGCAGAAACAATGCTGTGTTGTATATTGTCCTTTGGTAGCCACCATGAGCTACAGGTGGTTCTACAGAACAGTACAGAGGAACAAAGGCAGAAAGCATTTGGGGTTTGGGTAGAGGGGTTTTAAAGCAGGACAGAACAACCTCAATACAACTGGGTGGGCAGGAGCTCAGGACTTGCAGCAAAGGATTTCTGCAGCTTTGAACTGCATATGCTTCAGCAGAAGGGTGAAAGATTTTTATGGCTCCTCTTTATGACCTGCCAGGGTGTATCTAATGTTAACAAGTATCAAAAAAATCTGTCCTTTATGGAATTTTGGAACATAAATAATTCTGTCAACATTTTTAAATTGTAGCAGGAATTCACATTTCATTTTGGCTAGTATTCCTGTTCTAGCCAACTGAATCTGTGACTTCCCTGGTCAGGGCAGTTACCATTTACTTTCTCTCTTCACTGAATGTCTGGCATTGTTCAGACAACTTTGGGTGTCACCAGTAACATTTCAGCATGTTTGTTTTTTTCCTCTTGGTAGGATGATGTCAGCTGGGATTGGGATCATCTCTTCACAGAGGTGTCCTCAGAACTAGTGACTGAGTGGGACCTGGGACAGTCTGAGAGAGAGGACCACCTCAGTCTGCCATAGAGTACTGGCAGAACAGACATCTCGTACATGCATCCCCTGTAAATAGTTTAGCACTTCAATTTTCTATTCACTTGTTTGTATTTGAGCCCTTACTTCAGACATGAAAATAAATAGGACCTTGCTTTACAGAAAAAACTGTCTCGCGAGAAGTTTTGGGTATTTTGTAATAAAAATCTTTGTTCTCAAAAGAGATGAAGAATTCTAAACACAATAAAATATTAACTTATGAACAGTTGCTCCACCTCAATAGCAGCTTTACAGATAACTGCACTGGTTGATCTTTCCTCTATGGAAACCCAGCCTCTCTGGAGTGGACCATCTTCCAATGGAGTGTGGTTTGCAGTGATGGTGTTCAGAGAAGCTTAGGGGGGAAATGAACTCTATCTCAGCCAGACCCAATACACTAGGACATCAAGGTTACCATCTTCCTCACAACAGAAACCACAAGTTGTCAGGATATCTGATTTACATTTCATCCAGCAGCCTCCAGCCTTTCCCTGCTAATTTAACCCCTTTGCTGGAACATTACCTCTGTGTTGACTCAGGAAGCATCACCTGTTAAACTGCCAACACCACTTCTTACAGCACCTCTTTCTACCCTGAGGTTTCCCAGCTAAATTCTGACCAGGCATAACCCCATTTAGCTTTTGCAATCACATGAAACCACAGCTTGAATGGAGATCGCTTCAGGCAATAGGTAGTTTGCAAAGAAAATACTGTTTATTCCATGTGTGTGAAAGAATGGAGCCTGATGCTCTCAAAAAAGGTAACTCCCTGGTGGGTGTCTCCTTGGAACCAAGTGACCCACTCTTATTTTCATCTAAAGAAAAACCCATTTAGCTGTTAATACCTTATCCCCATAGAACTGTGGTCATTATTTGCAGGAAACAGTAACATTACTTCCTAAGCCAATGTCCTTCAAAGCCTTGTCCCATTGGAGAATCTTGCTGTATACTTTGGGGGGGGCAGTACAGGTGCTTGGGAGGAAGCTTGCTGTGCTGTTCTTGGCTTGTTTGGTCGGTCTAATAGAGTACGGCATTTCCATTTTTGTGACAGCAGGACAGGTCAAATAACTCACTGTGAATTCAGTACTCTGCAGAATTTCAGATCAGAGTTGATAAACCAGACAACTCTACCAACAAGAGTGGGGTCCCAGTCTGGGGCCACAAAAATGATGGAGGCTTATCTGTCTTAAGGACACACTAAGCTTTTTACGACCAAGAAATCTCTCCTGTAACTAGAAAACTAGGTGAGATGGAAGGGAAGCCAGTGTATGAAGGTTAATCCAAATGTCTTTCTGTGAGCAGAGAAACCTGTTTTGGTATGAGCAGAAACTTCCCAGCTGCGCTAGCATCTATTTTTCTGTGACACCTATGGTTCTTGGACAAAGAGAATTTAGAATGCTTCCTACATTCCAGAAAAAAAAAATTAAATTCAGCAAACTAAAATACTTTAGTAAATCAGAGAAACCCAACAAGCCACTCTGAGAGAGAAAAAAATGGGTGCTGTTGGCTACACCCCTCTGGCTGGGGGCCCTGGGTGGGGATAATCTGTGGTGGGAGGCAGATGTATGTGGGCCAGGTCTGTGCCCAGTCTGGGACCTTGGGAGCCCAGCAAATACCCCAGCAGAGTTTGAGAGAAGGGCTTGAAAAAAGTGACAGCCTCATCTATTTTAAGGCAGGAAGAGGTAGCTTTGATCATTTAGTCTGACCTGCTATAATATAGGCCATGGCAGAGTCCAGTGGCTGAGCCTTGCCTGTCTTTTAGAAAGGCATACAGTATATTTGAAACTCCTGGTTAGTTTTTAATAGATGATTGCCCTTATGGCTTAAAATCTGCTTTATTTCTAGACTCAGTTTTTGAGTTTCATCTTCTGTTCCCTGAGACTGCTTGCTTTCACCTTTCCAATCAAGCCATGCTGTCAGGTATTTTCTCCTTGCTTCAGTATTTATGTGCACAGTGATCAAGTTGTCTCTTTAATTTCCTTCAATATACTTAATAAACTGAGACTTCTTTCCATGTCTCTTCAATTCCTTCCCCAGCTGGAGAAGGGGAGGTGGGTGTCTGGCTTCTGGCCTTTTTCCAGCAAGCTGTTCTCACCCACCTTCCTTCCACAGCTGTGTTTTGGTTGCAGTCCTGGGAGGATGACCGAGACTTGAGACTTTCTCAAGTCCTGGTGCTCTCAGAGGACATGCCTTTTACTGCCCTTGTTAAAAAGAAATGATGAGCTGCTTTTGCATGCCCAGGCCAGCTCTTGGCTCACTGATGCACCAGTGTGTATTGGCTGTGACAAAGCTACCTCAGGAATCTTCATTTCTGACAAGTCCCATGGAAAGAGCATGCAAAGGAGGAAATGGCAGGTGTAGCCTGCAAAAGTGTAGCTTTGGTTGAGCCTCAGGTGAGGTGAGAAGCAAAAGCAGTTTTCAAAACAGTGCGTCCAGTTCCTAGGAACTCAGATCAGCCCTCTGGGCTGTGCCTAGCTGAGGCATAGACAGTAATTCCTTGTTGGTCTCCACAGATGCTGTGTCACAGAGGGGTAAAGCAAGATGCAGTGGTGTGCCCAGGGCTACACAAAGAATCTTTGGCAAAATCAGGACTAGAAACAAAGAACCTCAGGTTCCCAATTCAAACAAAGCTTTCATATACCTGGGGAATGTTTTCTACCTTCATTTCAAAGTTGACAATTCAGTGCAGATAGTCTTGTGTCCTGCTTATTCTTTGTTCTGCTCTGTTCATACATTGCTGAGGAACCTGTCGTGTGTGTGTCAACAGCATATTTAGCTCAGTGAGCTGATCTGGGGTGATTGCCCAGGGACTTGCTGGGATTCTGGATGGGTGTAAATATCTACCTGCAGATAGTCTCTGGCAGACTCAGCGCTCAATAGAGCAATACTGGGCATATGGCAAGCCTCATCACAGATAAAGAAAGGCATAAAGGAAAAACTAAGTCTAGGTTCTATCAGTTTTAGGAATCTCTGGTTTTGGTTGCAATAATATATGTGATATTTATAGACTTTCTTGGAGAAAATGTCTTACTAGAGTGCAGTTTGTCGGTGACTGGGAAATATTGGGCTGAGAGAGCTAGGCAGCACTGGAAAAAATGTAGGAAATAAAAGCTGAAAGAAAGCCAGAGCCAGCAACTTTCCATTAAAGAACTTCTTAAAGGGGCTCTGTCTGGTTGTTTTATTAAGTGTGACAAAGTGATGGGAGGTGGGGGGGAGCTCCTATGTTAATAAGCTGGAAAGGCACTGCCATTCCTCTCTTCAAAGCATCTCATGGAAAGTGGAATTAATTCATGGCATATGCTCCCAACATCTGCCGTGGTGACCTGGAGTGGTGGAAGTGCAGCGCCAGGCAGTGTGAGCCAGAGCCTGTATTCCCAGCTCCTCTCCCGGGCCTTGTGCGCTGCTGCCTGTGGCTGAACAGGGGAGTGGCGGGGCTGCTCCCACAGAACACGCGGCCCAGCCCCCTCCTGCCTGCTGGCCGGGGTGGGATGGCACAGCCCAGGTCACAGTATTTCTTGCTCTGAAGAAGGAGACATGCTCTAGACTTGGGAGGGAGCAGGGGGTGTTTTGATAGAAAAGAGACCAATTTGAATGGAAACTAATCCAGTTTGTCCCAAACATCCTTTATTCCTCCCACAGCATTCCCTGACTGAGTCCTCCTTTCACCAGCCATCTGACTTGTTCTGTGGCTTGCTGTGAGGTTCTGAGTCCTTGGTTTCCCTCTTCTTTCTTTCCCACTGCATCTCTACAGATGATTTGATTCTCTTCGACAGAGAGGACGGAGGTTGTATTTGCTGTTAGGTGGGATGTCATTCTCTGTTTAATGGCTCCTGGGAAATAATTTTCCACACCTTATTTCTCCTTGACTGACCCAGACCACTGCCAAGAGCTGTATCTAGCTAGTACAGGTGGGTGCACTGTATTGTTTCCAGGTTGTGGCAGTCTTTTGTCTGTGCTTCATGATCTGCATGTGAGCTTTCCCTTGGGAAAGGGCACCCAGAGCCAACCCTCCACAGGCTGCTCTTTCTGCAACCACATTCTTCCACCTTTTTGGATGACTGCCTGAGATAACGGGGCACTTTCCTGGCCTGGAGACCTGACAGAGCCAGGAGAAACTGGAGTGGTGGGTGATCTCTAGACAGGGCAGAGATGCCCCACAGTGTTTCTGTGCTCTCCCAGCAACTGCCCCCACACATCTGCAGCTTCTCCCACTTGCCCTTCCTTTTGAAATGTGGCACCCCAGTCCCAGGCTGTGCTGGGATGGTGTGGTGCTGACTGAGGGCCAAGGTAGGGCACATGAGGGATACACAGTTGGCTGCCCTGGTGAGACCAGTCCTCCCAGGACCATACTTTATCTGGGGGATGACCTGCACTCCTTGCAGTCACAGCCTGGGAAGCATCCTGATTGACTGATTCAGTCCTGAATGCTGCGTGACATGGACGTCCAGAGCTCCTGAGCCCATTAATCTCTCTGCCACGGTCCCTGGGGAGATGAAACCTTTCCACCTAGTGCCCTACTACCTGAGTATGCCCCAGCAGATTGTTCTGCGCAGACCTCACTAGGGCCTGAACAGCTCTGGGCCATGGGCTCTGTTATCAAGCTCAATCTCCTGTCACTTTCAGGACCACTTCATTATCCTTTTATTAGCCCTCTTCTCCTGCTTATCGTTATTAATAATCACACTGGATCAGCTGGAGTGCTGACAGCTGCCCCTTGTCTATTCTTTCTGTCTATTTTAATCCTGCCTGCTTATCTGAAATAAACCTGATCCTTTTTCTTTTAATTAAAGAAATTTGGTCAGCCAGCCCCTCCTCCATGCAGAGATAGGACAGATCACACCAGTGATATGGAGAGAGCAGGAAAAGAGGCAGATTACTGGGTGACAGTGTTTTCCACAGCCCAAAGATATGCGATGTCGGAGTGGAGGCTGGAAGAGATTAAGGCACATGTGTTGTGAGGAGAAACACAGCCCTGGGGCATTGTGAGGTGCTCATTTTGGGGTCTCTGTATCTGGCCCAGTGTATCGATGCAGGGTTGTGTGACTACACTGCACCAGTGCAAGACAGTCAGAGGAGGTCTGCTCACCTCTCTGCTTAACAGGGGTGGCAATAGCAATGCCAGGCTCAGAGCCTGTACGAGTGGCACTGCCAGGGCTGCTGGGATCACTGCAGTTCCTACAGGGGCTGGAGGAGTTTGTTTCTCAGTGTTTTATAGTGCTGTCAAAAAATGGAAGTGCTGATCTTCACAGTGATGCACCTGCTCTGTGCTCCCACAGGCATTGCTTCCTGGGGACACAGATCTCCTTCTAGTCTATTAAAAATGCCTCACCGGGCAGTTTGCTTGAGCTGAAATATTTGTGTTGTCTGAAGGGACAGGTCACTCAAGGAGGGGCTGTGCAAATAGGCTGGGAGAAAATTGTTGTGCTAATTCACACTTTTATGAACCCATAAACTCAAATCTGCATTCATTGCAATCCGCGAAGTGACTGGAGTGTGGGCCGAAATGCTTAGAAAGTGTTAATCAGGGGTCCGTAACAAAGCAAAATGCTCTGAAGTGCAGCAGCAGGAGCTTGGCCATAAGCAGCAGGAGTATTCAACCTTAGCGCTAAAATGGCATATTCTTTGGTTCCCAAATGGTTCATTTCAGATGCACAAGTTGCAGGTTGACTGAATGCGTATGTACCCTCTGCTACAGAATATGGCAGCTGGCTCAGATTTATAGGGCTGTTTCACCCCTGAGAAGCTGCAGGCCCAGGAAGGGTATAGGGCAGAACTTCCTGATGCTCAAGTGAGAGTGTAGCTCTGAAATCCTGTCAAGCAGAGCCATGCTGGCTTCTGTCCCTCTGCTTCTGTTGCTTGTGAATATTGCAGCTAACTGGTATGAGCGTTAACCTGCAGGTCAGATGTTGGTGAGGGAGCTACCACAATACAAACGTATGCACATGGCTTCACAGATCCTTTAAAAATGTAATTCTGTAACAATCATAGGCAAGAATTGTGTATTGTGACATTTGTGCTATTGCTTCTGTGTGAAATGTCCTGTTGCTTACAGAAAAATCTCTTCATCATTATTTAATGTTGAACAAAATGTTTGAAAGATGAGAAAATGCAGGGTTCACTTGCCTAAACTGACACACTAATAACTAATCAGAGCTTTTATTATCTGACCCTGCTCCTTCAACAGAAATCATTCCTCCTTTAGACCCAAGTAAGGAAAATTCTCAGGATGTTTTTTGGCCCTGAAATTATGAGGGGCACTGTTTTTGATGTTGTGGGACATTTTGAATCATTCAAAAGAGATGGACTTGCAGTCCATGTGACAGGCTGAAGTCTTGCTCTGCTCGTTACCCTGATCAGCAGAACTACTCACAAAGCCAGAAAAGTGCCTTGGGAAATTGCCAAAGAATTTGATCCAAGTCAAGCAACCTTCTCAGTTCTTTGAGCTCCAAAGCCAAACTGGAGCTAAGCTTGTGGCTCCCTGTGGCCAGCAGAGTTGCATGTACAGATGGCTGCATGGCTTGGTGAATCAGTCTGATAAATGGGTGATAATAGTTCAGGCTATTGTAGCTATACCTGAGCTTACTCAAAGCTAGTCCAGATAGCAAAGCCCATCTAACCCAGAGGGGCAAGAAGCAGCCTGGACTTGCCCCACTGGGTGCTGTAAATCCTCTTTAGGCATCTGAGCTGGCTCTTTTAAAGCCATCTCTAGTATTGCCCCTTTATATTGCTCTATGCCCCATGGAGACACTGTTATTCACTTTCACGGCTTTCAAACACACGGTGCCCAAGACTTAAGACCCTGTCTGTCCGTGTGTGAAGGGGATTGGATGCTCTTCATTTCATACATAGGGACCAGAACTGTAGGTTGATAATGCAAGTTCTCCAGGGTCCCACGGTGGGACTGTAACATAGTTAGGAACTGAATCCAGCTCCTCCAAGCATCCATCCAGTGTCGCAGCCACATTACTTCACTAACTGAAATGATGCACAAGGTCAATATATTTGTTTATTTTGTTTTTCAACCAAAAGTTGGTTTCAGGCTACAGATCTCCTTCCAGATTTTCATAAACACAAAGTAAAACTTCACAATCTCTGTACAAAACATCTTCCACAGGAACAGCACAGGGCACTGCCCACCTGGTAGTACCCTTGCTGAGATAGGAAACTGTAATCATCTCCTGCAAAAACAGCTTCCTACCATAAGGCTGCTCCCCTTGTCCCAGAAATAGCCAGCGAACAGTATGAGTTGTGAATGTGCCTGACTATTTTCCAGTGCAAACTCTGGAAGTCTGAAGCCAATAGGGTTCTTCAGCCTACTGATGTCTCTCTCTATGGAGTCTCCAGAATCAAGTTCTGCTGAGTTCAGCAAAAGATGACCACAAAATAGGGATGGGAAATCTCCATGCTGAGAGATGCACAGGCCATTCAGAAAGGCTTTGGTAAGTCATACAGTACCATGCTGCCTTAAGATTAATCAAGCAAATATGGAGCAGGGAGGTTGGTTGGTTAGTTGGTTGGTTGGTTGTTTTTTGAAGTCATATGATGGTCCAGAGCCTTTAACTAAATTGTGGGTCCTGCCTGTTCCAGGGGCTGTAGGCTCTTGTCACAGGGTACCTCAACCCCAACACAGTTCTTAATCAAGTGGGACTGGTTATGGCACTGTGTCACACAGCTTCTTGTGACATGAGACAGGCAGAGAGAGAGCTCTGTAAGGTGCCTACTTGTGTGACATGCAATTGAGTATGACCAGTTTGGAGAATATTGTTCAGTATAGGCAATGTCACATTAGGCAAATCGCCCTGGAATACTTGTGTAGTTCTGAAACATTCATCCTTAACTTCTCAGATAAATGGGTTTTTTGCTTACATAAAGAGGATATATATCTGGTTCATAGTGGATACATGCCTTTCCTTGGCTGGAGGTGTCTCTGTGCCATATAGAGCATACCTGTATATAAGCTGAGTAGGTTCTGTCTTGTTGGGCCCAGGGATCTGTTTGTCTATCTGTACAACGTGCAAACACACCAGTGATGGCTGAGGTTGGAAGTATTTATGGCAATTAAAATGTTTTGCCTGGAAGCTGTTTTGGGGCTTTTTTGAAGTGAGGATTTTCAGACTTCAAGGTGTTAACAGCCCCTCTAAACGGTTTTGTTTTTTAATTGCAGCAAATGACTGTGGAGCCATTAAACATTCGCCTCTCTGCAGTTGTTTCTAAGCCCTTTCAGTCCTTCTTCTATTTATTCTGTTTAATTCAGTCAGGTAGCTTCAGGGCAGTGAAGATCAATACTTTACTTTGATAGAAAAGAGTCAGGTTTGAAACATAGAGATAAAACTGACACATTTTGTATAAATTTAATTAAAATGCACCTTTAGTGGCTTGTTGCAAGCACAAAGCCAGCCCTCCATCTAACTATCTCTCTGTCTCAGTCTCTGTCTCTCTCTTCCCTTTCTTGTTCCTAACAGGAAGATCTCTGAATCTGCCGCACCAACAAAGCACCTCGTTTTATGATTTTTGTCTTGAAAGTTTAGCACTGAGGGAGCAGGATGGAAGGGATGTGAAATTCTAAACAGACCTTCTGCTCTCTCCCTGGTCCCATTCCTTTTGGTGGTGGTGGCTGGGGGGACGGGGAAGGAGCCAGCTCCCCAGTGGAGGAAGGAGGGGGATGAAGGAAAATGATTTTTTTCTTTAAACCCAGCAGATTGGAGACCCTGGGGCACTTTCTATTTGGATCTGTAGCTTTCCTCCATTCCCGCCCCCTCTTCTTGCTTTGTTAAACTGAAAATTATTTTTCTGACTACATGTGCATCCCTGATCCCACTAGGACGGTACTGGCCACAAGACAGTGTCTTTATTTTCTCTTTCTTTTTCCTCCCCTGCTCCCCCTCATTTCTTTCCTCTCCCTCTCTCCCTAACGCTGCTACCAGTGGGGACATTTGTCTTGTGTTTTATAATCTGGCCCCTTCACCCCCTTCCCCTACATGTCTCTCTCTCTCTCTCTCTCAATCCTGTTTGGCTCAGTTCATTTTTCACTTGAGTGCCTTTCCTCCCAGACTCCCCTCTGCTCCGGCCTCCCTCTGCTCAACACCAATAAAACACGCACAACACAGGTAGAACAAGGTGCCAGGGCTCAGCGTGACAAACGACTCACACACCACTCAATAACCATGGCTGTAAATTGCCCTCTCCTCACTCTCTGCTGCCTTCTGGGGACAGCAGCTTGTCCAAGCCCATGCAAAATGGGCTGCCCTGCCAGAGGGTGGGATTGGGAAATCCAGCCGGAGTTGGACACCAGCCACTGCTGGGGTAAAGACCTTTCCAGTGCTGTCATTTGGGGTTGTGGGATTGAGTGTCCTTGTTTCACTCCCCATTGGGCCATTCAGCCCAAGGGGCCCCAGGGACTTGTTGGAAAATGGGGGTTGTGCAACAAAGGGGTGTGGACCACCTCCCTGACTGACACACCACCTATTTAAGTCATATTTTGAGGCCAAGAGTCTCAAAAGCTATTACATTCATGCAAGCTCAAGGAGGGCTTTAAAGGGGAAGGATGACAGTGTCTTCCTGAGGATCCCCCTGTTCCTGGGCTGGCAGCTCTGGCCGAGTGCTGTGTCACCTCTGAAAGCTGGGGCCTCCTCGGCTGGTGTTCCCCCATGTCTGCGCCAACCCAGCTGAGGCACCTCAGACCCCTTACTGCTGAGCCACAGCATGGCCTTCCCTGGGAAGCAGCATTGCCCCTGCTGTCCACTCACATGTTGCTGCCATGCTCACATGGGCTTGGTGCTGGACACTGATGTGCAAACAATGTACATCTGAAAAAAATAAACCACTTGTCAAGGAATAGGCAAGGGCAAACTGGTTAACAAAATAACTGTGAACAACAGGTCTCACCAGCCAGCAGTACCTGCCATCAGTTTCTTCCTGGGTCTGTGGAAGCTTCATCAAGAGCAGTAGCATTAAAGAGCACATGGAAAATGCTCGGTACATTATGGATGGTGTGGGGAATGGGAGCAAAGGGACACAAAGCAGGTGTCATTGGTGGAGGCTGGACAGAAAGGAAGGAAAGGGTCTAAAAGATGAGAATAAGCTTAAGGCTCAGGCACAAGCAAGGTGAGCTTGTGGAGGAGGCTGAAGGACAAAGAGGCACAGCTGTGTATACTGAAGAAGCAGCAGCAAAAGCTAACCTGGATGATGGGGCAAAGGAGAGATGGTGTCTGCCTGCCTGACCATGGGCCTGGGTGATCTGTGTGGCTGTCAGTGGGTCAGTATGCAGGTGCTGCCCAGCCTGAGGCAGAGCAAGGACTTTCAGATACAGCCACAGGGAGCAACGTGCAGCTGCTGCACAGAAATGTACTCTTTGGATTCCATTGTGCCCGACTTCAGCTGTCAAACTGCCGTTGCTGTGAATTTTGCTTGAGAACTGTGTGGATGGAGCCAACGGTTTTGCAACAAGGTGCAAGGTGTTGTCCAAGCCCCATGGACTTCAGATGTCAACCCCTCTTGTCTTAGGTAATTACCAACTCCAGCAGATGTGCGTGTATCCTGTTACCAGTTTCATTTGGCTCTGGGATTCATCTATCCCTCTGTTAATTTGTGGTAGTAATAAACGTAGGACTTCCTAGCCTCATATTTACAGGAGTCTGCATTTCAGCTATGAGTGAAGAGAGTGTATTTTGTAAATTTTTTACTAGTGCTTTAGCTTGCCAGTGTAAAACGAAAACACTCATCTTTGCATCGCCCTGTGCCCCAGCCTGTACTGGCGTCTCTGCTCTGCAGCTCAGGCTGCTCGGTTTTACCAGCAGTAAAAGCACAGAGTTTGCTTGCTAAGCTAAAGCGTGATGGGTTAACTCTGTCAGTTTGCCTACTTAATATCGACTGGAACATCAGTTAAAGTCCTCCTGAGTGATTCGTGGAGGTGAGTGTTGAGGGCTGGTTTCTTGGGGACTGTGCTGGGAAGGAGCGTGCCGCACCGTGTGCGTCTGCAGACAGACAACTCCCGCGTCTGCTGCCTTTAATCACGGCAAATGAAAGTTTCTAAACAGTGAAAGATGCCATGCTTTGTGTTCTGCCACTGGAGCTGCCTCTGCGCCGCCGTCAGTGCCGGTAATTGCAGACAGAAGCTGCTTTGTGTTAAAATGGCATCAGTAATTGAAACGGAATTCAGAATCAGGACCCTGCAGGCACCACTCGGTGAAAGAAGAAATAAAGATCGTTTGGGTCACATCTTTTGTAATTTACGTTTAATAATCGTACCAGGAGGTACATACAAAGGAAGAGGAGAGATGAGATGCAGCCCGCTCCCCCTCCTCGCCTGCTCTGCCTTGCAGCCTTCCCACAGAGATGGGGGAGCCTGGTGGGAACCCCGCACCCCGTTCACCTGGGCTGGGTGGTGGGAGGGCTGCCGGCTCTCACACCACGGCTCAGGGCTGCTCGTGAGGCCAATCCAGTACTGCTTGCTGGCAGCCAGAAAGAGAGAACGGCTCCCTGGGTTTGTGATAAACTGGATGCTCAAGTTCTGGTCTTAAGGTTAGTCTGAGGATTTATGGCACCGGGTGCTGGCTCTTGTCTAGTGGGTCTGGCTCAGCCCTGGGCATCAGAGGGCATTCCACTGGTTTGCAATTTCTGAGTTCCCCATTGAAATGGGCTCCCTTTGGTATCCTTCAGTGGGCTTCTGCAGTTAGGCTTATATAAGTATATTCAAGCAAATGCAAGCTGTAGGGCATGGCTCATGCTGAAACATCCCAAACCTCTTCTACCACAGCACAACAGGGCCTTCTTTGTTCTCCTCTGGGGAATGGAGTGTTGCCTGTGCTCCCCCCACAAAAATTGCAGCCAGGCTGTGCCTGAGAGAACACCAGCTGGTGGGGACCAGCACCCTGCCAGGAGTGTGCCCATATTCAAAGAGTGCCAGTGCTAGAACCTGTGCCCTAGTAAATTCACTGGTGTAGATACAGCCTTGTGGTCTCCTTCTTGACCTGTTTGGTGTGTGACTTCTGAACTCAGGATATTGGAGTTACTGGGGAAAAGCCATGTAGCAACAACAGTGTTGCAGAGATGCTCAGGAGAGGGCTGCAGTACAAGGCACAAAGATCCTATCAAAGAATGCACTGAGTGCAGGTAACTTCTGCTCTTTTTGGCTTCATGCTGCACTTAGCTGTTGCTTGTTTGGCCTTGGAAGAAGTGGGATGCAGTCTCTCCTTTATTCACATTAAAGCGTACAACACTGCTCGCTGCTGATCTGCCCTGTGATTTCCCCTAGCTTTGCTTCTATTGAGCCTTGCCATAGGGCAAATATAACCCAGATTTCTTCTTCAGGAAAAAAACCCAGCACCACTTTTATTTCTTGTGCTGAACCCAACCACATCAAACACGCACCTAAGGAATATCAATTTCCATTTACATATTCCACTTTGGTCTTTTGAAAATCCAGTGACAACCTGGGATCTACTCTAAATCCAGATGAGATGAGATGAACACAAGTAGAAACCGTAGATTTCAAGTCCATTTTGGGGAACAAACTCAGCTCTGTTTACCTTTATTGGTGTCCTGTTAATCTCAGTGCAAAGGAGCACCTGTTGCTGCGTGGGTTTCTTTCATACAGTGCACATTTTCTCTACCATTAGGCTTGACTCAGGGACAGGCTTCATTGTCACCTGTGGTCAGGATACAAAGGAGATGTCTCCAATGTCCAGCAGCCCCACTGTGCTCTGTATTGATGCTCTAACCTCATGGTTTTCCTTGTACATGCACTCTGCATTTCTTCCTTAAGCTGTTCCTGGCAGCTCACCATTTCACAGTTCTTGCCTATGGCCAGGAAGAGCATCATCTGTCAGCTACATCTGGATCTGCCATCCTGCCTTCTCCCAGGGAGCCCAAGGGGTTCTTATCAGAGGGCTAGAGCAGTAGTTGTGACAGGAGAAATTTAGGTTGGGGAGAAGTACCTTGCTTCTTCTAGTTTTAATTGCTACTACAAGGAAGAATCTTGTTAAATTTTAAGTGCAAATATCCTTATTTTTATTTAGCTTACAGAAGGCTAAATGTGACTTGGTGTCCCCCTGTTCAAATGTTATCAGTAAGTACCCAGAAATAACTACCCAGACACCTGAGGTTAGATGAGGGAGAGCATCTGAAAGAGGTAAAGGAAAGGAGATTCTCAGCTTGGTGGAGTGTCCAAGCCTTGTATAACTACATGGAGCCACCCAACCTTTCCTTTCTGCCTGAAAACTAAGGCTGTGCTAGCCTTTGGGTGCAGCAGCAGAGCTGCTGAAGATGTCAATAATTGGCTGAGGTGGTCCATAAAGGGAACTGTGGATGCTTTGGCCTTTTCTCTCCAAGCCTTCCTCTCACGTCATGCATGGCAAAAACCTAGCAGGCATCACCATGTTAATCCAGTTCCTTGCCAACACTTCAGAAAATGGCTGTGCCACATCCTGTGCCCTGCAAAGACACCCAGGTGAGCTGCACTGCTGCATATGCATGGCCTTCTGGCTGTAAATGTATGTCCTAAAGTGTTATCAGCCATAGTAGGGTGCTGTGGCAATACTCTTCTACTCTCTCCTCTCCTTGGTTCAGTCCCAAATCCCTCCCCAAATCCTCAGCTCCACATTTGGCATCTTCACACTCTTCCTCAATGGAGACCTATAGAGCTTAGGTGGATAGTCATGTGTTAGGTGAAGAGGGAAGTCAGAGATCTTGAAGAAGAAATGAGCCCTCCAGGCCTTGCCTTGCTTTAGTAATGCTCTTGGGGGGGCTGTTTTCATGGACCTTCTGTTTGGCCCTCTGACAGCTCCGTCTACTTTATGCTGTTCTGTTAGATCTCCTTTTGCATGCTGTAGTAAATATCATTAGGAGGAGGAGGCTGTAAAACTATCAGCAACATCCTCCCCCGATCTGTACATCTCTCCTACACACCCCTTCCACCACCACCCATCCTCACACAGGGATTTCATTTGCACTTCCCACACACTTGCCTGGGACTCCCATGCACTCACACCTACACACGCTGACACAGATGCACCATGCTCTTATTTTCTGTGTTCCCCAACCTTCCTTCCCTTCTCGCATCTGTTTGTTGAATAATTCCTGCCTAAGTAACTTTCTCTGCACAGCCCTCGGGCCGGGGCACAGGGACCTGCCCCGTCTCCCCCCTGGCTGTCCAGGGGGCCTTTGAACATGTGTTTCTGGGAGGCAGACACCAGCTGGCTGGGTGACATTTGCATAGTCAGCTAAAAGCCCATAAGCTGAGCTGGGAACGTCTGGAGGAGCCCATGGCAGGATACAGAGAAGAGGGAAACGCTGGTCAGCTCGAGGTCAGCTGGAACAGATTTCTCAACGAACAGACAGATGGTGAAAGGAGACAAGGGGTGGGGGGAGCACGCAAAGGCTCCTACATCAAATATATAAATCACTAAATGCAGTATGAGAATAAGTGACCAATATGCCTATGGGCATAGCAGTCACCTTGCTGCTTCCTTCCAATCCCATGGGGCATATGGATGGGGCAAGCACAGGCTCTCATTGCTCTCGGTGCCAGGGAAGGGAGCAGGATGGACCAGGAAAGAGCAGGGAGAGGCATGGGGCTCTGTGGGGTCTCAATGCTGTGAAGCAGCAGCAGGAGCTGGAGGCTCCATGCAGCTTCCTGCATTGAGCCAAAGAGGCCCTGCTGCCGGGTCTCCATCCCGGCACCAGCAGGGCTGTTGCAGCTGGGAGGACAGACCGCCAGTTTGTCTGGCCACACTGAGCTCCCAAGGCATCACCCAGCTTGGCAGGTTTGGGATAGGGGTCTGTGCAGTCCCAAGTACAGGGCACCCTCATGGTATGGACCCTCCATCCCTGCTGTTCCTGTCTGCTGTTTGCCCCACTTTTCCCTCCACCCCAGCTAATTTCATTGGACTGAAGATAATAAAGCCATCTGTAGGGTTTTGCTCCTACAAGGATGTGTCTTTGCCATTCCAAAGTAACAGCAAAACATATTTACAAGCCCCTGTGCTGCCCTTGCCCTCTCTGCTGATGACTGTACCCTGCTGCCTGCCTGTTTCCATGCTCTCTTCTGTCTGCACAGCTCATTCCTCAGGACAGAAAATACACTTTATTTCTTGATCCTGCAGCACCTTTTGGAGTGCTGGGGAAAAAAGCACTCCCTTAGCATGGGAATTGCCCAGGCAGAGAGAATGGACTTTTGTCCTAAGTGCTCAGGATGGCCACAATTGAAGACTTAGGAAAAAAATGGCCAAGAAATGCTATAATGGAACAATTAGGGTCTAAGCCACCCAGAGATTACTGTTTTCCTCCTTCCAAGGTGTATAGCAGTTGCCATATGTCCTTGAACAGGAAGGTTCACAAATTACATATTGTCTTTAAAATCCTGCCTGCTGTAACTGTGGGTGTTTCCCTAAGCCTCATGAGTGTCAGAGCCTCTTCTGGGCTTACATCCTCCACATACAATTGGCAACTCCTACAGGCTAGTTATGCACTACAGTAAGAGGTATTCCCATTACAAACCCCTTTTGTTTTTATTCTTCAGGAGAAATAGAAATGTATTTGCATTATTTTTAATTCAGTTTGAGGGAATTGGTGGGGTTTACTTTTTTGGGGGGGAGGGTTGCTTTTTTTTTTTTTCTCCTAATGCTGTTGCCTAGATGGTGCTAAATCCTCTCCTGAGGGATGTTGAACACGTTCCCCATCATGTGTGCAGGCAGACAGATGTTACAGGAGCGTGTAAGGAAAGCTGGCACTCAGGGCCAGCTAGAGCAGCAGGGCACTTGCACATAAACTCCTTGTGTGGATGATCCTGCCCCATGTGGAGGGGATCTGTACATTAATCAACACTGTCAGGGTCCTGACAGGCCTTAATTGCCCGGATCTCATCTAGGAACCCCACCCACACCCTCTGCCCAGAGGTTCCATTTAAGCTCAGCCTGGGCTACTCATTGCCTTCCTGAGCTGTGCTGTGGGTCTGTCTTTCTCTTAACCCTGTCTCTGGCCTCATCTCCTGACCTCAGACCTATACTGCAGCAGTGTCTTCAGGCCTGTCTCTTGTCACTCCTGATGGGATTCCCTGTATATACCCTGGGCGTGGTTCACTACTTTGCCATGTCTGGGCCCTATTACCAGTACCCACCTCTGCTTAGGTGCTTGCTTAGGACTGTGCCTTGGCCAGTGAAGACACTGCCTCAGCTGGGATGTGATCCGGTGCCAGAACTTGTCACGGCTTAGCTTCAGCAGCAGCCTCTACAAGATGATGAATTTTTTGAAGGCCAGGTAATGGACTCACAATTTTATTCAGAGGCTTCTAGTCAGCTAAGGATGGCTGGCTTTCTTTTAAAAAAGAATTTCAGACTTGTCCTTGGTTTCCATTCCTTTTTGCTCTTCCAGTTTGTTACCTCTAGCCTTGAGGTGCTGATGGGCAGAAGTCACTTACAGTCTAGGCTGCTGTGGACATTGGTCAGTAGTGTAATGCTTTGCACTCTGACCAGTAAACACAGAAATCCTCCCTGACTGCTCAGATCCTGCCTTCAGCTTCCCCAGTTAACTGTAGGGCTTTTTAATGCAAGAACACCTATCTGGAAGAAACAGATCTTATCTTTCAACAACACTGGCTGAATTTCTAACCTGTTCAGTACTTTTTTGACTAACTCATAGTTTATTAAGTAATTGACTCCTCCAAAGTACCAGGTAGCCTTAACTCAGCCCAGCTCTCTTTGCATTTGATCTAAATGTCTCTGTTCTGATATATTAGAAATGAGCAAGCGAGATGTCCTCTGCAGTCAGGAAAGTGTCATGCATGCCTGTTACAAGAAAGAAGTAGTAATTGTTATTAGAGCTCACTATATGTGAAGCAAAAGGAGGTGTACCAGTGTTGTTTTTCTTGAAAAGTTTTGAATTTGGTCCTCAGGGCCTTATTTATCACTTGGAAATATTCACATGCCTATTGGGATTTCATCAGAACACTTGCAAATCCCCAAAGTTTCCTGAATTCTCACAGAGGAGGCTCTTCTGTTTCAGGTGTAAGCTGTTTTTTTGTTCTGTGCTCATGTTTGCCCTCTAAGCAGGGAAATGTTCAGTGCAAACATCCCATGCAGCTGTTAGAAAGCTGCATTTGTACTGTGCTGGGAAGCATGGTGGGATGCAGCAGGGTGGAGGGGGAGGTCACCATGCAGGCTGTTCTCACCGGCCACTTGGTCTCGTTTGGGTCAGATGTGCTCTTCAGTCTGAATGCACCTCTGCATTCTGATGCAGAGTATCTGAAATACCATTGATGAATTATGCAGGAGAAGAAAAAGCGGGCTTGTGACAGGTATCTCTGCATACATGTGTGTACACATGCATGCACACACTAACCCTGACACCTCCTTGAAATCCCTGAGTGTTTGTGTACCTCCAAACTTGAATGTGTGCTTCCCGCTCTGTGGGCAGCTGCTGCCAAATGCCCAACTCGTGTTTTGTTTTATGAATCCCTTGCTTCTGTGAGGCTTTATTATTATTATTTGAGCTAAAATGGATCCGTAACCTTGTGGGACAAGGACATCGGCCTAGCTGGCAGTGTACATGCTTTCTTGTGCTCTCCCTCCTCTCCACAATTACTCTTCATGCAGCACAGAAAATAAAACATTCCAGCAAAATATGACTGCCCCTCACTCAACAGGAGGTCACCAAGGTTTGGGCTAGCACAAGAAAAAGAAAGCCCAGGGAAAGAGCTGCTGCTTTTTGATTTATGTGCTGGCTGGGCAAATGGAGAGACTGCTGAGTGGAAGGAAGGTACTACAGGAGCTGCTAATTGAGTAATCTCAGCTCAGAGCTGCAGAGAAGGTGGCAGGAGCAGGCAAGGGAGGCCTTCTTTTCTGGCTGGCAGGAGTTATTTTCTCGCCACAGGTTTGAGAACAACAGGACAGGTATATATGTCTGGTTTTTGACATCGCACAGCACAATTGCTGTGCCTCTGCCATAGCCAAGTCTGTCCCTTTGTTTGCCTTTTCTCCTCATGTTTCTCTTCAAACCCTTTTCATACATGGAAAGTTTAATGTACTACTGTTGTGTATGAGTGGACAAACTTTTCTTGGCTCTGTGTCCAACCCTTGGTACAAAGAGTTGGGAAGGTGAACAGCCTGTCTTCTCTCTGTGCTGGATGTTGGATGCTTGTCATGAGCATGCCCTTATGCCCGGTCCATCATCTTTTCTGTTCACACCTGGACACCTGGACACTGGGGGGTTTTGAGGCTGAATTCAGCAAGAGCCAAAACTACTCCTTCCTGCAGCTGAGTGCAAGATACTGCAACTGTTAGGGTTGTGCAAGGCGGATACCAGGGACATCTCCTGGTATGGCTGGGCTCAGCCAGGGAGCTGCTATTCCTTGTGCTTGCCTCTCGCCACACTGAGCTGGCAGCCGCTGAACTCTCTGCCTGAATGTAAATTTCAGGTACATGTTCCAAATTGCAGCCAAACTGCACATCATTTCCTACTGCTGGCAATTACCCACTCTCCACATGCTGAATCATATGCCTGATCCCAGGACCACCGTGGAGCTCAGACAGCTGCAACTAGAGAGGCAAGTTGTGGGCAAGACCTGAGCCCATTTCACTTTCATTCATCAGTTTTTCTGAACCCCTCCAGTCTGGCATAATCGTTCCCCTGTTCTGAATACCATCCCTCCACCTCCTCCATGGATGAGCAGATATTCTTGTGATCCACACGTGGTTTTTTCCCACTCAGGAGAAAGGCCATTACTGCACAAGTCAGAGCAATTGTTTCTGGCTGTGAGGGATGCTCGGAGGGGGAGGCCAGGCAGAGTCCCTCCAGCATCACTAGAGGTCTCTCTTTATCTGTATGTGCTTGTCTGCAGGGTAATAGGAGAAAAATACACTTGCTCAGAATAATTTCTTCATCTGCTTCTTGACATGTCACAGCCCTGTAGAGCATGCAAGCCCAGGGAAGTCCCAGGGCTGAATTCTCCCTGGCTCAGTTTCTCTGGATGTCAGCTGATTGAGAATGTCTCTGTCTGGGATCAGCCTTCTGCTGCTCAGCTCTTCCAAGCTCCCATCTCTTCTCAGCACCCTTGTCAGCACTTCAGGGCTCTGTGGCTGGGTGGCATCGAAAGCCCTTTGCCCTCGGTCAGCCTCAGCAGACTCAAGAAGTGATTTGCCAGGACCATAGTCTGAGCTTTCTAGGATCTGGTGAAGAGCTGGTCCTCTCCTGACTCCTCATGCTCTGTACAGGCTGTCCAGATGGGTCTCATGCAATGGGTCTCAGCTTGCCCCTGTATGCCCATGCCTCTCCAGTTCCTGTGTGCTTGATGGATGCTGCAAAATCCTCCAGCAAAAAGCATCAGCAGCAAAATATTGATTCTGCTTTGAAACTGAGAGCAGTGGAAGGAGGGAAACTGTGTGAATGGTGCTAAGATTTTTGGATGATTGGTTGTCCACTCTCCCACATCTCACTTCCTTGTAGCACTGGTGAACCACATCCTGAAGGTAAATTTTCCTTTGCAGGCTACCTGGAGCACAAGACCTGCTCAAGGGGCTGGGGTATCCACATTTATGGCAAACACTTTGTTCTGAACACTGTGGCTTGTTTTCCATGTGCTGTTTGGTGACAGGCAATGAGCCACAGCCTGGTGACTCCAGACACCAGCACTTCCCTTTGATGTGAGGGCCTGGGTCCAGCAACTTCAGTTGTTTTCTCAACACAGGAAGGAAAGTTTGCTTCTGTACTGTGTTTTCTCTTCCATATGTAGTGGTGTGCAGCAGCCATCACCACGATGCAGCCAATATATCAGCATTAGGACCCCTCCAGCCACTCTGAAGGGTGGTTTTGTACAGGCCAGGAGTTACCCAGCCTGTAACCAGGCTGCTACCAGGGACACACCAGAAGCGCTGTGGGAGTGGACAAATGGGCTTCATGTGGCTTCCATCTCAACCCTGCTGTATGTTGAGCTTGCATGTCCCCTGAGTAAAATCACCAGTATCAGGGGTGAAGGGTGTGCTGCAGCTTTTCCTAGCTCTGCCCAGCCCTTTTGCTCAGCTTCTTGTGAAGGTTCTTCTTTATTTCATTCTCTTCTGACTTTTTTTTAAGGTGAGAAATAGATGAAATGTTTGTGCTTAAATAAGGCACTGACAGGATGAAGTAGACTGCAAAGCCAGGCTGTCCCTCAGAGCTCTATCAGTGCTCCCACAGTCTCCTCTGACCTGTTGCCCGCTGGCTTAGCCATCTTCACTGACACAGGCTTGCAGCTCTGAAAGCCCAGACTAGCAGCCTTGCTGGCAACCCCCAACCTGACCTGTAGCACCTTGGTGGCAGTGGTTCAGCAAGGTGAGCCATGGGGACCTGGAGATCTATTTCTGGCGGTAAGTGAACTTTGGAGAATCACTGCTAAGGCCTGGAAAAGTGGAAATACTCTAGAAAGAGGTGGTGCAGTCTGTTTTTGTGTAGCTAGAGACACTGATTCTGGTATACTACTGGCCTTTTGGAAGCTTTTTAGATTAGATCCTTATCTTGTTTTGCATTCTAACTGCTACCTCTGATATATCCTTGCTAACCTTCCATTGAGCAAAAGACGGACAATTCAGGACACGGCATATGAGTGATTTGGGAAACATGAAGAAACAGCATGCCTGCAGCTTCGTTGTGGTGACTTCTGAGCCAGGAAGTCACTGGCTGAAGAAGGCTAGTTCATTCATCTGTTGTTTCATTTTTTTACTATCTGCTCCACTGCTCTAGTCTCTTGTGCTGTACTAAACATCAGCAAAAACAGTGAGATTGTAATATCTCATACCACTTACATTTTTTAAGAGCTTACAGATGCCAGTAATTACTATCTCTCACAGATAATAAAGGCAGACATACCTCAGTCTAGTTCTTCGTGGTGAGATCCTGCCAACTGCTTCTCCTGGATGCACATGAATTGATTACTTTTATTCTACTCCTCTGGCAAATTTGCTAAATTGCCTAATGCTATCTTATTATCTTGCTCTGGGCTTTTCTGTGAGGAGCACTGAAAGGTGAGATAGAGTTAGGTGTTCCTGAATGCTGGAATCCTGTGAGTGTGTGAGCTCTTTGTGGCCTGATTATGACAGTGAGGCAGAAACCTGCCTTAATGCACTGAAGAGGGGGAGAAATGATGCAATAACTGAGCACTGCTCCTCTGTGCTTGCTCCTGGAAAGGTGAGATGCAGTGGATGAGATTTGGTCTTGCTGGGTCTCTGCAGCCCAGGGAACTGCTCTGAGTTGGTAGCAGAACAGATGTTGAGATGTGCTACTCTCATTTGTCCTTCTGATAGATTTTTCCCTTGGATAATCTCGGTTTGAGGGAGCTCAAAAGGAGGAAAATGCTTCCCGGGCAACTTTTCTTCCACATACATATAGCCTCAGTCAGGTCAGCATTGGGCATATTTGCAGAACCAGTCATCTTAGTAAAGGCTAAGAACATAAACTAGATCAGGAGAGGAGGGGGATGCTTTGTTTTACCAGGCCAGGAAGTGTGCACAGAGGCCACTGTGTAATAGCCAGTTCAAACATAAAAGAACCACTGGCATGTCAGTCATGTCAGATGGTATCCTTCACTGTCCTGTGAATCCTAGACTTGGTGTTTGGCTATAGTATGCATGGTGAAAGAGTCGGTGTTTGGGATACAGAGATCCTCTGAATTTGGTGCTTGGGAAGTGGACAGCTTCCCCAAGGGGGAGAAACCAGTACATTAACTAAGATCCCAAACCCAGAAGGGGTGGACATGAGCGATGTGCCATCTCAGTTCTTTTCAAGATGTTGCACTGATATGTAAAACTTGAAATACATTTATCCTGTGACCTCTCATCCATCAGGGAACTGGAAAAATTGAGCAGATACATTGGGAGTTGGTGGAGGAGAGGATTCTTACCCACAGACCAAGCATTTGCCTTCCTTTACCTGCTTTCAGTGCAGTGTGGTTTATGCACAGATGTGTTAATATACCTGTTATGTGTGAAAGAAGCAGAAAGAGTGACACCAGCCGCTGCTGCTGGTTTCAGTGGGATTTAGTGTGTCTAGAAGCCTGGCTGTGGATACATTTAAACCTACTGTGCTGTGTCCTTGCATCTTAGAGATTACTGTACATGTTTGCAGGCACACAGGCAATTATCTGCCTTCATTTCTCTGTGTGCTCGTGTGTTAGTAGGTACCTCAGTCCGTCCATGCACCCGTGTCTCTGCCTGTGGGTACAGTACAGTGCCATAACCAGGAATGTCCTGGAGCCGAAGCTGCTGTAGTAATTACAGCAGATGAACTGCTCTGCTTGAGGGTTGCTGTCCACACCAGACTGCAAGGCAGACAGCCTGGCTTCACCACTGAAGTCTATTCATTTTAATAAGAGGGACACCCTGTGTTATTAAGAAGAGTGTTTATTACTGTCGCTGCACGCTGACAGCAGCTTCCATCATCGTTAAAAGGCAGATGTGGGGGAGGAGGGTAGGGAGTGGTGTGCTCCTGTCTCAGAGTGTAAGACCCAGCTGGTGAGGAGGCTGGGGGCTTCAGGGCTTCCCCCTTGGCCCAGAGAGAAGTTGCCAGTGGAGAAAAAGCCTTCAGGAAGGATGAAGTGTCTGGCCCTTGTCACTCTCATCTCCAGGTCCCAGCCTAGATGAAGTCTGTTCTGTGTGAGAGGCAACCACCTCTGCCTCCTGTTGTGCAGGGGCTGGGGGCTTCAAGCAGAGGTGGACAACCTGAGGAGGGTAGCAACAGTGGGCACTTGCTGAGGGAGGAGGGTACAGGATATGCATAGAATGCTGGTGTGGCTGCTTGGTCCAAGAGCAGGTCTCAGCACTTTTCCCTCTCATTTAGTGGTGGCAGCAGCACTGAGCTGTATGGCTTGTACAACCCTGTCGTTTTTGGACATATGCAGGGATATCTTGGTGTACAAGAGCAGGCCTTGCTCAGGGAAAGGCATAAGCAGACCTTCACCCATCACTGTCTAGGCCCACCTCTCATTTTAGCAAATGGCATGTCTTATAAATGAGAAGATACCCTGCCACAATGCTGTGAGTTTGTAGGCCTCAGGGAAGTGTAGCAGGACATGGTCAAGAGGTGATGCTTATGCACAGCATGAACAGCCAACATTAGTAGCTGGCTTTGTTGATGTTTCACTGTGCAAATGAGACCTGAAGTCTAGAGGAGCCACTGCCAGTGCAGGACAGGATGGGAACACAGCACCAGTGTAAAAGATCTGCACAGTGCTTTCCCACTGCCCCCAATACTTTCACATTTCCGAGCACCTGAGACATGGTGGTTCCCAGATATAAATGTTTATGGAGCCAAATCCCTCCTGGTTACTAGGATTCACTTTTCTTGTGTTCAGTCAGGAACAACTACCCTCACACCTGGAAAGGGGCTTCATTACTTTGTTCCCTGACGCACAAGGGAAAACCATCAAAGTTGTTGGCTTTCAGCTGAAGAGCTACAGTTTCAGATACTACTTTCAGTTTTCAAACAAATGAAAGAAAATATTCTTAAAATTTCCCTGTCTTCCTCCCAGGTGTTGCCCTCTCCCTAATTTCTCCTCTAGTATATTCAAAAGCCCACAGTTCTTCTCTCTGGGCTTCCTTCTCCTTTCTACTCCTTCTGGGTTAAAGTTCCTGACTTCTCTTCTCTGAAGATGAAGTACTAGGGAAGTTACAGCACTACTGGGGACATCAGCTCTTCTTTGCCACTCTCCCTCCTGAGAAATATATGGATGAGGGGAACAAGATGACCTGTAGACACCCTGCATAGTGACTGTCATAGAATGGACTTGATGATCCAGATGGATCTTTATGGTGCCCTTTGTCCTCTACTATACCCATCATAGCAGGTGTTAGTGCAACACACTCCTTCTTTGGCCCTCTATAAAAGTAAAAGGTTTCTGCAGTCTGATGAGGAGCACTTCTTTCACAGCAGAGGTGCGATGGAGGAGTGTTCCTTGGTGGAAACTCCAGATGTCCTCTAATGGGAGCAGCTGACTGATGTACCAGTGATTTCATCCTACCAAGCAACAGGTAAGTGCGAGGGAGTAGGTGAAAAGGAGCTATGTGTCAGGGGAGTCCGCTGGTGAGCAGAGGCCTGGTGGGAAGTTTGAGAGAATGTGCCAGTTAGGGAGAAACCTGTGTCCTGAACCAGTGGTGGGTGCTCTGATGTTCAAATCCTACTGCAGCCATGCTTGGTAGAGATGGAGAATGATCCTTGTTCCGTGTGACTTAGTGCCTTGCTGACTGCAGAAGCTTTTGCTGGTCAGATGCCTCTGGTGGCTAGGGACAGCTCTGGCTGCTCCCCTGGCCCTAGCTCACCTCGTTGAGGCTCTCCAGCTATGTGTGACATTAAGGCTCCTCTAGGTCTTGGCAGGTTTCGCAAGGTTGATTGGGACCAGCGTGTGTCACTCTCAGCCACTGCCTCATCACCATAACTCTTGGCTGAATAACAAGAGGCCGAGAATCTGCTAATGCAGGCCCCAGCAGAGTGCCCCATCACTCTCTTTTATTCGTACTGGAGATTTATGCTGCCTATCTCCCTTCCCTTTGTCCACCAGCCGGGCCCTATAAGTCATGTCCCTGGGCTGACAGGTCACGTGTCTTGTGCCGCTGCCCTGTCAGAGTGACTGATGCCAGGGGGTGATTAAAAGAGAGGAGGGGTGAGAGGTCAGCAGCAGGCAGCATGATGCGAGCGGAGGTATGTAATTATCACTCCTGTGACATACTGCTGGGGGCTTTCATGGATCGTCACCCAGGCTGGAGGTGGGGAGGGTGGTGCTGGAGCAGGGGGGGAGTGGATGGACACAGGGCAAGAGTGGGCAGTGGGGTTATGGGAGGCAGGGGTTTTCTGTTTCTGAGAGAAACTAGAAAGTGTAAAGCTGAGGCTCTTCCCCAAACTGGACTTGTAGCCTGCAGAAAGACAGAAAGGGCATTTGGAAAGTTGCCAGGATCAGGAAGCAGCCCTCTGTCTGGAGAGGCTTTTGGCCACTTAAAAATGTTTTAAGTTCCCTCTGCAGCTATATCCCAACACTGACAACACAACACCGACCAGAGTGCCTTCAGACATTCAAAAATCATATGTGAGTGTGCTTTGCTGGGAGTGATTTAATGGAGAAACTGGCAGGCTCAGTAACCCAGTGTCCTGTGCTGACACTGCTCATTTCCTTCTGCAACTCCCCTATCTGGAGTCTTGTGGACAAGATGAGGCTGCCTGGGTAAAAAGTCTCCCAGATGCAGGCTATACCCTTGAATGTCCCCTTTGAGCCCCAAGGTAGAGATGGAATCTTTAGCAGAGCAAATAATGAGGAAAAAGTAGATGAAGACAGACTGAGAGTTACATATCTCTGTCCTGGAGAGGAGGACTTCGGATGGAACAGGAGAACAGCTATCATATAGGCATATAAATGACAGAAATAATTTAGATACTGACAATGGCAAGATTAAGAATGCTATCTGGCAGATAGGGGCTGGAGAGGCTAAAATGATGTTGAGAATTGTCTTAGCAGTGAGCACAGTCCTGAGTCAGGCTACTGAGCTTGGGATAAGAAGTGAGGAAAGAGTTCACTGTTTCTGTCTCTAGTCTGACTTAGATAACTCCAGGGTATTAGAGTTTTCCTATGGATTCTGTTTGTGCCTTCCTAAGGTTCTGTTGCTTAAACTTGAACTTCTAGTTTTGTCATCTTGTAACTGGGAACCACTTCATTAAGGTGTTCCCTGGGCTAGGACTGAGAGCTCCCAACCTCTGAGAGTATACATGGAAGTACTTTCAGTTCCCATGTCTTCAGTGACTCAAACTGTCTTGGTGAGCCACAGAATAGCATGGGCATCTCTCACTATAGACAAGCCCAAAATTTAGTATTAGGATCTTGGCCTATGCATGGGAAGATGGTAAAGAACATATAGTACTGTGCTGTCATGCCCTCAGAATCAAGAGATGCAGGAATGCCCCTGTAGAGCAGGCAAGTGGTGAATATCCATCCTCTAACAGTGGCTGTCATCAGCGTGTCACAGGGAGATTCATGAAACAGGCAGATGTGCCCCATCACTAAGGTCTTCCCCTAAACTTTTGTAGTTGGAGGACAGTGATGTGGACAGCTGTACCTAGTGCCACTTTGAGCTTTTGACTAGTGGTTTTTGACAGTACAGGGAATGACAGCTCTTCATGCTTGGGGGTGAATATGCACATCAGAGTTGTTCCATTTGTCTCTCAGAGGCAGAGATGGGACTTCTTGGTGAAGTTCCATAGGCCAGGAATAATTTATGTTTAGAGAAAAAATATCACTGAATGATCTAGAGTAAATATTATTCATGCAGTCTGAATTAAAGGATAAGTGTATTCTAAACATTGTCTTTCTCACCAGGTCTGGACGGAACTACTGTCACACCTCATTGAACCTCAGAACTTAATGTTTCATTAAATTACCTAAATTTAGAAAGAATCACAAAACTCAGCAATATCTGCAGCAGGTAATCTTCAGTCTCCAAATTATGCATCTTTGCCTTTCATGCAGAGGAAAGGACACATTCCTTCAGATTCTCAGCAGTATCATGGTACATGTATAGTGGCTCTTCTTTCTGCTTCATTTCATCATAGCCATGCTGGGAGGCATAGACAGGACTTAGTTAGTGCCTTGTATTATTATCATTCATAAGCTAGTGTGGCTGCACTATAGGATTGCAGCTAGGAGTTTATTTCTGTAAGGGACTATGATTATGGGTAGTCTCTGTCACATTAGCAGAGTATTGTCAAAGTATTTGCAGATTCAGAGAAAATACAGAAAGAAGGAATGCTGAAAATTCACCTAATCCAGCCAAAATATATGATTCCTTCCAAATGCTTACCTAACTTGGTCTTTCTAAACAAATTATTTCTAGACTTCACTACATATACAGCTAAAAAGTTCTTTGAACTTTCTAAATCTTCATTTATACATTTTAAGGCTACAATTTCTCCTACTTTCCAAAGACCCTTCCTCTTCAAAGCAGCCTGCTATGAATTTGAAGATTGCCATCATCTCTTCCAGTCTTCTTTTTCTCTGGACTAAACAAACCTGGTTACAGCCTTTTCCATGCAGGCCAGGTTTCTAGATCTCTGATCATTCTTGCTTAACTTCCTGTGGCCTTCCAGCTTGTCTGCTTTTCTTCTTGAACCTCAGTGTCCAGTGAGGAACAAGAGCCAAAAAGTCCACCACAGACCTTATTAACACTAAGGAGAGGACAAGGATTAGTTCTTGTGCCTTACAGGCTGTTCTCTTGTTTGTACAGCCCAGTACATTGTTTGCCTTTTCACAACAGCTTGGCATGTGGATTGGTGTTCAACTTGTGAACCACTGTTTCATCATATATCTATTTCTGTAGTGCTGCTACCTACCTGGTTCTTCTCCAGACCCATGATTGTGAAGCTGAATACTCAGGTTCAGATGTACTGGAGGGAATATGCTAAAGGACTTTAGCCTTTATCACTTCCAAGTGCACCATGCTTGTGGTATGTTCTGAGCTGAGGCAATGTGGTTCTGCAAGTCTCTCACCTTCCGTTTAGTTGTAGAGTTGCATTTGTTTGTGTTATTCCTACCTGATGGCTAAGTGTGGTGCTGGGGTGGCTCTGCTTCCTTTCTTCCAGACATTTTCTTCAATTTGTCAAGGTCATTTTGTATCCTCTGCCCATCCTAAAATGTCCATTCAATTGCTTCCAGCTTAAGTAACCTGTAAATTTATAAGCAAAATTTCTGCTACAGTAAAGCCTGTGTCGATGGGTGACCATCCCCTGGAAAAGAGGAAAATATACCTTACTGAAAATTATCTCCGATGTTATTGAAAATTAGAAGGGTGGGAATTGGAAACTGAAAAGGATTAACCTAACCAGTGTATTGTCTACTGAGTCACCTTCTGTTTGCTGATGCTGGAACAGTTGCCCTTTTCAGAGTGGCTTAAAGAAATCTTGTCACTTTAAAGTACTAGGGACTGAAACTGAATGGGATTGGAAAATGAGAGACCATGAGTGACACAGAGTAGAAAGCTACTTGGGTTAAAAAGAGCTGTGTAAATACATCCAAGATCTTTTGCAACTATTAACTGTAATAAAAAGTAGGATTCCTTTCCCTTGTGTTCCTTTTCTAAAAGGATTACAGGTAGTGACATTGGCAGGAAATGTTTGATGAACCGGAAATTTTAAATCAAGGAGGAGTTCCAGATGGAAAATCTGAGTATTTGTGTTGGAAACCTGGGTTCTAGGGCTGATCTAGTATATTACAGCATATGGACTACAAATAGCTCTTCCACACCAAACAAGTAAGATGTAATCTCACACGCTAAGTGCAAAATCCTTTTTTCTTTTGTCTTCAAGCCCAAATTCATGCGTCAAAACCATTTGGTGAATTTCAAACAGCAAATACACTTGAGAGAATTCAACTCAAACAAGCAACCCATCAGTGGAGAAATAGGTTAAATTTGTCAGATAGAATATTTGCTAAATATTCCTCACTTTGCTTTACAGGGGACTGGAAAGGACAAGCCAAAACAGCTGTTCCTAGTCTTTGCACAAAAGTTGTTTCCTTGAAGAAGGCATTAGGAGTCTCTTATTCTGGAATAGAAAAGACAAGCAGAAGGGAAAATTTACTGATGTTGAGCTCTGGCAATGGTGATGGGAAGCAAAAGGATATGGTGGTAAACAGAGGGACTGGATGAGGATAGGCAGGGAGAATAAGAGCAACAGATAGGAGTGGGAGACACTAGAGGAGTGGGGAGCATGGGGGAGGAGCTGAGGGAGTGAGCCAGGAGAAGACAGCGTGACTGTGTCTGATCTACACTGACGACTACCAATGTTAACTGTCACCTCTCATCTCCAAACTAAATCACGCCTGGAATTGGAGGCAGCAAGGAGCTGATAGAGTCAGCCTTAGAGAGCCGACAAGTCAATCAGAGCGGAGATGCGTGGAGAGACACCAGCTTTGTAGGGCTCGGTGCCTTCATTCATCGTGGGATTTACACCTGTCACACTCCTAGCGGGGGGAACATACTGGGACTTACTTTGGCACCACTTAAAATGGGACAACAGACACATTACTGCAATCACCCTCTGCTCTCCTTTCCTCTGGAGGGTGTGTTTTATATTACAGCAGCTCAGCTGACTTTGCGAGTTGAATTTGAAGCTGAACACGCCTCCTGCTATGGGGGAAAGGACTGCCTGCGTTTCAGCACCTGGAGGGTTACTCCCCATGCAACTGCAATGCCCCAGACCAAAGTGGGAGGAAGGGCTGTGCAGGGCAGGGGGAGATGATGGGGTAACTGTTTGCTAATCAAAAGGCTTCAGGAGCTATGTAGGTTGTGCAAACCTATCTCATTATCTGAGTCTGTCATGATATTTATTAGAAGAGGTCAGTGGAGGCCAGAACAAGAGATCAGCCTCTGTGTCTTCTACCCAGCTCTTCTCAAATACCTGCAGTGCTCCATAAAGACTCTCTTCTCCTTTCAGAAGAGCGCCCAGATCAGAACTCTTCCCTGCTGGCTAAATCCTGGGTACCAAAGCTTGTGATACAGGCTTTGAGCTGCCTGATCTCTTAATCCAGCTGTGTGTATTCATTTGAAACTGAAAGCAGCTCCTTTTTGTCGTCTGCTTCTCAGCATTAACTTCTCTTTGATGTAATTCTTGCTTCCGATGCTCTCTCCCTTCATGGGGAAGATTAGTGTGAAATTGGCCTGCTTCTCCAGAGACTGCAGTGTTAAGCCTCCAACACTTGGTCTTTATTGGAAATCCTTAACCCACATCGAGAAGAGGGGGAGGGAAGGAAAGGAAAATGTAAGAGTTCCAGACTTGACTCAGCCAGGGCTCTGTTGCCTCCTTTCCCTTCAATGTTTTGAGAGTGGGAAGCATGGATACTGAAGGAGGTAGGGGTGTGCTCTGAGTGATGCAGGTATTTTAAAGTAGAGACTAAGATGCCATCCTACTTCTAGGCATATATCCTCTCAGGCTGAGAAGAGAGGACAGCAGTGCAGGGGTAGTCAAAGGGGGCTGTGAGCATGCAAATAGTATACCCAGGTTGGTCAGAGTGATGGGTTTTGGGAATTAAGCCACAAAATTGATCACTGCTAATCTGCTTTGAGGAAGTACATTTGGAGATGGATTTCCTGTGCCTGTGTGGTGGGGTTGAAGAGCAAGAGGCAGAAGTTCCCTCTTCTTGGAAAGGATGTGCCTGTAGGACTTCCTTTTACTCCATTTGCAGTTTTTACACAGTAGAAGACTGATGGGCTCAGCAGGGAGAAACTTCAGTGAGCTCCAGTACTTCAGTTCCTGAGTATCTATGCTTTGGCAAGTTGCTTGTGACAGTCTATCTTCCCCACAGTGCCAAGACAACATCCCTTGCTCTGCCTTTCACCCTGCTTTTTGCTTCTGCCTCCCCACCACATGGCTGCTCTCTGCTTGTCTTCCATCATCCCACTGTTACATGTGCTTCTCTACTTCACCAGCCACTTCCACCAGCCCTTGGACCTGCTCCTGCTCCTTCCTCCTCTATCAGCCTCTGCTGCCCCCACTGTTCTTCCTGGTGGCTCTTCCCTACTCCCCACACTGTCAAGTCCTGACGTTTGCCACACTACCGCCGCACCATCCCCTCCTGCTTGGTCCTGCTCCATTGCCCTCCCCACAAACACATGGTGCTATTATCTAAGGAAGGGCCTTGAGCACCCCCTTGGTTTAGCCTTGTGCTTCCTCTTGCTTAGTAGCCCCCCTCCCTTACCCAGGTCTGCAAATCACTCCTTCCTATGTCAGCCAGCAAATTGGTTTATCCTCCCCCCATCCCAGCTTTCATTACCTTGCCGAAATGAAGCGATATCTCCTCGGCGGAGGCTTCCCGTCGCTGCAGCCAGTACCCAAATCATGAGAGCTGGCATAATAAATGAAGACAAAGTGCCGGCGGCCCGGGCCATCTCTCCCACTGCGCCACTAGCCGCTGCCAGCTTCATTATTCGCTTAAGTTGCCGGAGAAAATTACTTAACCCTGACCCGTGTATTAGGGCCCTGTATTAATGCTGCGACAGGCGTCTCTTACAGCAAAGAACAATTTATTAGAGCCGAAACAGGCTGCTTTTCTCTGTCATTTTTCCAATCTGAGCTTTGAACACACATCATTAAACTTGTCTGACTCTCTCCCCTTCTCCATCATTCCTTTTTTATTTTTTTAAACAGAAAGTGCTGTGGAGAATAGAGATTGTTCTGAACTCACTGAGAGCCTCGGACTTTGCCCCCTCCTTTCTCCCCCTATGCTCTTTCCTCGAAACACAGTCCATGTCTCCATCTCTCTCTGTCTAATTCACCCTTACTCTCCTCTTTTTGTAGTCACATTTCTGTTTTTCAAACTCTTCCTCCTAAAATTCTCTCATATTCTCTGCTTATTTGCCTGTCCCTCTTTGTATAGGTGTCACACTCTCTTTCGCTCCATGAGTTTGGCTAATCTTACTTCTTCGTCTGGGCCAAACTGGAGAAAATATGCTGGAAAGTACATGTTCCCTATGTCAGAACAGAGTCTATCACACCTTGCCCTGCTCTGGGATTTCCTGGGATACCAGAGATCATCAGAGCACAGAGTTGCCCTATGAACATATTTTCAGCACTATCATCCTCATCCCATTCTCTTCAAGGGCTGCACCTAACCACTGTTGTGGCCTCTACATCACCCAGCAGTGCCCAAGCAGTGTGAGCACCAGGAAGGGTTTCAGAGACTGGCTCTGTGTGTGTGAGGGAGCTTTCTTCTTACTTGCTGAAATATTTCCAAATGCTTTGGTGGGGTTCAGTTACGCTCTCTTCTTTAAAACTGACTCCAGTCATTAAGTTGACACTGCACAGCCTGGGATGTGTTGAGCTGGAGGTTGACCATGCCATGTCTCCCCTTTTCTATTTTCTGATGGGCTGCAGAGAGAGAGTGAAAGAAAGAGGATGAGAAGCAGCTGTACAAGTTCTTCCTCAGACCCAAATGCTGAAACCTTATAAAGATGGTGGCAGAATACTGTCTAAGGAAGAAAATAGCTAGTAGTAGAGGCGTTTGCAAATGCCTGATCATTTTTGGTTTGAAATGCAAGGCCTAGACTTCCCCACTTGAAGAAGGTAATCTGGGCTATTTGAGTGCAAAACAGTAGCTCAGACCAGCTATCCAAAGCTGAAGGCTGCCAGTTTACAGCAATCTCAGTGGAGTCTCAGCTGTTTAAGGCTTGGAGAGAGGGCATTTGTGTTCAACTGCCCAGGACTGAGTGCTTAGTCCCTGGGTCAGACTGGCTATTGTGCTATTGTAGTTTGTCTCCAGAACCTCTCTAGCCAGAGGTCAGATTAGCTGAGGGGTTGTCATTAAGCCTATGTTGGCCTTATTAACAATTTTATTAAACCAGAGTTACCTATTAATCAAGAGGAAGATTCTGTATTAATTAGTTGACTGGTGATACTAGAAATTCAAGGCTAAGCCTTTAGCATCTTTGGAAGAAGATGGCATGAGAAGATGGCATGCCCCAAATTTCAACATACAAGATATTTATTGCAAACATTCTTCTCCATTTTCATTTTGCTGCTGATTTGCACAAGAAAACAGGAAGAAATGGATACTTTGTTAGAGAAAAGGCTAAATATACAGACTTTCACAAACCATTCTGGCTTCAAAGATGTCTAACTCCGGTTCTGGACCTACTCTTAACTGTCTATTATGGCCCTGCTCTTTGCCAGTAATTTTCTCATGGGAATAAGTGAATGAAGAGAACTTCCTAAGGATTGAATGGATCTTGATGACCACTGTGCCCTCCAGCTAGCTTTACAAGAGACCATATATTCCTGGACGTGTCCTCTATTTGTCAGCAATGAAACTTGGTGCTAAATGGGAGGCCTTGCCTTGTGTGGAGGGTCTGCTTCTCTCTGCTTCTGTCTGGATCTCCCTGAAGAGCTGGAGATTACTTGAGCTCAACACATGGTCACGGGTAGATGGGATTAGGCTAAGAAGGGGTAGGAGATCTGCCTGGTTTGGGAGTTGGGAGAGATTGTCTGTGCTGCTGTATGCAGAACTCCATACACTGTGAAAGTGAGCACTTCTGTCAGCCTTCACGGTCTCCTGCATGATCTAGATGAGAAATATTTCTGTTTTCACATCAATTTATTGTGAGTATCTTCCTGAACTGAATTTCCTGAGCCTGTAGAGTAGGACAATCTGCCCTTCATCTTGAGCCTAGAGGAAAGGCTTTTCTCAGAGGAAGAGGAGAGTTCAGACCCTATAATTTTTTTCAATCTGCTGGTGCTCAGTCAACACTTTGACTTCTCTGCTGCAGCTTTTCTCTTCAATACGGACCTTGCCAGAGAACCCTTTCTCATCTCAAATCAGGATTTTTGACATTCTTAAGTACATCATTGGCAATAGACTAACAACAAAAAAATCATAATCATTAAAGCATTAACTAATATTAACTATGGGACTAATAGGTTATATTACTCTAATTTAGTAGAATATTATCTTCCTGTCCACTCCAAATTTGTCTGGGATGCCAAATGTTTATATTAGAAAGAGAATGAAAATTAAAGTGATGGGATTTTTTTTCATAGAATCATTCACATGCTAGGTGGGAGTTCAACATTTTATCCTAGTCCCATCCCCTAGAGTTTCTGTGAGCAGGATGAATTTTCAAGGCTGCTTACCTTCACAAAGAGGGAGAAAGTTATTTCTAGCAATGTCAGGAATCAAGGGGATTCTGTAGCTATTTGTCAGGGGAGTGATTGTGAGCTGAAGGACAGCAAATTCATGAAGACATAAACATGGTACATGAGATGGCTTGGGGGCTGGTGGGCTGTGTCACAGCAGTGATACCTCTAAAAAAGGCAAAATATCTCAGGAGACACACATGGAAAGAATGGTGGATCAGAGTACAGTCTGACATAGTTTTCCTGCACTTGTACATCGTTTCTGTAAGTGAGTCAGTCAGGGGTCCTAGGCCACTTGTTGAGGGATCAGCTAATGAGAGACAGTGAATAGCCATGCATGACCTCCTTGTGTAGCTGTGAGAGAGGCCAACAGTTGTGCACCTTCTTCTTTGGCCATCAGGGAAGGGCCAGCTCCAGTAGGCTTTTGTTTATGAGTGTGCAGGCTCTGCCACCATATAAAGCATCTCTCCAGCCACTAAAACTGATGATCATTGGAACTTCTTAATTGCTTTTTCCTCAGATGTGGGTAGGGGGTCGGTCACTGGGACTGACATGGAGAAGCAGGGTGGAGGAGATGGCAATGAGGGTGAGAGGGGATGGTTGGCTGGTGCGGCTGCCCTTCTGCTGGGAGTCCCTCCCGAATTCCCTGCCACTCTCCTGCTCAGCCTGATAGCTCCTCCAAGTTCTCTAATCACCTTCTTGCTGTAATGAGCCTCTCATCTCACTGATGGAAATCAGGGTATTTGGTTATGAAAGGGACACTGTTAATAACACGATCTCTCTCTTCCCCACTCCATCCCCCACTACCCCCGCCAGCCCCCCCTTCCAGCTCTCTACACAATTCTCTCAATTAACGATAGGCAGAAATTAATTTTTCCCCTGGACTGAAACAATTGCTTGGCGGAGGATTGCCAGCTCGGCTCCAGATAGGGACCTTTCCCAGCAGAGCCCAGAGAAAGGAGGAGAGACCGAGGCGATAAGCAGGGCCCTATCAGCAGCCACAGGACGCAGTAATACAAATGTTATCCTTAGAAATGTATTTAAAGAGGATATGTTTATAATTCGAAGGGGACTGTCAGAACTGCTCCCCTCCCCCTCCCCACAGATCCATGCTGCTGCCTTGTTCCTTACCACGAAGTGCTCTCAACCCTTCAAAAGGGAGGCAATGTCAGCACCAAAGGCTCCCCTAGCCACAGCATGAGGTAGGAGGAGGGTGTGCCTGTGTCCCGTGCTGGGAATGGCTGTGGAAAGCGACAGCACCCAGCAGGCAAAAGCCAGGAAAGGCAGCGAGCAGGATCTGCTCAAGGGGCAGGGCTTGCAGCAGTTCTACTTGGGTCTTGAGCAACAAGAGGCAAGGAGCCGGCAAATACACTGTGGTGAAAGAAAGCAGTGGTAGGAGGAAGGAGCAAGTACGTGGAGATAAGGGAGGAGAGCCATAGCTGCAGGTTTGTCTGGAGGGCAGGGAGAGCTTAAGTGCAGCCTGAGGCAGGGATCTGATTGCTGTTGCATGTGATTCAGAAAATGCTGTCCTCTTGGTTGCTTTCTAAAGCTACACATTTATGGATCCCATATGCATAATAGCTCCATGTTTAAAAATAAGCCATCTGGGCCACCCTAACCTACAGATGCCAGTCAACAAGTGTGCTCCTGGCTGAAACACCCAGCCCAGTTCACATACCCAGAGCACCTTCACCTCCCCTCAAATAAGGAAAGGCCTTCTGGGAACCCCTGCCTGCCCACTTTATGTAGACTTGTGGCATGCCCTGCAGCTCTATATAAGATCTGCTGCTTTTCTTCTTTGCACTAGTTGATCTCACTGCAACAAACAGGCAGATAATCACAAGATGCAAGGACAGTGGAAGAGGAACAAGAGAGTCCGTAGAGGACTTTCAGGAAGCAAAACCTGCAATCATTATAACTGCAAAAGACATAATTCTAGCCTCCTTGAGGCTTCACCTGTCCTTGTGGGTGATCCCTACTCTTGGCTGTGCTGGCTTGCTTTGAGGCCTATAGATTTTGAAAGACCGCTTGTTCTTGCTGAGGGCAAGCTACCACTCAGTTCCTGCCCAAAGTCATTAACATCCACAATGTTCCAGCCCTCACCAGCATCATTGGTACCATCCTGTAATTCATTTAGTGTTTCTTTAATTCCTGCTTCGCTTGCCCTCTGTTCATCTTTTTATTTAGTTCCTGCTTCCAAGTTACAGCATTAACATTCTTCTTGCTGTATTTAAATGTCTTTTCCATGGAAGAATCAAGTAAAGCCAATTTAATTTTTAAAATGTCTTTCTGGAGGAACTCTGCATATGTGACACCTTGTCTCTTGCCTGTCCCAGTAATAATCATGTTTGTATTATGTTGCCTCACACCTATATTTAGTGTATTCTTCACAGCAATCAAGAGTTTGACTTGGCCATATCAGCAGGAGTGGCACCTTGTCACAAGTCTCAGCCATGTATCCTACACATGATCATTGCTCAGCTGACTACTAGAGGTGTTGGAGTCCCTGTGAATCCTCACTGAGGTAGGATCTGCATTGCTACTCAGTACTCGGCACACAATACTGGCAGGAGGGTTAATACCTACCAGGTTTCACAAACCTTCTGGTTCCACTCACTTCAACTCACTCAGTCTCTACCATGCAGACTTTGTCCATCCACTGCTGGATGTGTGAAGGCAGGTACCAGTCCCGGAAGGTGCAGAGCATCTAGTGGGGCAGTAAGGGTGGAGGAGATGATTTGGTAGACCCTGCTGGCCTGACAGTACAGGGGAGCAGTGTTAGACCAGAGAATTTCTGATTCAGTGAGTCTAAAGAAAAGATTCATGTTTTAAAATACAACGTCAATTTGTTGCTGTTAAGCCTGAAAACCTCTTCCATTTGCTGTGTTCAAGTGAGGTCTTTTGGCCCCATGAAGAGGTGCTGTGGGAAAACAATAAAACCTAAAATCCAGCCCACATTTAATAGGAGTAGCTTGACCCACTGTGAGATTAAAACACAACATTTACAGATAGGCCAGCCCCACTTTTGGTATTACTTCAAGTTCATAGCCTGTTCTTTCAGACATCTCCCCACGGTGTATTAGGGACCCTGGAAATTAAGCACAGGTCTGTCACAGAACGTTGAAATACAGGTTATCCCTAATTATTGGGACTATAAGGAATCCTCTAAGTCCATATTAAATGCATACCAAAGATGCAAACAATAGCAGCAGATTGCTCAGAGGAACATAAATGTAGGCCTGAGTTTCACTGCACCCTCAAACACAGCTGAGAACTGGAGCATATTAGGCAAACACCACCTGATGGTTGTAAAACAGTAACCAGAAATAAACAGACCTGCTCTGTCCCACAGCCTTTGGCAAGAGTCCTGATGTTGGGCCAAGAAAGGAGCTTTGACTGTAGAGAAAAAAGTACTTACTGCCATGGTCTGTAAAAGAATGCAAACAGGATATCTGCCCTGTAAATGACACCAAAGAAGTGAAAACACCAAATTTCATTTTTTTTTCCCTGTCTCTCTCCACTCCTGCCCTGACTCCCTCAGCAGTTTGGTTTCTCCACCCACTCCCAGCACTGCCAGACAACTGCCTCAGATCAGCACACATCGATACTGGTGGTGTTGGGGTAATGTCTGTCAAAGGAGCAAGTGGTACAAAACACCAGGAAAAGAAGCTTGAGCTCTGTAAGCATGTTTGGATTGTGGCACTGTCCTCTCTGTGTTCTTGGGTTACCTCACACACACAGCCAGAGCCTCCATGAGAAGCTCCTCCCCTCCCTGCCTATTTCACCCAGCTTTTGTCACTGGGCTGTCCATTCTGAGCCCGCCTGCTGTCAGTCATCTCACACAGATGCCCACAGATGTGGACTGGCACCTCCAGATGGGAGCAATCCAAGGCAGGGTGCAATCGAAGGCAGACTGTACCAGCTGCCAGGGAGAGGAACTAGAGAGGGCCTTGTCATCTGCAGAGCCTCCAAGATGCCATTTCTGTCCACATTCAGGTGCTGTTTAAGCTTGGACAGTGTTGGGTGTTGGGAAACTGGGCTTTGAAGGTGTCCGAGGGAGCGTTCTTACAAAACAAGTAGATACAGCCAGTTAGTCACACCAAGACACTGGTGAGTGTTTGGCAAAGACATGCAGAGAAGGTCTCTCCCTCTGGCCCACATATACTTGTTTCTGGTAAGGGCTGGATGTCTGAGACAAGGTACATCTCACCACACCCACACAGCTTGACTAAACTGAGAGCCCAAGACTTTCCAACAGGCAACTCGCAACTTGACAGCCAAAGTCTTCAGAAACTCCTTCCGGGTGGTGGGGCAGGAGGGAAGCATGGCAGTACAGCCTTGTCCACCGTGCACTTCTCCCTCCCTCCCTTTCAGCCCTGTCCTTTCTCAATACCCAGGAAAGATTAACTCCTCTTCGCACACCAGAGAAAGTTATTATCATTAATGAAGAATTAAAAGGGAGTGATTAATAAGGGCCCTTATCTGGCCATGAGGAGGAGGCTGGACAATGGGAGGAAGATGGAGAAAATGAAAAACAATAAATACGAAGCGTAAAAGGAGGCGAGCGCTGCTCCCACTTGTTAGATCGCAGCTGCATCTCCTGAGGGGGGAAGGCTCCAAATTGCTAATTACTGCCTCTGAAAAGACCTCGCTCTGATATGTTTTCTGCTGAAAGGTTCCCATTAATGAAGCAGCGATGATGCCGTTTCCCTTTGACTTGCCTTCAATTCCCTCCCTGAGCTTCCTCCCAAGCCGGGAACAATGAGGCCCTGGGAGCTGGCGGCTCCCACAGGCCTTTCGGAGACTAGGCCGGGGGCAGCCGAGTGAGGGGAGCCGAGCCGGCTGTGAAATATGGAGGGGGGAGATAAGGCAAAGACAGAGGAAAGAGGCTCACTCCCAGGAGCCCAGGGAAAATTTGCAGTTATTATGAAGGAGATGAGACAGATTAAAAGCCCTTGTGTTCTGCGCTGCCCTTTTATTTAGTGGCTTCATCTCTGAGATGAAAGAAGTTGGAAATGACTTTCTCCGCATTTTGCTGCAAGAAGCTTCACGGCACATTTTTTGACTTTATTCCTCCCTTTGTCTCTTGTCCCCTTTCTGTCTCTCTTTTTTCTTTTAACCCCTGGAAGGTTTTGCTGAGAAGTGCCATGGGACCAGGCAGAGCAGTTGCTGGGGTAGAGCAATGACCCTGCTGCTCTCCCTGTCCTACTGGGCCATACGGCTCCTGCTGCTCACCGGAGAGGGAGCTGGGTGAAGGCATTGCCAGATGAGCAGCCAGCATCCAGCCGACCTTCCTCTCCTGCTTGCCTCCGAAACATCCTTCATCACTAACACCTCCTCTCCTGTCTCCAGGCCCAGCAACAGTTCAGCACAGGTGACCATAGCCTCTGGGCAGGAAAAAAATCCCTGTCTTTACAAAGCCTAGTGACAGCTAACAATCCATCCGGGATAAGAGTTCTGAACATTTTGTCTCCCTGGAGCATTTCACGAGCCAAACTAGTGCTGAGGAGATGGGCCAGTTCCCATTGTCCATGCAGGCAACCTACAAGTACACAGGGAGTAAACAATTTGCCCGGAACACGAGATGAAGTTGAATGCAGGCAAGGATTCAAAATTTACTGTTGCTGGCCCATGTCAGGGAGAACCTTGTAATACTGGACAGAAATACCATAAACTGCTCAAAACCAGATTACTCCAACTGTCTCATTATGTTTTGTCAACTCCTATTCCCAGTTTTCTGATGTTTCCCTGTATACATCAGTGCTCCTCTGCTGCACTTTCTTAGTTTTTGGGACTTTTGTAATTGTAAGAGCACTTTCATCCTGTCTCTTGCTTTTGCCCTATCTCTCTCCCAGAAAATCAACCCTGTGCATCAGTCTGTTGTCTTTACTCAGGCCAAATGCTGACATCTGCTGAAATTTGGGTTGGAGTGTTGAAAATGAGAAAAAAAAAATGGACATGTGAAGTACAATTCATACCAGTTGCAGAACAGTTTGCTGACCTACAGAAACAGCATAGAACTAGTTGGGAAAATGAGGGGAAAATTAGAGTGGGCATCTGCTGCCATCTCCCCAGGACATCTGAACACAGGATTTCTTGTACACAATTGTTTGTGTGATTTGTTATCCTGCCTGGAACGGCAGCCAGTACCGATTACTTGAAATGAAGGGGTAAGCTCTGAAGTGGATGTTTACAAAATAACCTTCCCATCAGGGGAGTTTCTTTCTAACCCATACATTTTGTAGCTGTTTTATATCCTGAAGCATGAAAAAGGATTGCAGCGGTGAAACAGGATTAGATTTTAGGAGGGATTTGCTCTCAGATCTGAGAGTAAAAAGAAAACCCCTGTATTGGCAATAGGAAACTGGTGAGGAAAACAAAATACTGCCAGCAAGTAAGGTGAGTTACTGCCACAGAAAGGGTTAAAAAAGACAAAAGGACAGAATTTTACAGGCAAATTGGTGCACAGAAAATAACTTTAATCAAGTCAGCTCTTGGAAATGGGATAAAAATTATCTACCTAATGACTATTTTTCTTCTTTTAATATTTCCTTTCCAAGGAAATTTGTCAGATAAATAAAAGGTAATGAAAATGTTAACGTGACAGCTCGGACGAACGTAGAGGACTGGTTAGATAAACAGCATGTAGAAAACTCAGTAAAGCTAAACGAATCTTTTCCTATTGGGGTGTAGGAATCAATGGCAAACTCAAGGATTCGGCTATTTTTGAAGTATGTTGACAAACTTGGGAGAGCGCCAGAGGACTGAGGAAAAGCAAGTGCTTTGCCAGTATTTTGCCGGGTGAGGTCGGGGGAGCAGGGAGGAAGCAGTGATCTTGGCAATTATCGCCCTTTTAGAATTACTTGTGACCCTGGCAACACGATGGAATAAACAGAAGGGGGGCGGGGGGGAAGAAAAAATGCAAAGGATAAGAGATTTATGAGCAATAAGCAGCAGCATACATTTATAGAGAACAAATCACATTGAGACAAATCTGATTACTTTCTCTTGATTGGATTTACAAAATTAGTGAATACTGCAAGCTATGGACTTTGACAAAACTTTTGGTATGCTGCCTCGTAAAACATTACTTGAAAAATGAATCAGTATCAGCTTGAATGTGAGTGCAGCCACCTGAGTTGCAAAAACAAACACCCCCCTCAAACAAAAAAAACAACAAACAAAACCCTCCAAAAAATCCCCCCCGAAAACAAAACAAAACCGAAAACAAACAAAAAACCAACAAGAACGAGACCCTGTCCCTTCCCGGAAAAAAACCAAAACAAAAACCCCAAAAAAACCAAAAACCAAAACCAAACCGAACCAAACCAAAAAAACCCCAAACAAACAAACAAACAAACCCCAAAAAACAAATCCGAAAAAATATCATGAAAATTGAGAAATAAAAAGAAATGCTAAGCAAAACTGGATGGTGGCAGGGTCGCACCGAGCTTTATTCTGATGGCTGCTGGTGATATGTAAAATGGAATTAGAGGAAAAGAGATGCAAGGCTTAAGGAGAGGGAAGTAACACTGAGAGGTTTAATTCAGGATACACACAATTAGCCAGCAGCGAAATGGAGGAGTTCGAGTACGGAGTTTATCGTTTGTCTATTAAAAACAAAATACAATAACCAAGCAACTAGAGAGTAAGTATATGGGAAGGGCTGCCCCGTTAGCGGGTAAGGGATCTGTAATGTCTCCACCAGCGGCACCAACCGCAGCGCAAACAGACAGAGACGCAAGGGACACTGGCCCCCCGCGCTCAGAAGCCGGCCGGCTGCGGGGCGAGGGCTGCTCGATGTCGGCACTACCCCACCCGGCCCGCCGGCAGACCCGCCCCGCGGGCGGGGCGGGCGGAGGAAGTGGCCCGGGCAGGCCGGAAGCGGCGCTGACGAGGGGCTGGCGGAGCGGGGCGCTGGCCGGTGAGTGGGGTCGGGGGTCCTGGCGGGAGCCGGTGGGGCCGGGGCGCTGAGGACAGGTGTTCCCCGCGGGGTTGGGGGCTGTCGAGCAAAAGCAGCAGCTTCTCCCCAGAGGAGGGGGTCGGTGCGGCCGGGTCCCTGAGGACTAAGGGAGGCGGCCTCCGGCAGCGGGTGGTTCACCGGGATGGGGGTGCGGGTGTTTCTGAGCCCGGTGAGGAGAGAAATCCCACGTCTGCAAGGCACGGAGAGGGAGGGAGAGAGGGAGGGAGGGGTTGTGAGGTGAGGGATTTGCCCAGGACTTTGGGAATGGCACACTGGCAGCCCTGAGGTGAAAGGGGTGGGATTTTTCGGCGGTAGGAGTTTGGGCTCGGTTTCGTACACCCTGTTCTAAGGAGCGCGGAGTCCCGCGCCCCTTATTTTGCTGTTGAAGTGATACTGGCCTGCAAAATACCTGTTTTACCATCTGTTTTACTGCCAGCTTTGCTGTTTGTCTCCTTTTTGGAAGATGCAATCTGTTTGTCGAGCAGGCTAATCCTTCTCTGTGGCTTACCTACTGGAGGTAGCAAACTAGTTGCAGGCTTTCATACCCTTAGGATGTGTAATAGAGCATGCTGCTTCAACGCAAAAGATGCAACCTTAAGGCCTTTTCAGACACAGAGCACTTGACTCACCTGCTGCAGTATGGAGCTCTGTGCCACAATGGCTAGAAGAGGGATTTAACCCTTGCAAAAGGAAGAAGTGAGTGTTAGCCCAAGAAGTGGCAGTTGTCCTGCATTGGGTCCTCCCAGGCAACTCTAAAGTAAGTGTCTAACTTGGTTAATGTTACAAAGCCTATAGCAT
This sequence comes from Manacus candei, assembly GCF_025592945.1. Classification (NCBI taxonomy): domain Eukaryota; kingdom Metazoa; phylum Chordata; class Aves; order Passeriformes; family Pipridae; genus Manacus; species Manacus candei. The sequence continues at coordinate 10,329,662 of NW_026138115.1, read as the reverse complement.
ACTACAATCCATTGATATGTTGGTAGCAGTGTTTATGTCTGGTGGTAATTGTTGTCATTTTTCACAGGCATTGCCAATGGATGAACTGGTGCATGACTTGGCCTCAGCCTTAGAGCAGACTTCAGAACAAAACAAACTGGATGAGCTATGGGAAGAGATGGCGCTAAGCCCACGGCAGCAGCGGCGACAGCTCCGCAAGAGACGGGGCCGTAAGCGACGCTCAGACTTTGCACATCAGGCAGAGCACGCCTGCTGCTACAGTGAGGCCTCAGAGTCCAGCTTGGACGAAGCTATCAAGGATTGCCGTGAGGTGCTGACAGCTAATTTCAGTGACTCTGATGACATGGCAGTGGTCAAACGACACCCAGCTCTTAGTGCCACCCTGAGGAGCAAGCAGCACCTGTGGCATGAGTCAGACTCCTTTACAGAGAATGCACCCTGTCGACCTCTCAGGCGCCGACGGAAAGTCAAACGTGTGACATCAGAGGTGGCTGCCAGTCTCCAGCAAAAGCTCAGGGTGTCAGAGTGGAACTGTGAGAGGGGCTGCAGGTTCAAGTCAGCCAAGAAACAACGCCTTTCACGCTGGAAAGAAAATGCCCCTTGGACATCATCCAGTCATGGCCTTTGTGAATCAGGAGAGAACAGGCCCTTCCTCAGCAAGGGGGGAAGGAAGGAGCGGATGGAGTGTGAAGCTGATGATCAGAAACAGGGCTCAGATGAAAACATGTCAGAATGGTGAGATCTTGGTTTCTTCCCTGCCTTGCTGCAGCTGCTTGTAAATCCCGTGCCTTGCTTTTTGAAGTTCTTATCAAAATTATTCAGTGCTGCTCTCTCTTTGAAGAGGAGAAGTATCTCAGCTACTTCCAAACTGTAGATTCTTTCCAAGTCTTTCCTGTCAACGCTGTATAATGGCCCAAAATTCTTCCTTGATAAGTTGGGAAGCTGATATGTTTGACTCCTGTTACACAAGGAGTCCTCTGAAATGTCTGTGGCCCTGCAGCTACAAAGTGGCATGCTTGTGGCCTGCGGTTTGGAGAGTAAGTCCACCTTTGGCACTTGTGTGATTGATATGAACTGATCTCAGTTTCTTGTTTTCAAAATTTACCATAGGTAGTAATAGAGAACAGATAAGACCTCCCACCATTACTGCTAGTCCTCTGTACAGGTACTGTGTGAACCTCAGTCTAAACATCTTGCTTGCAGTTCTACATCTCTGCTCTGATCTGGTCTTGAAAGGCTAGCTATGGGGAGAATGTACTGAGATGATGAAGAAGTTGAGGGGAACTTGAATTACTTACATGATAAGCCTGTGTCTGGCATGTCTTCATGTCCAGTTTTGGAGAACTTTGATGAATTTGTGTCAGAATTTCAGAAGGGATTAAAAAGAGACATTTAAATGCCATGGTCTGAATTTAAAAAAAACTTAGGAGTTTAAAAACCTTGGGAAGTTTTTCCCTCGAGTATGACTTTTATTCTTTCTGTAGAAGGTTTGGCGTTATAAAACTGCTTCTGTCTGAAAAGATTTTTCAGATTAGAAAAGAAGTAACTGCTGAGAACCAAATGGAGGACATTTCTTAACCAATGGCATACAGAAAATGAATGTGATTGTTTATTTTCTAATTAATCATTGTGTAAGAAGCAGCAGACATTGAGGAAACATGTAAAACAAAAACCCCATATTTCATGAAACGTGAGATTTGGAACTCTACTGCAGGACATTTTGGAGGTCAAAGATTAAGTATGTTCAAAAGTGGTATGTGGAGCCTAGATTTATCAGGGTCTGTTAAACATTACAGGCCAGATGAAAGATCTAGCTCAGGAAGTCCTTAGACTACTGACAGCTAGAAGCTGGAGAAGTATACAGAGGAGTCTGCATTTGTCATGTTCTCATGTTCTTTCTTAAACCATCCACTGTAACAGGTCCTATCAGACAGAGGGCAGTGCATTTGGAAAGTATAACTGCTTGATCCAGTATGATTGTTCATATGTTAAGGTTCATTTAAGTGTTCTGACAGTCTAGCTCCTGCCGTTTGTCAGAGTGGACAGGTGGCACTTTGTTATTACAGCTTTGTGGATAACAACTGGAAGCTCAAACTTCTCAGTGGTATTTTCTGGGACATTGTGAAGAGCTTAGGTTGTAATAAGTCCTCACTGTCCTGGCCCAGGGGACCACTATTGCATTTTTAGTGGGTCAGCGTGGTTTGTATGTAACTGTTACAGCCTGGAAGTAGCAAAAAAGTGGTCACTTTTTTCCTTTAAGAGTGGCTATTGTTGCTAAAAAGTGGGTCTTTACAAGAGGCTTGTGGATGCCTTTTTTCTACTAGTTGTTAAAAGCAGTTTTATCTTTTCAGAGCTTTTTGTTGGTATTCCAGGAAAAGGAATGTGCTGAGTAGCTCCTGAATGTTGCATGTCAGTGATGATGGACTGGGAGATACCCTTCCTTGATGTGGCAGTGATGGACAGTGTTCCTTGAGTTGTTTGTTTTTTTTTCACCAATCAGAGTCTGTTCCATCATGTCAAACTTGAACTTAAACCATCAGGCTTTCATCCAGCCTTTATTTGTTCCAGCCTTTGAAAGAGTTAATAAAGAGCTATGTCCGGACTGTTACTTGAGGACCATGCTGATTTGTTCTCTCTCAGTTGTCCCTTGCTCTCAAACTAATTATTGTGCAAGTGTATGCACCAAATGACACTTACCATCTGCTGCCAAATCCTTGGGATTCTCTTCAGAAAGCTAGGGCTTGGAATATTTGACTTCTGCAACACCACATGGGTGATCTGTGCTATGACTCACTGGGGAGGGTCAAAGTTGGAGGGAGAAATACATAGAACCCTCTTCAGTGCGGAGTATCCCTTATGGCAATGAAGGATCATGCTTTGGTCTCTGCTGCTCTAAATATAGCACTTTGCTGCTAGCAGCAGAGTGAAACTGGCTGTGCTTACCTCACTCCCACTGTCCTCTAGATGTTTTTTTCTGGTACAGTAAGAGAAGAACTTTGCACAGATGTATGACAAGGGCATATCCTGAGGAAGGGAGAAGAAAATTGGATGCCTAGGGGGGTGAATGGTGTGGTTGTCATCACAAGGAAGGGTGACTGATGCTGCTTGTGGGACTTGGAAGCAATCTGTGGTGATCTGGTGATTTACAAAACTTTCATACTGAAGTGGTTCCACCACTGTTCACTCCTCTAGCAGTAGGGAGTGTCACAAACGCAGTGGGTTTTCAGGCAAACTAAGCTGTATATTGAGAACGTTTTTTTTTTCCCCCACCTTCTTTTTCCTCCCCTCCACTGACACTTGATTTTCTTTGTTATGCAGGAATGAATCTCTAAATGCCGAAGTATCCTGTATTTTTCTCTGCTTTCTAGAAGGCTTTTTATCCTAAGTTAGATCAAAACCCTCCTGTATTCAGTCGATAAACTCCCATTCTCTGAGAAAGTCTTGGATATGAATTCTTAACAAGGAGGTAGTTTTTTATAGTTTGCTCGTGGGACTGCTCCCAGTCTTTTCCTGGAGGAAGATGAGCTGCAGTGTTATGATTCAACATGTACATGAAATGAAATCTTTGAAATTGTTTGCCAAACGTGGCAAGAGGTGAACACAAATTGAGAGAAGGAAGGATGTGCAAGAACATGATGAGGAAATGATGATGGTTTTGAATTGGGTAATGACACGACTCAATGCCTGATCTATAAATAATTGTGGAAACAACAGAGGAAGCAAGTGGTTTAAGCAGTCAGTCATTTGTATATTTGTACAAAGGTGACAGTTACTGCTAAGTTAACTGTTAGAAGTAGCATGCCCTTCTGTCCCTTAATGCTTTGAGATTCCCTGCAGCCATAATAAAGCAAAGGCAAATTATATATAGAGTGCTGAAGTTCTTTCTCTTGTTGGTACTTCCAGGTCTGGGTTTGGTTTGGTTTGAGGACTGAATAAGAGCTGTCTGAAAAATGACTTTCAGTGGCATGCTTACTAGTGAAAGATGTACAATTGCTCTCATCTATTTTCAAGTGCCAGAACTTTTAGTGTGACTTTTTCGAACTGGGGATCCTACTGGCCCAGCAATGCTGTGAGATTTTGCTGGTTTAATGCTTATGTGTTTGTTGTGGATTGATCTGGATAGGCAGCTCAGCCCCACATAGCTGCCTGCTCACTCCCCCTCAGTGGGATGGGGAGAGAAGCGGAAGAGTAAAAATGAGAAAACTCCCGGGTTGAGGTGAATTCAGTTTAGTAGGTAAAGCAAAAGCTATGTGCACAAGCAAAGCAAAATAAGAAATTCCCTACTTCCTATCAGCAGGCAGATGTTCAGCCATTTCCAGGAATACAGAACTCCATAATTTGTAGCAGTTATTTGGCAAGACAAATGCCATAATTCCAAATGTCCCCAGATTCCTCCTTCTTTTTCCCAGTTTTTATTGCTGAGCATGGCACCATATGGTATGGAATATTCCTGTATTCAGCTGGGGTCAGCTGTCACAGCTGTGTCCCCTCCCACCTTCTCATGCATCCCCAGCCTGCTCACTGGTGGGGCAGTGTGAAACACAGAGACAGCACTGGCACTGTATAAGCACTGCTCAGCAATAACTAGAACATCAGTGTTACAGGCACTGGTTTGGTCACAAATCCAAAACATACAACCATAGAGCTACTATGAGAAATATTTAACTCTATGCCAGCCAAAACCACTACTATATTCTGGCCTGAGAGTGTAACCATTGCTCATCCTGGGTGTGCAGTTAAGTTGCTTTACCCTTTGGAAGGGAGCTCTTTCGATGACAGCCTGCAGTGGCATTCAAGAGTCTGGCTAAGCTGATGAATTGGAGGCCAGTTTCTCCATAAAGAAAAAATTCCTCTCTCTTGGAAGGCAAGTGACAAAGACAGAGTGTTCAGCTTCCCCTCCTTCTCCAGCCCAGCCTGACCTTCTGCAGCCCCTCGGTGCCTCTTGTTTTCTTATTTTTATAGAAAATCAATATCCCTCCTGACACAAACAATAGCTCAGGCAAAAGAATAAATGGGGGAAACCTGAGATCTCTGTCCATCACCTCTCACTTTAACTCCCCCAAACTATTTAATTATAAGCATGCTTTGCTCCAGGTGTTTCTGACAGTGAAATTGCTAAACGAGGACCATTTTAACCAAAGATTGCGTGATCAATAACACTCTATAGCAGTAGCTTGTCGGATCAATAGCGTTCATTATTTCGTGGTTAAGGTAAGTAGCCTTCTTTGCAAGTGGAGGTCATTAATCAGTGCTTACTGGACCTGCAGAAAGGCTTGTGTAGTAAGAGTCTAGTTTGTGTTCAGCCCTGCAGTGTAAAAGGGGTGGTGAAGAAGATGAGATCCCTGAAAGTTTGTTCCAGTAAAGTACTGGCAGTGATGCTTATCTATAAGGAACTGAAGAGCTCTCAGTGCAACAGGATGCTTTAAATACTGTTAATGTGATCTGGAATCTTGACAATGCTTTTTCCTTTCTCAGGCACCTTTCCTCTGAGGATGCTAAAACCCTTATGAAGGAGTCACTTGGTCCTCACATCTGCAGCTTATGAGGACTGTTAATCCAAGCTATCAAAAGAGAAAGCAGACACACTAAGGGATTGGCCCAGGGTATACAGTGAGTTGGTAGGAGAGCTAGGAATGAAACAATTAATTCATGGTTTTCAGTCCTTGGCCTTAATTGCTACTATGTTGGAGGGTGAAAGAATGGCCAAGCTTTGTAATGGATTAATTTAGAACTTGATATTAATTTAAATACTGAAATATGAGAATGATGTACAGTTTGTTCATCTTTTAAGTATAAATGGCCTTTATAGAATGATGAAGATGCAGAGTTTGTATATATCCAGCATGATGAGTTGACTGTGCTTTAGGGTGCATTTTCTAAGAGCAGTAATATGCTCACAGGATGGGGGGTTTATTGTGTGCCTGCAGTTCTTTGGGGTGACGTATTTTGTGGTCCCTCATCATTCAGCCTTCTGAACCAAGGGGTTTCCAGCTGATACTGGTGTCTAGTATGATTGAGTTTCCCTGGCGAAGAGGGATCCAGAGATACTTTCAAACAGCATGCCTAGAAGGGAGGTTGATTTGAGTGCTGAGGTACACCAGGTGTTTGCATCTAAGATCTTAGTGCTACAGGAGTAGGCCGTAAGTGGTTTCTGCTTGTCCTGGTATCTCTTGGCTAAATTGGAGGAAGTACGGCCTGAAGTGTCCAAGGATTGATTTAACGTCAGCATTAAAGCCATCAGATGCTTGGTATTGACCTGAGCATGTACTTCTGCTACATACATTTATCCAGCTCTACAGTCAGTTAATGGCTTTCTACACATTAATTATTAGCTTTATTCTTCTGTTCAAGAATTAAGAGTCTCCCCTAACTGCTTCAGCAAACACAAAGCATGCTCTAACAAGGTTGCATTCAGCAGCAACAATTCATGCTGTGCTAAGGTATTTAGCTGAAGAGTTGTAAATGTACCAGCTGCTCTTCACTCCAAATAAAATAAAAGTTGCTGTTGAAGGAAGGGTTTGTGTATCAATGTAACATTTTTGAGAAAAGGGAATCTGAAGTAGAGAACTTCAGAGGGTTTTCAGTAGCTGTTAAGTGACCCAAGGACAGAGTTTTTAACTGCACTTAATTTCCTGGTGAGTATTCCAGACAATGTCATAGTTAGGTTATTAATTCTAGTACCTGAGGCAAATGCCACTGTATTAATTACTTTTTGATAACTTAGAACTAAACTAGATACAGGATTCTACTCTTTTTCAAGTGATGCAGTGTTGCTAGGTTATAACAGAAAGCAGTTACGTCCTGTCTATGTTTCTGAAATGCAATTTTTTGAGATGTGTAAAGCATTTTGGTCTTGGAGAAGCCAGTAGAATGTAGTAAAGTGGTTTTTGTTTTGTGCCTGCTGCAATTGTAACCGTGGTTTTTTTTGTTTTGTTTTTTTGTTCCAGTGAAACCAGCAGTGTGTGCAGCAGCAGTGATACTGGCCTGTTTACCAATGATGAGGGCCGACAAGGTAACAACTGTCTTGTGGTTTTCCTTCTGTGCTGCTGGGGAATTTTTCTTCCTTTCTTTACAAGTACAAAGAAAGGTGTGTGTTTAAAGAGGGACGAAGAGGGAAGTGTGGGAGAAAAGCCAGTATCACGGAGGGGCTAGAAGTTAAGAAATGAGAGGGCTGCAAAAATGTGATTTTCATGACAGTACACTCTTCCTGCTGAAATACTTTGTGTATCAGATCCACAATATTTGCCATATAAGAAGCTATTATTATGGAAAGGCACAGAAGTACAAGGGGAATTTGAGAGCTCTCCACAATGAAAGAACACGGCTTATGATTTGTTTCTGTAGATGTTTTAGTTGTTGTCTACACACCATTAGTGCCTGAATTTGTTAGTTGTTTTCTCTGTGGGTAGAAAGAGAAGATGTGAAAAAAAATTACTTAATACTGATAAGTCACCTAATTGTGCTAAGAAGATGACGGTAATACATGATTGGTTTTATTTCTTTAAATATATGTTCTTCCCTTGCCCTTGTGTGCATTAGTTGAACCTAGTATTTTCAATGTCTGTTGTAGAAATTATTTCTTAGGAGTTTTGAGAGTGAAGTGTAATCTGGTTTTATTTATCAGTGACAGCACAGTGTCCAGTTTATGGGAGATATAGCAGAAGTAAGTATGAAATAGGTTGTAGTAGGCACATAGGCACTCAGGACTATATTTGGAGCATGTGGGCTGTGACCCTAGAGACCTGCAATTCTGTGCACTAGGATTCTGTCACATTTACCAGGCTAAGATTTGGATGAAGTCTCTTCTGGGAATATAGGCGTGCTAAGGGAAGTAGCATCAGTAGCTCAGTAGGAAATGCTGCTTCCACTAGCTTGTTACTGACCTGGGTATCTGTGAGTGAGGCAACACAATGATAGCAAATATGCTTACATGTTTTCTGATGATATTTTAGGCTGTAGGGTCAATCTGTTGTGATCTCCATGGGTATAATTAGGGATTTCAAATATCAGCTTTGACCTTTGCTGAAAAATAACTGTTTCCAGCCTCTGGTTCTTCAAAAGCAACAGAAAAGTAAAATCTTTTGTCTTCTCTTTTTACTGATGATTGTTCGGGGGGTAGCTGAAATCAGTGAGCACTTGTATATCAGTTGATAAAGCAGGGTGGTGACTGAAGTGTTTTACTTCATCACCCAAGGTAAGATTGATGTAGACTGGATACTCTATATATATACTTGTCTATATGCTTGCTCTATATACTTGCCCTGGTTTTATACCCTGTTTTAGACATTAACTTCTGGCTGATACTAGAAGTAGGATACTCAATATACAAGAATACGTAGAAATGTGACTCAGATAAATTAATAAAATCCAATTACAGCCTTACCTGTCTAGGTACTAGAAGAGATGTGACATCCTAGTCGTCAGGTCTCGGTCTGTTCAAACAGTTTATACTGTGATAGATTTCTGACCAAGATGTTATGTTAACCGTTATGTTAAAAAGGCTAAAAAATATTGTTGGACTTTCAGGCTAAATAAGAAATATCTCTCTCCTTTTTTTTTTTTTTAATTTGGACAATTTCTAGTCATAAAATAAGTAAAAAAACAACAGCTGTCTATGGTCAGTGAGATGGGGAGAGCACAAAATTATTTTTCTCACAGATCATCTTCTTAGAAATAGTTTTCTAGTACAATTCCAAACTGAATAATGGGAAATTTAAGTTAGCAGCATACTAAAATTAATGTAGTTTTTTCCCTTACTTCTTTTGAGGTTACATCATGTAATATTTTTGCTGTTGCTAATTAAATGAATTATCATTGCAATTACACATACCAGCACACTTCTATGAGCAGAGAATGGTCCTAGTTTATAATTTGATTGTAAGGTGGGTTTTTTGGTTTGTATTTGTTACACGCATTGGGATCTCTCACAGTGAAAATTACTGCAGTATTAGCATATGATCCTGATTGTTAAAGTTTGTTTTATGAAATACGAAAGTAGTGATTTGAGATATGACACTGCACTATGCTCATAGACCCAAAATGGAAGGGATAGTTTTGCACAAATTGTGATCACTTAGAACTATGCAACATTATTTAATTTTAATTTACCAAGAGATGCAGAAGGATGTTTATATTTTAAGATATAAGTGGTAGGTCAACTGATATATCACAGAAATAAAAAGCAATGTCAGAGCTTTGGGCTGAAGTGTTCTGGCTGTCCTACCTGTTGCTGATTGGAGTTGGTTTTGTGTGTTGCTGCTTCTGTTATGTGCAAGATTGCAGCATTCTTACTAGGCTGAGATTTTCTTAGTTTCTTGTACTGTTGGGGTTTTTTTGTTTGTTTGTTTGTTTAGATTTTTTAGGGTATGGTGGGGTTTCCTTTTTTTTTTTTTTCCTGGCAAGATGTGTGGGTAGGCATCATAGACTTTGGTCAGGAGTAATGTAACTGTGAGGAAAGGAAAGTAAGTGGGGATGCTTGAGTTGAGACTTAATGGTAGGTAACTGAGAGTTTTCCCTGAGTCAGGTGTGTTAGTTTTTTAAGGCAAGATGAAGGACCTTGCAATTACATGGGACTGTTTGTTAGTTGGGCTACTGAAAAGCTACGTGTGTCAGGTTCTTTGCCTTCCTCCTACTTTTTTTCATACACTGCTCATGGGCTACCACTCTCAGGGACTTTCTGGCCTGACAGATTTACTATGCATGGTGCCTGATGCAGTTCAGTTTTAGGCTGCAGCTGCGTTAATTAGTGACACAGCTTTACGGAGACTTTTGTCATGACTTCTGTTGCTGCTGCTTCAGTTTTGCTGAGCGTTTGTTGTTCTGACAGATTCTAAGAAATTTTGATTGAGAAGAACTCACAGCATGGTTAGTGCTTACGCTCAAAGTGACCATTTCTGATAGTTGTGTGTTTTTCTCTTAGCTTCTGTCTTAGGAGGGTAGGGATCTTTCTCATCAGTGAACATGCTCCTTTTGCTTACTCTGTGAGCCTGGTCTTTTTCTCTTGTGAAATCTCTCCTGTGACTGCCTATAGTGTGTGCCAAATGATTGGCCTCTACCGTTGTCACAGTAATTACTTCAGAGAAAGAGTTCTGCATAAGACATCACACAACACTGAACTAAGGTTGATGAGATGCAGTAGCAACAGAGTGCTAAAGCTGCCCTAGGCAGGTCTATAAAGAGGACTTTGTTCTATAGGGAAATTCTGTAGACTGATGAGTTGGATAGTTTAAAGCATTTAGTGAGGCCCCATAGTTACTGAGGATCATTGAAACGGAATACAAATATGAGGCTCTTCAGGAAGGAATTCCTAATGAGACTTCAGCTGTTTCACATCCAAATATGCCTACTTCTAGTATTTTGAGGGATTGTCACCAGGCACATTGATGTTATTTGTGGCTAATTCCATCCTGTTTCTTTAGGAGATGATGAGCAAAGTGACTGGTTTTATGAAGGAGAATGTGTTCCAGGATTCACTGTCCCCAACCTTCTTCCTAAGTGGGGAGCTGATCACCGATCTGAAGTGGAGAGGATTGACTCAGGCCTGGACAAGCTCTCAGTTTCCACGTTCCTTTTGCCCTCACGACCAGCTCAGAGAGGTGAGATCCATCAGGAATGCCATGTGTTTAAGAACTTCTGTTGTGATGGGAGAAGTAGATTCTGTTTGTAGGTGTTACATTTAAATGGTATTGATGATCTGTTTTGGATTTTTTTCATGATCCAATTAAAAAAAGATGTACTATTGGAGAGTTTCCTGTAATACTCCTACCAGCTGCCCACATTCTTGAGTCTTCTTTTTTAAAAAAAATATGGATTTTATTTGATTTGTGGATAAACTGGCGTATCTACATCTTTGAGACTGGAAAACAAGAGACAGAGGATCTGATTTGATTATTGAACTAACAATTTTTCCTGGTGGTTTTGTCAGGAAGAATCTTCTGTGTTCATTGCTCAGTTTTTCTGGGTTTGGTTTCCAGGATTTCATGCTCGCCTGAATCGCCTTCCAGGAGCTGCTGCCCGTTGTCTCCGAAAAGGTCGGAGGAGGCTTGTTGGCAAGGTATTGCCCTTTTGAAAGATGATAATTTTGTATTTTCAATACTGATCAGTCTTGAAGTACTATTCTAAGATATCATGTAAATTGTCTTCTGCAGAAAGTGGCTCTGTATATTTTTTGTTTCATGTATTGTTTGATTTGTTTAACTGCTTTGACTGTCAGAAATTGATTGAGTGACTAAGTGGATTTTAAGGCATGTTTGGGGTGGCAAAGACAGTTGATCAGCACTGAAAGTAGTATGAAAGGAGGCCTGAAGATGAATGACAGAGTAAATAACAAGAACATTTAGACAGAATGTAGGAGAAAATGGTGATAGCGTGAGACTTGTGCATGCTCATCTGAGACCACAAGGGCAGAGAGGTGGCTCAAAGGTGAAGGAAGGCCAAATTTTAGATAGGGAAGCTGACTGATATTAATGGCAGCAAAGGAAGGTGGTTTTAGTGGTTGCATTTTTAGTGGGGTGACAGAAGAATAAAAGGGTATATGCAGTAATGCAGACAAAGCTACCCAAAGCCACTGACTAGTCTTATTATATATAGGGCAACCAACATACAAAATATTAGTCCTTTTTCTAAAGGAATAAGCAATACTTTGCAGATGTCTGCTTAAAAGGAGGGATACACTTGTTTGGGTCTGCATCATGGAGCACTGACTGTTGTAAAAGAAGTTTCTGAGAAGGAAGGTGTTGGCTGTGTTTGGCTTGTCTTTTATTGCAATATTCTCTGTGCTTTTGAAAACACTGGCATAAGTTCTGAGCTGAGTGGCCATAGATAGAATCTGCTAGCAAGGTGTGTTAGAGGGGCCCAGGGTCTAGAGGAGTGTGACAGTCGCCTTCAGTTCAGTCATACGTGAAAGATTCTTGTTTGCCCCTTCTTTCTTCCACTCACCTTGCTTAGTTGTAACCAGTGTTTAAAATATGAATCCTTAGCTGGCAAGAGACTGGTTTTGGGTAAGGTTCCTCAGGCCACCTGCAAGTGGCTGGGCCTGGCGGCACACCTCTAATGATCCAAATGAGAAGGATAATATTTACTTGTTTAATTCATCTTCATCACCTTAAAGGGATCTTTGTCATTTGCAGCAGAGGTCACTGCTCCCCCTTCCCCATCTCTCTCGAAATTGTAATCATAAATAATGAGTTTCATTCAGAGCTCCCCGCCAGCGAGCTGCTAATTACCAAAAGTATGGCTTGTAATTTACACAGTAATAAACTGTAAATTTAAACATTATGGCACTTTAAGTTAATAATTTTCCTGCTGTAACAAATAGCCCATCTTTCACCCCTGCTGCTACAACTGCCACCAAACTTTGAGTGTGTTTTGCCTATGTATCTGGCAGAAACAAACCATACCTGTGAAAGACTTATACTCTCATCTTCTGCCCCTTGCTGCAAAGTATACTTCCTTCTTGGAGGGAGTTGCTATGCAGATGTGAACAGCTGGTGCTTCAGGCTGTGTGTGTATGTGTATTCCAGCATCAAGCACATACGCAGGGCAGCGTCTCACCGGAAGGAACGTGCTCCCAGTGCAAGTCCTTTCTTCTAGGATCTACCTCTTTTTAGCTGCTAGAGGTCCTGCTGCTGAATTGCTGCTTTCAGAAAGGGCAAAAGCTTTGTGCTTTTGCTCCTTATTTTATTCATCTGTGCTTGGTGAATCCCTGCTGTTAGTGGAATAGTGTAGTGTTCTGTCTCTCAGCCTGTTTATGGCCGAGCTGACCCTGACTACCTGGAAAGAAGCACTTCTCAGTCATTTCTCCTGCTCTTAACTGCATCGTTGTGCTGCATAGTTTGTACTAGTCCAGTCCTTGGTGAACCCCTCTGCAAGCAAATATCATCACTGAAATAACAAAAACCAAGCCTCACGAATAAAACTAAATGATTTTCTGAGATTCTACTTAGTTAAATTGGCTCAGCTGAGGTTCTAAAAGGTAAGAGTGAATATGTTTAGCTGAGAGTGGGCTGGTAAGGAAAGGATGTGACCCAGGGGAGTAAGATTTGTTCTTACTGGCAGCAGCAAGCTATTATGTCTGCTCACTGTGTGAGTTTGCAATCTTTACCTGTCTTTGTGTTTCAGGAGACCTCCATGAGCAACCTGGGCACCGAGAGGCTAGGTCATATTGTTAGTGATCCGCGCCAGAAAGAGTAAGGCCCTTAACAGCTGTTGTATAGACCTTTGGGAGGGGATGAAGAACTATAGGGTCCCCTTCCCTCCTGGGACTGAAGGGAATGAAGAGCTGGGTAGTAACCTAAGCATAACCTATGGAATGGGGGACAGTACTCTACTGATGGCTTCTCTGTTTTCTTACTTAGAATTGCTACCCCAGTGTGTGGACACTGCTCAAATGCCCTTTTGTTTACAGCCAGCTTTTTCTTTCCTCCTCCCTTATAATGTGCCATTGTAATAACTGCAGATCTTTTGCATGGTAAGAGGAGACTAAGCCCTATATGTTAGTTTTTTTAAATGCTTTGGTGTGGAGTCACACTATGGGTGCATACCCAGGCTGCAGAAATCATGCTGACAAGGCAACCATGAAATTCTCTTTCTTTTTTGTTCTGTCTCCTTCCCCAGTTAGTGTATTTAAATTGTAGTCAGCACTGGGAATTGTCATGGTGCCTATCCTTTGATATCCCTGTGATGCTATTCTTACTGGGGAACGAGTAGGTAAGGATGGCACCTCTTGACTGCAGTGCAATGGGTCCAACCTTCACCAGTTGTTTATATCTAGGTTTCTTCCTTGGATTTGAAATTTCTTGTTTTCAGTATGGGTCCTGATGATGTTTAATCTTTTTCCTTCTCCCTCCATCTTTGTTCTTCCCTTCCCCTTCTCTTCTTACCCCAACCCTCCTTTTTTTTCCCCCTCATGTTCGTTCATTGGCATTGCTTCCACCTTGTCCTTTCGACTCTGCCCTCCTTCCAGTTTTTGGTTACCATCCATGGGGAAGAGAGATCGCAACCAGGTAAGCTGACTCTGCTCTTCCTTTTTTATTTTTTGGTTTCCTTCTCTCTAGAAAGGACACAGTGCTGGCTTCTGATTTCCCACACACTGTGGCCTGTGCACGTGAGGTAAGGCAGACCTGTCCCTTCTCATTTTGTGAACTGAGATGTCTTCTGGGTTTTGAACACAAACCATTTCTCAGGCATTATACTGTCTATTTAAACTGAACTCCTTTTGTTTATCTGCCTGTTTTAGGTCAGTATAAGCCTTCCTCTCTGACAGTGAGTGGAAGGGAAAATGCCTTTTGAAAGGAGGACCTTTGGCCCTCTCAAAATTCCATAAGAATTGGAACATTTTACTCTTTTGAAATGCTTTGTTTTGCCTTTTTTGACTCAGGCTTCTACTTGATAGTCTCATCAACAGAGAAGCAAAAAAATGGTGAGCTTAAATGGTACAGTTAAATAGAAACTGTAACAGGAAAATGTAAGAGGTGATAAGCAAGAAAAATAGGCATTCTTGTAACTAAAACTCTTGTGTATGCACTTTTATATTCTCCAGTAAGTCTTTCTTAGCTTCAGTGCTAGGAGACTTTTTTACTTAAGATATAAGAGCTCAGGTTCTTAATAGCAGAAAGCAAAAAGGATCTTCATTTTGAGCAGTCGCGTTTTAACAGTGTTCCTGGCCATGCACACTCCTTTCTGTTCCTCTGTGAATTGTTTTGTGGTTGGTGAGCAGTAGGACTGAATTCTGTTTTCTCTTTGAGGTGACTACAAATACATGTATGATAAGAAATGATTTTCAGGCCTTTGTGCAGTTGTGTATTTTCTATTAACAAGAACATTTCACATGCTGCTTTTATAATGCTAGAGATAGGAATGATAACTATGTAGAGCTTTAAAATGACCAAAACAAATTACTTTTGTTTTTCTTAAATGAACTTGAATCAGCTACAGAGGGTTCCTGGTGATTCTCCCTGCTGTGCAGTTGCAGTGTTACTTCACTGACAGTAAACTAACAGTCCCACTTAAGGAGGAGCTCCCTGATGGCAGCAGCTTTGTGATCCATCTTGTTTCTCAGAAATGTTTAGGGTAAAGGCCTAGTACTGAGTTCTGGAGTTGCAGATAGCTTGTATGATGAGTCCTGCTACAGCTGTAGATTGTTCATTTATCCTTATTTAAAAATGCATCAGTTATCCTAGTAATACAAGAAAAGTGTTCTGGAGATTGGTGTAGCACTTTGAAAAGCAGATGGAAATGAACTTCCTGCTCGAGGTGTGAATTATAAATAAAGAGGAGATGCTGAATGGAAGTATAATGCACATACCCCAGAGAAACTACCGGTTTAAACCTTCTATTTACATATTGAGCAAAGTTTGCTTCATGCATTGTTTGACCAGTTTATTCCATTTCTGTCCTAACTATTGCATCTTTTACAACAAGCTATCTTGTGCAGGTTTGATGCTTTCAGGATTTGTCTAGTGTGTGTCTAACAAAGGATCTTAGATTAGCCTGACTATGCAGTATTTCAGAAGTTTGTTTTAAGCAGTTTGCAAAGGCAGCTTGTGAGGTCAGTTGGGAGTGGAAGGAGCAGCTCACTTGCTGTGGAATGAATTGGGAGCTATTTGTGAACTGAACCTGGTGCACTTGAGTCTTCTAGAGGTCTGTTTCAGTGATACATACAACCATAGGGAATATGGGAACTGCTCTGTGGGAAATTCTGTGCTTGCACCATTCATAACAGTGACTTTTCTCTCTACAATGTGAAGGTAGACAAGAGGCTTTCTGAAAGAGAAGCAAACATTTTGCTCAAGGCATGCAGCAGTAGAGCACTTATGCTCTTAGTCAACCAGCATTTTTAATAAAGTGAGTTGAAAGAGGAGTGTGCTAAGGCTGTCTGTTGTGAGATTTGCTGTTGCCCCCTTTGTGTTAGCCTTTTGTCTGAAGTGAGAGTCTGTTCTCATCTAGTTTCACCCCTTGAGGTGTTGGAAAGGTCTTCTTTGTATGAACAGCTATAGGGAATAGATCTGAGCAGCTGTATCTGGAGACTATTTCTTTTAACACTTTGCTTAAATAAAATCTCTTGACTTTCCAGTTCAATCCGTTATCTCCTCTGTACTCTCTGGATGTGCTTGCTGATGCTTCCCACCGAAGATGCTCACCAGCACACTGCACTGCCAGGTAACTCCCTTACTCTGCTCTGTTGGCATTGTCTCACTTCCCTCTCAGAGGTGTTTCTCAGTAGTACTGTGTGGTCTTTTGGTGGATTGACCTTAGCTGGATGCCAGGTGCCCCCCCAGCTGCTCTCTCACTCCCCTTCCCAGCTGGACAGGGAGTGACAGAGTGGAAAAACAACTCATGGGTTGGGATAAGGTAGTTTATTTGAAGCAAAAAACAAAGTGGAAGCTTGTACGCGCAAAAGCGAAGTGAAGTGGAAGATAACACAGTTTATTCTCTACTTCCCATGAGCAGCGATGGTCGGCCACCTCCGAGAAGCAGGGCTTTGGAACGCATGACGGTTCCTCAGCAGGCAGCCATTGGAGACAATGAATGCCTGCCTTCCTGCTCCTTGCCTTAGCTTTTATATCTGAGCTGATGTCATATAGTCTGGAATATCCCTTTGGTCAGTTTGGGCCAGCTGGCCTACTTGTGTCCCCTCCCAGGATCTTGCCCTCCATTGAAGAAGGAATGTTACAGTGCTGATGCTGTGCTCAGCAGTAGCCCAAACACTGGTGTGTTATCAACACCCTTCTAGCTACCAATGCAAAGCACAGCACTGTGAGGGCTACTGCAGGGAAATGAATTCCAGCTCAGCCAGACCCAATACAGACCTGAACAATACTCATGGACCTTACTGTAAGTTAACAGGCTTTTCCCTAGGAACCCCGTGTTCAAACTTAGCATAAAACATACTGATGCAGTTTATTTGACAGTCTCAATGAACTAAGTGCTTACAGTATATGAAACAGTGTATGACAGACAGGTAGATTATTTAGAAACTACTGTAATCTGTTCTGGAACGTGCAGTGAGTTGCTGCAAGTCTGTTGTATAGGTACAAGTGGGCATAGTATCATTGTCCACTATTAGAATCGGAAGAAGATGAGAGAGAAAGTGCTGACAAGCTTGTGTGGGTGACATGCTGAGGCGTTTTGGTATTCTGAGTGTCTAAAATAGACCCTCTGAGCACCCTCTGAGCAGATTCAGAACTCACCTGAGGTGACCTCTAATGGCTTGATATGTCTCTCTCTTGCTAAAGCTGAAATTTAGATCTGATCTGGCCAAAGTTGGATATATTTGAGTCTGCGTAGTTGGGGCTAATACACTATTCAGGCACCTTCTGCTGACTAATCCTAAATTAAATTCATGTGTTGGCCTTAGAGGTGACTCCTGTTCTTGTGCTGCAGGTGACTATGTAAAAGTAAGGTGCCCTTGAGGTCTTTCCTCATGCACGCAGACAAAGCCTTGCTTTGGACACAATTCTGCTTGTGTGCTTGTATGGGGGACCAAATCTGAAAGAAACGTCTGGACTTTCAGCTTCATGGCTTTCTTTTCCTTGTTAATTAGCAAATAGAGCATGAAAAATGTACTAAGGTTGTATGTGTCTGAACAGAAGCTTGGCACCCACCCAACAAAGCCTCTCCTCCCACTGGCTTCTGCAGGGAATTTTGTGATGTCGCACCATGACCTCATGCTGCTGTAGCCAGCATGTTAAAGCTGGAAAGGGGGAGGGAGGAAGAAATCAGCTCTTAAATGTTCAACTGGACGAGAATAAAGAGAATTCAGAAGATTGTGCATCAGCAAATTGGTTCCTTTCTGTGCTTTTGCCCCACTCTGGGGCTGTTTTCTGCCTGTGAAGCAAGAAAATTGATTGGTCTCTTCATTTTCAGCTAGGATAACCTTTCTTGTGCCTCGAGTGTTTTACTTGGGGCTCTATAGGAGTTTGTCTTCCAGAAAGGAGAGCTGGACAAATCCTGCTTGAAAATTCAAACTGGGCAAAATCTCTACCTTTATGATGATTAGTGAAGGCCCTTTCCAAAACCAGTCTGTTTACAAAGAGATTTCTAAACCCGTAGGGATCAGGTTAGCTAGGCTTTGCTGAGTATATAGTCTAGTTAACTAATTAATAATATATTTTGTTTTCATCCTCTAATGAACAGGTGACTGGCATCCTGACAAACATAAGCACTGATAAATTGTTACTGAATTGACGGAGAAATTATACCATCCCAGAGGCAGTTGTGTTTCTGAATGCTTGTAGTTTGAGAAAGTAGCTACTATTTTAGTGTGAAATGTGCTCAAGAACCTTTATAGGAGAAAGAAATATGAAAAGAACAAATGTGTTTTGTGGCCCCATGTATATGGCAAGGATTGAACTCTTTGGTACAAGGTGCTTTCTTTATGTAAAGATGCTGATAAGGACACAGAAGGAAATTGTTCCTTCACAGAAACATTTTCTTGACAGTAGTTTTTCTTTAGGTGCTTTACACGCTAAGCCTACTACTTAGTAGTCCATTTTCTTACAGGAGGTTCAGGTGATCTCTAAGCTCTGTTTAGCTATTGCCCCAGTTAACATCTCCCTCTTTTGCCATGGGTGGAGTCAATTTCAGTAGTTTGTGCTTTAGGAAACTCAAACAGCTTGCACCTCATCCTGGAGAAACTCTCTGCAGAAATTTGTAAGAATTTGTGTGGGAAGCCAATCCCCTGAAATAATGTGAAATGTATTAGAGAAGAAATTGTCTTGCTGTTGTGGACATCCAGTTTCTTCAACCTGATGCCCGCTGTGCCACGCAAAATTGCCTCTTTCTGCTTAGCTTCTACTATCACCGAGTGTGTCCCAAGGAGTATACATCCCAGGTGGAGTCTTTCTCTGCTGTGGAAATGTTTTCTTTGTTTCAGTGGTGGATTTTGGTGCAATTTGTCTGAAGGACTGGTAACCCAGTGCTTTGTTTAAGTAGAGCTGAAGGCCAGAATACTGAGCGCAGTTGAGGGTGTTCAAGAAAGGCTTGCCAGTGTCAAGGAGGAGGTTCTATACGGAAGGTTCCTTGGGAAGTCTTATTTGAAAGGCTGTATAAATTGTACACTACCTAGATTACCTTTCTTGATTTATGTCTGTGATGAGAAGAGATTTCATTCAAAGTGTATGCACAGCACTGGGAATTTCACACCCATCATTAGAAGCCGTTTTGTGTGTGTGGTGACTGTTATCATTAGTGGTATAATTTTATTTTGTGAAGCAAGGAGAGTTTCCTGCTTTCTTGCAGTCCTCCCAAGGGATGGCTGGTGTATTAATTTGCTGTATTGCCTCCTGGCTGTTCCCAGACTGTTTTTCCTCTTCATCATGGAATTTTTAATGGCCCTGCTGCCTCTCGGGAGGCATGCAAGGAAGAGTACCTCAGGGATCTCTTCTTTTTTTCACATGCCTATAATTACTCTCCTTTAAGAGCACAAAGCGTTTGCTAATCATGTCTTGTCTGTTAAGGTTTTGACTTCATGATGCAGGCCGTTAAAAGCAAGCAAGTAGAGACTTGCATGCGCAAATGATCCTTTCCCTTTTCCCCCTCTGCCCATTTGCGTCTGGGAGAAAGAGTGGTCTGAACAGAATTTTCTTCTCCAATTCCTACTTGAGAGGGTTTTGTATAGGCTGAAGTTGAATATCTTATTAGATTTTGGTTATTCAGTGGTTATGTTGGTGGGAAGATGTTATGGGTTGTTGGTTGATGGAATGTTATTGCCTTGATGCAGGGTAAGAGTCTCAGAAGAGCCTAGAACCAATAGTCACTTCAATTTGAGCCTGAATGGCAGGCAGAATAAGAAAGGAAGGTAGAAGTTAAATTGTTCCTAATGCCATTTATTATTTACCTAGCCTTGAAAATAGGATTATGGGTGAAAAATGCAATTAAATGTTCCCACTGAAGGTCATAGGACCTCAGATGGCAGGTAGATGTTGGAGGTTTGAAGAACTGTATTAGACATTCGAACAGTACAGACAATGAAAATTGTTTTGCATGTACTCTCAGTTAATATTAACTGTAAATCTAGAGTTTAATTTGATTTAGAAATAAGTCTGTTATCTTACCTGGAACAAGGGATAAAGATGTAGAGGGCTGAGTGATCTTCATATAAACTGCCAGTTGCCCCGATGTAGAGGGCTGAGTGATCTTCATATAAACTGCCAGTTGCCCCGATGTAGAGGGCTGAGTGATCTTCATATAAACTGCCAGTTGCCCCGATGTAGAGGGCTGAGTGATCTTCATATAAACTGCCAGTTGCCCCGATGTAGAGGGCTGAGTGATCTTCATATAAACTGCCAGTTGCCCCGATGTAGAGGGCTGAGTGATCTTCTTATAAACTGCCAGTTGCCCCATACCCTGGGTTTGGTGTTGCTGTTAAATTGAACAGACTTGAATGTCTCAAATTCTAGTTCCAGCTCTAGAAATACGCTTGTGAAAGTAAATCTCACATCATTCAGTTTGTCTGTTTATATTCTTTGTTCTAGCCCTATCCTTAGATGAAGCAAAGCATGTGGACTTCGTAGTAAAGCGGCAGACATTAGTATACTATTACACAAACCAGGGATGTTATCCTCATGTTAAAGTGGATGTTGATAGAAAACTACATTCTAACAAGGATATTGCTACTAAAACTCCCAACAACTCAACTGTTGCTGTTGTGATGCTATATTCCCAGCAAACACAAGCCAAATGAAAGGCTCTTTCTCTAAGCCCTCAGGTGTTACCTGAGGCTGTTGATAGTGGCTTCACAAAATTAATAGTAAAAGCAGAATTTTTCCTCTTCTTTGACTACAGAGCCAGCTGGGCACCAAAGTCTGATCTGCGCATAACATGTGTAAATCCATACAAGTTGCTCACATATGGGAGCTTTGTGTGCAAGTGGTTCTTACCATCACATCTCACTGTAGATATTCCCTGTGCACAGCAGTCTCCTATGCCCTGCAGTGCCTCATGAGAAAGCTCCTGGAGCACATTTTCATATTCCAAAATCACTAAAAGGTCAGCTCACTTCTTAAATCGTACAAATCTTACAGGTCTTCTGTTGCGTGGCGGTACTTTACACGGTAAAGAATCAGTACGCTCCTCCTCAGGTGGTGAGACAAAGAGGTTTATTTCAAATTCGGCGCGTCCCTTTATACCCTGATATCATGTCACC
Organism: Manacus candei; assembly: GCF_025592945.1. Classification (NCBI taxonomy): domain Eukaryota; kingdom Metazoa; phylum Chordata; class Aves; order Passeriformes; family Pipridae; genus Manacus; species Manacus candei. The sequence continues at coordinate 10,308,517 of NW_026138115.1, read as the reverse complement.
TTCTAACCAATAGGGTTATCTACTTAGACGCATCTCCTTTGGACTTCTCAGCCTTGGCACGTCACTCGTGCCTTGGATGCGTCTCCTACAGTCTTCAACAACAGCAGTCTGTTCCCCAAGTAAGCACTGTAATGATGTGGCAATTCCATCCCTAAAAGCCTGTGTGTGGCAAATGCAAGGGAACATATTTTCTTCTTGTTTTCCATGTAAGCATTCTAAGCAGAGATGATGTGATCCCATATATTATAGTCTCTATTTTCACACTGAATCACACAATATCTGTGCCAGAAAGACTCCTAATATTTGCCAGACCTGCTGAGTACACAAATTTGAAATAGTAAGTAAAAAAATTTCTGAAGCCAAGCAGAATTTATTTTTCACTTCGGAGAATTAGGATTCACCAAGATGGGAGCATTAGGCCTCAGACAACTGCATGTGACACTAGGTTGATAGCTGCTGTTCACTGCATGCCTGTCAGAAGAATTCAGTTATATCCCCAACTGGAATATTAGCCAGGCTTTAGCAAAGGAAGACATGAAAGTGCTCCAGATAAATGGAAAAGGAGTTAAAAAAAAAACAAAGATGCCTAAAGCAGTTGACACAGACATTTTTACGTTACAGCAAGATGCATGCACTCACAAGTGTGCAGTGTGCCTCCTGCCTCCAAGAAGGCCACTGACTACCACATTTAGGTCAGTAGGGCCTTTTCAGAGGCCTTCATTTGGGAGATTGAGGCAGTTTTTACACTGGACTTTAAGTGGACATTATGCTACAATTTAGACTTCATAGATTAGTGAAGGTTTCAGGGGCCTGATGCTGTTCAGTAAAGTTCTTTGTGGTCTGGTGTCTGCTTGTGCTCTGTATTGTCTCCACAGACTGTACTGCCAATCCTAATTTTCTGTTGAAGTCCTGTGGTAGATGTAAAATAGTGGCAAGTTCTAGCACATGGTGACTTTGAACTGTAGAAGTGAGATAGGAGTCCTGTGTATGTAGCTACCTTTAATTTAAAAAAATATAAATAAAGTCATAGAATAAATATGCGGAAAAGAAAAGAAAGGAAGCATTAGTTCAGGCACATTAGAGATTACCATGAATTTCAGCTTTCTTCATAGCAAAGCCTGTTTTTTCTCCAGCGTGACCTGCATGCAGAATTGGGTACTATAAGTACTATGTTAAAAACAAGAGATAAATCCATATTTCCTGAATAATTCCTTTAGCTTGTGATTACAAAAAATATTATCACTGTCAAAAAGACACTATAGACTTTTCATATAAAGCCATTTTTCCTATACATATGTAATTTTTCATTTACTAACTCCTGGCAGTGAGGGACTGCGGTGTGAGTTGAATATATTACAGCCATCAACACAGCTGCACTCTGCATCCTGCTTTGTCTCTCCAAGTGTATTTTCCTTTTTCTCTTCCCAGGTTAGAATTTCAGCCTTCTCTACAATGTAAACTAGGTTTTCATATTAGTCTCTGGTCACCCAGCAGTTCCATCTGTGATTAAGCACTGCAACTTTGTTTTTTATTTCTGATCACCCTATTCCAAAAGAAACCAGGGAATTATATTCTCATTACTGTTTATGCAACATTAAAGAACGTATGGAAGCCTAGCAGAAGAGATTGAAAGCTAGTAAGGACAGAGTAAGTACTGTTCTAATTTATCAGTTTAGGCCCATATCTTTCATCCCACAAAGCTCTGGCCTCAAACTTCTACACAGAGGGTGTTGTGACAATGCACAAATATGCATTTTCTTTCTGCCTTTCCTGTTCTATTCTACTTCAGAGTAATTTTTAACAGTTCAGAAGAGTTGTTAAAATTCAGCTTTGGAAGAGAACTAATTCATCATTGCAGCTTGTCAGTGATATTTTCACATTCTATAGTTCAGCCTGTACACTGCTATGTTGGGTGCTCTGCATACCCATTACTTGACTTGCCTGGTGGTGGTGTTTGTAGGAGTCTGCTGTTAAAATGGGATTTACTAATTCTATTATCTCACTGATATAGCACCTGTATGCAAACTAGTGATTAGAAATTTAGATTGAAAAGTGCTCTCTTCCAAAAATGTGTATATTTCATAAATTATACCTCAGTCATCTTTTCTGTCCACGTCTTAATGAGGGCTATCATCCCTGCATGCAATCTTCTGCTCTTTTCTCTGCCAAGGTTCTTACCACCTGGAGATTCCCTGTATGCAGATTTATGGTGCCTGTAAAGTGCACCAACCACTTGAAACTGACACTTTTACTACCGGGTTAGTCAGAGCCAGTGAGTAATCAATAGGTTCCTGATTTACTAACCGAAGTGTGGGTGATCAATAAGGGATAAACCTGAATGAAATACATGTTACAGAGACAATTTATGACCTCTGAGCCTTTGTGTGTTAGAGGCTGGGCTACTAGATACAATATCCTTGCTAGTAGTCTCCAGCTGGAGTATGATTTGCCTTTACTTTCACTACAAGAAGTGATTTTGAGATTCTTCTGTTTTCATTTTTCCTTTTCTTTTTACCCCCTGTGTAATCATCAGGTAAGGATAGATGTGGTTTGAGCATGTAACTGAGAGCCAGGAGTTCTTATTCAAAACCTAGCTGTAATATTTGTGAAGGGAAAAATTGCATAAAGTCTCTTGGAAATGATAGTGCATGATTCTTTCCTAGTCCATAGTGATTCTCCACCAAGGATCAGATGGCTAATGTTGGTGTAAATTAATAAAATTTAAAAGGGAGAATTTTTATTATTATTATTAATAATAATGTTGTTATTATTTAAAATTAGTTGGATTATTATATATAATGATATAGTCATCTAGTTAGTAATCTAATACTGTGTCACTGATGCAAAATAAAAAAACTGAATCTTTTCCTCGGGCTATGTGTTCTTAGATGTTTCATGGTACAGCTATGCTAAAATATTATATAGCTGCTATTGTAGTCATGTACAAAAGCAGCTTTTAGGATATGCAAAGTCACTTAAAGGTTATTCGGTTCAGTGTACAAACACAAGATTTGAATATGCAGTTTATAGGTGTGCCAGTATTTTTGAAAGCATTTCACAGAATAACGGAATCATTTAGGTTGGAAGAGACCTTCCAAGATCATTGAGTCCAACCTTTGACTGATCACCACCTTGTCATCTAGACTGTGGCACTAAGTGCCATGTCCAGTCATTTCTTGAACATCTCCAGGGATGGTGACTCCACACCTACCTGGGCAGTCCACTCCAATGTTTAACAACCCTTTCCTTGAAGAAATTCCTCTTGATATCCAACCTGAGCTTCCCCATGCACAACTTGAAGCTGCACTCTCTTGTCCTGTCACTGGTTGCCTGGGAGAAGAGGCTGACCCCCACCTGTCTACAATGTCCTTTCAGGTAGTTGTAGAGAGCAATAAGGTCTTCCCTGAGCCTCCTTTTCTTCAGGCTAAACAAACCCAGCTCCCTCAGCTACTCCTCATATGACTTACCCTCCAGACCCTTCATCAGCTCTGTTGCCCTTCTCTGAACACACTCTAGCACCTCAATGTCTTTTTTGTAGTGAGGGGCGCAAAACTGAACATAAGACTAGAGATGCAGCCTCACCAAGTACAGGGAGATGATCAGTTCCCTAGTCTTGCTGGCCACACTATTCTTGATCCAAGCCAGGATGCCTTTGGCCTTCTTGGCCACCTGGGCACACTGCTGGCTCATGTTAAGTGGCTGTCAACCAGCACCCCCAGGTCCTTTTCTGCTGTGCAGCTTTCCAGCCACTCTGCTCCAGCCTGTAGTGCTGTGGGGGATTATTGTGGCCAAAGTAAAGGACCTGACACTTGGCCTTGTTGAACCTCAGGCCATTGGCCTCGCCCCACGATCCAGCCTATCCAGATCCCAGTGCCAAGCCTTCCTACCTTCCAGCAGGTCAGCGCTCCCACCGAACTTAATGTTGTCTGTGAGTTTACTGAGGGTACACTCAATCCCCTCAGGAGACTTCTTTGTCTGTTTGTATTAACCTGTGTTCCCAAATTTGAAAAATTGGCTGTCAGTGAAGCTTAGCACAGTTTAAAAATTTTTGTTCCTTAATGTCAGATTTAGAGGACAGATCTTGTAGACTTCTTGTAGAACTTTTGAAGTTTAGTTGAGAAGACAGAAGGGTAGATATGTCTTTTATTTTGTGGTTGTGCATTTTTTACAGGTAAGTAGGTAGATGCAGCAGCATTCAAACAATTTGTAGACTGGACTGGTATAGGAATTTTTTTGTGCTCTCTACACTGTAGAGATATAACAGCACACTTTGGTTTTGTGTAAAGTCATCATCTAAAATTATAGATATTCTAAATATGCTGTTTGGGGTTTGGGGTTTTTTTTTAATCGATTTTGGCACAGAAGTAAAAACCTATGAACTTTTCCTTTTGTTATCTGTAGAAGATTTCAGTACTTTATAGAAGTGTTTGTTAAACTTTCAGGATTTTTTTAAAAAAAAATCAAAATAACAAGCTTTTCATTACTTAATCATCAAATTTATACGGTTCCAATCTTTGTACGGGGTGAGCACCTCCCAGTGTTTAATGCATTCTATTTGCACTGTAGTTCTGCCTTTTGCACATCAGATCTGAGGCTGAGTGTGACCAAGGAACTTGCCAAAGCAACTGTTATACTGGACAAAGCAGGGATTTGAACCCAACACATTTGTATTCATTATGGATGGTATTTGATAAAGTTCTCTGGTCTGCTGTAAAGACTGTTGTTTCTGAATTAAACTCTGCTTCCTAGATCTAGAACTTGGAGGAGTTCTCAATTCAAGTCAGTCGCGACAATGCAGGTTTCTTGTTAATTGTCAAATGATTAAACTGCAATGACCGTCAGTAGGCTTCAAACTTAACAGTTGATATTAATGGAACAGATTATGCCTTTCAGCCAGTTTAGAGGTGCAACAAGTCTGTATTACCATAAGCCAGATTCAGCTGTTTTCACAGCACTTTGATAAGGAAATAATGATTTTGAAAATGCATGAGACAGCATTGCATTCCTAACTTTACGAACTTACTGCTGTGGTGAAAACAATATGCATGGACTATTGGCATTATAGGTACATTCTAAGATGACTATAGTACTAAGTAGATCGCAAAATAATTTTTGACTAAGGGAGCAAATATCACACAGTTTCTTTAAAGAGCAATCTTGCAGACATTTGTTATGCTTATGTAGAAGTAATGGTAGGACGTGTCTTATCACTGCTTGATCTACATCTTTATGTATGCAAGGAGTTATTTTAAAGTTAATGCAAAACTAGATCCCTTAAAGGCTAAGAATTTATTCTTCTGAGCAGTTTATGTGTTTGAGCTCTTAAAAGAAGAGGGAGCATAATGGTATATTAACAAAGAATGTGATCAAAACTTCCCTGAGAAGTTTTTCCGTGTCCTGCTTACTAGATAGGCTGAGGGGAAGATGGGATTTGGAGGTGACTGGTCAGTCTTACAGAAACGCAATATTGGAACAGAGTTTAATTTGTTTTAATTTCTCCATAGGCAAACAAGTGTCCACCTGGGACCACCATATTCAAGGGACATCAAGAGGAAACGAAAGCCAGCTGCAGCCTCCATGTCTAGCCCAACATCAGGTAACTTGCCAACATTTTTAAGTCATGTATCTCTTGAGCAAAGTGACACAGGCAAAAGTAGTGTTACCTTGGTTTGAAACTAGTGAAAAGTGTGAGAGAGCATATCGTGTGGTTTTGCATAGCATCAAAAGCTGTCTATTAAACAAATTTTTGGTGATGTAGCTATGCTAGGTTAATATATTTTACGGTGCTTCACTGTATAGTGGATGGTAATCTGTTTCTTCATAAGATGTTATTTCTGCTGTCCTAAATTATGCAGTCCATGGTAATAGGGAGTTGATCAGTATGCACAGTGTGTTCCTTCAGTGTTGGGCTGGCATTAGCTGGTGGCTCTGATGCCCTTTGTCAGGGTATTTGTAGGTACTTTCACAGGAGCAAAAATCTGGCAGTTTTTCTGTCATCACTGGATGAGACCACCTATTATTCCCTGGAGGTTGTCTTACTCTTCTGGATGAAAATAGTTACTTTTTTCTTTTTCGTGCTCTAGGGATGTAGTCATTAAAATGCTGGTCTATTTTCATGTGGCATATTTCTGGAAAGTGATTGATGACTCATCAGAATCTGAAAGTTTTAATCTGCAGAACACAGAGGAGTTTAGGATGCTACTTTCTGACCTCTCACCTTACCCTGTCTTGTGACTATCAAGCAACACGTTCTTCCAACTAGTTTATTAAAAAATTGTTCTTGTAATCCAGTAACAAGGCAGTGGGTAAGCTGATGGGAAGAATGGAGATGTGAAAACAGGGGGAAGGCCAAAGAGACTGATGATAAATAAAAGGAATGAAGTTCGTCTTTCTTTCTTGGGCTGGTGGTTAGACAGTAAAATAATGAAGTAGGAAAGAAAGTTGTGCTTTCTCTCCAGGTCACAGATCTGAATTACAAACTGTCTGAAAGGTTCTGTATTAGAAAAGAGGAGAAAAGAACATTATTAATCTGTTGCTCAGCATAAGTGTCATCTGTTATCAACTCTTTATTTAGGATATTCTTTCCTGGCTTTTGCATATTCCATTTTGGGATATTCAAACTTCTGTAGTGAAAGGGTTAGTAAAATCATGTATCTCGCCACAGAATTTTAGCACTGGAATACTAAGCTTTCTTTGTATGAATGCTAATATCTCTCTGTCCCCTGTTACCTGTCCATTCATTTACTGTTCAGACTGTATTCTGTACTGCATTGCTGGTCATGTTCTATAAGGACAGCTTCTGTTTTTATGCCTACATGTTTCAGAGTATTGTGTAAATTGTACTTACCTGACTAGGCAAATTGTACAGTGAACACTTTTTTGAAGAGTTGAAACTGCATCTGGAGTAGAACTTAGCAGTGGAAATAGCAACAGGGGTTTGGAAAGTTTTCTTTTTATGGATGGGAGAGAAAATTAGAGTTATGTATTACAAAATAAGAAATGAGTGTAGTAACTACAATATGGACTTGCTTGTACTGATCTTTAAGAGACAAGTGCTGCAATGATCAGAAATGGTAAAGATCTCTCCCTTAGACCCTGTTTAGCAAAGTGAACAACTACGGGGCAGGGTTTGCTACAATTCTGACTTTTGGAAAGCAACTTTTATGATTGGATAACTGAAGCTGTGTCCTAGATGACTTTCTACAACAGACTCCCAGTTGTAGCTGGAGCACAACCTGGACATTGGAAAGTACTGAAATCTGATATTATTTCTGTCAAAGGGGGTCTTTCTATGGAATTACTAAGGCCTAAAAAAATACATTGTATTACTTTGCAATAAAGTAGAATTATCTGGAGACTCTTGTGCTTGTTAGATATTGATGAAATAGATAAAGATTTTTCTCCCTTGCCATGCATCTACTCACCCCTGCATAAATGCCATATGCTGCAGTTCCCCTATGCCTGTGGAATCATGGCACCCTCTTTTTCTCACTACAGATGCTTATGTTTGTGGTGTTTTACCTCCTTTGCAAAAGGTGAAGCACAGGTGAATCAGAACACAGGCCCTTGCCTACCAGTGCAGGCATATGAAGTGCTGGATTTCTTCACCTTTAAATATCTACTTAGCTGAGTCCAGCTGCTCTCGTCTCACTTGTTGACCAGGTCCTGCTTCAGTGATCTTCTTTTTTGCAACCTGAGTGCCCCGTGGAGGTGAAGGACACAGCCTGAGCTGGCTTCATCAGTCAGCAGAACAAATGGGCTTGCTCTGCCGAACATCGGGCCATCTCGGATTCCACCTCTTTTATAGAGATGAGTGATGAAGAGGAGCTCGTTCCGCTTTGCCGCTGTATTAATACACATCAGGGGCCAGCTCCCGGCACTAAATCACGCTACTGCATACATCTGTTATCGGACTCCTCACCAGTGTGATGAACAAGACTGCAGATAGAGGCTTTCTCGTGTCATTCTTTATAGGATTTTCCTAAAAGAATAAATAGCTCAAATCTCTGCCAACACTATCCCCTGTCATTGTGATGAATTTAGCTTCTTTCTTAAACATGCAGCTACAAATCTTCCCCTGTCGCCTCACCCCCCCACTATCCACAGAAAGTTTTGAGTCGAATTTGGCTGAAATCAGAAGATACTAATAAAAGGCAGATGAGATGTGGATGCTATTTCCTTTCTAAGTGCAGGAATGAGAGAAGGGAGCTAGAGATAATGTTTATTTGGGAGCCAAACAAACTAAGTTTATTCCATGTCCTCTCACATACTTTCATGAATGTGAGTATTTATGAGTTCTGGTAAAGCATCTTTTGCCAGAGACCCCTGTATGAACATCAAAAAACATGCATTGCTGTAGCAGAAGTGCCTTAGGTCTCTATTGTGTTGTTATAGTATTAAACTTCTGGTATAAATCCTGCTCTTTGAGGCTAATGGACCTAAATACCATAACTGAGGTATCTGTTGAGAGCAACAAAAAGTAGGTAGAAATTCAGAATTAATTTGCACTTCAGGAAGGGACTTATCAAAATTAAGTTGAGCAAACATGCAAATGTTCAGAGAGATTGAAAATTAAAGTTAGTGTCTTCTACACTACACAATCGAACAGTGTGAGCCCTAAAGCATAAGGCTTTTACTGGCTAAGAACAAAAGTCTGACTGGTGTAGTTTGGCAGTAGAATAAGGAAATCTGGAGGAAGTTAAGACTGACTGTACTGGATTAGACCAGAGGTTCATCAAGCTTAATGACCAAAAGGCAGTGCCTAGGGAGGAACAAAGTCTGTGGTGAGAAAGTTCCTTTGAGCTTTCAGTGATCTAAGACTTTGAAGGCATGGGTAGTGTCCTTGTGTTTAGTTACTTTCCATTGCAGTACAGTAGATTTGGAATAATGTCCCCAGTTGCACTGTAGGGCTTGTCTGAGAAATACTGCATGAAATGTTATTCTCATGGTAGTTATTCTTTGGTTTGAAAGGGATCTGATGAAGACTGTCATGTCTGTTTTCACTTTGCCAGATTAGGCTGCAAGTACAGATGGTTGTGCCATGAATGGTGAACAACTGTCGATCTGTACACTGATGTTTTTAGTGTTTATGTGGTTCAATCCACTAGGTATGTAGCAGTGCACATGGTAACTGGCATCCTTTTCAGCTCTTACAGTGAGTTGGGGGTAAAAATCTGCATAAATAGATTTTTGTCTGCCTTGTCATGTATTTGCACTTAGCTTGTGAAAAACCAGTTTTTAAAAGGTGCCAGTTAGCAGCCTGTGAAACTGCTTTTCAGAGACCAGTCTGATGAGTACTAGCAATTTGGTGAATTTTCCCTCTTGTATTTCTTGCTAATCATTCATTCTTTGTCAGGGTGGTGGTTTGTCATACCCAGCAGCAAGAAGCCTACTTCAGTCCTTTGCTTTTTTTCTTTTTATGAGCAAAGATGGAGAGCCTGTGTGGGGAGACTGCTAACAAGGGTCACATAGTGTAGTATTGGTTAGTTTAAGGACTTTGAGGGTTTTTTTCATGTTTCATGTGACCTTCAGATGGAAGAAGTTGGTGGACTAGACATAAAATATGCAATATATTGTTATCAGCTATGTTGTTGTGGCTGTATGGGAATGACTCACTGTTTTGGATGTGCAGAAGCAGCATTGTTGGGGTTCCAGGTCTACTGAGTGTGGAACCTCAAACATTGAACTAACTTTTTATTTAAACTTCAAAGCAATTAGTCCTCTAGTTGAGGCTTGTTATCCTTGAGGCCTATTTATCCTTCATCCACTACAGAGCAGCACATGCAACTTGTAATTAAAACACACAAACAATTATTATCTGTTATGAGACTACAATGAAGAAGAGATGTGTTTAGTATTGAGGCAGTTACTTGTTAAAAAAAATCTGTTTGCCCCAAAGACTCCTATGACAATTACTCTACCCTGCCCTGTTCTGGTTGTGGGGATTGAGTGTTTCAGGATACTGAGAATGGAAGTAAACTTTCATATCTCTAGGTTTCTGGCAATCCTTCTTGTAATTTGTGTGACTGTTGGGTTGAGCTATGGATCTGCAAGTCTCTTGTGCTATTATAATCTGTCCCATTTGAAGCAGTGGTTGTACTGAGAAAATGAGAATGGATTTCAACCTAGCTTGGCAAGTAGCTTCTTGTCATAATATGCTGATTTACCATGTTGGATATATGTGGAGGTTCATGCTACTGCCTTTACTGTGTGAGAAGGAGAGGTATGTTTTCATCTCTAAAGGAGCTTTGCAACCTGAAATTTGCCATGCCTTCAGAGACTTTCAAAGTTTCAGATACAGGGTTAATTGAGTCTTTGCAAAGAGTTCAATTTATCTTCAGATGAGTGATTTTGAATTGATTCAGTTTAAATATGGGACAGCTAAAGCTCTTGATTTTCAACAGGAACTCTAAGGGAAATTAGAGTTTTGAATGTGTGACTCATTAAGGTGAAGGTGTTAATGCTATCAAGAACCTGTATTTCAAAGGAATTTGGATGGAAAACTTGTAGGAACTCAATAAATAACAGTTTCATAAAAGAAATTATATATATGAGGCGTTTACCATGAGGTCACTTGTTCTAACTTTTTTTTAATTGCCCTTCCCTATTCTCTTCCTCTGTTCCCCCTTTCCTGCAATTTTATATTCCAGCAACTTTATCTTTCCACATGGATGCAGCAGAATCAGAGCTACCAGCAACACCATCCTTGAGATCCCAGAACTCTGAGTGGACTGGGAAAACACCAGCAACTGAGAAATCTACTATTGCTGCCTCCAGTAACTTTTTTAAAATGCCACCAGAGAAGAGCCTTGGATACAGCTAAAAGGACGCATTGCAACTATAAAAGCTTGCTCGATTTTGGAAGTGTTTGGTTCTGGTGTGTATCTGCACCAAACATGTTGTTTGGTAGTAGTGGTATCCTCAGTATTGGTGTGTGATGCGTGCCATCATCCAGACTGATCTGTGTGCCCCACATACCTAAGTCATGTTTGTGACTCTGTGTTTAGGAAAAGGTAATCACTGTTGGGATCGCAGCGGCTTTTAAAAATATTCTTGCTATTGCTGTATTTATTATGCATTCATCTCTTTCCCTGATGCCAGCTTATATGTAATAGGTCATGTACAGATTCTTTTGGGTTTTCAGATCTTTATTCACCCCCTGGACATGATGCTTGTTTGTGTGTTTGGCATTTTTGGGGGTGAAAGTCCCACTGCCACTCAGGGAGGCAGAATTCTCTCCCTGCTTTTATCCAGGCCAGAGGGATTTCTTGGCTGGGGAATGAGGAGGGAATGCAAACAGGTTGAAATATGGAACCTGAATTCTATGTTAGCAGAAGGTTTTCAGGCCATGTGCTAATGGACTCAAATCATGTTGCTTTTGGCAAAGCAAATATGGTGCTTGTCCACGTAGAAATTGCCATTGGCTCACTGGCAGCATCATCATCCATTAGACCTTTTCCTTCCCCCTTGTTCTGAATGTCTTTAGTCTTGTGTATTGCATGTTCATTCTTAAACCTCCTACTGAATAAGGATTTGGGAGAACTACTTTGGCATAAATATGTAAGCTGGTGTCCTGGAAAGGAACCTGGGTCCCTCAATGTCATTGGAGTATGGTAGAGGATATACAACACTTCCATATCTCAGTGTATAAATTAAAAAAAATTCTGTTAGTGTTTCTAAAGGATACTTGCTGTTGAAGTTAACGTGCCATTGAACAAAAAAACCACCTAAAGTGTCACCGGAGTTCAGAGCGTTATGGGTTTTGATCAGACTCCTTCTGTCTCCTGCTTTCCCTCCCCTCACAAGTATTGTCTGCTATACCTACTGGGGGTGTCTCCACCTGCTGATGATTGCACATTACACTGCAGTGAACACTAAAGAGATTCTCTTCATAGAACTTCCACTTGGTCTGCTGTTACCTTCTGTGTTGCGGAATATATATTGGACAGTGATTTCTTCCCTCTCTTTCCTTAAATAACTCTGGAGCTTATCTTGGGCTGTGTTTTCAGAATATATACCTGCATAGCATGCGTCAAGGAACAGGTGGCCTCACAGCTTCTTAAGTCCTGTAAAAATGGGATATATTTGTATGAATAGAACTCTTTGCTTTCTTCATTGTGTGGCGCTTTCAGACAGGACCATTTAAACTTTTAAAATTAATTTTGATTGTGGAAGTGCAGCTAGCACTCTTAAGCAGACAACAAAATTTGCATGTTTTTAGTGGTTTTGCAGTGTTCTGCTCTGCCTTATAAATCAAATAGCTGAGGGACAGATTTGATTGTGAGAATATGAAGCAGTGATTTATATTTAACTCTGTATTAAAATGTTAAGTGGTCATAACATACACAAAACAGAAATTGAATGACTTGCTAAATCACAATTGACAAATATAGTTGGTTATACTACAGACATACTGTCTGTGTCTGATCCCCTAATACCTACTTATTCCTGGGGAGATATCCAAATTGGATTTATATTTTGCAGCCCAAGCAAACTGTCAGATCTGTCATTGTAAATCCATCTCAAAACTTTTTTTTTCTTTTTTTAGGGTGGGGCATTTTTACCTTAAAGGAGGAGTACAGAGGTCTGTTTGGATTACAGGGCAAACTGTAAGGCTTTTGTGGAGGAAGGAGTGCTCCTGTTTTGAAGTAGTCATTGGTTTGTCTTATTTGTAGTTATTTTGAGCAATTGTGTCTAAGGAGTAGCACAAGAAGTTTCAGCACTGGAGGACCTTTAATCTAGAAATGTGAGGGGAAGGTAAATCTGAAGACGAGTAGCTTGTCTTCTAATACTCGTGAATACAGGTGGTCACATACTCCTGACAACCTGCAGATAAATTTTAGGATTGGAAGCCTTGTAATCTAAACTGCATGCTGCTCCAGTGACAGGGAGTGGTTCCCTAGAAGAGCTTTTGTGAAATTGAGTGGGTTTGATATCACAAAGGACCCTCCACAACCTCTCTTGGTTTGAGTCTATTCAACAGACTTACTCAGATTACTGATCATTCAGCTAAAATTTTATATTTAACCTTTGTATTCCTCTTTTTAAAACCAATTCTGATATATCTTGCTACATTCTGCGTATTGTCCAGAGTAGTTCTTTCTCTTCTGTGGTGTCATGATGGTTTTAAAACTTGTGTAAGAAAATGTTAGGGAATCCAGAGCCTTCATCTCATTGCAGTGGGTGGGAGGTGGGTTGCCATGCTTCACGTGACTTTTCTCTGGGGACAAAGATAATTTATCAGATTTTCCTATTGAGGTCAGTAGCACTGTTATCTGGTTAAGCCCTTACTTAGGTTGTAAGCTCCTAGGAGATATTTCTTGTCCTGAAAGGCTGAATGTACCTGTGGCAGTACTGAAGAGTAACTGTGGCAGGTCTTGTCTTGGCAGACCATACTTCCTACTATGGCAAATTTCTGGAAGCGTCAGGAGACTCAAATTATTGCAGCTGCCCTGTCTTTCCTATTTCTATGTTAGAATCCATTTACAGGTCAGTTGCATTCTCAACCAAATTTGATTCTCCTGAGGCAAGCTAAATGAATCATGTATTTTGTTACTCCTGGGTATTTATCAAAATTTATCTTCAGACTTCAGTAAGTTGATACAGATTTTAATATCTGCAGCATTCTTAAGATGAATAAAATACATTCGTGGCTTTGTCTCTTTTATTCTCTAAGGCAGATTTCTTAGAACTCACACTCTGCTCACACAGTACTCGCTGTGAAGGATACTGCTTCCAATGTGGATTACTTGAGTAGAAAAGAATAATAACATGTCTAGATTTGGTAGCTGTGCTTCTACCAAGGTGGTCCAACATGTGATTATTGCTTTAAAGATACACAGCTCACTCATGTTCCACTTCTTGTCAGCCAGGACTCCCCAGTCTTTTTCCGATTTTGTCTTCTCTCCAATCGTCTACTCTCCTTGTCCTTATGGGAGACTTCAGCTTCCCAGGTATGAACTGGGAAATACCATACTACTGTGACAAGCAAGTCTGGGAAATTCCTGAAGTATGGTGAAGGTAATTTTGCATCACAAGTACTCAGTGAGTCAAGCAGGAAATATGCCCACCTAGGCTTCTTATTTATGACTAGAGAAGGACTTGAGAGAGATATGATGGTAGGTGGCAGCCTTGGCCACAGGGATCATGAAATGGGTAATTTTAAAATTTTCGATGTAATGAGGAAAAGGGTCAGCGGAGTTGCTACCCTGGATTTCAAGAGAGCTAATTTTAGGCTACTCAGTGAGATAGTAGTGTGCTGTTCCATGAGGGCTGGTCAGTTATTTAGAATCACCTTTTAAGAGCACAAGAGCAGGCAATCCCTTTGTTGAAAGTCAAGCAGTGCAGAAGACCAATTTAGCAGAACAGGGAACTCCTCTTGGGACTCAGGAAGAAAAAGATCTCTGGAAGCAAGGTCAGGCTTCACAGGAAGAATATGGAGCTGGGCTTCATATATGCAGGGAGAAAATACGAAAGACCAAAACTTAATTAGAGTTGAAACTGGCTGGTGTTGTGTCAGACAAGAAAGGCTTTTTGAAGTACAATAACAGCGAGAGAAGGTCTAAGGAAAACATTGGACCAATATGTGTTGAAGATGGTCACCTGACAAATCAGGGTTAAGAAAAAGTGGAGGTATTCAATGTGATTTTTTTGCTTCAATCTCTCATAATACTGACAGACTTTGGGCTGTCCAGTCTTCTGATCTGGATGACCGTTACTGTGGGAATAGTGGCTTTCCATTTGTGTACACTGAGATTGCAAGGGACCGGTTGAATGCTTGGAAGTCTATGAAGACAGATGGAATTAATCCAGAAGCTAGGGACTGTTAGAGCACAACCCTTCTCAATCACCTACCTAAGGTTTTGTGAGTCTGAGAAGGTTCCTGTTGACTGGAAGCTAGCTAGTGTTATTCTAGTTTACAAGAAAGGCACGAAGCAAGACCGAAGAAACTACAGATCTGTTAGTCTATCCTCAGTACCTGGAAAAATTGTGGAGAAGATCATACTGGGTGCTACTGGAAGGCATTTAAAGTCCTTTAAATCATAGAATCATAATATATCCTGAGTTGCAAGGGACCCACAGGGGTCATCAAGTCCAGCAAAGGACTGGTGGGTGATGCGGTGGTTGGTGTCTGTCTTGGGCATAGTGACCATGAAATGTTAAGAGTTTTCAATACTGGTTGAAATAAGAGGCACCAGCAGAACTTCCACCTTGGACTTCCAGTGGGCAGACTTTGGCCTGTTTAGGAGATTGATTGATACAGTCAGTCCCTTGGGAGTCAGTCCTGAAGGGCAAAGGAGTCCAGGAAGGCTGAATGTGCTTTCAAAAGGAATTGTTAAATATTCAGGAGCAGGCTGTCCCCATGTGTAGAAAGACAAGGCATTGGGGAAAAAGACTGGCCTGGCTAAACAGAGAACTTAGGCTGGAATTTAGGGGGAAAGAAGTGAATTATTGTCTCTGGAAGGAGGGTCAGGTAACTTGAGAGGACTATAAGGATGTTGCGAGATCATGTATGGAGAAGATCAGAAGGACCAAAACCCAACTAGAACTTGATTTGGCCTCTACAGTTAAAGACAACAAAAAAAGTATTTATAAATACATTGGCAACAAAAGGAGGATCAAGGAGTGTCTCCATAATGAATACAGAGGGTAGTACAATGACAGGGGATGAGGAAAAGGCAGAGGTACTTAATGCCTTCTTTGCCTCAGGCTTTAATATCAAGACCAGTTGTCCTCAGGATACTCAGCCCCCAGAACTGGAAGTTAGGGATGGGGAGCTGAGTGAAGCCCCTGTAATCCAAGAGGAGATGGTTAGTGACCTGCTATGCCAATTAGACACTCACAAGTCTACAGGCCCTGATGGATCCTCCCCAGAGTAATGAGGGAACTGGTGAAAGAACTTGCCAAACCACTCTCAATCATCTACCAGGAGTCCTGTCAACTGGAGAAGTTCCAGCTGACTGGAAATTAGCAAATGGAACCCCCATCTGCAAAAGGGATGATCTGGGGAACTACAGGCCTGTCAGCCTAACCTCTGGGCAAGGCTGTGGAAGAGATCATCCATCCTAAGTGCCATTATACAGCACATGCAGGACAACCAGGGGATCAAGCCCAGCCAACATGGGTTTACAAAAGGAAAGTCCTGCTTGACTAACCTGGTCTCCTATGACAGTGACCCACTTAGTAGATGAGGGAAAGGCTGTGAATACAGTCTATCTAAACTTCAGTAAAGTGTTTGACACCATCTCCCACAGCATCCTCCTAGAAAAACTGTCTCCTTGCAGGTTGGATAGGTACATTCTTTGATGGGTAAAAAACTGACTGGATGGCCAGGCTCGGAGAATTATGGCAAATGGAACTAAATCCAGTTGGCAGCCAGTTGCTAGCAGTGTTCCCCAGGAACACTGGGGCCCCCCCTCCCCAGGGCTTGGTTTTTGGGCCAGTCATGTTTAACATCTTTACTCATTACCTGAATGTGGGAGTTGAGTGCACCCCTCAGTGTTCAGGGGAGACCTTGTCACTCTCTACAGCTCTGTGAAAGGAGTTTGTAGTGAGGTAGAGACCGGTCTCTTCTGCCATGCCTGTAATAGTGAGAGGACCAGAGGAATGGCCTTAAGCTGAAACAGGGGAGATTTAAATTAGATATTGGAAAATTTGTTTTCACTGTTAGGGTAGTCAGACACTGGAATAAGTTTCCCAAGAAGGTGGTGGAGGCAGCAGCCTTGGAGGTGTTTAAGAGGCATCTGGATCTGGCATGGCTTAGGGTTTACAGTGGTGCAGGGTTGACAGTTGGACTTGATGATCTTAAAGGTCTTGTCCAACCGTGATGATTCTATGAACTCCCGGCCTTGCACAGGACAGCCCCAAGAATCACACCATGTGAGCGAAAGCATTGTCCAAACACTTGAACTCTTCAGGCCTGGTGCTGTGACCACTTCCCTGGGGAGCCTGTTCCAGTGCCCAACCACATTCTGGGCTAAGAACCTTTTCTAGTATCTAACCTAAACCTCCCCTGACACAACTTCAGGCCATTCCCTTCGGTCCTGTCACTGGTCACCAGAGATAAGTGATCAGTGCCTGCCCCTCCACTTTTTCCTCGTGAGGAAGTTGTAGATGGCGATGAGGTTCTCCCTTCAGTCTCCTCCAGGCTGAACAAGCCAAGTGACCTCAGCTGCTCCTCATATGGCTTCCCCTCTAGGCCCCTCACCAGCTTCATAGCACTTCTTTGGATGGTCTCTAGTAGCTTTATATTCTTCTTATATTGTGGTACCCAAAACTGCACACAGGACTTAAGGTGAGGCTGCACCAGTGCAGAACAGAGCAGGACAATCACCTCCTTCGACTGGCTCACGATGTAATTTTAAAACAGAGCAAATAAAAACCGGCAAATTGGTGAAGGAGCTGGAAGGCATGTCCTGTGGGAACTGGTGAAGGAATCTGGATTTGTCTGGTTTGGAGAAAAGGAGACTAAGGGGTGACCTCACTGCTCTCTACAGCTTCTCAAGGAGGGGAAGCGGAGAGGGAGATGCTGAACTCTTCTCCCTGGTATCTAGTGACAGGACAAACGGGAATGGTTCAGAGCTGCATGAGGGGGAATTCAGACTTGACATTAGGAAACACTTCTATACAGTCAGATGGTCAAACACTGGAGCAGGCTTCCTGGAGAGATGGTTGATGCCCCAAGCCTGTTTGTTTAAGAGGCATTTGGACAATGCCCTTATTTTAACATTTGGTTAGTCATGATGTGATCAGTCATTTGCTCTAGGTATTCATTTTAGGTCCCTTCCAGCTGAACTATTGTATTTTATACATGGACTTTGTGATGTTTCTGTTTTATTCATTCCTCCAGTCTGTCAAAGTCCCTCTGGGTGGTACCCCCATCCTCCAGCATATCAGTGGCTCCCTTCCCTAACATGCCGTTTTTTCTGATCTTTATGTTCTGTCTTTTTCCACCAGGTCACTAATGATCACTGAACAGTATTGATCTCAGTATTGTCTTCTGAGGCATGTTTTTCATAACTGGCCATCAGGCAGATTTCAAACCATTGATCATTTTTCTTT
Organism: Manacus candei; assembly: GCF_025592945.1. Classification (NCBI taxonomy): domain Eukaryota; kingdom Metazoa; phylum Chordata; class Aves; order Passeriformes; family Pipridae; genus Manacus; species Manacus candei. Next base: position 10,290,457 of record NW_026138115.1, on the reverse strand, counting down.
TAACCTGGCACTTAAGCCAGTTTCTCACTGGTCCGTAGCCCATAGGTCCCCCATTTGGCTATAAGGATACTATGAGAGATTGCATCAAGAGGCTTACTGAAATCATTGTAAACAGCATTCACTGCCCTCTATGCATCCACAGAGTCTGTCATTTCATCATAGAAGGCAGTCAGGTTCATAGGCTTGATTTTCCCTCTTTTAATATGGCAGCCTGTTCCTAGTTACCTCTTTGTCCTTTAGGTGCCTGGAAATGGCTTTCAGAACTTGCTTCATAAAGCTGCAAGGGACTGAGGTAGGGATGACTAGCCTATCATTCCACAGATACTCCTTTGTGTCTTTTTAGAAAGATGATGTATATGTACACCTTCTTGTCACTGGGGACCTCGTGCAATTGCCACATTTTTTCAGAGAGAACGGAGACCCATCTTAAAATGACATGCTTTTATGTACAGAGAGAAGATGGACATTCAGTGAAAAAGAAATCAAGAGCTGAGAGGGGCACGTTTCTGAGTAGTTCTTTGCATGCTTCCAGTACTTCCAGTGAGCTCTAGTCAGGCTTAATACTCAATTTGGTAGGTACTGGAGAAGTTTAAATTAAAAGAATGTAGTTTCTGGCCTGATGGATTTGTGATTTTAAGGTACAATGAAGAGTGAAGAAGGCAACAAAACAGCAGCTGGAGAGAAACTTGTTAGAGGCTGGGACTAGTGCTACTGAGTGATAGATTAGCTTCATAATTGTGGTATGCAGAGGTGTGTCTTGCCAGCATCATTCCTGAGTAATGACATCGAGTTGGTCAGTGCTGCCCTTCAAACTGTAGAAACTCCTGCGGTTATTTTGTGGATGTTGCAGAGATCCTGAGCAGAGGATGAGAAGGGAAATTGGAGGACGGACAACAAGAAGGGTGATTGAGTGCATCTTTTATTGTAACCCCTTCTGTACCGAAGAAGGAAGATGCTACAAAAAACAGTATGTGTGCCTGGATATTGAAAAGGAATTATATCAAGTGGATAAGAGCTTTGCTTTGTTGTCTTGAGGAACAGTTTGTTCCTCAACAGTTTACTGTTGAGTACTTTTCACTGAAGCAAAAGTGAAGGACGCTACCAATCATTTGTTCAGAAAATGTATTTTAATAGTCTGTTAGAAGACTATCAAAGGAGGACAAACTCAGTTCTCTGTGTGATACTTCATTACTATGTCTTTGTCTTCTGTATTCTGTTCCAGTTTGTGTTTTATGATGAGAAATCTTCCTTTTATGCCATCAAAAATGGGAAAAATACAGCAATGCTTCTTAAGGCATTAAGCATAAGGAGACTCTTGCTATGCAGAAGGTAAGACAAGATTATCTTAGGCCATTAACTTTTACCCAGTACAAGGATTGAACTCAACACAGAGAACATAATGTCTTAATTATACCTAAGCATCTCATTCTTAAGAAAGTGAACAGTGCCATAGGCAAGTGCAGGGAGACTAAACTGGCACCAATGCCTGGAGACGGGCGCATGGCTGGCCCTCGACCACGTGATGTACAATACAGACTTACGTTGTGGAGACAGAGGGAACCTTCAACATCCTTCTCAACTTCAGTGTGGGTAGAATGCCTTCCCAACTGCAAACATGGCTGTTAGTGTGAGTCCAATGAGTTAACAAAGATGTATTAACTGACATACTAGGGAAAGAGAGTTCTTTTACCAACTTAAAGGATTGGTAAAAGTGGAAAATGGACTGGTACAGCGTGTTATGTCAGAGAAAGATGCAATATATATATATACTTGCAGACAATCAGGAAAAGTATTGCTGAACCCTGCGTGTTATGACCTAGAGTATTCATTGTCTTAAAGCAGAGATGCCAGTATTATGAGGATGATCAGGATTTTGTAAAGCTGCCCTCTTGTCCTTGTAACGTCTGAAGGAAATGGGATGAACAGCATGAAAAAGGCTGTACTGGGTCAGACCAAAGATCTGTCTGCCTTGGTAGTCTGTCTCTCACAGTGACTAGGTTTGGATACCTAGGGGGTATTGTAAGGCTGAAGTAGTTTTATAATTATGCTTTTTTTGGTGTTCTCTTAGCCCAGTGTCCAGTCTCAAAAAGATGTACAAACTTTTTTCAAAGCTGGAGAAAACTTTTGCAAACCTTTTGGCTGTAGTATTTATCTTGCAAGTGGATTTAATGATATTTTTACAAGGGCATGTCCTGACTTTAAAAGCATCAAGTAAGAATTAGCTCATCTTTGTTTGTAATCAGTTTTCTTATTAATTACTCTCTTTATAAGTAAATTGCATCTTTTCTTGGAATAGTTTTTTCCTGATATGAACATCCTGACATTGTTTCTTACTCTGCTTTTTTTTTTTTCAGCAAGGTTGAAAAGTCTTGTTCTTTCTTTACAATTAGGCTTTTTTTGACATGTATAACTACCTATACACACCCAGCAAGTCCTATGTAATCCACTAACCCATATAAGTAATTTTTCATAAGCTTCACACTGAAAACTTGTCATTTAACCTTTAATTTTCCTCCTGCATGAAAATCCCCAGTATTTCATATCCATATGCATTCAGTGCTAGTGTCTACACTTAGAGTATTCTTTAGAGTTACAGAGTATAACTGTAAGAGTCACTTATAGTACTCTTTACAGAGTGTTCTTATACTGCTGTTCGGGCTTCATATGAGTGTCATGCTAGCCTTTGCTGCCCAAACACTGCTGTAACATTACCATAGAAGGTGATATTCAGTTAGTTGACTCTGAACCTAAAGTTCTCACCACTGCTTTTCAATGCACAAGATCCTAGAAAGTAAGAATTTTTTTTTTTTGTTCCAAAATCTATCGCATCATTAATTATTGTCTGTGTGATAGAAAGTGTTCTATGGAAATGGAAATGCTAGCAATTTCTTGTCTTGTGTAGATGGGCATAAAAATGAACTTGAAGCTAAAGCCTAGATTGCCTAGATTGGTGCATGTGAGACTTCATTGCTGAAGGCATTTCTAAGAGGGCTATGAAGTGAGACTGGTCTGGACTGACCAGAGACGCAGTGCACTGCTGAAAACATTGAATTTTCTCTCAAGTTTTGGCAACACCAGCCAGGCAAAGCTACCATCAGTTGCATTTTAGCTTCCTCCTTCTGTCACAGAGGGCTTACCTAGAGATAATTCACAAACAAGTCTACACAAGATCTGTAAAGAGCAGCCTTGTGCATGTCCCAAATATTTTATGGGGTCATAAAATTTAACTGTTTGTTAGGGATTGGACTCTGGGTTCTTAGGACTCTCTTTATGTAAATAAGAAAGATTCTTCTGTCTTAAAACATGATGCATATTCTCTGAATGAGGTTCTTGCAGAATCTCTCTTCTGATTATAGAAACTGGAAATAAATCAATATACGAAAGAATTGTTTTATCTGATATAAAGCAAACTGAGTTGAGAGTGGTGGAAGAGAGATTTCACTGACATCTAACTAGATTTACAGTATTGGAATGTCCATTAATCCGCATGCTTCCTTGACCATTTCATTAAGTATAACCTGTAACCTGAAGGTCTGTAGGGAGTTACTATGCTTTTCTTCCTTTGAATTGCAAACGTGAGTGAATTTGAGGTAATTTATCATGTCCATTCTTTGGAGTTGTTATGTAATGATTTTGTTTCCCAGTTTGTCAGGACATTGTCTCTAGACAAGTGAGATGCTCCCTGTTCGGAATCTGAAACAATTTCAGAGTTTAAGTAACCTTTCACTTCCAAGTCACTCCTTTGGATCTGCCCAGTCCCACAGGGGATTTCATTTAAATGAGCAAGTCAGTTTCAATTGATAGTTTTATAGATATCTGTTCATTTTGCCAGCACTGACATCCTTTTAAGATAGATTGGCATCATTCTTTTTATTATGATAACAGTGACTTCAAAGATCAAATGAGCACTGGACTTTGAATTTTCTTTTGCCTGTGTTTGTGAGCCAGTACTGGTAGCTATGCCCATTGTGGAAGCAACAACACAGGAATCCCTCTATATTAACTGTTCCAATGAATAAATTGTAAAAAATTAGAAGCCCAGTGAATAATTTGGTAACAGGGATGACTGTGATAGCCTTTTGATGTTTTTCAGACTGTGCTTGCTTCATGCTTTCCAGCTCAGAAATATCAACTGAACCTACAAATGAATACAAGCAGGCTTGCTGTGTATTAATGGAGAATTTCTCACATCTAAAGAAAGGGTATTTCAAATCTGGGGGTACAAATTTTGTTCTCTACTGAAGTCAAGCAATTTTCCAGTGAGGACAGATGCTTAGTAATAGTTTTTTAATGGAACATAGTACAGAGTTTCAAAATGGTAAATGATATTAATGTAATTCTTTTCTAGTAGTGGATTCAGAGGGAGGTATCTAAAGATGAGAACATGAGCAGATCTTAGTCAGAAGTTGCTGCCATTAGGCAGATATAGCACACAGATTTTGCAAAACACACTTGTAAAATTGTACTTAGAAATTGGAGAATTGTACCTAAAGATTGGAGAAATCTTCCTCTGAGAAGTGTTGTAGTTCAGATTGCCTGCAGGTACAGTGATGGCTGACCAGTGATTCTGATAAACTAATGCCAGCACTGACACTGCTGTTTTCCTAGTAATTTTGACACCAGCATCCTGAGACGTTCACCGATGTTGTCTTAGGACTCTTCTTCATTCTGCTTCACTACATAATTTGCAAGTGTTTGGACTCACCTAGGCACCCTCCATGGGGAAACATGCAGTCCCATTTTAAGAAGCCATACACTCTTATTGCTGAGTGTTGTATGGTGAGTGAAAGAAGTCCTGTGTTTTCTTTCTTAGCTGTCCAATGAGCAGCAAGGGGAGCTTTTGGGAACCCTTTATCCCATGCTGGTCCTTTCAGATACTGTGGAGACAGAAAGGTATGGGAGTGAGGAGTGCAGGGTTTGATTCCCAGGTGGGGAGAAGGGACCATGAAGTCTGGCCATTGTCCTGCACTCAGGTGGTGCTGAGGCTACCACAGGGCTACCTGAGGCAAGTAGCATTTCAAGCTCTTCTCACCACAGTGACAGGCTAAATGACTCTAAACTATGGGCTTCATGCGTTTACATACTTATTTAGACATTTAAACAAGTACCTTCTTCAGCACCGCCACCACCCCAAATAACAAAACAAAGTTGAGCTCTGTTGACAAGGCTACAATTCAAGTGGCCCAAACTCCTGTAATCAGTGCCCTCGTGCATGTACAGTACAATGCAGTCAAGCACTTGCATGATTTGTTGTTGGATTTGAGGGTTGTGTGTCTTGGCCTGTCTGTCCTCCATCCCCCGCTTTCACACCAAGTTCCCGCCTTAGTGTAGGACAGTTGAGGTCTCTGAGTGTACAGCTACTGGCTTTGATTGTTTTTTTCCCTCCTCATTTAGACTGACTTAAAGCTTTATTTACTGCACAGCATCCAGACTCCACTCTGAAGAGGGAAGAAGTAATTTCCTTGTTAGTGTCTTCAGGGTACCTCCTGCTATAGCAACTTAGAATGTTAATGAATTTATGTGCTGAGCATTTAGATGTTATTGTATAAATAAGGAGTTTAAGTCAGAACGACTGAGGCAGAGTTTATCTCTGCATTTGGGGGGCCTAAGACCAGATACCCAGGCACTGGCAATTTGGAGTGGCTTACTTTGTAGCCTTTTGTAGGTTCAAATCACATTTCCTACTAAGTTCCATAGCAGCTATGAGTGCTCAGGGCTTCTGCAAATCCAGCCACAATTAGTGACAAGGTGTGGACCACTGTCCTCATTGCTGAAGTCTCTCTCTGGCTTCTCAGCTAAGAGAGAGATGGCAGCAGGCAGGCGTCTCCCTAGGGCTGGTGGTCAGTTGTTTTCATTGTAAGAACTCGACTGTTTCCAGCTTTCTCTTTTCTGTCTTTGGGTCTGACTCATTTGCTGCTAATCTCCTTCAATTCTTGGCCCTCACCTCTCTAGAGATGTGTGTTCTGTGCTCTGAAGCTAGATTCTCAAAATAATAAATTGTGTGATCATTTGATTTGGCATTATTGTAAAGTGTATGTACCGAGGGGCAACTTAGGACGACAGTTTTTTTCTTCCCTTTTGAGTATTTTTATCTGTAACCAGATATATATGTGCCTGTATATATATATTATTTATTTTTGAGCTAAGATTTTTTGGTATGTATTCACTTTGTATTGGGGTTTCCTTATAAAGGTAATTTAGTTTCCCCAAAAATGCCTTGTCTTTGGAAATACTATGATTTCTGGATGGACTTCAAGGGAATTGAAAGAGCAACCCAAATCCGTGGTACTGCAGAGAATCTGCCATGAAATAACTTGTCTACTATAACTTGAGAAAGAGCAATAGGTAGGTGAAAACTTGCTATTGAGCAGTCACACTTTATATACTTTTACCTGAACGTAATAGGATGACATGAATATTAACTCATGTCTTGCAGTGATAGTCAAGTGTTGTCCTCTTGATTCTTTTCTCTAAACTCCAAAGTAATGATTGTCCAGTGAAGAAAACCTGGCTGTTGTTTAACAAGTGATAGGCTGCCTGTTAATGCCCAATTCAGCAAAGTTTTAAAATATCAGAAATCTTAGTGTATATTTTGGGAAAAATGCCCTCAGGACAGAGACCTCCTCTTTGGAACCAGGATCAATCATCTGACTGAGCTGTGTTGCAAAGAAGGAGAAACATACAAAGGAAAAAATACTAACTTTTGTCTTTAATATCCTGTGTTTTGTTCTGTTCTCCATGGACTGTCAGGTCTAGATCTTCTAGAGAAAATAGTGCATCTTTTTTAAAAAAAAAAACAAACACAACCTCCCTCCCTCTCCAATTTTTTTATAGTGGTCATTTGTCAGATGTGGGTTGGCAGGCTCTGTTTTCAGCTAAATACCCATTTTCTGATGTAAACAGATACTATTATCCTGAAACATGAAAATCAGAATTTTGGATTTCTATTAATACCATTTTGGGATTGGACAGGTAGCTGCAATTTTAGTTTTCTTAATCTTGCAATAAAGTACTGTGGACCACATAATTCCTTGCTCACACATTGCATCTCACACCTATGCTAAATGGGCATTTTCTGAGCAAAGTGCATTGTTTGCTCAACAGAAGCATAAAAGATGGCACATGGTATGTTGTGTACACCGTATCTTCTCTCTGCTAATCGCTGTGGATAAAGTGATGATTGTGCACTACCCTGTGACTCAGAAACAACTTTGCTGAAAACCATAAATTTTTTTCAGGTAAGCTACATCCCACCTGTATATGTACTTAAATGTAATTGTGTATTTGTTCCTGGGAAGAACCCAGATGCTTGTCACAGATAGCTAGCAACTGGAAGCACCAGAACTGGTGTATTCAGAATGTGACTACTCTGTCATTCTGCAAGTACCTTGAGTGTTTAGGATATGGATGAGTACAACTTCTACTGCTTGTCACTGAACTACTGCTGGTAATTGAAAATTGGAATACAGTGTTCCCTGGAGACTTTGTCATGGAGCTCAAGAGGTTAATATGTACTTATGTGATGATACTATAATTTTATATGCATCTGCAGATACTGCTAATAGACATTAAAGTGGGCATTTACATCCTTATTATGGGTCAGTACTTGATGTCATAATAAAAAAGTCACATCAGAAAAGTACAGGATAAAAATCTGATTATGCACCTTTTGGAGTGTAAATGGCTTTAAAATTCAAATTGTCACCTGGTGGGAGGATCAGGAAAGAGTCAAAACAAGGGCAAAGGGGCAAAGCTGTGAGACACAAGGGGCAAGATAAAGGAGGAAAAAGCCAGGCTGGCTAGGCCTTTCCTTGGGTAGTTTATATCCATATGAATACTATACTCCATTACTTAGGCCCTTCATATCATCTCATTCAACATAAGTCTGAGTGAAAGGTGGACTTTGCAATGGGATGTGAAGGTCAGTAAACTCCAGATCTTCTGTCTTTCCATAGAGTTCAAATCTGCTCAGTGTTGTGAGAGTTAAAACATTGTGTGAGGTAATGCAGTTGTGGGTTTGAAGAGAAACATCAAAGCTAATAAAGTTTCCAAGGCAAGACAACATCTGAAACTCTCATGAGGCTGTCCTAAGTAAATATACAAGTAGCTCTGCAACTACTGGCCTCAGAGCCTGAGAAGGTGTGGGTACTGGGGAGATTGAGACTCTGAATCCTGAAGGGCAATGTAGCTTAAAATCAATGGAGAAGTATAGTGAGGACTATAGCAGCATGTATGATGGGCTGCACGTGCAGCTGGATCAGGATAGTGGGTTCACTTGCAATGCACTTAAAGGATTTCCAACATCATCTCAAGTGCTGTGGGAGCTGAAACCCTATAGCATGAAGAAATTTGGAAGGGTGTTGACTTTCCATTTCTGCGCTACTTTTTCATCCAAATACATCCTAAAGCACTCTAAAAAGTCTTTGCAGTTGACTGAAGTTTTAGGGGTGTTTGTTGGAAATACGGGGTGCAAGGCCATGAGGTGAGGTAAGCGGTTCATGTCTGCTAAAAGGAGAAGCCTTGTCCTTCCATCTCTAATTCAGTCTCTTCATGTCTGGCTGTAAGCTCCTGCTGCTTACCTTTCACTCCTTTGGCTCAGAGGAGTCACATCAAACCACCCTAACTGCAAAAAATTACTTGATTTCTGCTGGTTTAATCCATTGATTTGGCTCAATTGATGTGTGTGCCCAAGGCACAATGGCAGGACTGGGGCTGGGGAGTTGAGTGGGCTGGGAGAAAGTCCTGGGAATGCTCACCCAATTGGCAGCACCAAGGTTTTAACTTTGGCTCAATTGCTTACAGACCTGTGCCCACCACCTCATGGTCTCCAGGGATTCAGCGGCTCATAGGAACTCCACACAGTCCAAGGCTGCAAGAGATACTTTGAGGGGTTGTAAGCTTGGCAAGCTACCTTGCCAAGAACTGTGTACTCCTCCCAGGTGCTCCTTAGCAGTTTTGACATCATCTTTAGCTGAGGTGAGAAGGGACATTTCCTGTGACATAACCATATATGCTTCCTAAAAAGGGATTATAGCTGGAAGGGACTTGCTGGCTCTAGAGAACCCAAAGTGTCTTTCAGTGGATCTCTTCTCTTTAAGGGTCTGATTTGTTTATCTATGAGGCACAATGAATGATGGAGCAAAATGATGGGAATTACTTAGTATCTCTACACCATTTTCATGTGATGAGAACCAGCCTTTCTGGTGATTGAGAATGTTATTAAAACCCCCATCTGTCTTTTGCAACAGCTTTCAATAAAAGTACTGAAATCTTGAGGCCCACAAACAGCCTGCTCCACACGTTTCTGGCGTCAGATATAAGGCACTTTTCTCAGGAAAACTAGAGGCACAGAAAGAAATTAAAACTTTGCGAGGTCTATAGGGTGAAGCTGAAAAGCTTTTGAAATTGCATCACTAAATACCTGATATTTCCGTGTCCCTACACTAATGAGGTGCAAATAAAATTCCAAGAGGCTGTCTGTCCATTCAGTGGATCAGTCAGACACTGAGCAGTCTGGTGTCAATCAGTTGGATACTGAGCCATTCAGCAATTAATGGATACCAGTTTGTGAATGGCCACGTTCCCTGGCTCGGGTGCCTTTTGGCTGCTGAGAGAACAGGCACGGAGAAGTCCATCCCCCTATTCACAATTAGTGTTTGTTTTGAAATGCTGACAGTGTGTTCTCTCATGTATCTGGTCTTTGTTTATGCACTAGATGTTGGCACAGGCTTCTGTGCTGTAATGTCTTGAATTAGCTGCTGTTGAAAGGAGTCCAAGGAGCAGTGTGCTCTGAGGAGGACAGGAGGGTGGGAGAGTGGCTTGGCACCAAAAGAGCAGGAAAATGGGTTTAGTTAAGTGGGAGGCTGGCAAGGAGCAAGCAGCAATGAATCCATGCACATCTCTGTTCTCAAATATGATGGGAAACACATTGATGGGAATAAGGAGCTAGATAGGAGGTGTAAATGATGTCAGGAAGGTGAGATAGCCTTGGAAACGGTTTGGTAGAAGGTGATTTTAGCAGACATGGTATCTTCAGGTAGATAGATAGGTGCTTGAGTTAGGAAGCATGGGACCTGGAGGAGGAGACTGCAGTTGCTGGAGATCACTGTAGGAGTAGAAATACATAGAGAAGTGATAACATAACTCAAGCTGTCTGTGGAGAATAAGGAAAAGATTAAATCAGAGCAAAAAAATGAAAAAAAAAAGAAAAAGTAATCTCTGGACCCCCACCTGATTTGAAGGCCATCAGTAGGTGTGTAGGACAGAAGAGTGGCATCAGTCCTGTGGGGGAGAGGAGACTTATTCCAATCTGTGGGGTCTACACAGCACCTAGAAGGCCTAAGACGCAATATCTAGGCTAAAACTAAGGCAGGTGCAATGGCTGCAGCTCCCTGCCCCTCTCTGCAGTGCTGCAGCAGTGTGTGGCAAAACAAGCAGTCCAAGTTGGCCATTTTGCTAGTCAGGTCTTTTACCTGTTTGTGTGATGAGAAAAAATGTCCCAGGATCTACAAGGAATAGGTGTAGTTTGGTTATGAGAGGGCAGCACTTTGAGCTCTGTCTCCTGCAGCCCATCTGCTCAGAATGGCTACAACCGGTAATTTTAAGAAGAGAAGTAAACCCAAAGTGAGTTGATTTTTCTTTCTCTAAGAGCTAGGTACCACCTCTGCCACTCTTCTTCTCTAAGAGCTAGGTACCACCTCTGCCACTCCTCTCCTGCTCCTGTTCTTTCTTCAATAAGGGGATGAAATGTTAAATAGGAATAAACAGTTCGGCTTCTTGGAGTACTACTGGAGTAAAATGCTTTTGTTTCTTCATGCAGTGGGAATAGCCAGGAAAGGGTGTCATGAGGCCAGGTTTTCCTATGTTGGATGCACTCATTCATTGTGTCAGCCTGTGGCCTGACTGGTCACAGATTGTTTTTGTCCATCTGAGCCATATTCCTAAAATACAAGTAGCTTTGGTGGATGCACAAACTAGAGCCTTGATGTTCACTGGTCACCCGGAATGGAGTGGATTCAACACCATTATCAGGTACCATTTATTTGTGTAACTGACCCTCTGTGTGTTGCCATTTTATTCTGTGAATATTTTGCTTCAGTCTCTGTGAACTTAGCTCTAGGGTATCTTTGACAGCACAGCTGACTACTGCTAGTTACTTCAAATATTTTGGAAGCATAGCTCTGTTAATCCAGAGCTCATTTTTTGGAGCAAATTGAGGTTCACATCACCAGAAAGATACCTTGCTCCAGTCACTGCTCATCTAGCCCAGCTGGAGTGAGCATCTTTATCTTTTCCCATCTCTTACTTAGTCTCTCCTGGTCTTTCCATCCCTTTGATGCTGCTCTGCCACTGCCTCTTCCCGATAGCCCACATTCAGGTGTGGCTCTTTAAAACCAATATCTGTCAATATTTGTCATCAATCTGTTTCCATTTTTATTTATAAAAGAAAGAGAGAATGGAACAGCAGCAGTAGCAGGGCAATTGCAGATGAATAATGAAAGGATTCATCACAGCCATACCAGGATATATATATTTTTTGCAGCCAAGCGAGACGGATTCCCATCACAGCTCGGAGACTCGTTCCATACAACCACTCATCTTTCATGCTAGGGGGAAGGGAAAGGTGGAGACAGTATCATTATGGATGTAACAGGACTCTGAAGTGACTGGTCAAGGTTGCTGCTTCAGTCACAAGAATTCTGCTTACAGGAATTTTCTCTCCACCAGGTGTTATTGCCTGGTAAAGTGTCCTTCTACAGCAGTCTGCCACTTGTGAAAGGGAGGCTTAGGGTTTGCTAATGAGGATGCTTGCTAAGCATTTGAATCACCAAGAAAGGACAGAATGTTCAAGTGAGGATTTTGCAGGAGTGACAAACTTGTCTCAGGTGGAAGGAGGGACAGACGGGACAATGCATTGTCCACCTTTTTGTCTCTTGAGCCCACCCTCAAATTTGCTGTCATGTCAACAAACAACTCTCAGCTTACCATGAACCCTCTGGCTTTAGAAGTCCATCTGCCCTGTTGAACACAGATGTTTTGTTCTTCTTGTTCCCTTTTAGAAGGTTAGGTAGATAAAAATTTGTCAGATGGGAATGCTGAAGGATTCTGGAGTTCGGGAGGACTCTGTGAAGCCAGAAGAGAAAGAACTGCTATTTAAAAAGGATGTGTGTGTGGGGGGGAAGCAGCCCAAAATATGTCTGATTGGTTGGGGTATGCACTCAAATCCAAAAAGGTTTCTACCTTTTCCTATCTGCCAGGTCCAGGAGAGCAGTGCCAGTGCTTCAATGCTGTTTGAGCTCTGTGTGTCTGGATGCACACAGATATAGCAGTTATGTTCCTCCACAGCTGAAGAGAAAGTCTCACTCTCCAGCCCTCTTGTGTTTGCGAATGCATTCTGTTGAAGGCCGCAGTTTTTAGACCTTGCTGTGGACCCACTCATACAGACAGTAGAACCATGGCACAAGATGCTGACTAATTCTCTATCACAGGGTGTCACTAAGGTATTTTGCATTCAAATAATAAAGGTAGATTTTCTTTAGCTTTGAACAGTCTGTAAAATATTGCAAGTAAGAAAATTCTCTTGCTGAAGGCTTGTGATTCAGCAGCATACAGTTTTTTACTGGACATGTCTCCTTCTAGACATGTAGGCTCTTCTCAATTGGAAACATTTAACACCCAATTAGTTTCTGATGTATGCTTTAATATATTGATGATCTCAATGTTCCCTGAGAGGCTTCAAATTATGAGGATATAACCAGGTGCAGGTTTGCATAACCTGCTTCGAAATGCTTCACTCCCTCTGAACCACACTTAAGTTATTTTAGAGTTGCCATGGTATGAGTGTGCTGAAAAATCTGCACTGTGTCAAGTGAGTGGTGGATGAAGAGCTCTAAACTCCTCCAACAAAGGTTGTATGAAGAACAGTGACTGAGTGGCCTTCTGGAAAGGTAGTATTTCTATCTGAGAGATGTAAGAACTGTTCTTTCAGCAAAGAATGTGAGGACCAAGGTACCTTGAGCAACTGTTGTAGTCTGTGGGTTCATTGTAAACTCAGTTTTTCCTCACTTTCTGTACTTTTATAGTCCTTAGAAGATTCTGGTCAATACTGAAGTCTATCAGACCCTGAGGCTTTACAGACTTTGAACAGGAGCATTTACTGTCCAGAGAACATACTGTCCAAACAGAGAAAGATGTGGGTGTAAGCCACAAGTGGTAAAAGTGAGGAAGAACAGGATGATACACGATCTGTGATGACATCACTGTGAAATAAAATGGCAAAAAAAGAGATATTGCTGAACTGTTGATTGCTGAATTAATTGTCCTTAACTTTCAGGACCTGAGCTAGGGCATCTCAGCATATTAGCTAAAGCACACTGAAAGTCATCAGGGAAGATACATGCATGAAGGCATGTGTAGGTAGAAAGAAGAAGCAGCAAGATAAGAGGTAAATGTGTTTTGAATAGAGATCCAGCTGAGGAAGAGAGCCCACACTTTGGAGATGTTATCAGAGAAATATGATTTGGATTGAAGGCTGAGCAGTTTTTTGTTCTTTATGTCTTATTCTGTTGTCTACCTTTTTTTGGATTCTTTCATTTTAAAAGCCAGACTGCCCTGCTGACTGTGTTGCATGCATTTAGTTCTATGTACAGCCTGCCAAAGCAGTGGGAGCCAGCTAGAGAATGGTGTCTGCCTGCCCCAGACTTTCTCTCTTGTGTTCTTTTTTCCTTGTGATGGAGGCAGAAGAAGAAACCTAGGCTCATTACAGATGCCCTTCTGATTTGAGGCCCAAGTTGGGGAGATGCTTGGCTGGTGACAGTGACATGGTGGTAAGTGTTGTCCTGCTTTCTGCAGTCTCCATGAATTGTGCTCCAAAGCTCTGCTTTCAATTGGAAGGTCCCTCTCTGTAAGAGCAATGTGAGACACCAAACTATTACCTGTGGGAATAGCATTTTCTGGGCCATTGCCACCGAGTGGCAGCATTCAGCAGTGTCTTCCCTGGACAGGTCAGTCAACCCAGTTGCTGGTTAGCCAGGGTAACTCTTCAGGTGCTCCTTCCTCTGTCTGATGGCATGAATGCAAAGTGGATCTTCCCTTGCTGATTCCTGCAGCAGTGAGAAGAATTGAGGAGCTGTAATGATTTCAGTCAGTTTCCACTATACAGTTCTGGTTAAGGACCTAAAGGCAGTGGTGGTATCAGGGCCATGGAGCTGTCGAATCTTACTTTGCCTGGGTCTAAAATGTTGTAAAACAATGAAAAGAGCTGGCTCAGCTGTTCTTGTCTGTAATAGCTATGGTGGCTGGTGGGCTCAGCTCAGCTAGGGCAGAGACTTTGGGTTCTGAGGAAGCCTCAGAAGGACTGAAAGTCTGGCAAATGGGCCAGGCAGGCCCTCTACTTTCCTATGTTTTGTTCAAGAGCAGATGTCCCAGATGTTTTCAAACAAGTTACCAAGAAAACATAGACAACTCTTCTAATACTTTCAACATGAATACACAACATCAAAATAATATTATCACCTCAATTCACAGAGTGGGAGGAGAGATCAAAAGCTATTTGCTGCCTATTGCTATTACTGGAAGTAACCCTCCTTCATTAACTCTTTCCTCTTGTAAATCACTGGAGTAGAGAAGATGATTCAGTGGCAGAGTTCTGGATGTCTTATCAGAAGCAAAGGCGTGATTGGGACAGTGAGACTGGATCATGCCAGCACAAGACAAAGACCTACTTAAAGGTGCCTGATTTGTACCTCTTTTGAGGATAGGTAGAGTTTCACCCTTCCTATTTGGAGTTTTTCAGAGGTGCTGAATTTCCATTGAAATTACAGGGAAAGAGGTGTCTTCTGCAGGCTCAACTGAGGCTTACCAAATACTCCAGCTCTCCTAAATAAGGCTGCTGTCTTGCTGATCTGTGCCCAGAACCAGAGGTTGCAAGAAGCATGTGTAAACAAGGTGTCCCAATGTGTTACCTGTCAGTCCCTGTATTTCTATTTACCTCAGGAGAGCAGTGAGGAGAAGCTGAGCTGCTTAGTATGACCTTGCTTTTTAGGTTTTTCCCTTTTTTTTTTTTTTTGGTGGTGGTGGTTTTGTTTGTTTGGTTTGGTTCTTTGTTTGTTTTTCTGTTTGCATGTGCCTCTAATTGATCTTGAAAAGAAGGGACAGTTAAAGAAGACGTTAAGGTGAAATGAAGCCATAACTGTGACTGGAGACTTTTATTAAGTGTGTCAAAGTTCCTTGGGCTGCGTATAAATTGTTTATTGATTTTGGTATGGCTGGGTGCTCTGGAGTAATCGCCCGCAGAACCACTAGAGAGAGAGCAGAGAGGAGAGGGCTTTGCCAGGTCTCTGCTGCCTCCTGCCCCTGGCTGCTCTTCCTCCTGCCTGTGCTGATGGTCTCCTCTTTACCCTGTAAATGAGCAGCCACAGCTGGTTAATTCTTGTGGCCAGCTCCTGCAGCCCAGCGCGGGGCTCTGCCCTGCTGCTTCATGAGAGGTCGGTGAAAGAATCTGGTAAGGGGGGAGATGGCTTTGGAGCATATATCATACAAGCAAGCACGGTATTGCTGAGACTTAAACTACTCTTTGGCTCTTCCATCTGTTGATTGTTACAGACAGAAACATGTCTGTGACAGTCAGCAAGGTTAATCATCTCTGAGCCTCCTTAACCATGGGGCAGGTCAATTTTGTGACAGGGCGGAAATGTACATGTTCATGTTTCTCAGTAGTCTGAGAGGTTTTGCCCCAGTCCCCTGCTTGTTCTCACACGCTTTTCCGCTCTGCACCAAAACTGCAGGATGCTATGTGCAGTGAGCCAGCCTGCCTCCCCTCTACCTATCTATAAGCCCAGGAAAACTTCAGCCCCTCCTGTTTTTTCCTTTGCTTTTTGTTACAACATTAGGGTGGTTTTCCTCCTGTATTTCAGTAAACCACTCTGTACAGAGATTTTTCTCATCCCATCTGGGGAGCTGTCAGAAATGGGGGTTCTGCTTTGTTCACTTCCCAAGGAGGTGCTGCACACCATTCTTGCAATGCTACTTTTGCACAAGGGCGGTGAATTCCTTTATTGTTTCTCATTCAGAGTATAATGACTAATGTATACTCATAAAATACTTTGTCCCTACAGTTCAGAGGAGGAAATCGAAAGGGAAGCAATTTTTTTTGACATTAGATTGGAAAAGTGAGTGAATTTTCTGACATACGTTGCACAGTTCATGATACCCCCTGATAGCATAGGTTGGTTTAATTTCCCTCCTTCTACAGATTTCAGAGGTCTGCAATAGTGTGGCCATTAGCTGAACGATACTCAGATGTAAATCTCTGCGTGGAGAGAAAAAGATGACTTGTCCCCTTATTAGGCCCTTTGAAAACAGCTGAGCTTTAGTACGAGTGTCAGAAATTCTTTTGTTAGAAGATGCAATAAAAAAACTAGGTTCCTTTCTTAATTGTCTGATTTGTGTATAAGAGTGGGAATATGAAACCAGAGTAAAGGTACGATCCTCTTTTGCATCACTGGGAAAAATTTTCAGGAGATCATGCAGATTCTATAAAGAATTGTTTTCTGCTTCACATGTACATAATGTTTCTTTAATGAAAAAGATGGGGAAAAGTGTTTAAAATTTCATTTCCTAGAGGGCATAATATTAATGGAAGGCAAAATATCTCTAAAGTGTTGGCAATTTAACTCCAAGGTTTTGAAATGGGATAAAATAATCTAAATAAAAATTTGCATCTACCTAGAGAGTTCTCTGGCAAAAATGACACGTGAACATTAGTGCTAGGAACAGCAGTAACAACTTCAACTCTGATCTTCTTGAGTTTTTTTTTTTTACCCCTGTAATATAGTCCAAAATTTTAACTTACTGTGGAATAAGGACAATGAATTATGCTGATCTTGATCAGTGTACTTTGACTAGGAGGTGTGAATGCTGTAACAGCATCTGCATTAGTCTGCACTGCATTCAAAGCATTTACTGTGTATGTATATCACGGAAACTTTTGTAATGCTTAGTTGCTTGAATGAACTAAGATAACTGATTTATTTCCTCTCACAAAAAAAAAAAAAAAGAGGGAGAGAAAAAAAGATCTTTTAGTTAAAGCTGCAAAACTTTCTGTCATGGCTTGAATTCCCTGGCTACAAGGTCTTGCTCACAACTGCTGTACATTACTGCTTCTGTTGCTTGTGTTGGAGATTTTTGAACACCCACCCTTGGGAACAACAGCTTGGCTTTAAATTCCTCAGCCTTGCACCTCAGACTGAAGGAGTTATTTTAACCTGCCTTGACCTCTGCCTGAGCAAGAATAAAATAGGGATTGGGCAAAATATGACACAAATCAATAGGTTATCCCAACAGATATGATCTTTGGCACCATTTTGCCTTGGACACTTGCTGCAGTAACGAAGATAAATGGTGATTTGTTAACATTGTGATCTAGGGACTGGGTGGCTCAGTGGATCGTGTGGTGGCCTCTGACCTCTGGGTCTCCAGATTCTGAACATCAAGATGAAATCTCATTCTGATAGTAGGAAGGTAAAAAAGGTCCACAAGGGTTGGGCGATTTTGGTTCAGTGCTAATCACAGTGCTCCACAAAACATTCCAACAAAGACAGAATAGACACTACCTACTGGCAAAAAGGAGTATGGGAAAAAATAGAATGGGAACTGTAGCAATAGAGAGCTAGTGATCAGTTAGTGCAGGCTAAGTCTGTCAGTGCTTTTATGGAGTGACACTCAAGCAGTCAAAACTACTTTGTCTCTTTGCCTACCTATCCAAGAGGAGCTGCACTGGGGACAATTTGTGGTGGCTTTGAGTAAAAGGGAAGTTTGGTTTATGAAAGCAGCTTTTGTTTAATTTTCTAGGGCAGTTTCTGTATGTCCTTTGAACCTTGACTGATTACTGAAGGATAGCAATGCAGGGTCTTTTGGGGAGGTGAGGTTTTGGAAACAGCAGATATAGCTGGGATAGCTGTGATCAAGTCATGTCTCCACTGACCTTGTGTGTTCCATGTGTCCACAGAGTCCTGTTGCAGGTCCTCCATAGACAGCTCACTTTTAATATATTCCGATGCACATGATTTGTCATGCTCCAGCAGTCCACGATGGTGTATTCTTCTCAGGTGAAAATAAATTCTTGCAACGGAATTTCTTCCAAAACATCTGCAAGGATTGGTAAGCAGTGTTTGAAGACAAGTCCATGTTGCAACTAATGTCATGTAAACAGGCATAAGCCACAATGAGTTCACAGTGAGTTCTTTTCTCCCTCAGCTGGTATATAATTCCCCTTGCCATGAGGAGGCAGTATGGAAGTATTTCATCCTGAACTGAATCCATCAAATTCAACATTTTTGGTCTGAATCTCTTTACAGGTCTTCCTACAAGACTGGCACCCTGCTCTCTTAGCATGGGAAGCACATTCTGTCTCAGTCTTGAATAACCAAGGGAACAAAAAGCTTGGACCTGTGGGAGACAAGGGCTCTAGCAATTCCCTCACTGATGCATACAAGATGATTACATAGTGCTCTTAATCTTTCCATATGGTAGATCCAAGTGTTACATGAGACATCATGTTGTGCTTGGGACTCCACAGTTGGCCTCTCTGACCATCCCCTGCAGCATCTGTTCCTCCCACTTTTTACTTTGCATTGGGCTGTGCATTTCTGGGTTATAGAGAATGATGGGAGCCATGCCATTGAGAGCAGCCTGTTTTCTCAGTTTTCCTCATCCCACTCATCTGTATGTTGTACCTATGCCTACGAGTTGGAATTGCAATGAGTCAGCACAGGCTTCTGCTAGCATCTGTCTGTAATGCCATCTTACCATTGACAATTGCTCTTGAATCACAAATGGAGAACCTGTTTTTAATCCATAGATCGCATACCCTATGGGTTGCTCACAGCACATATTTGTTACTTGAGATGTCACAGAAGGAAGTTTGAGCCAAAAAATATTGTTCTTCATGTTCCTCACCTCATGAGGTTCCTGAAAACTCTGCCCAGTGTCTTCTTTGCCCCAGACCAAGGCACGTTTCTGTACCCTGCCCAGGTGCCTGTCCTGGCTCACGCTGCCCCAAGTACATCATGACACTTGTTTCTCCAGAGATAGGGGCTGCACCTTGCTGGTAACCAGAAACCTCCAGCTCTGTTCCCATGGAAGGAGAGGGGATATAGATTGCCCTGCCATTCTTATGTGTCAGTCCTTTGACAGAGGGCTGTGTTCCACTCTCCCGCAGCCAAGCTCTGAGCTTGCCCTGGCTCCAGGATATGCAGAGCAATGTGCACTGGGCAGACTGAGTGAAAGCAGTGTGTCCAGTCCCTGCAGCCAGCATGCCACTGTCATCTGACTGCCACTACTGCCTTCCTATATACCGAGTACATTTGGGGCTGAGCTTGTTGTGTGCATTGAATGGAGGCAGCAGGGTGATTTCTGGGCCAGGAAGGTATTAGGACCTGCACAACAGATGTGAAATGGCACCTAAATTGGCTATGGCTATAGCCTTGCTATGGATGTCCAGGTATGCTGCACTAGCACTGCTGTCTTTACCTACCAGGCCTGCATTCATGTTCAGAAAAAAAAAGGAAAAAACCCCACAAAAAATGAAAGAATTGGAGAGAGAGGGTAGCAGCCTAACAAGACCTACTTTTCACTATATTTTTAGCCTCTGATTTTATTTTTCCCAGTATAATTCTGGGTTAACTGTTTCGTTGTTTGTTCAGGCTGAGATCAAGTTTAACTGATCTAGATAGAATTCCCTGTCAGCATCCTTTTGTCCTTTTCAAAAGACAGGAATTTCACTATCATTGCTTCCATCATGTTTCATGTTGGGTTGAGGTTTTTTTGTTTTTAAAAAGGTGTTAAGTGAGATCACTGGCAAGTTCTTTAGAGTTCTTTGAATTGTTCCAATGGGAAGTTTTTACTTTCAAAAGATATTTCCTCATGTCTCCTTTGAGTAAAAAACTAAGCATCTCCTCCATCATAATATATATGGTATGAGCCATCCCATCTCCTTCCTGTTTTAGAGAGAATTGCTAGTTATAGATTTCTGCCATCTCTCCACCTATCTAGGTCTAGACAAGGATATTCTTTGTACCCTAATATTTAGTTTTATAAGGAGACAGCTTTATGTGTGTGTTACTGGGAAATAACATTTTTTAAAGATGTGAGGAAATAAACCAACCCAAGTTCTTTGTGATGCAGCTCTGCTCAAGGCCCACTTTGGTTTGCTCCCATAGAAATAGCTTTGTGTATTAGTTGGTACAAACAGTCTTTTAGGGGTTTTCTCCTGAAGGATTTGTATTCTTATGGAGAGACATACTGGAAAAGTTGGTACTTTACAGCATGCTTCATTCAGAACACTGCTGTTGCTGGCAGACTGGTCAGTACCTCTGAGAAGGCATCAGCCTTTTCCTCACTGGTACTAGAAAAAATGGCTGTGGTTTGCTAGGTCTGGCAGTGACCAGGGTCATATCTTCACTTTAGAATGCATAAGAGTAGCTGGTTTTCTCTCTGGCCCTGGCCTGTCTATTCCATGGATGCTATGAGGAGAGCAGAGGTAGTAATTGCAGAGCTGCTGGGAAGTGTCAGGCAGATCAGGTAGTTTCTTCACCTGCTCCTTCTACTCCAGAAATACCTCTGCAACAAATTAATGTCTTCTGCAGTCTGTTTGCAGAATCATTGAATTACAGAACCATTCATATTAGAAGGGATGTCAGAAGGTCTCTGGTACTGCTTAAAGCAGTCTCAACACTGAATTCAGAGTTGGTTGCTCAGGGCTTTATTCAGTTACATCCTGAAAGCCTCCAAAAATGAAGGTTGCACAGCCTGTCTCTGCAGCTTGTTCCAGTGCTTGATTTTCCTCATGCTGGAAAAGCTTTTTCTTCTATACAGTTTGAATCTCTCTTGTATCTGTTGTGTACTGCTAACCCACGATCCACTGTAAAGAGCCTGTCCCTGTGTTCTTGAGAAGGTCCTTACTGAAAGGCAGCTATTAGGTCACTCTAAAATCTTCTCTAGGCTAAACAAGCCTCGAGCCCTCAGTCTCTCCTCACAGTGCAAATGCTCCAACCTGATGACCACCTTGCTCACCCTCCATTCACTCACACCAGTTTATCAATCTCTCTCTTGTACTGGGGCCTCAAATCTAGACAACATATTCTAGATAGAGTTTGACAAGTGCCAAGCAAAGTGGAATAACTTCACCCTTGGTGGCTATGGTCCCGTGAGTACCACTTAGGGCACTGTTGGCTGTTTTTGCTGCCAGGGCATACTGATGGCTCATACTCAGCTTAAGACCTATCAGGCCCCCAGGTCCTCTTCAGCAGAGCTGCCACCCAGGCAGGCAGACCCTAGTAGGTACTGTCACAGTGGATTATTTCTTTCAAGGTATAGGACTTTGCATTTGTCCTTGTTAAATTTCGTAAGGTTCATGTTAGCCCTGCAGCCTCTCTAGGGCATTTTGGATGGCAGCCCTGCCTTAAGCATATCAACTGGTCTCCCCAGTTTGGTGTCAGTTGTAAAGTTGATAAGTGTGTGCTTTGTTGCATCCTCTAGGTCATTGACACAGATGTTAAACAGGACAGGTCCCATGAAAATTTCTCAATGGCCTACAGGTAATGTGTTAACATGGCCCTCTGAGCTTGATCATCCAATCTGTTTTTAATCCTTGTGGTAGTACATTCATAGTAGTTTTATATCAGTCTTGCGGCATTCTGGGAAAGCATCGAATGTTTTGCTGAAGTCAAGGTAAATGGCTTCCATGCCTCTCCTTTTGTCTACAAATGCCATCATTTTATCACAGAAGAGAATCAGGTTGGTCAGGCATGATTTATTCTTGGAATATCCATACTGACTGTTCCTAATCACCTTCTTCTCCTTTGTGTGCCCAAAATACGTTCAAAGGAGACTAACTACATCATTCTCTAAGGACACAGGTGAGGCTGATTGTCCTTAATTTATTGGATTTTGGACCTCTTTTGAAAATGGATCAGAAGGAAGTTATAGGTCAGAGAGAAACCCATAGTCTGTAAAGTCAACTACTTTCAGCTGCTTTCTCTTTGGCAGCTCACAGCCAGCACAAAGTAGCTGACAGTGTGCATGGAGTGAAGAAGAGAGCTTTCTGGCTGCCTCAGATTTTTTACCAAGAGGTATAGGAAGCCAGGAAGGAATGACTAAGTTGCAGGTTGAAGTGGAGGCAGGATCTCAGTGGTGGGCTGTAATCAATACGATGGTAGCTAGTGGAGAGGCGGAGTGGAAAAAGGGGCAGAGTAATTCAGATGAAATACTGAAGTGCAGGGAGCCCACCAGTCAGGCAGGTCGTAGGAGAGCATGGCATGTAGAGCACATGGTGGGTCTTCTCATGAGTTGGCCTTTAAGCAATTACTGATGAAGCTGAGGGTTTGCTACCTGAGCAAACTTAATCACAGGCTCTGGGTAAGTACATTTATTTCACAGAAATTGAGATCTCTGAGGCATTCAATTTAGGGGCCTTAAAGCCCTTTCCCTGCAACTCCATGCAGTGTCACTGCCTCTCACTGAGGGAGTGCTCTCTTCCTTGAGTGAAGTTCAGGTAAAAATAAATGCATGGTTTTTTGCAAGCCTCAGAATGAGACACCTGGAGCATTGGTGTCATTCCCCTCAAGGTGAGGGGCATTGTGATTACTGTTCCACAGGCAGCTTAGATGCAGCAGTTGTAATCAAAACTGCAAAGTTCCACTGTATGTTGAGAGCTTTTTGTGTCCACTTCCTTCTTCAAGAAGTCTAGAGAGATAATTCCTCTGTTAGCAGCCCAGGAAGAAGGGAGATAAGGCTGAGAGAGGAGAAGAGGTGGTTATTTGGAGCACCTCTTTGATCTGCTGCTGGCCTCAGGGCAAGAGGGCAGGTTTCAGCCCAGTATCAGATATTGCTTTGTTTTTGCCAGCTCACCTGCAATGGCCTCAGGTGAGAGAAGTAATTCTGCTGAGAAGCTGTCCTATTACTAGTGCTTTCTCATAGGAGAATGGAGATTTCCATGTGCTTCTAAATGGAGATATTTGCAGTGAGAGGTTTTCCAGGGCAGAATGTGACCATTACTTCCACTGGAATGCCTATGCGTGGAAATGCAAGTATCTTCAGCTACTGCAGATACTTTTATACAATTCTTTAATTCTTCAGCATGTACCTTTGTTCTCCCTACCCTGGCTTTTCACAGAATCATAGAATATCCTGAGCTGGAAGGGAACCACAGGGATTATCAAAGTCTGGTTCCTGGCCCTGCACAGGACAGCCCCAAGAGTCATACCATGTGCCTGAGAGCATTGTCCAAACACTTGAACTCTGGAAGGTTTAGTGTTGTGACCACTTCCCTGTTCCAGTGCCCAACCACCCTCTGGGCTAAGAACTTTTTCCTAATATCTGACCTAAACCTCCCCTGACACAGCTTCAGGCCATTCCCTTGAGTCTTGTCACTGGTCATCACAGAGGAGAGATTGGTACCTGCCCCTCCTCTTCCCCTCATGAGGAAGATGTAGACTCAGATCAGGTCTCTCCTCAGTCTCCTCCACTGAACAAGTCAAGTTACCTCGCCACTCCTTGTATGGCTTCCCCTCCAGACACTTCAGCATCTTCATGCCCTTCCTTGGACACTCTCTGAGGGCTTAATATCCTTCTTATATTGTGGTGCCCAAAACTGCACACAATATTCAAGGTGAGGCCCCACTAGTACAGAGCAGAATGGGACAATCACCTCCTTTGACTGGCTGGCAATGCTTTGCCTGCTGTCCCCCAGGACACAGTTGCCCTTCCTGGCTGCCATGATATGGTCAGTTGACCATATGCTGACTCATATTCAACTTGCCATTGATAAGAACCCCCAGGTACCTTTCTGTGATACTGCTCTCCAGCCTCTCATTCCCTAGTCTATACACATAACCAGGGTTGCTCCGTCCCAGGTGCAGAATCTGGCACTTGTCTTTCTTAAACTTCATATGGTTGGTGATTGCCCAGTCCTCTAATTTGTCGAGGTCTCTCTGCAGGGCCTCTCTGCCTTCAAGGAAGTCAAAAGCTCCTACCAATTTAGTATCATCGTCAAACTTACTTAGTTGTTTCCTTTGAGTCTTGCGTTTTCAATGTCCTGAAGATGTTGAAGAAAACCGGGCCTAAGTTGGAGCCCTGTGGAACCCCACTAGTGACCAGTCACCAGCCTGATGTTACTCCATTTACTATGATCCTTTGTGCCTGATCCACGAACCAGTTGCTCAACCATCTCAGCACTTGTTTGTCCAGTTGTATGTTGAACACTTTGTCCAGAAGGATACTGTGAGACAGCATCAAAAGCTTTACTGAAATCCAGAAAGATTACATCAATTGGCTTCCCTTGATCATCTAGGTGGGTTACCTTGTCATAAAAGGAAATTAGATTTGTTAAGCATACTGGCTGTGACCAATATCTGCGTTGTACTGCAGATGTTTTTTCACCTCCCAGAATAATCTGGTCCATAATTTTACCAGTCACTGAAGTGAGACTGACAGACCTGTAGTTTCCAGCATCATCCTCCTTGCCCTACTTGAAAATTGGTACATTGTTAGCTAGCTTCCACTCAATTGGAAGATTCCCAAGACCATTCAAATATCATTGAGAGAATCCTTGTGATGACATCATCTAGCTCTTTGAGTATTTTTGAATGAATCCCATCAGGCCCTATAGACTTACAGCGATCCAGCTGGAGCAGTAGATCCCTCATAAGTTCAGGACTAGCTGGGAGTTTATCATTCTCAGAGCCATGGTTCTCCAGCTCAGGGCACTTAGCCCATCATCAGTGTTGAAGACAGAGGCAAAGAAACCATTAAACACCTCTGCCTAGTCTCTGTCCCTGTTTGTGAGGTGACCATTCTCATCCTATACTGGTCCAGTGTTTTTTTTTGCTCTGCCTTTTCCTATTAATATATTTTGAAAGATTCTTTTTGTTGTCACCGACAGTAAGAGAATCTGCAAGAGATGTGCTCAAGAGAGCATAAAGGTAAGAGATGGGGATGACTGATAGGGATGGTGGAAGCATTTGGGTTCTTGTGGTGGAGGTATCTCCTTGGAAACTGAGGTGAAAAGAAACGAATAATGTAGAGTACTTGAGAGTAGGTAATGACATCTGTAAAGACAGTATGGAGAACAAACCAATTTGGGCAAGTGCTCCTTTCCAGTGCTGTTGCTTATTCACTCATGTTTTCTTTGACTAATACTTTACAGGCATCTGATCACTGGTGAAGCATTTGATTCTGCTGTATTAAATCCCATTAGTAGTATGTGTTTGTTCTCCAGATAGCAGGGGGAATGGGGACTTAAAACTGATCAAAGCATGATGATGGTTGTAAAAGAATCATATAAACTTGATATAGAAAAATCTGGTTTTCGCCATTGAAAACCTGGTGTTTAATAGCTTGAAATGGCCAGTGAGGTGGTACAGGGATCACCATTCAAGCTGGTGTGATTAATCCTTTTCATTAGATATACAGAAGAGGAGGTAAATGGATCATTAATTAAATGTGCAAAGGTTACTAAATTGGGAGCACTGTAACCAGTGCCTGCAGTGTGGAGATGCAAAGGGATCTGAAATTAGAAAAAAAGGTAAGAAATAAAGGTCCCTGCTGCCAGGACATGTGCAAGTAAAAGGAAACCACATTGAACATGATATGTGGAGATGAGAAGCCTAAAAGACCATGGTGCCAGAAGGAGATGCAGCCATGTCAGAGTATTTGTTTGGTGTCTGGAGGTTGGTAAGTTGCTGTCCATTGGAAGAATCCTAAGACTCTGCTCTGTAGAGAGAGAAATGAGGCTGCCTCACTGTTTGAGGAAGTCAATGGAAAAACCTCTCAGAAGCTTCAGTGAGATTTGGTTATATCCAGACTGTTTCTGAGTGCTGATAGATGGGTCAGTGGGAAAGTGGTCAGAAGCACTATGTGCACCCAGCTGAGTCAGTGGGTGTGCTTTGGATCAGAGGACCCATGACCTCTAAAGAGGACACCTTTAGGGTGTCCACAGGGCAAAGTAGCTAATCACAATGTCAGAAGGGATCTGAATGGGTGACAGGGTGGGAGCAGAAGGATTTTTTTGCAGTGCAGGAGTAGGAGAATGACAAGGAAGAAAATCAGTGAGATCAATAGCCAAATGCACTATAACCATCTTGGTCTGGCCTTCTGCATTGCTCCCCTCCCAGCATCCCAGAGACTTGCACAAGCATAGCCTCCTCGTCAACACTATCACCAGAGTAACCTTTGGTGGAGAAAGAGAGGAACAGGGAAGTAATGACATCAATACCAGGGGAGTATTTGAGCAGGCCAGACTCAGGCCTGGGAGTCCCAGGCTTTTACTGTGGCTTTAGAGTATTTCTGTGTTTTGTCCATTTAGCATTTGAGAGACAAGAGAGAACAGAAGGGCTCTTGGAGGTTAACTTTCATCCTTTGTGTCGTTGAGGAATCTGCCTCATTGTCAGCCTAAACTGCTTTGGGCCATCGCTGCAGGCTGTTCTTCCTTATACCCCTGACATTCATGTTCAGCTGGGACATGTGGTAAATATACCCTACATGCCCCACCAGCTGTAGGTGGCAGCTCTGGGCAGTGAGGTAGGTGATGTTAAAGGGCTCTGAAAATCCTTGAAGAACAATTCTGCGTGTCTTTCACAGCTGGGTGCCTTGAGTGCTGTGCAGCTCTGTATGTGGGCTTTCCAGTGAGCAGGGTCATGGATACTCCTAGAGCTGTTCACAGCAGTGATGAAGTCTCTACACAGCCTTTGTAGTGATCAGGTGAGGCTGACAGAGGCTGAGGGGAAGCAAATGAGCTTTCCTCAGTGAGAGTTGTACCATGCATCTCACGAGTCTTGAGAGGTTCTGCTGTGCCTATCCCATCCTCAGTGGAGCAGGAAGAAGTGAGGAGGTTAAATGGAATATGTATTAAAACTGGTTTAGCGTTAGAGTAGCATTGATCCTGGCAGACTCAAGAATCACTTTTACAACAAGCTCTGAACAAAGTATTGCTACTCAGTTCAGTCCATGTTTAGACCAGCCATCAGATACTGGAACTGTCTGGTCCTGGGCTGATACATCATGAGGGAAATGCTGGGTGCAAGAGAGGGATTTCAGCAGAGGTGGGTAAAGTCTGTAAAGGTCATGGAAGGTTGAGTCAGAGCTGGGAAATGTAACAAGGGAAGGAAGCTTATAATTTTTCCCTTTGATGGCTTTTTCTACCCTGCAGTGCTTTCCAGCCTGACCTCTGTAAGCTGGGTTCTCGTGGCCAGTACAGCTGTTCTGCCTCTGGGTAACTAGGCAGACTTATCTTGCTGATGTCCACACCTATCTCCTCATCTAGAGAGGCAAAGCAGGGAGGTCTGGATATTAGAAAGTGCAGGGAAGTTACACTGAAAGGAGCCATTCAGCACTTGACATAAAGCTAGGTGGGGTGACATGTAGAAGTATAGAAGTTATCACACCATTTTGCACCAATTATCTCCCTGCTCCTGAGTCCCAGGATGGTTGATGCTTCAGAACAATCCAGTTCAGGGAGAAGGGTTTTTTTCCTCTGTCTGCTGGTCAGAGGTTGACTTCAGCCTCCAATTTTGGATATTCTTTGGCTCTTCTCCAAGAAGGTGGGTCCAGCTGGTGGTGCATTGGCAAGCTCAGGGAACAGCTCTGTGCAGTTCTCATCTCTTTCTGTAGGAACTTTAGATATAGAAACAACTATTGTCAGTGCAAAAAGACTGAAGACAAATTGCCACTTAAACCAAGGAGTTGCCACCCAATTTATCTATAAATGCTGTGGAATCCTGAGCTGGCATCCAGTCACTGATGTGGGAATGGGTGCACTGTTATCCTCTGATGTCCAGAGTTTTACCAGCTTATGAGTTTTAACTGAATCTCTGACTGTCACGGTGACAATTGTATGTGAGGAGGTAGATTGTTCTAAACTGCTATGGCGTCCTTGCAGCAAGTTTTTGCTGCTGTCAGTGAGAGAGGACTGGAGAGCCTGTATAGATCACACCATAATTCAAATACTTATCTGATACTATTTTTAATCCTGCTTTAAGCTGTGCTACTTAATTCAGTGCTACCTGGTGGGGTAAGTCTCATGAGTTAATGTGGCTTCATATTTTCTATATTCTCCAGGCACTTTTCTCTCCCAGTTTGCACTCCTGTTTCTACTCTATTCCAGAAGATATTCAGTGCTAAACAACTATGATAGATCTCTCTGAGGGCATGGTTCCCTTTTGCTCTTTGTGATGGTATGTAAGGAAGGAAAAAGATGGAGGGCAGCAGCATTTCTCCTGAGAGATTCTTCTGGCATACTCTTGGAGATAGTGCTACTGTAGAGCACAGAACATAGGGGCAAAAATTCCTATCTATTATTGCTTAGTATTTCTTTCCTGGTGTATCTGAATGAGTGGTTTTATTTTCTTTTCCTTTTTTTTTTTTCCCTTGCCACCATTGTAGAGTGAAAGGTCATTTCCATTTAACTGTATATGTTTCCTGTATTCATTTGGAAATTCCAGGCCTATGGAAGTACTCTCTGAGGGCAGTCTGCATTGCTTGGCTTTGGCTGTTGCTGGATTTCACCCACATTTTCTGCCTTTCTATCCAGCTTTCTCATTCTGAGGTTCTTCTCAGTCCACTTTTATCATGATTAATTTAAATCAGGCTGTTGTCTGCATTTTTCTACCATCTGTTCTTCTCAGTTTCCAGGTCACACATAATATACCTCAGCAGTCCTAGAATAGACCCTGGTGTGACTAAGTTTTTGAGCTGGTCTCATGCTGAAGACTAGCTGTTCTTTCTTTACTAACATTTTCAGTCTCATCCAGTTTCTCACTTGTGACAAGACCTTCACTCCACAGATGCTGTTTTTCCATGTCTCTGAAAAACATGTTACCTGAAGGTCTAGAGACTCAGCTGGTTACCTTGCAAAGCTGTTGCAGAGGTACCTTGAAAGAGGTCCACTAAACGAAGGACCAACTCTTATTCCAGAGTAAGAGCAGAGACTTAACTGCTAGCTGTAAATTGTAACTACAGCTTGCATGAGTAGAGGGATCAGGCCACTGAGTGAGGGAATTGAGGAGCTTCCATTCAGTGTGGTGTTTTATTCTTCCCTCACATCCATTAGGGATGAGCTCAATCATTTTCAATGGGGAGCCATTCAGGCACTCACTGGGAAAGGTGTGACATGGAGGGGAGGCATAGTCTTCTTGAACATCAAGAACTGTTTAGAGGCTCTGACTCCAGCCATGGGGAAGTCAAAGGCTGATACAATGCTTACCCATGGAAAATGAAAAATGACATTGGGTGGTTATTGAAGATAATTGCCTTTGCAGTCTTTCCCCTTAAATAGTCTATTTTAGGCTAATTTCTTAGGGAAATGAGCACCAAGGAGTTAGTAGGAGGCTGGTTTTGTGGGACACTTCACCCCTGAGAAGTCATTGTGGAACTAAGGTTTCTCTAGGACTTTTGGATGGATGCCCTTGGTCTATCCCATTGTCCAATGCTTGACTCCCCCCTCATTCTGGTGTTCCTGGTTCCCTGAAGTACCCAGCCTTACAATACAACTGCTATTCTCTGCTCACTGCGTGTGCTTCCCAGGTGCTCATACCCTCCTGCTTCTGAGGCTGACCCTGTGATGACAGCTGCCTGGCTGCCTATCAAAGGCTCCATTTAGAGTTAGCCCAAGAGCAGACAGAAAGCTGCAGTGTTAGACCCCGAAATCTGACACAGTGTGGCTTGCTTGCTTTTCAGTTGGTCCTTGACAGTCTTTCAGCTCATGTCTGTCAGCCGCCCTGCCAGGCACACAAGTTCACTTCCATCTTGGAAGAAGGGGAGAGAGAAGTGACATTTCACCGAGCAGTGGGCACGCTGAGGGATGTAGGGAGATAAGGCAGGATCACAGAAGCAACTGAAATCCCCAGCGGATATTGCGTTGCTGGCTGGATTGACAGGTTAACTGTATTGCTGGGACAAGTATCCCTGCTCCTTCTGTCCCAGAGGACTGTACACTGGGAACAGCACTCGATTCTAAAGAATCTTGGCCTACACTGGGACCAGTTCTGCCATAGCACAGCAGGAGGATGTTCATGGGGAATTTTTTTCCAACTCTCAACAGGAGCTACCAATAGAACAGCTTTTTAAATAAATAAATTCACTTAGCAAACAGCAGCAGTAAGTGAACAGAAACACTGATGTGGCCAAGGATGAAACATTAGCATTTTTCAAATCCGTTTAGTGAAGACAGCCCCTGGGCGTTGGTTCAGGTCCTTGTGTTAGCAGGCTGTTTGCAAAGCACTAAGCTAAACTTACAGCCAAAACCTGTCAGCTGCTTCCTGGAGCTCAGGAGGGCAACACTTGTCTTGGTTGACAAACTAAGTCTAGTCTAAAAACATAATACCTTTGCATTTCTTTCATCCCAAAGTACTTATGACACATCAGTCAAGAGCACAAGCTTCAGATAGTGTTTTGGCTGCTCCAGACTACAGGCAGGGAAAGGAAACAGCTTTCTTCAAGCCCCACAGAAATGCTACATTACCAACAGCAAACTGAGGGGACTTGTTTGAAGAGCACCACTTCAGTGACTACAGATGATCATGCACTGAAAGGCTCCCTGTGCATCACAGCAGTGAGCAGCAGGCTCAAACAGTCCTGACTTGGAGTTCAAAACTCCCTGTGCAGTTATGAACTGCTCCTGCCCATGGCAGAATTTACTGGGGAAGTAATTTGTTCAAATGCTTATCTAGCCTTGACTGGTTCACCAGGTCTTGTGAATTGCAGCACAGGATGGCGTGGTTGGAGGCTACTGCCAAGCAGAAGTTTTCCACTCTTGGAAAGATGTGACTATGTCCTTGAATAAGGTGAAAGTTGTATGGGGAGCCTTTTCTTTGAGGTTCCTCTTTCCCACCTGATCTCTACCAGTAAAACCGTGCCAGCTGTGTGGTGTAAGTGGTAGTTTCAGCCCAGAGTCCACTAGAAAAAATCCCTTATGCAGAAGCCAAGTCTAGGGCTCCTGACCTTGGGGCAAGGGGTGTCAACCCTCAGGAAATGGATATCAGAGTGAAATGAAGGTCTTCCCAAGGAATTTCTCTGTTCAGTCCCTGGACAAACACTGGTGACTGACCACTGTGTGACCCAAGCTGTTACCTTTGGGTCCCAGACCAGAGCACTGTCCTAGGCAGAGCGAGGGGGTTCCAGGAGTGGGGGAGAGTGCTGGGGTGTGTGGGGGGAATTGGTCCTTCTGAGTCAGCAGAAATGAGCTAAGCTTATACATTAAGGTTAGGGGACCAAAGGGCTGTGGAGAGTGTGCCTCCTCAAAGGTTTGCAAGAGCAGGGACAAGAGGTGCACAATGCCTGGGAATACAGTGCTAGGGAGACAGGTTAGTATAGCAGTGGGGCAGTGACATGCTGTCATTCTGCAGCCAGTGTGGCAAAATTGCACCAAGATACTGTGTGCCCTTCTTACTGGCTTCCCCACATCGCTCTCTATTCCCCACCCACTCCTATACATGGCAAGTGGAGGCACTGGCTTTGTTTTATGCTGTGGTCTGTGTCCTTTTTCCCAGGTACTGTGATTCTGTCTGTTGTTAATCCCAGACTATTCACCTCCATATCTAGGGTGTATTGTCCACTTCCTTCCCCCTTTGTGCAACCACAGTCCCATTCTGGCACCCTATTGCTCTATTCTGCATGCAGCAGTGCCCCTTGAAGTCCCTACCAAGAGGTTAATAAAGACCTACTGCCTGAGTTACCTTTAGCTTTTATAAACCAAAAAAATGCAAACAGCATGTAAGCAGCATTCATTACCTTACACGCCTTCAGCTGCTTATTGGATACACATCCCCCTCCCTCCAACATCTCTCTTTTTTTAATATGTTTTTTTTTAATTTGTTTTGATGAATGAGTGACAACCCTGACACCCGATTCGCTGAGATTAATAGAAACGACACAATATTTACGTCGCGCCGACGAGCAATTATCCTGCCATCTATCTTTGAGATTATCTTTCTGATTGAAAACTACTCATCCGTGTAATCGGAATTATTTGGAATTAGAAGGGAATTTATGGCCCCTTTCACTCTCCCTCCTATTTGCCTCTGTCTCCATCCTTCTTCCCCCTCCTTTAAGAGGGATCCTTTCTTCCTTCATTCCTCCCATCCTTCCTTCTTTCAGCCTTGTGGATGGAAACATGTGCTTTGCTGTACAAGGATGGTTGTTTCTGGAGATGGGGGAGACTGGGCCATACCGTGGCCAAGCAGGCACTGAGGACACTGAGGATGCACTGAGGCTTAGACAGCAGCTGAGGGATAAAAGGGTCTTTGGAAGAAGGCTGGCATGGGAAGTGGACATGTGGGGTATGTGACGCAGTGGAGGCTGTGTAGGCAGTACTGCCATGACAGAACAACTGGAGGCACCTCACTTACCTCCTTTCCTTTTTTTTTCTATTTTACTGTTCCTTCCTTATTACTCTGTTTTGAAGATGCCTTTCACTGTCCCTCTGCTTTGTAAATGTGCTCTTTGTGCATTTATTTTGTCTAAATGCTTATCTGAAAGTATTTTTCCAGCTCACTCTGTGCAGGAGAAGGATCCGTGCTTGTGGGCATCTTCCTGCTTGCTGTGAACCTTTCTGTAGCTGCTGCTGGAGTTTCTGCTTCTTCAACAGTTCCTGGAGACAGCCTGCTGTCCTCCAGTGTATGTGATGAATATGGCTGGCTGGCTTCAATACTGTTGTCCCCTAGCACAATGCTGTCTGTATAGGGCTTCTAGGAAATGCTCTTGCTTATTCGTCATATCTTTAAGGAGCTGACAGGTGGTATAGGACTTGTATTGTTTTTTCTTACTGGGAAATTTCTGTCTTTTGCATTTTTTCAGAAGCACTGGTGTTTCTTACACTTTCTTTGGTTTTCATTCTTTTGCTCCTCTGTGATGCAGAAGAAGCAACTAGGCACGTTGTCTCAGGTCACCTCTAGAGGCAGGAGACATAACTCCTTTTTGGTGATTCCAAGACAGGACAGCAAAATTCACATATGCTCCCTCTCTTCTCTGGAATCCCATCTCTGAGCACAGTGCTTAATGAAGCATTTCCCACATTTCCCTTCTCCTGGGTGAAGACAGGAGTGGGTCTATCCTACTACATCTGGAAAAAAATCTGTGCTGTAGATCACTCAGCACTGAGAACTAGTCCTCTGTAAAATACTTCAAAAACAGCACTTGATTTTTTTGCGAGTGGTTGTGGCAGAAACAGAGACAGGGAAGTGGATGTCGGGGCAAGTCAAGCAGCAGAGACATTTTAAATGGATCTTGTAGCACCCGTGTCCTTTGAGAACCACAGCATGGAAAGGTCCTTGGTTCGTGTGAATCCTGATGGAGAACAGAGAAGGGAAGCAATGTCGGTTTCTGAATAAGTGAATAAATGCCATGTGCTAAATGAGAGACACAGTCTGAGTGCTGAAGGAATTCAGCCTGAAGTCAGCTGCAGAGATACCAGCTAACATACAAGCCAGGCTGAAAATATTTTATACAGAGAACAGTGTAAGCAGTTAACGACACAAGGATTTGGAAAAGGAAATGTGCTCTGAGGTACAATTGCTCTGTCAGCTCGAGAGATCTAGGCCCAGATGGGAATCCCAGATCCTTCTGCCCAGAAATACCCGATGTTGTTATTAATTAGTATGGAAATATTTTCCTTTCTTGAGAGAGGGCTGTTGAATTGCCAGTGGGATACTGGGTGTGTGCATGTGTGGGGTAGCCTATCAAAGTACTATTAATTAGGTTACTTCCCACTGCTGTTGACATGCTGTGGAAGGGGGTTGTTTGTGGGCCAAAATAAAAAGGAAACAGAAACTGAAAGACTGGAATTGAGAATGAAAAGCATGAGGCAAAAAAGGACTTGGGTCGGACAAAGCACACAGGTTGAAAGGGGTATATGTAAAATGACATTCCTAAGATTCCCAAAGCAGAAGATGAGAAGAATGAGAAACCAGGATATGGTTAGAACCAAAGGGGAAACTCCTTTGAGACAGCAGCAGCATGGGTTGGACACAGCTACAAAAGGACTGACTGATCCTGCCTTGTTACTGGTTTTGTTTTTCATACTTTCACAAATTTGGCACCAAAGCTTCCTCATGTCAGAGCAGTGATATTTTATGCCAGCTGTCACTATGAAACAGGAAAGAATTCGGATGAGAAACTTCCTCAGTTGTAGGTTACCTTCCTCGGCTGGCTGGGTCTCTTACCCCCTTCCTTTGGAATGGGATCTTTATCAGCTTTGATGAATAATCATAAAATACTAATTGGAATCTTTGCTTGGCTTTCTGTATAATACTTTAACCACTTTTATCAAGGTCTTTTTGTGGTCTCTAGCTCTGTCCTTCTGATCATATTGTGTTCAGCCCTGGGAGAGTCCAGACACAAAAAATGCAGCATAAAGAGATAGTGTAGCCCAGTATCTAAGCAGTAGGTGCTGCATTTACAGTTCCAAGAGTGCCAGAACCAAGAAAGAGACAAGAAATGTATGTGGCAGTATGGGTTAGAATAAGTGAAGGATCTATTCGCAGAGGGGAAAGAAAACGGAGCAAGTGGGTTACCTAAAAATACCAGTGCAGGCTCCAGGCTCCCTTGCAGAGGGAAGAAATCAGTGCAGTTGTGATTATTCAGAGAAAGTGTTTTGGGTTTGCAAAGGAGGAGGAGTGGAGTGATAAGACAAAGACACAGCATTGATACCTCATATGGGACCAGCACAGTCCAGAGCTATTTATCCTATGATCTGACTCTAGAGAATGTCGCTGTCTGCTGAATTTTCTTCCAAGAAACCTGTCTAGTAGGAAGTTGAATTCAGAACACGCAGAGGATCTACCAACCCTCCTTGGAGTAATGTAGCATGGAAGGAAAAAAGCTATCCAGGTTGCAACCTACCATCATCATGTCAAATCCTCAAGCCCTAAGAGATCTAGAGTGAACAGAGGTGGTTTGAAACAGAGAAACTTCTAAAGAGAGGCATTAAACCCAGAAGGATAATTTGGCATTCAATTCCAGAGGTTTGTGCATGATAGTGACAAATTATCAGCATGTGAAAGATTGCTGCCAGCCCATGCGTATCTTGAGGGCCAAGGAAACTGTTGGCCCTAAATCTGCCACCAGTCACAGAATCCAGGAGCACTCACGAAACCCTTGCCTACTCTCTTCCTATGCTCCATACAAGTCAGAGCAGGATTGAGGTGGGATATACTCAACAGCAAGGAGGGATATGGCAGCACAAGAGTGAAGCAGGAGAAAGCTGAGTACTGCACAGGTGAGGGGTCCTGATTCCATATCCAGCTCTTTTTTGCCTTGTTTGATTGTGGGTATTGTTTGTTTCTTCGTTTTTGGGGTTTTTTTTTTAAGAAAATTAAATAGGGATCATTGTGTTCCTTAGAAAAATGTCTTGTCAGTTTAACTTGAATTTATTGTTAGGCCTGCTTTTCAAATAGAATACTGAGAATGTAATTGCACTGGGTAAGTCTGTGTAACTTTTGAATCTGTTATCTAATTTCAAATGCATTTTGCACCCAATCAGAAATTTGCAAGGTATTAAGTTCACACAAGTTACATGAAATAGGTGACAGGTAGAGACCTTATTATTATACCTTAGGGAAAGACTACAGAATGAGCTCAAGCTTATTAGAGTCCAGGAAATCCACATGGGACAGGGACTGTCCAAATGCCCCAATTACAGAAGGGTTCAGTTGAGGCTCACATCTTACTGTGTGTGCATCAGAGGATCCATTGGTTGGTCAGTGTCTCTTGCAGATTCTCTAGCAAATAGTAAGGTATGAGCTTCCTTCTTTCTGGACTTTCATAATGCTCATAATTCATGTGGATTCCCTGGAATTTAACGAGAGGTGAGTAACAGTGCAGCCTCAGTATAATGCAGTTAAAAAGCCAGTCAAACACAACAGAGAAAGCTATTGGAAACAAGGCATCTTTGTTTCAGATAGAAGATTCTTAAAGGAGTTAAGTTGAAGTGCAGATGTAAAATTGCTTATGTCTGTACTGATGGTATCTTCTGCCCTCTAACTTATGTGTGCCCCCAGTTTTCATTAGACTCTTTGAATACTGTTTTCACTGTGATTTTGGATCCCAGTGTAGTCAAACTGGTACAGTTCTGGCATGAATATTACTTTAGTATGGCATACTTAGTTCAGCATGGCTTCTTTGGAGATGTAAGCTTAACTAACATAAATGTGGTTATAGTTACATAACTTTGTTCAGTGCAATATTCTGTAAAACCATTTCTGTGAAGTGGGATAGTTACAAAAATGATGCTGACTAGGCCTCAAATTACAAAGTATTTTCAGTAAAGACCATATTTGCCTACTTACATATGGGTGGTGCTTAGTGTCAAAGGGCCTAGATTCTGAATAGTGCTTACAATAATAATAATAATAACAACAATAACCTAAAAGAACTACAAGTCTGTCTGGGGAGTCACCACAGCGTGTCTGTAATTAGTTGAATTAAAAATTATCATTTATGAGGCATCTGGAAACACGAAGTCTCAGAGATGAACAGTACCTATGTAATCATCTCTGTCATCGCATAACCTTAATGACGTTTTTGTCCATGAACTTGCTTTTTACTTGTTCTGTACCACTAAATAAAGGTAATGGCTGAATGGATTTTATTTACAGTGTTGCCATTACGTGGACCACTGAGGCTGTCCATTACTCACTTAACAATGTTTGCAAGGGTAATAGGTAACATTTTGCAACCATAATGTACCAATGCAAAAGCAGTTTCCCTGCACAGACTCACAAATTCTGAAAAAGGAGCTGGAACAAGAGTTTGCATTTATGGAGAACCTGGTGAGCAGTTCAGGGCAAGAGACTGCTTCCTCATGGCTTTTGGTGTCTTTTTTGCTTGTTTGCACTTTGGTTAAATTTTTCCAGAGTGAGTAATAATTTCTCCAAATTAGTTCCACCATTCAGAACAATAGTAGTTAACATAGATTTCCAAATAATTCCTCAAAAACTCAGTGTTTTTTTAAATTTTGTAAGAGAACCACTGAGATTTAGGAAAGTATTTTCTAGGGAAATTTGCTAATACAGTTGAGAAATATGAAATACCCCATGGCTACAACCAGCAGTCCACCTGCCTCCAAATTAGAGCCTTATTTTCTGCCTAGTGACCAGTGAGAAAGTGAAAAATAAAATAACTTTTTTTTTTAAACATGATCTGCTTTTTATGGAAACTTAAGAAGGAAACATGAAAACATTTCTACAGACTGTATATTTTCTAACATCCCATTTCTACAAATTAAAAAATGTGAATTGTGTCATCTGATAATGTGGCAAGAAAAAATTTCTTTGGGAGAATGATGCATATGTAGCACAACAGGCTACCTGAGAACAGGCTTCCAAAAAGAAAGTGGTAGTCTGTCCTGCAAGTTTCCATGGGGTTTCACCAGGCAAATGTATCCCAGGATCTCATGGCAAGGCACCTGATGTATTCAAAAGAGAGAGGTTCTGTTCTCATCTATACTAAAGGTGTATTTACAGGGCACAGGAGAGCAGCGTGCAATGATAACTCAGATACAATCTCATGGTGTTCTGCATTTGAATTAATATAGCCTGGATCTCATCTGGATACAAAGTCCACATGAATGAGGCTACCTTTCTGCTAAAATCCAAACCAGCTTGTTCAGAGCATGCTTAAGTAGCTGCTTATAACTTCATTTTGCTAATGTACCCTTATTTACTGTGTGACACAAAAATGGGACTTCTCCCGGAGTTCCTGTTACCTGGCTGTAAAGTGCTTTGATACTGCCACCCTGCCTCGCAAACACACAGCATCCAACACTTCTGGCACAGAGCTTATTTTTGCACAGAAGTGATAAAGGAGGTTTTTTCCCCAGGCTTGTAAGCACAGGACAGTTTTCTAGTACATGACGTGTCAGGGAAGAAGCTACTGTGATTGCTTTAGATCTTCCTCTCTATGCTCAGTGGGGAGTCACAGACAGGCCATGTATGAGTGAGTGTGTGTGAGGCCATGCCGTGACACATTCCTCAAGGGAGGGAACAGATGAGGAGCTGGGCCTCACCTCCCAACAGCAGCAGGGCCTTAGGCAGAAGCCATGGAAGGGACTGGTTATTCCAGGTGAGGACAGGTCCAGGTGTGGCAAAAGTACAGACTAAAGCGGCAACAAGGAACCGAGCAACCAAATGTCTGCATCTGGAACACGGGCTCGACAGAAATCTTCCTCAAGCAGCTGTTTCCAAAGGGCTTTTGGTAAATCCAATTGAGGTTAAGAATTTGACAGATATTTTTCCCCTCCTCACTGTTAAACTTTGGCAAATGAGAAATCTTTTTACAGGGGATTGGAGGGCGGTGGGGAGGAGGACAGGAGTATGGAGGACAATATAGCTTGCCATAGACTGTGCTATACCTGTTCTCCAGCTCAGGTTCCAGCAGCTTTGAATACCTGTTATGAACTGCAGGACATCTTTGTGCCCAGAAGTGACCCATAGCACTTCCAGGAGCACAGAAGGGGAGAAGGGGGGGAGCATGCCAAGACTGTTGGCAGAGAAACTGTTGGAGTTTTGGCTCTTTCTCAACCTTGCAGGCTGTTGGCTGGCAGCATGTGGCTCTGTCTGGCTGTGGGGACAGTTGTGGTGTTCTTGCCTGAGCACCTGGCACCTTATCCTGGCACTCCGTGATGCTGCCACCTCTCTCTCTATTTGGACCATGTGTGTGGCCCCCTCTTAATGTTCTCTCAGCACAAAGCATCCTCAGACCAAATCCTGAGTGACTGAATCAAGCAGTAAAGCTCTGCAGCTGCGCAGACTTCCCCTGCAGCTTGTCCATTCTCTGTGTGCTGTAGCCTTGCTCCTCCGTCTGGGATGAAGTCAGTGCTGAGGAACTGAGTTTCTGATGGCCTGGAGAGCAGAGGAAGGGATCACTAAACCATTTAGTGAAACCCTTTTTTACTGCATATATGGGTAACTACTTTGAAAGAAAAGGCTCTTGCCCTTTTTCCCTTCCCTCTCTCCACTGTCTTGAAGAGAAAATGCTCTGAGTTTTAAGGCACTCCAGGCTGCAGGATAGGAATTGTCCTGGTCAGGAGAGCTTTCACAGGTGACTGGCAATGCTGAGATGAAGAAGGACTTGAGCTGATGAAGTGAGGAGGCAAAGGAGACTGCAACAGAATTGCATTGAAGAGGGGGAAACCACCTCACTTAGATGCTAAGATGAAGCTGAGCCAAAGCTCATCAGAACTTGCTATGGTTAGCCTAAAGACAGAGAGACAATGGAGAGAGGGATACTACCTGGGTCTGTGCACATTCAACACATTACAAAGGCTTACAGCTCTCTGCCAAGGGCCTGCAATGATAGAGTGCATTCAGAAGTGGTTTTAGATGGCACAGAGCTGTGAGGCTTTAGCTGGAAATGCAGATTCCCGTTCCTGTAGGGGTGCAAGTGAACCTTGTTGTAGCTTTATGTGCTAGAGAGACTTCTGTGAGGGGAATGCTTAGCTTGCCATTCTGTGTTTGGCTTACCCACAGTGAGGGAGTGATATTATGATGGTAGAACTTCATTGCCACTGAGGGAATTGAGGCAGGCACCTACATACACATTGCTGTGTTTGTGAAAGTCATGTGTGCCCTAAAGTACCTCCCAAACACAATGGTTTAATTTCCTCATCAGTCAGGAGTTGTAGGTAGGGTTTTGGTGTAATCTGTGTGAGAGAATAGTCTCTCCCATAGTATCAGTTACTAATGCTGTTCAGGGTTATTTTAGGTGGCCTATATTCTTCCTACCTGTCCCTGTGGCATATCCAGCCTGGCACAGGAGCCCTGGCAACATCAGCCAAGATCACCTCCCAGGAGCACTTGCTTGCCTAGGTCTTGGGTGCAAAGGGAGAGCTACTGAACGAAGCAGATTTTTTCTGTCTCTTGTGAGACATTGTGGTGGGTTGATCTTAGCCAGCTGCAAGCTACAATTCCTACAAGAAATATCCACCTGCTGCACCGTGATCTCGGCAGGGGTGCAGAGGACTGTCTGTTCCGGCACCTGGAGTGCCTCCTCCCCTCCTTCTACTCTGACCAGGGTGTCTGTGGAGCCATTTCTCACTCCTCACCTGTGCCGTGTTTTCTGCCCTTTCTTAAACACATTTTCCCCAAGCACCAACTACCATCTTGGCTGAGGGGCTCAGCTGTGTCCTATGGTGTGTTGGTTGGAACCTTCTGGAACGGTCCGTGTCCAGCACAGGGCAGCCCTGGCCACTCCTCACAAAGGCCACCCTGCAGCCACCCCACAGCGAGCACCTGGCCACAGACACCTGATGTGGGTACACTGAGTGACACTTGGGTGATGGTATTTTGACAAGGGCAGGAGCTGTACCTTCTCCTTCAGACCAGTGAGAATTCCAGCCTCAGGGCAGGGTTGAGGGCTCTTTCAGACACAATGTGGCTGGGAGATGAGGCAGGACTGAGATGGATGGTGTCGCTTTGGAGAGAACCACTGCAAAACTGGTCTTTCCTCTCTTTGGAAGCTGCGGAACTTATGTTGCACATTGCATAGCTTGCATGCAGAGGGCTTCTCCTGGAAAAGCTTGTTCCTTGTCTGCAGACAGAACATCCTCTTCCTTTGAGGAACTTAATCAGTTATTTTCCTTCATTTTTATTTTAAAAATGTATCTTTTAATCGAGCAAGACACACAAAGAGTATGGAGCCTTTCCCTGGAGAGAAGAGAGAGCACTAATAGCCCCCCTGACACTCACATTTGGAAAATGGTGATGATTTTTCTGGAGAGCTGAGCTAACAGTCTGGCTCTAAGGAGTTTAGATCGGGAGCCAGACATCATGGTTAGGCCTGTCTGTGGTTATAACGTAGTTGTTTGGGTTCTGTAGAAGCAGTCTGAAGGAATCTGAATTAAAACAAGAACCCAAGGGGAAGCTCTTTCTGGCAATCCTGGTCTCTGATCTGGCACCAGAACTGACTTAAATCTCACTCTGTCCTCCTTCTCCTGCTATCAAAATTGCTACCAGCTCTATTATGACAGCTTAACATGCTTCCTTTCCTCTCCCACCACGGCCAAGGTCACTGAGAACATGAAACAGTATCTCTTGCCTGAAGCTGACCTTAGTAGGCTGCCGGGCCGCTTTGAGATTTGTCTCAGTGCACAGCTAATGCCCTGCCAGCGCAGGTGTGGGCTTGCTGGTGCTAAACAAGGTCCTGAACAACAACAACAGTGAGGAGTTTCTGCAAAGCATCCACAGCAAATTGAACGTTTAGAATGTACTTGCACAAATGATGGAATTGACAGCCCAGCATTGGAGAAATTCATTTCAGCGTACAGTTTGAAAGGGGTGATGGTGGTTTCCAGTGAGCAAATATCGTGGTTACATAACTTAGGCAGGAGTACACCCAAGAAATCTTTTTCTCGTTTTTTGATTTTTGCTGGGTGTTAACACACAAGCTCTTTTAGGCAGAGGCTGTGCAGTAGTAGTGAAAGTTTAGGAGGGATCTAAATGAGGCAAAGGTAGAAGGGAGTGTGTTATCATACTCTACGTAATAGACTGACAAAAGGTAGTGTGTTCAAATGTAATGTAGCATATGATTGTCCTAGTGCTTCCAGACTTTAGTTAAATCAGATTTTATTTCTGTGTGTACATGTAGAACTGAATGCTTGCTCTGAATAGTCTCTGAACACACTCCGGTATGTGTTTTGTTGCTCAAGCCAAGCTATTTTTCATTAGTGCATTGTTATTACTGGTGGACTCAGCAAAACAAGGGAGAGGAGCATTCCTCTATGCTTGCTCTTGTTCTTGAAGCCAGTGGCATAACCTCTGCTTGAGCAGCCACAGATGGTGCCTCTCCACAGTCTAATTCTACAAATAGCTATGCCAGGTGAAGACTTTTCTCTGTCTTCAGCTCTGAAAATGAAATAATATATTTGAGTGCTGCCTAAACCAGAAAAGTTCCTTAGTCCTAGCCTGACGTGTTTTACTTGTAGCTGTTAAAGTTTGCAGGTTTCCCTCTGCCAAAGAGCTATTAGAGTCCTAATCTTCAGCTGGCAGGCAGCTGGAGAGTGGGGACATCTTTAGCTGGAATAGCTAAATCTGGTAGGGGACTTCTGTTAAAATCTTAGCCATTTTCACATTCCTGAAAAATAGCAAAATATATAGGAACTAAAGAAGGAGCAAAGTTTACAAGAGTATTAACCGAGCAGTGTAACTTCCCCTGCTGATGGCAGAGACTTGACACGGCAACATGGTATGCACCATCCAGAGGGTACATGAAAAAACTGGATGCAAACATATGAACTTTGGCTTCAGTGTGTGCAAAAAAAAATTCCGGCTATGGATATTTGTAGCACAGGAAAAGAATGTTGAAACAATATGAAGTTTGCATCATTAAAATGAAGTAAGGAAATAGAACAGCTAAACTCCTAGCAATAATATCAGCATTTCCCTCTTGAGCATACTATTTTTCAGAGTATCTGCTTTGTATCAAAATGCATAGTATATTTAACTACCTATTAAATCAGATCTGAGAGTCGTACTATGTGTGCTAAGCATTCAGAAGACAGTTGCTACTCAAACTTTTTCATTCTTTTATCTTTTAGGTCTTATTTTGTTATTTTCACAGTCTTGGAAAAGTGGTTTTTTGATGTTAATGTCCTTCATGTAAAAAAATTTATCATTTTATAGTATCTTTTTTGGTGTTTAAGTAGTCCCTATTTGAAATCTGTGCAATTCACACCTCACTAAAGCCATCAGAGCACTAACACAGCTATTCAGAAATGCTGGGTTTGTTAGGCTCTTTCAAAGTAGTGTGACTCTGATGAAGAAATATTTTCTTGTGTGTTACAATTATTCTTCATAGTTTGTGGCTAGCCTTGGAAACTGCAGAGCTGACTTTCAGTTTATCTTTTAATACTTATATTCCTACCTGCATTTCCTGATCTAAAAGCAGCAGTGATTCTGAGCTCTAAACTTACAGCATGTAAATAAAATGTGCACCAAGCACCTTGAGACTCTCAGGAGAAGGGATAAAGATTATCTGTGTGGGTTCAGGGAATTGGAAGACTCCATTGATTGGATCAGTATTTTCAAGCTTCAAATTTTTTTGCTTTGTCCCTGTCTAAAAAACGTATCTGTGAATATTTGGGTTTCTTTGTCTTTAAAAGGAAACTATATTTTGCATTCCTCTTTAATAGCTTATATGCACCTGGATGAATTCTGCCCAGATTTATATGTGCAAGGCTCAAACTGTGTTTGAAGAAAATTAAGTTCTGAGATTTTACCTCTGCCATACACTTGAGAATCTGAGACTGAAATACAGGCATATGATGAAAATGTCCCTAGCAAGAAGCATTTAAAAAATACCTTCCCAAACCACAAGTAGAAAATACTGTAAAGGTGCACTTGCACTTTACAATGTCTTGAACTTTTGTGCCTCAAAAATAGAGTTGAGCCTTTATAGAGTTTACAAGTTACCAATGTTGATTTTTTTCCCTATTTTTTATTTTTAATGTATCTGAAGGTGCTTTTGAAATCTTCTGGCTTTCTTTTTGCAGTGTTTTGAGTGGGCATTCAGTCTTATGGCCTCTGCTGTTGGGTTCTTTCCCTGCCTCGCCCTGAGTCTGGAGTCTGGAATTAAGTGGTGTTTGTGCACAAGAGTGCTGGCAGTGGGGGTAGGGATCTTGTGTTTGAAGTTTTATCTAAAGCAGATCTTCTCTGGATCGCTGAGTACCCCACTGGGGAGCAGTTAAAGTCATACATCCTGCTGTCTAAAGGCAGAGAGGAAGGATGGAGGAATGCTGACTCCATTCAAGGTTCATTCACACTAGCTAACTGTGGCATGCTGTCAAGTCCTCATCCCTTCATTCTCTATGAAGAAAGTGTATGCCCAGGTCTTGCTCTACTGTATGGATATGGGATGCCAATGATAAGCACTGGACATGGACCTAAGAACTGAACAGAGCTTTCCAGCTACCTGCTTGAGATATGCCCAAAGTGTCCTTGTGATTTAGACTACATTGTGGGCTTTCCCACAGTGTTATCAGTTTGGCCTTTAACAATGTGATGGGGCAGGGATGATCCTGCTCTATAAAACCACAAAGCTTGACAGAGTGGTATTTGAAGAACTTTAGATGTCAGCAATATGTAACAGCAAAGAACAGTCTGAAAGTGGTAACACATTCAGGGTCTATGTGACTATGCCTTTGTTAAAACTGAGTTTTTCAAAAGATTTGGATTTAGGTGCCCATGTTTTGGGACCTTGTTCTACTATGTCTCAGTCTGATTATTCTGTGTACTGAGCATCTAAAATTCCTTCCTATGGCAATGGGAAATGTAAAATGTTTTACAACTCTCAGTATTAAAGCCCAAAATATCTTGTACTAGTCAGCCTAAATGAGAGGACAGAAATAAAATTTTTCTTTGTTTGTCAGGTAATTTTTGATCTGAGATCTGATTCAACTAGGTGAAGGACCAGAATCCAGCAGACAATTGAGGGTGTGTTTCCACACTGGAGCTCAACCTGTCAGATACTTTTCTATTTTCCCCTTCTTCATTTGTAGGTCTTAATCTGTAGATACCAAAGTGCTTTAAAGCACAGTGTTAAGTATTGTTATCTCTTGGTTTTTTTTAAAGCTGGGAGATATGCAGCCATAATAAAGTGACAAGCCAGACTTCACACAGGGCAGTAGATCAGCTGAGGAAAAATAACTAAATATCATAAGTCTTTGCCCAGTGCTTCATCAGGCCCCTGTCCTGCAAAAAGGACTTTTTTTGAAAAACTCATTGACTGAATCCTAACAGCTTAGACACAAAATATACTGGCAAGAAGTGAATTAAGGATGCAGCAGGATTTGGCCCAAAAAGAGGAAATTACTTTTTCTTGCTACATAATCAATAGC
Source organism: Manacus candei (assembly GCF_025592945.1). Classification (NCBI taxonomy): domain Eukaryota; kingdom Metazoa; phylum Chordata; class Aves; order Passeriformes; family Pipridae; genus Manacus; species Manacus candei. Next base: position 10,245,579 of record NW_026138115.1, on the reverse strand, counting down.
TCCAGCTGAACTGAGATCTTGACTACGATGTGATGGGTCCTTGCCTTGCTTTGGGATAGCTGCTTTTGTTGAACTGACTTACTTTATTCCAGCAACAGCAGCAGCTGCAGTGTGGTGTAGACATGCCTAAACTAGCTCATTATTATTATTCAGGTACTGTTAGCCACTGAGCCAAAGAACCATGGAGTTCAGCATGGGCTTGGTGCCTAAGTATTTTATGCTCCTGTTTATAAGTTCGCCGTTTCTTTACCATCTCAGCTCAAGCAAGCCTAGCAGTATGTTGAAAAGAAGGCTGGTAGATACGGTACTCTGTCTGCACTAGTACTTCTGCCAGCAGAGCTGGGCATGGTCCTAGGGTTGATTGTAGGAGATATTGCCAAAGGTAGCAGCGTAGTAAAAGCTGTTTTGCCTCCCTCTGCCTACTGTTCTCCCTCTTCTTCCCCACTCTTCCCCTGGTATTCATCAGAAGCTGTCTTGCCTTTGAGTCCTTTTGCTATGAAACTGCCTAGTCATTAAGGTTCTACTGGAGATCATGAATATCTAGAAGCTGATGTAGGCTTGGAGAACCAGCTGCAGGCTGGAAATGTTATTGGGCTTGCCTGACTGTGCCTCTAGCAGGAGAACCTGTAGGGATTAAATATGGGAAAATCCAGGACCATTACCCCTACATCTATTAACGAGGACCACGGCAGAAGCATTTGTGGTGTTCTCTCAAGTCATTGCCCAGATGGTGGGCTCCCAGCTCGGCCTCTATCTGTAAAAGAGCTTTGCTGATATCTGTAACTCGTCATTTTCTCCTGGCAGCCAAGGACAGAAGCAGGAATGAGGGTTCAGGTCCTTGAGTGCTAAGTAACTTCTGCTGAGTCAATAGGGGAGGTACCATCACTGCCCTGAGTTTTGTTTGCATCAAATAGTGTTTGTAGGCAGAGACCCTAAGTAGACTGACGAGCTGTTAAATTGCCAACCTACTCACTAGTTTATTCTGCAGCAGAAATACAAGCATGCCTGGACCAACCCCCAGAACTCATCTCTGAACTCCTCTCTCATTGTGTCAGAATTCCCAACTTGTTTTTAAAATGGCATTTATTTTTGTTAAATTGCAAAAGACTTGGATGCAGTCTGCTAGCTGTGCTTTCCCTCTCCTTTATGCATTGAATTTTGTTCATTTGCTTTACATGCCTCAAGTTGCTGTAATGCTGCTGGGAAAGTAATTGCCTTGCACTTTCTCTTTCTGATGCCCACGGGTGACTGTGGGGGACTCCTCCCTGGGCACAGTGCAGAGTTAAAAGCCCAGCTTTTGCTGCCTTGCTTAAGACCTGGTTATTTCTTTTCTTTTTTTTTTTTCCTTTCTATCTTTTTTTTTTTTTTTTTTTTTTTTTTTGTCAGCTGCCTGTTATATCAATCACAGAGCTGGGATCTATTTATAGGTTGGGACTCAGAGTACTGTGTCCTAGTCACAAAGAGAGGCAGAGACGCAGAGGGGACTGTCGGCTGGTGCAGGCAGAACCAAAAGATATTTAATCAGCAATTAGAAACACCTGAGGGCAAGGGAAATTCTACTCCAGCCTCGAGCCTCATCTCTCAGCCCGCAGCATGTAAGTAGTGAACTTCTACCTTTTATTGCATTTTTGGGCTTGTTTTTTGGTTTGTGGCTTTTTTTTTTTTGGATTCAAATGTTGCTCTGCACCAACCCTTTTATCTGGTCTGAAAATTATGGCTGCATCTTGATATAGTTAAAGGTAATAATTTTTTTTCTATTTTCACACTGTCAGAGGAAGGTCAGTGCGACCCACAAGGAGAGGAGTTGGTTCAGAACTTTGTAGAAATCAGGCAGTTTCACTATTTGAGTGTGGCTTTTTCCTCTGGAAATAAGCAAATGAAAGTTTGAGTGGAACAGTTTTGTTTTGGGAATAGAAACGGTCAGGTTTGCTGGCATTCCAAAAAGGTCAATGTATAACATAACTCTGCTTAAGGGCTTACCAAGGACAGGTGCTATTTATCCCATGCTGGTAAAGGCAAACCTGGAAACTTCAGCAGTCCTGTCTTAAAAGAATCAAGTGACACCCTTTCCTCTGTTAGAAAAAAAACCCACCCCCCCAGCTTCATATCAAATCTTCTCTTATCAGGGAGATGAAATGAAATTTTGCTTTTACTGAAGGCATTTATCATTGAGCAGTTGATGTTTCTTTAATTTTAAAAGTCCCAAAGCAACTGAAGTCTCTTCAATGACAAAAGAGGGGTGCAAGTCTTTGCAAAGTCGGCACAGTGACAATCAAAGAAGGAACTTACTCTCTCATTGTCAATGAGGTGTTTGCTTTAAAGCAGCCGAGATGCAAAATGTTTGCACAATGATATATTTTTAGAGTATTTTTGTTAACACAAATATGAAGAGAGGGAGAACAATAACTAGTCAGCAATTGGGTTTTTTTAGTAGCTTTTAGTATAATATTTTTGTCAAAATAAAAGAGGTTTTTCTTGTTTCATATTTTTGTCTCAGATGTTTGTGTTACATCTTTTTACAAAATTTAGGGGGGTTATTTATTTTTAAGTATAGAAAAATGACCTTGATTTCCTGTATTACGTCTACCCCCAAAACCATCAATATTACAATTTTTAATTTTGGTATGTTAAGTTTTTTAGTATAAATTTCTAATTAAATATATGTTCTAAAAAATTCCTCCCCTGCCAATTTACCTTTTTTGAAAGTAACAACAAATAAAATGAAGCTAAACTTAAAATAATTTGGAGGAACAAGTGTCTAATAAAAACAGGATAAGAAAACCAGAGCTGTCTCACAGTTAAAATATCAAGTCCTGAGAAAAACACGATAGATGAATTACTTGGACTGACTGTAGAAAGGTGACAAATAGGCTTGTTCTTTAGTCCTTTATTTTGCATTTCTTTGATGTACATTTTATAATACTCAAAGCATTTAGGTTAAGTTCTAGGAACAAAAAATACTGACCACAAATTAATGCTTTCTAAGTTTTTAGCCATTGATATGAATACTGTATCATTCAGCTAGAATTCCTATATAAGGAAGGCAATGTGGATAAACAAGGTAAATTAACATACCCAATTAACATACCCAAATAATGCCCAAAAAGATCATTACAACACACCGCTTGCTATGAAGCTTCTCTCCTCCAGATAAAACAAAACTGTGAGACTGAGCATTCTCATCACATGAAACTTCATTTTGATTATTGAGGTTTTTTATGTTACTTAAAAATGAATGTATTTAAATTATTTAAGTCCCTTTTTTGTTTGTTTTGCCATGATATTAAATTTATTTTTCTCTGTGATAATGCAATGTTATTGTGTAATAAAGAGAGAGCAGATTTTTCTGAGAGGCATTAAAGGAATAAAATTGCTGACTTTGTAACTAACAATCTATCATATAGCTAGTCTGAGGTCCCCCTAAAAATTGGAAGCCAAGAGACATCACTGAAAAAATATATTTTCTTCTCTACACACAAAGAAATATCAGCATGACTATGCTTGGGAACTACTGCAAAAAAACTCCTTCACTTACCATACATTTTTGCAGAAATCGGATCATTCCCAAAGAAGTCCTCCAAGTATAAGGCTATAAAGGATTCAGTCTTAAGAATTTATTTGGATAATTCAATAGTTGTGTCCACATAATTGCTGGACTTCATCCTTCCCTTTCAACTGCGTGTGGGTCTTTTGCCCTGACATATCTTTTTATTACTGCATTGGAAAAAAAAATAACCAAGCACTTACTGTCCTGTGGCATGCCAATCAATGGTTTATAGGACCACTTATTTGGAGGAAGGGAGTTACCTGTGGTTAGAAGTAAGACTGATGCATTATGTGGTAGAAAGTGTTTGTTATTTAGTTTCTGCTTCTCTAATGATTCTCATTTTGTGGACCGAACACCCTATCAACCTCCAAACTGACTTACTGTACACATGCTCTTGCATGATTTTTTTTCCGTTCCTTAAAAAAACAAATAACAAACATCTTTTGTTTCATCTTTGTTTTATTTGTTTCTTTGACTGCAAAGTAATGACTGACATGCAGGTTCTCTTTTCCACGCCTCTCCTTTCATTGCTGAGTATGACATCTCTTGGGAATTATAAATAAAACCTGTGCCAAATCTGCTGCACAGGTGTCTGGAGTACAGCATGCTCAGGTGTCTCACTGTAAATCCCTGGGAATATGAAGTAAACACCAGCAGGATAAAAATACTCTTCTTGAAGCAATTCTGTGTTTTGAGGGGCCTTCTGAATAAACCCCCCAAAGCCAGCAGCCAGTTATTAAAGACTATGTAGCTATCTCTCTCTCTTGCCTTTTTTTATCGCTTCACCTGTACATCTGTCCATCTATTTCTCATCTCTCTATTTTTACATTTCATTATGCTATGCTTGCTCTCCAGCTCTCTTCTTTTCCTTTCCTGAAGACACATTTCTATCTGGCACAGAAAATAAACTCAGATTGCGGGTAGTTATGTTAATCTAATTCAATCCTCTGTGGGTTAGGAGTGAAATTCTAATAGTGGAGCTGTTGAGGGCTTTTTTGTTAATGGCTTGGGGATTACATTGAGTTAAAGGCTCATTTCCTAATCAAACAGAGAGGGAGAGAGTGACTCCGAATATTTATGAGTCTCCCAGCGAGAGTTAAACATTGAACTCCAAAAGCAGGATTTCAGTGCTGCAGAAAGAGTTAAACCCCCTCAGGGCTGCTGTGGAGAGGGGAGGAAAAAAAAAAGGAAACCAGTTAAGCCATCAGCATTTTCAACTGCTGTATAACTTCAGTTTGAGAGAAAATAATCATCTCACAGAACTAAAATGGAAACCGTAGCAAGATATTTAAAACAAAGTCAAGTGATGCTTCAAAAAGACTCTTCTTCAGTGAAGCAGGATGCACGCAGTACATGCAGCAGCCTAATAGAAACTCCAAATAAATACTCTTATAAATGAGAAGGATTGGAGGGTGATCTGTCTTTTTATTAATAATGCCTGGAAGATACACGATTTAATTTTTTAATGTTTTTTATTTTTTGTTCTGCTTAACTATTGGCTAACCTTTTCTTAAAAAAAAAAAAGTATGGAAAGGTCAATATCTAAATTATTTTACTTCTGTTCTGTAAACTGGTATCTTTGAGGTATTTTTTCTGTCCTTCAGTTTAGCTGGAGACTTGCATCAAATAATATAGTTGGAGAACTGGATTCTCTGTGACAGGAATGATTGACCAAATTAAATGCTTGATTGCTTTTGTGATGAGTTCATCATACATGCGTGGGCAGCTTGAGTAGACCATGCTGTTGCTGAAAACGAACAGGCCTGCCTGCCTGCAACAAGCCAAGGACCTCTGTGTTGCTAAGGTCTGGTGTGTTGTAAACTAGCCAGCAGTAGACTTGTTTGCCCTAAGCTGGGACTCAAAAAATCTGTCTGCAGTAGGTGAACTGCACAAAATCAAGACTGTGCTATGATCCTGCCTCTCTTCTGAAGAGAGGTCCTGGAAAGGAATGGGGATAGAAACCTGCTGTCTTCTGACACGTGACCAAGTCATATCTTTGTGTTCCTCAGTTTTCCTGTCTGTAAAATGATACATGACTGCCATCAAAATAACTCCAAGATCTACAGAAAAACAACTTTATATAAATCCCAAGTGGCTGATTAGTCCATGGGAAAAACTGCAAATCACTGACATAGGTGCATAGCTTGAAAATAAGAGGGGTTTGTACTGGAAACAGGAGTCGCACTTCACTTTATTTGTTGTTGATGTTTGGTTGGGGGGGGTGTTGTTTGGTTGTTTTTGGGGGTTTTTAAATACATTTTGTACAAGCCACCAACAAGATTTTCTGATTTTGACACAACAAGCAGATAGAAGGCTAATGTAATTCTCAGGTAACATTCAATGGTGCTGTCCTATATACTAGGTCTGAATTTAATCTTGTTGACTCTTCTGAGATGAAGCTCTTCTGATTACTCAAACGTGGTAAACTCTGGCTAAAAAAGTAAGTTACTGTTTCATTCTGGAGCCATGTGTATCAATGGTCATCCTGTATACACCAAACTTTTTGTTTTTGCTGACATGTCTATCTGGATGTAGCACCTTGAGGTAAGAATTGGCACCTTGCCCTAGTTTTAAAATTATTTAAAACTGTGACCTGATGTGAATGCCTGAGGCCCCGTTCTCTTTGTGCTCTGTGCCTGGACCTGCTGAGGAGAGGACCATCAGCTAGAGTGTACTTTATTAAATGCATTTTAAATACATAATAATTGTGTTCTTTCCCTCTAATAAGGGATCTGCACCTACAGCAGATCACTTTGAGACAGGAGCTTTCTGTGGCTGAGCTGAAAACTGTATAATATTTTTTTCCTGCCTTCCTTTCCTTCCCATCCCAGTTTTCTTTTTGTTTGCCTCAGCCTTTTCCTCTCCTGCACTATTCTGCTGTGGCCATGACCTTGCAGTTTGTACTTAGATCTCCCCTGTTGACCTTTCAGGCAAAATACACTTCCTTCACTACTTTTTGTTCTTTCTAGTGCTATGCTGAATCCTATGAATGACCTGCTGCTGTTTACCCTGAAGGTACCGGCATTTCAGTGCAGCTTTGCCTTGCACATATACAGTTTATGAAGAACTGGGGAACTGAAAACTGATCTTCAGCTTTCCCACAAGCTACATAGAAAGCTATTGTGTTCTTGCATGTCACAAGTACTCAAAAATATAGTAGTGTAGGAATTTCAGGAAAGGAAATACTGCAGCTCTAAACTTTTAAAACACACAGTGTAGTTGACATGAAGTCTTCAAAGTAATGACAGTTTTCAAGTCTCAACACTCTTGAAAGTCTCCAGAAAAAGGGCTGCATCTTTAGGGGAAATTACCTTTTCTAATGGGATAAATCCTGCAACTAAATCTTACTGTGTAGATACTAGAAAGCATATGTCCAGCATGTATGACAGGAAAGCATAAATGGCTATTTTTATTCATGAAGGAGTTGCTGCCCTTTCCTTTCCCTCAACCATGTGAGATGCGAATGATCCTGCTCACAAGAGTTTCACGCTGTTCTCAGAATGGATTCTCTTTCTCTTCATAATTGTGTTTGCTGGATCAGCAGGAAATATATTCCACAAGTTCTCATTTCCCCAGCCTCCTGTGATCACCTGTTTGTAGTAGACCTGAGCCAATGACTGGTAGCTGTGTAGTAAAATATAAGCATTTAATCAACATCCCTCTAAAGCTCATAGGACCTGGAGTGTGACTTTCTGGGTAAGGAGAGAGGGTATGTCTACCACCAGGCTTGCCAGACAACTTTCTTTTTTTTTTTTTCCTTTGTTATTCATCCTCAGGCCTTTCTTTTCCCATGGGCCTCCTGGACTTCTTATAATTGCAGTTACTCTCATTGGCAGCTTTTTCTACTACTTCCCTTTAAACAAGAAGTTCTTCCCTGTTGCATCATGTACCCATGGCCTAGCGTGAGGGATTTCAACATTTTTCTGCTGATGATGTGAACTAATGTAGATTGGTGAAGAGCTCATGTGAATAGGATTTCCTCACTCATATTTGAACCCACAGTCTCTAGCACTGAGAGTATGGCAGCGCTGAACTGATAGCCATTAGCAAATACCGTCTTTGCATGGGAGAGGGCAGCAAGGATTTTCTGTGTGAAACATTGGCTAGGAAAGGATTACTTGCATCAGCATCCTCTCTAATACTTCACTTAAAAGTCATTCTAGGAGCCTATCCCACATCCCACTACTTTTTAGGTGGAAACTTCTTTGTACAGGTTAAATGTGTTCATGGCCAATCTTTACACCAAGTTGTTTGTTTCACTGTTGTTCTTTACTTATAGCTCTAACACGGACTCCTTGTTCAGTCTGAGTCCCTTCCTGATGAGATGTGTTTTGCCCATTTTAAATGGAGTTTCTGCTTGCATTGTTCTCCATGGTCTATAGAGAACTGCACGACCATCGCGGAACTCTTCATCTTACTGCAGGCTCTGAATGCAGTCCTGCTTTGCCTCTGGTAGCCCCTATTCCCTTTTTAACATTGCAAATAATCCCATGATCCTTCCATTCATTCTTCCTGAGCTTTCTCCCCACCTCTCTTTCTGCTACATAGGATTAAACTTCAGCTTTGTGGTATCTAATTAGGTTGCACTCTTGTGACTCTCTGTAATGACTGTTCATGCCATCTACTGCCTATGCAGCCCCTTCTGTGAGTGTCAGCTGGTGCTCTGGGACTGTCTTATACTCCCTGCACAGAGAAGTAGTGGGGGATAGAAAGCTACGGTTTCTTTGGGACCCTCTGTCCTGTACTAAGAAATCAGATATGAGGATGCCTCCAAGTGCTCCAAGAGCAGTATATATAGACATGTTATTGCTGTGCTGAAGTACTGGGTTGGCAATATTGTGTTCACCTGGATACATTACTTCTAGCTCTGTAATCTCTCCTGTCACGTGGGCTTATGGAATGTATGTTTAAGGAGGACAGAATTAATGGGGCTGCTGCTGTGTTTGTGAAGGGTTAAATGATGGGAATGAGAGCCACAGCTTCTCATGGGGAATAAGGACTAGCCAGAAGAATTGATTGTCTTGGCTTATTGATCCTTCAGGAAACAGCACAGAAGTGATAATGCTGTCCCTGCCACTTTGAGGCACTTTGTACCAGCAACATCCTCTGTTTATCTAGGATAGTGCAAAGGAAGAGCTGTTCTGTTGCTAACTCATTCCAGAAAAACCCCATGCTAGATGTGTTAAGTTTACCACTGGTCTGTCTGCTCCCAGGGAAAGGTGGATGAGCAGAGGTAGTGTTGTTATTTTATAGTGCATAATGGTAGTTTGTGAGTTGCTATACTGAGTTTTTACTGGCAGTGTCTTGGTCTGTAGTATTCTATGAAGTCTCAGGCTATCATGTCACAGGATATCCATCTCTCCCATCATTTCCCTCCCTTCATCTTTCTGGGCCAATTGACAGTGACCCCTCAGTTGGTCTTGCTTGTAAGTTAAAACAGGATGGTTGAGTGCTTCTGGTCCTGTGATCCCAATGCTAACTCCTAGTATGGGCTGATCGGTAGCGGATGATAAAATATCCCACCTCCTTTGCACTGAAGCGCCAAACCTGTCCTGAGAAGTCAGGTATGTATTTCTGGCCTCAGGGTGGCAGCAGGAGAAACACCCACCTACTGCAGGAGCTGCTGGAGGAGAGCAGTGCTTTTTGTCTGCTCAGCTACATCACCCCTATAGATGCATGAAACATATTCGAAAGCACAGCAATGCAGAATGTCAGCCCTGAAGATCTGGTGGGTGCTTCTGCAACTATGGGCCTACAAGAGGCAGGGGGCCTGACTGTTTCTGGCTCTCAGTTGTCCTTGTAGCACAGTGGGCTGGGGGAAGTCCTCTCACACTATTGGCCCTGAGGCACCAGCTGCAAGCAGGTGATGAACTGGGCTTGGCTTACACCATTAGCTGGACCACTGCTGATAACTGCAAGATTTGGACTCTCACTTGTAGGTGCTCCCTCTTTTTCTCTCTGCTTTGTATTTGAACATGCTTTACACCATTTCTTTCTAGATGTGTTGTTGTGTTTTGTGAAATCTCAGGCAGGTCTCTGCAGCTTCCCATAACCAGGTCAGTAGGCCAAGAGCTTGGGACCATTTGGAGGGTATTGCAAAATCTTGCACAAAGCCAGGAGGGCCAAAAGGCTATTGTGAAATGCTTTTTTATTAAGTCAGGCCAGCTTATATAGAGATATGCAACTAACATACAGAGCCATTTAATTACCCTACGTATCATTTCTATACTTCACCCTCTTTGATGTTGCCAACAAATTCATTGCCACACTCGACATTTGACTTTACATCTCCACCATGTGAAAGGAAATGATGAGAAAAATTGCAGTATGGTTTTAAGAGAAGAAAAGTGCCTAGACCACAAGGTTTCAGGGAACAACTAGAAACTAATGGCAACTATCTTCTTTTTTTTTTTTTTTCCACGAAAAAAAAGGGAGTAATATAAATGCATACTAGAATGTATAATTTTGTTTATTTTGGGACTTGATCGGTGGTTGAACATTTGAGGCTCACAATACTGAATTTAATATAGTATGCAAAATTGTATATTATGTAATGTGAAATTATCATTTGCTACTTAATAAATCTCATGCTGTGACTGTTCTACTTCTTCTTAACTAGTTCTCAGATTATGGTTATGGGTTGTACTGGCAGCTTTGGCTTTTGCTTCCATTTTGCTCTTCTTGTTTGTATCATGACACATTCCCTACTGCTGGGGCTGCTCCGTTTAGCCATGAGACAGCTTCTGTCTGAAAGAGCTTCTAATGTGATTCAAGACAAGAGACTACCAGCGTACCCCCAGGGTCAGGCACAAAGTCTGTGGCTAGAAGAAAGATGAGGGTAGCCGAGATAGGAATTAGTGGTAATGTACTGCTGAAAATGTGGCTTCTTTGGAGTACAGGTGGCTTTATTTGATGCTTATTTAACTAGAAGATACCAAAAAGAGCATAGGTCTTTATTTTCCTGTGTAAAACCTGCCTAATTCTTTGCTTTGCAAAATTAGCACCTCTACTTTCTTAGCTAGGAAGAGAGCTCTGCTACATGTTTTCGATATCTTTATATTTGCATGTGTGTTTTCCTTATTTTTTCAATACTGTAGTTATCTTTTTCTCTTTTAAAATGCTTTATATAAAACAAATTAAGTATCATTTCACATAAAATTAATTTGGGATTTTTTCTGTATCATTCAGTGGCAAAGTTATGAATGGATTCAAAAAGATACCCTCAAAAAGGAATTTATGGGACATGTAGACTCCTCAGCAGCAAGTACAGTTTGTAGTTTAGAGGGCTGTCTAAGCCACAGGATGCCAAGATACTGATTGTGAGGTCTGCAAAGGTGCAGTAAGGTGAAGAGCAAAGAAAACATTACCTTTCTTATAGTCTTTCCCTGAGCACACGTTTTTGCTTGATATGAGAGATAGAATATGAGACTAGGTGACATCTTAACTTCACCTGGCATAGCTGTCCCCATAACTTTTCTTGCAACTGGATCCAGGGTTGTCACTCTTTGCAGTTCATTGTTTACATGATACTCTGTTACAAACATGTAGTATCTGTATTTTGGGGTACCCAATCTTGCTTATCCCGAATTCTTTTTTGCTGTTATTGGTAGTGTTTCTAAAGCTGTGAAAGTCCCTGCAGCCATGGAGCAAGACTGAGCTAAGCAGAAATGATGCTTCCTGAATTTACCCTTTCTGAACAGTCCTGTGTTCCTTCCCACTGACGGAGAGGTTCTTGTGGTAGAATTTTCAGGGCAGAACTTAGGCCCAAAGGGAAAGAGGCAATGGGTTAGAGAATACTTTCATGTATTTATGTTGAAGACCACTTAATGCAGCAGCTGTGACTTTGTTTCAATGTATAACATGATTTGCTTCTTCAATGCATAGCTCTGCAGAAGATTTGGTCACCAGATGGGTTTTGGTTTGGTGGTGTGTTGAGGCAGAGGAGCATTGCATTACTGTAGCATTAGCTTTTGAAGGTTTCTTGAAGTAAATGGTCACTACATTAGAACACCCAGCAAGGCCTTTGCCATGCTGGTACTTGTTCCTTTAAAAGTTTGACATTGGCTTCTGGCTTCAGCTGTCCCATGTGTGAGTGAGAGTCCCATGTGTGTGCAATACCTTCCTTCCACAGTGCAGCATGTGGGAACACCTTCCCACGTTTTACCTGACAGAGGAGCATTTGGACAAGCATGAGTTTAGATAAGAGTCCAATGTGAGAAACAGGAAGGACCACAAACATTTCTGCATTCAGTGGTTATATGGTGCAGCCTGCTTCTTGTGTCTTGTGAGCCCAGAGTCCTGAAGAAGTGCCCTGTTACCACTGAAAACTGTAGCTTAGTGTTTTGGCTTTTTTTTTCCCCCCAGGATTTCATGGGCGTTCCTCAATACAACCATCTGTAAACCTTTAATTGTCATCATCATCACGACTAGGCTTCGTGAATGAAGATTTGGGAAGGGCTCTACCCACGTTTGTTGCAGGCACGTTGGTGGCTAAAAAGGCCCATACAAGATAGGCATGTCCGGTTGCAAAATTGTAAACCTGTATAAATGTGGAAGCTCATACAGTCTCATGTAGTTTTCCTGCTTAATGTATGTCTTCAGTAAAACATGAATGCCTTGGGGCTTCTGAGCACATTTACTTTCATGGCCCAGAATTCACCTCTGTGGTGAGAGGACAGCTTTGCATTACTTTTTGGGAGCTAGAAGAAGCCAGGCAAGGGGTAGCAGTGCTTCTTATCTTGCTACAAATGTAGATTGTAATCTTTTGCATATGTCAGTACTTTGCATTGGTAGGTACTGACATGCATGGGAATCAACCCAAAATCTTTTACACTGAAGTCTTGATAAGCCCTCTGACCTTAAAAACTCATGGCAGGCCTGGAGTGTCAGGGAACCATGCTAGCTTTAGCTCTCCATCCAGCCAGAAATATTCACAATATCCGACTATCAATAATGTGGGGGAATTATGTGACTATGAAGACTGATTTGATACTGTACAAGCATCTTTTTTACCATTTTCTATTTAAAAGCGGAGCCAAGCAGGAATTTCTGCTGCTGGTTTCCCATTCATCTGGGAACTGCTGCAACTTCAGTAAAGGCATGCTTCTGTGGAGAGAGGACTCAAGCTGCTAATTTGACTGTCAGAGTTTATTTCTGGAATGCAGCAATGTTTCACCAACAGAGCAGCTGTCTTGGAAACACTTACCACATGGGGTCATTTTCTTCTCTGTGTGTAATCAGCAAAGCCACCCCAGTTAATCTGAATCCTTTTAAGTCTCCTAAACTAGACCATAGGGAGTGCAGAGAGGTCTACAGGACTCTGACCTCCTTCACTTCCTTCTCCTGTCATTAGGGAAGACAAAATAGTCCCATGCTTCAATATCCCTTAAAGGGGAAATCTATAATCTCTTCTGAGCATGGCAAACTGTTTCTAACAGTAACATACTACTGATTTGGGGGGAGATGTTGGTCCTCCATTTTCTGTGGATATTTCATGACAATAGTTACACATCTGCTAGGTTTACCAGCTATTCCAGGTTGTGGAATCAAAGCAGTCAGAGGTGGGAGAAGCTTCTTGGGTTATTGCATTCTTTTTCTTCTGTTTGATTTGCTTTGCTTGCATAGCTTTCTTCTTCCTTGTTCACTTCTGGGATGACAGTTCCACAGGTCAATTCCTTCTGCTGTGGGAGAAATTTTCCAGATTATTGAGTTTAAATGATTTTTTAATTTCTTTTCCTTTTTTTCTCCCTAGTTCTTTATCACGTTGCCCAATTTCTTCCTCACTGTTTACATCCTTCAATACTTTTTGTGTGTAAGTCCTGTCTCTAAAACCTCCTTGCCTCCAGTAGGCTCTATGGGCTTTTTTCCCCCCTGCTATAACCTTACATCAGTTTCTTGAACTGCTGTATAATCTTTATTATAGTTCTACTGAGAATGTTTTACTCTTTGAGTTTAGTGACTCCTTTCTTTGTTTTAAACCTGTTTTCTAGGCCAAGGTCCAAGGCCAGTCACAGGTAGCAATTCTTTGTGGGTAGGGGGACATTCTCTCTCAAGTCTGGACAAGGCCTTTTTCAAGAGGCTGCCACCTGGCAAGTCTTGCACCTGTGATCTGGGCCAACCTTGCTGCAGCTCTCATATGTGCATTGCTGGAGCTCTGTAAGGGAAGCCTGCATCTGCCAGGATTCAGGGACTGCTTCAGTAAGGTACTTGAAACTGAGAACACAAATTACTGTGATCGTTGCTGTCTTCTCTTTCCCCAGGCTGTGCTACTGTAGCTTTTCAAATGATTAAGGATGGCTTGGACTTCCTAAAAATTAACAATGTCATCAAGAATTTTGCCCCTACAATCAGTTGTTTCAGAAAGTGATTTCAAAAGACACCTCAGCGAATTCAGCTAGAATATTTAATAGTTTAATTTCAGAGTAAAGAAAATTCTAAAAAATATTCAGTGGATGTGCAATTTCTTTTTCTAAGTTCTTTGCCTTTCCAGATGAGTGATGAGGTGAACATAATTTGTCCTGTGCCATCCTTATGGAAAGGTAGAATCCAGAAGGATGAAAAGAATGGTGTGATCCCTTTAGAGAAAAGGCAATATAGCTTTTCCCTGCTAAGAGCCAAGGGGCAGTAAATTGTAGTAGGAAGGTGAGGCTGATTGAGACATGTCACAGGAGGACAGGTGATCACTTTTTAAAAACAGCCTACTGTGATGCAGATCAGAGAGGGGTTGGAGAACACCAGTGTGTGTCTTTGAGAAGCCTTCAGCAAGCAATAACGTAGTAAATTCTCATGTAATGGAGAAGAACAGAAAAATATTTTCTCCAATACTATGAAAGAGTCTGTTTTGATGGAACATGGCTATGTTCACTTGAAATTAAATGATGGATTGGTGTTATCTGTTAAAACTAGAGTGGTGTTTGGTTAGCCAGAATATGTGAGAAACTGGAAGAACAGGGATTTTCCTCTCTCTTTTATGAGCATGTTACATCAGAGTTCTCAGTTTGACTTCAGGCTTCCAGTGCACCCATACTAAAAATGAATACTGTAGTAAAGGCAAACTTGGATAGTGAGGCAAACACATTGGGATTGACTGACTGAAAAACAGCTCCATTCATTTTGTAACCCTGATGTAATGAGTTTATAGTATTTGTTCTCATTGTTAACTTGCTCTATAAATCTTGAATAAAATTTCAGAACAGTAAAGGAAATCCTTGAAAAATTAAATCTCATTTTCATCACCTCTAACCAACCCAAAGATTACTGAATTCAAGACATGGACAGATTTAAATGACCACTTTTCCTCTTTATGATTTGTGTACCGCACAGCACTTGCCATTAGCCTTTATACATTCTTTATATATGCTTTATACTTCCTGGTAGATAAAGCATATGTTCTCTGGGGAAAATGGGTAGTTTTTCGTAGCAAGGTTAATATAATGTATAAGAAACTGCCTTATAAAAAACCATGTATGACTCCTCTTAATTAAAACTTATTGGGATGCAACAAGTATTGGATAGTAGATACAGCACAAACATGTCTTAGTGAACGTTTCAGCAGACCAAAGCAGATGCTGTCTTTGCACACACTTGTCTTGCTTTCTAAAACTCTTAAAGAACCACAAGGAATCTAAACAGATTTTAAGGCACACCCATACTATTCATGCTCTAGGCCTAACTGCATTAAAATCTAAAATCCACCTAGTAACTCCTGCACTTGTGTAGGCAGCTTCTCAACACTGATTTAGAGACATTGTGATAGAATATCCAGCATGCCTCATGACAAGTGGTCCCGATGGCCAGTTCCTGCTGTTTAAAAATGTCTTTATTGCTAAGTGAAATTTGTCTAGTTCTGGATACCAAGAATAGTCTTCTCTTACATCCTTTTAAAGCTAGATTAAAGAACTTTCCACTATTAAATTTTCCCCCACTTACAATTAGATCAGGTCACCTCTTAGCCTATTCTTGGAATTAAATTTATTATGCTTCTTAGATCTCTCACTGGATAGGTTTTGTTTCAGGCAGGTATTAGTTTGACAGCACCATGTTTTTCAGTTAAAAACTTCCATCTTTCAATCTCATTCTGCCTCAATCTTGTAACCATTTATCTACAGAAATGGGGACACTTTCAAAGAAAAATACTGCAGATATGAATGTTATTAAGAAATCCTTTGACACTGGTAATGGTTTCACAACTTTCACAACTACTCTGATGTGGGGGTAATATGCCATGTAAAGGTATTTGTGTACAGGTGGACTTACAGTAATCCTGCATGTGGTCAGTTTGCATTAAGCTAACCTTTTGGCATTTTTAACCCATACCAGCTCCTCAATCTGAGCTGTACAAACACATGTAAACGCAAGGGAGGAGGCAGGACAACTGTGGCTCAGATGAGGACAGTGGGATCTCTGCTTTCTGCAACAGAGGTGGATTAAAGAGACTATGTAGAAAGACTTCATTTTTTCTACAATCCAATTTGTAAAAGTTAAACTCCTAAAGGAAGCAAAAAGGCATGAACAATATAGTTTTTATGCTCTTTGAATGTAACACATATATATTATTTGTGTCAAATTAAAGGAAATCTACAGTTCTGCAGAGGGCAGGAAGAGATGAGATTCTTTTACTGGTAATTTAAAACACAAAACCTTACTCTAAAATCTGCCAAAGAAAGAAACTCAATATGCTCTAAAAGCCTTTGTGCTTTGCCCATACTGTCTGTGGCAAAATGCAGTTGTGTTGCTCCAGGAAGAATTTGGAGAAGAAATCCTGATTTGTGTGCTTTTTATTTTTATACTTTTCTCACATTGCACAGGAATGGATGTTAAGAACACAGTTACTTAAGGAAGTTGAACTCTGAAAGAAAGTGAGTTTCACATGAGAACAGAACTAATAGCCTGTTGCTGAGGGCACGATAGAGTCAATCTGAAAGGAAATGGGCTTTCTTCTGTCCTTCAGGATTTTAGAATATTTGATTATTTCTTCTGACTTCTCCCCCTGACCTGCCTGCTATAATGCCATGAGAAGGCCACTTCCTTTCATCCCCCTTTGCTAGGATATTAAGGCTAGTCAAAATTAATAAATGTAGTAATGAAGCCCATTCATCAGTTTCAAATGCAGGTGGCCTGTACATCCATAATTTTACCATGAGGTTTATTCCTTTTCTGTTAAATTAGGATTTGATTATCAAGAGAACAATTGTAAGTGCTTGACCAAAGAAGTGTAGAACCAGTTGTTAGGTATATTGAATTGCTTGTACATTCAGTATAGCTGGATCGCTACAAAGAAAATACTTGGATTATGAAATCAAGGCAAAGGGGCTTCATGCATCAGAATTACAACTGCTACAGTGAAATACACCCTTCTTTGTACTTTGTCTGAATGTGATTGTTTCTGCAATGGGCAATCTTACACTTATGGAAATAGCTTCTCAGCTGGTGTAAACCGGTACAGCTGCAGTGAAACCAAACAAGCTCTGCCACTGTACACCACATTACAACTTGGCCCTTGGTGTCACTAGGTAGATATTTCCTTGCTTTTAAGTGGTCAGGTTTTATATGTGCAGTAAGTAACTACAGGGTTGTCAGCAACCTAAAACAATCCTGAGCATGGTTTTAGCAGAGGGTTTTACTTTCCGACTGTACCTAGACAAGGGGAAATACTCCCCTCAGGTAAGTGGAACACAGGTGAGAGCTGAATGAGTGAGTGTTGGGGGAATGGTAGTGATGGTCAAGACAATCTGAGTTGGCAATGTAGCATGACAGGCCAAGGGAATAAAGTGGGCAGGCTGCAAATGTTGCCCTTTGTATGAGACTTGACTGTGTTGTATGCAGGCAGGACACCAGGAAGCAATGAGGTAGTGTTGTTGCTTGGTGCTGTTCTGGTGAGATTCAGCTCTGGGCACTAGCAGCAAAAAATGCAGAGGAAACTTGGAAGGTAGTAAGAGAAGAACAACAAAAATGATAACAGAGCTGGAGGGATTGTTTTTATGAGGGAAGATCAAAAGAACTAAATATGTGAAGCTTTGTTAAGCAATGACTAAGAAGGGAACGTGAAAACTACCTACAACTGTTTGAAAGACATAAACACTAGAGGTGAGCAAACAGCAGGGAGAAATAGTCTGTGAATTTGAAAGTCATTTTCAATTCATCTGTGTTTCTGCCCTTTAGTGATCACTTTCTGTTAAGACTGGTGCTTTTCTGAAAATATTTTCAGAAAATTTTCACTTATATATTGAAGTGCTTCAGTATCTGCAAGGGAATTCTGAAATGTAAATTCAAGCTTCAAATTTGAAATTTGCTTTAGCTTACATAACTCACCTAGTGTATAGTACATTGTACTAATCAACAGTATGGAAATTTTCTGCATGGCAAGTCAAATATGTACTTGAAAACAGTATTTTCAGTTTTAACATGGCACTTGTATGCTTCCCTGATGGAATTACTTAGTTAACCAAGTAATGCAGCATGGGTTCCAACTGCTTTCTATAAGCTTTGCACAAAAAGGTGGGGCATTTGCTTTTCTTGACAGACACACATTTTATAAATGGTAAGATTTGTGTGCTGAACTGTTGGGGAAGGTACTTTTTCTTTGACAAGAGTTAAAAGTGACTAGAGCCCAAAACCAAAGCATGCTATGTATATAAGGGCTGTTAGTGCAATTTTATGAAGTTGTCCAGATGCGCTCATGCACTGCAAGGAAGATCCTTTCTTATTTTTTGGTGCAAAATTTGTCACCAGAGAAAGGTGAATTTAGCTCCTGTGACCCTTCATGGACAGTTAGAGAAATTGAATTAAGAAGAAATTTCTCAGAATTAAGAAGAAATACTCAGGATGAATATAAGAAAATATTGTGTTAATCGTAAAATTTTCTCCTCCTGGAGGTCCACATGTCATTTAAAGCTCTTGGGAAAAGCAGTGGAAGTGGTTGCTGGGCAAGCCTCAGGTGAACTGACTAGTTTGGTAAGTCATTTTCAACTTTGGTGATTTTTGAATTCAGGCATTAAAATACTATGTTAATACTCATCAACAGGCTTTTCTAAGTATCTTCCCCTGTTAATGCAGCGTTGATGTGTGCTGCCCAGTGAATAACAAGAAATGTACGGTCAGCTGTGTAGATACCCACAGTTGTTTCCAGAGGTATTTTCTTAAAGAGTGTATGTACGCACGAATGCGGCAATCCATACTGTACACAGAAACTACAGGCTTTGACCTATGCAAACACACACCAAATTATTGCTTTCTATAAACAAATTAGCATGCTTTAAAAGGTGAAAAACTCTATAAAATTGTGTGCCCTGTTGTTTATGGTGTGAGTGGAGGATGCACTGCATTACAGAGGGGTTCACATTTCTCTCTTCTCCCCCCCTCTCTAAATGGACGTGTGCTCCGTCCATTTCACCATTGTTCCTGCCAGCCCGATCCCAGCAGGGGTTCCCTAATTAGCAATCTCTTCATTTCCAATCAAAGCACAAAGCGGCCCCAAAAGCCTCTCTTTATGAGGGAGCTGAGCGGTGGCTGGGGACATGGAGTAGGATAATTGCCTTCGCCACTGGCAGCAGTAAGCAGCCTGGCTAATTCATTATTGTAATAACTTTGCTTGTCCTTGGGGAGGGGGGGGTGAGGGTGAGGAGGACTGAGCCTGGCGGTGCTAGCTGAGGACAGGGGGAAGGGGGAATCCAGCCAGAACTGAGGTAGAAGATGGGGACAACTGTCAGGAAAGAAGAAACTGTACAAGCTTTTTCTGTCTGTCCCCCCAAATAATTTGAGGATTATGTCAGTTTGTGGCATGGTAGCCAACACTTCCTGAGCATGACTGCTACGAGCACCCATCTTGTTCGCAGAGAGGGCAGTCTGGTAAGGCTTGTAACTTGGCCCCAGGAATGCTTGGGAAGCTGAGGCTTAGTGGATTAGGAAAACTCAGCGGTTGCCTCTCAGTCCAGTAGGAAAAGCTGACATTAAAGCATTGAGAGAAGGTTGAACAACCAAGGTACCCACAATTTGTGGCTTTCAGTGATGCCCAAGAAGTCACCTGTCCTTGTGTGGAAATTGCATGTTATATAGCTTTGAAGGAGTCAGGAGCTGACAAATGCTGTAGCAGAGCCTTTTTCTTATCTATTGTCTCTTTAAAATACCTTTAATCACTTGCCTGTCTTCACGTGGGCTGCAGATTTGAGTTTGCTGGAGCTCTGTTGGGTTTCAGTAGCCATCAAGGCTCTGCCCTTGTGAACAGACTGCTAAGCTAAGATGCCAAGTGGTAGCTACTTCCTTTCACTTGAATGGAAATATTTGTGGTGTGGCACAGTAAGTTTATTAGGTTTTGAAAAGTGTACATATTTTAAGTAGGTAAGACCAGTCATATAATTCCAGACCCCCTGGTTCTTCTTTTATTTCTCTGTGTTTGTCTCAAATTAGTGTGGCAGGGTTTGGTCTACTCCAGCTGATGGGACAGCTTCTCTTCTGAATTCCTTTGAACTGTTATTGCTGTGTACATTCTTTGAGCCCATCACTTTGAGATGGTCACCATTCATGTTTCTGCACTGAGATGGTTGGAAATGTAGCTATGCGTTTTACTCTCTGAGTTTTTTCACTGAAAATCATTATTTCTGACATAAAAGAAACAGTGACATCAAAATGCAAGTGCCAAACATGCAAATGTGTGTGTGGCAGGAGCAGTTTAACATTAAATGATGCCCTTGTATTAGTGAACACTTCATTCTGAAACTATTTGTATTGTATTAGTGTTATGGAGAGGCAGACAGAGCAAGTCCTCAGCCTGATGGGCACTTCAGTGATTTGTAACTGATCCTTTGATTCCCAAACAGTTAAGCCACCTAAGATGCAAAATATTTACTGGGAGCAGATCTTTTGAGGTAGTTGAATAAGGCAACAGAGAATTAATAAACATTTGGAGCAGAATTTATAGTTGGCACTGTCCAGATTCTTGTGATCAATGATGTTTTCCCAGCTACCTTATGATAGTCGCTTGTCTAGCAGGTTTCTCCACCTCTCAACTAGACATTGAACCTCTTGGACACTGTGCTGCCTACAGCAAAAGCAATGTCAACTCAGTGAGTTGACAAGCAAGAACAAACTTCCTCTGCATGGTAACAATGTGAATGAGCAGTACACAGAGGTGATGCTTAAGTCCCAAGAGAAAATATGCCTTTTCATTTTCATTTTCCCATGATCAGTGCTATAGTCCTGATTGTGTTGTGCTTCTTGCTGTCTAATGTAAACACCATACAGTGAGGAAGGTTCAAACAGGCCAGTGAGTGCACACAATGACACTTATGGAGGATTTCAATCACTTGTTGTGTGTCCTGTGTAATTTCTATACTTCTAGATTCTTTTTGTCAAAGGATCACTCTAGCAGTGATGGGGGATTTGCACATCTCTCACAGTTTACCCAGTTAATAAGTTGCAGCAGTAACAGCATATTGATGTGAGCTTGTGTAGGTACCTCTGTGCTAGAAAATGAAGTATCCCCATTTGTACATTTGTGGGATTCTCCCTCCCGTGGTATGTCCTACCCTTGATTTACATTTATCCCTCCAAGCCAAGGTTAGAGTACTTTAACTGTGTGGAGAGTGTGGTGACCAAGAGTTAGAGCCACAAGTGGCTAGACTCTTGGAACGAGTTGCTTTTTTTCCTTATGTTTCCAACTGCTTAGGACTGAGGATAATCTTGAATCACGTTACTGATGGCTCAGGAGGCTATGGATCTTAAGAGATTTTAAGCTGAGGAAAGGCAGTTCAAAGGGCTGAAAGACACCTAATATGCAGCACACTGGCATAAGTTTGATGGGATGCCAGGATATGGACAAGGCTTTATGTACTGGAGTAACAATAGGCAGTTTAGTCTTGACTTCACTTTTAGTCTGAGACCCTAAATTGTTGCATTGTTAACAATTGCTTGTGGAGAGGTAAGAAATTGTGGCAATGGGCATGAGAAGGAATATTAATGATCCAATTTCCAGCTGGGTTCCACTCCAAGGCCTCGGTGGGTGATGTGCATTTTTAATCATAACAAACCAAACTGAGAAGGAGCTGTTTGCAGCAAGGCAGGCCTGTGTGTGGAGCCACAGTGTGTGACATTATCTCAGACCTCTGCCCACTGCTCTAGGGAAGGCACAAGGCTGCTCTGCTTGAGTGCTACCACAAACTAGCTTGGACTGTGACAGTAAAAGCTAGATCACCACTAGAAATGGATGCAGGTAGGGAGTGCAGTAACTGTCTTGAATAGCCTAAAGCTCTTGAGCAGAAGAAATCACTGAATTCAGCTGGAACATCGGATCAAAACTGGTCCTGACTCAAAAAGGGCAAAAATATAATTTCTAGATGCTAGAAAGCATTTTGCTATAGCCATGCTGAATTTCCCGCTAACTACTTTTGCAGTCTTGATGGTTTCTGTGATGGGGTCTTCTTGTTTGTGTTTCTGGAAAGTGATTTTGCTGACTTTTGAAGGCATACAGTCTGGCTGAGTGATGTACCAAACAGCAAGACTGCTTTCAATCTTAGAGACATAGAATTTGGGAGAACCCTGGAGATTTTCTTTACCTCTGAGGTGCTTTTAATTCTGAACTTTCAGCCACAGAGAGCTTTGATGTACTACTTTGGGAGCCCATCGTCACATGGTTCAAGTAGCCAGTAGGAGTTGCTGTTGAAGGACATGAAGGCCTCCTTACCTGGGCATAAGTATTCTATGATCATTTAACAGTGGGACATGCAGCTCTGTGTTTGATACACGTTTGAGAATGTGCCAGCTGTGTACCCTAACCTAGCTGCTAAGTTTCAAGAACCATGTCACAGGACAGCTCCCTCTTTACTTGTCTTTAATGTTTTTCTTTGTTTTGGTACTATGTAACTGCTTTCTCTGTAGGGTTAAATGGCTAGTAGCCACTTACACCAGTGTCTTAGTCCCACAGTGGTCTAGTGTCTGTGAGAATATGGTGCAGAAGCACAGCTTTTTTGTGGTAGAGGTGTCCGATACATCCCAGTGGCAGAAGAAGCAGCAGCCTGGCTTTCTCAATACAG
Source organism: Manacus candei (assembly GCF_025592945.1). NCBI lineage: Eukaryota > Metazoa > Chordata > Aves > Passeriformes > Pipridae > Manacus > Manacus candei. The sequence continues at coordinate 10,223,007 of NW_026138115.1, read as the reverse complement.
GACTTCCAGTGCACGCTAAGCAGGACAGTCATTCCATCTAGCAGTAGGCAGGGGTGCCACACTCTCTCACTATAGTGCAGGAGCTACGGGAAGATGAAATAGTTGTCTCACACCCCCTCAAGTATATGTTAAGGCCAGAAGGAAAAACTGACTTTCCTCTTAAGAGTTTTCAGCAGCCATTCAGTTGCTTCTCTATATATTAGTGCTAACCCAAACCAGGGAAAAGGGCTGAAGTGCTGCATGCTCGGTCTTTGTAACATCATGTTTTGTGTATCTGGCAGAGGAAAGGTGTCTGGTGTTTGGTATCCCAGTACTCCTGCTTATTATTTTCAAGTAAACAAGATGGGGAATCTGGAAGAGATATGGGAAAACTCCTGTCTTGCTTTTTATGCCATTAAACTGTGAGCTAGCATTCTCTGGGATGGTCTGTGCTGATTCAGCCATCTGTATTGTTCAGGCAAGGGTTAGAGGATCACTACAGAAAGATGGGACACTTTCTTTCAGAGAAGGAGTTTCTGAAAGAACACCAGCAAAATCAGAGCCAGCTAGGCTACTAGTGTCTGTTGCAGTGCCAGGGGAAATGCTAAAGACTTGTGTTGTGCTCAAGAATAAAAGTTATATGATTCATGCAAGAGGAAGGGAATTCACTGAAGTGGTTGAGGAGGTGGATGGCAGGACTTGCCTTTTACCATCCACAGTAGATGCTGCCTCTGGCATAAGTGCCATGCTTGGAGGATGGTGAGGGGTTTATTCGTGTCATGGTCATGCAGCAAGTTGGGCCCTGAGAAAGGCACCCTTCCACTTGGCAAAGCTGCCTTGTTGCTGCTGCTTGACACCCAAGCAGCCAATACGCCCCTCCACAAAAGGCTTGAAACGTTGAAAACTGCAATTTTGTCAGGCTCTGGTCTCCTCCTGGTGGGGGGAAGGGGCTGCCAAATGGATATAGCTTGCTGTGATTTTAAAAATGCTTTTTTGGGGAAGATGGATACCATTTTCTGAGATAGGTGTTTGTTGCCCAGGCAAAACTCCCAGTGTATTTGCAGAAGCTCTATAAGGTCTCTGTGTGTGCGGTAGGTATGCATGTGTGCATGTACATGCTTGTGTATGCCTTTATTTCCATGCTCCGGCTGCCTGCCTCTGATTTAAGGGCAGGTTTTATTCCCCAGCTGCCTCAGGGCTCCTCTTTTCTGATTGCATTAAAGTCTTCGTAATTCTCCCCTCATTAATGATTGGCATATTTTTACCTCTCACTAAAGGAGCTTGGAGGCAACTCCCATGGGGCCCTGCTCGCCAAATGAAACAATTTCATCCTGCTCCAGAAACGCATTAAAAAGGGTTTGTCAGGATCTTATCACTAGTTAGGGAAAGCTAATCAAATTACTTCTATTTATTAGCTGCTGCAGCAATGTGTCATTCTATCAAGTACAGGTAGTGGGACAGACAGGGATTGCACGGAGAGCTCTGTGCATCTAGCGCTGCTGCCTTGTTCTGCACAACAGCATCTCTTGTCAAGGGAGGCCGGGGGCCAAGAGAAGCTGTGAACTTCCCAGTGACACTGCTTCTGTCATCATTGCCATGAGGACTTCCCATCTGCTGCCATTCTTCACTCGTCTTTTCCAGAGGACTCTCCAAAGACCTTTCCCAGTAGCATTCCTGAGCTTTTACCACTGGGTCTACTGCTTCTGTATTTGGTTGATCACTTCCTGCTGTTGCTGATTGTATTTTTCTACAGACTATTTGTTTTGAGATGGTTTGGGGTTTTTGGCAAGTTTATCTCAGTATTAAACCAATCCAGGAAAGATTTGGGCATGGGCTGACAAAGAGAAGAGTGGGGAGGGATTATGGCAATTTGGGAAATAATAACTATTAGTATTTTTTCACTTCATGAGACTTTAATGAAATATATTTTTTTCCAAGCTGTTTTTTTTCCCCCCAGTCCATGTGGTCTAGAAAAGTAATTACAACTGAAGGAGTGGGAAAGAAAACAACTGCGTCTATTGAATAAACTAGGTCCCAAGGACCTAGATGGGACTCTGAAAAGAGCACCAACTTATTGCTGGATTGTTGCTGATTGCATGAGTATTAGTGGTTTGTGAAGCAAGAGGTGTGAACTCAGATACTGATTTCACATGTGGAACATGTAGGTCCTTCACGCACATACACCATGCACTTGTATTTGCAACTGTGTACACCTCTTGCTCCTGCATACAATCTTAATTCCCGGGGTGTCTGTACCTCCTGTGGGCTTACTGAAAAGGGACATGGAGGCAGGTGCCTGACATGCACTTCTGAACTTTAGAAAGTATAGATCTGCTTCCATCTTTTTACTATTTCTTTCATCTTGAAACTAAGAGCAAGGAAATCTCTGGTGTTTTGGATAAACGTGAATTTGACAGTGAAAACAGGCTTGTTTCCAGGTAAAGCTGGTCTCACATTAGAAAAAAAACACACAAGAATAAAACTGTGTAGTAGATGTATTTGCATGAAGTGAAGTGTGTCTAAATATGGTTATAGTGATTCCCAATGACGATATTGGTGTGCACTTCATGAAAAAACCTTTGCTGTTTCATTTTGTGCATACCAACAATTTCACCTTAGCACAAAATCCTGATACAGCAGTGAAAACACACCGTTCTCATGAATAAGTGTACATGTAAAATAAAGAGTGTGCACACTGTGTGTGGTGGTTGTTTCATTTAGGGAAGGTTTGTGCTGGTTCCCAGGTTTCTGCAGTTGTATGTACACAGATGCACACTCTGTGTTTGCATAGAAACGATGGAGTGGTTAGAGGTTTGACAGTGTTTCGGCACTATGACCAATGATATCTGGAGCCTGGATTGGTGGAGGGTGGGCAAGTGCCCCAGCTATTATAGCTGTATGGATTCACTATATGGTGGGAGTGGCTGCCAAGCTCCAGGGGCCCTGGAAGCAGCAGTGTAGCAGGATTAGTAGGGTAGTCCAGCCCCATCAGTCCCATGCAGCGAGCCACGCTCCAGCATCCTCATTATCCACATAGTTCAAAAGGCAGTCCTGAACGGACCATCAAGTCCCACAAAAGGCTCCATCGATTGGTCTGTTGAAGCGTTTCCTGGGGTCCTTTATATGTCTCTGCCTTGTTGTCAGTAATGAAGAGGCCGAGCGCAGAGAGAGTCAGCAGACTCCCAGCTGCTGGGATTTCTTCATCTTCTCATCAGGATTTTAATTAGACACGTCCGAGAGGGCAGCACCGTGTGAGGGCAGGCGGGAGCTTTATCAAGCAGGCCACTTCTTTAATTACTGTTTACTGACAGATAACAAGGGAGGGGAGGTGGCAGCAGAGATTGTTGTAGGGGGAAGCAGGGTAAGGACAGCAGTCTCAGTGTGTACTCAGCAAGGAAGGCCTTTGCTTTCGAGCAGAAATTGTTCCACTCTGCCTATCCTGACATGCTGTTTACCTGTTGCCAGAGTAAGAAAGGCTCCTCTTGCCCCTTTCCTGGGGGCAGAAGATATATCTGAAAGGTGTTAGGTGTAAGGGCCAGAGACACAAGGAATGGAAAGTATAGGTTTGCTTAGAGAAAAACGAGAAATTTGTCTTCTCTAACCTACCAGGATCCTTGGCTGAGCTGTCCTGTGTCATCTTAGCCCTGAGCTGCCCTCTGGGTTTTCTGACACTGCACAGTAGGAAGCAAAATTATTTTCTTCTCCTTCTGTCTAGAACTGTCAGCCCTCCTCCCTCCCACTACTACCATTGCTGCTTTGTCTGAAAGAAACCTTCTTCTATCTTTCCATGTGTCCTCAGCTTTGGTGGTATGACAGCAGTCTGCTCTGTGGCTGCTGCTGTTGCAGACTTCATCCCTGCTGTCTTGTGGGCCAACTCTGCATCTGGTGTGAATAATATCTTCAGCCAATCTTCTTCTATCTGGCCCCAGAATCCACATATTCCTCCCACCTTTTGTCTCCTTCCCCTTAAGGTATTTTTTGGTCACCATTTGTATCTCAGCTGCTGAGTCCTGCTGGATCACAGCCCTGTTTTTAGTTTTGTGGAGCTTCATCCTGACTGTGTTGTGTTATCACAGGGGAATGGTGATCACAGTCCCGTCCCCCCCCCCCCCCAATACAAGAGGCTGAGCCAGACTGTTGTGGTAGATCCCTGCTTCCTGGCTTAGCCAGCCTTTTGGGACATAGGAATGCCTGCAGTGGAGTGCAGCAATTGGTGTCCACATAAACAGTCCTTTGGCGAACTAAGCTCAGCAGCATGTTACTCTCCAGAAATTTGATTGGAAGTTCATGCCACAGACTTGACTGCATTCGTATCTACTGTAAGGTAGTCTGATGCTTCCAAAATACTGTTGCCATCCCAGAATGGAAGACAGTATGTGCCAGAGCTTGGTTTCCATTGTTGCCAACAGACTCCCACTGCTCTGAGCAGTATAAGATCTGGAGGATGCGCTTGGGATCAGCAAGGACTTGGTAATTGGACTGTTGTTCTTTCATTTTGCTACGCAGTAGCGAGCAGATTATAGAGCCCACACATTATAGATTTCCTGTCATCCCTCATGAATCAAGCTCCACCGTCTTATTTACTGTCAGCCAAGGCCTGTGAATAACATCACCAATGGATACACTCTCAAGCAGTTGTGCAAACACACAGTACAGAGCAGTTGCTTGTGCCTTTGGGCTGTTAGTTCACCTTTCCCCCTCACAACACCTATGGTAGTAAAGGGCCCTCTGTTTCCCATTTGCATGGAATGGCTCCTGGCTTCCATGGGAGCTCACATTTTGTAACACTGGAGGCAAATCTGTATTATCTAATTAATAATAAATCCCACATTTTTAACTTTCTGACATTTCTAGTTACAATTCTGGCCATTCTGTACACTCTCATACCCATGTGCACCAAGGATGCAGACTGCCAGCTTCTGGGGAGCTGGTTCATATTAAATCTAGCTGGTTTGTACTCAAGGCACAGCACTGGAAATAAGGACTATTGTAACAGCTCTCAGCTTCATCCAGGACTACTAAGGAGTTCTGCTGTTCTACTAGTTGTATAGTGAATAACCTTGTTCCTTGTTCTAGATGTTCATAAAAACTCTGTGGTCTTCCAAGTGATAAACTTGGAGACGCAGGAATGAAGTTAGAGGGACTGAAGTGCTAATTTGTTTCTGATAGGCAGGTTAATATTTCTGTCTTGGAAATCTAGATATTAGGCAAGGTCTGGAGAATGTGTCTTCGAACAGTAAGAGGCTTTATCCAAGAGGAAGTGATTAAGCTGTTTGCTATTTCCGCTGTTGATAGAGCTGGAAGTAAATGGGCTTTGATTGCAATGTGGGAGATCTCAGTTTGATGTTACAAACTGGTATTTGCAGTGATACAGGAGTATTAGAACAGACTGCCTGAGAGGGGCTAAAAGTTTTGACAGATATTTTCCCAGCCTTTTCTGGAAAAATAATGCTGCTATAGCATTATCCATTGGGATGAAGGGATGCACCAGCCACCTGACCTGTTCCTAGCCCTATTTTTTGTGATTGTGAAATGTTAAGATATGTATGTCCAGCTGATGCAAGCTTGAGATGCATGCAAGTGTATATATCAAATAAGCATTAGCCTCTATAAGCTACCAGGATATCTTATGAAGGAGTACAAGCGCTCCAAATTCCTTCAAAGGCCTGCCATCCAAATGCTAGTGTACCCAACCATGGTAAGTCTTAAAAAGAGGTGGCAGCAACAATCTTTCTTGCTTAGCCAACTTTCTTAATTTTTATCTTCGTTTTCACTGCCACATAGAACAAACAGACTAGTAGCACCATCTTTTTTTTAACTAGTGCATCCTGTAGAGTTTAGTTTCAGTTGTTCATACCAGTGCCAAACTTTAATGATTGCTGCAAACACTTTCTATGCCTCTGATTTGTTTGCAGAAAGTTTTGTGGAAATTTTTATTGAAACCAGCAATATTTATTTTTTAAAGAAAAAGTCTTACATGATGTCTTCTTTCCATTTAAAAACAAATCAAGAAGATTCCTCTTTGCAAAACTCTAAATCAGCTTGTGTCAGACAGTGTCAGCTTGTGTCAAACAGTGATGGAATGGAAAGACACGGCAAAGGGAGCTGGGCAAGAAGGAGAGGAGGGCAAGCGAATAGTTATAAGCAAGTTCCTAGGGCTGTGGACTGTGGGGGGATGGGGTTTGAAGGTATGAAAGCAAAGGAAGGGATTGGGGTGAGAAGAAAAAGGCAGTGAAGAGAAGAAAGTGGGCTGGGATGGTCTGGAGAGGAGAGAGAGGTATGACTTGGATTGAATGGTTGGAAGAGCCACAGAATGAATATTCCTCAACTGTCATCACTGTCTGATATTTACACAGTGTTTCCTGCTCCTCATGATAGTTTTTGCAAAGCAGGATGAGCTACCTCTGCAGCCCGTTTACTCTATTACCTTGGTTGTAGTGACCCACATGATGGGTTCGTCCCTTCTGATAATCCACAAAAGTGTCATTGTGATGCTTCACGAGGAAATTTCTTTGCTGTAAAAGTAACAACAGAATCTGAAAAGGGCACTTTGAATGGCACTAATGCAAAAACTGGGAGGTAGAGAAAGACTAGTTATCCTCTGTAGGCACTTCTGGCTACCTGACTGTGTGTCTTATATATCTCATGTTTTAGCTACGTTACTGCGTGCTGCTTCTTTCACAGGACCCCTGCCTCATTCACTGCATGTGATGGACCTACTCTGAGATAAATCAGAGTTGCACAGTGAAAGAGACCATCTGTAGGACCCCTGCCTCATTTGTCAGGTGTGTACTGAGTGAGACAAGGGACTGCAGGAAAGGAAGGGAAGCTTTTCTAGTTGAGGCAGTGAAATTCTGACCTGCCAGTTGACTTCTTTTCTGTATGTGACCATTTCTGTATGATAGTTTTTAGGTTTTTGAAGCAGCTGCTGTGCCAGTCATTGTTTAATTGTGTGTTCCTTATTTTATAGGGGACCTTTTTCATCCCAAAGGGCCTATTTTACAGAAACACTGAAAGCTTACAGCTGCAAATTAAGTGAACGGAAATCCACTGAACCCAAGGTGCTATACAAGCACGGATCAGTCGGGCTGTTGGTGTCTCAGAGTGGGCACCCAGAATTAGGAAATACGTTTTAACACAGTCTTCAGTCATTCACCCATAAAATGGGAATAAAAATGCCCCCTCCTCTCGTAGAAGTATGTGAAAATAAATGATCTTGGGGTAGTGAAGCTCTTGGACAGTGTAATGATAAGCCCATAGAAAAACACATAAGGAAATGAATAAATCTCTAGAGCCAGGTTTGAATAATGTGCGGTAAATAAGGCCTGGGGCCACACACTGAACAATGAGCAGAAACCAGCATCTCAAGCAGCTGCTCATTACATAGGAACAATCCCTTCTGAGTGCAGTCTGAGATGGGGTACTGTGGAAAAAATATGATCCTGTAATTATGGAGTATAAAATAATGCATATGTACATGAGGGCTAAAAGTATTTTTCACAAGTAAATACAATTGTGGTGTTTCCTAATTCTTGACTTCATTTATAGTCTGCCCTATTTAACATACAGTTTTGGTTTCTCTTTGTTTCATGGGTCCTGTCAAGCTTTGCAGTTTTATTTCCTGTAAGATGATTTTGTCCTAACCTCTCCATTTGGATTAAGTGTTGCCATTTCATGTAGTTGCAGATCAGCTAAATGAGGTAGTCAAAACCTGCTCATCTTATACATTATGTATTCCACAAGTTGTAATCTCCACAAAGGTGCAGTTTTGTGTGCGTAAGGCAGACCTGACCCTGTAATTTGCCACCATGAGCAAAACTGACATCCAGATGCTGTTGTTCTTAACAGTGAAGGAATTTGGGATATTTGAGAACTTACAGCCTGCTAGCAGTAGTTAAAACAATAAAACCTCCAGTAATTTTCCCACACAACAATATGCAAGAGGAGAATGTCATTAGGGCTATGAAATGACTGTAGAAGTCTTTGCTGTAACAACTGCAGGAAGAATGGCAAAGTTTAAGCTCTTAGTGAAAGTATGCAGAAATATAATGCTCAAAATACATAATCTTAAATAACCACACTTTTCATGAATACTTATGTGCCTGTTTAGGAACAAATATAAGAGGGACTTTTTGCAAAGGCATGTAGCCAGAGGACAAGGGGGAATGGCTTCAAACTGAAAGAGGGTAGATTTACATTATGTATTAGGAAGAAATTCTTTACTGTGAGGTTGATGAGGCACTGGAACAGGTTACCCAGAGAAGTTGTGGCTGCCCCATCCTTGGAAGTGTTCACAGCCAGGTTGGATGGGGCTTTGAGCAACTTGGTCTAGTGGAATGTGTCCTGCCCATGGCAGAGGGGTTGGAACTAGATAATCTTTAAGGTCCCTTCCAACGCAAGCCATTTGTTGATTCTATGAAATATGTAGTGACTGTAATAGTAATGGAGAAGTGTTAAACTCTATCAAGCTGAGAAGTAGAAGGTTAATGATGCTGGGATGATCAGTGTCCAAACGTAATGCTAGTTAACCTTTCCATGGCATGGCTGATATTTGCTATAATTTGAAGGAAGAATGTTATAAATAGTACAAGAAGTGGATCTGTGTCACGTATCCCTGATATTTTGTTTGTATGAAGTAGAATTGTCTGTTGCAGATGTCTAAGAGACATGCCATAAAATCTTTTTCTCTTATATTTTCCCCCCTTCCCTCCCATTCACAATCTCAAATATTGGAAGCAAAAGTCATTGGCCTATTTAGGCTGTAGAATGCGATGCGTTTCTCAAGGACAAGTACCACTGTTGGCTAGTTGATAGCTTGGAAAACACTGGTTCCCACATGTGCTGAAGAGAATGGTTCATTCTGGACATGAAGTAAGCCAAACCTATTAAACACATTTTAACCCGTGTAAGAGACTGAATGAGTGTCCTTTGTGCAGTGGTTTAACTGCTCGGTTTTAACAGTTTCATCAGATAAGTGCATGGTTTAAAGAGGACGGAAGAAAAAGTGATGCCAAGATACCCAAGAGTAGGAACTTTCACAAAAATGCCCTTAGACAGAGGCTGGCATTACTGGCCAAAGGAAAGAGGAAAGAACAATTAAACAAATACGACGATCTGTTCTTGTAGGGGTCAGACAGCAAAATGCAGCACATGTGCTGAGTGGGAGCCATCAATGAGAACTGGTTTCCCCATGGGATATACAGACCTGGACTATCAAAGTAAACTGGGGCTAGGGCAAACAGATGTTATGCCAGACACGTCAGCAGAACTAGTCTGTTTTACATAGGTGTCTGATCTTACTTGGCATGCTTTTTATACTCTCTATTTGGAATCTCAGGGTGGAATATAACAATTATGATTTAATCCTAACTGCTCTGTTCTCCACATATGATGCAACTCACGGGTATTACTTCAAACCTATGCAAACAGGAAGCTGAGGCACAAGGTTTGTTGCGCAGCTCCTGAGTGTACAACCTGTCACACACCTCTGCTTCCCTTTGATGAGAAAAGGGAGACTGTGGGTCACTACATTACCAAAGTGAAATCTTTCCCTACAGGTGTCTTATTGATAGTTAGGTAGTGTGAGTTCCCCAAAACTGATGTTTTGAAAACACCATCCTGAAGCATCCCTGTACAACAGGCACTCTGCTCTCTGGAAAACCAGCTTAGGACAGAGTTGAGTAAATTGAACCCAAACAGAAGGGACAGTGGCCCTCACACTATTGTGGCAGTGAGGGGGTAAGATCAGGCCTTGATTTGCAAAAAGTGCATCTGACCAGAGGGTATGATCCTAACCTTGCTCAGTAGCAACCAAGCGGGAGTCTCACTCTTACAGACCTGCCAAGCAGAAAATGTTTATTTCCTGCTCTGGATCCATGATCCAGGAGGAAAGAATAAAAGTGATTTAATCTTCAATGTGAGGAAAATCACCTGACTGAGCAGGACACAGAGGACAAATGGGACAGGGGGCTTTTTTTGCCCGGCAAGGAGGGATGGGGGAAACAAAAGTGAGGCACAAGATTACAATCCTTAATTGTTATTTATTATTAATTTTCTATTTTTTCCCTTGTTCGGATTCCACAATTGCTGGAAATCGGGGCTCCTCTAGCTGTCTGGGTGCATCTGTGACATTGAATCTGTCTTTGAGATGGGGAGCACCCTCTGGTGGTTAAGGATATTCTGACATTTCCTGGGATTGGCACCCATCATCTCTGCAAGCCACCAGTTAAGGTGGAGAGGAGGTAATGCTGGCTTTCTGTCAGTGTTCGGTGCACAAACACTCACTCTGACTTTCTGACCCAGGAATCTGAGTTGACCCCTTACAAATCCTTTTTGCCCTGTGAAAAGGGTGTAAGGTGTGTGTGTTCTCCCTGCCCTGCTGTTGTGAAAAGCTCACATGCATCCCCTTCTTGCTTTCTCCTGATGAGAGGGCAAGTAAAGCTCAGTTTCCTTCATTAGTTCCCAGTGGACACAAAATCCCGCCCTGGCTCTCTCCTAGGGGATGCTGTTTCCTGCCTCAGATCTTGCTCATGTCTCCAAAAAGCACTGGTCTTGCACCCAGAGCTCTCCCCTGTCCATCTCTCGCTGGATTTGCTCTGCCTAGATGCTAAAGCCAGCACAGTGCAGTCCCTTCCAGGGAACACAGAAATTCAGCTCAGGTTTCCCTTCTCCTTCCCTAAATGGATTAACAGGCTGAGGGGATCGTCTCTGCCTGCTTGACTCAATCTTCATTAGCTAACAACTTTCGCCAGCAGCAGTCACATCCTGGTCCAGAGAGCTGTTTGACAGGAGTGGATTCTGGCCCCAGCCTCCCACAAAGGCTGTTGCATCTTCTGAGAGGTTTTTCTTGGTAATAAGGCTCTGTGGGCTGCCCTGGTGGTAGGGATGTAGGGCAGGAGTACTGCAAGATGTACATCCTTGCTCTGTGCAGTGCTCTCTTTACAATAACTAATCCGCATCCTTTGCTGACTAAGACACCCGCACCTCTACGTAATGCACATGCTTTATGAGTGTCAGAAAACATTCTGTGGCTCTGAAAGTGATGTGCTTTTTTTTTTTTTTCCCCTTCATGTTTTCCAGCCAAGGGAGGATCCTGAGTATATTGGGATGCCCCTGAAACTTTTCTTAGATGGCTGTCACTTCTGGGTGCCCTTGGGTGCTTGTAGGCAGTAAATTTGAATGCAGTATTTCCTAACAAGCTGTGTGGAAGCAAGTGACCCTACCTCTCAGCCACTTCTCCCTGTTGCTTTGTGAGAGTCATTAATGGGTGTTGCACCCTTGAACAGGCAGTCATTTATTTCACAAGTGCTGCTGTTTCCTCAGTTCAAAGAAGATCTTTTCTACAAAAGTAAGCTGTACACTTTAAATTGCATCGATTTTGGAACAATCCATTTAAACTACTGAAAATCCAAATTGTGGATGCTCTCCTGTCAGTTTGAGGATGCTTCATTTTTGCTCATTAGATGTCCTAACAGGTTTAGTTTCAATAGTAATGAGTGCCTTTTGCACCAGCTTAAGTTAATCTATTTCAAATTGTACCTTGAATTATACTGCAGAGAAAGCCTGCAAGGAGAGGAGGTGAACACTAGGCATCACTAATACCATCGAGGGCTGTTTATGCCCAGCAGTAGGGAGGCAAATGTTCTTATTTATTCACAACCTGACCATTGTGGCAGGGGAAGTTGGTGCGCCATGCTCTGAATGCAAGGTCAACTGGCCAGGAACAGTCAACATGGATTTTTTTCTTTCAGCAAGTTGGAAGGGAAATAAAAAAGGCAAATGGGTATGAAGGGGCAAGGGACACTGCAGACTGCGAAGGATTTTAGAACATAGAGCTGTGTTTAGCAAATTAGGGATGAATTGAATTTCCCAAACAATATGTGTTAAAGCACACAAATTAATAACCCCACCACTTATAAATGAGCAGTGAATTTGGTTTGGCTCTGTAAAGCCACAAGTCAGTTGCCAAAGCAGAACACCTCCCTAGGGAGTCCTGGGTTGCTGGTTCTAGCTCCCTGGGGAATGCAACCCTCTCTGGAGCAGTCCCCTGTCAGGGCTACGTAGCTGTCAGTGCTCACTGATGTGCTTCCCAGAATGAGAAACAAAGGTTGCACAAACCCCAAAAATGTAACCTGTCTCTGAATGGGCAGCAAAAGAATTTTCCTTTAGAAGACCAAATAAGACCTGTTTTATTGAATGGCAAATGTATCCCTTCTTTACTGCTCTTTTTTTGGAGGAACATAAACTAAGAGAACAAACCTGGTTTTATATATTTACAAGTAGCAGAAATCACTTTATGCATGGGGAGAAGCAGACTGGATAGGAGGCAGTCTGAGTTAGGACTTGCTGAAATACTCTCCTGCTTAGATGTTGTGCCTTTTCGATGTTGAGGTTACCTTGGATCACTGATCTTGATGAAGATGGTACTCTCTTGTTCTTGAGTCCTTTTCTTTTTAAAGATTGCCCAAAGCACTTTATGCATAATGAGTTATTTTGCTACCATGACTGGCTTTGCAGTAGCTTTAATGGCACAAAACAATGCACTGCTTTGAGACCAGAACTGAGGAAGAATATTATTGCTGTGGAGTAATGCAAGATATACTAGCAGAGGCAGAACAGAAATAAACTGGAATAGTTGAATGAGATGTGTCCAAAGCAGTAGTTTGCCATCTGCTTCTGCCCTTTTCATCTTAATCTCTGCTACCTCATCAGTAATGAATTGTGGGAAGACATGAATTGACACAGTGCAGGCTGTACCACTCACATAATCTGTTCAGTCCCTATCAGTGACCCTCTTGTAACACTACTCTTTTGCAGCATCTTCCAGTGAAAAATTCTGATAGTGGTTGCTAGTTTCTAAGCCTTCGTACTCCTCTGTGGCCCTCTTACCAAAGCCAGAACAAGAGGATATTTGCCAGATCTGTCTGGCTGGGCAGATCTGTCTTTCTATCTCTACAGGTTTTTTTAGTTAGTGATGAAGGATCAACTCTGAATACTGACTCTGTGATTTTAGGGAATAACTCCTCCTTATCCTCTGACTTTGGGAAACAGTAAGAAACTGCATTGAGAAAGACAGTAATGTATCTCAATATGAAATTCTTAATACCATATCAATAATTCTGTATTTCTGTGCTGACTTTTTCAATTCACATATTTCTTTATGTTTAATCTCTTAGTCCTTCCCTCCTGGTAAGTTTAATATATTTAGATGAGCTTTGGATACAGACTAGGCTAATGTGCTTTCTGTGCAGTTAGGATTTGGTTGCATGTAACTTCAGAGTTGCTTTCTCAGATGTGGATTGAATTGAGGATGTCTATTGGGAGTTTCAGGTCTTGGTTTTCTCATTGGAGGTCCTTCCATCAGGCAGGTCTGTTAAATGCTTGCTGAGTCCCTAGAGACACTTGATCTGTGTTTAAAGGGAAGCAGCTGATCCATGAGAAGAGAGAAACGGCTGTGTACTCAAGCACTGTTGCTCTGAAGAGATCTTGCTGAAAGCTATGCAAAGCTTGCATGGCAATCTAGGTGCCCGGGGCTCTCCATGTACTTCATCCCAGCAGAGATCTATGTGATGCTCTTTCTGGCCTTTCCTGCTCTGAGAAAGATAAGTTGATGGCTCCAGGATGCTTTGAGCATGAACTGCATTTAACTCTCCTGAGGCCCAGGCCAGTAAAACCTCTGGAGGATTCCAAGCAGCACCTGGCTCCTGCACCCCACTCTTCTGAAAGCTTCCCTAGCTTCCACTCCCAGAGAGCAGGAAGTCCATAAATAAATAATTCCCTCTGTCTCTCCTGATCAACCCAAGCAGCTGTGATTGCTCCTGAATGCCTAGGTTGTTTTCTTCTTAATGGCTTTTAAACCACTTTTACCCTCATTTGACGACCCAGCTCCGTCTCCCACTTTTGGAGGAACAATTTCTTTTAGAGTGAGGGTTTTGGGGGATATTAATATTGTGTCAAGAGTTTTGGCTGAGGTGAAATAGTATAGCAGTGCAGGCAAAGCTACAGTTTACTGGTTCTACCAGGCTGCCCCAGACCTTATTCCGACAAATTCTACAGGATGTCTCCCAGGGTATTGGAGGTAGTATTGACTCTTGCTTGAGCATGCTGGACACGTGATGCTCTTGGACATCCCACAGACATTAGTAACTCTTATACCACTCTAAGACACTATGCTTTTGGAATGTGTTTTACTGTTGGGAGATCTAATCACTAAGACATCCGAGTGCTTATCTTTTGCTCCACAGTGTGTAGGTAAAAATCTGGGAACATAAGTTACGAGTGTAGGCTCTCATTTATCTGTTCAGCTGACCTACAGCATCTCATTAATGGGCATTAAGGGACAGCTTGCCAAAATTTAGACCTTATGCTTGTGCTTTTGTATCTTGTATATATGAACTGAAGTAGCTAAAAAAAAGAATGGTCCTTAAATAGCAAATATATAGCCAAATCTAAAGGTGTTTGGTTTGTATCCTAGTGCAACCCTTGGAGATATTTATTGTGCATCTGATGGGTGTCTACGCAGAAGTATTAACACTACCTCCACCAGCAGAACCTACCTGCTGGGCAGTAGGACATGCAAAGCATGTTCTGAGCATCCTTACAGTGCTGCTCAGGTATCCTGTTTGACGTGTAGTAGCACAGTCTTGTATTGTGTTGTAGACTAATGACTGTCCCCCACACTTCCTTTGGAAGAGACACTAGTCTATCTGGGTGGAATGCAGCTGTCATGCCTATGGGCTAACTCGGCCCAAATAATTGCTAGCTAATGACCTATGTTTTTCGTTTGTTTTAACCATTGTGCTTGACTGGTCAGTTTAATGAGTATCCTCATGAAATGAGCCCATAGAAATGAGGTGGTCTCTCAAGTTAGTACTCTTGCCTGATACCATCTATCTCATAAGCAAGGCGTATCGTTGGCTGGGTGCCATTGGCTGTTAATCAGACCTGAATCTGAAGCAGTGACAGTCTCTCCTACCATCTTCCTTCTGTCCTGCTTCTGTCTAACTTCTTGGTACTCTGGAAAAGCAATGGGTTTAACGAGGAGAAGTGCTATCCCCAGACTGAATGGTTCCCAGGACAAACCTGGTAGCAGCAACTCCTGGAAGTTATGTCATAAAAGCCTACCCTTTTCTGAGTTGATGACTGCATGAGTTATGAAGTACTGTCAAATGTTGAGGGGCAAGGTCTAAAAGATGAGTTGAGTACTACTAAGTTCAGCTGACTGGAAATGTTTAAGGGAAGGTTGCTATGTTCAACAGAGGAACAGAGAGGGGAGGGATTGGTAGTCTTTGATCATCACTAAAATAAAGGTATTCAAGAGATTAGCTAAAGACCAAAACTGGATTTTCTTTTGTAAGCACTGTGGAGACCATGGGGACCTGTTGCTAGGAGGCTGCAGCACCAAAGTCACCCTCTAACCACATGGGACTGAGATTTGAGTTTGCCTTAACAATGATACTGAAAAGTAATCTTTTCTAATGCTGCCATAGGAACGGTGAAGCTGGCAACCCATGACTTTGAAAGATGAAGGCATTTTTGCTGAAATCCAGTGGAACATGATCAGATCTATCAGGAGAAGGCTCTACTGCTGCCCACAACTGCCTCTGTGCCTAGAACTCTGAGAAATTTTAAGACTTGGAGCTCATGTCAATAAGACCTTTTCAAAGACATCCAGGGGCTTGTACTTTCTCTAGATTGCCATCTTTTGGAGTACATAAAGCTGCATAACAGAATTAGGACTCAGCTGGTGAAAGTTTTCCTCTCTTGCATAGAAGTGCTTTTTTTTTTTATTAGTAACCAGCATCTGTCTCTTTGTGAGTGGCTACTTTCTTGATACTGTATGTGCATATATTGTGTAGCTAAAGTAGGCATGTTTATATGGTCCTGAGTTGCCCTGCCTCTTTTAAGTGATATTTTGCAGTATAAGCAAGGATTATTTTTCTCATTATTTTTTTCTCTATACTTTTTGAAAGTGTACTGCAAAAACATGATCATTCATGACCTATAGGTATAGTGTTTGAATGTTAATGACCTGTAGACAAAGCAGTGATTTCCTAATATGTTTTATTGCAGGTGTCTGAGTGAGATACAGACACACATCTCATGATAGAACTCAGAAGTTAAAAGTAAGTTAAGAAGCTTGGGATAGGGTTCGTTGGCAAAGTTGTCTAATCAAATAATCTGTCACAGCAATTTGCTCTTGTCCAACATGTGAAATAAATGTAGTTCAAGTAATAAATAAACTCAAGAGGGAGCTGTGAAAAAAATCTGCATTGTTCTTCAAACACCAAAGTTAGTACAGAACAAATCTTAAAAAAGGTCATGTACTTAACCGAGCTGTTTAGAGATTCAGAGCAAAGGAGACTTGAGGCAGATACAGCATATCACAACAAAGCTGGGCTCTACCATGTTTGGCTCTAGCCAAAGCCTGTAGCATCTTACTGTTAAAAACTGGAGTATTCTGAGGCTGGAGGAGGTGACTAGGAGAGCACTCCTGATCATCTGATATCTCTGCTTTTTCCAGACAGAAACTACATCAGGTTGGCTAATGTCACTTGGGACCTGCAGGTTCATCTCACTGTTAAATACTTTTGTATAGATCTGCTGTTGGTGAGCTCTTCTGTATTTGGCCTGGCTGACCTGGTGAAGTCAATAGTCTTCTATCAGCAGTGCCCAGATGAGGCCAGATGGAGGTTTCTGCAGGGAAAGGAAGGTCTTTAATACTTGCTTTCTTCATCCCTTACACCCTGGATAGAAAAGTCCTTTCAGTGTTTTGCTTCCCTAGAACTGCCTCCCTCATTTTCCAAATGGACTCTGTTATCTGCTCAGAGAACCCAGCTAAGAGTAAATTGCACACTTACTCACTGCTTTTCATCATGTCATAGTATTAAAACTTTAAAGTCTGGGTCACTGGAGCCACCTCATTGCTGTTGCTGGGAAATAAGTTATCTTGCCCACTGTTTCCATCACAGACTTGGAAAACTTATCCTCCATCCTCACTGCCTAACCCTTGGTGGGCATACTTTCATAACTCTGAGTAATTCTGCTTCTTTAAGCCCCACTCCTTTTCTGGTTGAGACACTTGCCATTATCAATGCACATGCCAAAAATGTTTTCATTTTTTACTTCTAGCGTAACAGTAACTTATTTCTCCTGACAAGACAGATGTTTCTTTTGATCAGTTCAGTAAGTAAGCTGATACCATGAATATTATGGTTTTAGAGTGATTAGAACTGATGGGCTTAGAGTGCATGGGCTTGAAGAGAGAATCAGCTAATCACCTCCCCAAATCAGAGCAATGAACAAGCATGCCCAGTTCTCCTGACTATCCTCCTTTGCCTTTTGCAATACAAGACTTGAAGCTAGTGTACTGAGGTAGAAAAGTTAAAGTTGAAAAGATGCTGATTGACTTTATGTCCTATCTAACAGGATGAATCACCATATTAGGAAGGCCCTGCTTGTGATGCCTCTGTGCTGGAGGATTGGCAACAGCTAAGCAGACGTAAAGATTCCTTGATGCCTTGTGTTCCCTCCTTCCTCCTGGTAGCTAAGCAAATACCCCAGCTACTGCCCTGTGGACATCTAGGGTCATGGATGGGGAAGGATTAATTTCTATTTTTCTCCAGTTTGAAGAGAGGATATGAAATAGCACTGAGTGTGCTAGTAAATGATGTGTAGGTGTGACTGTGAATAAAAGCAATTTCCAGTCAGGGTCTTGGTCATGTTCTGCCTGACCACAGTGGCTCAGCTGAGGATTATTGTAATACATCACAGAAAACAGATCAGCAACAGGTGAAAATTTGGATCTAGATCACAGCTCTCCATTGAAGTCTTCTAAGTCTACAAGATCCACCTATCTCTGTAATTACATATCTTTTTTGAGGAAGGTTTCTGTCCATTTAGTTAAACAAGAATTAGGCAAGACTGACCAAGAAATAGATTTCCAAAACATAAAAGAAGATACACTGCCGCCTTTCTGGGAAGGAGCATAGAAGTTCATATCAAATACTCCAGCTAACTGATGATGCAAGAGAGAGCAGAAGGCATAATCCCAGCTATATAATTTCCTCTCCTGTCTCTTTATATGTTTCTTATTACACGTCCTTCTATAATCTGGAAAGAAATGTCTCTTCCCATTGTCTTTTTCTTTTCTATGTGGTAAAATACTCTGCATCTGCCTCTTACTCTGATGCCGTGTTTTAGTTTTACAAAAGTTAGTATAGCTTCGCCTGGTTTGTCTTTGTGCATGTGTGTCTCTGCAGTGCAGTTTCGTTTAAGATGTCAGCAGGAAGATATTCTGCTCTGGAACTAGAGTCCTGCTATTAACATTGCAAAGACAAAAAAGGGTATAAAAGGACAGAAAACTGCATTGGCCCTACAAAAAAAAAAGAAAAAGGGTTATTAAAAGAAAGCCTTGATCTTTCATTGGCAGTGTAGGGACTATGTTTGTTTTATCTCAGGGTTCCTAACACAGAATTTAAGGGAAGCTCATGGTTTTAAAGACAAGGTAATGCTTAAAACATATTTAAGGATTTTCAGGTGGGTTTCACTGTTTAAAAATCACAATGTGAAAACTATTTTCTGCTTAAATAGATGTTGAGCTTCAGCAGTGATGGTGGTGATCTTTTTTGATGGAAGCATATTGTTCTTAAGGCCAATTCATTTTTTGGGGGAAAAAAAACCTACTGGACTTTGGTAGAAAA
Source organism: Manacus candei (assembly GCF_025592945.1). Lineage (NCBI taxonomy): Eukaryota > Metazoa > Chordata > Aves > Passeriformes > Pipridae > Manacus > Manacus candei. The sequence goes on along the minus strand of NW_026138115.1, from coordinate 10,204,327 downwards.
CAAGACATTACTTTTGGTGGGGAGAACAAGCTGTTTTGTTTGGGTGTAGTAAGGGAAAATAGAATAGAGCCCAAAATAAAGAAGGCTGGTCTGTCTTCATGTATTGAGTCTGTATCTGGGGTAGCTGTTTATTAGGGCAGAGAATATATGCTGTGAAAGTCTACCAGCCATTAGGGGGCTGTGCTCAGGGTACCTAAGTTTCTCTCCAGGGCTACTAGCCTTGCAAAGCAAATGGATCAGGGCATTCAAGACTTGTGTGAAGTTTAATCAGTTCTATTAGCCTCAAAAGTGTGAAAGGGTTGTCTTCTGAATTCACCCCAATGACCCCTCTGTAACTGTTTCCTTAAATGAGGCAGGGGCTGGTAAAGGTTTCTTGTCATAGAACTCCTCTTTCTCCAGCAGACAAGATAAAAATATGTATACCCAAGACTGTTCTGCCCAGTTTAGGTCTCCTAATTATTATTATTACTGTTCTGCCCAGTTTAGGCCTCCTAATTATTATTTTTTTTTTTTTTTACCCTATGCTAATACCATTTCACTGACTTCCTTGTGAGAATACAATAATAGGGCCTTCATAAAAGGGAAAAAAAATCCCAAACCCCTAAAAGTAACTAGATCTCTCCCTCTTCTGCATTTTCCTTATTCACAAAAAATAGCCTTATCAACAACTGAAATCAAGTTTGTTTGGCATGATTTGCAAATTACTCCTATATTAGACCAAATGAAATTTCAGCCAATCAATCAGCCAGCTTGATGAAAAGTTGTTAAAATGATAATTTTTTTTTAAAGTAAAAAATTAATTTATCAAAAGCAGATTAGTCATTAAAGGCCAGAGGAAAGTCTTCAAAGAAAGTCTCTATCAATCTCTTAGAAGAGCCAGTAAAACAAGAGACTTCCCACAATTCTTTCTTTCCCCTTCTTTCTTTCCCCTTCTTTCTTTCCCCTTCTTTCTTTCCCCTTCTTTCTTTCCCCTTCTTTCTTTCCCCTTCTTTCTTTCCCCTTCTTTCTTTCCCCTTCTTTCTTTCCCCTTCTTTCTTTCCCCTTCTTTCTTTCCCCTTCTTTCTTTCCCCTTCTTTCTTTCCCCTTCTTTCTTTCCCCTTCTTTCTTTCCCCTTCTTTCTTTCCCCTTCTTTCTTTCCCCTTCTTTCTTTCCCCTTCTTTCTTTCAAAGGGGTTTGCATGTCTCAAAGAACTGATACTGCCTATCACTCCATCAGCCTGTAGCACTCCTGATTGTCATCTGTCCAAGGCTAACGTTGATGGAACATCGTTGCTCTGTACTGGGACAAGGTGTGAGGACAGCTGATGACCTCAAAGCCAGAGGCTGCCTTATGTAAGTCATCCCAATGGGTAGCACTTACTAGAGCACCTGTGGGTAGGCTCTGTTCAGAGCCTGCAGGCTCTGCCCCTTCTGCAAGCGAGAGAGCAGCAGTTTCAGGGGAGGATTTGGTCAGGGCAGCAAACAAAGGCTATGCTTACAAGGCAAGCTGCTGTTGCATATGCAATTCTGTCTTGGATTTACCTAGAATTTTTTTGCTTCCAGATCTACCAGCTTAATCTGACAGTGCTTTCTACCCTTGCCCTAATACTGTTTTAAAAACACACATATTGGAAGGATGGCCATATTTAGATCAGTGTTTCCTTTATTCTTTGGGGGAAAAGAAATTGGCTAAAGCTGTGAAATCTCAGCAAGTGCAGTGTGTAGAAAGGTTTGCAAAGAATGAAGCCTCCTGAAGTTCCAAAATCAGCCTTCAGGACTCGTTCTCTATTTTGGGGAATTAAGGTTGGCAAATCAAGCCCAGCTAACAGAGACTATTCCTTTCTATCCTTATCAGAAAAGAAGAGCCAGATTTCTGCACAGCTTACTCTCAAGGCAGGGGAAGCTCCATTCATCCATTTGCAATGGGTCAGAAGAGATTAATATTACATTTTTGCACCACTCCGTAAATGCCCACGTCACCCAGGCAGTCCTCTGTCAGCAGCAGCCCATTTCCAGAGTACAAACCCACTATTGTACTGTTTATATCAGTTAATTCAGACCTGTGGACCTTGTGCCAGGCAATCACATGGCTCCCTGCTTGCCTCACCTCAGCCTGGATAGAAGTTAAAGTGCAAAATTAAAACATCAGCTATTGGGAGAGCAGGACCTGCCTGCCAAGCCATTCCCACCCTGGTCTCCCATTCACTGAGAGCCTACACCGGAGCTAATTTCTGCACAATCAGGATCCAGCCAGAGTGCATCTTTTTGGAGAAAATTGTTTTCTGTCAAAATCAGCTCACTATAAACACCCTCTCTCGCTCTTGAGCTGTAGTATACCCAGGCCCTGACCCTGTGTGTCTCCTCCAGCCTCTCTTGCTTGTGTGCATCAGGAATCCTCTTTATGGGGCAACCAAGTCATCAGTGAGTTCCTCTCTGGTCTCAGATTTCTGTTGGAAACGCAATGGTGCTGGTTTCATTCTTCTTGCCTGTGCTTGGGTCAGGTGTTCTCCGATGTGGTTAGTGAGATTCCTTGCTTACAGTCCTGGGCCCAACTAATGCTAATGCCATGCTAAAGCTCGTCTCTTGTCTCTTCGTCTTAGAGTTTCTGCCTTAAATATCACTTAATTGTACAAAGGTATATGTATATATCTTCCGTTTGTATTAATTTTGTTTCATGGAAAGATGTATAATCTGAATTGTGTCACCTGTGACATTCAGGAAAACAGATTCTGCTGTACTCTTAAAATTGAATGAGTCTTCTCTCTGTCTTGATTTTCTAAACTAACTTGTTTTCTGTGCTGTCTTCATGTGTACCTTTCACCATAAAAGACCTCTGTCTTGACATCCTTAGGCTGTCCTGTCTCAACGATAGTTGATCAGAATCATGTCCTCACACAGTCTGAGGACATGCTAGGGCACACCATTAGTTTATATGACCCTTGTTAAGATCTCTGGTAGAGGAGGTAGTGAGGAAGTTGCATTGATAAGACTTCAATAAAACAATGACAGTTTACACTGGCTGTGACTTTTGCTGTTCCTCTTTTCTGAATATTCTCAAGTTTCTACAAATACTGGTTGTGTGAAAAGTTGTAGCCTAATTTAGTCTGTGTTTATAGTTTATAGCTGAGCCATGCTGCTATGTTGTATCACCTCCATCATTCAAAAAGCTCTAGTCTGCCGTTTGCTTCTCCTGGTGTTGCACACTCTTGCCTCAAATTAGATTCTAGGTTTTATATTAACAAATACTCTCTTAGTTTCTACATTTTTATTTTTGTTTGTCTGGCATAAGAGAACAAAGCTTTTATCCAGGTATGTTTGCGTGTATTTTTATTTTAAAAAGGCCTCTAGTTTTTGTTAATGTTAAGTATAATTTTATGTATTTGAGCACTGAACATCTAAACATGAAGTAGAAGCATAGGAGAGAGACGAGTCAGGTTTGTGAGTGCAGTTTGGAAAGTGGAGAGTAGGTAGCAAGTGACAAACAGACCCTTTAGTGCAGCTCTATGTGAGTCAGGGGTTTAGTGCAAGACTGTGTGTGGTAGGCATATGCCTGAGAGGTTTGTGTGCTTATATGGAGAGGGACCTTCAAATAGGTGTTGGTATGTTGTTGTAAATATACAGTGGAATTGTATGAGTGTGAAGATGCATGCGGGAACTGTGAAAGCACACAGACTCTACCAGCAGCCGGTACATATGCAGAGCTTTGAAAATGTCTTTCATTAAATTAGTTGTGTGTGCCAGTTTTGATGTTTGTGAAGATTGCAGAGGGTCTGTAGCTATGGTTTTTGTGCCTGGGAATATGTGCTGTTATCCTGAATGTCTGATTCTGATCTCCTATGCCAGGATTTATTCCAGTGTAGTTTCATCAACTGCATTGAAGTGACATCTGAATTACACTGCTTTGAGATGGGATTCAGGCACTCTTCTGCACACGTTTGTGCGTGTATGGGAAAGCAGATGTCCGAGTGCAGTGATTAGGCTGTGCCGCTGTGAGACGCGGGTCTGTGCATGTGCACGAAGTGTATGTTTGTGGAGTTGTGTGTTTGCATGGGACATGCACGTTCCAGTGCCACGCCGGTGTCCTAGGCTGTGCATGTGGGTTGCAGTCTGGGCGCACAGCCGCCCGCCGGCATGCCCGCGTAAATAGTGCACGGGGTACCCTTCACCTCAAGTTTTTTTACAACCCTAAACTCTACAGCCGGTGTCCACGAGAGGCAGATCAGTGGGTAAGAGGGAAGGGGCGCGTGCGCTGCCGCTGCGACCGTTCCCGCGGCGGGACCGAGCTGGAGCTGCGATTCCGTGTCACGGGCGCTGCCGGCGGCCCCGCCGCCCTCGCTGCCGTGCCGGGGCCAGCCCTGCTGGCGGCCCGCACTGCATCCCACCGTGCCCCAACTCCTCCGGCCCCGGCTCGCCCTCCTGCCGGGCAGGGGCTGCGCGGGCACCGCCGGTCGCGCTGCGGTGCCGGTGCCGGGTCCGGCGGCCCCCCCGGCCGTGCCTCCCCCGGCCGCCCTCCAAGCCCAGCCCCTGCGCGGGAGCCAATAGCCGCCCTGCCGTCTCCATCCGTCTCCCGGCGTTAATGCTACAGCGGGGCTCGGGGCGGCGAAATCCCCCGTGGCCGTGTCCTGCGCGCCGCCCGCCTCCTGCCGCCGTCAGTGTGTCCGCACGCGGGTGCGGGAGCGGGAGCGGAGCGGCGCTGCCTCCCGCCCCGCCGCCGGGCTCGGGCCGGCTTCTCTTCCCGGCGCTCCCCGCTCTCCCAGCCCACTGCAGTTTAGTTGTTCTCTTGTGTTTTTTCTTTCCCTTTTTTTTTCTTTCTTTCTTTTTTTTTTTTTTTTTTTTTCTCCTCCAACTGGGAATGCTCAAACTGGACTGATGGACATTTCCGAGCTGTGCATCTCCGACCCGCTCGGCTACCACAATCAGTGAGTGTGCCGTGCCGCGACCGGGCGGGCCGGGGGCGGGCTGGGACTGGCGATGCGTCCCGCTGCGGGTGGGATGGGGCAGGGACCCCGCAGTCCCGCTGCCTTCCCTGCGGCAGAGCCGCCGCCTCCCGCCGCCGCGGGGCACCGCGTGTGCTGGGTGTGCGGAGCGGGCGGCCGCGGGCAGGGCAGGGCAGGGCAGGGCAGGGCAGGGCGCACCTCCGCGCCGGCAGGTGCGGCGGAGTCCGCGGCACAGCACTTGGGGGTGTGTCGGCATTTTGGTGTGTTTCTTTCTTGCCGTGTAACTTCTTCCTCTAATGCTTCATCTCCTAGGAACAGGCAGCTAACAGTGAGCGCTGGCAGTCCTTTCTGCGCAGTTTTACTTTCCGTCTGTGCTAGGATTTTTATTAGATGAATTACTAGGTGCCTATAAAGAGATATGCATATAAAATTATACGAAGCAGATCCATTAAAGCACTGTATTTTATTTAAGAAGTCCGTTTTTCACCCGAAATGCCCTATGGAAATTCAGTTTCCTGCAGCTTACTCTTTGGATAGCCTGCCCGGGGAAAGAGTGGAGTGAGTCGGAGGGCTGGCAAGCAGACATCCCGAGCTGGGACCGGTGGCTGATACCTTAGCACCTGCTACTGCTCTTTGTATTCCGAAGTAGGCTGTGCCTGGTAATGCTGTGTTTAAAATCACTTTAGCATGTTAAGTTTGGTTTGATCTTGTTGGGGAAGTTAGGAAACAAGGCAAAACCTTCTTAGTGTTTGTATCCAGCTGACTGGAACAATTAATTTTAAATGCATTACTCCTCTCCGATAAATCTCACCCCGAACAGAGTCCCCTTTTGTGTGTTTGCATGTTAATCCGTGTGTCACCTCTGCAGGTTTTGTGGTGTCATCAGAGGTGGGAATGAAGTAATTTTGCCTATTTTATTGCTTTTGTCTTAAGAACACGTTGTATTTAGTAAAATCAAAATAATTTAGACCAAGCAAATCCCCCACAAATACCACTCTTTCCTCATTTCAGATTTTGTCTTTCTATCTCTTGTTTCCCAATATTCCATCTGTCTTTACACTCATTTCCTTTAATCCCCAGCTTCCAGCAGTTTCATTAAAATGAGACTTAGTATTGTTAATAGAAATTAATAATCTAACCCTTGTGATTTTCTTTTCCCCACTGGTGCTTCACTTGTGGCTGCTCCATTTTGAATTAAAAATAAACAAACAATTTCTTAAGGGAAATGTGTTCTGTATGCTGCTGGGAGTCTTTTAAAATTAAGGCAAAAATAGAAAATGCATTTACCTTAATAAAAAAAAAAAAGAACAAAATGCCGCAATCATAAGATAGATTTTCATCACTTACTCTATTGTCTCTTAACTTTTTCCTTTTATTTTTTATACTTTTGTAATTGAGAAAAAGGACCTCAAACAACATGAAAATATTAAGAAGTAATATGCGTGTTATATTACCATTCACCCTTTTTACTTTTTCATGGGCTTTCAGTCAGCTCTCAAAAATGTCAGGAGCACCTTACCTGTATTCACAACTCTTTGGCTGCTGAGTAGACAGATGAAGGTGGCCCTGGGGGAAGTGCCACTGAGCCCCTATAACTTTACAGTAGACAGGGAGTGCTGCTTTTTGAGATGAAGAACTGTTGGAGAGCTCTTTGTTTAAAGAATTGCTTGGTTCTGTGTGCCAACATACATTCTCTTGAACATTGTTGAGGCTGGGGCAGAAAGACTAGAGAAATAAAATGTAAAATATCTCAAGCTCAATTTTTTCTTTTTTTTTTTTTTTAATTAAAGGAGTACAGTGATGCAAGAAAGTCTGGAAAAAGTTACTGGGAGAAGTAAGCTGTAGGAAGCTTTAAAAATACAATATTATTTAAAGGTATATGTGCAGCGTGTCAGGTACTGATTGGATTTACATTTGAGTTTTATTAAAGTTATATTTCACATTACATTCCTGTAGCTGAGGATAAGAGTTGACCCAGTAGATATCCGTTTAGCCATCTTGTCCTCCCACTGTAACATAATTACATTGTGAACATACAGTGTAAATACAGGTGCCTGTATCCCTAACTAACTGTGTGAGCATATTATTCTTACATTACTGATTTACTCTTCTGACTGCTAGCTATTGAAATTATTTTAATAGTTATTTTCCTTTTTTTGTAAATACTGCATTTAATTCTGTGGATGGCAATTTTTGTCAAATTAAACCTTAAAGTAGCAGCGAATTTAAAAACATTGCAAACTGGTTCTTCTTGTTTAGTTGCGTGTTAAGCTATAGGAAAAAATATGAGGAAGAGTAGAATGTCGGAAGAGAAGTGGATGTGGTCACTCAATACGTGATCCATACAGTTCCCTGGAAAATGTATTTCACCTCACAATTATTGAAACAGAGAGAGAATGAACAAGGCAAAGGAGAGGAGAGGTGACTCCGTTCACCTTGGAGTTTGAGGAGATCTTAATTTTTTTTAAGAGTCAGACTCAAGAAGAGTCTGAACAAAAACTAAGCAAAAGAATTCCTTACCCCTAATCCATTCTTTAGGTTTTGTATTTATCTTCCTAGAGCAATGAAAGTTCCCTGTCCATTGCCTGTGTGTGTTGATCTGAGTGATTACACCAGGAACCTGTGGAAGTTCTGGTTAGCAGGTTTTGTGGTTTCCTTCAGTGCAGGATCTTGCAAGGAGAGTAAGAAAATGCATCTGGCTAATTTTGACCCTTTGTGCATGTGTTCTAAGGCTATGTATGTATTTAATTTCTTGCACAGAAATCCACTACATTTTGGTACTGACCTTGGGGAGAATTATTCCTAGGGTAGGTGATACAGCTCCAAGGAAGAAGATTTTGTATGAGTTTGAATTGGGAAACTAACAAAGGCAAAGATTTGTACCTGCAGTTTGTCTCTCAGGTGAGGGCATATGGTGAGAATACATTAGTTACACTGTACTGACAACGTCTGTCTGCGGTACAGCAGGAAGGGAATGTGTGTGCAGACACCACAAATGTACACTGACATATGTGAATATATTCACACACAAACATATGTGTGCATCTGTAAATATTTATATGCAGGTAGATACACGTGCATAAGTATGGTCATATGAAATATTGGTGTTGCATCTCTCTCATGCAAACCTAAGGCTGTTTCAAAGGAGAGTGGAATATGGCATTTTACTTTTCTGTATTAACTTTCACATCCCAGAGAATTTGCTTAGTTGCCACCAAAAATGTTGATAGGACTGCAAAATTGCCATTTCTGTTTCTAATTAATATTCTACATGACAGACAGAAACTGACCAAGGAACCATCATGAAGGTAAAATCAAAACCATTGGCAAATGAGGGCATCCTGCCAGATGGTATGTCTCTCACACTGTTTCCTCTGATGTACAAGAAAGACATGTGAGCCACTGATGTAATAAAAATAAAAATTATTTTATGAAGAGAAGGAAAAAGTTGAAAGTAATAAATTACATATTAGATAGAGAGATGGAAAGATATAACATTGGAATTTTAAGTCTGTGAAGGAGCAAATTCTGGCCCTGTGGCAGGGAATTTAAAAAGTTACTGTCACTGACCCTAATGCATAATAGACTGAAGAAATGTGACTTGATTTCAGAGGTTAATGGAAATCTCCATATTCTGTGAATGGGAGGAAATCTGAGTCAGAGAATATGAATGCAGCTGTCTGCTCTGAATATCTTTGACAGGCTGGGATAGGGAGCAGTTGTTAATTGGGAAGAACAGGAGGGAGTTGTTTGTTTTGTTGACAGAATAAACTGAAAAACCTCTGTAAGGGAATTGTTGTAGGTACTGAGTTTCTGACAAGGTTCCCATCGTAAAATGGGGTCTCAGTACACTAAGTTTAGTGAGCACGAGGCTGATGAGTAAATCGGTACCTTTTAAAAGTATTTGTATTAACTTTTCCCTCCTCTTCTAATTCCACTTGTAAAAGTAAACATGATCTAATCATTATCAATTATTGAGAAATATGGAAAGATCAATATATTTAAAAAATAGGATTTTTTTTTCATTTTATTGATTTGAAGTAATCAATAAATATTGCATTTAGCCTGAAAGGGGAAAGACTTCGGAGAGATTGAATCAGAGAAAGTTGCTGTCATAGAGATTTCACATCTTGTTTTCTTCCTCTCCAAGAGAATGTTCCTCTACTTTCTGTGCCCTTTCTGCTGTTATTTCCCAGCCCTGTTTCTGTGCTGTCACTACTGCTCTGAATTTCATGTTGTTTGAAAATACCTGTACTCTTCAAGTAATTTCAGTTCAGTAAGAAGTTTTGTGCATTGCGCGAGTGGGTCTCTTTACAAAATTTTTCAGGGCTTGAAGGATACAAATTCTCTTGGGGAATAGAAAAAAGGAGAAGGTAAAAGGTTTAAACCTGAGAGTATATGAACTTTATGGGTTCCATTGGGAGCATGTTAGAATTTCTCCTTAGAGTGTAAAATGCCTAAGAGAGATTTAATTAAGAAAAGAAATAGTAAAAGTAGAAAAAAGTGGTGACAAAGCTTGACTATAAAAGCCAAAGTCCTTTCCCCAACTTATTTTAACTTACACTTCTTGGTTTAGGAGTTGGGGGTTGTAGCAGCAGCTAGTGTTGCATGTCAACGATTCCAGTGTAGACTGCAGAGACTGGGAAATTCTTCCCAGTCGGACCTGTTCTTTATTCCATAGAACTGCTGGTGGTAACATTACAACCAGGGAACACAACAGAATTTTTAGTTTGTGCAGTGGGAGCAAGTAAATCTAGTATCAGTCCAGAACCCAGCAGTGAGCTTCCTAGGTAATGCTGCTATAGAAACTGGGGGGAAAAGGGGAAAAAAAAAAAAATCAGAGTTTCCACGGCAAACTGTGAGTCAGATAGTTGTTTGTTTAGTGAAGGGACTTAAGAAAGAAGATATTAGCAGTACACAGCTATGGTGACCTTGCCAAAAAAAAAAAAAAAAAAGAAAAACTTGATTTCTTTCTGTCTTCCTGGCATAGGCTGCATTTGAGTTGTGAATGTAGTAATTTCTGTGTAGCTTGCATGTGTAAAGTGCTTTGCGCCTGTCATCGGGAACAGAACATAATTTAATATTATTTATTAGTAATAGCTATTGACCTGGTGAGTTTTACTTCTTAGGCATTAAATTGTAGTAACTTATTCTTTACATTTATTTCTATCCTTGCTGTGCTGCCTCTCTCTAAAGCTTTGCCCTGTCTCTTCAGAGCAATAGACATGCCCATAAAACGATGCTTGCAGCTGGAGCACAGTGCACTTGGATTCTTCCAGTGCTTGAGAGTCTGGCTGCTGGCAGTGACTGTCCGTGAGGAGAAACATGTCTGCTCAAGGTGGAACGCACTGTATAATAATATATTTGTCATGTTTGTAATTGCAAATGTAATTAGCAAACAAGCTCTGGGGGATTGAGGCCTTGAAACTTTCACTGCACATCATTTGACCCTATCTTGACTGGACCAGGGCTTGTATGTTACCGTTAACCCTTGCTGTTCTCGCAGAGGAATTTTCCTTCTAATCTGACTGCTGTTAAGTTTCCTGTCTTCTTCCATGCCCCCACCCCAACCCCTCCTTTTTTCTTTGACTATGAGCAGCATTGTACCTGTATTTGCTTATACCTTCTTTTATTGTAATAGCAAATGCTTACGTTCCTCCTGTGACACATGCACTAATATTTCCTCTCCTAGCACTTCTGACACAGTCTGGAAAGCATTCTACAATGCCCTTTGTGAAGAGCACTGTGTACCAGTAAGTGCTTTTGCATACTGAGCTGTTCAGTGCATTCCGATCACCACAGGCAACGTTACCACTCAGTGCCCCTTGCACTTCGCAGAGACAACTTGCGAAAAGCAGGTGGCAAGCTGTTATCACACAACCTGCGATGGCTCTCTGTCCCTGCTGAGCTGGAATTTTCTTGCACTCCTTTTCTGGATGGGGGAGGAATAAATATCTAACAAATCCTGTTCACTTTGTGGAATCCTGGTAAATCTCAGTCTAGTCACCCTTAGCATGACTTTTTTGTCCTACAAAGAATATTCCTGATTTAGTGAACAATAATTTAGGATTTAATGAACAACACGGAATCTGTTCATAAGGTCACAAACCTATGTGTGCATCGGAAGCTAAAAGGGGCTATTTTGCTTTTTCATGTGAATATTGTCTTTTTTTCTTTTTTGATTTCAGGATAGGACTTAAAATGTAATAAAATTTGTGATAGGAGTGTTCTGGTTTTGGACAGAGTTTTATTTATTTTTGCATTTTTATGTATGTGAAATAAAATAGGTTAGAGTGGGGTGGCTGTTTTTATACAATTTTTTTGTCATGACTGTAAGGACATCTTGCAAATATTGCATCCTATTGAAGGCTTGGAAGGAAAAGGAAACCTATTCCAGTTTCTTCTTGGTGGGGTAAGAGCCTCTGAGTCCCCCTTCTTTCAGTCCAAATTTTCCTTTTCCATTCTCAGATATTGTGTTTGATTTATCATGTATTTTAAGAGTCATATATTTTTCTTAAATTAAAATAACCTGTAATGTGGGTGATGGAATTGGTACCTCCAGCTTAAAGTATCCTGCATAACAGGAGAAAATTTCTTACAGCACCTTTTGTTTTGAATTGATTGTCTGTATTTTAGTGCAGCTGGTTTTACTTGAAAATTACTTCTTGCTGTGTGTCTGCTGGTCTGAAAGGCTGTTTGTACATACGGCATATTTAGAAGTGTTATTTTCTAGTTTCTTCTCCTTTTTCTCATGGCACTTTAAAGTTGGCTTTCGTAATAATGGCCTTCAATCTCCGGTGATGGAGCCGTCACTGTGAACAATGCTGGTGAGTGTATTGTCTCCATGTCCTTTCACTCAAGACAAAGGTCAAAAGAACAGCTTTAAAAAAATGTTCAATTCTCCTGTTATGATTTTGCATATGAAGATGATAATTTTAAGAATGTGTAAGCACTTGGTTGAAAATAAGACAGAAATACAATTTTCTATCAGCGGCCGCAAGTACTTTTTTTTTTTTTTTTGATGTACTGACATGAATGATTACAAACCAAATTTCTCACTGAGATTTACATCATTTTATATATTAAAAAATTAAACAGCTGAAGGACACTAAAGAGTTATTCTTCAACAGATTTTATTTTTCCAAAATCTTCTATGTCGTTTCTGGTTTTATTCAGTCAAGCTGACAAGTTTCTAATTCTCAGACATATTATTTGTTTCCTGATTTAAGAAATAATACTTATCTAGATGAGTTTTTCACAGATGGGGCAACATAGCAACAGAGAACGTAGGATGTTACTGATTTCAGGGATTTGTTTAAAATTTATTTTTGGTGCACATAACCAGAATTAACCAATACACGTTTTAAATGTGTACATTTTCTACATGCTTTGTTTTTTATTTTTAAAACAACCTTTGATTCATACAGCAATTTTGAGGAGTTGCTCTCATTTTATTTTTTTCCAGAGCATGTATAGCATTTGATTGTCATCTAGTTTTAACAGTTCAGAAAGTGCTGTAAGGGAAGAGCGATTTAATTCTTTGGAACACACAAATTCAGTCTTTCTTCAGTTCCTTTTCAGACATATAGGATGTTGCTTCTGCTTTTCTCTTTAAGAGTTTAATTCAGTTTCTTCATAGTTTTTGCATTTCTGTTGATGGGGTTTTTTTGGTTTTTTTTGTCATTTTTGGAGACTAAGGGGGTAATGGTACAGGGAGACACTTGAAACATTCTCCTATAATTCTAAAAGCTTTGGTGCGCACTGCCTGACACTTTAGTAGGCAGTTTTTGTTACCTGATTCATCAGTAGTGCAGAGGCTGGATCAGGGCTCTCCATACACCTGTGTTAAACAGCGGCTTCCAAGCAATGATGTGCAGCCTGCAATGCAGCCTAACCAGGTATTGGGGTAGGGAGGGGACCATAGCTGTCTGATGTAGTTGAAACTCACCTTCAAAGCCAAGGAAATGCTGACATGGAAACTTGCATTTTGGTGCTTGGGCATTGTGAAGAATGATGACTTTACCTCCTATGGGTTCTCTTTGGCTTAATAGATTGTAGCAACTATGACCTTATGAAAACGATGTTTAAATGTATCATGTGTCCGTATGTAGAATTTTACATCGATGATGCCAGATGCATCTCCTTTGGAATAATTGATACAAGTTGCGTAGGGGCACCAAGCCCACTGTAGAGGACTAGAATGCATCGAAGTAGGAGAGAAAAGAGTTTCCTTGCCTACACAGATCTGTAAGTGCATGAATGAATATCTGTTAGAGGGTGTACACCCTTAATTATACATACTTGTGCCTATACTATGAATTAAAAGAACGTGCATGTATATGAACTATATAATTTTATGTATAACCAAGTGTTCATTCAATATTGCATAGTACTATTTCACTTATCTGTATGTCTCCTGTTATGCATATGCAAGCCTTTCTGCATGTGGTTGCATATTTCTGTGTGTATTAGTGTATAAATGTATATAAAAAAATAAGGATAGGTATGTCTGTCTTCATCACAAGGTTGTTCTGAGTCTTTATTAATTAAAGTTTGTAAATCTGTTCATAGCCTTACATAGAAGGTGTTTTGTAAATGTAAAATGCTGTACATACCATATAGAACATTTGTGCTTAAAAAAACAATTGGATGTTTCTCTTGGAATATATATAATTATGGATTATGTAGGGTTAGGTGCTACTAAATAACTGCAGTTAGATCTTCTGTAATTGGTGATTTTTAAAGAGGAACGGAGATTTTCTTTAAACAAAGTATCAGAGAGTAATTTAAAAACAGTATGCAAACATACATCCAGCTATAACATTGTCCAGATAAAGATGGGGTCATGTGCCATAGCCATAAAAGAATTCCAAATCACTGACTTTTATCTATTTATTTAATTTTTGGTTATTTTGGAAACTTTTTTTTTAAATGTGATTTTGGTTTGGTAAGGCACAAAACATAGTGTGCTTCCCCTTATGGAATTGTAGCTTAAAAGGTTATTTGATTATGAGATATTTGGGTTTTTTTTTGTTTCATCGCCTACAGTGTTTCTGACTATTGTCTTTTTATTCTTTTTATAAGTGTTTTTTATTTTCCAACAGAGCAGTTCTTTTTTTTTTTTTCCTAGCAATTACAGTTAGGGGGCTGTCATTATAGAGGAACTATAAGCCCTAATCTCTGCCCATGATCATTACTTCTCTAATAATATGGACCGTCTTTGTTGAAATTTCCCTTCTCAATTTCCTATTCTAAGATAGATTTATTTTTTTAAATATGAACAAATTTAATTCCACAACCTTTTTAAAATAACATTATTATGAAACAAGAACAAAAGCTCTTACAATACAGTGATGTGATATCTATACATGTTTTAATACACTAATTTTCCTTAGAATTTTCCCTTGGGTGTTTAGGGAAAAACAGATTCAAGTGTCCCCCCTCCGCACACACTTTAATTGTTGGTTGAAAGAAATAAAATTACCTGCTTTAGGCTGGTTTACCTTTTCAACATACTATCACTTTGTTTCAGTCTCTGCAAAATGTTATAGATTCAATTCCCCCGTTGGACCAAGAGTTAAAAATTAATTCATGAATAATAAAAGCCAATCAGTCTTGTTGAGTTTAAAAAGGATTAGAAGAAAGGTTTTTGTACAGAAGCCGTTATATATCTTGGTGGCGATGTTGTTGGACTAATAGGTATTGTACTAGGTCCCACTGGTTATCTGATAAAGGTAACTGATTTGCAAATAGGATTGTTATCCTGATGACTAACGAGTTTAATATTGGATGGATTAAAAGAGGTTGGGTGGCTGGTGTCTTTTAAAAGTTCTTGACTCCCTCTTCTGAGACAATTATTCGATTCAGATGCATAGATTGGAAAGGGACCAGGTAAATACATACTATGAAAAAACCGTTCACGCCATCTTAATACAGTTGGAATTTTCAAGGAAAGTTATCTCCTGTGGGGACCGAATTCCACTGAGTGTCAATAGAGGGGAACTGTCTGTAATGCACTGAGAGGCCTGTACAGACATCAGGATATCCTGTGCTCAAAGCGTGTAACTTATAGAAGGTGGGCACAGAAAAACTCATGAATCCCTCGAAACAGATGGAGGATTTCACACCAAGTTTTGAGATGTAAAATGCCCTGTCCCTACAGAGATCTGCTCTGTAGCACTGGATAGAGGAGATGGAAGTAGGAGACATGGCTTCAGGGGAAGGAGGGCATCCAGAGTGATGGAGATCTCTTTTTTTTTTTTTTTTTTTTTTTTAAAAAAAAAGGATTCAGAGATAAAGGCAGAGTTTAAGGGAAAACCAGTGGACAAAGATGACTTGTTCAGGAACAGTGCTTGAACCTGACATGAAGTATAGGTGCAGCGCAGTTAGGTGGAGGTTTGGGGAAGGGAGAAAGAGGACATGGCATCATGGGCAATAGAGGAACAGATACATCTTTTCAAATATCTGTTCCATAAGAGCTTCTTAGGACTGCAGACCCTTAGTAAGAAAAGCGATAAATTGTCCTCGTGTATGAAGAGTTCGCTTTTGCTCAGCTTAAGAGCCACAGCATCTCTGTCTTTCATCTGTCGTGGGAAAATTTGTAAATAGAGGATCTTTGTGAAGTTAAAGACAGTGCTATTCAGCCTGCAGGTGACTGGCTGTTACATTTGGGTAGAAATAAAGGCAGCATAGAGAGAAGTGTCCGTCTTTTCAAAGAACAGTGTTGCTTCCTTCAGTGAAGGACCGTCCAGTGGCTTTGCCTCCAACTGCCCACTGCTCTAGCGCAGATAGGAGCTGAAAGAGCTCTGCAGCCATCTGCAGGGCTCTGCCGACAGTGCGCCGGGTTGCAAAGGGGGCTGCAGGGCCTACCTGGAGAGCAGCCATTGCACCTTTCTATTCATAGGCCACATCTTTGAAAATGTTCAAATTACTCTGTCCTCTAAACGTACATGTGGGTTTCTCCTGGGCATCTTGGCAGTGCTCTCACTACTGCATTAAGAGAGAGTTTCCATGTTCACGGACATCGTGGAGCCTCTAGGAAGAAAGACACTGTCATCCCTGTTGTGTCCTACTCTGCACACTCCTTTCAGCATCTTACTAGTATAAGTTTGGATGCTGTCACCACATCCCCTGCAGAGTGATTCCACAATCTATGAAGATCTCATGGTGAAGAATTTTAATAGGGAAAGAGAAACCTTAGTGTTTCACATATGAGTTTCATGCAGTCTTTGAAAAATGCATTAATCTTTACTACTGCATCATTTGTGTATTTGTGCACTGTTTCCTAAATAAAGCGATCTCTTGCTTTCTCACAGAATCACAGAATGGTTGAGGTTGGATGGGACCTCTGGAGGTCATCTGGTCCAACCCCTTGCTCAAGCAGGACCATCTAGAGCTGATTGCTCAGGATCAGGTCCAGACAGCTTTTGAATATCTCCATGATGGGTGACTCAACAACCTCTCTGGGCAACCTGTGCAAGTGCTTGGTCACCCATCACAGTTAAAAAGTGTTTGCTTATGTTCAGAAAGACACTACTATATTTCAGTTCATGCCTTCATATTGTGTTCTTTGAGGTTTTTTACCTTATACTTGAGTTAACCCAATTCTTTTATGGAGTCTAAAATTTCTATCTAGTTTGTCAGTCTCTTCCTAATAAAGTGCACACAGAAATGAATGTGGAAGAGAAGTATCCCCTTCCTGGTTCCCTGGGAGTGTAAGTGTGTCACTGAGAACTGAATTGCTGGGCTCTTGCAGCCTGAGTTAAGAATGAAAGGTATGTTGTCTTAAATTTACAGTTGGTTCATCAGAAGCATCTGTTGTGTCTCATTAGGAGATACAGAAATTTCTCATTTAGTTTAGATTATGGTGAATACATACAGATATTTGTTTTAAATATCCTCTTTATCTTTTTCTTAGTCAGTAGCTGGTTTATCAACTGGTTTATCAGCTACCCTCTCTTTTCTTAACAGGATAAATAAATAGCAATGAGCAACAATTAAATGCAGATTTAAAAGGAACAGTCCAATTATTTGAGGGTTGCCATTGTTCTGATCCCTGTTCTCAATCCTCATTGTCTCTAGTTTCTTCTGGGAGAATGACATCTGAGTGGTCCCACTGTAGCTTTGGTACATCACCAGTGGCAGAGTTAGGACAAGGATTTGACACTGTTCATGATGTGTACTACTGAACCAGAGAAAAAACCTTTCAATAGCCATACAGAAAAGTCTTTGAGGATAATGCCATATTAAAATGACTTTGACTGTGATAGAAAACCTTCTCTCTGTAATAATGTAGTCAGTACCTGTTGCCTTCTAGAAGTGACTACTGTGCTAACAGGTTCTGTTTTACTCGCAGCAATAGGTAATTTATACCAGATTACTTCATCTTCTGAGAGCAGCTAACAACCATGAAATGCTGTTACTGCTGTTGAAGGAAGAGGCTGGTGTTGAGAACTTATATGGGAAACTAGACAATCAGAAGCCACAATATGGAGAAACCATCTACAAGCTTTGAGTGTGTTTGGGAACTTTCTTTTTAGAACTGTCTTCTAAGGTACTTTGAATATGAGTCTGCTGTCATTTTTGCTTGTGTAAATGACAAGTAACTGTGAAAATAGATGGGCTACACCAATGTAAAACTGGCACAAGATTAATAGTAGGCCATTCGGTTTAACATCATAGTAGAAGAAGATATACCTGGAACCAATATAAACATCACGTTGAAGTGGGAGGACAGGAACCAACTAAAGCTTTGTATCAGAATGGCAGAAACAAGTGATTTTCCTTCCATAAAACTCTGCCAGGTGCTGTTACTGCCTCATATCACTGGCTGCTTCTTTCAGAGTTCAGGTTTCATGCTTCCAATGCATAAAATGATTCTTTCAGCCCTTTGGGAAAAATAAGGAGTATGTTGGAGAAGGCTACGTAGTGGTAATTGGGGAGCAGTTTGATGCATTGCTAAAATGCACAGAGGACAAAATGCCAAATGAGGTGTGAGAGGAGGTGAAGTGTGAACTCGCTGAAGTTGCAAGGAATATTATTGGGATAAAAACACAGAAGAGGTGAGTAAAGGAGGACTCCAAAGAAGCATTCCAGCACATGGAGAATTCCAGAGATCTCCAGAGGAGAATGGCCTTTGCCAAGTTTATGAGGATTAAAGCCATGGAAGAAGGCCTGTGCAAAGGAGAAAGAAGACTGAAACAGGATAGCTGGGAAGAAGAGACCTGACTCTGGTTTCAAGCTCCTTTTAAGGTATCTATATAATGCCTTCAAACTGAGCAGCAATTGCATCTTTATAGCAATAGATAAAATCAAAATCAAGAAAAAGAAGGCGGCAAATGTAACAGAGAAATCTAAGAGGAAATCTAAGTTTAGCACCATCTGATTCTGTAGAATCCTGATAACTATGATGCTGCAAGGAAATGCAGAATGCAATGCCAAACAATACTCTACTTCTCTATACAAGAGATCCAAAGGAGAGTTCATGATTCAGAATGATCTTGAGCATTTTGAATTGCAAATGGTATACTTCCACTGGACACTGTTCGAGCTGTATTTGATCGTGAGGTGGGAAAAGGATGAGCAAGGGTAGAATCTGTGTCATGAAGCTTGAGATCAGACTGGGATGAAGCAATGATGGCTGAAAAGCAAAGGGCAGAAGTCCAGTCACTGTGGCTGCATCTTGGCATGTGACTAAGGTTTTTGTCTGACATGTGTTAGGAAACATTTATTTCTCACCCTTTTTCTCATTTAACTTACTGAACATGCACTGAAAATTCACAGGCAGTGCTTCCTGCAAAAAGCTGGAATTTGAATGCAACAGCTTTAGGAGATGTCATAGAGGAGGAAGAAAGATTTTGCTAGCACATGCACAAGTTTCTATTGCTAAAATTGAATGAGAGTTGGCTTTAAAACTGGGATCAAACCTTGCAAAACTATTGCTTTGTTTCTCTCCCAGCTTTTTAATGCAGTATGCACTGTATGGCTACTGCACTGGAAGTGGACTTTATTTCACATTTGCAGACTGTCTTCTTTTGTCTTTCTGCTACAAATTGAAAGTTGTCAGCAGCATCCTTGTGAGGTGAGGAAGAGGCACATATGTAAAGCTTGCCCACACAAACACACAGGTCCTTTCCACCTGACAGACCCATCATGGCCCCTTGTCACAGGCTGAAAGCACAACCTGGCTCCTGAACCCCTTGTGGGGAACCTGAAAGCCAAGTGGTGCTGGGAGCAAATTGCACTGGGAGAGGCGATGAGACATAGAGCAGTGGGATATTTCAGAGAGAAAAGGAGCTTTGAAATGGAGCTTCTGACTTTGGGAAGAGCTGATGTGTGTAATGTCGTGGGGGGCCTGAAGAAAGAGAATTGTTCCCTTGGGATGAAGAGATTTGTTACAGTGTGTTTAGCATGCCTGCAACTAGAGAAGAAAGATGCACATTAGCAGCTGCTAGGAGGCCTGTGCTGTACTTCTGCTCTGAGGGAGTGAAGAAGGCAGGAATGACACACTGCTGTGAGGTAGAATGGAAGTGGAGTCCTGTGCTTCAGCTGGGGCAAGTTAGAGCAACACTGGCTTGGCATGGAAGAAAGAAAAGCTTAGTTGACCTTTTTAATTGAGGTAGAGATATTACAGAATGTTTCCTGAGAAAAAGCTCACAGTCGGTGAGCTGGAAAAGAGGGAGACTGGGGACTACCACCAATTTAAAAGAAATTTCAGGCCTGTACTACTGGCCACTGCTGGCTATTCATATGGTTTCAAATCTTTATGCTGTGTTGCAGGATTATAGGTTGCTTACCTGTTGCCTGCCTTGCCTGCTTGTTGGCCCCTGCACTGTGGTGCAGGGGATGGTTTCAAGCTTTCTCCCAACTTTTACTTTTCTCTGAAGCCCTTTCTGCTGATTGGTATGGGGGGAACAGAGAACAGCACATGGCAAACCTCTTCAGCTTGAGAAGTTCGTGGGCTGATGGCACTGCTCCTGTTCTGGTGGCTCTTTACTGTTGTGGAGTCCTTGCTCTAGAAATTGTACATAGAGATGGGGAAGAAAAGGAAGGTTATGTGTTTTACCTGGTTTTGAGGAATACTTTGCATTGATATTCATATAAATACTTCATATTCCAATGAACATAAGGAGAATTTCATAGTGTCTGCCTTCTACTTCTTGGTATAAAATAAGTTGCTACCTCACCTACGTGCCTTATGCATGCAACCTTTACACACCTCTTGTGTGTCCCCAGCTGCACTAAAGCAAGCAAGGATATCTTCTGTGAAACTTCACCTCTATTACAGGAGAAGCTTCTTGCTGAACTGAGTCACAGAACATCTCCTCGGCCTAAAGAAGGTGCTGTTAGGATGGTTCCTGTAAAGGTAGTACATAAAACAACATAAACATGAAGCTACAGGAGTGTGAATGTGTTAAATCCGTGAGAGAATTCCAGGAGGAGATATAGATTTGGGACTGGGGCTTTTGAGCCCAACACTTATTTGAAGTGTCATACGGATTAAAAGGTACTTTGTGGAGGTTGGTTGAACAGCATTTGTTCTGAGAACGTACAGTGTTAATGGACAGGGAGCAATGTAGTGCTGGACAAGAGAGTCTACCACCTCAGAAATTAGTTTTGGAAAAGTTAGTCCATGACATTGCTTAAACAGGGTTGTTGCCTATCCCCTGCTTTCTGCAAGGATTTAAAGGAGCAAAGTGAAAGAACTTCACAGGCATAGGAGGTAGGTGGTGAGCCTTGTTTCCATGAGTGGTGCTGAACCTCTGTCAGACACGTCCTTTTCATGATGTGCATTCTGACATTTCCTTATCACTTAGGTAGCAAGGACGCATCTTTTGCCTCCAGCAGCCCAGCTTCCAGGATGGAGTAAATATTGCTTTGTGGCCAGAGGGGCCTGTTAGCCTCCAGGAAACACAAAATAGCAGCACTCAGAAAAATTAGCAGCAGTAAAAGTACATTATACAATTCATCAATCTTTTGTTTTCAACACTGAAGCAATGCTACTCGGGGCACATTGGTTACACCAGGGTCAGCATTTTCATTAGGTGATCCCTGGTTCTCTATCCTCATCTCAGCACTCGTCCCCAGGGGTGCAGCAGAATTGCTTCCAGCAGCGGGTGCAGGCAGTTGTCTGGCATGGGTGAGTGAGGCTGGGAGCAGCCACTCTGTTCTAGGCAGCGTGAAAAATCAGAGGCAGTTAGGCACGTGTAAAAATATTATAAGTTTCCCTGGTGTCAGCACAGGCCAGTTCTGATTTTAAAAATGAAATATGGCAGCTAATTAATCTAGATCACAGCTTAATCGCCTGTGGTGGGTTTTAAAAAAAACATTTTTGTGTGAATTTAGCACTCATGAAAGTGAGAGGCTGGGATTACTGCACAGAGCAAAGCACAGCATGGATAAGCTGTCTCCTGCTGGCTCTATTCATGCTCCCCCCGTGGTGGCCTGCAGTAGCCACTATTTCCTCCGGAGCTTGTCTTTCATGCCCTCCTCTGCAGCAGCAGCCATGCATCCAGTGTGACACACATCTCCCCTCTGCCTCCACATGTCCTTTTGGGAACAGTCACAGAGGCTCAGAGGCACAGAGCAGCAGATCTGCAGGTTCACCCTAGGATGGCATGGGGAATGCCTCTTCCTAGGGCCTAGACTGCTGTGCACTCCTGGCTGTCAGAGGTATGGTGAAACACGGCACTGCCCTGGAAACTGTGGTGTGGATAGGGAAAGGAAAGGGAGCAGCAGAAAAGGCACTGAGGCAGAGATCAGAAAGCTGAGAAGATGAAGGATTTTCCAGCTTTGTTCTTTTTTCCCAGACCAGCAGTAGGCCAGCACTTGGGAAAAGAAAAACAATCTGTCCCATTTTATAGACTGCGAGTGCATTTATGTTTTGTACAGATTTCGGAAAGACAGAACATGAGTCCTTCATTGCACATCTCACCCATCATTAGTGAGTTGCTTTCTGCCAGTGTTTTCAGTAGATGTGGGTCTTGCAGAGGGATGCATCACTGGCACTGGCTGCAAGACAGTGTCAGCCAGTTGGTTGAGTGAAGTCAGGGATGGTATGGGGGAAGGCAGGTGTATGTTTGAAAGACAAGCAAAACAGATGGATCAAGCTTAGTGCATGTGATGGATCATGGAAAGGACCAGGACAATGTGAGATGAGACTGTCTATTAAATTTTGTGGAATGGCTTTAAAATAATCCGTCAGCAAAATGACAGCTTTCTACTCTGTCTACTTTTTTTTATTGAGTTGCTAGAGTTAGGAACAAACCATTTACTTTTTTCTTCCTCTTTCATTCACACTTATGCTAAATTGTGATCCTGACTGTTGTTGCAGGTTAGCAAAGCTGAACAGGAGGCAACCAAGCAAATGTGGAAGGCAGAGCATGAGCTGGTGTTGCTGATTAAAAATTCTTTGCTCTGAGAGCTAACACCTCAACCAGGCACTAGCATTGTCTCTGTGCCCCTGGCACCTATCGTGACATTGCAGTATTGGTTATTTGGTAGATACTAACGTTCTGACTAAATTTCAGCTCCGACATTTACATTTTTCTTTATTTTCCATTATAGTTTAAATGGACAGACAAGTCTTTTTTTTGCTTCTTGAGCTCTGGCTGCAGAAGAGCTTCTGTGTTAGACTTCAGAGATGGGATGAGTAAAACAGTCCCTTAATGTGCATACAATTTTGAGTAGCAGTTTGAAGTCCCTGTGGGTGAAAGATACACTGTGTTGCTTCTTATTCACTGTAAATCATAATTTTTAACATATTTATTACAGTGACCTGAGTGAATAAAAAAAGGAGCTTTCCATTTTGTGAGGTTATAACTGCAACCTAGGTGAGATAAAATACAAAGCCAAAAACTTTAAACAAAAATGAGCTGTTAAAGTTAATAATACTGTTTTATATCTGTAACCTTGAGTGCTTATACTGACCTAAGTAGGAGCAAACACTTGGTGATTAACTTGAATAAAAATGTTATTTCATATTTTGTCATTTAGATGAATTGAGGAGATGAAGCAGTCACATTTACTGAGGGTGTGGGGATAGTGAGGCCAGAGGGCAATAGAGATGTGAAGAATAAGATTCCCATTAAGTGTTATGACCAGCAAAGAAAGTTCTGTCTCACAGCAGCTGGGGAACAACATGATTTTCAACTTGAAAATGAGATATTAGTGGATCATATTTTGTTGTGTAATATTTGATCCATGAGGGCCCTGTGGCTGGAAGCCTGTGAAGCAATTTGAAAAATGTAAGGAATGTGTAATAAGGTAAGAACTAAGGGAAGAGACAAAGAATTCACAACAATGTGGAATGGGTTGTAGCGGAAAAAAAGGGAGAGTTGCACACATCAGAAGGCACTTCAAAATGATTTGAGATATTCACATGGCCACTAGGTCAGAAACGAGGAGAATCTGGTTTGTTGTCTTCAATTTACCATTGTTATTACGCAGCACATATCCCCACAGCATCTCAAATCTCACTGTTTTGTCTGAGGAAGAGTAACAGATACATGAGTTTTTTGAATACCTGTGATTTGTTCTTGCAAACAGAGCTTTGAGAAGCCTGTGGGCACACAATCAACTCATTTTAATTCAGGCCTTGTGGGAAAGGGTCAGGGTCTCTCACTCTGTCTCTTCGAAATTGCTTTGTAAAGAAGAGGGTTAGTTAGCGTCGACTGAGCATCTGCCGTAGAGGCTCGGTGAATAATCCCACTCTGCAATAGAAGAAGAGAGAGAAATCAGACAGGGCTAAACACCAATGATTAGTTAGCTTTAGTGCAACTTGGGGATGCATGTGGCCTAGGCAGGATTTATTTGGCTTTCCCAATTTTAATTTCTATGTTTCTCTGTGAACTAGTCAAGACATGGCAATGAGCAATCCCGGAGGGAAAAGAGCAGAGCTGATATCTCATTTTCCTCTTTTTTGTGGAAATTTTCCCCCTTTTTGTTTTCCTTCATTTGTGATTTTGGGTCACAGAAAGGTGAGAGCATCCCTGAAGATGGCAGCACAGGCTCCCCAAACCCTAGCTGCTCACAGAGTGCAGAGTTAATGTTTTCTGGCCTGGCAGAGGGAACCTTTCCCTGTTTCCTTCCTTCTCTTGCAGACACTCAAGTGGATGTTTCTCCTTCCCAGGACTTCCTTCTGCTGTCTGGTTTGTGTTCCCAGTGAGTGAAGATTATCTCTAGGGCTTTTGGGGTTTTTTTTAACCTCCCAAGGCAGTGGTAAAATTTTTTCCCCTAGATGTGCTGAAGAAAAACTTGCACTGTTGTCATTTCTGAGAGAAAATGATCTTTCTCTTAAAATAACTGAAGCAAAATAAAAGCAAACATACCTCATGGAGAAAAAAAATAATGAAAACTATTTGAATGTACTTATAGAGGAAGTTCTGGAGAAAATGCAAAAGTTTTTGCAGATGGTGTTTTTCATTAAAAAGAGATTTTTGGTTTCCGTGGTATTATGTCCTACCAATAAATGAAGTACATACATAGCTCTTGGAAGCACACAAAGTAACTCCTGTGATTAAGCAGCTTTCCCGCTTTCTGTTTCTTAAGGAGGCTGGATGCTCTAAAGCTGGAATCAGGACTGAAGCCCAGTTCCCAGCTCTTCTATAACTTCCCTAAGTGAACTGAGCAAACACTTTAAGTCTCTGATTCTCTCCCTGTCTGTAAATTGTGCATCAACACATTTTCTATCTTTTAGTCTGTCTCTGGAATGTAAGTTCTCGTGGATGAAGACAGATCTTTAATATATAGTGCACTGCATAATACTTTGAGTCTGTGAAGTGCTTTTGTAATGAGAATAATGCCTTTAATAATACAACCTGTCCTGTCTCAGTCACCATACCACAAATTGGTTTGTTTTCCAGTTTTCCTTTGGTTGGAAAGAAGTTCCTGAAGATGGGTGCCTTGTGCTAGGCTCTTTAGCTTGAATTTCTGTAGTCATGATGAAAGCTTACGTGCTGTCCAAATGCATCAATGCTACTTTGTCACAGATTTTTCAGTAAATATTACTTTGCCTCTTCTTCCAAGCATGTTCCTACATGTGTATGTGTAAACTTAAAATGCACATGGCAGTCCTGATTTGCACACTCAGACATTTGAGAAAAGCACATTTTGTAGTTCTGGAAAACATCCTGCTTCGTGAGAAACTTCTCTGTGTATTGAAATGTGTGCCTAAGCACTGATTTCAGAGACCTTTTTACCCTGGCAGCATCTATATTACACTGTCTGTGTTCTTCATCTGTTCATGCTCTGTGCTGAAGTCATAAATGACAAAGTGTTTTTCTTACTTCTGCTTATCTGTTGACTTTCTGCTTTTGAGATGTATCTGCTTCAGTCTGATCCAGATTGCCTTTAATTTACAGTTGTTGGGACTTATTTTTCTGTTTTTCTTTTCTGCCACCTTTTAGAGTTTTCATAATTAATTTCTCTTCTACCTCCCCCTCCCCACCGTGGTTCCCATCTTCTTCTGATTGCTTCTGTCTCACTAGTGAAATCCAAGGCTTCCCAGGACTGCAGGTGGCCTTTTTGAGCCACTGAAGGTTTGCTGCTTCTTTCACCTCAGCCTAATCTGCAGTGTCGTTTTGCCCCAGACTGAATGAGTTAAAGTGTTTGAATTCTACCAATGTGAATGCTATGTGGTTCTGTTATTCTTGGGAGCTTTGTAACTTCAAGAAGGGCAGTATTGATGGGTTAATTACTTCCCAGGTACCAGTAAGTAGGGCAAAGTTATTAATCAGGTTTATCTCCTGGGCAGTTCTGCAGTATTAGCGTTTACTTCTCAAATTTAGGACCCAAATGGCCAAAGACTTCTTAAAATGAAAGTTCCAATTAGGAAACTTTCCTTGGTACCAACACCAGACAAGGTGGCCTGTGGATGGCTGATGCTGGAAGTCTCTGTACTGGAAGGCTTTATCTGGTGTCTGTTCAACATCTATTTGTCTGATGTGCTCTGCAACTGTATGGCCCCAAGGAAAGCTTAATGGTATCCACAACAAAAATATTACTTCCTTGCTCCTTCCTTCACCACTTATTGGCTGTTGTTAAATTGCATCTTCACCTGTCTGTAAACCGCCACCTGCAGCAGCACTTACCTTTATTGTGACAGGGTGCCATTCAGCAGGCTACCTTCAGTTTCCCAGGAAAATGGGAACCACAGCTCACTGACCCTGAAGTGCAGCAATGAGAGTATGAAGTGTTTTGTTTGGGGTTGTAGGAGATCCTTTTCCTGTATTGGATTCAGTTCCAGTTGTCCTGAAATACCCACTAGAGCTAAAATGTAACAGTCTTTTTCTGTAATGACAGGAGAGGAAATTGTTCTTTAAGAGCTGAGACATCACTGAACATGCCAGATATGGGAACACTTGTTGCCCTTTCATGTGCAGAGTCTAGGTTTCTTCAACTCCTCCTTCCTATAGCCAAAAGTTCAAAAAAACTCAATGATCTCTATCCAAAGATTGCCATCTTGTATAATAATAGGCTCCAGACTGACCTCCATGGGAAGTACATATTACTGGATATCACATAGAATGTGCATAACCCAGCATTGTTAAAGAGTTAACAATAATTAAATTTTTTTCAAAATGTGTTTTCCATATGCATATTCTGTCTTCTGCCCTATCTCCTCTGCCTTTGGATATTGAGGTTCTGTGTGAAGTTTATCCTGTTCCATAAGGTCTAAAAAACCAAGAAAGCCTCCCAGTGGAAGGTGCACATGGACAACGCATGTCAAAGCTCCTGAGGCCAGCTGGTTGGCAGCTCTTCTTTCTTTATTTTCCAGTGAGTGAGTATATGAAAAGGAGCTAGAGTTTCATGTAGGACGTGGACTCGAGTTCTGAATGTGTCCTGGCTATATATTTATCGCACTGGAACACTGAAAAATACACTGGGTGTTTGAAAAATACAGCAACAATTTGTAAAGACAGTGAGGAAGGTGTGTGAAAATAATGATGCTAAGCATTGCAAATAAAAGCAAACTTTATTGAAAGAAGAAAAGCAACAAATATGGAGACAGGAGGAGTCTGTAATCTTGCAATATTTGATGAGGCCTTTTTTTGAAGTGTAGTGATGCACCAGTTTTGTTTTGTAATGCAATTTTTTTGTCTCAGCATTACAGAAGGAAGTTTGATATCATGGCTTGAGAACATGAAACAGAAGACAACAGAAGACAAGCAATTTTTTTATTTGTAGGATTTTCTGGGTTTAATGCCATTTTAATAATTTTAAGGGTATAATTTAGGTTCTAATATTTTGAGTGCTTGAGCTTGGTGATCTCTGTGGCATGTTTGAAATTAAGGAAGTGTGTTGGATTGAGCACTGCAGGGTAAATCTCAACAGAGACTATTAAAGTCATGGGCAAATGTGGGTCAGATTTGCAGTATTGCAGAACTCCAAGACTGAAATCCCTGTGAGCTGTATTGTCAGGATGGTTTGATGTGGGAGTCGAAGGTACCCATTGCTTTCTCCACATGCCGTGCATTTTTGGGGCCTTATCACGTAAAACTAGATTTGCACAGCGCCCCTTCTCCTGCCTTATCATATGCAGAAGTTCAACAGCTAGAAAGAAAGAGAGAGACTTCAAAGAGTCAACCCTTGGGGTACAGCAGTTGCCACCCACCCTTGGGAAGGCTGTTATGCCTATTTTTTCCAGCTGGAGAATAAAACAGCACAAAATCTTGAGGCTCCATCACAGATCTGGTTCTTCCTAAGTCACAGAGAAGTGTACTGCCTTTGTATCACCCCTGGGGTAGTCCATATGCTTTCCCATCTGAGGAAATTTCCTCTTCCTCTCAGCTGTGTGCTTCTGCTGCCCAGGGTATGTTCCTGGAATAACGCTGCCTGTGACACAGCAGATCAGTGGGCGCAGACCCAAGTCCCCTCTCCCAAGGATCAATATGATGTTGGACTATGATGCTGGGGCTGGCATTGCCTACTCCTTTCAGGTCTGGCATCAGTTAGCTGCAGCCTGCAAATAGAAGTGGAGCAGTAACGCTCTGCAACCTCGATAACCCATCCTCAGGAGCCTGCCAGAGTCAAGGGGCTCCTTGCTGCCACCACAGCCAATAGAGCCATTTCATTAGGCTGGAAAGGTTAATTGCATTGAAAACTGGCGTCATCCTCAGCACGTGACCGTTGTAAAACTCCACAGTGGTGTGAGGCCTGAAGCTGTCTCAGGGAAAGTGGAGCCCCTCTGAGCTCTGAGAAAGTTTGCTCAGCAAAATTGTGTAGAGCAGTTAGACCCCATATCTGCCACAGTTCCCTTGCTAAAATCCCTTTACTTTGTTTAGAGGAAGCCGGTGAGGGGGTGACTGGTGGGTGTGGTAGCTGTGGTCAGAAGAGCACTTGCTGGTTTCATACAGTCTTTAGATTGTATCCTGTATGCACGCATACAGTAAATGTGGAGGAGCAGCACATGCAAACTACAGGTTTGACTCTGAGCCTTGCAACATGAAGAAGGACCTGGGAGTTATGGTCTCCGCACATTGCTGCTTTTCACTGAAATGGCACTACAGATCCCTCTCTGCTGCAGGAGGCCACCTCTGTCCTTCCAAGTCTAGGAACTCTCACCTGTCTGAAAAAAATCCAAGGGGAAGGCTCCCTCTGTTGAAGGTTGGCCCTGTGAAAGTTCAAGTGATCTCTTCCAGTGTGTCATTAGGCTTGTGTGCATGTTAGCTTGTTTTGGGTCAGAGAAATTTATTTTGTGATGGACTTATTTTTGTCAGGATTTGCTGGGGAGTCTGCTGTGTATGTAGAAGGTCACAATTCAATTTGCCAACCAGAGTTTCAGAAATGAAGAATATTCTGATCATCTGAAGTCTTATGAGGATTTAAGGAGCATATTCCCTTATATCTAAAGAGGAATTTCTATTTTTGCAGTGATTTTTTTTAAATACAGATTTTCTGTAACCTTAGCCAGTATCCTTTTGCCCTTTTGTTAGAAACAACATCTTAGAAAGCAAATAAAGACTGATATTGGGTTCTAAGATTTGGCTTTCTATTGTGTTTGAAATGTTTTGAGGTGCTTTTACTGGAAATATGGAAACAGAGCAGAAGATTATTCCCCAATCTGACACCAAAAACCTTGCAAAACCAGAGTATTCACAGATTGCCTTATTCTCTGGTTGGTGAGGACTAAGCAATGGCTGGTCTATTAAATAAACAGTTGCAGCTTCTTTTATAAACTCTTCTGTCTTGCCTTTGTTGTCACCTTCTTGGGTCATCTTACTAAACTTTTTTTTTTCGTGTCAGAACGTTGGTTTCAGAGAAGGAAACCTGTTGCCATAGATGAGAACTTCCTTGCTAAACAGAGAGGTGAGGGCAGAAGGATGTGAAGATGCTGGGCATGCATAGCAGTTGCACTCTAAAGGGAGCCCTTTAGCATACACTTAAGACACGTCTCTGCCAGGATGTGGCTGTTGTGGCATTCCAGTTATATGTGCCCAGCACCAGAGCAGTGCCTAGCATCTCATGTGTGACTGCAAGGCACTTGTGTGGAAGTAGGAACTCTGCTTGAACCTGGTCAGCTGATTTTCCACTTTACCTGCTTCTTACAGATTCACGTGACAGTCCTAAAAGGGTTCATATGTTCTCATTATGTCTAATTCCTAACACATATCAGGACCCTGTAGATCTCTTGTCTCCTCTGCCCTCTGTGAAAGGACTTTCTGCTGCAGCTTCACAGGAAGTGAATGGACGAAGGGACTTAAAGGTCTACGGTAGGAAGACGAGAGGCGAACATGAGGGAACATCTCGGGTTCGGGAGAGCTTTTTTGTGTTTTGAGGTGCTCTTCCACTGTGCAAAGGTTTCTTGGTGGGAAGGGCACAGTGAAGAGCTTTCTCTTTAATACAGTGTGTGTTTTTATCTCCGCAGACTTCTTGCAGACTTAGTTTAAAGATCTTAGCTCAATACCATTAGTGTATCTCTGCTGAAGGCCCTTTATAAAATTGATTAGAAAGTGGGCTTTTGCATGTGTGTGTGTGGGCTCTAATCTGATTTGAGTCCGAGATTGTATCTTTAATTCAGTGCATCGTGGCAACTAACTCACGAACTTCACCGAGAGTCAGAGCCCCTAATTTGGTTTGAGAATACATTAGCAAAACGAGCTCAGAAGGCTCCTTTTCTGGTAGAGCAGGAGGGGGTATCTTGAGGGGGGCCTTGAGGAAGATGGGAAGAATTGGCTTGACAGAGAAGAATTGTGGATTTAAACAAGATCCTGGGCATGATATTCCTGCAGTGGGTCCCAGGAAAAAACGGAAGGAAAGAGAGAAGATTGATTGATTGCTGGCCTTGCATAAGCTATGAACAACAAAGTGAAGCTCAAAGCAGGCTTAACCCCTTATCCTCATGCAAAGTGAGAGAACTTGATGTGCTCTTTATCCAAAACCATTTCTCCTCTTCCCATTCTTTCATCCTGCTCTGTGGGCTAGTGCTCAAAGCAGACACTAACTATGCAGAAGTAGTAGTATGCTTTTGCTCTGGTAGATGATCTGCACTATCAAAACTTTCCAGGACTGATTCAACTTGAAGTAAAAATTAAACCACGTGTCTCTTTCTTTCCTCCTTATTTCATGAAATAGAAAAGAAAATGTCAGAAAGAAATAAATAGACCAGCACAGCTGATCTTTGCAGTAGGAAAGTGGTGTTTTGCTCCAGGTGATATGTAAAAACCAACCCTGGGGATTGCTAGACTTAGCGGAGTAGATATGTACATCCACTGATGGCTTTATAGCTAACCTTGACTCTTCAGATGCCATATTCCTATATGATATGAACTGGGGGTTGTGTAGCATTCTGTATGATCCATCAGTTGGAGGGGAGCAGGCAGGGAAAGAAACTCTCCAGATTCTCCTCGGCCCCTTTTAATTTAAGAAATTGTTAAAGTAAATGGGAGAGTAACTCAGGTGCTGTTGGGTGCTATAGCAATACTCAAGATATGAGTAAATATTTAATTTGAAAATGTAATTAGTAAGCTGTTAAACATAAAATGTTTGCTGTGTTAATTCAGTTTTATGGCTAAGCACACACAGGTGTCAGAAAACTCCAAGTTCTACCTTCTTCAGTAGCAGTATTTTATTCTACTTGCAGCTGGGTAGTATTTCTTTTTGCCAGGAACAATGTTCTAGGACTTGCTGCCTAATTTTTTTTTACTGGTACAATTCCATTTATTGCAAGGGAGCTTTACTGAGTTATACCCCAGTTATATCCAGCCATTAATACCATGTCTGACTTACATTTTCAAATGGAGGCTCTGAAATTGTGTTTGCAAAGTATTTACAAGATGTCCATTTGATTGCATGGGCAAGGCATTCATGGACACAAATGACTAACATAACTGCAACTCTGTGTTTGTGAGTGAAGTTGACTGAGCCATTGGTTTTGCAGTAAAAGTGTATATCTTTTAGTTATGATTCAGTATTTGTGTTCGAGAATATGACTCTCTCTTGTGTAATGGCAGAATAACACCAAATCTCCTCACTTGAATATATTACAAAATGTTCAGTATAGTCGTCCTTTATTATACATGTTTCCATTGCATTGCTTGAGTATAGAATCAGCCATGACCACAGCTGCACAGAGGACACAACATATTCATAGAAGATTTGAGGCCCTTCCTCTCAAGCAATGAATTTTGGAAGAGAGAGCTGACTGTGCTTTCAGAGAGGAATCACAAAACCAGATACCTTAGAAATGGAAGACTCTGGCAGTAGGTCTTGCTGCTGTCATTTGAATATACATCTGGATTGATTCAATGCCTAAACTCAGCTGTTGAGCCACCTTCTAGTAATTATTTTAGTTAGCCTTCATACTCTGCAGATAGTATACCATAGGCTTAGTTGAGGTTCCTTTTTCTACCTTCTCTGATGAACTGCCGAGGTCAGCAATTTTATTTCAATAGCTTGCTCTGATGAACTTTATTTCTGTACCAGCCTTCCCATCCAGACAACACTGCAGTGCAGAGAAATAATCCAATTTTACTTGATTATTAATAGTTACTCTCAGCTGCTATTTTTTCACTTGATTGATTAGAATAAACTCTGTTCTGATGGAATACACCAGAATCCATAACTCCCCTTCCATTTTGCTGCTACTTTAGCTCAAGCTTTTCTGGGCACAATGTGAAGCAGGGAATTGTAATGCAAAGTGGCATTTTAAAATGTGCCTTCTTGTTGTTTTTTAACTGGGTGTGACCAAAATTTATTTATCTGGATTGGTGGAAGAAAACAGGCCCTTAATAATGGCTCTGTTTTGCAAGCCAGTATTTTTGCTAAACAGATATTTTTCCACTGTTCAGTATTGAAGCTGGATGAAATAACTCGTTTTTGTTTTAGTCTTCCAAACTGATCATAGACTATAGGTTTGCAGGAAATGTGCTTCATAATTACAACCTTGTCCCTTGTCTGACTGGTTGTGTATCCCTCCACTAGAGTTTCAGGCCATGAGTCTCTTTGGAGGGATCTCAGCTTGTAGTTGAGTGAAGTTTTTGCTGTGCAAATTTGACAGTTTCCTTTTTTTATTTGGAAGGAGCATATTACAAGGCACTCTCTCAACACCTCAGGGCCTGAAACCCTATCCAGAAGTTCCACAGGGACAGAAGAACTTTAAAGTGCTTGCAGATTTGTTAAAAACTAAAACACCTCCACTAAATTATGCACAAAAAATAGGAAAATGAACATTGATGTTCATGTTTGCACCAGCTTAGTGCGTAGTCAGGAACAACCTTTACTAGCACTGCAATCCAGTCACTGTAGCTTCCTTGCTGATCCAACCTATTTTGTACCATTTGCTGTGAATGCCAAGTGGTGAGCAGCACTGCAGCCAGTACCTCAGGAAATCGGAATAGGCAGCTCACGTGTAGCTGAGAAGAGCAGTGGTTTTCCTACAGAGTAGCCGCTGTTTAACCCTGTGGACTGAAATTCCCTCTGGCAAGGTGGTCGGTGAAACATGGGAGATGGTTAAGATACTTGTAACTGTTTTGATTTGCATCTCGGGTTCCTTAAATTCATCCTGTTTTGAGATCAATGCTATTTCCAGGTTGGGGAAAGGGGAAGTGGGAAGATTCCTTGGACATGGACAGAACTTGTCTCCTCTTTGCAAGTAGGAAAGTTGTCAGAGGCATTTAGAGTTTTGATTTATCTGCTTAGGATGAAGCCAAGGGAATAATTAAATCCCAGTTGGAGAGATGTTTTTAGGGAGCCTGCTATTGCTGAATTTCCTCTCTTGGAGAGAAGTGCACAGAGTAGACAAGCCTGTAACAGGTGGCAGCATATGACTTCCAAGGGATGCTCAAGCCAGTGAATATCACCCAGAGATGGAGATGTATGAATGGATGCACTGTATCCTAAAATTTGCAATGTTTGGGTAGGGTCATCAATCTGTCCAGTGTGACTGGCAGGAGAAGAGTGTTTATTAGTGTAGGTGGGAATTTCTGGTTTACCTTGCTTTCCTTCCAAGGAACATTTGAAATAAAAGTGTGTTTGAAGGAGGAGTAGTTAAATACTAGAAGACAAGTCTCCAGAAATCCAGTGAAGGGCAGCTATTGCTGCAGTATTCAACATTCAGGTGACTTTTCAGATCCTAAGGTCCAGTTCCTGTTCAGATCCATAGAAATCACAATTTAATTTCAATAGGACTTGGATTGAGGCTTAAATGAAGAGCCAGGATACTGTCCCAACTACTAATTCATTTCCCCTGTAGCTACAAAATGCTGGGTAGGGTTCAGGTGGCAGGTAAGGTATTTACACTCAATTCCAACATTTTTTTCCTCAGCAGTCTGTAAAACGAAGCATTCTTTTGTGGCTCACAGATGTGCTAAGGAGTAGCACTCCTTGCCATGAGTGAATGAGAAAGAAGTTTCATTCAGGCTCTCATCAAAGTGGATAGAATGTTCAGGTCAATTTTTGTCAACTGATAGGGAAGCAGGGTTTCAGAGCTTCTGATCACATGCCAGCAGTGATTTCACTGTGATGCAGGAGGAATAGGGTAAAGCTTAAATGGCACCAGATGGAAAAGTAGAGCTGCATTTCTCCAGCAGCACTCAGCTTTCAAATCAGAGGAATTGATTTTTGGCTGCAGGATGCTCCTTGACACATCATTAATCCCTCAGTAATACAGGATGACCATTTTGTATGAGTTGATGGTGCAGATTCAGTGGTACTCTTGAATTTCCAGAACTTTTATGTAGAATTCCACCTTTTCAGATTATTTAGATGTAGTTTGTTTGCCAGTCCCCACCTCTCTATGCCGCTTAGCTAAAGGGGATAGTATGAAGTGTCAAAACATTAGAACATAGGTGCATTAGAACATAGGTATTTCTGAATGCAGATAAATAAGGAAAAGAGACCTGCTTAGTGAAGCACAAGCAGAGGACTGTCTGGAAGATACAGGGAGGGGAGCTTCATGGAAATTAGAATCTTGGTTTGCAGCATATTTGTTGTTTGAAAATGTTATTTTATCCCAAATCTGACAGAGACCTGAAATTTTAAGCAAACTAGAAATTCCAATAAAATTTATTTTGAAGAAAGTTCAAATATTTTTGTTTCATTATGTTCCTGAAACAGTGCATGATTGGTCAGTCAAACACATGAGGCACCACATGACAGGCTAAGCAAAGTTCTAGGAACAAAGCAAAATTAAACATCTCATTTTCATTAGAGTTGTTCTGGAAATTCTGCAGTTCAAAATATTGCCAAAATAAACTTAATTCTATATGAAACAGAATAGCATTTTAAACAGAAATGAATTTTTGATTAAAGACTTGTAGTGAAGTATAATTGCAAAGGAGAATGGGAAAATGAGTTGTATGGAGGTGTGTGAAATATCATGTAGGGAGACGGAGATAGGATTAGGAAGTATTAGAGATTAGGTTATTGTGTAGACTTTGTCACAGGGGACTGGGTTTAAAGTACAGTCAGATATAGGAGGAGGTCAGAATTGGTCTATGTTATAGAAACAGATTTGTGAAGCCAGTGTTTTATTCCTCTGGCTACGTTTAACGCAGGAAAACACTAGCTACTAACATCACCTACACAGGCAAGTCTCAGAGCTGTGATGCTGAAGAAGGAGGTTCAAATTCTGCTGATAATCTGGAGCAGAGACCAGCATGTGAGCATAGGGTTTATCTGTCCGTGCTTACCACACTCATCTCCACGCTCCATTCTTTCAACCATAGTTGCTGGTAGATTGTCAAGATGTTCTTGAGAGGTAGGTCCTTCAGGACCGCATCAGTTGGGAAAGCAATGTCCTGGAGAGCTGCTGCAGTCTATAAGAAGATTAGCGTTGAGGCTGGAAACTAGACTTTGAGATATTCTGGCTGCATTTTAGGGCCTCAGTACACTGTACTTCACTGCCCCGTGTCGTAAGCACAGGGCAAGTGACTAGGAGTCATAATGTGTATGGGTTCTTTGGCTGTGTAGGGGCATGGTTGCCTAGTGGTGATCTAGGTGTAGAATGGTTTCCAGAAACTCTGCTCTCAAGAGTGAGCTCAGAGAATTGATGGGTATAGAGTTAGATCTGGGAGAGCAAGGTCTCCAGCACAA
Source organism: Manacus candei (assembly GCF_025592945.1). NCBI lineage: Eukaryota > Metazoa > Chordata > Aves > Passeriformes > Pipridae > Manacus > Manacus candei. Next base: position 10,168,881 of record NW_026138115.1, on the reverse strand, counting down.
ACTGATTAGAGAGAGATGGGTATGGGCTTAGTTTGCCAAGGGCAGAGGGGACTAGAAGGCTGGGCACACAGAGCAGATGAAGTGTGAGCATGTGGAGTTATAGATCCTGTCTTTATGCATCACATTGATCTCATTCAGTGTGTTATACTTAGCATTTCGTTTATATAATCTCAGGGTGTTACAGGGGTTTGTTTATTTTTAACTCCTGGATGACTGGCGGTTTCAGTGTGAATGCTGTCTGGTAATGAAATGGGAGAAATTTGTCCAGGCCTGGCAAAAGATCTTTGTCAAAGGAAATTGAGAGAAATGCACTTTCTTGACTATTTATATTACCTTGTCACCTGGGAGCTAATTGCAGACAGGCAAACTATAAACGGGGTGGTGAAAGCACTGGCCACCATTTGCATGCATTGCTAAATGGTTGTGTCACTTTGTGATACATAGACTCATAGAATCATAGAATCAGCTGGGTTGGAAGGGACCTCCGAGATCATCAAGTCCAACCCTTGATCCACTATCACTGTGGTTGCTAGACCATGGTGCTAAGTGTTACATTTCATTTCGGAGTTTAGATAGATTTAAAAAAAGGGGCCAAGGTACATTCTGCATCATGCAGGACGAGTCTAGTGCAAAACCAGCCACGTGGTGAAGTATGTTATATGACCATTGGGACTAGAAGCTGTCTTGTAACTGTATGGTCATGCCTGACCTCACTGCTGGTGGCCACTCACAGGCTTATCATTTGTGTTGTGTTTCCTTTTGCAGACAGGGTTTGAGTGAAACCAGTTTGGGGATTTGGCAGAGGATTCCCTGATGTAAACAGAGTGCTGAATTAATAAAGATCAACACCTGCCAAAGATCCCTCTCTCACCAATACCTCTGGATGGCCTTTTCTTGCTGTATCACCACCAGATTCTCCAAAATCAGTCACATTGCCCAGAAGAATGCAGCAAGGACTAAGGGTTTTCTCCCCAAGTTAACACATAGCATTCTGCATTCATCCCTAGGGGCTACTGTACACTGTTGGAGCTGGGCTCCAGAAATTGGTTTAGAAATGACCCTGTTTGCCCTGATGGGTTTGCAGTTCTCACTGCCAGCTTGTCATCAGACATTGATTTCTATTTCCCATTGCTCTGAACTCTTGCACAGCTCACACACAGTGAGCTCAGCTGTTGGCATTGTCCACTGGAGGGAAAGTCTTTAGCTTTCAAGACCTCCTGCTGTCAAAATATTTGGTAAAGCTGTATCGTAAGTGAATTTGTGCTTCTACCTATCTGCTTCTGCCTATCTGTACCCTTTGTCCATCCAGGTTGCTCACACTTCTCTTTGGCATGTGTCTGTTCCCCTTCAGCCCAGTACTGTCTGTCCATCTTCTTCTCTTTCTGTGCATCTAATGGAGGTTGGTAATCCCGTTAGGTGCTTGCAGCGGGCGCTGCCGAATTTGCTTGTGAACGCCTGTGCCAGGTCGAGTGTCATTGCCAGCAGCACTCTTGGCTGGATGAAGGTTGCATTAGCGAACAGTAATTGAAATGCAAAATAACATTTTGATCGAGCGAGCAGGCTGTTTATTTATCAGATCAATAGCCAAAATGCCCCATCTGGAGAAGTCAGCGTGATAACAAGTGATAGCATTCCAAGGGCAAAGGGAACAAGCACAGCGGGGAGGACATGCTGTCAGGGTGAGCTGGTTTGGGTTGGGTCACACCGGGCCGTCAGTTGCTGAAACTTGCTTCTTTTTGAGTCCCTTCTTTGAAGAGGGCAGCCCCTCTCCTAGTAGTGTCACAGAAGGTTTGTTCTGTCTAGACAGAGAACAAACTGTTCTTAAATATGAGATCAGACAGAGTGCAGACGTATGTAAAATCATGTGAGGTCTTCTTCCTCTCATGCTCTGTAGATACAGGACTATGACAAGGTGCAGACTGCAGATGATGTGGCTCAGTTAGGCAGTGATTTTTTGATTGTTTGTTTTTGCTTCACTGCATTATGTTTGCTATAAAGGTCTGAACACTCACATGATGATCAGGAAATATGAAGTCATGGTTTGGCTTCTATAGCAAAGCTGCTGGAATGGTATCTAGGTGCATCCACGTGATGAGGAAAGGAGGGATCTGGAAGAATGGGTGTGAGAAAGGGATCTGAGTGTATTTGCACAATAAATTTATTGTATGTATGCATACCTGCTATACACAGATACCCTACAGAATAAAGCCTTGTAACACTTAAGCCTATCTCGGAAAGATGCTATATGAAGGTGTAAAAGCAGCTGCATAGCTTCTTTGTGGGTGCCTGACCGTCCATCTCTCTGCTTTGCTGTGTCTGCCTGGTAGCTTCTGCTTGGCCATTAGTGAGGATGCGAAAGACAATGAACAGGAAGTGAAACTGAGGTTGAAGAGCTTGCAAGCTTGTGGTTTTTTCTTTCATGTCTCAAAATACTAAGAGGGAAAAATGGAAACTTCATGGGATGAGGAAATAATATATTCACCATGACAGAAGGGAATATTTTTGTGAGGTTTTTGTAATCACATTTAGTTAAATTTTCCAGCAGTGCTGACAGTTTGTGAGAAAAATCGAGGTAATTAAAAAGTATTTTGCTTTAGAATTTGTTTGGGCTGAGTTGGGGGTTTTAGGGGTTTTGTTTGGGGATTTTTTTTGTTGTTGTTTGGGGGTTTTTTCAGTCTAGAGAAAGGAACATGCAAGGTTTGCAGAGTATTGGGGAAAATTATATGTTTGTTCTGTTATAGGGTTTTTTGTACAAAGAGCAGTTTGTTGGCCATGATCTACTCCTTGTCTCTTGGTTCAGACAAGTAAGAATGCAGGACGCTATGGGCCTTCAGGTAGGGCTGGGCTTGAGTGGACTGAAAGCTGCTTTGTCAGTCAAAGGATATGGGGACAGTCTGGAAGATGGATGAATGAAATGGATTTAGAATAAGTCATTAAGGTTAGAAGCTGGAATTTGGGTCAGATGCAGCTACCTACTTAATATATGCAGTGTGTGGTAAGAGATTTGCTAAATACCTACCAAGGTGGGAGTTTAAAGACTCAGCAAAACTGAACCCAGAGGTTATTCTAAAGAGATAGATAAAGATAATCCTGTATGTTATAGCAGTCTAAGGTGTGCAGAAGAAAAACAGTGTTTCCATGTGTCATCTGTTTTCCTTACACCCGTGGTATTCATTAGCTCAGGAGGAGCCTGGTCTACAGTTAACTGTCATGTACTCCCTTTCTTTGTTTTTTCAAGTGCTGTATCTCAGCCTCACTGTGTAGCACAAGTTTCTTGTCTGTCCTTGACCCCATGTAGTTCTCTTGTGCTTCAGTCCACACTGACAGCCCAACTCACTCCCACTTCCACACTTTTCCAGTGATTCTGGAACGTCTTTACTATGCCAGATCCAGTGTTTGCTGTGACACTGCTACCTTGCTTTGCTACTGTAGAAATGCTTTCTGGAGAAAGCACTAATTGCCCATTCTTATTTCCCATTCTGTAATTTATGTGGAACTAATTTCAGTCAGTTTTTCAGGATCTGTCAGATTTTCAGTAATGTTTCTAATGATGAGGCACTTAGTTATAGATTTCTCTGAGAGCTACAGGTGGAATCTAAGCAAAGCCCATCTATTCTGTCTGGATTTTCTTGGCAAGGGTGGGAGAAGGAGGCAGAGTCCCACTACAACTGTAAGTTTTGGAGCATAAGAAAGAGAAACCTTCCCAAAAAATATTAACACCTCAAAAACAGAGAATTTCTAAATGCATCCAGGTTGAAGAACACTCAGGTTCAGATTTTGTCTCAATAAACCTTGAGTCCTCCTTCAGTAACTAGTATTCCTAAAGAAATGTCAATTAATAAGTCTCTTTTCACATTTGTTTCTAGAATTATGTCCTTGATATGTAAGTATCTCCCATCCTAACTCCTTGCTCAAACACTTAGAAAAATTAGGCGGTACCTCTGGGTCTCTCTTTTTTTCATGCCACTGTTCACTAAGAATTGTAGGCAAGGTTGAAGAGAGGAATGCTTTCAATGAATAACTTGAAATGCAAGGAAGTGCAGGCTAAAGAATTCACAATGGTGGTAATTTTCCCTCAGAAATCTAAGAGATTAATGAATGAAAGAAAAGATCTGTGAGAGATGAGGTGTTGGATCAGGCTGGGATGCAAAAGTAAATGTGATATGAATGGCAGTGCTGGAGGTTTTCCTTTTCTTGCTCACTGGAAAAGGTGGAAGGAAAATTCTGTTGTACAGGTGTTTGAAATGTGCTTTACTGAGCCTCCTGTTGTGTGGGTCTCATTCACAAGTGTCTGAAGGACACTGAAGGTACTTAGAGAGAGATTATAAGTGCTCTAGATAGGTCAAGTATAAAGACAGACACTCAAGAAGAAATGAAGGTCTAGCTGAGCATTTCAACAGGGATTGAGTTGCAGCTTTGCTGTGAGCAGGAAAAAATTGCTGAACTGCTGTGAACAGTCCTCCACATGTAGAAATAGCGGGGGAAGAAGTGGAAATGTAGAACACAGAATGATAACATGGCAGGGGGAAGGAAAAATAATGAACACCACGTCAACCCTGGTCCTTGTTGTGCTGTGATATCAACAGTAACTATAAGCAAGAAGCATTATCTCAAGTGCTAAAGCAATTCACTCTGGAGGGAGTGCCATTAAGTACACCAGAGGGCACGGTACCTTCAAAAGGCGATGTGTTAATAAGAGAGGGAATTGGTAATATATGTCACACCTCCAGATTAATTGTCACTTCATCTGTGTGGTACTTCTTACCATTTACTAACAAGACTGTTGTCCTAAGGGTGAAGAGAAATTACAGTAATGAGGAGAGGGATGAAGGCTAGTAGGAAATCTATAACGTCTTCTGCCCATGAGAGCCTTTTTTATTTATTAAGCAACCTCCAGACAGTTTGCTGCAGCAGCTTTTTTCAGCATGAGCTAACTTGGGCTAGAGAAGATCTACCAATATGTAACTGGGCTCTGGTTGTGCAATGGGTCAAAGGGATAAAATATCTGCTGGGCATTAGACAAGCAAGTACTATTTGTGTAAGAGCCAGAATATGAGCATTTGCTGTCTCCATCCCTTAACTTGCAGAAGAACCCACCTTGGGCCTCTGTCATCCTGCTGACCAAGGAATATCTTCTTTCAGTCTACATGGCAAAACTGGTCTCATCCAGTGACATGCTTCAGTAGATCTCATACAACCCAATTCTCTTCAGTAATACCAGGGGAACTGATCCCTGGAGATAGTTCTCTAGATAGGTTCTTGGCATGCTGGGACTTTGCTGGCTTCCTTACATATTTTCATTTTAGCTTCTTCAGGTTCCCGACTCAAAACTTCTTCCCCTGACCCACCATCAAATTATGAAGCAAAGGAAAAAAATCTCTATCTCCCTTCAGGTCAAGGGTGTAAGGCAGGCCAATTGTGATTCACTTTTACAAAATAAGCCAGGTCCAGATGCCCAGCAAAGCGAAAACCAACAGAAAATGGTTGTAATTGGAATTAGAATGCTGTAGCTCTTTTAGAATAAAATGGACCTTGTCAGAACCTGGCAGACGAGGGTTGTGAACTACAGCTTGGTATTCATGCTATGGAGTACAAGTCACACGGTGCTTTTCACTTCAAATTAGAGAGCAAGCTCTTCAGCCTTTTTGTAAGCTATGGTTTATGTTTCTTCCAAAGATAAGTATATAGTATTTGGGTGGGCATATTGTGGACAAATGCCTTGAAAACTGGCTGTCTGGGGCTTGCTACACTGTACAGAGTTGGAGCATAGCCCATGCAAGCCAAAGGGAAGTATGACAGAACTCTTAGAAATAAGATCTGCAATCCAGAGAAATATTTAGATTGATCTGAGGTTCTGACTCTTTTGTCCTTTATAGCAATGCAAAATACTGTGATTTAAACAAAAAACCTAAAGTCTATCACTGGTAACTTGGTGATTTATGTTTATAATCATGTCCATCATGCTTGTACTACTCCACCTCTTGCCCACCCTCAGAGAGAAATTAAGTTTGTCCTGGGAACATGATATGTTTCTGTGTGATAGAATAAGCCCAGAAAAGACTCCTGGACTGTGGCTGATATGACTGAGTTACCCACAGTTAGCCACTGTACAGGAGTAAAGTGGCACATTAGCAGATCCCACTGTTGTATGGAGAAGAGCTGTCACTATAGATGAAGTCTCTGGATGGTGTGTCTCTCATTTGAAGTCCATATAGAGTAGAAGAGCAAGAGAAACCAGTGTGGGTGCTGACCCTTTGCCTCCCTAGCATGTTAGTGGGTGTTCTCACAGCAGAGAGGCAGAGGTGGGAGCACGTGTGTGAGCTGTCCATGGGTAAGAGTAGGTTGACCAACAGGTGTGGGCGTCTCAGCTCCATGACATTAACTCTTTGCACACGTGACCTAAAATTACACTGGCTGTTATTGCAGCTGTCACATCTAGCCTGCCACTTGGAAAACATTATTTGTTTCTGTGTCCTGTATCTAAAAAAAACCACCTGTCAAAATTTGGCTTTTTACTGGAGTTGGAGACAGTGTTTGAGAAGCTGATCTACATTGTTTGTCAGCCCGCTGTGGGTTGCAAAGCTCTCTCACGTGGCCCACAAAAGACACAAAGTCTGTGTTGCCAATGATGTGCACATCTCATTTAAACATGCAGCGCAGATTTATGTCATCTGAGCTAACAAATACCGATAGGAAAAATAGGCCTGTACCAGAGAAGAGGTTGAATGTTTTATCCCTGTTATCGGTGTTTCTGCAAGCTAAAGCTTCTTTGGTCTTTCACGACTGGTTTAAAAATGTCTGTGCAAACCAGTGGGCTTTTGTCACAAGCTGGTGCCTGAAGTGAGCAACTTTATACTAGCAGACTTCTCAGTAAAACTAGAGTCTAATGTGAGGACTTCAGGACTAAAGTGCAGTTCCACAAGCACAGCTGTATGGCACCTGGAAGTTACAAGCTGTACAAGCATCTTGCCTGCGGGGGTTTCCTGTTTTATGGTTCTTTAGAAAATCAAGATTTCATTCTGTCTGGAATCCACATCCAGTGTGAAAACCATCCAACAAAAGAGCCCATTTCTGACCTTCTACATTTCTCCTTGTGCCCAGAATAGAGAAGATTTTGCCTGAGGAGGACCTGAGTGTTTTCTCTCTCTCTCCCCTTCCATCAGTTGATACTAGTTTTACAGCTGTATTTCAACTTTCATTGTAATGATACTTTCAATCTTACTCTTGGAATGACATACTGGCTTGATGACTTTGTGACTTTTTCAGGCAAGACTGGTGAAGGGAATGGACTACATGGCAGAACTTCTGGATGTTCAGATGCCCATTCCTTACCCTCCTCCAGGAAATTGGAGTATAGAACTGAGCTATCCTTGCATTTCCTATTAAAGATGAGAATTCAGCCACTAAGGAAGCTCAGCAGCATTGTCACTAAACTTTTTTTTGGATCCAGTCAGGAATATGGAGAGCTGCAATAGAGAAGGTACAGGGTCATTGACTTAGGTTTACATGAGCACTCAGATGCTCAAATGGTATTAAGTTACTGAATTGTGGATACTTTTAGCTGATAGAAAATTCTTCTGGTGGGGAGAAGTTACCTTCTGTTACAAAGCTGGATATTGTTCTGCCTGTCTTGCTAAGCAAGTGTGAGTGGTGGGCCTTGTTTTTTCTTGAAACAGGTGAAGGCTTGTAGATAAGGACTACTGAATTATTGTAATTTCCATATCCAGAAGTGGGGTTAAAGAGGTGAATGCAGTTACAAATTACTATTTCTGGAAAAAATAACCTCAAAAGATGTGCAGTAAAATAGCCTTATCTGCACCAATTCCAAACTTGTAATCCTTGAAGTTTAAAAGAAAAAAATTGGGGCCAATATTTACTGCCTTAATTTTATAACACTAGTCTTTTGTCCCTTTCAGGTCCTGTCCATCTAGCAATCTTTCGTTCTCTTAGAGAGCATTAAACTCATAAACCATTAATGGCTAAATACATTGCAGAGAAACAGCAAAAGATGAAAGGCTGGAGAAGAATTGGGGAAACTGGTAACATTAACCCAATATCACTTCCCAAGGGAGAGAACACTAATGGATAAAAACCTAAAGCACAATCTCAACTTGGTCTAAACTTTTGTATTTACATCCAGAATCACTGAGATCAGACCGTGCTTGTCTGAGGGCAGTCGTAAGCACATAAAGGCTAACAGCATTGTTAGTGATAAATAGCAGTGGGTTTATGAAACAGGAATACAGCAGACAATAACCTTTCTTGATACAATTAGATAATTAGCGAGCAAAAGGAATGGAATGAATAGACTGACTCTAGACCATGCATGAGCTTTTGACACAAAGCTGTGCAAAATCTTATTAGGGAAATTAGATCAAATTGGGTTTGATACAAATCCTGTGAAATGAATCATGGATTAAATGACAGAGTGTAAACAGAAGGGTTAGAGATATTCTTTATCCTTCTGCAAAGGTAGTGTTCAAAAGGGCAATGTTTTGACTGTAAATATTCGTTAGTGGAGGAAAATGTAAAGCAATCAGCCTCAAATTTACAATTAACTTAACTGAAAGGTACTAGAAAAAAGATCAGAGTGAAAAAAATAAGAGCTAGCCAGAAAAATTGAATGTTATGAACAGGCTTTGGTAAAACAAGTGGCAATTAGCACTGTGTAGTTTAAAGATGATACTGGATCTACTTTAGAACAAGGAGAATCTCCAAATTTCATGTTGCTCAGAGCACAGTGGCAAAAGCAGCTTATGTTCAGAGAGGTCCCGGTGAGACAGTAGCTATCAAATGATGTGAGCTGATGTGCAACCTGATGTCTGGCAAAGCTACTGCTCAGTTGGTCCATATGTCTGCCCGGCTGTGTGCTTTCCAGAGTGACTCTCCCCTGTAGTGCTGTGGCATTGTGCTGTGCAATTCGGGGCACCTTGCTGCAAGAGAGACCCAGGCAAGTTGGAACAAATCCAGAGAAGGACCACAAAGATGCTAAAGGGATTAGAAGGAATGACCTATGATGAGGAAAGGTGAAAAGAACGAAATGTTTAGAACCTTTAAGCCTGTTACATGGGCACAGAAATAGTAACGGAGTTTCCTGTGCCAGCACAGAGGAGAGTTGGATCAAGTCTCTCTCCTTTTACATTCCTATTAAGGTAACTAGAGCCGAGCAAAATGACTGTTCATCACTTTGAACTCTTTGCAAGAAACATTTAGCTGTTCTTCTTGAAGTTCAAGATGTATCTCATTGCCAGGGGACACTCTGACTCTGTTTAAAAATCAGCATGGGATCTCCATGAGACTTGCAGAAAGTCAGAGGCCAGAAAAGAAAAACACAAGAGAAAATGGCTGAAGTCTAACCAGCACTCCCTATGTATTGCTGCCTCCTGGAAGGGAACAGGAGGGTCCTCAGCTGGAAGGATCTAGGGGGGTTGTTACTATCTGTGATTCACTATCAAACAGTCACAGTTTACATGCCTTGGGAAGGAAGGCTCCTTAATTGAGGTTGTGAGCTGAGAAGCCTGATATACCTTCTTTTTTTTTTTTCCCCTCCACTGGAGGGAAATATCTCAGTAAGTCCTCTTGAGGTCATCTATGAAAGTTAGGCTATTTAAGAAACAGAAGCTGGGATTTGGATTCTGCTGATGGAATCTGCCAGTACAGCTCATCTCTTTGTCATGCCTTTTTTGTAGTGTTGTCCTTACGATTCCAGCTCCTTTTACTGTGGAGTTCCTCAGTGCCGAACACTGTTTTATGGTCATTTTGCCTTCCATTTTGACCCTAATCTCATGTTGCTGTATCCTGTGATCTTCATATCTTTACCAAAACTGCACTTCTCAGGTAGGGAGAGGCCTCAGAACAAGGCCAGCACAGCAGCTTTCAGCTTTGCTATGAGATGCTAAGATCTGCTCTCAGTTAGCAAAGCTTCATCTTTGCCCACAGAGTCAGCTGGCATTACACTAGAAGTTCTGCAGTCTGTCTAGGAACCCTGTGGGATTAGAGATGAATGCACCTGTGGCAATTATTCCTGTAACTGCTCCATGACCTCTAGTTCGGTGTGGCCCTCTAGGCAAAAGCATGGGCGTTTATCAACTCATCACACTGTCTCTGAGACGGACCAGACTCTGGATTCCTCTCAGGTAACACCAGGCAAAGCAGCCAAGGAACATGAGATGCCTGCCCATACTCTCAAGGTCAACAGTCTTGCCAAATAACAAACTTGGCTGATCGATCCCAGAGATAGGAGATGAGGTCAAACACTGAGGATGAAACAGAGAAGGGAGAATACTTGGGTCAAGTGAGATCATAAGGATGCGACTGTGAATTTGCTGCATATCAAACATCTATATTCCTATCAACAGACACAGATATGATGTATATATGTGTGCACTCCAGCCTTGCTAATACACAGAATATTTTGTCCTGTCCCCTGATGGCTTTGACCTCTTGGCAGAAGGAGTTGCCACAAATACCAGGTAAATAGGCTGAAACTGAAATAGAAATAGAAATAGAAATAGAAATTACCCACATGACCATGGTATGGTAACTTTAAACCAACAGAGCTTCCAAAAAGAAAAGTGAAGCATCCCTAGTCATTCAAAATTCTTTGGCCATGTCATCAGAAAAATGCATGTGTTTAGTTTTTCTTAAAGCCTTTGACAAATTATCTTGCTGAAGGGAAAATTTAACCTCTCAGGTTAGTACTATTATCAATTAAAAGTGTCAGAGACAGAAAGAAAGGGTAGACATACCCTATCCAGAGAAGAAAGAGAAGTCAATTTTCAGCATGATAAAGGTTAACACGAATCACCCACAAAGATCAGTGTTGTGGTGTTTGATCCATATGTTAATGATCTGGGAAGTGGGTGAACAATGAGACTGCAGATGACATCAAACTATCACGAAAGACTGAAGAACCCCAGAGGATCTTAATAAAGCTGGGTGTGTGGACTGCACAGCATAGTGGTAGAAGAGATACGCTGTTGACTATTGCAAAACATTGCACACCAGAAGGCAGTAATTTGATTTTTTGTACATCCTAATGGATTCTAAATTAACTGCAGCAACTCAGGAAAGGATCTGAGGATTGCAGTAAGTAACTTTCTGATATTCTCTGCTGGAGAAATGGTAACAATTTAGATTTTAATTTAAAGAGGGGAAAAAGCAAACAGTGTAAGGAGTTATACACTAGATAGGCTGAAAATAACATTGAAAATATTGTAACATCACTACGTAATTGATGGCGTGCCTTTGTCTTGACTGTTGTCCAGACCTTCAGCTGGAGAAGTGATGGAGCAGTGCCAGTGTCATGCTGCTGAGGAGCTGGCTCATTGAACTCTGTTCTGGACTGAACAGAAATAGCCAGACTAGAGGAAGTTCAGAGATGGATGATGAGGCAGATAAGAGATCTGCAAAAACTTCTGCATGAAGAGCAATTATATAGATAATGAAGAGCTGAATGAGGAGAACATGGCAAAACTACATTTCCTGAGGAGAGCCAGGACATGTTCAGGGAGTCTGAAAGGCTGCAAATACACTATAGGCAAATAAGTGGAATTTTAAAGTGGAATTAAAAATTAAAAATTTTAACTGGAATTTAAAACTGGAATTTTTTGCTTGTTCGTACACTGCACAAGTAATCTCTGGAACTCATTGCTTTAGATATCATAAAAATTAGCAGTGTTCTAAAAACAAAAGATTGAACATTTATATAAGGAATAAGACTATCTGTGAACTAAAACAATTTGGTAAAGATTCCATAGGCTTTAGAGCATAATAATCTTTTTAAGAAGTGGGAATTTGCGTGTCTATGCAAAAGCCCAATACTAGTAAATAGAAGCAAGATTAAGATTTAAGATTGAGCCAGAAGAAATTTTTGATCAGATTATTTTCCTTTAGTTTCTAAGCTTCTCTTTTAGTGATAATAGTGCTGCAGAGTGGAGGGTGGAGTGAGGGGGAGAGGAGGAATTCAAATTGAAAATTAATCAAAGACTTCTGTATTACAGATAAAAAAAATGAAAATCCAGTCTGAGCAGGTCCTCTGCAGGGTCTGTTCCTGAACTTTTTGATTAAAGCCAGGGCAGCATATTTTGAACATCTTTTTCACCTGGTCTGCCACAGGCAAGCTCATTTCTTTCTACTGTTTCAGGGGTAGATTGTGCTCTGGGTAGATTGTGCCTGATCAGCACTGATGCCCCTTCCCAGCAGTACAGCCTGTGAACAGCCTGATAATATGATCTACATGAATATCCTTGTCTTTATTCTAATATGAGTTTGTGGGGAGCAGGCGGGCGATTGTACTGATATTCCTGAAGAAGAACCGGGTGGGGTTGAACTGTCTGAGCCAACTGGAGTTGAACTGAGGTGGGAAAAAGAGGGCTCTCTTTTGACTAACCTGGAGCTGGGTTTTGCCAGGAGGTCGCTGAGTGCCTTTGCTCTCTCCCCGCAGGCTGCTCGGCAGAATGGCCACGGAGGAGCGGCACCTCTCCTCCAGCTGTGGGTCCTTCATCAAGACCGAGCCCTCCAGCCCGTCTTCTGGCATCGACGCCATCAGCCACCACAGCCCGAGCGGCTCCTCCGATGCTAGCGGTGGCTATGGCATCGCCATGGGTGGCCACCCCAATGGCCTAGACTCACCCCCCATGTTCAATGGCACGGGGATTGGTGGTGGGTCCTGCCGTAAGCGTTACGACGACTGTGCCAGCGCCATCATGGAGGACTCACCCACCAAGTGCGAGTACATGCTCAATGCAATCCCCAAGCGGCTGTGCCTGGTGTGTGGGGACATTGCTTCTGGGTACCACTACGGCGTGGCTTCCTGTGAGGCATGCAAAGCCTTCTTCAAGAGGACTATTCAAGGTACGGTGGGAAGGAATGGAAACCGCAGCATTCACTCCATAGAAGTAGAGGGCCACAGCCCCAGACATTGCTGAGACTGCAATGTCACATAAAAGGGGGAAGGGAAGAGTGCATGTAATGTACCTGAGTCTCCATCCTTTTGTATGCTTCCTCTCTCCTCCTAATCAGCTCTGGTCCTCCCAAATGAACATGGACATGAAGTTAGGCTATGTGGTGGTAGGAACTTTTGCCAAGTTCCTAGCCTGGCTGGCTTTCACTAAGATGCATCTTCTTTGAAGATAAAAAAACTAGTCACTGAAGAAGACAAAGATACCCTGTTTGTGTCAGTCTTACGAAGGATGAGAAATTCCTCAGGTGATTTTGAAAACCTCAGTGCATGCATGAATAGATGAATTGCAGTGCATTGCTCCTGCATGTACAATTCACATATGAAGGGTATGGCTGCCTGCCTGCCTGCCTGCCAAAGGTGTGGTTGCAGATGTGCACACACACAGCTACAATATAGCCAAAAGCAGGAGTGCATCCAGGTAACGTCCAACACCCATGGATGCTTGGGCATACTTGCTTACATGTGCCCCATGTCAGCAAACATGGCTAGACATAAAGATACTCCTTTTATTTCCTACTTTCTCTAACTGGAAAAAGGACAGGATCATTTGTCTTCCAGTGGAAAGTGGAAAACTAAGATGGGCTGACTGGAGACAAGGTGTCCTGTGAGCAAGCAGCTGTGTGTGTACTTGGCTGTTGGCTGGGGTTAATCCACCACACCAGTACTGCCTTTTCTCCTGTGAAATGAAAGAAATGCACATGTGGAGAGAGCACTCATTTTGTTAATTGAATGGGTCTGATTGCACTCTGTTTCTGGGGATGTTCAACTCTGCAGTGGACAGAGCAGTCTAGGATGCAGTTCATTCCAGGTCTCTGCAAAAGTCACTATTTCTAGCTTGGTTTCTTAGATTTTAGATGACTCTCCTTCCTGTTATCCAGCTCTGGAAATAATCACTCTTCCCCACTGACACTTTCTTCTTTATTATGCCATGTGGAAATCATTGCCATCTTTAGGGCATTGACCAGTTCTCTGGCAGGGCTTTGTGTGATTTGTCATTGCTTAATCTCTGTGATTGAATGTGAATTTTTACTTGCACTTCTGACTGTCAGCATTGACTCCATCCCTCCTCCAGCTCTTGAGCCATTCCTAGTGTTTCTTTTAGGCATAATCAGGTGCTAAAGGAGGGACAAGGTAGCACTCTGAAGCAAAGTCCTAGGGGCTCCTAATACAGAAAGAAACAAGATAAGTAACTCCTCCTAGGAGCAATACTGGAGCACCTCTGTGGCAGAGCAGAAGAGACCGGGAGAAAGAGGAGAAGACCTAGGAACTTTTGAAGAGTTTTTAGAGAGAATCAAAAGAAAATGATGCAGGGTAACAGTACCTAGAGCCTGTGTCAGCCTGAGTGATGTGTCAGCTGACTTAATCCCAAGAGGGGAGAGCGCTTCCTTCCAGCCTTTTCTCCCCAGCACAGCCATATTCTTTCTCCCTGTGGTTCCCTAATTGATTGCCTGTTAACATGTAACAGATGGGGGAAAGAAATAAGTGGAAATCTCTCTCGCTCTGTCATCAGATTGCTCTGGCGACTGAGGTACCAAAATGCTTTTATTCCAAAGAGTGTGAGAGTCAAGTGTGCTGTGCCTGAGGGTGAGCAATTTCAACTATGAAACTGAAGGCTGAACCCACGGGAGTCGGCAGCAAATAGGGCTGCAGAGTTTGGTTGAGTCAAGAAAGTGCACCAGTCCTGGGGCTCTGCTGCAGTGCATGCGATATCCAAGCATAGCCCTGGGTGTGCAGGGAAAAGGATTTAAGGATCATGTAAAAGAGAAGGCGAGTGGCAAGAGCATTTACCAAAGGTATTTATCCTGCATCTTTATTATATTCAGTAGCTGTGTTAAGCATCTAACAGACCAAGTGAAAACATCTTCATTCAGTCTGCCAAACATTGCAGAAAGCATGCAGATGTGTATGTTATACCACTGCATTCCCTGCTAATATCAAAAGACTTGCCATGATTTGGTATCTGGGAGTGGCATTGACTCAATGGTTAGAGCACAGAGATGGAGCGAGGACTCCAGGATTCCCCAGATGCAGTAGGTAAATTCATCATCAGGCTCTTGTGGTCTCAGACCAGCCACTTCACTTCTCTGTGCTTGAGTATTGACAGATGAAAATCTAATGAATACTATGACAGTACTTATTCTGCTGGCCCTATGTTAGGTATGCATGCTGCCATAAAATGAGTCTAAATCTGTCCTGAATTATTACACTATCTAGATACCCCTGATCATGAAAGAGAAGCTTCACATGAATTTGCCCTGCCAACTAGCCCTGCTCCCCTGCTACAAATGACCCCAGTCTGCCTATGGGGTTCTTTTAGTTGCATGAACTTATGTAAAACCTGCCTATCTTAGGGCAGGAGCATCTTGCAATAGCCTCTTCACTCCCTCTGCTGCTGTAGCAGAGCAGCGGGAAGAGCGGCATTCAAGCTGCAGACCTTATTTGAGCATGACAGCTCTGCAACTCACCTTCCCACTTAGCCAGATGAGGCCAGCCCGTCCTGGACAACACGAGGGCTGTTGTTTTTGAAATGACGGGGAGAAGATAGGCTAAACGGTAGCAGGGACGCGGCTGGTTATCTCTGAGGTCACTAATATTGCTATGTGAGAATTTTCTGTCAGTAGGATTTTTCCAAAGAAAAGTGGAATTTTTACCAAGTCAGATTTCCCCAAGAAAAATTTTAATGGTAGGCAAAAGAAAAGAAGGCAGGAAAATCCAAACCATTGATTCAGTTCAAGATGAATTGGAGTGTTTGGTTTTGCTGAACAAAGACAGGATCACACAACACATCCTAACCTGTCCCACAGATTATGGGGAGGTGTCACACCTATGACCTCTCACCTGTTGTGTTACATGGCCCAAAAGAAAGATCAAGGTTTGGAAACCTGTGTGTCATTTCCACTTTGCAGCACTGGAAATGCTTGAGATGGAAAAGTGAAAACCTGACACAAGATGACAGAACATGCCACTGGGCTGCAGGCCTGTTCTCTCTGAACATTTTATTTTGAACCTAAGGTCTGGACTTCCCATGCTTTGAGGCAGAGCCAGAAGTTCTGAACCGACCCGACACATTTTCGGTCAGCTAGGCTGCCTGACAAAATTTAAATCATGTTTCTCTATCATTGCATTGCATCGTGAGATTATATTCTACTGGCAATCTACATTGACCTCCATGGCGCAAGTGTCCTCACATGTGTCATGGATGTCACCTGACTGTGAATATTGTGGAATGTGCAATCTAGTGCAGATAGGAGAGAATCTGAATTTCAAACGTGTTGAAGTGTGCTGCTATTGATGCTCAAGAGAGGTCTGATTTGAAACCAAAAATTTCATATTAGCTGAATGTAATGGAACAGGTATGTTACACGAAAGGTATTGTGTTTTGGATGTTTCTAAATTAAAACTTTTTGAATTTCTGTTCCGTGGAAATCCTAAACAATACTTTCATCCAAATTTAGGACAAAGGCAAATGCTGGCTTTCTTACGTGGTACAAATTCTTAATCTAACTCTATTCCTTCTCTGAATAGTTTACTCAGTAGATAGAGCATTATGTATCAATCAGATATAAATTTTTGTTCATCAGTCATTACAACTAGTAGGTACTTTTGTCTCTTTTGAATATTAACTGATTGCAGTGCTGTGTAACCATATGAGTCCTTTATTATTCAACATATTCATGACTATGACTACCCTTCATCTGTTTTTCATCTTCAAATGGTGAAAATTAAGGCTATTTCTAAAATGACCCATTAATATAATATAAAAGCTTAGGGCTCAGCAAAATAAATCTGAATTAAGATTTCTCTTTCTGATCTTTGTGAATCATCTCCTTGTGTGTGTGGAACTCACACCCATAAGGTGATACAACAGGACTTGCGAGGAGTGATATTGGAAGAACTGGTTACTGGAGAGTCAGAGAGAAGAGACACATTTACCATCATCTTCTGGATAGGCAAGTGGTGTATCAGGCGAAGTTCCTGCATCTATGGATTTCCTGTTGAGTCTTTCAAGCTTCAAACCCAGTGAGTGTAGCAACAGAACTGCCTTGTTGGTATGCCTTTACATCAATAAGGGGCTTAAAATGTGGATAATGCAGTTCAGAAGACTTCTAGGGATTTATAACAGGCTTGTAATAAAAGCCATAGTCTTCTAGGGCTTCCTGGTTGTTGTTGCGGTGCTTAGAGTGGCTTAAGGGAAGGGAGCAGCAGTTGAGAAAGTTTTTCATGAGCAGAAGAGCATTACCATCTACATGCACAAAGGAAGTTTTAAGTCCCTACAGTAGCAGCCATAGAAGCCAAGCACTGTTCTGTCCTTCTCAGAAATGTGCCTGCTACTTTTCAGCTTTCCAAAAGCTTCTGAAGCTTAACCAGGGAAAGTGCAGTATTTCATGATCTAGCACCTGACTGCTGCTTACTATTCACAGATCTGTGCTTGGATTTAAAAAACCACCTCCAGTGCAACCTCAGGTCTATTAGTCTTGTGTTTTCTCTTGGCCTCAGTGCACAGAGAACTCTGTGCAGAAGGACCTTTTCTGTGCAACTTCTGTAAAGTATTTCTGTATCTGAAACCCTATAGACAAACTTGCTGCTGGTAGGGAGCCCCAGGGCCCATGTCCTGCTTCCCTGTGCAAGCAGGAGGCTGATTTGAGTTGTACTAAATGTCCAAGTCCTCTTTTGTGGAGCAGGAGCCAGGTGTGCCACCCTGAGGAGGTGAACAGTGCTGTTGTTACACCTCTGCGTATGCCCTTTTCCTCTCATAGTGTCAAGTGCTCACATTTCTGGGTTTTTTACTGTTATCAGCACATGAAGTAAAATTTTGGTTAATCCAAGCACTAGGGCTTATCTCACCTGCTTTTTCAAACTCTCATTTTCCTGCAAGTGATAAACACTTGTGGGGAGCTTTGTTTTTGTTGGAGTATTTTTTTGTTTGGGGGGGTTGTTTTTTTTTTGTTTTGTGGGGTTTGAGGGGTTTTTTTGTGTTGATATTTTTCCTTTCCAAAAATAAGAGCCTCTGTTGATGTTTGTATATACTCAGGCACCTAGATCAGGGACATGTCCCTTGAAGCATAGGACAACCCTGCTGAAAATCAGGTTGCTTATTCAAGTTCCTAAATGAAGTTTTACAGGTTCAATATTTGAGTTCCTTTCTTTGAAAACTGGAGCTTAAAAATAACCTCTCTTACCTCATGCAGATCATTGGAGAGATTTTCCTCTGACTTTTACAAAGTACCTCTCCTCACATCAGGACTTGGGCTATGATGCCTCATTTAGATGGGCTAATTTAAGTGAACAGCAATGAAGAAGAAACCAGAAAAAGAGAGATGGGTTTTCTTCAGCAATCAGACGCTGAAAATTATTTAGCTTTAAAGACTTTCTTGATTATTTCTATCTAGTCTTTTCTGAGTTTCCTTGTGGAAAGGCTTTCTAAAAGGTTAGAATCAGGAAGCAGGGAGTAGCTTGTGCCTTCAGTGCTGTACTAATTCCAAACTCAACTCTCCGGAGGAGCCCTATCCACAATTTAAGAAGGAGCTGGGTAGGACTTCGTTGTGCTCCCCAAGGTCAGGGAGGCATTCTCCTCTTCCCAGTCCCTCCCATTCCAGAGAATTAGGGTGAATATAGGATCTCTTGAATGATCCAGATCTGGTGTACAATTTTCAGGTGCTTCTATTATGTGTGCACTGGAAATGATATTCTAAATTGTTTAACAGTCAAAGGTCTAATTTTGCAGAAGATAGGGTAATTTTGCAGTTCTCCAGCATAAAAAACATGATCTATCACTTTAACAGTCCTCCACTCTTTCTTAGTATCTCTCATCTAAAGGCTTTAAAGTACAGTTAAACCTTAATGAATAAAGACTCGAAATCTTCCCAGAAGGTAGGTTTGGTGTTCGTATCATTTTGCAGATGAGCAAACTAGGACACAGAGAGGAAGTGATTTGCCCTCCAAGGGGACATGTGAAGAAATCCAAACTGTGATCCTGTCATTCATCACTTGATTTTTTTAAAGCCATTTTTAGGTAAATCTTGTGCTGTGGTATTGGTGAGGTTCTACCTTTTTTTTTCAGATCAATGTAAATATTATCTAGGTAAAGGAAATCTCTCTAATAAGCAACAGCTCAAAGCAAGGCCTTGCCTATCAGATTATGTGTTTTTTTCTGACCTTTCCTTCTGGGTCACGTAATCTACTGTTCATTACACACAGAGACTTGACTCAAATTCTGCTGTTGCATAGAGAGTTGCAAGTGCACCCTTGTATGCTGACACTCTTCTGCAGGACTTTGCAGCACCCCCAGCTGCGGCAGTGAAGGGGAATCTCTCTCTGAGCCCCCTGCGCTGGCAGCTGGGCTGCTGGTGTGACCGCCAGCCACTGGGAGGTTGTTGGAATTTCGATGAGTTAATCTCATCACTTTATCACAGGGCACTTACAGAAATTACAGGGAGCTGTGAGCAGCTCACTGTGCTGGCAGCCAGCCCCAGGACCCATAAAAGAAATTGAGACACAAAAAAAAAAAAAGTCAGAGAACTTTGTTAAACTTTTGGAGATGATAGTTTTTTGTGATTGAGTTCTGCTTGGGTAATGCTGATTGTGCCTCCCCTGGTCATGTCGCTGCTTCCTGCGATAATGGCAGGTATTGCCCCCAGCTGTGGCTCTCAGTCCATGCAGCACACAGCATGTTTTTGGGCCTGGCATAAAATGCCATTTGCTTTGGCAGCATTGTCTTGTGTGAAGAGGGTACAGTGAGCCTCACCTCTAGCATTTGCACCTATAGAGAGGACTGTAAGACACAGCTGCTGGTGCTTTCTTCCCTCAGACTGGGCACAGTGTGTGGAAGAGACAGATGAGCCTGTGTTAAATGTGAAGGCAAACAAGCATGCTGAATTGGGATGTCCCACTGGTGCTGAATGTATTTTTTCATATGTGCTAACCAGCAGACTACGGGGCTGCTGCACTACCTGGTGACCACTGCTTTGCTGTCCAGGAAGGGGTGCTTGCCCAGTGCTCACTCTCCTCTGGCTCTGCTCCTTTAACAGTCATGATCTCAGTACAGAAATGCCTTTGAGAACTGCTGTGTGCATCCGGCATGTGTATGGTAACTATTACCTGCACATACTCTGACACTGTCACATTTAGTTGTGGTATATTTTTTGTAGACCCTTTTCAGTACTTTGCTTGTCAAGGGGACCAGGGCCTGGAGGCATGGGGAAGTTGGGGGATCTTCTTGATGCTGTGGAGGGACCTTGAGCATTCAGATGAGGGCTGTCACTGCCTCCAGCTGCTATAAGGGCTCAGTGCCCTTGGTGTAGTGTCTCTGTGTAAGGGGTCAAATTTTTGGCCTTTGGACCACAAAACATAAAATCTTGTGTCTCTCTAGAACTCTCATCCTGGGTTTGGTGAGAAAGGTTAACACTGAAACAAAGGCAAAACTTTAACAAAGTGAGACTCTGTTTGAGTTTTTTCCCAGGTTTGTTCCTGCTGCGTTCCTTCCTGCGTGGGGCACAGCAAGTATCTGATCATGAGATCGTGGCCACCATACTCATGGGTCTGTAATGTGCTGAAACTCCGTGTTTAGAGCAGGAGTTTATTTATTACCTTGAGATCAAGCTTGAATCTCAATTTCCAGCTCTCTGAGAACGTTGATACGTGGCTGGCTATTGAAATTCAGGTGCTGCAAAATGACGAAATACAGCCTGAACGGAAGCAACTTGTGCAGCACACTGTGCTCCTGCAGACAAACTGTATTTTGGGGGTAGATGAGCAGTGGTGAAGAATGGGGTGGCTGGGGTGGAGCTTAGGGTCAAGTTGCAAGTCTTGTGACAAAACAAGAAGCAAGAGGTAGAATGTTTGTAACTAACAGGCCAATCACCTTTAGGCTTTAGGGGCTGTGTGCTCCTGGAGTTTCACCCAGAATGGGCCAAGAATACTGAAATAAACAGTGCTTTCTTTCTAATGAATCTGTGCTCTGCTTTTCCACTCAGATTTTCAAGGGGCTTTCCAACAGCTTAGTTAGCCCCAAGGTCTAATCACCACACCCAAAGATTGATATATATCAGATTGCTGATCTTTATTTATAGAGAGGGAAGGGTCTTGCACTAGAATATAAAAATCCATTGCAGAAGTAGGAACAAAAATCAAGTCCTGTCCCAGTGTTAAAAAACTGTAAACTCTGCTTCTAATCTGATGTTTTACAAAGTCCATACTGTTATTGTCTCAGCTCTTACCTACATTCCTCCCTACACCTCAGTTTCTTTCCTTTGATCATCAGACCAACTTTTCCATTCTCCTGAATTGACTGTAGAGCTTAGATACCCTTTTCAGTGCTGCGTGATTTACCAGTATCTAGTCCATCCCTGCAGCAAACATTGAATAGCCCTCTTCAGAAACATCATCTCAAAATGAATGGCAGGATGGAGACAGCTGTTTTTGTTTGTTGTCTTCTAGTACTAAATAATTGTTACCTTCCACTGTCATCCAGCATAATTCCACTTACATCCTCATATCAGACCCTTGCTCCATGTTTCAGTTACATTCTTGGCTTCCAGTACAATACGATTTGACTAGAAATAAATTTGGGATGTTTCTTTCCCTGTTTTATCTTGGAGACAGTGTTGCAACATGATCATAAACGAAAAGGAAATGAGAAGCGATAATGGTCTGTGCAAAGGGATGAGAGGCAGGTGCACAAGAACTAATAAAGTAAAACTGTAAAGATTTGCACAGGTAACCTATGTTCATTTTACAGGACGTCTTATCTCTTTCTCAATCTAGACCTACTGCTTCCCTGCTACCTGTAGTATGCCTGCTGGCAGGAGGAAGCAAAGGAGAAAATGCTGGTTCCCCAAGCAAGGCAAGAAAGGACAGATGACATCTGTCCCACAGATGTGGAGCAAGACTGGCAGCAAAGGAAATGCTGCTAATGTCTGAACTGCTCCCATGCTCAGCCCTGGACTTCAGGGAACAGGCCAGATTATAAAGGGTGCAGCACAGGGGACAATGACATACCTAGAGGACACGTGCCTGAAAGTCCAGCATTGCAATCAGCCCCTTGGATAGGTCAGCTGGCTGTAGTCTCAGAGGATGTGTCTGTGCAAATTAGCGAGCAAACGTACAACATACACAGACTGATGGTGTTGGGAATATCTGGGCACTACAGCCAGTCCCTGGATCAGTGGGGAAAACGTGATTCCTGGGTGACCATCTCTGTGTTTGATTTCAGGGAATATTGAATACAGCTGCCCGGCTACCAATGAATGTGAGATCACGAAACGGAGGCGCAAATCCTGTCAGGCCTGTCGCTTCATGAAATGCCTCAAAGTGGGGATGCTAAAAGAAGGTAAGAGTCAGAATGAGAATTTTTCTCTGTCCTAACGGTGCCTGGGACTCCAGGCCTTGCAGGATCTCCGAGGCTAACTGCATGCTTGCCTGCTCTGGCTTTCTGAAGGAATCTTTTTACAGGCTTTGTAACAGAGTCAGGATGGGCAGTGACTAAGAGGGCAGTCAAGAGAGGAGAGTGGTTCTAGTCAGCACCCTTGTGCTAGGATATTATTTCTATTACTTGCAAATTTGACAAAATAACTAGAAACTGGCTGTGCCAGACTGTTTCCTTTCCCAAACTAACCCTGCGCTGGAGGGTGTTGCTCTTCTTTCCCTCAGGTCATTTTTCATTTTTGAGGAGGAGAAGCTCTTTCATGATCATGACTGGGTTGGCTGGATATCATAAGGGAAGGACAGAGTTAATGCACAGCTGTGGCATGCTGTGCAATGAAGGTCTGCCCATATTACCACTCAAGAGACTTTCTGAAGATGGGTGGTAGCACAAGTTTGTCTGGGAGCTGTGGATTGCTGCCCTGCATGCTCAACCTATGTTGTACTCAGTCTATTGATGTGTTTAGAGGTCTCTGAGCAGTATTCAGCTTCTCTCTTGTTCTGTTTTTCCTCCTCCTCAATCCTTGTCCATTCAAGGTGAACCATAGGGAATTCAGTGGCAATTAAACACATTCTTATAGATTGACTTTAAAACTTTGTTTCCCTTGGGGTCCCTCTGGGAAAGTCAATGAGGGGGGGAGGGGGAGGGAAGGAGAAGCATTGCATGTAACCTCCTGCATTGCTGTACCTGGCAGAGAATGGTCCCCTCAGCTTAACCACAAGGAACAGCAGCTGGCTGTGGACTGCAGAAGTCCTGTATGCTGGAGCCAAGACACTAGCACACAACTCTCTCCCAGGTCATAACATCATAGCAGCTGGTGATGAATTGTATGATGTCACTCGAGTGTGTATTCCTTCTCAGTAGGGCTCTCTCATTTCTTGAGGGGCAGGTTAATGGCAGCCAATGTTGTAAAGAATGTAGATTAGGTGTTAAACCAGTTTTGTTCTTTGATGGATGTGTGGTTTCTGTCGTTAAAAATCTTCCTACTAGAGCACACCAGTTACCAAGGGGCAGAGATGCAGACTTATGTAGTCTGGCCCACCCTGACCTAGATGTAGAGGTGGTAGACTCAGAGGATCTTGATCTACTGCTGGGAAGGAGGCACCTGCTTTGTAGTTAGAGAGGGACCACTGAAAACCTGCTTCTCCTCATGTGATAGTTCAGGGAGGGTAGGGGATAGTTCCCCTTTCCCATGTGCCAATGCACACTAGTGACACTGGCTTTAGTGGGAGCACAGGTTTATAATGCACTGTAGCCTATTCATATGAATCCCATAAAACAACCTTAAAGGCCTGTAGTGGCTCCAGTCACTGGAGCAGCAGAGCAGCAGCATGGGTCCAGGCTTGCTGGCTGCCTATATCTATGCTGCCCTGCATCCAAGCAGTTGAGTCTCTCAGAGCTGGCAGCTGTTGAAGCGGAGTCACAGGAGCTGGTGCTGGCATGCTGACTGTGTGGCCAAGGTGTCTTCTGCTTCCAATTTTGGAAGTTCAACACTCTTCAGAGCAGGGTCCTGTGAAGGTTTTGTGTCTTAGCTTTCAAGCTGTGGGAAAACAGTTAACTCCTTCCAGACCAGAGTTAGTCTGGAAAGCAGCATAGATTCACTCACACTATGCTGTGCATGAACTCCTGAACTCTATGGGATAGTACTCATGGCAAACTGAAATTTGACTCCAAGGCTGCTTTTATTAGTGTATTTAGTTATTCATATCGGGATTGATCCGGCATCATTAAAGTCTCTGGGGAAGGGTGGTTTGCTATTGATGTTAGTGTATCTGTGATCCTGCCCATAATGTTTAGTGCTGTGGAATATACAGCATAAAGATTTATTGATACCAATGGGATACAAGAGCTCATGATAATATCAAGAGGAGACTACACTAGCAATTTGCAAATAGGACTCCTCTGCCCTAACACAGAGTGGTCAAGTGATGTTGGTCAGGCATTTTTTTTGTCTTTCTTTTGCTCAGTATTCCAAGCTGAGAAATAAGGGTCCTACTGCTTTGCTTTGCAAAAGGGTTATGAGGACCAATTAGTTAACTTTATGTGAAGCCTGGTGGAAGCACATGGTATTAATATACAGAATTCAATCAATACACATCTTTAAAAGCCAAATCCAAGAAGGAAGAAAAATGGTTTTATATTCTTTGGTCTCCACAGAGCCAGGAGTTTCTAGAAAGAACAAATCCACAATTGTTTGATTTGCTCAAAATGCAGAATTGACAAGGGATTTTGGATTAGAAAGGGTTCATTAGTCTTTTCCATCGCTGATCGGTCATCTTATTAGCTCATCCATTCCTTTTCTGGTGCCAAGTGTTCCCAGCTGTACAGTTCTAATACTTTAACTGTTTTTAAAAATCCCCAATGTCTTGGTTTCCCCAGAGAGCCTATTCTACAGTCTCCAAGCATTCATTAGGACAAGATATATCTTGATATTTGAGCAATGTTTTTTTTTTCCTTTCAGTAGTTCCCCTTCCAACTTTCCCTTGGTGTATCTCTTCATCACTGGATTCATCCATGGCAGAAGGTTGCTAAGCCATGTTTTTCCTCCTGCTTGATTATCACAAGTTTGGAGGAAAACAGTTGTTTGTTTAAAGGCAAGATCTAGAAACCAGTTCTTCTCTTGACATGTTTCTCCTTGATGTCCTTGGCAGAGGGTTTGTAACTTAGTGGGGATGTTTCTGGGTCAAGGAACTGTTCTTTTGTTCAAGAAGAAAAGTGTGATATTCCATTAGTAACTAATTAAGGGCTTCCTGATTTCTTCTCATTTCCCTGGTTATTCTCACCATACCTGATGTACATATCATTTCCTGCCTGATGGGTATGTGGCATGAACCTGTTCTTCAAGCAGAAGGCACCAGTACTCAAAGATGGCAAAAACAAGTAGCCATGACTTCAAGTTCTGCCTAATACTTGAAGAGCTCAGCTTGATGCTGCAGGAGGGACTTAGGTTCTCCCCTTGGAGCCTGCATATAAGGTCACCAGACATCTCTCCTCCCTGCATGGGCTGCAGCTAGGCAAACAGCTGTGAATGTAGCCCTTTAAGATCTGGGGAGACTTCCCCTAACATAGAAGTGCAGGTTATTCAGGCAATGCTGAGTGAATGAGGATCAGGGCAGGAAGAGAGCCAATGGACCAATCAATAGGTGTCTCAGATATCCAGGCCACTTTCTTTGAGAGAGCTCCGATCAATGTATTGCAACAAGGGAACTGCACGGACACCAGAGCTTTGCTGTCTCAGGTTCTCCTGTTGTGACGCTGCAGGGCAGGCAAGACTCACTGGGAAAAGTGGCAAGCAGAACACTCTGCCCACGGAGCCCAACTGGCTCAGATGTCTCAAGTGTCAGCCTGTCTGGATGCCTGTCTCTCACTTTCCTCTTCCATCTGGAATGTGCCCCCAGAGAGCATTAATTAGCCCTCACTAGCAGGCTCATATAGGAAGCTGCTGAATCTGGAGTCTAGAATTCCAGCAGATTCCAGTCCCAGTGCCCCTGTGGAGAGGCATTGTCCCCAGAAAACCTGTGCTCTGCTGCTCTTGGCCTTGCTGAAGCACCAGCAGACAGTGGGAAATGAGCATCTTCACAGCTTTGTCCAGTAGAAGGGCCCACCCCTCTGCTCTGCAAAGCTCAGGGAAACCTGAGCAACCTGTGATAATGCTCACTGCAAATGGAGAAGATGATACCTACATTCATGTCTGGCCAGTGGGGATAGCCAGTAAAAGAAAGCATGCCCTCCAACTTGCAAGGGAGAGGCATTTTCCAGAGCTGGGCATCCTTGGTTTTGTCCACTGCATTGCCTCTTTGCCCCCATCACTGTCTGTCTTGTGACTACAATGACCAAATATAGCTCTTTAACTGTGGGTGCTACAGCGTAGATCTAGATCTCTCTGGCCTTCCGGAATGATGGATAGAGAAATTTCTGCAGTTTGGCAGGTCTCTTTTAAAAACTCAATATACCTTGTCAGTTTACCTTGTCAGTTTTAGAGAGAATATACCCTTGCCATTCACGCTCTAGCCACCCATGGCCTTTCTGTTCTACAGCAATTTGTTTGTCTTCAAGACACAGATGTAATTTCAGATGACACATGGCTTGTGTATGTGGGTTCAGAGGTTTTATTTTGGATGTTGGCTGGTTAAACATGACCTTGCAGCTTTGCCCTCCACACCTCTGCTGCCTCTCTGAAGTCGCAATCCTGTGTGTCACCTTGTAGAGTGGCATTGTGACAAGGCCAGTGATGTCAGTCTTTCTCTATGTGTCAGTGTGGTGGGTTGACCTTCACTGGCCACCAGGTGCCCACCAAGTTGCTCTCTCACTCTCCTTCCTCAGCAGGACAGAGACAAAAAATATGCTGAGAATGCTTGTGGGTTGAGATAATGACAGGGAGATCATTCAGCAATTATTGTAATGGGCAAAACTCGACTTAGGGAAAATTAATTTAATTTATTGCCAGTTAATAAGAGAGTAGGATGTTGAGAAATAAAAACAAAAACAAAACCACTTTCCTCCTACTTTTGCTTCTTCTGAGGCTCAACTCACTCATGACACCTACCTCCTGTGCCCCAAGCAGCACAGATGAACAGGGACTGGGAATTTGTGGTCAGTGTATCACACTTCATCTGTGCTGCTCTTTCCTCCTCACACTGTTCTCCCACTGCAGTGTGAAGTCCCTCTCACATGATACAGTTTTTCATGAACTTCTCTGAAGTGAGTACTTCCCATAGACTGCAGTTCTTCACAAACTGCTCTAACATGGGTTCTTTCCTCTGGCTACAGTCCTTCGGGAACAAACTGCTCCAGTGTGGGTTCCCCACAGGCCACAGTTCCTGCTATAAAACCTACTTCTGCATGGACTCCTCTCATTGGCTGCAGCTCCTACCAGGAGCCTGCTCTGCCACAGACTTTCCACAAGCTGTAACTTCCTTCAGGGCATGTCCACTTGCTCCACTGTGGGGTCTTCCATGGGCTGCAGGGTGGATATCTACACTACTGTGGTCCTCCATGGGCTGCAGGAGGAAAACTTGCTTCACCATGATCTTCACCATGGAGTGCAGTGTAATCTCTGCTCCGGCACCTGAAGCACCTCCTTTCCCTCCTTCTTCTCTGACCTTTGTATCTGTAGGGCTGTTTCTCCCATATTTTCTCACCCCTCTCAGCTGCTGTACTGCATGGTTTTACCCTTTCTTGAATATGTTGTCACAGAGACACCACCTGCATTGCTGATGGGCTGGGCTTTGACCAGTGGTGGGTCTGTTGTGGACTGTATTGTTTCTAAAGCTGTGTTGCTCCCTGTTTTGTGCTGGCACATCTGCAGAGAACCAAATGGAGCATAAACAGTTCAGAAAAAGAAACAAAGCTGAGTCACTAATTGCTTTCATGAAGTGCATGCACATGAAATCATGTGTTACATCACACAGTGACAAACGATTCAGCAAAGAAAATAACTGTCTAAAAAAAATCTTGTCCAGGCATTGAGATGTCATCCAGTATTCCACCAACCTTTGAGTCTTCTTTTCCTTCTTAATAAAAGTAATGTTTATTATGTTGCTGAAGAACTGTTGTCTTCTGCTCCCTGCCAGTGCTAAAATTTGTCTTTTCAGAGTCCTACTCATGGCTGAGTCCTAAGAGTGGCTTTCTGAGATATGTGAGTGGCTTCTGCCCAGTTTCTTGCAGACATCACTGGTTGGCTTCCAAGAAAGAGGGTAAAGACTGAAGGGGTCTTGGGGATTTGTCCTGCGATAGACAGGTATTACCTTATTTCAGAAAACAGAAGATAGGAGTCCCCCAGATCTACATGCATTTGATATGCTAAAAGCAGGAGTGGGAATTCCCAGGACAGGAAACGTGCCCTGAATGAGGTGTTTTGTCCCAGTCTGAATGTCTTTGAAGGCCTAGCCTCTTGGCTCTCAGGAGTCACCCAGCAGCTGTTTCTTGTGCAGTGGGAGTGAAGTCTACAAATGCAAGGAAGGAGGGTAAAGGAAGATAGTCTTGATCTGGATGCAGAAAAAGGAGGCTTTTTAACAGCAATACAGAGATTAGGCAATCATCCAGTAAAGACATATGATTTCTCTTACCTAGGTGACTCTCTTTCTTCCCAGAGCTGTATCTGTTGTGGTGTTAGTAATTCCAAGTACAATTATTCCTTTCCAAGGCTTTGTTCCTTTGCTCCTAATGCATTTCCATAAGAAATGCTAGAGAACATATTAAAATTTAACAGGGATCCCAAATTCTTTGTTACAGATCTCCCAAGCTCTTGGAATCCTATCTGTCTAATATTATTTCTGATGTAATGGTTGCTGCAACGTGTGGATACTGACACTGCATGGCCAGGTAGTGAAACACGAAGGATAAGTCAGCATAAGAGAGCCCAAAGGTCATTCAGCTTATCTTCCTCTTTCCCTCCTGTCCCTGATGTCTTTGGGAATACCCTGCTTCACAGGAACTTGCAATAACCTGGTAACCCTTGTGTTGCCCAAGTGCCTGCATCTCTGTGAATGTTGGAGGTGGTCCCCACTTCAGAGATGGTGAGACTGTAATCTCCAGATTTCAGAAGCAGCTATCTCTTAAATCCATGATTCTCCTATTAAAGACCCTGGCTGATTAGGAAACCCTGTAGCCAGTGGAACTTTGGTGGTATTTAGTCCCAACTCTTCTGTTTCTCTTACCAGCTGCTAATATCATAATTTCTTCCCAGGGAATCAAATCTGTCATCCTGGACAGACATGGCTCTATGAGGAGGTGAATTTGGTGCAGACATCTAGTATCTGAACAAGGGTTTTCAAACACTGGCCGTCTCAAACTAGTTCCACTTAGTAACTTTGTCTTCATCCTCTACTGAAATCCAGATAACTGAATCAACAGCAGAGCTCCTTTTCAGCAATGGAACCAGACGGAGGGTGTTTAATTTCTGTTTTCAAGTGAAAAAATCTCTCAATGGAGCAAAGTGTTTCAAGCAACCTCTCCCTCCTGTCCTCATCCCTGCTTCCAGGCCATGTGTTCTCAAAAAGACATTTGATTTCAGTGAAAGCTCAGCTGACCTCCCTGCGATATGCTTGGGTTCTTGCTTTGTGCTTCCTGGGAAGGATGAGGTCTCCTCCGGGGACCCTGGGTAATTGGGTTAGTGGCCAGCTCATGTCAGGAAATTAAAAGGTAGCCCTGATCGGGTTGCTGCTGTGTGCAATTTAATGCCTTTGTATTTATAGAGCATTCTGCCTCCAGCTGCTGCCAGAAATACCCCTATTGGAAGTATCCTAATGAAAAATTGTTTTTCTTTCTCTAAAATATCCTTATGTTTAAAAACAGACAGGCAACCCCCTGTCCTTTGAAACAGGATCTCCAGGAGCAGTGAGTGGCATCTTGATGTCTGTACCATCCACACCTAAGACATGAATTGAGTATTTGCAGTGTGGTTGGAGCTAGGCTGGTTAATGGTGTGGCACAGAGCACGTGCTGCCTTTGGTAAGGAGATGGTAATTCTCCAAAGAGGAGTCTTCCAGTGGATGGGCTGTCCACAAAGGGCACAAAGAGCATAAGGGCACTTGGTATCTGTTTTCTGGACATAAGAATCTCACATCGAGGACTATCCCTACAACTTCTCCCACACTCAGTGGATTATGAATCTGTTTAGTTTGGTTTCTCCAATTCATTTTGAATTATTTATCTGCCTAGGTTCTTACCACACCTAATTAAATCTCCATTCTATCAAACATGAATTCCAGGTTCCATCGATATACATCTCTGTGGGTTCAGAAAGACATCACCTCTGTACAGGTTTATGATAAAAACTTCATGCATTCTGCTACCAAAAACAGTGCTTAGTGCACTTGTGTACAGAAAAGAAGAAGCAGATAAAAACTGCAACAACCATGCAGGGATGTTTTGACCCCAACCGTTGTGCTACAAGCTTTTAGGCAGTTCTGACAACACATCAGGTAAGATTCTTTGAGGTGTGCAAGAATGGGATGGGACTGAATATATGTCCCACAGCTCTACAGTAACTTAAGGCATGTGCATCAACATTTTCACAGTCTCTGCTGACCTATGTACACCAGTCACTCAGCTCTCCCGAGATTCTCAATCCCTTCCCCTTGCTCACCTTTGGAGACTGTGACAGCCCTTGGCCTGCAGGGTATCCTGAGAGGGTCTTTACTCAAATTGCCTGGCACAGCTGTTCCAATTTAAGAATGAATGGACAATAATTCTTACCGTTGGAAAAGCCAGTGCTGAGGTGAGAACTTCAGGAGAAGCTTCAAGGCTGCAAGGCTCAATCAGAGTTGCTCTAAGAGGATGGCCAAAGCAGCAGCATGCTGTGTTGGTGGGTCTAACTCCCTCGCCTCTGTGGACCTCTGTCACAAGCAGGCCTCTCTCCATGCAGTGCTGGGAGCCTCTCTGTTGTGTCACATATCTAAAAATTGTTGGGTTTGAGCCATGCTTTTCTACCTGTTCCAAAATATGCTCCACCTAAATAGACTGAGACAGAAAACTGGACTGAGAAAGCATTGTTTTGACCCCTCAGGCGTTCTCTTGGTAGTGAATGGAGAGAAGTATCTGTCACCACTCCTCCTCAGGTAAGTGGCTGGCCAGTGAGATGAATGTGGAGGTGCCTTCTTCTCTCCGTTGCGTGTCAAGGGAGCCCAGATGCACAGAAGGAAGCTGTCAAAGCCTAACATAAAGGGAGTTAAATCACAACCAAGGGCTGAAGATTCCTCTAGGCAGCAAACACCTCTTAGGGGCTTTATATCTGAGTGCTACCTCTTGGAAAGCCAGTGTAGCTGGGGCTTTGTCATCCTTTAGATCTTCTTGTGAAAGGCAACCTCGGTCTTTTCCTGGCAGGCATGTTCCTGTATCTGTCCTTTTGTGCAATGCCCCTCAGCCTGCTGCTGTGCAGGCATTGTGGCCATGGTGGCATAACCAATAGAGCTGCTGTCCTGTTTCAGACTGTTTAGAGGGCTAAGAGGGGAGGCAATGAAAGGAGAACATTTGCATGGACCATGGACACAGGGTGAATGTGTGGGTGTGGGGCTTACTACAGAGGACAAGGTACTGAGATATTCTTTATTCCCATTTGCCCTTGAAGACCTTGTTAATTCCAGAGTTTCCAAGGTGACTGCAGGAGCAAGGTGAGAGGGGCTCAGCATGGGAAGGAAGATGTACATTTGAGAGGCAGCAATGGCTAATGCTGCAGAGACAGCTCTGCAGAGCTGGCTCTCATGCAGCTGGCACTGGTGGAGGAGGAGGACTGGTTTTCAAGCTGTGTCAGTTACACCAGACTCTGTATGCTTTGGACCAACCACTTGGGACATGCTGCTTGTGTTTCTGTGTGTGAGGAGCTGACACCTTGTGTTACTGGTCCAAGGCATGTGAGAGCCTCTGGTGCCAGGTATCATCAGGCATCTAAGGTCTAACCTGTCTCTGTGAGTCCGGGGACTCTTCAGCCAGACAGACAGCAAAGAAACTTTATTACCTAACATAATCCTGAAAACATCAAAGGTGGAAGAGGCTGCAGCATCCTGCTTGAACTGATCTAATCTCTCTGTAGGGCCTTGCAACATAGGAGGTGAATTTTCATCTCCACTGCCCCCTTCCCCAGACTAGTTTCCTACCCTCTCTTTCCAAGTGTAATTTCCAGGCTTGTTGACCTGCACCATGCTAGTCACTGTGTTCTTCTGGCTGTGCTGATCTGTAAGCCTCAAGTGCAAATGAGTTGGATAATTGAATCAGTCACCTACCAGAAGATTGTCATGAGGCTGACCTCTTTTTGCAGCAGTGTAAAAGCCTAATAGGGGTCTTCTCCCCTTCCCAAGCTGGAATCTGAGTAACAAAAGAGAGCCTAGTCAGGTTGCAGCCTCTCCATTCCTCTTAGGAAGAGATGCCTTTTCCTATAGTCTGTTTCTTCCCTATCTTGGCAAGTCTGACTTTTATGGTCATCACTGCTCTCTTTCCTTGATAGACTTCCTCCTGGTTCACTCATCCAAAAGCCACATCCTACTGTCTCTCCTGAAGTTCAGAGCAGAAAGGAAGAGGGAAATTCTGGGGGAAACACCTTGGGCACAACCCTTCTCACTTCCTTTCTTCTCTGGTCTTAGCCTGTACCTTCTAGCTTCTTTGGTCAGTGCCAATCCATGAACTTCAGGCTGCAGCTCTTGGGCACAGGTGAATGTGTTAGCTACAGAGCACCACCCCAGCTCAGACCCTGGGAGAGCAAGCAGGCTGTATTGGTGTGGAAACTGCAGCTCAATGATTAGGTGGACAGTGGGCACAGGACCTGGCTGATCTGTCAGGGAAGCTAAGCAAAAGCAGCCCTTTCGCCATTGCTTCAGGGCCAGCACTTGCCCTGTGTTCCCTTTGGTTGTGTCCTTCTTGAGCTAGACTCATACTGTGCCATGCAAACCCTGTAGCTTGGCTCCTCTGTTAGCTCTTTGGCAAGGTAGATCTTTCTGTTCCTGTCAATTCATGGGCATGTGATAGGACTGGATGGAAGGTAAGGTGAGGCTAGTAATTTGATGCGACAGCTGATATTGGTCCTAGACTGTATTTCCCGCTGGCCAGGGCTTAGCTTCACGGAGCTTTTAAGAGTATTTTTAGTTCCCAGAAAATAAAAGAGAAACTAAACCTGACTCTATGTGCTGTCACCTCTGCATACTCGGCTATTTTTACTTCCGACAGTCTCGGCCTGAGTCCAGCTTTTAAAAAAAGCTGGAATTATTTTACTTCCATTAAGAAAAAAACCCTAAAGCCTGATGTTATCAAGTCAGTAAGGGGACATCTGATCCCAAAGTTGTCAGGCAGACGTCTCTCCAAGGGGCATGTCAGAGAAATGCAGGGAGCTGGAACAGATCAGCTCTTTCACTGCAGAGGCTTGGTGCTGGCACAGACCTCTCTGCAAGCACTTGGAACACGAGTGGCACCCACAGGACAGTTAGAAAACTGACATCCCTGCCCTAGGCAGGATGCTGAATCGAGAAGTCCTGCGCAAGTCCTGGCTCTGCACTTCTCCCTGTTAGGTCAGAGCGGCTCTGGCAGGCAGGGAAGCTGAGAGTGAGCTGCCGTTGAGCTGGGACTCAATCCCTATGGCATTCACCACAGTCAGCCCCGTATGTAGGTCAGATGGGGTGCCAGGACTCTTACGCAGAGTCCCTCCAAAGGTAACAAAATTCAATGAACAGCAGCATTTTCTTACAATACATGGGAGTGGAAGGACCTGCCAGTAAGATAAGTTATCAATGGGTGGTGCTTTCCAAACTTTGCCCTCTACTGTTGCATCTCACCTTCTTGCTGATAATGTCAAAAAGGGGGGTCCAGGAGTGCCTGTGGTGGTGACAGTTTTGTAGGGTGAGTCACTTGTCTCCTTTGAACAGGCCACTTGTGATCTCTGTGACAACAGGGTTTGTGCAGGAGCTGGAAGGCAACGACTTTCTTTTGCTTCTGTCTTGTGAGGCTGCAGCACCAAATTGTATCGAAAGGTCTTCAGTATGGATCAGCTGCATCTCAAAAGTGACTGCTGCACCTTGCAGTTAATGTTCAGGTGGCTGCATGTAATGTTCAGGTGTGAAACCTGCCCTTGTGATTCCAGTGTATGTATCACTCAGCCTTGCTCCAGCCCTGTCTCTTTCATCTCCCTTCTCCTTACACTCTCCCACTTCCATTCATATCCCAGTTTACATCCCCGTCCATTTCTTCTCTGCTCAGTGCTTTGCTTCATGCTGCTTCTCTGATCTAACCCATCACACCTCACCACTCCATTTTAATGTCCTTTAGTGTCCCTCGCAGAGCTGCATCATAATCAGCCTACCTATCTTAAAATCAACCACAGAGAAAATCAAAGTAGAGCGGCAGACATTAAGTACCTAAGTACCACAGGTTCTGATTTTGGGCCATGCCCTTTCCTTCCATCTAGATATGACCCATTAGGCCATCAGATCTTTGGGAAAGGGATTTTACTATGATGGTTATGTCTAGAGTGTCACAGTCAGGGACTCGAGGGATTAAATGCTTTTGTTTACTGTAGCACCTGCAGGCCACTGCACTCAGCAGCTGGTGCAGGGATGTGCTACCATGGGGGTCAGTCTGTTCACCAGCTCTGTGGCTGGAGTGATGATGACAGGGTAGAACAGTGTCTCTGTGAGTGCTGATTGAAAATGTTTGCCTCAAGGAGTGTCGCACAGGAAAGGGGAACAAGAGGAGGACAAACAGTTGTTCAAAATTAACAAGCTGAAGTCCTTGGGCAAACAGACCTCTATCTGCTCAGTGAGGGAAGGAGGGATGGAGGGTAAATCTCTCTGCATCTTTCTTATCTTTCTTTAATACACTTAAGTCCTTTGTGTCCTTATAATCTGATTGAGGGTCCCTAGTACTGCTGCAACCTGTGCAGCCATCCCTCTGCCAAGCACTGGAGGCATGCTTCTCCTTGGGAGGAAGAAACAAGCTCCTTCCCCCGTTTCGTCCCTACTCCTCCCAGTTCCCCCTCCCTTTTGCTTATCAAACTGCACAGTGAAAGCATCCTGGAAGGCAGTGTGTTGGTTTCTGCTGGGCTGAGAATGGAACCTCCCTGCACGGATGACATCCTGACCACTGATGTTAAGGAATGCATCCTTTGTCTGGGAGGGTCCTGGGAAGCTCTGATTCAGTCCTGAAGTCTTGCAGCCTGTTCTGGATTCCTCTGTAATCTTTCAACAGTGTATTCCTGATCCTTTTCATTTTCATATCTGGTTGCTTGGTTTACTGGTAGCTCCTGAAATTTATGTCTCGCCCATCTTTCCTGGCTTAGAGGTAGATGTCACACATTCAGCAGAGCATGGAATAGAGGTCTTCTTTCTTAGGAAAACAGGGCACATTTACGGAGGGAAAGAAATCATGGATGGAAATGAAAATTTCCTACTTCATCCAGGACTTTATCAGTGTCATTCCTCAGGGATCTCCCTAGATAACCTCGGTTTTGGGATTCCCTGGCTGTCCTTCCTGAAATTGGTCTCTGGAGCATGTTGGGGCACCCAGGAAGGAGTCTTGCCCACAGCCTACCTGCTGCTGGGAATGGAGGTAAAAGAAGAAATAGGCATCATTTTCAGAAACAATACCACGTAATGGAGGAGAAAGGTGGACTTATGCTTAGGGATGTCAGTGAATTCTTCATACAGAGTCAGAAATAGAAAATGGGACAGGGGAAGGAAATTACTCAGTGTGACCTGAGCTCACTTGTATCAGCTTCATGTCTTCCTTTCCATCCTCAATATCCGTGGTCCTCCCACAGCAGCCACCTGCAACGGTAGTTCCCTTGCTCTGCAGAGCTCCACACCTGCTCATTCCTGTTTCTCCTGCTCAGTGGGAGATGTTGCTGCCAGACTGTATCACTTAGTATTGTTGGCCTGGTGTTCTTGCTGCTTAGGGGGCAGTTGGTACTGTCTGTCAATCAAATCAGTTTGGGTGCTGTAGCCATAAAGCGTATTAGGATCTAGATGTTGTTGCAAGTAGCAGTTTCAAGTGGTACAGGTGTGGCTGGTGCGAGCTTTACAGTAAAAGCTTTCTCCTTTCCATGGCATAGTAAGTAAACATGGCATTGAAACGTGGAGTGACAGACATCTGCCTCCTTCTAGGGTAGAATATTCACCGGAAGACTGCAGGCTTTTTCAGGTGTACAAGTTGTTCAAAAAGCATCACTTCAAACCTGATGCGGAGTGTTTGTTTTTAGTTGTTTGTGTTTATGTATGGTATGATTGCAAAATATTAATAGCTCAATGTTATTAGTAAGTGTCTCACATACTTGGTTCCTGTGATCAGAGTAGATAAACTACTGTGTGTTTCTAAGGAAGTACTCGTATAGTGTAAATTCAAAATTTTTTATTCTATTCGAATGCTTCTACATTTGTCTTGAAAGATTTTTTTTCCGCAAAAGCCACTTTTCCCAGAAGACTAAGTTATCCCAATTTCACAACAACTGATTACCAGAGACCATATGGCTGGTCAGAAATAACTGATAACTGGACAAATATCTATGGGTTTTTTTCACAGTTTCTTTTTAACACTGTATTTTGTACTAATAGCACAATTTAGTTGCTGTTCCTGGTCTATTGATGCTGCTATGGTTTTTTGCAAGGTGACAGTTACTGGTACTTCCTAGTCACTGGGGACTATTTTCAATGTGCAATTTCCAGTTTGATTCACTGTATTTTGAAAGAGCTGCAACAAATTCTTCAGTGTCTCCCTGCTTCATCTTTATCATGGCTTTATTGTAGTAGAAGTTGTTTCTGTTTATTTGGATTCTACTCTTATTACAGGTGCCTTTCTTGATCAAGGCTGAAACATTTTTGTTGAATTCATAGTTCATTATCTGTTCGCTATAGGTCACTTTTTTCAAATATAAATAGTGTGAGGTCACAGAACATTTAACTTTTCATTTTTAAGAACAATCTAAAAGCTTAGTTTTATAACTGCGGGTTTGATTGACATTTAAAGTCTTTCTTTTTAAAGGCAAGATCATCTAGAGGGCATTGAGTTCTGAAGCTTTTCATTTGCCCATTAGACTGATGGTGATTCAAGAGTTTGAATGGGTTAATTTCTGTCTTCATTAATGTTTTGAATAAAAGTAAAGCTCACAGCAGCATGCTTAGAGCTGGAGGCACTCTAGTTGGTATTAAGATTGCTGGGTTCAGCTGAGATCTCAAGTGTTTGAGAGAGGGAAGCTCCCTGGAGTATGGGGAACATCTTACTTAGCAAATTTAAGCATCTGAACGTCAAGGTTCCCTAAGGCACTAAGGAATCATGAGGATTTTTTTTGTTTTACCTGCAGGTGTTCGTCTGGATCGAGTCCGTGGAGGCCGACAGAAATACAAGAGGAGACTGGATTCTGAGAGCAGCACTTACCTGAGCTTACAGATCCCTCCCCCGGCTAAAAAGCCATGTATGTATTAGCCTTGAATTGTTGCCCTCTGAGCAGCCACTGTATTTTTTTTCATTGATCTCCCAAAATGTACAGAATAGCAGTTGTCACTTCAAATTCCTGTGTCAGTCAACAGCACTAGGATTTTTTTCTTATGATCATAGTGTAGAGGTAGATTAGGTGGGCCTAAGGTACAGCTCAGGTACTGTTATTCATTGTACCTAGGGTTAAATACAAGACCTTTCCTAGGAGATTATGTAAATCCATTTAGTGATAGTCTGATCTTTTCCTTTACCCAAGCTATGTTAACAAAACTAGTCCGATGCTGATTTCTCTTTTTAATACTACCCATAGTTCTTTAAACTTTTCCACATCCTACCAACTCCTTTGTGTCTCCTTCTCCCCTTGTTGGACCCTGTTGAGACAATTGCTGACAACATTACAGCAGCTTCCTGCTTTTGTCATCCCTGTGCAGAGCTGGTTTGGCACAGGCAGATCACTACAGCTTGTGTAGCTGCAGTGTAGTCTTCTCCTGTTGTCACCAAAACCATTACTGAGGTCCTATGGGTTCTGTAGTCATGTCTTATCCCAGGAGGGTCCACCTTTTATCATGAGAAATATAACAACAACTTTTCCTTTGAAATATGCAGTGACTAAGATCGTCTCCCACTTGCTGGTGGCTGAGCCAGAGAAGATTTATGCCATGCCTGATCCAACCATGCCAGAGAGTGACATCAAAGCCCTGACAACCCTCTGTGACCTGGCAGACAGGGAACTGGTGGTGATCATTGGCTGGGCAAAGCACATCCCAGGTAAACGGAATTACAAGGGTGTACCATGAACATCAAAGGGAGCTATTATTTATCTCTGCACTTATCGGTTTTGTCTTCAACTAGGATTTTTTCATGTAGTGATGCATGGAAAGTTCTGTCACAGAAAACTGCTTGTGGTGGGCTCTCATTGGTAACAAACTCCAATGCAGCCTATGATGTAGGTGCATAAATCGATGACTCTGTATGTATGTGCCCTGGGTTTATGCAGAAGGCTTTGATATGATACAGTGAAGTTCTCTGTTGTATTTGGCATTGAGTGGCCCAGTGAAAGCACTTGGGAAACAGCCTCTGGGATGGTACAGTGGACTTTTGTGATCTTGTATTACATCAACATGACCTAGGTCTGTTGTGTTTATAGATGAATAAGTGTTATGGCAGTGCCTGGACTTTACTGCTAATAAAAAGGCAGGTACACACCGTGTCTGTAGTGGATGTTACAGAGTCACAGAATATTCTGAGTTGGAAGGGACCCACAGTGATCATCAAGTCCAGCTCATAAGTGAATAACCCATACAGGGATCAAACCCATAACCTTGGCATTACTAGCACCAGACTCTAACCAACTTTGCTAATTTCAGGATCATTCTTGCCCAGACTCAGGAAAGCTTTTGTCATAATGGATTCATCACAGAACAAGTCCCATTGTGATAGACAACATGCTATTGTCAGTGAATCTCCAGGCTTCTATGTT
Source organism: Manacus candei (assembly GCF_025592945.1). Classification (NCBI taxonomy): domain Eukaryota; kingdom Metazoa; phylum Chordata; class Aves; order Passeriformes; family Pipridae; genus Manacus; species Manacus candei. The sequence continues at coordinate 10,130,106 of NW_026138115.1, read as the reverse complement.
GACAAATAATGAGGACAACTTATTGGCAGTGTGACTGGCCTTGGAAGGCTCATTGACTATATTCAATGTGTGTCTGTGTGATTGAGTGGCATAACAAGTGTCTCACACCTGCAGGTAGGGTGGACCCAGGCTGAAGGAGCATACATAGCCATCAAGGAAGTTCTGAGGGCAAAGATTTGGACTGGGAAGGGGAAATGCCCCCTCTCTTTCTAGTCTCTCTCCAATCACTCCAAAAACAGATAGGCTGGATCTGTGTGTAGAGAAGGCTCGCCAGGGAAGTCAGAGGATATCCTTGGGGTTTACATGGCTGCTTTCCAAAGATTGCTTCAGACATTCACTATGAACAGTGCACTACAGCTATAAACAGCTTACTTCAGCTATCTGCTTGCCTTCTGTCCCTCTTCCTTGTGTCAGGAGAATATCCAAGGCTCTACTACGGGATCACAGGATTTATTGCATATTGTCTCTGTCTTCCACTGCATGGATCTGTGTTCTCTTTCTTTGTTTCTTGGCTTTAAGTTCTTTGGTGTTTGGTGAGGCATCTTAACAAGAGTGATCAGAGTTTAGTTCTCCCATGTATTTTGCTTCTTTCTGTAGCTCCTCTTTTGGCTTTTTGGTAGCTGCTTCTCTTTTTCCAGAGGGAGTATTTCTCAAGTGATTCAAGAGTTAGTGGTTTTCTGAGCTATATGGAATATGGATTGTTATGAGGTGGGACTGTGAAGCCTGGAGAAACTTTTTCAGGACAGTGTTTCTGAGTAGAGGTTAATCTTGGTGGTGCCCTTCTTACGAGAGATCTGCAGTATCTGCAGGGATTACACCCATCACTAGTGCTGGAATCCATCTGGGGCTGATTCATCACAAGTGGAGTTACAGTGGTGATTAGGGAACTCAGCCTGGATTGCTCTACTAACCCAATACTTGGGGTGTTAACAGGAGTGGCTTTAAGGCAATGCAATTAGCTGCTACGGCTTTCCAGTGAGGTGCCATTGTACATTTGTCTAACCTTGGCTATTTCTGTTCGCAGAGAGGGCCCTGCTGTAGTTCCCCAGTTGTGGCAGTGAGATGAGCATGGGATGCTCAGCTCTGAGTTCCTACTGAGTTTTCCAGCCTGGTGATATTATCTCAGAACAGGAGTATAGTAGAGATTGCTCCCACACTGTGAAAGGGGTTCTTCTCCTTTCTGAAAGCAGGACATACCTGCTATCATCTCAGATTTCTCTGTGTATTTTTCTCTCCTGCAACCCAGTAACAGCCACAGCCTGGCACAGTTCAGACCAGCAGCAGTACTGTACAACAGGACTGTGTGCACGTGAGAGAGCTCAGGGATTGTTAAACAAGAGAGCAGTACTGAGAAAAAAACATAATAAAAGACAGTTCATAAAAATGAAACAAAATAATCTGTAGTTCTGGAACAAGTATGAAACATACTGAGTTAGGCAGCAAGGGGGCAGAGCAGGGCAGGGCCAGGAGACTGCCACATGTCTAAATTAACCATGCCCTGTAGTTCTGCCTTCCAAGGATTTTGAACAAAAAGTGACATTGCTTCCTGTGTGCAGGAAATCTTGGTCAGAGAAGGATGGAAAAAGGAGAAAAAGTTACATATTCCTGCCTTGTATTCACACTGGAATTAATAAAGAATGGTGTGATGTTAAAGTCATACCAACCCTTTAGGATCCCAAGTATCAACACAAACCTCTGCCCTACAGTCTTAGCAAACAAAATCACTAAAGCTTAAACACACTCTCCTATGATAATAATAATAAAGCATGATTTAATGGTATTTAGAAAATGTTATTAGCTCAATAGCCTTATTAGCTATTAGCTCAAAAGCCACACTTAGCCAATGTGGAGTTGTGCCGTTCTGTACGAGGCCCCCTCCCCACTAGTCACTCTCCCCCCATGTTAATTGTCTTTGAAAAACATCCCCTTTTCTCTTGCTTTGATGCAGGGTGACAAGACTTCTCTTGAGGGGTGACAATGAAGGCTCTCCCAGGGTAGCTGTTGTACTGTTCTCACTAGGAAGACGATAGTACTAGCACAGAATGAAATATGGCAAGTGGAGTGACAGCAGCTGTGTCTGGAGTGGCCTCAGATCCTATAATTACATCTCCTTTTATTACCTCTGCTAATGGCCCTCCAGGATGACAGAAATGATAATAAATTAACAGATTATGAACTTCACTTGCCACAAATTATGTGACTTTTTTTTTTTTTAATTTGGGAGCTCCCACTGCCAAACCACTGAAATAAAAAAGGAAATCACACACACAAAAAAAAAAAATAAAAAACCTGAATGTCACATCAGCTACTGCAAATAAAGCAGCTTTTCTCAAGCTGCACCTGGAAAGGAGGGAAACATTCATGCAGCTCTGTGCTAGAGCCAGGGGCTTCTCTTTTGGGAGCCTAGGGATGGCAGTGGTGCATTAAGCAGCACCTTTCAGGATCAGACTTGAGAAAAGCAGCAAAAAACAGATCACCAAGGGTATTTGCTGGATGCTGGGCCATCAGCAGCTCAGGAATGCAAAAGGGTTGGATTCTCACAATTCATGGGTGCTTAAGACAACCAGGCAGTTAAATTTCACAACTAGAGACTCCCTGGTGTTATAATCCTATAATAGCAAGCCTATGATTTTGGCCAAGTAAAAGCAGCATTTACTTTTTCTGATCTCAACTTTGATAACACGAGAGAGTTATATGATCATCTCTTTACTGCAGTAATTCAGGCATAGTCCTTTAGCCCTTGCATTCCACATGTGTAAATACTGGAGGCAAAGGGTCCTGATTCTGTCAAACGTCTCAAGTCCAGGCTTGACACCACAGCACTCTCTCTTCACACCCTCTGCTGGAGCTGAAGTCCTTGGCTACCTGGGAATGCTTCTGGCCAGGGGCTTTCCCGGGTGGGTGGGGCAATTGCAGCTGGCTCTCCTGTTCTTCTTGGCACAGGTCATGATCTCTCCTGTTCTCACCTATCATAAGAGCCTCTGGAAAAGGGCGATAAACCGGGATGCTGAATGTACAGGTTACTGCTAGGGTTAAGTAATTTTTTCTACTTTATTGTGTAGCAGAAAAGTATGAGCCATGCCTGTCCTGGATCCTCTTGCTCTACTACATGGCAGTTTCTCAATCTTTAACAAATTTTGTTGGCAGGCTGCAGTGAGATGATGGTGTAACCCCTTTTGTAATCCAAACAGGGAATGAAGATGCAGAAAGGCCACATGACTGACCCAGAAAATGGACTTAAAGCAGCAGCCTAAATGCTGGACTGATCTCCATGGTCAGAGCTAGGAGAGGGGTGACCAAAGGAGGGAATTCAGGTTCTAAAGACTGCAGCAGTGGCTGTGCACAGACAGCATCATTACCTCTGTCTCAGGGCTAATCTCATCAGTTCCCTGTCTAGCAGGCAGAACTGGGGAGACATGATCCCAAGCCTTTGAGCTGCATCACCCTACACTTGGACTGAGTCAGGAGGGCTGCATTCCAGAGCAGCACAATTCTGAGTGCAGGGCATAAGGGGCAGAAGGGTGAGGCAAAGGACGAGGCACACACCTCCCAGCCTGAGCAAGAGGTAGGATTAACCAGGATTTAGGGCTACATGGAGTACAGGAATCAGTCTCACAGTCATGGAGCTGGATTTGCAGCTCTTCTCCCTAGTAGCCTGGACTCCTCTTTAGCTGTTCCCTCTGACACTCCTCCCCAATGGTTTATTGATTCTTCCCTCCCACCCACTGCTCCCCTCAGACCTTGCACTCACAGCACGTGACAGCTGATTGGTATCTGTTAATTAATGTGGCCTGGGGCCTCTTTTCTATTCAGTGGCCTGATAAGGGAAATTGGATGTCCAAGGGCTGCCAGGCCATTATCACCCTTTGCTTCCCCTGGCAACACAAACACAAAACATGGCATAGAGATAAATAAATACCACTAACCCACCCTTCTGCCTTCCTATCCCCAGCTGAGATAGTGCAGATAGAAAAAGAGATCCCACAGTCAGTCAATATAGCAATCATCAGGTCTTTTGTTAATTGCCAACTTGATAACAAGAGAAATCAAATGATTATCATGGTGACTGGCTACGTAGGCCCTGATGTGGGGCCAAGAACTGTGAGCAGAGGGGTCTGTGGGATAAAGGAGTCCAGCTGACCCTCGAATGCAGCCAGTGGGCTGGGAGGCTTCTGCACAGAGGCTCGTGAAGTCTCTTGGTGATCCCTGAGGCTTAATATGCATCTGGGGAGAAAACTGACAGGGGAGATGGGTGGAGCATCGCTCTCCTAGCTGGGAGGTACCTAGGTGTCCCATTCTCTCTCAGCCCTAGGAACCTTTAGAAGGAAGAAGCTGTCAAAAAAGTCAGTTTCTGCCTGTTTGTGATGGGCAAATCTGCCTAGAGGGGACCAACACATGGTGCATGACATTTTTGTTTGTAATGGCTGTTATAGTGCCCACCTCCCAGGATCTTTCATCGTTTGGCCTTCAAGGGTAGCTAGTATGGAGGGCATAACAGACACAGTTTTCCTTCCCATGCACTTTTTTTTTTCCCCCCTTGAGGTGGAGAGTGCCTCTATGTTTTGTCCTCTCTGCTTTCTCAAGTAGACTCTGGGGATGTCAGGGTCTATCTCCAGATGGTGATTGCTCTTTCCGTATTTGACGAGAATATTTGGTTCATTCCTGGGTGCTGGTTCTACTGCTACCAGGTTTGGCTGTGATTTAGGTACTTGTAAGGCTCCATAAAGGTATTTTTGTCACTGGATAGGGTTGTTGGCAGAGCTGATAGTGTGGAGATCAGGATGTGATGAGGAATAGACGAGGATTCTGTTTACAAATATATTCAGCTTTTGAACACATTTCGGTGCTTTGTCATGACTGGACCTTTTCTCATGTTGGCAAAGTCTGAGATTGTAGTTTACTTGCAATTCAGGCCTGCCATTCCCATCTATCACATCAGATCTTCTCTACTCTTTGGTCCCAGCTGCAGTACAAACCTACAAGAGGAACAGTGAGCAGGACAATATGGTACAGAACAGTTGCTGCTATAAAAAAAAGCAGTGATCATTGAAACAAGGTTATCATTAACTTTGGGCTGCCATAAATGCAATCAGAGCATCCGAACTCCTGTTTGAGACTGTGGGTGGGCATGGGAGCAAAGAGAAGGATAAGGTCCATGTGTGCTGATTGCTACAGAGATAGGGTCACTTTAGTGAGCTTTTTTTGTTTTTCTTGACAGCAGCAGGTCAGTAGGGAAGAGTGCTTGGTTTGAGTCTCGGGACACTAAGGACCTTAGGCTCCTAGAGGCTTTGCTGCTCACCCATTTGACCCTGCTTGTCTTTTGCCCTGTCAGGGTTCTCCAACCTCTCCCTCGGGGACCAGATGAGCCTTCTTCAGAGTGCCTGGATGGAAATTCTCATCCTGGGCATTGTGTACCGCTCCCTGCCATATGAGGACAAGCTGGTCTATGCTGAGGACTACATAATGGATGAAGAGCACTCTCGTCTGACAGGGCTGCTGGAGCTCTACCTGGCCATTCTTCAACTGGTGCGCCGCTATAAGAAGCTCAAGGTGGAAAAGGAGGAGTTTGTCACACTCAAAGCTCTGGCCCTTGCCAACTCAGGTACAGCCCTGGCCCAGCCAGCCTTGTAATCAGGGAGTTAAGGCTCATGCTGTTATTTGGGAAGAAACTAGAGCCTACCGCCTGAGACTGCTCTGCTTGTGTCATGCAACATTCTCAAAGCTCCTTTCTGTCCACAGAGCAGGACTTAAGTTTGAAAGCAGGGAGAAATGAGGCTTACTGCTGCTGCAGCCCCAACTGTGCTCTGGCCCTGTAGTAGAGAGTGGAACCAGACAGGGATGGGTTAGCTGCTGGTTTCTAGAAGTAAAAAAAGCCCTTCTTCATTAGCAAACCAACTCCAGTGCCATAAGTTCCGAAAAGGGAATGTGGACCACACCTGCATCCACCTCAGTAGTGTTGGTCAGGTACAGCAAACAGGGAAACCCTGGTCCCAATTTCAAATGCCACCAAAAGCTGTGGGGTTGAAGCTGCCTGGTCCTGTCCTGGAGATGTTCGGTGACCACAGACACTGAATTCCCCTTTAACTGGGAGACAGTGTGGATCTGGATTACAGCCCTCAATTGATCAGGCTGCAGTGTACAAAAGCTGGACAGACACGTATGTGCTCAAGAGTCCCATACTGCTAAAGCTACTGTGTGACGAGGGCTCCCTCTACATCCCCTGAGTCTCATTGTCTCGCACCATATCTCCTTGGCGAACCGCATCATGCAGGTCACAAAATTCACCCTTGCAGCCCAGCCTTGAAACCAGTATCTGTTTGGCTAAAGCTGTTTTACAGAAAGACACCCTGTGTGAAGCTGGAGAGAATAAAAGAGGGTGAATCTACATCTTCCATAGTAGCTGACTCTATTAATTAATTGTTCTCTCAGGTGTTTGTTTTTTTTTAAAGGCAGCATATCTTTAATGTCTGTTTGCCTGAGTTCAGCCTCCAGAGATGAGTCTTTGTTGAGCTGTGTCCTATGACTCCAGGTCTTTTTATACCTAACAGCTTGCCACGATAAAGTTCCTGTTCCTTAGTTGCATTCCTTGGCTATGGATATATTACTTCAAGTGTAAGGTCCAGGATGCTGTGAGGCTGCCCTACCCCACCATTTTACACCATTCTGTTCATCTTTGCCATCCATACAAGTCATAGCAGTAGCAAGGTAAAAGAAAAAAGAAAAGAAATAAATTTCTTACAGCTCATTGATAAAAATGTTGAGTAGCATCTGGGGTTTTTACTGATCTCCTGGATTTTCACTAGAAAACTCCTCCTGCAGGGTTGATTCACCACTGACAGCTACTTTGAGATCTGTCATCTAGCCAGTTACTAATCAATTGAAAGTGTTCTTTATTGATATTGTATAGTGCTAATTTTTTAATGAGAATGTCCTGTGGTCCTAAGCCAAGGGCCTTATAAAGCCCCAAGTCTATTATATCTGTGCAGTTAACTTTATCAACCAAACTTGTAATCTCATCAGAGAATGAAATCAAGTTTATTTGACAAGACCTCTCTTCCAAAGTATCATGTTGACTGGCAGTAGAATCACAGAATCATTTAGGTTGGAAAAGACCTTTAAGATCACCAAGTTCAACTGTTAACCCACCAAAAAAACATGTCCCTAAGTGCCACATCTGCACACCTTTCATAAATGTCATCAGTCTTAACTGAATGTCACCTTTATTTTTCCTTTATTTTTGCCGTGGTTCACATCAGGCTAGCATAGAAATTATCAGATAAAACCCAGGAAAATATGTGCGTTATTAGAAATTTTTCAGTCATCTTGAATTTCTTAAAAATACCAGGACTTTTAATCATTCATCTGCCCTAGATGGCCCTCAGCTAGCAATTTTAGAACTGTTAAAACCAAGATATCCAGCTCTCCTATTTCTGTGAAGTTTGCCCTAATAGTTCTAATATGTTGCTACATAAACAACAGACTAAGAAATCATCATCATATAACACAAGTACGTAATGCTTCTCTTTTCTAAACAAGACAGAAATACTCACTGAGGACTTCGGTCTTTGCTGCACTGCTGTTAATAGTTTAATCATCTCCAGGTGAAGAGATACGCCCTACAAATGATCGTTTTTCTTCTATTTCTTAAATATTTATAAAACTTCTTTATTGTCCTTAGCCCTTCCAGCCATGGCTTTTCCTCCTATGTCCTTCACTTCCCTTATCGATTTTCTACACTTCATAACTTCTGATTCATATAAATTGCTATCTAGCTCCCTTTTTCAATTTCTCATATATTGCTTTTTTAGCTCTAATTGCTGCCTTCACTTTGCCACTGAACCAGGATGGGCAGATGGCCAAGGCTGGCGTCTCTCGACTGTGGAACAGTGGCTTTTGGTGATGTAATCAACTTGTTAAAGAACCTGTCTACCAGGAAGGTCATGGGATTAAACAGGAAGAAGGGCTCCTCAGAGAGGCTGAATTGCTAAGGTAGTGGTTGTGACAGAATAAGTGCCCCACATTTATCTGGCCCATGCTATGAGCAGAGACACTGCAGGATCTGAGCCTTGGTGCTGTCAAGTTCTTCACAGTGCAACAGAAGCACTCTCTGTTGTTGTTCACTGTGTTTTCAGGACTAAGCCCAGAGTAAGCCTTATGAGACAGTATGTACCAGGAATGGAGAAACGCTGAACAAAGTCAGAGCAGAACAACTAACACTCATCAGATGCTTTGGGTTCTGATTCCAGTGGTGTGGACTAAACAAACCAAGGTAAAGGTCAGGAAGTACAGGCCAAAGCATGTTCTCAGCTGGATGGAAAAATCCCCTCTGACTTCACTGGTTTCTCCTACTGCAGCTAGAAGTGCAGCTATGTAGGAGCATAATCCACAAAAATATTGCTTTGTTATTTGTATTGAAAGATAGGAAAGTAAAGCATGAGATTTTGGTTTTCATGTAATTAAAACTTCTCGCAACACATGCATAAGGAAGCTAGTAATAGGGCAAGTGTATTTTTCTACTGTAACTTAACATTCAACCTTCACATTCTTTTAATACCAGTTCTTTTTCGTTGTGTATTTTTGACATGAATAAACGTCTGCAAGTATGTGTCTGCATGCAAACAGCTGATTGCTAAAACGGTAGGAAAGCAGTCTGGACCAGGCTTCAGCTCCCTTGAGTCAGAAATAGGGTTTAAAGATGAGCACTTAGATTAGCACCTGTGCTGTCTAAACCTGCTTTCTGCCTTCCCTCCCATATAGATAAATTCTTGAATTTTCCTTATCCCTGCTGGGTATAATTGCTCATGCAACCCAGGTTCAAGGGACTTTCCTCTCTTCCATGCGGCCCTGTGTATATTGACCCTTTGTTTCTAGGAATACAAACAAATGAAAACAGAAGTGGGAGCTCAATTGCTCTTCACCAGAGAAGAAGCTGACAATGGGCTGATCTGAGTATGCAGTGTGACACACCAAGGACACCTGCCAGGACTGGCAAAGATAATTCAAGGGAACTTTGTCTTTAGTAAGTGCATTTTAGAGAGCTGAGCGATGAATTCTTAATGCCCAGAGCAGCAGGCAAGTCCCAACAATATGATCACCCATTTTTTAACAGAGTAGAAGTGCTAAGACTTAAGTCGTTACCCTTCAGAGCCAGCAGTCTTTTTTAAAGCATTCCTAGGTCCTCTTTCCTTAGGATAAAAATTGATCAACCTATGTATTGAAGAGCTCTCCAGCTTAACACACAGCACATATTCATTTTAGGACATGCAAGATTGTCCAAACTTTATTTCCTCTTTTTTTTTCCCCAATGCATTTTAATGCTGAGATGGAGTGAACAAGATCCAGATCTGGCAAGGGGATGTGTAGCAAATTCTGTACCAATGGGTCCTGTGAGGTTCCTGCTCCTGCCAGAAAATGCATGAGTCAGTTGAGGAGGCAGTGGGCTTTGTCCATTCTCACAACTGCCCTGTACCCCATGCCAGTGGTGCTGGAGAAGGGTTCCCGGCATGAAGCCTGGCTTCTAGGCCAGCTGACCCTCGGGGACACGGTCAGGCAGCCTGCCCCCATCTCAGTGCTCTGACAGCTGTAAAAATTCATAGCTATTGATTTCGTAATTAACAGTTTATCAATGCCATCGATACCGGTTCACTGATGGATTGCAAGGAAATTAATCCTGCAATGTTGTTTTATTTTTTGCAGTCAGCTACCAATTTTGAGCTTTCAGCAGAGAGAGGTGGTGGTGGGGCAGGCTTTGATCTTTATTTCCCAAGTTCCTCTTGCTATATACACGTAGTTATTTAATGCTGTTGTCTTGTCAATATCAGTACCCAAAACCAGAGCACCCACTTTGACCTGCACCATGGCTCATTGCCTGGTACTTCTAGCACCCGCTGGGATCTGCAAACTCTTGACAGGCTGTGTTTACTTCTCCCCCTTGTGCCTCTAGCCAGAAGGACATTGAAGAGAAAGGCTGGAGGATGTTTCCCTCCAAGTTTCAACTTTTGATACTTCCAGTCTCCAAAATGACCTCTGCGAATGAGTGGGAAACAGATCCTACTCACTTCTCCTGGATTGTGCATGGAAATTTTTCAAATGTGCTGCCTGGCTGGGAGAAGTTGCCAGACTGACTTGGCAACATCCTTCTCCCTCCCTACTTTTCAGAATTGACCTCTGTGTCTAGCTCAGGTCACTGTGGTGACCTACCAGCCCTTCTCTGAGCTCCTTTGCCTGGTCTTTTGGGTACAAAGTGTAAATGTAGCAAGAACAATTCTTTCTCAGTAGGCTTCTTGAGAATACAAGCCTTTAATATCCTCTAATTAGTGAATTCCTTCTAAACAGCTTCTTAAACAGCTTTCTTGCCAGACATAATATTTTCCCAACTGTTGTAATACTTTATAAATCATGCATCATAAATATTTTTAAATTAAATGTATCTCATGAAATTCACAGTGTCTAATTTGTGACTGTGTTCTCCATAGAGATGACACATGTTTCTACAGAGATTTTGGCAGTTCAGATGGCTTTCCTCCCCTTCACTGCTGTCACACTGGGGAACCCATGTCCTCACATTTGTGTTTGTGAGTAGGCTGAGCCAGAGCACTGCCACACTGCAAAGCCCAGGCTGTGGTGGCAGGCAGTGCAACTACAGGTGTGCATGTGTGCTTGCCAAAGTGTCCCTTTGCTGTGGCTTCTGGATTCATTGCCCTGTGGCAAGAATCTTTATCAATGGGTTCAGTATCGATTAAAAGTCTCTGAATAATGAAGACATGGCAACAGTGTCTCCAGCTCTGTCAGGGTTTTAAGAAAGAAGCAAGAGGAAAAAAGAGCAAACCTTCAGTGATGCTGTGCCTGGTTAGCTTTTCTAATCAAACCTCTCTGCTCTTTGGTGCTGCTCTCTGGCATTATGACTTACCCACAAGTTTAGCAGCCTGTTCCACACGATTTCCTAGCTCGACCCTGGACTCAGTCATTACCAGCTTCACAGACACACCAAGGAACTGTCTAGCCTTGCAAACCCTGCTAGCCCCTCTGACAGCTTTTAGGAATCTAACTGGCAGCCTAAGGGAAGAGGAGATGTGGGTTTCCTTTATTTAAGCAGGAAGCTCCCTGAGCAGCTGCTGGCAGTCTCTGAAAACAGGGGCATATGTACAAAGGTGGGTCTGGCAACACCCCTGGGCACGCTGGTTGTGACCTACTGGGGCTTTTCTGTCTTGCTGACACCCTGAGCAGCTGCAAGGCAATTAGGCAGTTTAGACAGATGAAGCGCTATAGCAGTGTTAATTATTCTTAATGAGATTGCTCCCAAGCGGCAGCACAGCAGCTGCTGCCCCTTGCAGGGTGACTCTCACCATAAGGAGCATGGAGGGCAAGTAAATGTGCAAATCACAAAGGCTCCTGGCCGACCCCTGCACAGCCTTGTGGTGGCTGGCAAAATGGGCAGCACACAGGGCACATGTGTCACCTACCCCTGGCAACCTTACTGTCTCTGCACTGCTAGGGCCAACACACTGGGCTGCTGCCAAACTTCATAGCAGCAGCACCAACACCTGCCAGCAAGGTGTTTTTTTCCCCTTAAGAAACAAACCAAACCAGCAACAACACTCCCACCCCCACTCCCGGGGAGGTGGGGGCATGGGGGAATGACAAAACCAAAACAACCAACAACTACAGAAAAGAAGGAAAGAAAATATCCTTAACTTCAGAACCATAAAGGATTTCCTTCCTCATGTCTGACTTGTCTGTTTGCTGTCTTTTCTCCCTTCCCCCAGACTCCATGCACATAGAGGACATGGATGCAGTGCAGAAACTCCAGGACCTTCTCCACGAAGCCCTGCAGGACTACGAGCTGAGTCAGCGCAATGAGGAGCCCCGGCGAGCAGGCAAGCTGCTCCTGACCTTGCCCCTCCTGCGGCAGACGGCTGCCAAAGCTGTGCAGCACTTCTACAGCATTAAACTGCAGGGCAAGGTTCCCATGCATAAACTCTTCCTAGAAATGCTAGAGGCAAAGGTCTGACAGCCCCAGCGCCAGCCGACAGTGGCCGGGGAACAAACTAGAAACAAAGATGCAGACAACGGAGTAATCCAAACAGCAGCAGCAGCCACCGCCGGCTTTTATCTCCAATCATTTATTATGGAAGAATTATTCAATGTCTATCTGTCGGCGTGACTGCAGAATCTTGTGTACAGAAGGGGGGAAACTTTTAATCAGTCACCTGTTTCTCTTTTTTTCGTTGTTTTCTCTGTGGGAAATACCTGAATATGCTCTTGCACTTGTTGAGGCGGTCATCGGGGCTTAGCCCCTCTGATCAGCGATGCTCTCAGCGCTGTCCAGGCTGCCTGCTCCCCAGCTCCCTCTGCCAGTGCTAGAGGGGGAGTGGGGACAAAAGCAGGAAGAGAGGAAGAACAGTCAATATAAACTTTATCTGCTGGTGTTATGAGGGGTCAGTTAGAAAGGGAAGCAGCCGTGGTCCTTCTTTTTGTCACCTTTCTGCCTCTAACCATAGAGCAGATGCTCCTTTGGAGAAGAGCACTGCTGGACCTCTCCTGAACAAAAAGGTTGCCTCCCAGGCTCCTCTAACACTTGTACATACAGGCCCCACTTCTTACCGGGAAAGATGCTCCTAACTGTGTAAGATATTCTGCGACCTTGTACAGTGTGTCATTACGCCTGGCTAGTCCATCCCATGTACAATCCCTGCAGGCCCCTGAAGAGGTAGGATGTATGTCCCTGAGAAAATGCAAGTCTTTCCCAAATGGTGAGAGAAAAGAGCCTGATATGCTGGGTTGACTTGATAATCTCTGCATCCTCTCCTATGTGGTGCTAACTACAATTCTTCCACACTTTTCACCCTGTAGTGTATCAAACCTGCCTCTTCAGCTCAGCTGAGTACCATTCCCCACTTGTTCCTTGTGGCAGAGAACACAAGGTTTGTCTGCATGGTTACTGCCCAAGTATCAATACACCCCAAACCAGATCTTTCCTAGACTTCACTAAATGATAGCTCTTTGCCTCCACAGAGACTTAGGCTTAACGCCAAATTCTAGTTAGGAATCAAGGGCACTGCTTTTCAGAGGAGGCAGCTCCAGAGCCTGAGAGATTACTTTTTTGTGACAGCCTAGGGAAATAAATTAGACGGTGGCATAAGACTCCCGATACTCCAACTACTGTCTTCCCCTGCCTCATCCCATTATCCTCAACAGTAGGAAAAGAGCAAACATATATTATACCTGAGGCTGTAAGAGGCTCTCTTCCTGATCAAAAAGCAAATAGCTGACCTTGGGTTGGTAGAAGAAGAACTGGAGTAATGTTTATTTACTCCTCTTACATACCCAGGTTTCTGCTATCTCCAAGGCCTGGTTTATCAGCTCTGCTGCCTAAGCCATACCTGCTGCATTCTCAGTAGCCAGAGGGAAATGTAGGTGACTGACAAAACTGACTGCTGGCATTCTTTGAGACTTTATTTTCTAGGTCACTTCGTTTTAAGCTAGCCTGAGCTGACACAACCTGAGTGTCCTGTCTCTTTTGTGGTCAGCAGCAAGGCAGTAGAGGTGAGGAAAAGCCTCTGATCTACATTTGAGACACCACTGACTCTATTACCTCTGTTCTCCTCAAGCTTCCATCCCTTCCTGGCTTCCCCAGGAGACAGGTGGTATGGCAGAGGAGTAACTTGCCCCCAGCAGGAAGTCTTCCAAACCAGGGTTGCAGTGTGTGATCAGAGAGACACTGGGTGCTTGTTTTCTACTGGAGCAGAATGTGTCACAGCAGGGCTGTCAGTGCTGCAGAACCCTGCCCGGCAGACTGAGCTATGGATGCTGACTGATGGTGACCTCTCAGCTCTTGTAGCCAGCCCTCACCTTGTACTTCAGTTAGTTCAGTTCATCTCCTTTGAGTTCTTCCTATGCTACACAGTTGTAGCTACTTCACTCATTTTGTACTTCGTTGATAAAGGAATTCAGTCTTACTTCAGGCATATTAGTAAACCAACAGAGACCTAAAGGGCAGAAGGCACATGGGAACTGGAGCTCCAACAGCAGTAGCAATTACACAGTGGTCTTGTGCTTTGAGCAGATACTCATGCTTCTCTCCCCAGCTCCCTCCCAGAGGCAGCTGGTGAGAAAATGAGAGGCTTTTGGTTGCACTCATGATCCCTGTACCCATCTGTGACCGAGGGACCAAAGTAAAATGCATGCCACTGCTACAGAGCCAGCTTGCCATGTGCTGCACTCTGGTAACTCTTCCTGGCTGTGGCCACTCCTGAAGGAGTGCTTTTGCAGATGTGTTATGTTGCTTTATTGCCTGTAAGTTTGACTCACTTGACCACTGTTGCAGTCTTGCCGAGTATGACCCAGCTCAGCTACAGCACATTGTGTCCCAACTTGCTGTACAAAGGTAGCTGTCCCAAAATGGGCTGAAAAGATCCTAAGAAGCAATTCTTACTCTGTCAGGCCCTGCTGGAAAGGTCACTTACACAAAAAAAAAAAAAAAAAAAAAGAAAACAACCAAAAAGACCCCACCAAAAACACCCACCCAAAAAAAAACCCAAAAGGCTCTTCTATCTTTGTTGTATTTGGACTCAGGCTGCTTTCCAGAACAGAGAGCCAGAACTATTTACAAAACACAATTATGGAAAGCTGCCGAGTTAACTTCTAGCTCACAGAAACCGCTGGCTATTTAGAGTAGGGCTATGGTATGGAGGAAACTCCTGCCTTGACAGAGCAATATAAAGATACCAAATGCATTTTTTTCCAGGAACTTCTTTCTCCATTAAAGCTGCATAACCTTGGAGCCCATCTGAATATCCTCCATTGCTTGAAGATAATATGCAGGGAAATGTTTGAATTGCTTCTGAAATACGATGGGAACTGAAGCAGACAGTACTTAGCATATATTAATCTCTTTAAACAAGGAATGCAAGCTCTCCCCAGGAACTGGGACAGAAACACCTGTCTAGATTTAACCCTTAAAAGGCTTGTACCATCCTAAATTGGGAACCAGGTCAGGTCTCTTGGGCCCTTCAGGCAAGTGCAGGAATCACATACACCTGTTCCCAGTTACTCTGATCTGCTGTGCATCACTGGTATTATCACACGGCCGCTGAGGATGGTAACATCTTAGTGTAGTCGTCTCAGTCCGCTTTGAAGGAGGAAATTAATCTTCAGCAACTGCTTAGGTCTTTGAATGCTCACAGTCTCTTATGAAAAGGTCTGGAGATGTGGAAGGTGAGGCATGAACTAGGAAATGGGGTTTGGGTCAATGCTCTTATGCTGCTCACTTGTAATATAAGAGTCACAGAGTCAGGTCCATACACCTTTCCTTCTTCACGGATCAAAAAATGATGGAGCTTGAGCTGTTGGGACACAAACGGGCTCTATGACTTAAAGAAAAGCAAAGCAGTAGAGGTAAGTGTATCAGTGACAGTTAATAATATGAAGCGCACACCAGCAACTACAGTAAAAGCAGCTCCAGCCCCTGATTTGCATATGTGGATAACAGAAACCAGGTACCTGTCAGCTACTACAAAAGGCAGTTCTTCCCAAGTGACCAGCTCTTCTGTTTTAGGCACATTCTTCTCTGGGAACACCAGTGTCTGGCCTGTAATGCAAAACAAATTTCATGGGGATCAATTAAAATAAAAGGTAAATTACCACACGGAATTTTGGTTTCTGAGGAAACTTGGGCATTACACCTCGCAGCAAAACTGTGAAGCTACAAGAAATGCCCCCATAACAATCAGGACCTTGCAGTATTGCTTATGCTAAGGGGGCATTGTTTTCATAAGCTCTGTCATCTTTTTTTTAAAACTATTATAAGTATATAAAATAAAACATGCTGCACCAGAAACATGTAAGCAGCTATTAGAGGGGAAAGTCATTAAGAAAGACCCTAGAATGTAACTTGTTGAGCTTATATTACCAATCAGAGCTAAGAAAAAAGAGCTTCCACTTTGTATCCACAAGCTATAGTCAATCATATGGCCAAAGGTCACTCTGTTGTTCTTGTGGCTGGGTTATGTGGAGAAGTCGGAGAGAGACAGAGGCTGTGAGAATGATGCAGGGAGTCATAGACGGTGAAATAAACAGTATCTACTTAACTATTATCTGCTCCTAAAAAAAATAAAATAAATAAAATAAAATAAAATTTAAAAAAAAAAAAGAAAAACCTGTTAAATAAATTGTATTCCTGTGGTACAGGTCATTTCAATCAAAACAAGAAATAAAACACAGAAATGTAAAAACTAACCCAGACAGAGTAATGTTTATTGTGTTTAGGAGGTGCTCTGTTCTGTCCCTTGGGATGCACATAGCCTCATAGAAGGGGCTGGTGTGGGGGAAGGTGTGATCTGTGCATGCTGCAGAAGGGTAGGAGAGCACCAGTCCTCTCACTTAGAAATGCTCATTTGGTGTTTTCCCATATAAAAAACACTTCTCAGCAAGCTTCTGAGTTTTTGTGAGATGAGCTTTGCTGAGGACTTGTTAAGACAGGCACTGCTGTCAGTCTCTTTCATGGACCAGTCTCTTCCACTCATCTATTTTCTTCCCACATTCTACACTTCATGGGTACAAGGAATAATCAGGAGCTAGCAAGGAAAAAGTCTTGAAGTTGTTCCAGTGAAAAACAAAACCTCTCATTATAAAACAGACCACTGGCTTAAATCCAGCAATGACATCATGAATACTGCAAGTGTAACAGCAGCTGCACAGTGCTGAAGTCATGGCATTTACATTGATCGAGTGGTCAAGTGGTGCAAGAGGGAAAGCCCATAGCTGCTTGAGAAAGCAGAAGGAAATGTGCTGTGGGAGTTGGGGCAGAGATGTGAGAAACAAGGACCCAGGGTTTTATTCCACGTCTGATTCTATTGAATACAGACAGCATCACACTCTGTTTAAGCACCTCCATCTCCACGTGCCTCAGCCAATGCTGCTAAGGTCCTTCTGGGCAATGGCACTCACTGGGATGATGCATCTAAACGAGGCAATCAAAAGGCCTCTTGGCCTGCCCTCAGAAGAAGGGGGTAGCTGAATTATTAGTGGCCGGTAAGAAAGTCCATGGTCTAGAAATGAGCTTGAATGAAAAAAAAACAAGATGATCACAAAGCTGGAGAGGGAGGTGAAGCACAATAAGAACTTACACTTACAAGAGCTACCCCTAGCCCAGTCACCAGCACTCTGACTGTAACAGGCACAGTCTTTGAACCAATAAAATCCCCTTCCAAGTTCACATAGGCAGCTCGCAGCCCACCTACATTGTGTGCATAGGTCCTCTGAATGTTATATCTACTCACAGAAGGTTTGGATTTGGCCACCACAGTAGGACTTTAAAGTGGACTGTACTTCAGGTTAAATATAGCAGAGGTATGCTATATGTGTATATATATATATATATATAATATATATATATATATATATGATATAGTTGATCTGTGACTTCGCAAAAGGCAGTAGTTTTGGGGTTCTGAAAAGTGTATGTGGCAGTGGAGTTGATGGTGTTAAGAGATTAGTAAAGGTAGCCAGAGGACTACAGAGAGCCTAGGCCCCACTCTTCACACACACCATTCAAGGATTGTGAGTTCCTTGGTCCCTTATTTCTAAAGTGGAAGCTGCCTTCCTGGGAGTTCTCCTTTGTCTAGGTGTTTTGAGGTTTTCCTTATTTTGCTTACTTGTGTTCACTGGAATTAAAAAAAAAAGGGTGAGAGAATTGTCTTCATGGTAACTACACAGAACATTGGGAGAAGCAGAGGCCAACCTGATATTTCCTCTTACAGAAGAGCTTCACAGGAAATACTAGGAAAATACTCTATTTTCTCTGATCAGCTGGAGAGGAAAGAAGGTTTCTTTACTAATCAATGTAGAATTCTCTAAACACATTTTTCTCCCCCAAGTTTAAGCTCTTCAACAGGTCTTGGGCGAGGCTAGAAAAGTCAGCTCTGAGAGTAGCAGCATCCAAATACGAAGTAGGAGTGAAGTCACAGGAAAGATCTGAACTGGTCAGAGGCTCAAAGCATTTTTTGCAAGAAAAACTGAGAAGACAACAGCTACCACTGACTCATCACAGATTTGCTAGAGGCTTCAGTGCTTCACAGATCCCTTCATAAATGCAATGAATCACATGCCTACTGCAACCATCTCTTGGTAGCACATGCATCTGTGTTGTTTCAGATCACAGACCCATTTAGACCAGTGCCCCCTCTGCTAACATGGCCAGCAGCAGATGATCAGAGGAGAATGTAAAAACATGGCAAGGAGGTATAATTAAGTCTCCCAGCAATTTAAGGATCAAAGACTACCTGAGCTAGATATGTATGTGGTCTTTGCATTTAACACCCCTCAATGATTTTTCTTACATTAATTTCTCCAGTTCTGTTTTCAAACACAAGCATTCATCCTTCACAGAACCCTGCAGCAGTGAGTTCCATGGATCAGTATCTCCTTTGCCTACTCTGAGTATACCATCAGCTCATCCTATTTCATGCTCCTACAGCTTGTATTAGAAGACAAACAGTCCCCTGCTCACTTTTCCTTACCATGCACAGTCTTTCACGTTGCTTGATTTCACCCACCTTCATTAATTGCATTTCCAGCATTGTTAATTCTTTTCCACCACAACACTGAAAGCAGTCAATGCTAGAAGTAATTTTCTATTACCATTTACATTATTAAACTTAAACACATTAACCAAACTTTTGTTTATATTTTTTGTCAATGGTTAATGCTACTACAGATCAGTGATCTTCTGGGTCAGTTTTAGGAAGTATAGTTTCATCAGATATTTTTCAATCTAATGAACCCTTGTAACCAAGCCTGGGGTAATCACATATTAGTTTTTGTCATTGCATCATAAAAATTCATCAGTGTCCTAAGGGACTAATGCTCCCAGCATTAGCACAGGTGTCAGCTTTTCAGGGTGCTATCCCCAGTTCTTCCACTGCTTTGAGCATTTCTAGCTCAGACTCACTTTTTCTAGCTGCAGAAAATATAAATCCTTACCACTGCTTCTGCACATTTCTTCTTTCCATCACTGCTCTGTTTCTCATGATGAGGTTCCTGCTATGATCTAGCCCGTTTCCCTTGATAATCTTTGATATATTTTTGTTTCTTCACTAATGGATGATCTCTCTTTCTCCCAGCTCCCTCCTCCTGTCCTATTTCTGACACAATGACCATGTGGGTGAGGAGGCCACCAGTGAATATCCAGTCCCCTGTGGCAGCTGACCATACCAAGTTTCTCCAAACCCCTGGCAAGATAGACTGTTCCACCTCCTTTAAAAACAAGGCCCCTGTGGCTAGCAGCCAGCTCACTGTTCTGGATGCCTTTCACTTGGAAGGAGGGTTGCTCCAGCTAACTCCACTTTATTGTCCCCCATTGCTGAGGCTTTGCTAAGATGTCCTGGCTTTCCAGTCCTGCAAGGAATGAAATGCCACCCAAACGACACTCATCAAACCAAGGGGAGGGCTACAGGAGGGCATTTGTAAAATGACACTGTTGATGCCATTTGGGCCAGATTATCCTACTTATGTTTGCAAACAGGAACAAAGTACAGGCCTGAGACACAGTGCATAGTCAGACTACATCACAGCAGCTTCTGCAACAGCTCCAGTTAACTAGACAAACTATGCCAAATCAGAGAAATACCACACTCACCTCAGGCTCCACTGCACAACCCAAGAGAACCTCAAAATCCTGACGGCATACGCCGGCAAGGCCATGCAGCAGAGCAGCACACAACAACATGTGGTGTTGCCAGTGCTTTAATTAGAAAAGCTACATTCACATGATGCTGTGTTCACCTGGTAAATAGTTATTAACCCAAACTGAGTTACAGCAATTATAGAAACACCACCAAATTCACACTCAATGATCAAAGAAAATAAAAACATTTTACAGATAAATCATAAACACCTTCTAAATGTGTCTAGAAATGTAAACATGAGATAAACAATCAGTAAAAAAGAACAAAGCCTGCCTGGACATACATTGAGCTCTGTTTCTCTACTTGCTTGAATCAAGAGAACACCTTGCCTTTTCAAAAGAAAAAGAAAATATCTGGATTAACTTAGGACCTGTGTACTCTGTCATCTGTGAATGAGCAAGTGAACAGGCAAATAAAATGTTCTGTGTTTACCAAAACGATAAAGTTATTATCATAACTATAAAAATACTATGTAAAAATCTGATTGATATAAAAGCAAATGTGACACCATTTTGCAGATCTTCCCCGAGCCTGTCAGCCTATGCTGGAGGCAGAGTAAAACTGTGAGAGGAGTAGAAACTTCCTACCCTGAAGGTATTCTGAACTCTGTAAGAGACTGCAGCTGGATAATGCCACTACCCAGCACACTGAGCCATAATAGCTCAGCACTTCCTTCTGCCACCCATTGCCTACTGCAAGCCTTTTGTGCAGGAGCCTCCTTTTCATTCCATGGCTGCTCACTGCACACAAAACAGGCCCCTGGCTCACTCTTCTTCCCTGGGGCATGGAGCGTGCAATTAAGTATATCCTAAAAGGTAGTTGAAACCCAGTATAAGTGATGCCTGGGACCTTTCAAATTGTGGGAGACTTAATAACTGCATAGGATGAATCAGCTTGGACTAGGACTTGAGAACTGTCTTGGGTTTTGCTTTTCACGTGGAACATGTCCACAAAACAGGGTATCCATGACTTGTTCCAGAGTTTGTGATTACCCTGTGTCCCAGAGCATATTGCTAAGTTGCTCCTGTCAATTCTCTGGACATTCTCACAGATAAAGATAGTATTGGCTACCTACAGCTGCCTGACTGCTGTGCATGTTATTTATTCCAATACAAAGAATAAATAACTTACCCCCAAGTTGTCAGTGAGATACCATGCTAAGCACAAATGCTGTCGCCTCCTTGTGCCAGGTTCTGGCCATATACTCTGCTGGTTATATTTATTCTCACACAAGTCATCACAGCAAATGCCCATTTCATTGTGTTTGGCTCTGCACTCTCCACAGCACAAGTTGTTCAGATAAGCATTTTCCTTTTCAAAGATCAAGAGTCAAAGAACAGAAACTGCAATAGAAACTGTCTGGGCTATGACTATGAATAGCTGCAATTCAGCTGTGATATGCCAAAGGAGAAGGACTAACCTGCACTTGGACAGTGCTTCATAAGGTGAGCAGAACTGACTAGATGTCCTTCACAAAAGTATCCTGGTGACTTCCCAGCCATGATGGAGAAATGAAATAATTTCTTCCATGCGCACTCATCACTTAATTAGTTGCCCAGCAAATCAGGAACACACAGTACCTCTAAAACAAACAGGAGAGAAAGAAAATGATATAATCATAACACAAAGGGAATATCGAGCAGCATTGCAACATCTCTATCTTTCAGACTTTGCTGAGGAATCCAACACCCTTTGCAGTTAGTTTTATGCTTCACAGTTACTGCTGCTAAACAGATTAAATAAATAATCTCTCCTCTGTTACTTCTCTCCTTTCACAGTCCTGTCTCCACTTTTTAATGGGTATGGGGAGATGTGGACACAATATTACTTCCCCGCCAGTCCACACCTTAGGTACCTTTTTTTTTTTACTGTCGGATCATTTCTCATAATTAGGAAGGTTCCCACTCAGATATATTTAGAGCTTTCAAGGAAAAAAGAGTGAGAAAAGAGGGGTAAACTTAAAAAAAGTGATACAGTTTGTTCTTTACCTAGTTGGCATAGCTAGCTTTGCTGCTTGTTTCCCTTTCATCAGCCTGGCAGGAAACCACAGACAGGAAGATTTTTGCCCTACCCTCACCACCAACCCATGTGTCAGTGAGAGTGCAGGGAGCAAATAGGAGGCCAATGTGCTCCTGGAAAAAAAGAAGAGAAGCAAACTAAGGAAGACACTAATGTCAACTTGTTCCTCATCTCAGCCCTCAATATGACTGCTCTGTTCCTTCTTTTCCTAGGGTGAATCTTGAATGATTTCTCCTGGTTTGAAACAGATTCAGGAAAGGAAAGGGAAGAAAAGATACACAGCAAAAGGGAGAATGAGTCAATTCAGAGCTTCAAAATCAATGAAGCTTAAATACACTGCTACATACAGAAGGGGTGGAAAGCAGATATTATGTGGTTTTACTGCGTATTATTACTTCCAGATGAGACAGTAATATTAAGTGGCATGAGAAAAGTTTGTCTGAACAAGGCAGGCAAAGCCCTGCACTCTTCAAAGCCAACAAAAAAGCTGAAATATATTTTTCCCATTAGCAGGAGATTTCCCCATATCCTCATCACATTCTTTGTTGTTAGGGAATCATCATAGAATCATAGAATGGCCAGGGTTGGAAGGGACCTTAAAGATCACGTACTTGCAACTCATCTGCCAGGGACAGTGACGACTTCCACTAGACCAGGTTGCTCAGACCCCCATCCAAACTGGCCATGAACATTTCCAGGGATGGGGCATCCATAACTTTTCTGGGCTACCTGCTCCAGTGCCTCACCACCCTTGCAGAAAAGAATTTCTTTGTAATACCTAATCTTCCTAATATCTAATCATCCCTTTGAGAAGTAAAATTTAACCTATTGCCTCAAATCTATGTTTTGATAGCCAGGAGCAAAGAATTCAAAGCAGAAGGAATAAGAGATGTTAGATTCAGAGTACAGAAGTTCTGGGACTGCTTCCCAGCAGTAAAAATTGTGGCTGCTGAAATACAGCTCAACCTGTATAAACTTGTGTGAGACAGGGTCCCTCCAGCTCCCACATTCATGTGTCCCTAGTACTCTGTGGAGAAGAGAGAACTATAAGTGCCTTTGCAGCACACAAGAAAGTGAAGAAGCAGGCCTTAAAGGCAAGTATTTCTGCAAACATTGAAAGATAGTGCTTCTCTGTGCCAGATTGCACCAGAGAGAGATCCACTGGAGAGACCTCTCTCCTAAAATTACTCTGTTCAAGTAATGAAGATGAGACACCTTCTGAGACTGAAGTGTCAGGAGAGAAAATGCTGGAACAAACTGCTAAAGAACAAATAAATGACCAGCACAGTATATCGTGTACATCCAAGAGATCTGTAGGAGTTTGGAATGGAAGCTGAGCTGCTGAAGACATGAATTCTCTCATTAAAGTCAGCTGTTATACTGGAGTAATGAAGGGTAGCAAATGCTGTAAGTTGTTCTAAAAAAGGCATTTGGGATGATCTGGGAAGTCACAGACCACTGAGCTTTACTTTGAATCAGGTAAATTGGTTGAATTATCAAGTAAAATTAAAATCACAGGGAAGGACTGGCACAAAGAATTCATTTAGCTTTGCTCCAGTGTCCTTGCCCTCTTTCCACTGCTCCTCACTAATTTAAAATTTTTGTTGATTCTTCTGAAGTCTCCTGCTTATATCATTCCTCATTACTTTTTGTGCATTTGGCTATATCCTACAGAAAAAATGGCTTTTCATCTTCCCTCATTCCACCTAATTATGTTCTGGGAAAAACTGCATAAGCAAATATTTGTATTTATTCATGCAATAACTGTATTGCCATTGTGGGTACTACAGAGAAAGGTGGCAATAGCAGAAATCATACCTGATGTTCCAGTGATCCACCACTGATCTCTCACTTGTCCCAATCTTAACAGATAGGAACTGTATACTATATATATATATATATGATATATATATATATATATACTATATATTAGGAGGCCAATTGCTTAAACTATTTCAAACTATGCTTTACCATGTGATGACCACCCAACATCATGAAAGAACATTTTAGCAAAGAGTTTTCTACAGGAACCCTTATATGATGCCTGATCCAGATGGAGCTTTAGGATGGAAGGAAAGGCCTGATGATTTCTTCAGTTTCCTTGGCAAACTACACTGGAAAGAATGATCCAGCATGTGTCTTGGTTTTGTGCCTGAGTCAGGATTTGCTTTTATATTATAGCACAACACTTTTTTCTACACTACCAAGAACAAGTAGTGGAGAGGAAGCAGCAACCTATGAAAGATGCTGGCCAAGGTATGGCCAGGCTATTGAGGGCACAGCCAGGATGTGATGAACCAGGAGCAGAACGTGTGATAAATACAGATTATGCTCCACTCACGAAACTGGGAGCATGGGAGCTTGAAGCAGAAGACAGAAACCAGCATGGGCTCCTTCTGGGACAGCCAGGTAATGTGTCTAGGTTCCTAACTGTGGGGAAACATCAGAGGCTAAAGGCAGAGGGATAGCCAATTAGAAAACTCAGAAGCTCTGTTATGTGTCCTGCGAAAACCTAGGCTGGAGGCACGGAGGCACCTAGCCTCAGCTGACATGCCCTAAAAGTGCACAGACAGACAGTATTACAGTTCCATGTCTTCTATTTAGATCTTAGCCACATAAGTATTTGCAAACCTACCCTATCTTGAGTAATAATTATTGACTTAGATTAGTTTAAGATTACATAGAGCCTAATAACCACTCATTACTTTGGCAGGTTTGCTCCTGGTATTGTAATTACTGCAGAAAATCACATTTACTTAAGTACAAACAAAACAAGTTAAGAGTTTAAAGGGTTTTTATTGTTCAAGCAGTGCAAATAGGATATTACTTAATTAATACTTCTTCATGCAGTCAGGTGTCTGGAAACACCACCCTGAAAAAGACACAAAAGGATCATGCTGATCCTGTACCACTTTAGCTATTTTGCATATTCATTTTCTAAATAGTTAATGTTACTAACACCTAATTCTGTAAGCACCAAATGTCACTGAGTGGTTACTTTAATGAACATGTTAGACTGTAATTCATATTAATTACCCATATCACTTGGTTCAAACTAACTTCAGTGTTTACTTGGACACTACCGTAGTTAAATTGCTATTATAATTTCACTCCACATTTTGTTAAGCATTCTGACTTAAAAACTTTCATAACTATCATAACTTTATTTTTATTTCTAGCTAATAAATGAGGGTCCCAGAATTTTTCTGAGTAGACATTAGCTTCCATTCATCCACATGATGGCAATGCAATTCACTTTCAAACTCCTAAGGTCTAAATTTCTCTGGATTTCTTCTGGATTTCTGGAAAATTAGAAAATTAGAATGCCCTCTTCAAGATCACTGCAATGCTTCCTTTTCACTGTAGTCCAAAGTCCAAGTGGATATTAGGATGTATAAAGCTTATGGCTTTTATGGCTTGGGACCTGGAGCGTCTCTGTTCTTGCCTCTGAGTCATCATGCACCTGATGCCTCACTAATCCCCAAGAGGTTTGATGTACCACAGCGCTGAACAGCTATAATTACTTCTGGAAGCCAGCTGCCACTCAAGTGACAAAGAAGCCTGCAGAGTCATTCCCCCAGCCCACGTCGCTGAGCACTTGGACCATTTGAATACAATATTAAATAGAACAAGACATAGACAATACGGCTTTTTTGCAAAGCTGAGCTTGTCACATTTGCAAAATTAATACGGTGTGGCAGGAGATGAAAGGGCCACCTTCACCATGGAGCTCCCACATCTATTGAGCCAGACAGCGTGAGCCCAATAATGAAGTGCCTAGTTTTGCACAACCATGAAGTTTTCAGACAGTAAATAGGCAACCAGCAGTATATGGTAAGTCCTCTGAGATAAGCACAAAGATGAGGAAGTAATGATAGGAATGAGTGAAAACAGGTATTTCCTACTAAGCCTAAGCAAAACTTTTCTGGGTCTTGTTGGAGCACTGTGTCGACAGGCCTCTAAGTTTTGTTGAAGGTGTTAAGCCTTCACAGTGCAGCAGGACATGAGCATCTGCAAGGCAAAGAACACTGGCAGCCCCTAGGAGCCTTTCTTTCTGGGACCTTTAGACAGTGTTATGTAAGAGATTTTAATTTATTTACCCTCCTCAACAATCCCTACACCCCAAGGACAAAGGGAAGGACTGAGTGCCTGCTTGAAGGAACCAGCAGCCTAGATTACAAGTTAAGTCCCTGTTGCTGTTTTAAAAGGGTTACTTTTTGGACAAATTTCCTTTTGTTTTGAAAGAAAGGAACCACTTAGGATATAAGGAAGATAAACAACTCCCACTTTGCAAAGCAAGCTGCAGTACCAGCAGTATCATCACAGATTTAATTTTTTTCCTTTTGCCCTTCTTCAAATAGAAGTTAAACTCACGCATTTCCTCCCTTGCACTCTGCTTCAGAGAAAGATGTGGCTCAGGACACTACCTCCGCATCAGAACTTCACCTGGAAACATTCTGCTAATGAAATCCCCAGTACAAACTGTAACAAAGTGTGTCATCTTTTGCTTCTTTGGACAATTTACAAGGTGGATTTTTTAATATACATATGTACGGTTCTGTGTATACACACATTATATGTATCTAATACATACATATAATACATACCTATAATATGCATAATACATGTGGATAATACATACATATATTCAGTGCTCCATGGATGCCAGTCAGCTCATGTATTCCCAAGACAGAGATACACTGGTGAATGTGGGAGGAGCCTGCTCTGAGCCTGAAATCTGACCAGGAAAAGACTGTTCGAAGGAAACACAGGAGGCTTCAGACTATGTACCCTACACAAGCTTGATCTTGGTGAAAGCCCATCAACTCTGTGACACTGACCACACAGCCCAGAACTCTCCACAAGCAACTTCACAAGACAAGACACACAGTTGGCTTTAGTCTCATTTCTCCCAGGCAACTAGCAGTAGGACAAGAGGGCACGATCTTGAGCTCTGCCGGTGGAGGTTTAGGTTGGATATTAGGAAAAAAATTTTTACAGAGAGAGGGATCAGACATTGGAATGGGCTGCCCAGGGAGGTGGTGGATTCATCGTCCCTGGAGGTTTTTAAGATGAGACTGGATGTGGCATTTAGTGCCATGGCCTAGTAACCGCAGCACTGTTGTTGGATCAAGGGTTGGACTTGATGATCTCGGAGGTCTTTTCCATCCCAGTTGATTCTATGATTCAGTGATTCTATTCCTCCAAACATAAGGTGGAGTCAGTGACCTTCTCCTCACCCCACTTGAGTGTCCTTTCAAGAATGAGAGAGTCCATTTTAAGAAAGGGAATGTACATCCTACACTGGTACTGGGAATCCCACTGAATGACAGGGAGTAGTTCTACAGCAATTGCTTTGTTTAAAATGCAAAATGTGGATGTGTTTAGAGGTGGTATCAGCATCAATCACTGTATGCAAATACTGCCTGTGGAGAAGAGCTTCCCCTGTAAGTCACTCCTCACTGCCCTAATCGAGTTAGCACTAGTGACTGAGGGCATGTTGAATGTTGATGGGCTGTTGATAGTGCTGTCCCAGGAGAAGATTAATAAAAGGCAGCAGGAGTGCTTAGCCCCAAGCTGGGCACCAAGTCAGACAGGGGGACGAGGGGAAAGAACAAGGGTATCTTTCTGTCTAGAAGCTGTTGCCCATTACCACAGATATACAAAAAAGCAAAACTTTGCAGCCCTCTCCCACAGTTATTAGGAGGAAGGTCAGCACAGACCACATGCACTGACTTGAACAGGTGGCATTGCTGACTTGTAGTTTGTAGTCACAGAGGAATATGGATCCATAAATGAGAGGTAAAAACCCATGCAACTCCACTGCTATTAAGCTTAGATGTACCTAAAACAGGAGTCTGCATGCAGTCTAGGGAACCATAAACTGACACTGGAAACTAGAGTTGCAGATGATGAAGGATTTCTGTAACATGTCATGAAGGAGAAGCAAAACACATTGCATGTGGTCCCAACAGTCATTAGGGAGAAAATATTGCAACTCTTGTGCCAGCTCTGCAAGACAGGTGGTAGCAGCCCTTCAACACCCATAGCCAGTGCCTGGTGAGGTGACAGCACGAGTCCCAGCACTGGACTACCTGTGACTGCATGGGAATGGTTTTCAGGTGCTGGTGATCTCTATGCAAACCACAAAGGCAAGGCTCTGGTTGGAGGGACTAGTACCAACTACGAGTGAACTTCAGCCCTTGTCCCATTCTGGCAGATGAACTGTTAGTACTGAGTTATTTCAGCTTGTCTAGAGAAACTGACCTACCATTGATCTGCAGTTTAGAGGGCTATTTATGAATCATTTTGGGACATGGATACAAGACAGAAGATGGTAGGATGCTCTTTCAGTTCTGTGCTAGCCCCACATACTCCACAGCTCTGACACAGGCATGCTATAGCCCAAGCAGATTTGACAGACTCAGCTGAAGGGTAGGAATTTTGCACACTGCATCCCTTTCTTCATTTCTAGCATTTGAATGCTTATGTCCTTCCACAGACACTAGCTATATAAGATTTCCCAAGACTGAGGATCAGCTACCATCTCTATGGGATAAAATAAGGTTACTATCAGCTCTCCACTCCATGACTGGAGCTGCTCTTCCAAAGCCCAAGAGCTGAAACCCAGTCAAAGCATCACCATTGGTCACAACAGTAGTTTCAGGGGGCAGAAATAATACTCCCCTTTTCTAATACCCAGTGGACAGACAGTTTGTTTCTGGCATACAAGCAGTTTCCCTACCAGGGCAGGAGTGGAGTGGGAGCAGAAAACCTAACAAAGGGGGAGGACGGGTGAGCAGTAGGTTCTGGCTTTACAAGAGGATGATAAATGATAACACCATTAGGAACAAAACCAAACATCTTTCATGCTGTCAGAGCAGTGAAACCATCACAAAACAAGATAGAGGTAGAGAGCAGTGTGGTTGCTTTCCAGAGAAGCACACAACAATAAAGTTACTTCTGCTCTGAGTCAACAACCTGATTCATCTCCCCTTGGTTTCCACAGAAAAGGGCAGGGTAAAAAGGGGTAATCACTTCTCTCCAGTTAGCCAAGAGTTTCAGCTGCTCCACATTGCATTGAATTCAATAGACAGGGTCAGGCCAGCATTGGATGCTAGTGCAGACGACTTGTAAGAGGATGTGGATTGCACAGCACTATATGATCATGAACTTCTTCCCACACTGCCCTCGTAATTATGAAAGGGTACGATGGGACACTGTCATAAGACAGATAGGAAAGAGCAGTACAGATGAGTACCACAGTGTCCAATATCATTCAGAATGTTCCCCCAGATTCAAACTCCACAGAAAACTTTGCCTTCCTGCAGATAAGCATAAAAATTCCTTCCTGTGGCTCACTTCATCTTCACAGGAGGAGGTTATCCACATATTTAACTGTCCATGAACTAGGTAGGCATCCTCATGTCACTGCAGACAACAACTCTGTAAGGCCTGATCAAGCAGGAAGGCTCTGCACACCAGCTTGGACTTGTCTTTTTTTGGATCTGAGGCCTGCTGGCTACTTTCCCTCCTGCTATGAGGGGTGGCTATGGTCACAGACACTTAACAGAAGATATCTCCTCCAACAGAGACTCGAGGTTTTTAATTGCTTTTTTCATGCTGGGCTTGGCCCTTTTTTTCCCTTATACTCCAGCTGTCTTTTCTGCATCCTGCGTGGCTCCTGCTTTGGGGACATGCTTTCTCCTCAAGTCAAAATGGATGATTCAAGCCCTGTGCCTGACATGGAAAACCATGTGTTACTGCACTAACACCAACATTAGTTCCCAATAAGGTCACACACTGAAGAGCTTAGAAAGCTCCTGAACTGGAAAACAGGGAGAAAGAGAGGAACTCGAGAGTAAGGAATACTGATCCTACAGGATTATAAGGTGAACCACAGACAGTCTTAACTGTGATTGTAAATAAAACAACATCTGTGATGAGAGTCAAAGTCTAGGGTGAAACAGTTGTTTGGGAAAGTAAGTAAAATCATCCAGCTGAACTGAGCAAAATCTAGGATGTATAAAACCTGAAGCCAAAAGCCTATGACACAAACCATAAAGATGTCTTGTCTCTCGATAATGACCTTATGAAAGCATCTTCTATCAAAGCACCAGGAAATGGTGTTCCACCTCCTCCACAGGAAATGTAGTCAGTCTTGATCTAGTGTCCCCACTGCTATTCCCATGTCATTCCAGCCTAGACGGCTGTGTAATGCCCCACCATCTCTATTTCCAAGCAGTCAGATCCTCTAGTACCTGCCTATCTCTCAGTCCAATTCTGGATCTTTCTTATCACATAAAATAGGTTTTTAAAATGCATATTTAATTTCATGGAATTTATATGCCACTGAGGAGAAATTCATGCCCTCCCCCCAAATGAAAGAAGGAAGAAATAAAATCCTGTCCTTGACTTAACCTTTAACATGCAGTATCTCATCAAGGATGGAATTCATTCAGCAACGGTTCATTGTAACTTTACTTCTAAATCACAAGAGACCAATGTCTGACCCACAGGCCAATTATAGCCTCTGGAACTGTACAGCAGTATGGGATAGCCTGGTGACTCTTTTATCACTCAAATAGTTTATAGTGGTTGTTTCTAAAGGTCCCAGTGTACAATGTTCACCTCAGACCATATGAGTTCTGTGGAGCACCACATGGTTTGCTATGTAGTTTTCCTGGCATGCATCTTTGTCTTGACATGGGGGACCTTTAATTTGTTGCACTGGACCCTATCACCAATGTTTTTACAAGAAAAGAAGTTGGTTAGAATTCCAGCTATCTGCAAGGTCCACAACTGCAAGGTCTCCATTAAGTGTTGTTCCCACCAGAGGTGCTGTGCACCCCACAGGAGCACACACAGGGTTAACATTCTTGAATTTCTTCCTGGAGACAAATGGTTTGTGTTGAGGAACTGCTGCTGGGAAGGAAGGAAAAAAAAAAAGACCCTTTTTTATTATTCCGAGGTGCATTTTAATTTGCACAAGCGACATTGTGTCTGTGATGGATTACACAAAGGGAAACATTACAGCCCAGCAAGCTTGGCAAGGAAAAAAATAGGGGAGGTATGGGGAGGATTAAAAACAACCTATTACAATGCAGAATTCTGATAAGAGATCCATGATGCCTTCAGAGCAGGAGCATGTAGAGCTCAGGATACCAAGGAAGTAAAGTGGCATGGTATAGGGTGAGGGAGTGGGAGTACAGAGTGGAAGAGATTCCTTGGTCATACAGTCCACTCTTTTCCTCCTATCAGTGTCATCACAGAAGCCCTTTCATAAAAGATCAGGTTCCATCTTAAAATTATTTTTTTTTCTTTATGTTGCAGAATCTCACTTCTCTTTCTGATGGTTAGAAACCTTTGTTTAATTTCCAGATTAATTTATTCTCAGCCAGTTTATACCCATTTGTTCCTGTGCCAACATTGTCCTTAAGCTTAAATAGCTCTCTCTTGCGGGTTTTGCGGTTTGATGTATTTATAGGCAGAAATCATATCCCCTCTTTTCTCATTTTGCCTGACTGAACTAGCAAAGTTCTTAATATCCTGCAAAACACATTCCTCATATGACTGGTCACCCTAGTACTTTTCTGTGCTCTGTTGCACTTTGTGCCCATCCCTCTGGGATGGTGGTGACTGGAATTGTATGTGTTATTTCAGGAGTGGTCATAACAGGCTCTCGGAACATTGCACAATAATTCCATTTCTCTACTGGAAGCATCTGTATGCTAAAAATGCCTCCTGGCTTTGGACCTTTCATCAGCACCATACTGACCATTTGGCCAAGGCCAATGGTCAAGACAAGATCGCTCCTGAGAAAACCTTCCTTTCAGCATAATACTTCGACTTTCAGCAGTACCTGTTGCTGTCCTCCCATTCAGCCACCCTTGTGATTCCTCCACTAATCACCTTGTGCCACCTTATCTAATGATTTTCTGAACTCATGATAAACAAGCTCTAGCCAGTTATCTTATCAAAGCCAGCTATCTCATTGCTTTTTATCCCATCTTCATTTTTGCTCTTGTGCAGGTCTTTTTCCTTTAAGAGTACAAAACTACTGTATAAGCTGCAGAAAAAACCCTATTGCCTGCTAATGGTATATGGTTTATGGCTCAACATTAGGTAATTAAGTCCCCTTGTTGGGGCAAGCAATGGTGATGTGCTGTAGTCTCTTTACTACAATATTATACTTTCTTACACACTCTTTGGCGTCTCAGCAACATAAACAGACTCCTTGTACTTCTTCTTTTTTTTTTTAGCTAGCCTCTTCTTGTTTTGAACTAATATAAAAAAGCATTTCTCCAGAGATACTAGTGTCTTGAATTAAAGGAGATAGATTTCTAGCACTTAGAGATGAAGACATTTAATAACAATAACAATGCAGCTTGGTAGGTGGTCTGAGAAATGCCCTACCACAGCAGGAAAGACTCGAGAAAGTAAGCTGAATTAGGCAGACTGTTGGTAGTCTGAAGCATCACATTTTTGTACTGTGAATCACGGGGAGTATTTGAAGTGACCACAATAAATATGTACTTGTTAATTTATAGGACATATCTTCTTGTAAAAATCCAAGCACATCTATAGAAAGAAATGAAAAACTCCCATCCAGAACATCCTCATTAATAAGCACATAATAAAAAGAGCCAGGCTACTCCAAAATTAACCTAAGTTCCAATTTAGAATAAGACTGATCACCTGGAAACACCAGCTACTTCCCTGAAAGCTACACGAGCTCAAAATTTTTCCTAACCAGAAGCTGAAAGTCTACTACCATAAACCCTGGAGGCTTTTCCTCCAGAAGAAATAGATGAACCCTGTAGAATCACTAAGGTCATATAGCCATAGCTGGGCTCTGGTGTACCACATGAGTGGTTTCTGTTGAAAGCTGTTGGCCATTAGTGCATGCTGCAATGTAAACACATAGCTATTTGTCTCTCCTGTACTTCTATAAATGAAACGGTGGTTAAACCCATATGGTGTGAGTACTTGAAGCCTAATGACTCCAAAAGTGATGTGCTTGTTTTCATAAAGGTATCATTACTTGTCATGAGTAAACTCAATCAGATCTCACAAAATCATGCTGTATTCTGATTTCTTGTGCCTTATCAATAATAAATGCTCTACTGCTTCTATGTGTCTGGTCCTGACAAATACAACAGTTCTCCTGCCTCCCTCCATGTCTTTTCTGGAAAATTACGGATTGAAACCATTCTGTTGGTAAGGAAGGAACCGAACTCTGCATCCTTTCCTGCTGCCTCAATCAAACTATAACGCAAAAGATCACAAATGCTTCTTTTTGATTCCAAAGTCAATAAGGTTAATTCTGCATAACTGCTAACAAAAGGTAACATATAACATATTCAAAGTCAGGTTTTGTAAATGTATTTTTCATTTTCCCCATTATCTGTGGCTCTGGCATCCCAGTACTCTATGTTAATGAAGACTTGAGTGTTAACAGAATAGAGTTAAACTCTGCTGCTCTAAGACTCTAGAAAGGTCAGTGTTAGATTTGTATTTCTCATATCCCAAAAGTAAGAAATCCCAAAGTCAACTTCCAGAAAAGGCTAAGTGAAAAATTTTCATGGTCTGTTCCTTCTGAAATCTGCTTTTCTCTCTGTGTCTCACTGTCCTTCTGGCTAAAGCTTTTGCAAGTAGACATCTTAGTGTATGCATGAAGAAACCATGTCTCTCTCCTCAGAACACACATAAACTCCACTTCTTCCTCTGAAAGAGTAAAATGGGCTTTTTTAACTAAATTCATTGCAGAAAATTAATAAATGTACAGTATTATTTGGAAAAATCAATGTCAGATAATTAGTAACCAGCAGGTAAGTGTTGCTGTAGGAGGAGAGTGAGTGCATTAGATGACTCATTCACACTGAATGCTTTAGTTCAAGTGTTAAGTCCTGTCCCTTTACACTGTTATTGTCACTGAAAAACTAACA
Organism: Manacus candei; assembly: GCF_025592945.1. NCBI lineage: Eukaryota > Metazoa > Chordata > Aves > Passeriformes > Pipridae > Manacus > Manacus candei. The sequence goes on along the minus strand of NW_026138115.1, from coordinate 10,096,454 downwards.
GAACTGAAAAAGGTACTGATGACTTTTTCTAGGCAGGGATTCTGAAACAGAGACATTTCCCTCTATTCCAGTGCATCCCTAATCCTGCCAGCTCCTTTCTCTCCTAAGTGAGGCTTATGCAAGCCTAATTGGTTTCTTTGTTGTGACCAACATATGAGGGGATCAGACCAAGAGCTCCATGATAACCTTCCTCACTGAGATTTGTTTTCAAGACACAATGGATGTGGCAGGTACCATTAGCCTGAAGATCTCTCAATATGGGAAGGGCCCTTTCTCACAGTCATGGTATCGTAAACATTCAGTCATCCAAGGGAGGCCCACCATTCTTCTGTGGAACAAACAGGAAGTTTTCAGTCCCCTTCCTGGTGCACAAACGTGGACCCAGCTGGGGAGGGAGGGACAAACCTTCTCTTTAGATTCCCGAGCAAAATACTCTGGCTGGAGGGTGACAGTACTGAGAACAGGAAGCAGGGAAAATCATTGATGGTCATTGTTTCTGCCATAGTTGCTCTGCAGGTAAAGCCTCAGGCACATCCATGACCCCACATCAAATCTGGGTTTTAAAAAAAAATTTATTCCACCTCAAATTCATTGGTATTCTACCACTGAATCTCTCAGATATGCTCTTGCTCCCAGCTAGCAAAGTCAGTGCTGCTTGAACTAGGGAGTGGACAGCTGGTGTTACACAGAAGGCCAGTTGGTAGGTGATAAAGAGAATGCAATGCCCTTGCTTCTTATATATGGGGGCTGTGAGGAAGCTCCTAACAGGTCCAAAGGAAAGTGAAATGGGGTGGGAGGCAGTCCAGGCAAGCCCAGCAGTCTCCAACTGCAGTCTTAGACAGCTCTGCAAGGTTTCAGAATACTCAACACGACTGTCTCTCTGCTTGGACACAGAGCCTGCATGTCAGTGTTTTCCCAGAAAAACACAAGCTCCAGGAAGGAAATACTGACTTCTAGCAGCCAGATATTGACAGCAACAAAAAAGAATCCTTTTAAAAGTTCCTTCCCTGTCAAATTTCATACTGCCATGAAACAATGTAGCTGTCAGAGTATCTAATAAATATAAGTTTAAAAATGCTTGATTCAAGGCAAACTAAGGTCAGCACCTTTTTCTCTAGAATGAGACTTCTTTGAAGCAGTGGGTATTTCTAGGGAAACTCTGAACATTAAATCAGTCATGCAGAGTTTTTCAACAATGAGTAGAGCAAGGTAGTGGATCTGTCATGTCACTGTTCAGTATATGCCAGGTCCTTGGGAGGAGCCAGATGGAAGATTAATCTACTATTGAACTACCATTTTAAAATTATGTTCAAAAAATACAGGTAAAGCGCCAAGGATCTTCATCTAAAAGAGACAGTGTCACCAGCCTGCTGATGTGTCAGATGTTAAGCTAGTGTCTATATAGGTAAAGTGAATCTCAGTTATCCTGTAAGTCACGAAACAGTTATGAACTAATTCCATGTGTACTGGGTGACTTTGCCAAGATTCGGTCAAATATTTTACATTACTTAAAACAACAGTGTCAGGTTACAATTACTAAAGAAGTCTCAAGTCACACAAGACTTTAGATATTATATCCAAAACTTTTATGGGGCAAAGTCTACATGTCCATGGACTATTGTTCTTCTGAAAAGATAAGTTCAAAGATTTTCTCTCATTAACTCTTTAGGGACTTTCTGCTGCTCCCCAGCCTCTTAGAGAGCTGCACAAGCTCTCCTTTTGCTGCACATTTCAGGAAATCTGACATTCTGGAAACACTGTGCAGAAGTGCCATTTGTTTAGCATCCCCTTCTGATTCTATGCTGGCAACTTTCCTCCACAGTTGTATCAAAAGAGGATCACCACTGTCATCTTCTTGCCTATGCAGGCCATAGGGACTAGGATACTCCCAAGTCAGGAATAATTCAGTTTAGTTTAGTAGTTTCCATTGTGATGTCAGCCCAGTGCTAGACACCTCTGAGGTACTAGGAAGAGCCTTGCCAGCAGGTCAAGGGAGGTAATCCTGCCCCTATAATTGGCCCTGGTGAAGCCACATCTGGAGTGCTGTGTCCAGTTCTGGGCTCCTCCATGTCCTCAGAGACATGGAACTCCTGGAGCAAGCCCAGCAGAGAGCTACAAAGATTATTAAGAGACAGAAGCATCTCTCTGATGAGGGAGATGCTCAGGTTCAGGGAGCTGGGCCTGTTCAGCCTTGAGAAGAGATGACTGTCTCTAACTATCTGAAGGGAGGGTGTCAAGAGGAAGGATCCAGGCTCTTCTCAGTGGTGTCAGGCAATAGGACAAGAGGCAATGAGCAGAAACTGATGCACAGAAGTTCCACCTGAACTTGAATGAGGAAGAAATTCTTTACTGTGTGGGTGAGCTCACACTGAGATTGCCCAGAGAGGGTGTGGAGTCTCCCTCAATGGAGATATTCAAGAACTGTCTGGATGCAATTCTGTGCAATGTGCTCTATGATGACCCTGCCTGAGCCAGGAGGTTGGACCAGATGGCCCACAGTGGCCCCTTCCAACCTTACCCAGTCTGTGATTCTGTGATTCCGTGAATCTTCTCTCTTCAGCAAAGACAAATTTTTAAATAACAGTATTAATAACTTCTTTCTCCATTATGCTTTTAATGATAATAAAGTATTATGAATAAATACAGATAAACAGAACACACTTCACCCTGACAAGTCTGGACTTTGAGTCAGCAGCATTCCCTGCATATCAGAAGCATGGCTCTCTTTTAGGCTCTATTTTCATGTGCACAGTTAATAGCAGAATTAAGAATTACTTTGTACTGCTCTTAATGGAAAGATTTCCAATGTAGAGTGCACCTTTGCACACTTTTTGGAGGTACTTAAAAGTGCCCAACATAATATTGTCTTTTGAATCACATGAAGATGCTTGAGGATGAAGCCAGATTTCCACCATTTCCAAGTAACTCTCTTTTATGCATGGATTGCCCAGCCCAGAGTACAATGAGTTCAGAGTATCGTTGGTCTTTAGGGTGATGTGCAGCGGTATTATTGATTACCAAGCTGCATAGTGAGTGCCAGCAACCATTCTTTGCCTGACAGGATGGAGGGAGTATATATGAATCATGTGGGATAGGAATGACTTGAGTCATGCTCAGTTAGCTCCTCTATTTCTTTATTGAAAGATATCTGTGATGGTCCTTGGTCAGAAAACAGTACTTAGGGCATTAAAGAATGGGAATAAAGACAAAATGAGAATAGAGAGTGGAAATGAGAACACAGAGGATTTTCTCAACTCTTTCCCTGAAGAGAAAAAAGATAAACTGCCAGATACACATGAAATGATGTGCTCCTTTTGCCACCCTTGTTTTGCTGTAAAGGCCTTATGTCAAGAAGCCGCAGTATAATTAACTCCTGTTTTGTCTTACTATTTATGCATAAAGGCTGCTGCTCCTCGGATGGAGATGGCAATACCCACTGCAGAGCATGCCAGCTATTTCCTTGCTCCTGGGTTCTGGCACCAGCCAATTCCTTTGTGTGATTTATCACCTGGTAATCCATCTCCTCCATCCATTATCCTGCACAAAAATCGGCTCTGGACAGCCGCTCTCTCTGCAGCATAGCAGGCAGAGCTGTCACTTTGCCTACCCTGTTCTCAGCAGGGCAAGGGAATTTTCTCTTTCCATATTCAGTAAACCTCGAGGCAATTTGGTTGAATGTCTTACAGGTGGAAATAAAAACTGTGCACATTAAGCCAGACTGATGACCTGTGTAAACATTTCCCTTCAGTTGGGATGAGTCTTCCAACTTAGGAGTTGCCAGCATCTCTAGGATTCATGCAAGTTAGCTCTCCTGAACCTTTTTTACTTTCCACAAGCTATTTAAGTCTTAATTAATTAAGCATCTAAAAACTATTCCACTAAAATCAAATAGAACTATTCCTTCTATACTGAACTGATAAATGTGACATACAGTGATTTCAAATGTTCCAACTGCAGCTTATGCAAACATTCAGAAATAATTCATGTTGTGAAACAATATATATAAGAAAAACAATACATTATTGCATGCTAATTCTTTGATGTTTGAAACCTATTTCTAGGATTTTTATATATGCAATCCATATCCATCCAGCATCTAAATAGTGCACCGGACTTATGGTACGCTAGACTACCATTCATAAGCAGCTTCAAAGGTTTTATATTAGAAAGTGTAACTATATCAATAAATTCAACACATGCTCCCAAAGTAGACATTTGCTGATTAGTACAAGCTTGGTTTAAGTCAGTTTCATGTATGGAATCATCAAAGCCAACAAAAATTTCTTGTGTGGGCCTTGTCTAAATTATCAGAGTTTCAGCACAGATCAGTTCCTCTGTATTTATATGACAGCTAGCTAGAAGTAATCCAGTGTAAATATTAGCAGTGGTGAAACATATGCAGAAAAATAACACAGCATAATATAAATTAAAATTCTCCTGCCTGCAGCTGTGAAGCTCAGAAAATATCTCTATTTTGCAAAAAAGCTCTGTGTACAATAAAGAAAAAGGGAAAAAAGGAAAAAAATGTGTTTTCCTTCAAAGACTCAACAAAAAGCAGCACATCCTTTCAAGAACAAGACTTTCACCTTTGATATAGCTGTATGGGATCTAGAATTTGTCATGTGCTTAGGGAGAAGGCTCATAAACCCAAAGAGAGTTCAGGTTTGGGAAAATAATTAATTTCTATTCCTCTCCTTCAGCTCAGTCAACCTCATGGGGGAGGTGCCAGAAAACATTCATGCCCTCCTTCTCTTCAAATTAAAAAAAAAAGTAGATGAGGAGGGAAAGGGGAAACAAAGATACAGAAAGAAACTTGGGAGGGGAGGAGTAGGGACAGGGAACTGAGAAGCAAGAAGAAAAAAGCATTTGTAAAATTAAAAGGCAGGGCCCCATCAGATTGTGTCGGGCAGGGGAAAGCGTGTCGTAGGCAGGAGTAATTGGTAATCGGAGCAGAAGTGAAGAAGGGGATGATTTATGGGAGCATGGAGACAGGGGTGGAATAATTTTTGGAGCAGAACGGGGAACTTACTGAACGCCTGAAACTCAGCTACTTATCCACTCGTTCTTGTGATAAATTAGCTCTTGTTTAAAGTAACCAGAGCTCCATTTTTCATTCTGATTACTACACTTGATATCTCTCTCTCTCCTTCTGTTTCTCTCTGACCACTGCCCCTTAGCAGTTTCTCTGAGCTGAGGCAATGGGTTTGTGGAAACTCTTCACCCCTCCATTACACTGTTTCCCCCCTCCCCCTTCCAATTACTATATGGTTAACCCTTTAAGTTGCTGTGTGTTTCTCCAAGCTGCTTAAACTGTTTCTGAGGGTTGACTTGGGAACATATGGAATATGATCCTCCCTTTATGCTATGGTAGGGGGAAGGTGGGGGTGTGGGGGTGCACAATGCTTGCTTGTGTACAGAAGGAGCACAGGGGTATGTCATGGTTTCCAGTGTATGTACTTGCCATGTTTGGAAGGCAGCACCATGTCTGGCCTAGAGCACATCATTAATAGGAACGATTTATTTTACGGTACCACTCAAAGCCACCACACCTCCCTCAGGGTCAAGGTCTATCTGTTCAGTTTACTACCTAAATCCATGTGAAGACTCAGGTGAGACACAACAGGCAAGACTGAAATAAGTGGTAGAAAGAAGGTGAAATACAGTGACTGATTCACTTTAAGAAAAAAATAATTTAAAAATATGCTTTTAATAAAGAAATTTTAAGACAAATAAATGCTAATAAATATCAAGTTTCTTACTGATCTCAGAACCAGTTATTTACCTAAAAGCATCAGGATACTGAAGTGGATCACAAGGAAAGATTTGAAGCATGAAGTGATTTTGCCAGTCAGCTTGGAATACAAAAGACAAAGTATAAAGGATACCACAGGAGACAGACCAGCTAGGTTTCTGCTATCTTCCCTTATGAGTAAGAAAGACATGAAGAGCAAATTGCTGAGAATACTGAGGAATAAAGAACAAAAACAGACAAGCTAAGAGTTGGGTCATTATTTCCATTAGTCTAGAACTAGGATATAAAAGGAAGAAGGGATTGTCACTACAATGAAAAGATGACAAAGTAATTTTTCCAAACACAAATAATCACAGAATCATAGAATCACAGAATCAGCTGGGTTGGAAGGGACCTCCAAGATCGTCAAGTCCAACCCTTGATCCACTACCACTGTGGTTACTAGACCATGGCACTAAGTGCCACATCCAGTCTCATCTTAAAAACCTCCAGGAACGGAGAATCCACCACCTCCCTGGGCAGCCCATTCCAATGCCTGATTACTCTCTCTGTAAAGAATTTTTTCCTAATATCCAACCTAAACATCCCCTGGCACAGCTAAAGACCATGCCTTCTTGTCTTTCTGATAGTTGCCTGGGAGAAGAGACCAACCCCCACCTGGCTACAACCTCCTTTCAGGGAATTGTAGAGGGATGAGGTCTCCCTGAGCCTCCTCTTCTCCAGACTGAACAACCCCAGTTCCTTCAGCCTCTCCTCATAGGACTTGTGCTCAAGTCCCTTCACCAGCCTTGTTGCTCTTCTCTAGACCTGCTCCAGCACCTCAATATCCTTCCTGAACTGTACACAGTACTCCAGGTGTGGCCTCACCAGCACTGATGCGATGTTCACTTCAGTTGCTATTAATGCCAGGAGCTTGGCACAATTGAAAAAGTTATGGCAGGTGTAAGGACATATTTAGACCTTTATTGGTTGGTGTGGAGACCAACAGCTAAGCACCTGCACAAAAAGCCAGTTTCTATATATACAGTCTCAGAAGATGTGACCTTACAGTCTAGCTGTTCCTTAACTTCCCCCCTGACTGGAGTCATTACACCTTCTTAGCTGATTTTGTGTCAGTCACCAAACAATAAGGTATCATGTGAGCAAAGGGTACCTGATCTGGCACACCACAGCAGCACATGACCTCCCATATAAAGCAGCACAGTCATAAAGCCTTGTAGAAAAAGTAGGCTGCCTGCCTGGCTCCGGAAAAACTCCATCACATACAACGGGACACAACATTGGTTAAACCACACATTCAGTCCTAACTCTTGTGAAGGAGCCCTGTTCTGATGCATCTTGCTCTGTCTGATTTGCTGCTACCATCTGCCCTGTGACACCTCACATACTGACAGACTGAATACAGTCTCCTAGGTACAGGGCAGCTAAATCACACTGAGGTACATTTGAAATTGTGCTAATTCTAGTAAAGTTAATATAAACTTAACATGGATTTCTCTTATATTTCTATAGGCAGCAGGTAATATAACCATACATCATCATCTTTATGCCAGAAAAGATTAATATTATGGGTAGGTACTTTTCCAAATGAAAAGACGGATCTCGACAAAGATGCTTTCATACTACTGTCTCTCAATACAAGGCTTTTTCTTATGGGCTTTCAATGCTTATTCTATAAACATAATGATCTCCAAGTTCAAGCAGAGCGATCCCTTCTCCGCTGCCTCCTTATTCATACCACTACAGAACTGTGTGTTACATGAACAGCCTGGGAGCACTGAACTCCTGCTATTACCTATGTTAGTGTGAGAGGCATTCCTTGAATAAGTAATTACAGCTTGAGTTATGAGACATCTCGAAGAAAGTCTAGCTAAAATAAAAAACTAGGAAAAAAGCTATAAGCCTTGTCATTACCAAAACCAGCAGGTGGACACATTGCTTGAAAACAATGATGGAGTCTCTGCCTTGAGTCACAGACAGCATATGAGCCCAGACCCCCTGAACAGATATTTACAAGTTCACAGCCTGACGTGGTTCTCACAAAGCTCACCAGAAAGGTATCTTTGAAAGAGAAATGGGACCATCAAGTACTATATCATTAGTGTTTTGCCAGTGATGTCAACACAGCTACATTGCACAGGTAGGCACTGCAGACCAAGGCCTGGAATAAAAAGCAGCTGCAGGAGAGGCAACAGGCAAGGACAAGGTGTGCAATAAAAGGATGAAGATAATGAACGTGAATTTACTTTGAGGTGAGTATACTGCACATCCTCTAACCTTGGAATATCCCAGGGGATTTTGGAAAGGGGATGAGGGTGGTTCACAGTTGTTAATACATTTTTATTATATATCTTATTATATTAAGTAGAGGGCACACTGATCACTATGACCAGACAAGGACAGGGAGATTAGCCTTACTGCAGTGATGGGCAGTTTCTTACTTGGAGTCCAGAAAGCTAATCTACCCACCGTGTTTCAGACAGCACTTACTTTATCTGTACTTGGGAATCCAATTCCATCTCTCTTTCTCATACCTTTGATAGCAATCAATTTCCAGAGATTTCAAAAAGCAGTAGATTTTTGGAGATTTCAAAAAGCAATAGATATTTGGAGATTTCAAAAAGCCAAAGTGTATGAAGCAAATGAAGGCTCTGAAAGTTTTGCTTTTATGCACAGCAATTTTGATGCTTGAGCATCTAGCATAGTCTCACAGAGGAAGAGTTACACCTGAACATTCAAATCCATCTACTTAAAGTGTACTTAAACTTTCCCAGTTTGAGACAAATAAGTAGAAATCTGTATTTTCAAAGAGAGAATCCTCACAGCTGTGGAATAGGAAATGCAGCTTATTTAATTTTTTTTTTTTAAAGAATCTTTCAGAATTAAGCCTGAACCGAAACTGTCAGATTCACAGGAAAAGCCAAAAATCAGTAAAACAAAATGTCTGCTCCAGAAACTCCAGTATAAGGCACTAATCCAAGGGAACAGAATTGGTGGATTTCAAAGAATGGTAATGTTTTCCCTTACCCTGCTCAGTGGTGCTTCACTAGAGCACATTTTACACCAAAAGAATAGAGAGCACACCAGCAGCTTTTGCAAGTTTTGGAGTACTTCAAGTTGAAAAACATGAAGGAAGTATGTACAATTTTACTCTGGAGACACCAGTTTGTTGCAGAAACACCAGGTAGTAATCTTGTATCCCATACCACAGCTCATAAAAAGACAACTAGAAAAATAACCTTTTTCTTTTTTTTCCATTCCAGAAGTAATAATCTTATGCTTTCTTCAAGGAAGGGAATTCAATGGGTCCTAAATGAGTTATATGGTTCAATTCCAACCTCCATGAAATTTGGCACACCTGTAGTTTTAAACTGGCATCTAGAGTAGCTTGGGTTTTGAAAAACAAACCCACACTTATTTTTTCTGAAGGGCTCTTAAGTTGTAAAACCTTACTAGGCAGGTTGTACTATAGACCATATGGAGGGAATCCTGCTTTTGATAGACTCTGACATTTTTGCTTGATGATTATTTTCTAATTGACCACTGTCATGGTGGCTTATAGCCATGGTTCCTTTATTCTAGAACTATCTGGCCAACACAATGTTAAGATAGTTTATGGACCAACCAGAAGAAGCTGAGCAAAAAATGGTGTACTAATTACCTCTGGCATTCGATTGCCTTTTATGCCTTGTCTCCAGCCTACTCAACAAACTGCAGAATCAGAGTCAGAGGGTTGTTTGAACTTCAGCCTTCCTGATGAGACTGCTAACAGGAAAACTTCCCATTGCAACTCAGCCATTTTCTCTGCAAAATGAGTAAGACACTAGTGCACTGACTCATAGCACACAACCATGAGGTAGTACTGACTGGCTGTGTTGCTGCAAGGTGACCGCTGCAAACTGAAGGACTATTCAATCCACAGCCAATCAATTGAGCAACTTTTTTTGTTACACCTGATAAATACTGTAACCCAGAGGTTCACATATAGCAACTGTTTCCTTCAGTGACCAAGACTACAAGGATGCAAATATGACACAGTCCTTCATGTGTTGACAAACTCATCATGTTTAGCCTAGGAGACCTGATGAACAAGCAAGCATTATCTTTGCAGCCATCACCTTCCTGCTCCTGTACTGCAAAACCAGTTAGCCTTCAGGGAAACATCCAGCACTCCAGTGGAAAGGTGTAGATGAAATATTCAGGTGACATTAAGACATCTCTTCCTTACAAAGAAAAAATGTATTCATTTATGGGACAGAATCAAAATTCTGTGGCTTTGCTTTCCAGTCCTCTGAAGAGTTAGAGAAGCCCTTGTTACTCAGTGGACAATGAAAATTTCTCCCCATTTACTTCCAATGCCAAGTCAATGGAGGAAAACTTTTTTGTAAACTTTTTTGAACAAAACCTGCAGTTCTTAGATGTTCTTCCATTTCTGTTGGCCTTCTAGACCACACTGGAATTCATATAACCTATTGGATTTATTTGGGGGGTTGTAGAATACCACAGGTAGAACAGAGAGGAAAGTGGAGAAAGGAATCCTAAGATACAATGGATATATATTTATTTTTTTAAGAACTATCATTGCTCTCTTCTATGCCCCATCCCCTGGCAAAGGTGAACTGCATATCTTTAGTTAATAATTAACTTGTCATGAGCTCCATCAATATCCCATCATCTAAGTGACAGAGGGAAGGGAGGCAATGGGGGAGGTGATCAGCACGACATGCCAGCTCTGCCCGCAGCCTGCGATCTCGTCTCGGCCATAATAAATAGGATGAAATGCGCTCCTGATAAATGCCCATGTCATGGAGAGATTTTACCTTCACTCAGAAACAATGTAATATCTCAGCTATTACCCAAAATAATTTATCAATGTGTAATAGCTTTGTGCAGAGCTCAGATAGGAGGGGAGCAGCGCTGCCCGAGATGGATGGATCCTACCTTCTGCTTTTAATTTTTAATGCTTGTAGGCAGCTTCACATTAAAGGCCAGGTGTCATATATAGACTTAATGTAAGAATGGAGTTCATGAATTCTAATCAGGAAAGAATCTCCCTCTCTCTTCTCTTGCTTTAGTCACTTCTCCTTTTTTTATTTATCAATTTTCCTCTCTTTCTGTACTCCCATCTTCTTTATCTGTCTCTTTTAGTCCATTTCTTCCTCCCTGTTCTTCATATATATTTTACTCTCTGTCTCTGCAACATAACTATTTGGGTAGCTATTTGGTACTTTCAAAAACTGTACCATCACTTATGGACAAACTACTTCTGCCTTGGTCCTGGTGTCATCTTTTTCATTTAGAAGAACAAACTCAACACGGGTACCAGGTCAGCAAATTAGCATTTTATATCCAGGCAAAAAGAACCCCAGACAGCGGTGATCAAGAGTGTGAAAATCAGGATTGTGTCCATCAAAATTCATTGTGAATTATGTTACTGAAAAGATCCTGTCTGTAAAGGGCCAGTGGAGAAGGCACATTCCCATGTATCAGCCAAATCACATATCCTTGCAGAGAAACATGTTCCTTCAACTGGCAAGAATACAGCACTGGGATGTGTGGATCCAAAAACTACCACATCACAAGGTCTCATTTTCCCAATTTTTCTAGTCTCCTTATAGCCATGTCAGCCACACAAATATTCTCCTGTTCCCTTTCAACATTATGCATTTAAACCCAGCTGAGACCCATCTCATCTGGTGGCCTGCATGGGAAGAATCTATTCAAGGACCTCTGTAGCAGTATGTACAGAAGACAGGATAATGCCAAGAAGTGTCATTGAAACCACACCATTAGGACTCACATTAGAAATACCATTATTGTATCAATACGCTCCATCAAAGCATGACGTACTGTCTGGGTGAGACACACCTGAAAGCAACAGCAATGCATGACAGCACTCCTAGCTCTGTGCAAAGAATGGAGCTGCAGGAAGGAAGGGGGGAGCACCACTTACTGGCCAGAACATGCATCAGGGGACACGTTTAATACAAGCAGCAGACACAAAGATCAAAGAAGTGCCACAGGCTGCAAAAAGGAAAAGATCGACTATTTGGACTTTTGTTTGCACTCCAAAATGAAGGAAAATAAAAGCAACCAATGCAATACTGCCCACGGGAGGAGCACTGCCAGAGTTGCGGAGCCCATTTACAACCACTTTGCTGACTTGCAAGTTACAAGGACACCAGCGCTGAGAGGAGCTTGATTTCCTTTCTTCTATTAACAAAGGTAACGTTAACTGCTCCATTTGTTGGTTGACAGTGCAGGGACCACAGACTGAATAACTCTTGGGAATTCCATTAAAACAAAAAGACTTCTCTTGCACCTAAACACCAGAATGGCATAAAAAGGCTCTGATGGTGTTGCTTCCGTGTCCCTTTTACAGATAAAGAGAGGACAATCAAATTTAGGGACTGCATTGTCAGTGAATTACTTCTCTTTCCCTCTTTACTCAGACATATTTCTTTCCAGAACATAAAAAACTTAGGACACAGGCCATTTATTCCCATTTGGTACTTAGCGTATTCCTTAGCCTACCAGAGCAACATAGCAGAGTTCTCTTCTGAAGCACCAAATTCACTACACGAAAACAGTACATAGGAAACCTTCCTCTAATGTTTCTTACTTTCCACAAGGTCTGCTCTACGAACAATTCTCTACTTCCACCTTATTTCTTCCCAGCTCTGCACGTCACACAGTTCAGGAGGTCAGATCTGACCCAGCTAAAACAAGTACCATGTGCAAAACTTCATTGACTGCATAGCTTCTCACTGGGTGGTTGATCAAGGGAAGAGGAAAGCTGGTGTCCTACTGTGACAAATCCTCTCTGCACACAAATAGGCCATCTCTATAAAATATGTAAAAAACAAGTTTTAAGAAAAAGTCATTGCATAATTAATAAAAGACAAGACTTATCTTTGTATTCAGCTTTGTGAATGTCAGAATAAGACACTGCGAATCTTTGGACAGTGTGGTACTTCAGGGTACAGGGAATGTGTGGCTGTTTGTGGAAACTTCAGACTGTCTATAAAGATTCCCAACTTTTCTAGGAACACTTTACAAAGACTGCCTGCATGCTTATGCCTTACCAAGCATGTTTTGCTCCTCTATGTCTGTGTATAAATGTAGCACTTCAAAGCCAAGACACTAGCATCCCCTGGTGCAGCAGCCTTAGGACACCCTGTGTGATACACACTTATCTGAACTAGTAAGGAAGAGAGCTGTTGTTCGAAGAGGACAGAAAGATTGCCTTACCTCCCCTGAATACCACTCACTTAGTGGCTGTGGCCTGGCTCCAGGCCAGGAGCAGAGCAGCATGCCCTTGTCTCTGTTGAATGAAAGCTCATTGCCGGCTGCCAAATAGCCTCAGGCAGGCAGTGACTCCAAGAACCAAACTAAGAGCTCTAAACTCATTCACTCATGGACCAAGATCCTTCCTAACCCCAGGAGGTGCGATAGAGAAGAGAGACTGTCCCCCAGTCTCTTGCATCACGCAGCCAGAGCCTAATCAGGGTCTATTGCTGTCTTATTCCATTGCTAACACTGTGACTCTAACTGCCGTGTACTACAAATTAATTCATTCCTTCAGGCCTTGCTGTTCAGTAACTGGCTGTCACAGCAATCTCCCGAGGAGCTAATTGAGAGTTGTGATCCGTGCAGTATTTCCATTAGTGCTGTAATGACAGGCAGCCAGACACACACACACTTGCATGCTCACACACACAGAGCACAGGTTCCTCTGTCCCCACAAAGGGGAGCAGATAACAAGCCAGTGCCATCTCAAATGTTAAGCAGCAGCTGGGAGAAAGGAAAAACAGGAGGAACAACATCCATGTGATTCAGACTGAGGTCACCTAAGCTTTGCCTGAATGAGAGAAACTTGCTCTCAAGACAAGCTCCTAATTTACATTAGAGGAGTAAAATCTTCACACACTCCCCTTCTCTATAGTGGTACTGTTCCCAGAGACTACAAATCCCACTAACAAGTCACCTCTATTTGAATGGCCCACCCCATTGCATGGTGGGACCTGTAGTCTCCTTAGAGATGTTTCTTGAATAAGGGTGGTTGCTATTGTAGTTGTGTAGCACTGTAGAAGACACTAATATTAGTCTTACAGGTTCTACTTAACAAACTAGAAAAGGTGTTAATTTGGGAAGAATGTATTTGATCAGTTAGGTGTGGTTCATTTGGGAACCTGGATAACTGAGGCATGAAGTCTGTTTGTGAATTTAGTCTCTTTTTTATTTGTTTTTCCTTTCATGCCTAGTTTCCATCAGATTAGAAGGAAAACACTGCATACAGCAGCTCCTGTTGCTGTGCCACCTGCTAATAAGGACTTAGCCATCATAAAGGACATATTTTTAGGTTCTAACTGCATCACAGACTCATGATTCTCACCCAGAAAGCAGAGGACATGCAATTCTGTGCTGTCACTGATGATTATTTAGCAGGGTCAGTTAAAACCTGAAAAATCTGTATTCTCTTGGGGGGTTGTCTACTTTTTTGAACTAACTCTAGAATCAACCCCATCATATCTGAAGACTTGTGTATGTACAGACAAACATGTATCAGTTCAATTTGTCTTAGAAGTTGGTCAGATAGATGTAGACTAGTTCAGTAGGCACTTCTCACTGAGTGCTTTATTAATTCCAAAGCTGTGACAGGTTTCTTTATAAGTGAAAGACAGTTTTGAAGTCCATTAACAATAGGGGGAAAAATCACAACAATTATTTAGAATGAAAACAATTTAATCCTTTAAAAATGTAGTTCTGATACTGGTCTTTTTAGCCTTTAAAAAGAAAAGGAAATTATTTAAAATTTCCCTAGTAATTAAAATTCTGTGACATTTTAAGTATTTAAGCAAACCAGAATGCATTTGCAAATGAATAAATTCAAAATGATCAGTGTTATTATTGTAGCAGCCAATTAGATCTAAGTCGACAATTTTAGTCACCCTTAAATTGAGACTGTTGCAATGGCAGAGATAACTCAGCCATGGGCACAGAGGTAGTTCATGCTGGGGAACTCTCAGCAGGTGAAGGTATCCTTGTTTGGGATTAGACTACTCGCACAGTCCCAGATTTCCAGAAACAGGTTTTTGTAAGGGAATCAGCTGCAAGTACTTCAGAGCATTCCAAAGAGCACAATTTGCTACTCTGACTGCCAGTGCGTTCTGGCTTTATAAAAATACCTAGGGAAGACACCTATTCAAGGTATACAAACAGCCTTTAGGGCTGAGATAGGGGATTAAGTTACCAAGCCTTAAGAAGTCATGGCATATAATCTTAGCTTGATAATTGAGCATGTGCATGCTTCTGGCATGTGATAAATGCAAGGTCATTTGACTTAACCTAGGAGAAGACAGCGTTAAGTGGAATTACCCCATGTCTGCTGCAGGCTAGTTGTACACACAGCTGTTACCACAGCTCAGTTGATACATAGCAATTTGTTCAGTTATGCTAGATGTTTCTGCATGTACAAACCCCAATTCTGCCCTCTTGTGACAACATCACAGGAAAATTAGGTTTTTTTAAAAGTCAGATGAATCAAGGAAACTCAAAAATTTTAAAAACTTGCACAACTGTGAAGTGTCCCTGGAAAGTGGGTTAATACAGGATACTCTGAGATATTCATGTAGACCCATACTGTAATATGTTTGGCTCTCCTGTATATAACCATGATTACATTTTTCAGTTGGACATATCGGCAATAGATGTGATCTCAGAGGGACAGAGCAGAAGGTGACAGATCAGGTACATTTGCCTCTTCTGCAGGCAATCACACTGAAAGCTCACACCACACCAAGAACAGACCCTATCATCACTTATGGTGAGCTGCTGAAAAAAGGCAAGAAGATGTCAGTGGAGAAAGTTCCAAATCCCAAGGTTAGAGGAGATCCTGGAACAGGCCACACAGTCCATTAGGGTATGGTGTGTCCTGGGATTGCATTTCAAGGATTATTCAGGGCATGCCCAAGTAATATACAAAGCAGGCATAAAGCTTATATCTGTTTTAAGTATTGAGCAAGCTATGGTATAAATAGAAAAGGTCCCGAGTTCTGACCAATAACTTCAGATAACTTTGCAATGTGCCACAGAGTAGCTTTGGCTTCTGTGCAAAGTGTTAAGTCATGCCTTTTCCCTTAAAATGTAATACAAGATGGTTTCCAGATGAGGGGTGCAGGTGGAGCGTAGACATACAAAGAGTGATTTATTCCAGACTACTTTGAACTGATTACTCGGAGGGAGCTTCCAAAATGCGGATAATGATTTAGTGAGCATGGCATGTATGTCAACACAAACTGGTCTCTTTCATGTCTGCCATGCCAGCACACATATAGTTACATAGCATGACAGGATCACCCCAAACAACCTGAACCAAATCCTGTGGCCATTATATGTGAAAGAAGCCCCTTTTTATGTCAGTGTTTGACACCCTCATAGTCTCCATGTACAGTGTAATTTTCAGGGCTGACTGTTTTGCTGCCTCCAAGTCTCCATGTCTGTGTTCCCTACAACATAATCCCGTCAATATTCAATTATTCAATCACATTTCCATTGCCTTCCTTTGAATGTTCCTGCAATAAGCAATGCAGTCACAAACAAACAGCACTCGCACATGTGCTGTCCCACAGTTTAGTCACAGGCAGATTTGGGCTGAAGGGAAAGCACACTTGGACTTGGTACATAGGCACACAAAGAGCACTTGTGCACACAGCCTCATGGAAGTCTATGAAGTTCTTGCAAAATGCAGGAGAAACCAGTTTCTAACAAGGTATTTTCAAGTTAGTGCAATACAGAGAACTCTGGGCTGTGCCTCCAGAGATCCTAGTGTGAAACCTGGATAAGCACTCAGCTAGTGTGTGCACAGCTCCTGCATGTGAGTAATGGGGTGTGTGGCCCTGCAGATCTGGAAAGGTTTCCTCCTGGAAAGGTTTGGCATATCCTACACTGACAAAATACTTGAGGGACAGCTGTGTAATGTAACAATGTGGAAATGCTCAAAAGCAAAACAATGAAATAGGTCTTTGATACAGTAACTCATCTCATATGCACTAGTCTGTTGGGTACAGCAACATGAGATCAGCCAGTTTCCCTGGTTTTGTCTAGTAAACCCAAGAAGAGTAGCAGAACACAAGTTTATTTGCAGCCTAGGCAATACACCACCGCAGTGAAGCTCATCCTGACAATTAATTTTCCACAAGCCAGGTAGTGACTAGTGAAACTTTTTCATTTGTTTAAACCTAGCAGTAAAGGCTTGAAAATAATACACAAACACTTGTATACCTGAGAAAGCTTTACCAGTTCAACCAAAATCTCATTTTAAACCTGTTGTCTACCTTCACCAGTCAAAATATAAGAACCTGCTCTCACACTCAGACAAGGAGGTTGTGGTGGAACAATACCGATTTCACTAAGCCAGTTTAGAGGTCATCTATCAGCTTAATTAGTTCAGTTGTCTCCAACAGACAGGCTTTAAGAGTCATCCTATTAGATATTCTATCTTCAGTGCAGCAGGGCTAGACAGTGCTGCAAGTGTCATCAGTTCTCTGTTGGGCTGGATGAACCTAACATTCATATTCTTCTTGCTCTCCAGCAGGAAATAGGTTGTTGCTCCCCACTACAGTTTGATCTTTACAGGGTGGTTCTAAGCTTGAGGCAAAAAACTTCAGTGTGAAGTGTAAGAAAGGGCTGAGCTGTGCAAGTTTATGAGATACACACACTGCCTTCTCTAGCAATGCCCAGGTCTGCTGCTGGCTCCATACCTCTGACACACAGACAAGGTAATGTGGAGATGCAGCAAGACAGCAGCTTCCCAGCAGAAAGCAGATAGAGCAACTAAAGCCCCTTCATACGACAGCTTCTCCAGCAAACCTGGGCTAGCCCAAGGTGCACCATACTACACCTGTCTCAGCTCAAGTGGTCCTTGCAGATGGTGTTTGATATAAGACACTTGTCTACCCTGTGAACAGATCTATTCTGGTGAGAACGGAGGCCTTAAGAGAGGACGAGTTGCCCTGATGCAGTGACCTCATCAAATCATTTGGAGGGAAACTTTGGGGGGCATCTAGTCCAGTCATGAAGTGGGACCTCTACCACCACTAGAACATGTCAGCTGTGCCCTTTTCTAGCCGAGTCTTGAAAGCTTCCAAGGATGGAACTTCCAACGTATCTGTTGGTAGCGTGTTTCACTGCAGCACAGGCCTCCCTCTGCCTAATTTGAATATCCCAAGACACAGTATGTACTGCTGTCCATAGATGGCAGAAGACCAAGTCCTACCTAGACTATTTTAAAAATAGTATGTATAAAATGAGTAAAAATAAACAAACATTTGGAAACAAGCTCACAAAACAAGCATACAAATGCACTTCTCATGCTATCTGAAACTCAGCACTAACTACAGGAACTCCTTCAGGATTTCTGTTTTCAAAAGCTCTCTCAGTCAGCAGAACTGAAGAAAGATTATGGTACTCTGATACTCCCTCTGACAAAATAAAGCTGCACGAAAACAATCAAGAACACATTAAACAATGTCTGACTGCAAGCCCAGCTTTCACAGCATTCTCTGTTCAGTAAGGCGTTTTACAGAGCAGGGACTTCAATCTCTGATTATGACCCCTCATTTATGCTGCTCAGTTCTCCAAGGTAGTTATCAAGTGCCAATAAACTCACGGGGGCACACTTGTCTCCTCTAGTTCTAATTAATTATCTTCATCATTAGCTAGGTGCACGAGGGCAGCTCATACACATGCAACCATCTATCAAGAAACACCCATTGTATAATACCAAACAGTGTCTGTTAACTTCAGGGACCCTTTTCTTCAGGATATGCTTCTGATTCAGCTCAAGAGAAGGCTAAAGCACTGAAACTGATGTACCTCATTTGGCTCTTTGCCCACTTCTCTGGCTAAAGCAAGGAACTAGTTTTATTCTAGTCTGCCATGTTCTAAGTTAACTCACTATGTAATTTAGTGTAGCTGTCTTACAAATCACAGTTAGAATTACAGAAAAGCAACCCTGGAGGTCTTCTGGTCCAAATCTCTGCTCAAAGCAGGCCCAGCTTCAAACTTAGATCAGACTTCTCAGGGCAAATTGCGACTGTCTCTGAAGAAGATAGCCTCTCTGCCACCACTCCCATTATGAACAACATTTTCCTTAGAGCTATCGTAACTCCCCTGTTGCAGGTTGCATTCATCGCCTCTCCTCTTTTGCTCTGACTCCTTCTGTCTTCTCTTTAACTATCCATTAGGCAGTTGAAGGCTACCACTAGATCTTCCTTAACTTTTTCTTCCCAGCTGTATAAACACGGGTCATCCAGTCTCTCCTTTCATCTCTTGTGCTCCAGTCCTCTTACCATCTTTGCCATCAGTGGTTGGACTTGCTCCGCTTTTTCAACATCTTACCTATACTAAGCAGCCCAAAAACGAACACCAGACTCAGGTAGTCTTGCAATTGCTGAATAGAGGGGAATAATCACTCCTTGACTTGCTGGATAAAATCCTATTAATGTAACCTAGTATGTGCTCAACCTTCACTACCTCAAAGCCACATTGCTGATTGATCTTCAACTTGTGTGTCAGGACTCCCAGATCCTATTCTGCAGAGCTGCTCTCTAGCCACATGGATTCTAAACCAACACTTCTTGCAAAAATAATGTGCACATTTTGACATGCCTTAGCAACATCACAAAATCAGCATGTCATTTGTAATTCAAGGTCAGTAAATATACCTCATATGGAGAACAGAAATTTGTTTGCAGCTGACAATTTAGAGCATATTCAGGTAGAATTAAAAATTGTATTTCCCCACCTCCTACTTTTTTCTCAACACACTATCTGCGCCTTACATGTTTGTGTAAGATGCCACAACTTTTGCCTTCTCTCAAGCCTCACGGACCAGATGTAGGACAGCCTGATCATCTGGGGTCCACTAGGGAGAGTGAATAAGGTTCAAATATCTGCTATCAGAGTCAAAGGGAGCAAAAGGGACACGTTCTTGTACCACAATCTCTAACCTGTGGGCAGAAGAAAGTTCTCTGGTTCGTAGTATCTAGTTCAAAGTAGAGGCTGATGAGTGAGGAGTGGAGGAAAACTCAAGAGTTCAGCATTCCCCTCATCTTCTCACTCTGAGTATAAATTAAAAGAGGGAGGAGGAGAAGAAAGAGGACCTGTCTTGTCAAGAGAGTAGCAGAAAATACTCTGGTTCTCCAGAGAGAAGACCACAATGTGGAGCAGTGAGGAGAAAGGTGACTCAAGAGACCATTATGTTTTCACCAAATTCCAGTCTTCCACCAGAATGCTCTAAATGTGCTAACACTGCCACAGGAACAGTTCTCCTGAATCTAGTTCCCTACCTGGTTATACCTACCTCTGCAATGCACACATCATCAGATTTTATATTCCAACTCATTTGATTTCTGGCAGTATTTACATTTTAACTCACAGTATGTTTTTCCTTCCTGTGGGTGGTTTAGAGCATATTTCACAGCTGTTAGGTTTTACATTAAGTTTCTGTTCTATTTATTTGTATTTTAAATGATCCACACTTTGCGGATATGCTGCTTTTTCCCCTCTATCTGCTCTATTTGCCACTTTGCTCAAGCACTATAATCCCCTAAGACAAGATCCATTTTTGTCAAGCACTGTAGATATGTCAGTCAAGGGTGCAATCAATGTTAGAACATTACCACTGGCAATGGCCTAGAGCAGATACTTAAAGAAAGATGATTAGAGAAAGGGCAGGAACAGAATGACTGTGTTCTTGGGGAACTGGGTTGATGCTTTGGAGATCTAACCACAGGGAACCCAAACCCCTTTCCAGGGGGTAATATAAAACACGGCATAGTTTGGGTCTTTTCCTCTCACTTCCTGCCTTTGCCCTGGGCATGTTTTCACATTTTTCCATACTGTGATATCCTCTGTCATAGTGATTCTCCCATTTTCTTTATTCCCATATCAGCACATGTAACTATCTGTTACGGTTTCTACTGATCTGCTTAGCCTAGAAAACTTCCCTTCCTTGTTTTTGGAGTTATGTAGTATCTCTTAGAATATACTGAGTTTGAAGAGACCCACCAGATCAAGTCCAACTCCTGGGCCCACGCCCAGGACACTCAAAGAATCACATAGTGCCTGGGAGCATTGTTCAAATGCTTCTTGAACTCAGACAGGCTTGTTACTATGACCACTTCCCTGGGGAGCCTGTTCCAGTGTCCAACCTTTTTTTGCCCTGTGGGTAAAAAAACTTATCCTGATATCCAGCCTAAACCTCTCTTGACTCAGCTTCATGCCATTTCCTCGAGTCCTGGCACTGGTCACAAGTGTAAAGAGATCTGTACCTGCCCCTCTGCTTCCCTTCCTGAGGATGTTGAAGATCACAATGAGGTCACCCCTGAGTCTCCTCCAGGCTGAACAAACCAAGTGACCTTAGCTGCTCCTCATAAGGCTTTCCCTCCTTAACCTTCACCATCTTCATGGCCCTCCTTTGGACACTGTCTAATAGCTTAATGTCTTTGCTATATTGCAGTTCCCAAAACTGCACACAATATTCAAGATGAGGCCGTGCCAGTACAGAGCAGAGTAGGACAATCCCCTCCCTCGCCCAGCCTTACCTAATGTCCTCCAGGACACGGTTGTCCATCCCAGCTGCGAGGGCACTGCTGACTCATATTCAACTTGCCACTGAACAGGACCTCTAGGTCCCTTTCCACAGCACTGCTCTCCCAGCCTCTCGTTCCCTAGTCTATACACACAGCCAGGGTTGCCCTGTCCCAGGTATGGATTCTGGCACTTGCCCTTGTTAAAATTCATATGGTTGGTGACAGCCCAGCCCTCTAATTCATCGGGGTCTGTCTGCAGGGCCTCTCTGACATCAGGAAGTCGACAAGCTAGGGTCAGAATGGCTGGAAAACTGGCAGAGCAGAAAAGAACCTGGGAGTGCTGTTCAGGGAGTTGTTAAGCATTGGAATGGGCTGCACATGGAGGTCATGTCACCGTCTCTAAAAGTGTTCGAGAAACAACTGCACTTAGTACTGTGGTTTAGGTGACATGGTGGTATTTGGTCAAAGGTTGGACTCAATGATCTCGGAGGTCCTTTTGAACCTTAAAGATTCTATAATTCTAATTGCTGATTTTTTTGCCTCATTTTGACAAGGCCAAGCAGTAACTGAGTTTCATCTGCTATTAGCACACATATGATTCTAAAGCTGTGGGAAAGTGTGGTTGAAAACAACCACACTGATGACTGCCAGAAGGTCTTGTGCACTAGATTTACCAGAACTACAGCCTGACTCAACCTACAACTTGTAATCCTACAGTCATACTTTTGATGGGATATTGAATTGCAATAGCAGCACCTCTGGCACTGCAGGGTAGTCTAAAACACTATGTCTGCTCCATCTAGTGATTCCAGAACACATCAGGCTTCAACTCTGTACTGGAGATGAAGATAGCTGCAAGCGAAAATATAGGGCACTATAGACTATATATAACCTGCAGGCTACTGCTTGGTGGTCAAGGCAGTAGAAGAGCCTTGAATAGAAGTTTCGTATGAAAGAATATACAAGTTTTGTCTTCTTCCTTACCATCTGTGGTAAGACAGGTTTTATGTAATGGAATCACTGAACTTAACTTTACTTTCTTATTCCAGTTTTCACCTCTCTCCTTATATTTTATTAAAGCTTAATCTCTCTTTGGTAACAAACAAAATGAGAGTAGAATATTATATCTCACAGTATCATAGCAGTCTAAGAGACAGACACATCACCGCAACTGAAAGAAGGAGGGGAACTTCATACAAGATATTGCCTTCTCTCAGAAGGCAATTATATGGACAGAAAGGACCCTTGCACAACTGAAGAACGTCCTTAGTTCTCTTGGCTCTTGAAGGAGCCTATACTTCAACTTAATTGTCATAAAACGGAGCTCACTACAGCAGTCAATATTTTCAAGGATAAGCAGCAGAAACAGATTATATACCCTGGCATGCATGTGCATGTTGCATTACAAGAGCTGTAGATGCTACATATGATGGCCAAGGTTGGGTGACAGAGCTAGGGGCCTGGACCACTACTTGGTGCAAAAAAATGAACAATATCTCTGTGACTCACTGTAGAACAAAAGCTGACACTTTTTATACAAAACCATTTTCTGTTCCATTTCCTAAATGGAAAAAGAAAAGCCAAATCTGAAAAGCGTAGGTACAGTGTTTTCTTAGTCTAGCTGTAGTGGATGTCTATATGGTATAGTGCTGGTGAGGAATCTTTCCTTCCCCTGCTAACACTCTGGTATCAACTCTACTGCTTGGGAAAAGCCCAGTCTTCCTGACTGAGATCACTATTTACACTGGATGCCCATTAATTGCATTGCTTGGAATGATTTGCTGTGGGTTTTCTTTTTTTATTCTAGTCGCATTATGTCGTGAACTGATGACTGATTGGGTCCTGTGAGCAATCACGAGCCCAAGCCTATTGCTTCTAGCTTGATAGAGTGTATATCTCTATTTCATATTCAATAATGATGAATGGTCATGGCTTACATTTATATAGTGCCTTTCATCCAGAAAGATCCCAAAGCGCTTTACAAATTGATTTACTGTGCAAACTATGGGGTTTATTCTCCGCTTCATAAGCTCGTATAAATCCCATTGAGTTACTTGCACTTCATCACGGTACTTGGTGTTGCCCAAACAAAGCACAAGCACTCTTTATAACACACTTAGCAGAGAGTCAGGGAACACTTATAAAAATATGAAAGTATTCAGAACCTCAGTTTCATGTCATATCCAAAAGGTAGAATCTTTAGCAGCAGAGAATCCACCTAACCCTAGAAAAGTACTACTTTCTGCACTACTAACAGGGCTTCTTACAGCAAAGCATTCCTTGGAGAGGATACCACCAAGAGCTGAGTCTGCCTGCTCACAAGACTGCACCCTCAGGCAGTAGCTCCTGAAAAGAATCAGTTCCTTCTGTTTTAAAAAATTAATATTAAACAGAAAACTACTAGCAACTGAACATCAGCAGCCATCAATATATGTTGCATGTGCTTCTTAAGGGTTGCAAAAGAATGAAACAAGAGGAATGCTCAGGCAACCTCCCTGCCAATAATTTTGAGCAAATATTTAGCCACAGCATGATGCTCTACACTAATGTATTGAAATAAATTAACCAGTTGTCTTCTCCTCTATTTAACTTGGGGTGGGAAAGGAAATGCACCAGGTACGTGCCTGGCTCAATACCACTAAAATCTTATGGACATCAAATGAGGTTTTAAGGAGGTTGTAGGTACAGAAGCCCTCCACTATCCACTGTTGTGAACGCCCTGCCCATTTGATCTCAGTGGAAGGTGGTTACAGTGAATGTCATGGCAAATGAGATGCTGAAGCACAAGAAAGTCTTAGAAATTTCCTATGGTACATGCAGAGAGAATGTGACAAAGACATTGCCCAGCAGTAGGTGCTGAGGCCAGTCAGATGCAGGGCACCTGTCCCTGCTAGGGTAGAGCATGAAACTCCACTAGCCTGCCTTCCCTGGAGACTGCTCTCCCTCTTCAGTGAGCAGGATAGCATTTCTGTTTTCCCATTTGTCATCTATGTAAGTGAGGACCTCAGTCATATTAAGTGTACAGTACAGTTAGCATGGAGTTTAAATGGAGTAGCCATTTTTCTTGGATGTCTCCCCTCTTACACCTAGATATGTCACAAACACTAAGGAATTTCTCTTCAAAACATCTATGTTTGATCTCAGGGTGTTAAAAAACTGCAAGATGGGGGATTGTGCTGGTTTCACCTGGGGTAGAGTTAATTTTCTTCACAGTGGCTGGTATGGAGCTGTGTTTTGGATTTGTCCTGAACACAGGGTTGATAATAGAGAGATGTTTTTGTTATTGCTGAGGAGTGCTTTCACAGAGCCAAGGTCTTTTCTTGCTTTTCGTACTGCCACACTGGCAAGGAATCTGCAGGTGCATGGGAGGTTGGGAAGAGACATAGCCTGGAGAGGTGACCCAAACTCACTAAAGGGATATTCCATCCTATATGACATCATGGTCAGTATACAAAGCTGGGGCGAAGAACGGGGAAGTGGGGGATATTTTGAGTGATGGTGTTTGTCTTCCCAAGAAACCGCTATGTGTGATGGGGCTCTGTTCTCCTGGAGAGTCTGCCCATGGAAAGCACTGAATTAATTCCTTGTTTTTCTTTGCTTGTGTGCGTGACTTTTGCTCTCCCTATTAAACTGTCTTTATCTCAGCCTACAAGTTTTCCTTTGATTCTCCTCCCCGTTCCACCAGGTTTTGGGGGAGAGAGGGATTGAGCTGCGTGGTGCTCAATTTCTGCCTGGGCTTAAACCATGACAAGGATGCAGCCTAAAGTCCCCATCATAGAATTATAGAAATCATATATTCTTTCATTTTAGGGCACCATCATAGTGTGATGAAGGCCTGTTTTATCGGCCTAGCTTTCACAGCTTTTGTGAGGCTAACTTTCAGCTCATTTTTACTTCAACACAAATTCTTCAGTTTCTTCTCAACTTTACATCAGGTGATTTGTATTTGTACACACAAAGCAAGAAAATGAAGAACATTTTGATACAAATGACCTGGAGGTTATTAAGATACAGCCAGGATCTTCATTGAGGAGACATTGCAGAAGAGAGAGAGACTGTAGAACTAATTGTGAGATGGGAGATTTGGACTGACAATAAGGAAGAACATTTTCACCATAAATAAGCAGAGGAACATGTTACCAAGAGATACTGCAAAATCTCTATCCTTAGAGGGTTTCAAGGTCCAGTCTGATCTTTCCTGCACACAGTCCTCTGTCCATCTAGCACTTTTCCCAAGCCTCCTTCTGCCCCCCCCCCAATTTGTTTAATACCTCTCGTGTCTTATGTTCTGCATGCCAGTGTGACTTCTTTTCCTCCCTCTGACTTTGATGCCAATATGAGAGGAGAGAATAAGAGCACTGCTCCTAGTTCTGGTCTGTAACAGTGACAGTGGTCTTCAGATGTTTGGAGAAACAATGACACAGAAGACCAGATCAAAGCCCATAGACCTAGGATAAAGCATATAATTGCATCAATAGGAGATCAAATGAATATTTCCATAATGAGGGCTGGTTCTTTCCTGTTACAGACAGTATTATTAGGATTTAGCTGCCAAACACTAGCAAGCAGCTATTTATTTCATATGGCCACTGTAAAAAAAAAATCTCAATAAGTTACCTATTTTTCACAAGGCAAGGATACTGGAGAAAGTATAATAATGGTCCTTTGTCTTATTTTCAATCATAGAATCATAGAATGGTTTGGATTGTAAGGGACCTTAAAGACCATCTAGTTCCAACCCCCTTGCCACAGGCAGGGACACCTTCCTCTAAAACAGGTTGCTCAGAGCTCAATCCAGCCTGGCCTTGAACACTTCCAGGGATGGGGCAGCCACAACTTCTCTGTGCCATCTGTTCCAGTCTCACCACTCTCACAGTAGAGAATTCTTCCTAATATCTAATCTAAAACTACCCTCTTTCGGTTTGAAGGCATACTCTCTTGTTCTATTACTGCATACCCTTGTAAAAAGTCCCTCTCCAGTTGTCTTGTAGACCCCCTTCAGGTACTGGAAGGCTGCTAGAAGGGCTACCCAATGCCTTCTCCAGGATGAACAAACCCAACTCTCTCAGCCTGTCTTGATAGGAGAAGTGTCCCATCTCTCTAAACAGCTTTGTGGCCCTCCTCTGGACCTTCTCTAACAGGCCTGCATCTTTTTTGTGCTGAGGACCCCAGACCTGGATACAGTACTCCAGGTGAGTTCTCAGGAGAATAGAGTAGAAGCATGCTGTCCACACTTCTTGTGATGCAGCCCAGGATATGTTTGGTTTTCCAAGCTGCAAGCACACTTTGTCAGGTCACGTCAAGCTTCTCAGCTTGACATCCTTACCTCATTCCATTCATGCTATGGAGATATCAGGGTTCCTTAGCCAATCATGTAAATGTTATTATACAGACAAAATACATGTTGCTGGCATATATTGTACAGCCTGGCCAAGTTTTCCTAGCTGGATGGCCCCAGAGTGATATCACCAGAGCAGAGCACCAAATACCAACATGAGGCCAAGCCAGGCTCCCTATTACAGCTGCACCAGGAGTGCTAGGAACCTGAAGGCCATCACTAAAAATAAAACACACACACAAACAAACAAAAACCCCCAACAATATAAAAAACAAGCCAAGCAAACAACAAGACAAACAAAAAACCCCCAAAATTTACAACAACTTACCTCAGAACCAAGACTATCAAACTAGAAGGGAAACAACCTCTGTACTTTCAGAAATCCTGATAGATTACCAAGCACAGCAAAAGGAGCTCACTCCATGTGAGGAGACACTTTTTAACCCAGCTGTTCAGCAAGTAGTTGTAAAGACTTTAGGATTGTTTTTATCCTTAGAAAACTTGCTAACAATGACAGTACACCTCGCCAGCATTGAAGAGCAGGTGACATGAAAAACAGAAAGTTATTGTAAATTAAGGAAATCACATCAAATTAATTAAAACAACAGTGTCAGAATCCATTTCCTGGCAAAATAGAAGAAGAAACGCCAGCCAAAATTACATGGATTGGACTTTTACTGGTACTCAACTGCAAAGCCAAGGACCAAGCAAATGCTGGGGACTGAAATGCTCCTAAATTAGGAGGATCCTGACCCTCCATAGCAGGAGACACATTCACAGGGGCAGGGATGCCAGGGAAGCCTGCATCACTTTCCAAAGCTTTATTTATCCCAGGGATAAAGAGAAGATCCTGAGAGTCCTCCACATGCATCAGAGTCTACCCTTGTTCTTCAGCACTAAGTTCACATCACATCAGTGCTGTAAAAAAGGAAGAAGACATAGGCAATGTTTTTTGAAACAAAAACAAAGACTTCTAAAAACTTTACAAGAAGAGAATATGACTGGTAGTGCTCAACAACTTTGATTTTTATACACACAAATAAGAATAAAGCAATGTGGTACAAAACTTTCAAGTTTTTTGACCTTTGCGGGCAGATAAGTTTGGAGAGATATAACAGTGCCCAGCACAGTGTGTACCAAAGATCTCAATGTCCAATCTCATGAGCCTGCAGTGTCTCCCATTTAGCCAACAAACTTTCCATCGTGCAGCGCCCCAGAGATGGTGTGGCATCTGGATGCAGCCAGAGCAACACATCTGGTAAGGACCTCCTACCTGAGTAGGACATGATAGTACCCATGAAGGGAGTCCAAAAATTCACAAATCAGGGTCTGGGAAAACAGTGTTTTACAAGAGCTTGTTGCAAAAGCAAGCATAAAACTACTGCGCTCCTGGGGCTTTTTCCTTTCCTAAAGCAAGCAAGTGCCAGAAAGCATGAGCCCTGTTTGTTTAGGAAAACACATGATCCTCTTCAGACTTGCAGTGTGGAGAAGCATGTTAAACCACACCATCCCCCTGCAGCCCTCCCTCCCTCTCATCCACTGTAGATATACAAGGCTAAGTTGATGAGCTGTTCAGGTTAGTGTGAAATGTGTTACATTTTCCCCCCAGCTGCTTCCTGATTGCAGTATTTACTTTTAATCTCCTCTGCCTCAATGCCCGATAAAAACTTTGTCACATTAGATGGTGACAGATGGGAAAGAGAAGGGGGGGATCACTGCAAGGGAACGTCCTGGCTTCCCAATAATTTTTCACAACGCCAATTATGTCCTTCAGTGCTTCCCAGCATGTGCACCCATGTCAGCATAGAAGGAAATAGAGAGGCATAAATAAAGACAAAACCAGGCACTGCGTGGCTTTAATCTGCAGAATAACATTTCTCATTTCGGTGAAATATTGTTGGATTCTCTTCTGTGCTGGAAATGGAGACACACACACATATATACACAGAGATACAGACGCACAGAGTTCACAAGTGCTTTGCTCATGCATGGGTACCACCATCCTCACAAGCAGCTCTTGGGAGCAGGAAAGTGCAGATGTCTCTTGAGACACTGGGAACAGGAAAGTTCCCAACAGACATCTCCTGCTTTCTGAAAGGCATCCATGGCCAATAAGCCAAATCTTATGCCCTTTAATCCAACTACCATTGACCAGGTAGGGATAATGGAAAGATTCTCATCTTTAAGGTTTCAAAATGGTACTTAGAAAGTTTAAGATCATGACATATTATGTTGTACTTGAGGCTCCTGGCAAACATCAGTTGCCAAGTCTAATCCTGGATGATGCTGAATTTGCCATGCTTAGCTGTTCCATCCAAGATGATGGACCACGAAGGAAAATCCTTTGAAACTGAGTTACTTTTTGCTTAGGTCTCTGAGAGAAATGAAATGTAGTAGCAACAACCTGTATTGTTGGAGATATTTACAGCAGTAAATTAAGGTAATCAGGGAAGCAAAGGGAAATAGCCCCAAGAGGAAGGTGAGAGGTATCTTTGACCTTGACTAAGATATAGCCAGTTCTACCAGGATAAAAAACCCGGGTTTGTTTGCCCTTTACTTTATTCAAGAAATAAGCATTTATGTACCCTTTTTGTAAACAAAAAAAAAATCCAAATATATCACTTTTCCGGATATCTTTTCCTTTGACTGAAGAGAATCACATGCGCTTTGGATCACAGCTACTACTATCTTCTTAATGACCCTGGCCGAGTCCTGAACAGGGACAAAAGCTTAGGGACTTCCATTCCAAGCAGAATGGACAGGCAGAGGAGTGCATAATGAAAGCAGAATAGCTGCTCTAAGGCACGATGGAAGCATAGAAACAGAGATGATGAAGAGAGAGGAGCCTCAACAAGAACAGAAGGAAAGGGTAACCTTCATAACAAGTGAAGCCTATAATGATGGTGTACATGAATGTTTACAGGCAGGGCACAGTCAAGCATCTTCCATTAAGCCAGAACTTGGCCTGCAGGAGTCTTGGTAAAAGCTAAGACCCTTTCCAAATTAGATAAAAAGCAAGATACGTAAATATGTAATGAAGCTGGTACTCTCAAACCAGGAAACTTCCAGGTAGCTACAAACTAGGCATCAGCCAAGGATTTACTCATTCAGTGTTGTGGTAAAAAAAAAAAAATAAATAAAAGGGAATGAGAAGTCTCTGGGCCCAGGGCTACAAGATTAGGAGATATCAGGCAAAGGACTGTGAACAACAGAAATTAGGAAGAAGCCAATGATAAAATGGACTACACTGTATAAGAATCCGGGGAACAAATGGTTGAAGCTAGAACAGAAAAGATAAGGTAAAGGACTGCTAGTAAGTTCTTTAACTATGTTCTTTAACTGTAAATTTGCTCTACTGAAAGTAGCTAACAGTAGCTAACAGAAACATTATGCTCTTAGACAAAATGTCCTTGCAGTTGTGTGTTATCAGATTTCAGCAGTCTTGTCTGTATTTACATGCCCATCAGTATGGACATATTATAGGCAGGGTTACAGAACTGATTATGCCAATGAAACCCCTCCAGAAGCTCAACTAAGTGAGCTCAGCATATTATAGTAGCAGAGAACAATGCCTTTTTCCCTACAGACAAAACCAGTGAGAAAATAAAGGTCCCCAAAGAACTTGTTGAATGAAAAGGGCACAACTTATCAGCCCCAAGCCACCTAGACCTCGATGAATACAGGAACAAGAACAGCCACTTACAAGAGAAAATTAATATAAAGCAAAAAGAAATGTCAAGGCAAATAGATTTAAGGAGAAGGGTAAAATTCAGATCTGAATAATTTTTAAAACCCTGTTGTCTTTCCAAACCATAACTGCTGAAGGCTAAGAAAGGTACATGGGCCTTACAAAGATGCTCTGAGAAGTAGATCTGAGAGTAGATCTGAGTGACAGAGCTGCTAAAAAACAGCATCATATTTCCAAACAGATATAGCAGACAACTGCTTCAGTGTGGAACCATGTTCTAGGATGAGATTCTTTGTTCCTTTCTATTTTCATAAATATATCAACCCAAATCACTTGTTGACTGATACAGATTCCATATGAAGTTACATCCAAGTTATTTGTTTTCATCATTTCACTTAGTAAATAATATTCTCAGCTCTTCATGGCAATATTTGTACAAATTAAATGAAGGTGTTTCTACAAAGAAAGAAAAAAATTGCAGATATCTACTGTCCTAATGTAAATTTATCTAGAAGTGTCTTTTTCTCAGGCAGAAGACCTGAATTGCATTTTCTTTCTCTGATTCTCCCTAGAGATTGTCAATTAGCTTTACTTGAATTTATTCTAATTTGCAAATTACATTAGAGGAATTGGACTGTTCTAGGAATCAGAGAAAGAAAAAACATGTTCCTACTTAAATTTTGGGTTTCTTCTAAATGAGAAGGATAAGAAGCCCAAATGCAAAGGACTCTTTGTCTTCTTTCATCCCAAGTTTATCCAGTGATATTCATGCCACAGTTCCTCCTCTCAGTTTAGCTGCCTTACCTTCCACACACTAGTACAACATGATCGAAGGATTTTTTGCCCATCTGTCTTAGACTACTAAAGCACAGTGAGCAAGACTTACAGAATTATGTTTTTCCTGTTATGAAGTATGCACATTTTGTGTCCTGCCCCCCCAAAAAAAATCAGACTTTCCTTTATTTAGGCACAGTAAACTTCCTAATGATGAGAGGAAAACCACTGACAGATATTCAGTGACTGTGTTGTGCACCAAGAGGATTTCACATGCCACCCCATTAACTTCAGTTTCTAGAGGAAAGACAGGAGCTCAGCTTCAATATGTGCTCAACTTTGCTCTGCCTTCACTTTTCTTAGTGAACATCAACAGTTCCTCAGGGGAAAACTCCAACTCTTGAAAATAACAGAAAACTCATTTGGTTTCCTCTAACCACGTGGTCCAGCATAGTGATGTAATGAAGAAAGGTGAGTTAACCTTCCAAGGCAAAGACCTGTCTCTCTGTTTAACACAAAGCATTCAAGATTATATGAACAAGATGGTCACAATATAACATAATATAAACATGGAGAAAGGTCTTGCTTGTTCTGACAGCAAATTGTTCTGGAAAGAAAAGAATACATAAGGGCAAACCTACCAGCTAGCAACCAGCTCCAAGAAATATATGTGTCACATTTAAGAGTGTGCTAGTTTTGTCTGGGGTAGAGTTAATTTTCTTCACAGCAGACAGTATGGTGCTATGTTTTGGATTTGTGCTGGAAACGATGCTGATAATTTTACCTCACTCTTACAATCTCAAAACCACAGAATATTTACCATAGTCCTGTGGGAGTTGTCATGTGTTTCATTAGTCCCCCAGCCCCAAGGCACTCCCTGGGTTGCACTCTTACAATGCCAGCCACACCAGTGACATACTGTAGTAGCCAACTGGATGGAATGGGGCACAGCCCACTGAATCCCGCTGAGCAGGCCTTGTTAAAATTGCCTAACCCTCAGTTAGAATCAAGTAGTAGTGGCTCAGAGAACACAAGTATTCTTATCAGCACTTGCAGTCATTTTCATAGTCATGCCTACTTGACACCTGCCCTTTCAAAGGAAGCATATGCAGATTAAAAGTATTTGTGATACTTTATTCAGCTGGTACTTTTGAGGTATTTAATATAGTGTATAACAATTCCTGTCAAGGAACAAAAAGCAATATTCTCCCTGCCCTACACAGCATTGAAGTCAAATATTGGCATGCCTGCATCATCCACACTAACGGTTCTCAGGTTACAGTCTACAAAATACTGAGATTCCCAAAAGAACCACAAAAGACTGGTACAGGAAATCCTATTGTCAGGAAACTCAGTGTCAGTATAAAGGAGCCAACACATTCATGGAAAACTTTTTAAAAAAAGGCTGAAAGACAGGCTGAAAGACATAAGTGTGGCAAACACTACAGAAACAGAAACATTTCAGCTGGTTTACTGAACAGGTCTCAGTATGTGGACACCATCACTAGATCTGCCATGAAGGTCCTTAATGATAATAAGTGAAGCTCCTTCTCAGTAAATTCTATTGATTTAAAGGATAATAATAGATGTTTACAAAGCTAAGTAATACAATTATTTTGTTTCATTTTTTTTATTTTCTTAAAAGATTACTAAACTTATTTAGAAAGAAATCACAGTGATATTTCATGTGTTTCTCATTCAAAGTCTTTGTAGCAATAGCATATTTTCAAGACAAGCATATTTTCCCCTTCTGTTCTGCAGAAAATTAGCATGAACAGCAATACATTTGTCTGTAGGGGGAAATAATGCAATACAGCAAGAGAAACCAAGACATTTGTTTAGAGAGCAGTGATTCAGTGGACAAGTCTTTGGTAAGAGCAGATACCAAATTGTTCAGCAGCAAGCAGGATGATTTTATTACAAATGATGCTTTGATATTTATCCACAGACACAACTTTTGTGAGACACATGGGTGACAATGGCTCCTTGTTATTCAACTTCAGTGAGAAGGTTTAGAGCTGTACTCAGTACTGGCCACTTGTATGTCATAGAATCATGGAATCATAGAATTTTAATGGAATGAACCTTAAGATCACCCAGTCCCAACCTCCCCCTGCCATGGGCAGGGACACCTTCCACTGGACCAGGTTGCTCAAGGCCTTGTCCAACCTGGCTTTGAATACTCCCAGGGTTGAGGCATCCACAACCTCTCTGGGCAACCTATTCCATGGTCTCACCACCCTCAGAGTAAAGAATTTCTTCCTCATATCTAACCTAAATTTCCCCTCTTTTAATTTGTACCCATTACTCCTTGTCCTATCACTACAGTTCCTGACGAACTCGGCTTCTCTGTAGGCCCCCTTCAGGTACTGGAAGGTTGCTATAAAGTCTGCATGCAACTTTCTCTTCTCCAGGCTGAACAGCCCCAATTTTCTCAGCCTGTCTTCATAGGGGAGGTGCTCCAGTCCTCTAATCAACTTCATGGCCCTCCTCTGGACTTGTCCAACACTTCCACATCCTTCTTATGTCTGAACATGGGAAAATCGGAGAGAGCCCAAGCAAGACCTCTGAATATGGAGGAGGGATTAGCTAGCATATTCCAAGCCACTCATCATGGAATAGAGGTATTATAGAGCTTTTGGAAACATACCATAACTGTGAACAGGGTAAAAATGAAGAAGGAAAAAACCCCCAAACAAACAAAACAGACACACACCCCAGGAAAAAAAAAAAAAGAAGTCGAAGAGTCTGTTGTTAATGTTTCTGACGGAATGGTCCAAACTCTTTTGAAACAATAACACCAAGTGTAACCAGCGGTCCTCAGAGAGAAGCATCAGGACTGGACCTATATACAACTCCTCACCTCATACTGAACAGGAAGAAATAGCACAGGAAATTACTGAATATAGTTTCTGGATCTTAGGCAACCAGTGAACAGCTGAATAGAAGAGGGCTTATCTTAAAGCCTGCACCCTGCTCCCACAGAACCAATGAGCAGCAAGTCCACAGGTTTCAGCAGGATATAGCAGTGAACTAACTCAGTGCAGGTCTGCAGCTTTATGGTTATGACCTAGGACCTCCACCTCTCACCTTCAGGTGAGAAGAAAAACTCACCTCTTTAAATAAGTTTCAAAAATAGGTTTTGACCACACATTTTTGTCTACAGCTAGTTGAGGTGTGAATTTCAGCCCTGTGGAAGCAGAACAGAGGTCCTGTTTGCTTCCCAGCGTTTGTGAAGGCATGGGTAGCAGGTTTCAGAAAGATTATCTCACAGTTCAAACTCGTTAATGAAAGAAATAAATTAACCAAGCTCATTTTTCAGGGAATTCTTGTGTAAACTGGAAATTTTCCAGTCTGTGAGCCCCGCACTGTGCTAACCCATAAATCACAGCAAGCAGGTTGTCTGTATAGTGAGAGCAGCACGTTTGGAGATGGAGAGGCAGGGGGGTTGGGGGACAAACCAGCATATGTTCATGAAGAAAAAAACCATAAAAGCAAAACAGGAAAAAAAATACCTCCCTTGCCCACTACTGGAACAAAATAAAAGGCTTGGCCTCAGGCACTGGAACATACGCTATCTGCAAAGAGCCCCCCAAACCAGGGGAAGGCACCTGAAACAGGTCAGCTTTTAATTGAATACAATATTAATTACCGCGTGCACCATTAACGGTTTGTGGGATTTGACTAATTAATGTAATAGTTTCTGAGTCACGCTCATTAAATATGAAAATTACGCTGGTGAAAGGTATCGGTTTCATTATCAATCTTGTATGGACAGGAGTGGGGGTGGGGAGAGGGTGCAGTGGAAAGATTCCCACCCCACATTATTGTGTTATTAGCTCTCTCCTCTTGGATTTAGGTCAGGTGGGCAGACAGAAGAGCTAAAGTGAAAAGGAAAGAGACAAGGAGAAGAGGAAGTATTGCCTAGTGTCATGAGATAGTGGCTGCAAGTCAGGACCCAAAAGCTATCCAGCTCAGAGTGAATGTGTGCTTGTGCTTAGTGGAAAGAGCTGGCTGGTCTGCATGAGGCTACATGTTGTTGTCAATTCCTGTCATAATGCTTAGTTTCCTTCATTCCACTGGAACAAACATAGAGAGACTGATGTCACACTTTTATGCATATAAAGCATGCGGTGGCAGTTCCTAATTGGAAAATTACAGGGAAGGTAATTGTCACTGTGAAAAGTCAGCTCCAGAGCATAATTATGCACCAAGGATATGCTGAGATATACTGCTGTGGGACGCACCCCTCACATGGGGCAAAACTGTTACAAAAGGAGGACCAGAGATGTTATATTTCCTGTTCCTATCCAGCAGTTCAGGGTAGGGGTAGCACTGATGTACTCTAGAAGGATGTACCATCAGTCATGGGACGAATAGTCACCTGCATGCAGGATGTCTGGGGAAAGAAAGGAAAGAGAACAGGGTCCCCTTGTGCCCTACCCACAGCAACAGAGCAGAACACAGAGGTCACTGTTTAGATTGAAATTTGAGAATAAGAACACAGCTGAAACAGTGGTGGTGGTGGGGAACTTCAAGAGTGAGATAAAAGTCTAAATCACTTAGAGAGACCATGTTTCCAAGCACCTAGAGGGAGGTAGGATCACCTTCCTACTAACAACAATGCTTAAATACTGCACAAGGAACCCTAGGGTGATAGGAGGAGCAGAGATAATGTCAGTGCTATTTTCTTTTTGTAGCAGTCCTCTTGACTGATTCTTAATGCATTTGGCACATGCATGGGGGCAAAGAGGGGAAAGGGGATGGCCTTGTGCCAGAGCTGCATAACTTCACATTCATGCTACAGGTATATGTTAACCTGGAAGGGCCAAAGACAAAGAAGAGAAACCAGCAGGTGGGGAAGAAGCAAGAAGACAATAACGCACATCCAAAACCCAACAAATTACTCCAATCCCTGATTCTCCTTAAAAGGTGGGGAGAGAGAACAAACAGCAAATGTGCAAGAAAGAGGAAATCCCATATAAAAAAATCAAAAAACTCTGAGGCATCACTATATTTTTATCACTCTGTCTCACAAGTAATATCTTTGCAATTCATGTTCCTTCAAAAGAGATGCCAGTGTTATTCCTAAATAACATCTCCTTGCCAGGAATCTGTGGCTGAGACTGTTGAGAGTTGTTTGGATTGTGCACGGCCTATTCCTCTTTGGGCTTATAACATACACAACCAAGAACAGTACAGGCTCCTGTACTGCATCTAAGGCATTATCCCTTCTCCACCATACATCTTCATCCCAGTCACTCACACATAAATGTTCCTTCATACTCCAAGCCTCACGGCCCAGTACTGAGCAAGCAAGGCAGGTAGCTATAATCTACTGTGTTTCATATAGAAACTGTGAGTGCCATGGCCTCTGAGAAAGCTGTAACAGTTGAAAGGTTCCTAGTATAATTAAATCCAAGTTTTTATTTAACTGCAGGCCTCTTTGTGACCATATTAACCAGGCTACATTTGCTCTCCCCAACAAGACAAAGTAATCACTTCGTTCTGGAGTGAGAACAAGTTGCACTTGTGATTCACATCCTATACCAAACAAACAAGAACTGTTCTGGCCTGAAACCATGCCCCATACAGATGATATTTTCCAGTCCTACCTTCTTCCAGGTCACAGGGTTTCATTCCCACCTATTTTAAGGATGAACTTCGTGTTTTTAATCTGAATTCATCAAAACAGCCAAGGCACTACTGCCCTACAAACAGCTCTGGGCTGACGGAAAGTATTTTGAGTTTACCTTTGAGTATATTTCAGGGATCAAGAGAAGATCCAGTTCACACTGTTCCCCCTCTTGCTTTGCTAAATGTAGTTCAGCTTAGGTCCTTACAAACACCTTTCATCACAGTAGTTAATATGAAACGTTTGGCTCAGGAAGCCCCTAAACTGTTGGATTACCAAATACTACTGTTCTTCTCAAAGTGTGCAATAGGGCTATTATCAAACAGGATACCAAGCTACGTGAATTCTTGTTGAAACTTCTACAGCTTCTTCATACTGCCTTAGTTCTCATGGAGTTTTGTCAGTGGGGATAGAAAGGACAAAGATAGAAAATTTCCCTACCAAAAGCAGAGTTAAGACATTCTCTTCTAGGAAGCGCGCTGAGTACCCATGCTCAGTCTCTTTCTTCTCGCCAGCACTGCAACAGCTTCTATCAGCTCACACTCACTTTTCAGCTCCACTGACAGTATCCCCTACACACTGTTTGATCCTTTTCAATTCCTCTCATTCTCCCCTGTTTTTTTCATACATCCGTACTGATGAAACAGAGAGGGCTTTCCAGATTGGAGTAAAGGCTGTGATTCTATATACAGAGGTTCTGGTTGGAAAAAGAAAACCCACACTCAACACAGAGGAGTTTGTGTTACAGGGAAAGCCTTTGCAACTATGAAAATATCCAGGTGACATATATGTAATCAATATACATTATGGTCTCCTGTATCTTCCATAACTTTACTAATAAGAGTTCACAGTGTTTAATTAATTTAGGACTATACTGGTGAGATATGCTGTCACTGCCTGTTACCTCTTCCTATTTAATTTTAAATGTTTTCATAAGTCAAACGTATCTCAAGTGAAAGTCAGTGTTGCCAAATGAACATGGCAGTAGACACTTTCAACTTCAGTTACAAGAAGAGCATGAAGTAAGAACATTCAAGATAATACTCAGTCAGATTTTAAAGTACACTGAAGCTGCAGCAAAATAAGTTAATCCTTAAACACCAGATGAATGCAACAGCACTGCCCTTCAGATCTATAATGTTCCATCAGACACCAAAAAGTGAACCACCAAAGAACAGGAGTTGATTTTTTTTGCTATGTGATTTTGTTTTTTAAGGTTGGGGTTTTTTTTAAAAGATATATCTTCTACCCCATCACCCATCACAATTCTAGGTATGTCTGAGTACCTGCCAACAAATATACTTAGGAGACAACATCTCCTTGCTGCCAGTGGTTAATTTAATTGTTAAACCTGCACAGACTTTATTTATGATAGCATGACAAAGGGGCACTTACCTAAGCAAAGTTATAAGTACTTTATTCATCACCTCCTCTTCTCAGTACCAAACTTGAGTGGATAAACTCAGACTGCCTTAGATCCGCCCTTGAAACATCATTCTGGGCTTCTCTGGATTAAAATAGGACAAGAATTGGTCAATGTAACACACAAAGAAAAGTATAGTAAAGCTAAGGCAATAAACAGGGTTTTTTCCTACTGTAAGGGCTTTCATGTTTAAAACAAATGTCAGTTATTCTCTTATAAGCTTTATAAGAAGGATAGTTTAATTTTTTTCCAAACAATAAGATATTAAGAAAACAGTAAGGGAATTTTTGAGTCTCTCCTTTATCATTCAGCCTAGCATTTTACTCACAAAGCATTCTTTAGGTGGTTTGTCCTGCCTGAACATTTTGGAGTGGTTTCAGAAGAAAGTATTGCTGTCCCATCAAAAGTACAGGACAGAGACCAATAGCAAATTCTCCAGGGCACAGGAGTAAGTGGTAGAACTAGGAATACAAGCCCACAGCTGTGACACTAAAACTAAAGCAAGCACATAATTCTAAACACAGAGATAAAAATAATGCTCTGCTGTTGAACAATGATTCACAGGCAGAAACACATCCTAATTACTGCCCTAGAGAATTTACAATGCCAACATCTGTGACAAAATCCCCAAAAGCAACATGTTGATAGACATAACATGATTTGAGGTGTATATGTACCAAGTTTGGACTCCTACTTGCTTGGAGAAGCTGATTATTGGAATTTCAATATGGAAGGGATATATTGATCACATCATGCATTACATGATTTATGAACTTATGCAAGGAACATTCTGTCCTAGCAAGATTGGGCAGTACTGTGTAGAGCAGTGCACTCTACCTAAGCCAGATCTCTGGAGAGGAGCCTTCTCACTGCACAAATATGAGGTGTGAAAAGAAATTTAAGACAGGGAAGACAGCCAAAGCCAGTGGGTCTTCAGTCAGAACAATTTGCTATCCCATTTGCAAACCAGACAAATCACCATTCATCTTTTAATTGGAAACAATATAAAAAAAGAAAGGAGAGTTTATTTGTAGCCAATAGCTTCCTATGTTGGAGAGGAAACCTAAAGTAGTAGCTATCAGTAGAACTAACACATGAGGAAGAAACTGGTGTTTCTTTCAAATGCTTTACTTTTCTGTAATGTTGTTTTCAATTACCCAGCTCATGTATAACCCTTTCCCTAGTAGTATTCAGTATCTGGGCAGAAAATTAACGGAGAGAACATTCCCTTCTGAGTTGAAAGTCCTTGCACAGGGTTGACTGGCAGCACTCCCTGAACTTATCCTCCAGCAGGAGTAATGAGTTCTCAGAGATTTGGGACATATGTTTTCTACCAAACTGAAAAAACAGATTTAGGGCAAGACTCCAAGAATTAGAGTAGCTTCCCTTACCAGGCACAAGGCAGTATTTCAGTAAACAGAAAGAAGAGCACAAGGCGACAGCTTATAACCCAGTCTATTCCCACTCCTGGCAGTAGCTATATGATGAGCCTCTTTCATGTAGTGCTTTCACTCCAGTCAGCTCTGTATCCCATAAACTCACATAGACTCACATAGTTGTTGAATCCATATGGAACATTTTCAGAGGCAAACAGGTGGGTGAGAGAACATTAAATTATGCTACATCTTATTGCATGTTCAATTTTTTTTTCTACAAAAATACATATAGATGGTGATGCTACCTTTATTCCTTCTCACCAAACTGGGAGGCAAGCACTCTCACCTGCACTTTGATTCCTTAGCCACTCCTACTTCATTCTTTCAACAACCCCATCTCCAAATAGTTTTGGACAGGAAATAAAAATATGGGCAGATCACTACAGGTATCTGCAGGAATAGATCTTGACATGTAGAATCCAAAAAGCTCTTGTGCAAATAGTTCATAAAAAACACATTGTTCACCGCTTCTACCAGATGCATATTTTCCAGAGATTTGTCCACTCAAGTTTTAAATTCATGCCAAACAACACAGATGGTATTACTTGTCTTTAGAAATTGTTTTTTATGCTGGTTTTGGCTCAGATAGAGTTGCTCCTCACACCACCCCACCAGCAAGGAGTCTGGGGGTACACAAGGAATTGGGAGTGGACATAGCCAGGACAGCTGACCCCAATTGACCAGAGGAATATCCCACACCATATAGCATCACACTCAGCATATAAAGAGGGGGTTAGAAGAAGAAAGAGAGGGTGTTCAGAGTTGTGGTATTTGTCTTCCCAAGTGTGATGGAGCCCTGCTTTCCTGGAGATGGCTGAATACCTGCCTGCCCATGGGAAGTGGTGAATGAATTCCTTGTTTTGCTTTCCTTGCATGCCTATCTCTTTCTTTACCTGTTAAACTGTCTTTATCACAACCCACAAGTTCTCTCACTTTTCTAATTCTCTCCCTTATCCTGTTGTGGTGAGTGAGGGAGCAGCGGGGTGGTGCTTTGTTGCCAGCTGGGGTTAAGCCATGACACTTTTCCATCTCTGGTCCAATATTTTTCTTTAGTTCCAGCATCCCTCCCAAGACTTGACAAAAAAGGCCAAATGCTAGTGGGAACTGAAAACATTCAGTCTGTTTGCAGACTGAATGCATTTGTCTCACTCTCCAGCCCATCGGTCAGTTCTTAGGCTTCTTACTTGGACATACTCAGTTTCTTGATCTGGAGAAGGAAATACTATATCTACACAGAGACAAGAGGGAGAAATAATAGCAGCCATTCAGGAGAACAGTCATATAAGGCAGATTACTGACCTGAAAAAGTTCCAAGGAATACCTCTTTCCCCTGTTCACACAACAATCTTATCATTACAGTAACATAAAATAGCACTTCTGTACTCAGCCAGGTGTGCTTTGCTTGGGTTCAGCACGCTGGTCTTGATGACACTTAAACTATGAGGGGAAACACTACATGTCAGTACTATTCTGCTGGAGAAATGCTCAGGAATACTTCTCTGCTTTGCTCCCTATTTGCTTAATTACAGACTCCACCCCAAAACAGCAGCCTCTACCCATCAGGAGCCTTTCTGAGAAGCAACAAGAGGCTTTACTGACTGTAAGCCACTATACAAAGATATGTGGATCATTAACACAAGCAAGCCTCCAGCTTCACCATTCATCACTGGCTGGCTCAACACCTGCTTTCTGCAGACAGCCTTCACTGGAGAAAGTTTACAGCTGGCCCAGCTCTGGCTGAGCTTTCTCATACCCACTAACTATCTCTGCTCTCCATTTGTCAATTGTAAGTGATAATTTCTATTCAATCAGATACATATTATAAGAATATAAACAAATGCCTCTGCCTGTATCATGGCTGCGATCACTTCCCTTTATAGCCATCATTTATTACAGGCGGACAGGTGGCCGTTCGGTGGAATGCCGAAGAGGCTATCTTCTGGACAATCACCAGAAAACACAAGTGCATTTACATTCGTCCCAAGCAGACAGGCAAAAGAGGCATGTGATTTCTGAAAAAACTTAGCTATGCTCCAAAATTTCTTCCTTTCCCAGCCATGCAAGTCGCAGGAACAAGTCTGAGTGTAACACAGCCAGCCCATCAATGAACACCAGATTTCAAATTTAAATGTATTTAAGATTTTTGAAAATAGGGAAGGGGTTTAGGGAAGCTTTGCCTCCAGTTGCTTCATTTATGTAATAAAGGATACATGCTTTTTCTGAATATTGACAATTTTACTTCACAAATGTATATAAAACATTGAGATGCAGCAGCTTTGTTTCTCAAATGGAGTTTGAAAGAAGGCTTATTATCTACTACTTCTAGGCACATGTACTCTTCCATTTCAAAAAGACCTTGGAATTCATATATTGGAATCATTTCACCTTGTTTTAAAATACTGTCACCTCTAAAACAAATATACGCCAAGTTACTTCACAACTCAGGCAGCTACAGTCAGGACAGAAAGTTAACAGTATTGCACTAACAGCACTTAAAGAACATGCAATATATTAACACATTTGTCATATTCTAGAACAACAATGTTAACATTAGCTCTTGTATTAACAAAAAAGGACCTCAGCCTTAAACTTCTTCTGAAACACTGCAATTTCAGAAGCACAGCAGAATTAGAGATCATTGCAGGATATTCAGACTTGCATATTCACAGGTTGATCAAGTCTCTACAACCAATTCTGAGAGCAGCATCTGTGTTCCTTATGCAGGCCCTGATACTTGTCAACATGTTAGAATGTAGAAAACTGGGCTTTTGCACAGAGTGCTGCAAGGACAGAGCAAGGAATGTTGAAGCGGAAGAGTTGCTGTAGGACCTTGTCATAGGTTTTAGGATTCCTAACTATCCATCATTCTCAAGATTAGACTGTACATTGATTGTTATAGCAAAATGTGCTATAACAAGCACATTGCCAAGTACATACAAGCAGACTAAAGGTCCATCACATCAAATATCCTCTCTCACCAACAGCTAGTGCCACGTGCTTGGGAAAGAGTCCACCTACTCTTTTATCACCTAGTCCTTTGAGGAGTTGATAAATCTGCCCTGGGGTGCATTAGGAAAAGCATCACCAGCTTTCCTCAAGAGAGGGGATTGTCCCACTCTGCTCTGCACTGGTGCGGCCTCACCTCGAGTATTGTGTGCAGTTTTGGGCACCACGATATAAGAAAGACATTAAGCTATTAGAAACCATCCAAAGGAGGGCAAAGAAGATGGTGAAGGGTATGGAGGGGAAGCCTTATAAGGAGTAGCTGAAGTCACTTGGTTTGTTCATCCTAGAGAAGAGGAGACTGAGGAGAGATCTCATTGTAGTCTTCAGCATCCTCATGAGGGGAAGTGGAGGAGCAGGTACTAATCTCTTCACTCTCGTGACCATTGACAGGATTTGAGGAAACATCATGAAGCTGAGTCAGGGGAGGTCTAGGTTTGATACCAGGAAAAATTTTTTCACTCAGAGGGTGGCTGAGCGTGGAACAGCCTGCCCAGGGAAGTGGTCACAGCACCAAGCCTGTCTGAGTCCAAGAAGCATCTGGACAATGCTCTCAGGCACTTTGTGTGACTCTTGGATTTTCTGTGCAGGGCCAGGAGTTGGACTTGATGATCCTTGTGGATCCCTTCAAACTCAGCATATTCTATGATTCTACAAAAACCACTCAATTTATCAGTCATCAATGAACTTGAATA
This sequence comes from Manacus candei, assembly GCF_025592945.1. NCBI lineage: Eukaryota > Metazoa > Chordata > Aves > Passeriformes > Pipridae > Manacus > Manacus candei. The sequence continues at coordinate 10,053,114 of NW_026138115.1, read as the reverse complement.
CTTAATATCATTTTCTTGGTCATATTCTTGGTCAGCCACAACATCCAGTAAGAATAAATTCCATTGCTAAATTCAGCTTGACACTTGAGAGTGTTTCCTTCTTCTGATCTTCATATAGCACCCAGTCAAACCTAGAGACTTATTCACTAGGTTGTACAACTTTGAAGGTCTCACTGTTGACCACCAATTTCCCATCATGCACATACATCTCTCCAGTGCTGTCCTCCCAATAGGTGCATATGAGAGTTCCTTTGTTACTGCCCAGCGTAGCAAAGTTATTAGTCAGTGATTCACCAGTCTATTAGCGATATAGTCATTTTAGGACACAAAGACAGGCATCAGACTTGAGATGTCAATGCCCAGTGGCTTTGTCTGCAGACCTGAGAAAAAGCCTTTACCGCCTTTTACCTTTCCTTTCCTTCCTTCAAGTTAGACATTATAGTTTCTAAGGATCAGAATCTGAAAATACACTGTAAACGCCTGAAAAGCATTTTATGAACATGAATAAAGGTAATCATAAATATATTAAACATAACTCCCAAATTTCCACACTGTGTCCTGTGAAAGTCATTCTGAGAAGAGCTGGGTACAGCTGTAAGACATTCACTTGGAAAGAGAGAGGAAATACAGCAAACACCTTTTTTACTTCAGCATATGACCTAGAGATGGAATCAGGTTGTCTTAGAGCAGAGTTTCACACAAGCAGATGACATGTGACTTTCAGCATCACAGACACCTATGATGGCACTATAATAGTATTTCTGCGTTAACAACATAGTTGTTCTCTGCATTTTGGGATGATCCCGTAAAACAAGTTTCTATGATAATCATGAACAGGTGCCATCTGTGATCATGTCACTCAGCTGAGAATCACTGCTGTCAGCATGCTCAGCAGAGCCTACTGCACATCAATACTCATTGCTAAAGGGACATTTTAAGAAACAGGAGAGGCAGAAAGTACACAGTCTGTTCCCAGTCTCCTGAGCCACAGAACAAGCTCTAGCCTTGGTGCAAATATAGTATGCACCTTAATGTGCTGCTGAAGATACATTTTCATAGGGTTATGCTATTGGTGTCCATCCAGTTTCATCCACCAGCCAACCTGAGATATGCTAATCGGTACTTAATTTCAGGACATAAATAATAATGTCAGTCAGTATCATCTATCACACTGGGGAAAAAACTCGCTTGGTGCTACACCCACCTCATAGCCAGTAGAGATATTTGCTTTCACCTAAAACCTGTACAGACCACTGGGATCATCAGCTCTTCTGGTAATTCTGTCCGCACGTCACCTCACATTTAGTTCTGCCACACCAGTTTTCTGTCACACATAACACTCCAAAACAAAGCAAGCTAAGCAGAGCCATGTACCATCTCTCCTAAATTCTCCTTGGACAGCTCCAAATAATGAGGCTCCAGCTCTGAAGGCAGGTAGGCAGCAGGGGCACTGTAGAGAGAGTTGCACATGGAGCCCAGAGGTAAGCAAATAGCTAAGCCAGTACTGCCTGTTGTGTACAGTGCATGGAAGGATCTCTGAACAGGGACACACTAAAACTAGATTGATTTAATAGTGCTGGGGAAGCCTTTGGCAATAAAGACATGCTCCATTGGTTGATTGTCCACTGGCTTTTCAATAAAGCACTTGCCCACACTGCCTTGGTCCCAGTTCAAATTTTGATTTTGCACGTAGGAAACAGACCCCTCTTTTGGGGGCAGTGACAACAGGGAATACACAGCTGTAATTAACCTAGCTACTGAAAGGAACCTAACTGTAACTAACCCAAACCTATAACTGAACAGAAACTAGTCCTGGTAGTTGGTAAACTGTGTGGACTCCACCAATGTCTCTGTCTCTCTGGGATTTCTGTCACAAGCAGCAATGAAGCATTTTCTCCCCTCCTCCCTTGTTCCCACAAGACGGTTTTCAAAGCCACTGGACTATGTGCATGACTATATGCTGTCCGTCTGCACAGCCCTCCCCAGCCCAGAGAATGGGGAAGAGAGGGATTCAGGAAAGGCAGGACTGTATGCAAGAAAAGAAAGTCCCTACCGAAACAACCCAGCCCAAATGCTCACAGATCAGGCAGGCTTACAACATCATCTCGGGGAGGTCACTGTTTTGGTTGATTGGTTCAGTGTCAAATTCCCTCATTACCCATGCAAGCTGAGTTTTCTGTGCACTACCTGTGATACATGTGTTTCTATCATAGTATTTTCAGCACAGGATGAAGCAGTCTAGCTCTGCCTGAGAACGGCTTTGTCAAAAGACAGCAAATGGTAGAAGCCACCCATTCCAGCTGAGAACCCCATTTTGTATAGCTATTTGGCTTTGTTTCCAAGGGGTTTTTATCTGTCCCTTTCCACATTTTTTACTCACTGATCTTTCAAAACACAATAAGAATTCATGTACTATGACAATTAATATTTTACATACTGACAACTGAAAGTTCTTGTAAGCCTTCCTCCAAATTAATTACCTTTGACATATTTACAATTTTGGGGAATGTTTCTGCTTCCTGCGGAAACATCATATTTTTCATTTGAAAAAAAAGATCTGCCACAGTGCTCTGTAGTGGTGGTCTAAGTCCCCCCAAAGCTTCTCAGTGGAGCAGTGCATCAAAAGAGACATAATCCACCAAAATAGACCAGCCTAATGAGAAGAATAGAAAAAAAACCACATGAGCTGTCATTTCTAGGAAGAAGAATTTAGCAGTTCAATTCTACACAACGAGTTAAACTGTATTTCATTTGGCATGACAAATAAACTTTTCTGCCACACTTCTATGGTCTTCTCTAAAGATTTACCTTCAGATGAAACAGCCTGTTTTTCCAAACAACTCAGTCTGCTACCTAGCTCTGAAATTCTTCTATTTCTGCAGTAGTCTGTAACAGGAGTGACCAGAGCTGAGCACAACACTCCTAGGCTACCATTTAACCATTTTTGTGTTATCTATAGTCTATAAATTTTTTACTCTGTTCTTAAATATTGGTTGGTGAAAAGTTAGGCTCTCTGCATTTCTAGTTGACAAACTGCTACTTAAAGTTTTTAAAGCATAAAATAAAATACAAACAGAATTCCAAGATTGTTTGTTGGTTTTCTTGTTTTGGGGCTTTTTTTTTGTCTGAAGTGATATTTGCAATGCAGAAAATTTGGAGGTGCAACGCCCAGATCTGTAAAACATAGAGTCTGTAAAACTGCAGAGCAAAAGTGGGGAAAGATTCAGCTCTCCCCATAAAAAATAAGCCTCTCATAGGATAGCCCAAGAACTGAAGATCAATAAAGACAAACTCTGACAGTAATCTGGTACACAGTTTGACATCACATTGCAGGTTCATCCACAAGTCCACAAAATCTCCCTTATTTGCAGGCATTTTCCCCTCTAGAGAAAATATATTGGATAAGAATGAGAATTGGATGAGAACAAACTTCACCCATTTTTTCACATATCTAAATACAACGTGTTTCACCTTGAGCAGGCCACCTGGATTATATAGAAGTTAATTAAAACAATCCCTCATTTTTTGCTGTTTAAAACTTAAGACTTAGTAAAGGAGGGGTAAGACAGGACTTTTTATTACTCTTAGATGGTGCTAAGAGGACCCATAAATACATCTCTTCTTCCTGTGATCCCATTCATCTTGCTGCCTTTCCTACTTCTCTTTGCCAACAATCAGATCCCAGTAAACAACCTCAAGTGAAATTTGCAACTGTCAGATAAACATTAAAAATGCTTCTCTTGTCCTTTCCCATTGATAGTCCCATTAATATTGTAATACAACAAAAAGTTATGAAAATCAACGCATGCTGGGTTTGGAAGTGAATTATGCAGACAACAGCTGTGAAATATATACACTTGAATATGCATAGACAAAGAGATACAGTGCGCCCACAAAGAAGCATATATACACTTACATGTAATATTTTATGATACAGGACTTGGTTCTAACCTCGTGCTACTGTACACTGTGCAGCAACTCCATTGACTTTCATCTGGTGTAAATTCAACACAAGTAAAATCAGAATTAAACTACCACGGCTTTTTTATGAAAAATATCCTCTCTACATAATTTTTCAGTGCTGTTATTTTTTTTATCTTTGTTTTTAGACAGAGTCCAGTATCACAATCTGCTTTTCCCTATTTAGTACTTTCTTGAAGTATGCAAATCTCCTGTATGTCTACTGCTAATTTAAAAAATAATAAAAATCTGTACCTCAGACTTAAGTGATGAAGTGTGAAAAGAAATCATAACCTTTAAAGCCAAGTTTTTTATTCAAACTTGCCCTTTAGACATGTATTAATTCAAACAGTATCCACTAGAAATCCAAAAAAGGAGCAGTCCAGTCCTCCCAATTCCACAATGAAAATACTGTATCTATTGTTCTCTATCCATCTGAACCTTCACTGCTCTACTCTGCATTGGGGTGGCCTCACCTTGAATTGTGTGCAGTTTTGGTCTCTGCAATATAAGAAAGATATGAGGTTATTAGAGAGTGTCCAAAGGAGGGCAATGAAGAAGGTGAAGGGCCTGGAGGGGAAGTCATATGAGGAGCAGCTGAGGTCACTTGGTCTGTTCAGCCTGGAGAAGAAGAGACTGAGGGGAGACCTCATTGCAGTCTACAACAAGGAGGGGCAGGCACTGATCTCTTCTCTGTGGTGACCAGTGACAGAGCCTGAGGGAATGGCCTGAAGTTCTGTCAGGGGAGGTTTAGCTTAGATATTAGAAAAATGTTTTTCACCCAGAGGGTGGTTGGGCACTGGAACAGACTTCTCAGGGAAGTGGTCACAGCACCAAGCCTGTCTGAGTTAAAGAAGTGTTTGGATGACACTCTCGGGTACACAGTGTGACTCTTGGGGATGTTCCTGTACAGGGCCAGGAGTTAGACTTGATGATCCTTGTGGATCCCTTCCAGCTTGGCATATTCTGTGATATCATTGATTATTTTTGATTACTGTTCAAAATAATCCCCTAAATGCCTTAAAACATCATGAAGTACTATTGAAATTTATATATACATATATATATATATATATGTATATGTATATATGTATATACATGTATTGAATTTTCCTGTCATGGTTTTACATTTTCTGAGCTCTTATTATCCTACTGTTTCAAGCTTTTCTGAAGAGATAAAAGCTTTGCATGCTTTTAATAAAATAAGAATTCTTCAAGGGAAAGCAGGATTTCAGAGACTGGAGTTTTGGAAATACTCCCAGGTAGAGAGACATCTGTGATGAGTAGGTAACCACGAAGAGGGATTCCACAGAGACAAAGTCTGCCTGAGAGGCTTTCCCTGCTTGGACAAGACCTTAGCTTTCTGAGTAAAAACATGCTGCCAGTTGTATTGTTGTAATTCCCAATTTAGTGAAATATCGCTGGGTCATTTCATAATGTCAGGTTGCATTTAGACGCTTCCAGTCATCTATTTCTGAAGTCCCTTAATGTTACATTCCCAGAATTCCCTCTTTTCTGCATTTTGTACTTTTAAAATACAAGTCTTACATGCTTATACTTCTATATGCAAGCCAAAAGATACTAAATTGGGAATACCAACTGGATCTTTCAAGCTCATGGCTCTCCACTGTTCAGGTAACCTGTCATTTTGCACAGAAATCATTCGCTGACTTGTGCTTATGTTAAGCAAAGATGAAACAAAATAACAACAAAAAGAATGTTAATTTTATAGTGTTTTCTGACATCATAGAAACAGATTTTCAACATTCCCAAGTTGCCAACAATCTTGAATGTGGTATATTTTTACCTATTTTGAAACATCACTGATAAAGCAAAATTGATTTTTGATGTTTTCATCAAAGTCACAAAAAAAGTCAATTAGTCTTTAGTCTATTAGATTTCACCTGCTCTAGTGCCTTTTGAACTGAAATTTTTTTCATTCATCCACTCTGATATACTGATTATGGAAAAATTCCTCTTTAGACTTCTGTAATTTTAATGAGAGATCACCAAAAAAATAATCAACTTCCGGAATATATATTATAATTTCCTCTGAGTGGTGGTCAAGTTAGGTATAAGCACTCCAGATGGATGAAATTAAAAATTCACATGAGACTGTCTATGTTGCAAACTGTGGTTTAAAGTAGCTGAGAGCAAGGGACTGTCCCACAGATATAAAATCTGGATACTTAAGAGGTACTGTGTGCCCTTCCACTTACAACATATTCTACCAATTTAACACAAATACAATGACAATAGTTGGTCACACTTACAGAATATTTCCCCAAATACCTCACAGAAAATATTCACTATGTTCTTGGTGCTTTGCATTGTAATTTATTGCCATATAATCTTTGGGCTCATAGTGCACTACACTTGAAACTAGGTCATGGTCTTACAAACTTTACTGGCTATCTTTCACAAGTCACTGTGAGTACTACATTTCGACAGCATCATTTACTGGAAGAATGTATTCAAGGATGTCAGCTTTCCTGAAATTAAATATTTTTGAGTTTGTTCACAAAACAACTTTCTTGTTCTGATTGGCTTTGATTTAGATTTGTGACAATTTATATGAAGTCTTTACTCATTTTCATTAATTTAGGGTTTGCATAACAGTTTTTCTTCCCGTGTGGTTACCTTTCTAAATTATGTATGCCCTGTTACCACTGTCACAAAAATATTATTATTGGAATGTTACCATTGTCACAGATATGTTCTTTTCTGGTAAGAAGAAAGGGTTACTACCTACTCTGGCGTCTTGCACAGGTATCCCACACTTCACTACCAACTAGATTCAGCTCAAAAATTACTTTCTCTTCAAATGTTCACTGAAGCAGGTCAGTTGAAGTGTCATGGAGCATAGGATGAAAGATCTTTCCACTGACTTGCCCTCATGCTGTCATTTGCACACGGACAGTAGGGCTATAAGGAATTCCCCTCCTCAAATGGGATTCTGTGCCTAGATAGCATTAGTGCAAATAGAAAAGAGACAAATTAAGAGCAGCCTGATGCTGGGCATGCCCAGGAGTAATAACCATGAGACTGTCATGTAAGGACTTGGATAAGCAAAGGGTTCCCCATGCCTTTGTGGAGATGGAAATGCAGCCCACAGCACCAACAGAAAGTTCAGTCTGAATTGACACTCTGCAGTTTGTGTTTTCTTGAGCCTCAGGGAAACAAGTATGACAGACTAGAGACAGAATGTAGGTCAGAGCTGGAATCCTTCTTCCACTTATAAAAGCATCATCAGAGAGCATCATCAATGAAACTAAGCACTAAAGTGATCCATGTATTAACTTCCTGCCCTCCAGGGTCAGCATTTCTTAAACCATACAGGACATTGCATTCTCTCTACAGTCTCCAACCATTTAGCAATGGATGGCAAAGTAAGCTAAAGCTCTAATGGGATGAAGTGTCATAGAGAGATTTTTATTTAAAGAACTAGAGAAAAGAAAAGAAAATGGATATTTTAACTTTTATCTTGGAGTTAGTTAATATTCACACTTAACTGCTGAACTGGCTAAATTCTTTTCTTTTCTTAAGGACCTTTATAAATTTCATCATTAATAAAATCAGACATTCAATTAGCAGGGAATTTCTGATTGCTAACTGAGATTTCCCCCCCAACAGTTTCTCTTTTTCACTCTTTCTAGTCTCTCTTTTTATTTTCTCCTCCTACCCCTGTTGCCCCCCCTTCCCTGAAAAACCAGGGGAAAGTGAAAACTGACTCCATTAACCTCTGTCATTACCTAAATCCATCTCTTAATTAATATGAGTTAATATGATTAATCAAAATAATGAGACAAACCTATTAAATTAGGGTGTTTAAATTACAAATGGAAGTGGTAAAGGCAAAGGGGCTGATAACGAATAGCTATAGTCAGAGATGGGGCTAGGTCTTGAATTGATATGTGACAAACAGCAGAGAGAATCAAGAATGAGGGGAAATCAGCAAAATCCATGTGAGAAAAATATTCTACATGCACGAAGAATGATGTTGTTCAAATGCTCAGTAGCATTTCAGGGGCTCAGGTGTGTTTAAGTAATATTTTAATCCCTTTCATGGTGGAACATAGATAGGAATATAGACAACAATACAATATCTTTCAGCTTGCAGTTAGTTTACATAGGGTTTGATGGTACAGATTTTGCCCAGTTAGAGGTTCCCACTAACAGTTTGCTGGCAGGTCTGAAGCATTTGCTAGTCACTGTCCCAGGGAGACAAAGCTGGACAGATTATACCTTTCCATACTGGAGACACATGGCCTAAGCAAAAGCCTGCAGTCACAATACTCTGTCTCTAGTACTGACTTTCTTTGTGACTCCAGGCAAGCACCATGAATTCCTCTGTCTTGCTTGGCTGGTTTGGAGACACCTTTCCTAAATTTACTATCATATTTTCTCTAAACTAGAATCTTGAAATCTGGCAAGATCTGCCACTGCAGTCCTCTGAGTGCTGAAGAGAAGTAACACCAACAGTGACCTTTCTCCAGGAACTCACCAGCAATTGGCATTTGTCACTGGATTTCTATCACTCAGATACCTGTTTACACTACAGTCCTGAAATCTGTTTAACTCCCTTGTTATAGGCCACCAATTAAAAGTAAAAATAATGTCTCTGTCATAGGTCACTGTAACAACAAAAGTGATATTCATTTTGGGAGGTGATTATGTGGAGTGGGAAGTCTTCCCTGCAGAAATCTATTAGCAGTTTCTATATCAGTCAAAACCATCAGCAAAGGAAATAAATGTAGCACAGGACTAGTGCAGATAGAAAATTGCACTACAAACTACTGCCTAAACAGTTAGACATCAAACAGGAAGAGGTGATGCTGTAAATAAATATTTTCAGGCACAAAAAACCCCTAAAATTTAAAAGAAGTGGAGAGAAAACAACCATGTAGATAGAATATTCCAAAACCAACCCTATCTTTTGTATCTTTAGTGTATCATTTGTGATCTCTGCATAAAGTTGAGAGCACACTAGAGGCTGTGGGGTTAACAAAACATATAACTGAGGAAGATGCCTTGCAATGTATGATTTGTAGGCCACTGCCTTTAAAAGGCTGCAACTGGCCAGGCAGGGCTCCAAAAAGCATAAGAAACCTCTCCATGGCACTACACTAAAATGGCAGCATGAGGGTAGTGAGATAAAACCATGAGAAAGAGAGGGATCCAATAGGAACTCAGCAAGGAAGGAATAAGTTTAGAAATGGTGCTTAAGGTGGCTAGCCAGGGGAGATGAGAGTGGCAGGAGAAGAAAGTACAAGAACCTTTATAGCCTTAAAACATCCTTTCTTATCTGGCTTTAGACTGAATTCAGAAAGGGTTTGATGAGGTTATGACTGGCAGCATTATCTTGTGAGAACTGATGTATGGACAGACTGGGGAATGAGATGCTGGAAAGCAGTGCAGCGGAAAGGGACCTGCTCTGCTCTGCACCGGGGCGGCCTCACCTTGAGTATTGTGTGCAGTTTTGAGCACTGCAATATAAGAAAGATATGAGGCTATTAGAGTGTCCAAAGGAGGGCAATGAAGATGGTGAAGGGCCTGGAGGGGAAGTCATATGAGGAGCAGCTGAGGTCACTTGGTCTGTTCAGCCTGGAGAAGAGGAGACTGAGGTGAGACCTCATTGCAGTGTACAACTTCCTCGTGAGGGAAAGAGGAGGGGCAGGCACTGATCTCTTCTCTGTGGAGACCAGTGACAGGGCCTGAGGGAATGGCCTGAAGTTCTGTCAGGGGAGGTTTAGGTTGGATATTAGGAAAATGTTTTTCACCCAGAGGGTGGTTGGGCACTGGAACAGATTCCTCAGGGAAGTGGTCACAGCAGCAAGCTTGACAGAGTTCAAGAAGCATTTGGACAATACTCTTGGGTACATGGTGTGACTCTTGTGATGGTCCTGTGCAGGGCCAGGAGTTGGACTTGATGCTCCTTGTGGATCCCTTGCAGCTTGGCATATTCTGTGATTCTGTGACCTTGAAATATTCTGTTGAAACCCGAGGAAAAGCTTGCTGAAGCAGCTAAGAAGGACCTTCATTATTAATTATAATTTTGTATTGCACATTATGCTTTATTTACATTGCCCACCTTTTTAGCTCTGTCGCTGAAACAGGCAAAGGTGCAATCTTTCTCCAAGATAAAGCACAGTTCCTCATGTCAGCAATACCCCATTAATAAGGTCATGAACACATAAAAATAATGGAGAGGAAGAATAAGGAACAGATAGAAGACCTAGAGTAGTAATAAACTGCAGCTGAGTCATTATTGCCACTTCCTTGTAGAACTTCAACATCCTACATCAATGCCTTCATAAGAAGACATGAGTGTTGAGAATGCTCACAAACATCCAAAGAAGCCTCATAAAGAAGTTTTGGAAAGAGCATTTCCAGAACACCATGTGGAAAAGCACAAGTATTTGGAGGCTGGGGGCTGAAAGGCAATAGGATGAAATAAAAAGATAATCACAGATAGTCCACACTTGGAGGAATGACCAGGAGCTACCAAAATGTATGGTATAACTGGTGTCAGCAAAACACAAAGTGTGTTTCAATTGATGAAGGGAACAAAGAAGCAATGTTTTGAATTGCCCACTTCCACGGAATTGGACAGATGCTCATGTATCATCAGATAATTACCATCTTCTTCTCAACCCTCTTGAAAGGCGGTACAACCATAGTGACAAGGTGTTATTCCATTTCCATAGCCAATGCCTGCTTTAATAGTCACATCGCTTGGGATTGCTGGCACACTAATTCATAGTAGGAAAAAAAGGGTTTTTATTCTCAAATCCTGCTTTTCTGAACAACGATGTTTTAGAGCCATACTTCAGATGGTACTATTTCTCACATTTTTAAGTAAATTTCTCCTCCATCAAACATGAGCAGGTTACAACATAGTCTTCTAGGAAGAACAACCTTCTAGACAGAAGGATCTAAATAGTGTAAATGGCATCTCATGGCCAGACCTACTTGTTGACACAAATGACAGATGACAGCATGAGGAAAACAATCAAAGTTTTCTTTAAAACAGAAGTATAAAATGAATTTTATTGTCTCTGGGAAGAAAATGTACCAAGATATTATTTTCCCTTCTTGGCGGAGGGTTGAATCAAGTTCTTAAAGTACATTTTGGATACAAGAGGGATTTAATGACACTTCTGCCAGCAAGAACTTGAATCCCATAGCCAGTTCTCCCTCTGCACCCTCAGGCAGCATGTGTACTACCAAGCTGAGGAACAGTCATGTTCCCCCCAGTTGTCAGCACCTGTTGCTTGTACAAGATCTGCTTGGTGAGCAGTGACCAGACATCCTTGTCTGAACCACCTCTAGCAAGTGCTGATTGTGCGCCTTGAAGCAAGGAAGGCTCTTGTTTTTAACATTTATCATTCATTTATCAATTCGTAATTCACACAAGTGTCCTGACCTTTGCTTCCAAATAAATTTTGGGTCTGTTAGTCAGGTCTCCCTCTGGATTAGGATTTCTGCATGTTACCAAATTGTAATAATAAGACGCTTAGTTTGTTCAAACCAATTCTGTGAAATGGTGCTAACACAGCACAGGCAAACTCACTCTGATTTTGACAAGATTTTTAAGGTACTCCACACCAAAGCGTCATTCAGGGCCATTCTGACAGGCCATTGCTGACTGGTGACTTTATATTTCATCACAATTTACCAGATAAGGAGCAAACAACAGACACAAACACCTCTAGTTTAGGAATGTCTTCACTAAGAGGAAATATTTAAAGAAAATCCACCTTCACTTTACAGTGTTAGTTTCAAAATGCTGTATATGTACAGGCACAGCTGTGTATCTTGTTCACTTTCACAGGAGAGCAATAGAGAAGAGGGAAAATGGAAAAGGTTGCTGTTGCTCACTAAAAATATTGGCAAAATTGAAAAGGTTGAATGCAAGTGCTATGATTAATTCCCACCCCCTTTGTTTCCCTAGAAGAACGACTTCAATGTCAGATTTTCAGACTTATAAAACTCTCCACTTCTTTGTGCTCAACCTGAAGAACAGAGACAAGAGATCTTAAATTTCAGCTTAAACTTTACAGCTATACTCTCTCTGATTCCTCAACTAGTAATAGAAGACTGTGCAGGAGAAACATTTAACCATTATATGTATGATGAACAAGCCCCAGAAAGATCTGGGCCTATCTCCTATAATCCTACCGGTTTGCAAGTCCCACCAGGAATACAGAGCAGTTGATCAGGAAACTCAGCAAAAGCTTACAATACATTCAGGGGTCAGAGAAAAGGAAACATTTTCAGAACCAATTTTATTCCTTTGGTAAGGATTGCTTCTAGGATTGCAAGAGGACCTCCTGCATCCATTGCTTTAGGATCTTTGACTGTAAGTCACTGCAGTAGATTCTAATTATCTAATGGTCTGTTCAAGCCCTGAGTTCTTTTCCAAGACTACTGTCAAGAGGGCTGGTCAATGCCAGCCATGACTCTGATCCAGATGTCCACTGGCAATAGACTGGGACTAACTCACTCCAAAGGCCAAGCAGTTATTCGAGAATGCTTTACAAGCAGTAGTGGATAAACACCAGTGTTGTAGAAGTGACTTTGCACTTCCATGAAGCAATACCAAGTGTCTGGAAGAAACAAATCCTTCCAGTCAAAAGCAAGCACAACAGTAATTCTAGGAAGTGTACAGAAGTGAATTAAAGATCTACTCAGACCTCTTTTGATAGCACTGATTAGCAATTCTGGTCCAAGTGGGCAGAGAGGGGAAGTAGCCATGGATCTGAAACAAACAGCCTTAGGAACTGCTCAAAAACAATGGCTCTACAGGAAAAGTAGAGCAAATGTAATGGCAGGACTTGTTTCCATACAAGCCAAAATCCCATAGTTCATGTCTGCACATGAAAGGACCACACATCAAAACACAGCTCCATTCCTCCTACACACAGAATGGAAACAGGCAAAGGAAAGGGAGTGTGGCATTTTACAGGCGTACACTGCATTCAGGAGGCAATGATGCCGACCTGCCAATCTTTCCTGTGATTCCAAGTAAAATTTGTTCATTTGCCACATGCTGCAGCCCAAATACAGAAGACAGTTGTAAGAACTGAAAAGAGAGACATGAGTTAAGCAGTTGCCCCAAGTCTGCCCATGCTCAGCCAACTATTTAATTATCACCCTAACATCTCCCTCTCTACCTATTTGTCAGCACCTCATCTATAGAACTGCTTATGGTTTGTTTTTTTTCTTTCTGTCTTTGGCATAACCAGCTTTGTTGGAAATTACTCGATTTGTTGAATGTACATGTTTTACAGGAATTCACTGTCTTGAAGAAACCTTTGCTAAAGAAGTCTCCCTAATTTGCATTGGGCAACACAGAAGCCTGCGTGTAGAAAGAGACCTACATGGGATATAAGGGATTTGGGATCAAGTTCCTGGTCTACTTTTCTGGACCTGAAACTTGATCTTGGCTCTTCCCCAGCATAGCAAAATGCTTTGAATGGTTCTTCAGACTGTTCTTCTGGGAATAGTCTCCCCTGTTGGAACTTTTTCACTCTGTGTGAATTAATAAGTGCTTCTTTGGCAAGGGCTCAGTCCTACAGCTGCTATAGCCTAGCCTGTGGAAGAGTCATGCTCAGATTTGCTACAGTAAATGTTTGCAGTATCCCACATAAGAATCCTGACCACTTGGATATTGTCTATCCTACAAGCCAGATATTTTTCTTTCCTCTGACAAAACTTCACAGAGTGCTGATTTAATCACACGTGGAACAGAAAAAATATGACTCACAAAATAAGTCATTTCATTCGAGAAAATGAAACATATCTGAGAAAAAGTCTAGGTCCACAGAGACTCTGGCAGGCTTTGCTTTCTGCCACAGACACATCGCTTTCCTTGCCAACTGCAAAGTTGCTCAAGGCAGGTTCATTAGCAAGCAGCAAGAAAAGCTGCCATTTCTTCCAGCCAAATTAAGATAAAAGAGGAGGGCCAATGGAAGTAGAATGATCTGAGAAAGGCTTAAACATTAATGCTATTAAATCAGTGGTAGTGCCATTACAGAGAAAGAAGGTAAGGGTAAAGGGCACACAGCTGTTGCAAGGGTCACTGACCCAGGCCACAACCACTGTGGGAATGCAGGGGTACTGCCAGGAATGCAGCACTAATATTTACAATAGGATCGACTGTTGCCTCAGCTCAGTGAATCCAGCTCCATTGGAAGTACAAAACAGGAGGAGAGGACATAAGCCCATGTCCATTATGAGAAAGAAACAAGATGGTGCTGCAGTTCTTTCATGAGAGGGACACATAAGCCCCTGCATTTTCAAAACAACATCTTTGGCTGCAAACAAATTTGCTTATTCTCCTGAAGTCTTCTAATAAGAAATCTCACTATAAAGACCTCCCCTCAGTCTCCTCAAACTGTTCTTTCTGCTCCCTCTATCTCATATCTTCTTTTGCCTGCTTGACTGTTCCCCATCTTTGCCTATTAATTTTTGTCCAAGGCCTCTTTCCAACATTTCCCCTCCCCTCGATCTGCAAACTCATAGGTGCAAAGAAAGGGGACACAGCAGAGATTTTTCTTACTTGGCCCTACTGAGACTTCCTTACCACCCTTTTCATTTTCCACAGTTTCCCATATTGACTCCTCCAGTAGAGACGGCCAGAAATAACCTACCTACATTCTAGGTTGAGGAAGAGGGATCTAGCGCAGTATGGACTGAGCAAAGTCAGGAGCTCTAAGTGCAGATTGAGGGGCCAGAAAATGAGATTGAAATACAGCAGGCTGCCTGACTCAGCAAGTTGACTGAAGGTGCAGGTTGGAAATGCAGCATAAGCTGTTAAAAAAAGGCTTTTTCTCATGCCTATAAACACACTCGTGGCTTGGGAGCACAAGAAGAAAGATAGGTTCTTGCAAGGTATAGACGTATATAAATAGAGAGTGTGTACATATACACAATACATCATCTGGTCATGTGGTTTGTACTTTTTGAATACTGGCACAGTGAGACTCAGCAGGGCTGCATATGACCGCATACGATGCAAGGACAAAGATGACACTTAGTCAAAAGGAAGCTATTTAGCATTTTGTTCACTTCACAGAGTCATACTTAAGGGCAGGAAGACCATGTGGATGGCCTCCTTTGTATTTCAGACCCCAAAATTACACTTTGAGCACAACGATAATGAGTTAAAACAATTCTTTAGTTAAGTCACTGAATAGATGCTGAGAATATACAAAACAAAAAGCATCCTTGCTAGTCTTTCCAGAATTTGATCTTTCTTCTATTGGAAGAAATGTACCTTATTTTTAATATAAACTACTCTAGCAGTTTTAATATAAAGTGTTCTAGCTTCCAGATATTGGTTTCTGTTGTCATGAAAGGGTCCTCTGATCACGGTGGAGAAAAAAAGTGCACCTGGCATCTTTTTCTCCATTAAGGTACTTCTGCACTATCATTCTCAATGCTTTTGAAACTAAATTCATTGAGCTCTGTTTTCTCATTCCAAGTAGTCTCAGTTCCTCTGCTTTGCTCTCTTCAGTTTTTCTACCTTCCTTTGAAAACTCTGTACTAGAGCTACATGCTATATTCTGCTAGCAGTCTGTCAATGTCATACATGTAGTTTAAAAATCACTCCCTGATCGTGTGGTCAACTCTAAGGAATGCAATAGGTTTTTTCAATATAAGGCTACAGAATGGAGGACTGAAAGATACAGTACTTGCTCCCAAGTGTATTACTGTGAACATGACTGCTAATACATATTTTGTTATAATTACCTTTCCTTGTGATGCTAATCACTTTATATTATAGTTTTTTCTCATTATTTATTATCCTATCTGGTGACATTGCAAAACTTAACACTCAGCTATGGTTTATAGTTACTTCCAAATCATGGACAAACCTGTTGAATAGACTGAACTTGATATCAGTTCTTGCCAAATCCCCTGGACACACTCTCATTCAGTGATACTTCCCACAAATGATGCCTTTGAGCTCTCTTCACTAACCAGTTCCTAATCCATTTAACAGGCACTTTACTGATATCGTATAATACTAAAATTTTAGCCAGACTATCATGCAGTACTCAGTCAAATGCTTTATGAAAGTATAAGTACATCACATCTATACAATTGCCTTTAACAATCCATTCTTTGAGATTACATTATCGAGATCAAGTTTGTTTGACAAGACCTAGTTTCCATAAAACTATGTTGACTGGCATTAATTATATCCCTATTCTTTAGCAACTGACTTTCATATCAGATTTTCCATTACTCCCTTGTTCTTTTTTGACTTCTGGTGTACAAAGGCAGGGCAGGATGCAGTCACAGCATAGTTGGGAATTGGAAAATTGCAGAAGAGGAGATGTGTAGTGATGAAGTCACCACCAAACAATACTAATAGAAAACTAGAGCCCTCCTATCTGTCTTCCATAACCAGGGTAAATCTTCTCCAGGTGATCTCACAGTCCTTGAAATAGTGAAGAAATGCCCAAATGGAACAAAAGCTAGTATCAGTAATTCAGAGACTTCCTAAGACCCATAATTTGCTCATTTAAAAGGATTTTCTCATTTTGAGCGTTGTTTAATGCTCACTTATGGTAACTAATGGTAACCAATGGACTGGAAAGGTCTATGGATCCTCATGTGGTACACAAGCACACCGTTCTCTTCAGATATAGGGCAAAAATATTTTTCGCATGTGTCAGGTTCCGCAGAGGTTAAATAAACTACAAAAGACTCAGTAGGATTTTTGTCTAGCATGTACAGTTTTGCAAGTCTCTTCCCACCATGAGTTAAATTATGTGATCTTCTACAGAGAAGCCTGCCCAGAGGAGATTTAATTGGTTTACATTTAAAAAAAAAATAAATAAAGGAAAAAATCACAGAGCCAGAGAATTGAAAAGGGATTTAAGCTCTGAAGCTTTGTAAAACCTTTAAAGTTTTAAGCCAGCAAATGGGAGCAGATAAACTAGTATGACCTTGTAACAATCACATAACCCAGTTCTATGCCTTGGGGCCCCCATCAGTCAATCAGGACTTTAGGCTCTGAACCAACTTGTAGGACAGTGGGACATTTAAAAACATAGCTAAGTACTTTGGGGTGCTCCGAGAAGGATACTACAGGACTGCAGGATATCAGGGTTTATGCACCAGACAGCAAAAGAGTTTCCTGTGAGATTTATGCCTTGAATAGAGACCTATACTCTGTACTCTGACCTCTCACCATGTTTCTCAATTTACTCATCTAAGGGGAGGGCCTCCCAACTATGAAAATTGGTGTCATGAGATTGTTCCTGTAGAAAGCTTGAAGCCACAAACTGCCCTTCCTACTTCTCAGTTCTGTGGTCTCTGCAGCTTTTGACAGTTTCATCAAGAGATGAAGGAATTCTACTACTCTACTGCAACCAAATACTCAGCATTTTCATGACCATCTGTTACTATATGGCTGTACAGCAAAGGTTTGGGAACCAAATCTTCCATTGAGGCAGAAAGCAAGACATAGAGCGGACAGGGCTACTTTGGTAAGGTACAGGAAGGCACTCACAACCTTGCTTGAGTATCAACTTCTCTGTAAGTACCCACGAGTACCTGCTCTTCAATGCACAAACTCCCACAATTACAAGCTGCTCTATCACATGCCATCTATTTTTCACACTCTTCACTAGCATCCAGGGATGTGTTTGTTCCCAGGTACCTCCATACTCCTTCATGATCCAGGGAGCAGCTCAGGTCTGAGAAGGCAAGGAGTACACTGGGCTAAAGCCAGCTCTGAGCTCAGCCCTTTCACCAGCACAAGCAGGAACACCATGTTCTGAGCTGCATCATCTGGTCAATGTCACTGGAGACAGAGCACCAGCTGAGGAGCCCCTGAGCACCCAAAATTTTTTTGTGCAATAGAAAGACCTTTTATCAATACATTTTATGTTAGCTTGTCTTCTAGACAACCTCCTTCAAGTGTGAAGGCCTGATCAATTCCCTACCTCAGTTACACAGTTAAAGGATCAAACTGTAATCAAGGATTCCCTTGACACCTTGCCTAACATGACCATTCATCAGTACCTCCTCCTGCCTCGCCACTGAGCTGGCTGCTGTGCGCTAAGCTGATGGCAGCAGGCAGAGTTAGGCTTCCCTACATCTCCATTTAGCAAAATGGTGGCCTTTAATGGAGGGAAATGACAAGACAGTGGTTTTCAAAGGTCTCCACTGCACCTTTCAGTGTGCACTGGTCCCCAGAGTAGCCAACATTCATACATTCTGTTACAGTCAGACACAATGTAGAATCAGGCTCTCACAACTGTGTTCCTGTAGAGCTACAGGAGTGATACAGGCCAGACTCCTATCAGCAACCAGCACATATATTTCAATGAGTCTGTGCCATGAGTGACATGGAATAGTTGTGTAGTTGTTTCAACCCCTTGGAAGCCTGGACTGACCTCCATTGAATGTCTGCTATTCTCAGATGAAAAGGAAGATTGTTTTAAGAGGTGACTTTGAAAAGTTCTTCCAGATTTCTGAGGAATTTTGAAATGCAGCATCGAAACACAAACACACAGAAGAGGTTGGCAGGAGGCGGCGGTACCCTGAGGATTGGTGGTGATGAGGGCAGCGCCCGAGTACCGTGTGGGGCGACGTGACAAAATTCCCATGGAAGACACGCTGTCCCATTCAGCTTCTCTCCTCCCTGCCTCCGGGTAATTAACCATTACAAATGCAGGGCTGCCGCTGGAGCTCGCAGCGTTCCCTTAGCCCGGGTTCGACGCCGCAGGGAGCAGATCAGGGCAGCGCGGGCAGCCGTGGGACCGCCGACCCGGGAAGCGACCAAGGCCCAGCGGCTGAGCCGTCAGCAGCTGGCGATGCTCCCTTCGCCAGCCCTGCCTTCCAGCCGGCTCTCGGCAGGGTAAGTGGAGTTTCCCCCGAGGGCAGATCCCCCCCCCTTCCCGCGGCTCTCCCGGGGAGATCCCGCCGCGCCAACCGTGGTGCTGTGGTGCCGCTCCGTGGCCAGCGGCCGAACGGCAGGAGCAGCCTCGGGAGCTGCCGGTTGGAAACCCTCTCCCAGGAGCTGAAGGGAAAGGGAGAGCTCCCTCCCGCATCTCATCGGGAGCAGAAGCACAGAGCCCTAACTTTGCTCTAAGCGCAGGCGAAAGTAAAAAAGGCGATAAAGGGTTTTTTGTTGTTTAGGAGAAAGGGCTTCAACAACTCTGTTATGAAGGATGGTGAAAGCTCCCTGTCT
Source organism: Manacus candei (assembly GCF_025592945.1). NCBI lineage: Eukaryota > Metazoa > Chordata > Aves > Passeriformes > Pipridae > Manacus > Manacus candei. The sequence goes on along the minus strand of NW_026138115.1, from coordinate 10,033,940 downwards.
CTTTTCGACTTCTCCGAAAAGCCCTCCTATAGGAACCATAGCAGAGGATGCAATCTTTTTCCCTGGGAGTGGGAAGAGAGGGGAGAACACTTTTTTGTGAATGGTAGGCGTTTATTCATCATAAAAAGAACAAGACTCACCAGCCTAATTTCCTTCAAATCACTCTTTAAACACACCTAGGGGAAAAACTTAAGGGAAAGCAGCTGACTGAATAGCTGACTGAAAAGAGCTCCAGGCATTAAATCAGAGAATTCGAAGGGAGCTGTGGGGGAAAAAAAAAAAAGACACCAGTGTTACATACTCACTGGGGGTACCCAGCCTTGAAGCAGCAAGGATCTCTGGACAAAAGTGGAGCACAGAAGGAAGGAAGAGGGGGCTCACAGTACCATACAGGCACCCCTTGTTCAGTAGTACAGACATTTCACTCTGAAGCTGAGAGACAGCCATCCATCTGCTGGGATTACTCCATGCCTATTCGCTGCTGGGTACTGCTATTAACTGCTTGTCAGTACAGATTTATGAAGAGACAGGAAAAAACTAAATTCAGCTAGTAGTATTATGACTGTGCAAGAGGATGAACTGGCAGGTGATGAATAGCACAGAAGAATGCAGGCTGCATTTTAAGAAAACCAGAACAGGCCCTCTCACTTGGTATGAACCAGTTTAATCTTCTTTATGAACTGCTGAAGAGACACTGAAGTGGTCATTCCCGGGCTGCTTTTACAAGTCAGGGGTCTGCAGGACTTGTACCATTTATTACCTAAATCCCTTTACACTAATTCTAATTTACTTTTTTACCGAGTCAAGACTTTTAATGTGCGAGGGGTTTCCTAAGTCTATTCTCACGGTCTACAAGGGAGGGGGAAAAAACAAACTAGAATTAGCTCCTGAGACAGAATGAATATAATGAAATTATGAACACATAACTTCCATAATAACATGTATACATGCAACCTATTCAGTACCCGCTCCTTTCATCATTCAATAGCCACTGCTGCTGTCAGAGGACACATAGAAATAGATACCAATATAGGTAGTTTAAACTGACATTGGACTCTAAACCAGAGCAGCTGGAGTGCAGAAGCATATTCTCTTTGTTGTGGTTTTTTTTTTTAATAATTTGTTTAAAATTCAACTTGAAAAGAGTAAGTAGTACAGGTTCTCGGTTGGCACTTTATATCAAACCATTAAATCCATATAACCCACTGTCCAAACTTCCAGATTCACGGCTTGTTAAAACAGGAACCTTATTTTGACAACAGGAGTCTTTTGTCTTAGTACAGGGAGATGTTTTGGTCTATTCAGCTAGTTCAGTTCAAAGGCTTGTGCACTGAAAGCTGAGAAATCAACTGGGAGCTGAAAAATCAGGAAAGCTCATTGTTATTTTCAAAACATTAAGAAAAATAAGGTGTGAGAATGTAAATTAAGCTAGTTTAAAATACGGAAGGATGTGAACAAACAGAAACAATCTGTTTAATTCCCTAAGTATAGATGGATTTTTAATGCTCAGTTTTCAGTAAAAAATATTTTCTTAAGCTTTAAGTAAAACTACCAACAACAGTCTCGATAGATAACTAATAATAAAATTTATAGCTATTTGTGCATCATAATTGAATTCCAATTTCAATCTAATTAGATCTTGACACAAATTAATCTTCTGATAAAAATGAACCCATGATTTCCTAGTATAATAAAATGCAAAAATTAGGATCCTAAATGTGTGCACATTAAACGACATCATTGCTTGACTCAGACTGGTATAGGTATTGTATATCCTCCTGGTCAGGAATACTATCATATTTTGCAAACTAGTATGTATGTATTTGCCAAAAAAAAAAAAAAAAAAAGGCAATGGTGAACACCAAAATAAAATTAGTATTTCCATTGAAATTTAAAATGTAAAATTCCATGACAAGATTAAAATAGAATAAAGATCACATTTCCTGTTCCTCAATTTAAGTTTTTGATATGAATCCATATAACCTTGTGAATTCCTGGACTTGAAATAAGATTGGACTAAGAAACTGGATTTTAGTTGTATTTCTTAATCCAAAGAACATGACAACGAATCTGACAGATTACATTAATCTTTCTGGAGTAACATGTTGCTCAACAGTGAGAAAACTTAGTAAAAAACCCTGTATAAATACAGAGCCCATTTCCTTTCTTTACTCCAGACAACTGAGAATTTTTACTAAGTACGAACATTCTTCCTGATCCCTGGCACACAGGAAACACAAGGAAATGATTTTTCACCTTAAATCTATGCATGTAAACACACTGGAAATTAAAATTCTGCTACCTGACAGGCTGATCTCCCAGATTGCTACAGCTAAAAAGGATTCCTTAGAATCACTTAGATGCACTGTTCACATAGTTGGCAGTTAAAATGAAATCATGTTATTGCTAAATATTAAAAATACCACCACCCAACTCAGAAATACATGACTTTGATTAAACAAAGAAAAAAAACATTGAAGTACTGCATTTTTAAATTATACAGAAAAATTATAAGTTATACACTTCTAAGACTAGAACTATAGATAAGAACTTCCAGCTTCCAAAAATTTCTTGATTCTCTATCCTAAACCATCAAACCTTTAACAGTCACCAGGCTGAATGTTGCTATTCTTTCTCAGTTTAAGATTGAATATTTTAGATCACAGATAATGTTCCAATGAAAAGTTTGATACCTCATTTACAGCCAGATGGAAATATTACTTTCAAAAATTGGTTATTTTTGTGTTTAAACTGTTATCTGTTAGACTAAATTGTTTTTATTTCTCCACAGACTCCAACAGTGGAAACACTTCCTATCGAACGTCCACCCTAACAAAGGCAGGGGGCTTTCATAATCAATCCAAGTAGTGGGCATCTAAGCACTGAAAGTTGAATTTTCTCTGAAAACATCAGTCTTACTAGTTTACTTGTCTTGTTCCCTAGTGTCTCCCTAGGCCTTACGGTGTCTCCAGCAGAGAGTGGCCCATCCTAGATTTCATCCAGCTGAAGCAAGGGGTGCACATCAGCTCAGAAAATCAGGCAACTCCTTCAGAGCCTAGCAGATTCAAGAACTGACTCCAAGGGGCCAGGCTTGGTCAGGCATGCTCAACATTTTTTTTACTGTTAAGGATGTTGGATCAAAACAGTTTGAAGATGACTGCTCCATAAAAAGAGACACTCATAATCCCTCATTGGAGCCATTTCCCTTTACTGCAGACTCCAGATTCTTCACCTAGGGATCCTTTTGTCCATATTATCTGTGTGAAAACACAAGCTAATGTTTAATAAAAGCCAAAATGCTTTTGTTTGTGCTACTTTATTAGCAATTGCATTGATTGCTGAGAGCTCTTCCCTGTCTTTTTTGAAGACTGATCTCACATATTTAGTCTTTAAGAAGTCTTTGTCTCTTTGATGTTTTGTCCATGTGAGTTGAAAAAGACATAGTGATATCCTTAGCTAATATCATCCTTCTAATCTACTGAAGAATCTACTGTTACTTTTCCTTAGGACTTTCTTACAGTGTAAGTGGGTTTATTTTCCTCCCACTCTTTATGCCAATTCTGCATGTTTGCAAGACTCATCTTTTCACTACATGATTCAGGAACTCTTTCTTCACTTTTGGCTTCAAGTGTTGTGAGATACTGAAATGCTTAAGGGATAAATATTGTTAAGATCACCAAAAAACTTTTGTCCACTGTAGCAAACTGCAAAGAAACAGCTGTTCATCAACTGAAGGCCATCCATCCCTGGATATGCCTACTAATTTGGACTGGGGAAGGACCTTGAGATAAGACAAGGTGGTACTATTGTCCAACTATCCCAGGTGCAAAAGGGTGTGCATACCTGAAGCTACAAACTGGATTTCCAGATAAGGGAAGAGGCTGATAAGAGGCAAATCCTTCGAGGTGGGATAGTCCTTCTTATCATGCCAGTGTCCTCTCTTATATGATGACAGTGCTGTGAAAACCCCTCTGGGGAGAACGGAAGACATTCACACCAAGCCTGGGCTATTCATCTCGCATGATGGACCATAATGGACCATGACTGATTCAACTATGCTGAAGTAAGAGACAGTTGCAACATCTTAGAAGGTGTCAAAGACTCATGAAATGTCCCATGATCAACTATTACATCATCCAGGGGAGGTACAGGGGGTATTTCCACCTAGCTTCCACACAATATAAACCCCATGAAACAGGAGTTGTGTGGACTCTTTCCCCCCACCACTTGACAGATACAGTCTGCAACCACCGAGAAGACCAGAAGAAGAGGACCAACGAAACGTCATCAGAATCTACTGACTGGTGATATCTTTTTCCTACTTAATATAGTTAAATTTGTTACAAGGCCAGAAAGCTACATCTAGGTCTACTAACATTTTACAGAATGCCTTTTGTGTGTGTGCTTTTCTGATTGATGTGCATTTGCTGTTTCCCAGAAAGAACAGATACTCTCTTGGGGTAGTGGTTCAGGCTATAATCCACTTTGGACACCTGCCAGTTGCTATACTGGAGGAATTTTCTCTCCAAGGGTTCAAGCAAGTGAACAGAACATGTATGACAACAAGAAATCAGGGGGTTTTGTGCCATATTACAATGCAGGCATTACTGAAGCTAGGGCAGTCATTCCAAAAAGCCTTCTTGGGACAGATTCAGGCAATGATCTTGGGTTATCATGGCCTTTCCTAGGTCCTGGGAGGAGAATAGAAAGTGTAGCCAGCCTGTCATTTCACTGACCATACTTTCCTATCTGAAGCCAAGTCAGTAATTACAGATTGATGAAATGCACTTGCAAACTCCCTATTTCGGAATTCAACTTGGGACATGACATTATTCTCAGATGGCAACATCCCATGAACAAAAATAAAAATCAATGTATATGACCTTTCTGGCATCAATGGATATGACCTTTCTGGCCTCTGTTAGGGACACTGCCTCATTGCATTCTGCATTTTAAATTTAATTTTGCAACAAAGTTAATTTTTTAACGGCATTCCTTCTGTAACTGTGGGGAATTATGGAACTGCTTTGCTTATGCTCCCTTAGGAATTTCAGACTGCACTACCATGGTATAAATCATTTCTCACAGTCAAGCCCTAGTAATCACCCAGGGTATTGCACAGCCAGGCATCATATTCTCCATTGATAATTCCATATATTTCTACAAAGCTGGTAGAATCTTTAAGTGTTTCAAACACTACATGACAAATCATCCTTTTGTCATAGAAATCAACTCAGTTGCATATAAACTATAACAGCATTAGGGTAAGGGTCAATATCTTCTGGTTCTGTAGTGACTGGACCCATGTGGTCGTGGCTCATTCCTGCGGTTTCACCTCCTCTGCAGGAGCAAGTAAATCAAAAGAGTAACTAACACACACATATTTCCACCTCACTGGATGTGTATAACCCAACTAGCTTCCTCTTCTAAAAACCAGCAGGAAACACAGTTCTAAAAATTGTTTAAAACATAGGTTAATAGAAATGGCAGCAAAACACAGATCCATTTCAAAACTCCAAGACAACCTGGCATCTTCCACATCCTGCCACCAAGCTCGTTTTCTGTCTTCTGCCTACCCAATGCCAACTAGGTTTGGAAGGCATAGTACTATAACACAAAGGAGCTTTCCATACATTCTCCACATCTGGCCTTATAAGGCACAGGTAATACTGAGCCTCAGGAATCAGTTGACCCCATGACAGCAGCTGGTGAGACAGTGTGTACTAAACAGCTGTACAACAGCCATACATAGCCATGTTACATATAATCAAAACTGTAGCTGTAGCACCACTGCTAGGCAAGTAAAATGATTTCACAGGACCCCATATCTGCCCTTAGGTCTCTCCTCAGTGAGGAGAAAACTGCCTGAAACACCCATCACATACCTGAGAATTAGAAACACATCCTGATGATAATTTCTACATTTCTTTGCCCAGATTTTTCTTTTTCTTTTCAATGAGGAAAAAGGAAAGTGTGAAAAATACTTCCCTTTCTGTTATGTTCCCTTACAGATGAAGTAGCATGGCTTGATAAGTATACGGCAGCATATTCCCCATTGGTTGGAAAGTGGTAGGCTACCTTCCTTCCTGAGGGAATATCAGTTGGTCCCTGCTTTATAAGGTTGCTAGTTTACAAGGATCTGCAAGAATGTGACCTGTGCGTTAGGCAGCAGGTATTGATTTCTCTGGACTCTTTGACTTGGGAAGAGGGAAGTCCAGCAGCTCTCTTCCTGTGGAAGAGCTCAGTGCCTCTGTGCTGTCAGTAGGCTGAGGATACAATGCTAGAGAAACCTCAAAGACTTATATGGCACACATTGAACAAAGGAAGCTCCCAGTATGAAGCAGACTGACACCTCTGGGGAACAGCAGAGCAGACCATTTGATATAGGCTTATCACAGTGATTGCACACTTGGAGAGAAAGTAAATACTCATGATCCATCACAATTAAAACAAGACAATACAATTAAAACAAGACAAGACAATACAAATTCTGTAGACATCTTCTGACTACCTGAAGGGCCAAGCAACAGAAGAATGAGCCTTCCATTTCTATCAGACAAGTTATTACCAGGCAAGCTTGGAAGATGAGACAGTGCAGAGCATTGTGGTTGAGATGGATTTTTATTTTTAGTTAATCAGCATCAACTTTATCAAAAGCATATGCTTAGATGTCAGTGATTACTACTACGAATACTGGAAGTAATGTCTAGATGAAAGAAATAGGCAAATTTTAGCACAAAATTAAGAAGGAAGGCAGAGGAAGTCCAGACATCTGATGCAGTTGGTAGACTTTGTCAAGAGCCTGATGGATCATGCCAATCCCATCCCTCTATTGCTATCGTATTTCTCCTACTCTGGGCATAAATAAAATGGCTGTGTAGTGTGGGTATGCAGGGGTTATCATTCTCTGTTCCTGTAGCAATGCATTAATAATACACTGAGTTTCAAAGGTGCATACTCTAGTGTCCTCCACCTATGTTTAATTTATTTTAAGAGAGGAAATGCTACATTCTGAACAATGTTGCAGTATGGAAAATCTCTTAAATAATAGTATTCAACTCTAAAATAGTGTAAGTCTCCTCTCTGTTTGGGATTCAATATAATTTCCATTGCCCTGTCTATAGAGGTCACCTCCTTGTTATCAGTTCCTGCTAATTAAAAGATTAGGAGATCAGGAAAGTCACCCTGAAGAATCAGTTATTACTAGAACTAACAACAGCTGGCAAAGTAGTAGAGACAAGCGACTAAATGTCCTAACCCCCTTCCCTTTACACAGTTTTCAGGTTTATCAGAAACTGCAAGGGACTGATCCCAATACTTAGCATGATTGTTTTTAATTCTATGGCCTATGAAATTAATTTCCACTCCCCCACTGAGTTTGCTGCTAATGATGTTTCATCAAGAACTGCTTTCCAAACAAATGGTGTAGGCAAGTCCATGTTTCCAGTAGCAACCTTCATGCCCACTAAAAAATTTATAATCTCAGTTCAGTGTTCAAATGCACCTACACGTGCACAAAAAAGGCCACTTCTAGCTGAGTGTTAGGTCACTGTAACACATTTTTTTTCTTTGCTGTTTCAAGGCAGCACTAGCTACTCTATGTTTAGGCTTTATGGCTTCAGTATCATCATGGCAATGCTGTCTGTTCCCAGTGCCATAAGAGTTCTCACGGGCCTCTGATTGTCTTATCACTTAGCATTGGAGAGGTCCTCGTCTCCTGATGCTGTTGTTCCCTCATATTGAACAGTGTGCCGCTATCCAGCCTTGCAACTGTCTCATTATTGGTTCACAGTAGGGAGCAATAGACAGAATTTAGACATGAATTAAGAGCTAGGACTCCTAAGGCAAGTTCAGACAGTTTACTTACAGCAGTGAGTACCCCATGCATTTATAGGCTGTTTAATCATCTGAGGAGCTGAGCCTTATCTTTTTCCTAAACAACTTTCCTCTTTGGATTTCCCAGTCAGCTTGCCTTATTCAACATCCTACTCTGTGATTTTGTGAGCTTATTCCATGCAAAACAATAGCCCCTGTGTTAAAGACTTCTCACGGCATTAACCTTTCTCGAAAGAGCTTTGAGAGCCATGGATAATAAGTACTAGGAATTGCAAAGTACATTAAGTGCCTGGGAATCATTTCCACATAACTTAGTTCATAGTGGGCCTTCTCTCAGACACCTACTGTAAAACACTCTTAGTCACAGCCTATCTTAAACTAATTTCTAACATGAAATGTCGTGTAATGTTTCATGTTTCCACCACCCTCACCCACAATTACAAAAACATTGTAGCAGTGACACATATTGCAAAATAAAGCACTTTTCACTGCTAGATCATGAGCAGTAAATTCTGAAGCTCTCAGCAGCTATGAAGAGATTTCTGAAGACCACTTTCCACATTCCAGCCAACGACTACCTTATACCGAGAGTCCTGCTTGGGGCTGAAGTTTGCCAACCTGACATGAAAGGAGTTCCAAGTGCTCCAAATGGAATCATTTATAACAAAGCAGAGCTGAACCTGGTCAGCCATCTTCTGAGAGATCTGAAACAGGACAGCATCTTAAAACCTCCTGGCAGCTTCTTGAAATCAGCATCCTCTTGGGAGACATAAAATACAATTTGAAGACGTACACAAAGCAGTTTTGACAGCTTGCATACAGGATGCACTCTGAATACTAAATTATGGCTTCCTTAAAGAAGATCAAGGAAATGCCTGAAGAGTCCTAGCTTGTAATCCAGGGATGTCCAAGATCAGATATGATATTGCATGGTTATCTGAAATATGGACATTATTGGAAATGGAATATTACTGCTCAGCCAAGAAGATCCACTGTAGACTAAGCTCATGGCAATGGGGAGAAAGTTAAAAAGGATGCAAAAAGAAATGCAGGCTCAGCAGAAATAGCTGGTAACTTAGTGCAGGGAGCCTATGTTGAAACAATAGCAATAACAGCAGAGCAACAAAATTGTGAGAGGTCTCAAAATGTTTCCTTCTGAGGAGTTTATCAAAGAGAAAAAAAGATGTTCTCATAGCAGTAGAAAAATAATAAAAATTATGAACAGTCTAGAGCAGGTTAGTATGCTCTATACTCTCATAAAGTGAAAACAGATAGGCTTGTGCAGGAACTTAAAAAACAGTAATAATTAGAAAGATAACTAAAGCCTGTCCCTCCGTTTTGCTACAAACAATCAGAAACATAAACAGTTTAGCACAATTATTTCTATCGCTATCCATGGTTGAATTTATTGTGCTCCGTTTAAAGATCTTTGAAGTAACCAGACATAAAGATGGCCAGATTCTTCATCTTCCCCAAACTAAGAGGACAGGCTGACAGCCTTCTTGGTAGAAAGACTGGTAGTCTTTTATAATAAAGACTTTATTTCTGGATCCTTAAATTAATTGCTGCAGCCACTGAATCAAAAGAATTTTGTTCTAGTAAAAACTGTCAAGCTGATAACTCTGGAGACTGAGGTATCTCATTTATTCACAGAATAATTAAATTATAGAAGACACTAGGCAAATTCGTCGCAACTATGCCTTTCAGATGTTACTCCTCTGTTCTGAGGCATCTCTGCTGTGGTGAGGATGGAATTTTTCATGGTTGTGGATGAACGTGTCAATGGAAAAGGGCAATTAGTACAAATCCCAGACTGCAGATGTGCAGTGGGAAACATCTGTCTCAGCAGGAAAGAGGAACATCCAGACACTTTGCAAAAGCCAGAGAACAGGCAACAGATGGCAGTAATTTTCAGTCACCAGTGACTGGTTTGGACTCCTTTCTGGCTAACAAATGTGAATGGCTCAATTATCTGTCCATTTCCCTCAGATTTCTGTATCTACCTAAAGCTGAGAGAACTCCACATTTGGTGACAGTTGTTTTTTAAATTACGTAATAAAAACAGAGCCAGCAACAACACTCAATTCCTGGGTGCTTAGCTGCTCACAGGCTCTGACTTCCCGCCTTGCCAGGGGCCAGAATGGTGGCATACACGCTCAATTAAAAGGTGTGGGCTTTTCAGTGGGGTTCTGACTTTCCACCACGAGTCTGATAGAAGTATAAAGAGACCAACAAGCGGACGATTCAGGAGAAAAACTGCAGAAAAATTTTTATTCCTCATTTTGTGCACCTATAGTTAGCACATCCTATGCCTAGAAACATACAAAAAGCACATAAAAATATGAGCACCCAGTCTATGAACTGCTAAAACCGGCCTACTGCCTGAAAACCTCCCCCTGCCAAATCCACAGAGCAAGACAAAGAAACATTTAGAATTCCTGTCAACCTACTCCTCTCCCAGCACATGCTAAACAAAACCCTGCTATCTAACAGGGAGAGAGGATGAATTAACATAGCCACCTCTCCATACAGCAATTAGCAAATGAAATCAAAACAAAGGAAATGTCCTCCATTAATCTTTCCCTGCCAAAGAGCAACTGACTGCCATATAATCCACAGCAATTAGCCAAATAATGAGAGCGCAAGAGATTTATCTTGAAGCAGGAATTAGGGAGGGCACGATTAATGTACGATTAATTGTGAGTGCAGGCAAAAGCTGGTGATCCCTCAGTGCAGGGTTATTTGAGAAAACTGCAGAACTGCAACCTGGAAACAGGTTGCAATATATACACCCCAATATTTCCCTTTAACATATCCTAAATAAGTTTGATTGGGAGTCACTACATATGGAAGGATGAGAGCTCATACCCAAATGTACACAAACAAACTTCAGTGGCACCACTTTCAAGCCAGAGAACACTGCAGCTCATATATGGTTGTTTCTGAAGAGTAGAGATTTTTGTAAGTTAATTGAATAAGAAGATTCCAGGATACCAAGGGGTTTAGGTGATATGTCCCATTAGTATGCAAAGATCCAAAGAAGTGCTGAGAGAATTTCCACTGTTAATTGCGGTGTCCCCACAGCTCTGCACACTGTAGGAGCTGAAGCCAAGAAAGCTCCAGAATAGCCACTGTTTTTAGGAACAAACCTTGATAACAAAGTGAAATCTCTCACATGCTATTTTCTTTGCTGCTATTTAGACATTTTGAAATCACAATGCTCTGCTGGGGTTCACTTTTGGTCCTTACCTGTTGGTTTTTTCTACCCATTTACCTTGCTATTTTAGTGGGGATATAGCTCAAGCAAACCTGCAAAGCAACTGTGAATTAAAAAAGTTGAATTGTACAAAGCAAAGTCCCAAGTAGATGGATACTCCACTACAAGGCAGTTAGGGGATCAGGTAAGAGAAGTCTCAACACCCAAAATACATATAACTTGCCATTAGCTGAATATTTCTTAAATTAGAAGATGCATTCTCTTTCTGCATTTTCCCTTCTCCAGAATCACATGAAAACTGAATACTAAACATGGAACAGCTTACAGGGACACTACAAAGTTCTTGTTTACATATGTATCAGAAATAAAGGAGAGAAAATTAAAAGAAAAAATTAATTACCTGAACATAATATTTGTTCTAAGCACTGTTATTAAGCATCACAAGCCTAAAGGATTGTGGTTATTTTAACATGGCACAAGAGAAGACATTTAGGGAGATTTACAAAGATTAAGACCTCTGTCACAAATATCTGTGCCAAAATTTTACTATGAGACAGTAAACAATTTATAGTCCTGTGACACTAAGTATAATTGGACATGGGGTAGTAACAGAATTCAAGAAAATACTTATTTCAAGGATATTTTCAACACTATAGAAAAGGAGACTTTAAACAAGTGGAATAGGAAGAGTACAGTTTGCATGCTACTAAAATCTCTGCTGAAGTGATGTGCAAACACCTTCTTGTCATCAATTTAAATATGGACTTACTAGACAAGCCAACAGAGAATGTGCTTTGGGCAACTGGTCCTATCAATGTTGCTGCTGTTGGGGCTTTTAGGTATTCAGACAGCTCAAGAGGAACTCTGAGGGCTCTGTAATAAGATGTATTTTGAAACTATCAGATGTAGCCACAGATGAGAGCTTCACTCTACAGGAAGCCTGGTAACAGATTTAGCCATTCTCCACTCAGAATAATGACTTCACAGTTTCCCATCAACTGCCATAACAATGTACCTTGTCTGTGCTCCAGATCTATGCCTGTTGTCTTCTCACACAGCATATGTAAGAGAAATAAACACAGAAATTCAGATAGGTTGAAACCACAAGTCATTTCTGAAAAACCTTGAATGGACTCACATTTCTAACCCTATAATCTTGCAGTTGATTTTTTTCAATAGAGTGGAAAATTTGCTTCCAAAATCCCAAGTTTGACCCCTAGTCCTAATGTGTCATACTTCTAATTGGAAAAAATAATGTACCTTTCTGCCAAAGAATAGTGCTTGTAAGTGAGGAAAAAATTATCAGTGTTTGTCTAAAGGAGTTACTAAAATTTCACACAAGGGTTAAGAGCAATTTGGAAGATGCTACTCAGTAACAATGTTTCAGTTTAATTTTCTCTTCATTTCCTCTTCAATTTTATTTCTTCTCTTTCTCCTTCCTTTCCTTCCTACCCCCTCCCTACTTCCTCCTCAGAAAATTTGAAAATCTTTTCTCTGTTATCGTGTCCTTTAAGCTTCACGAGGAGGACATGTTCACTGCTGGAATATACTATATAGACTTCCTGTACGTGCTTAGCATACTCAAAATGGGGAAACGAGGTGGCAAAAGTAAAGAAAGTAAGAAACTAGCTCCAGTGAGATAGTTACAACAACATGTAGCTTCACCTCTCTTGAAGTTCTCAGAGATCTAATCCTTCTCATTTCCCAGAACTTTCATCAACTGACTCAGCAGAGTCACTTTGCCCATGCTATGGCAACCTGGGGTGGTTTCCCACAAAATCAGTCGAGCTGTTTCTCTAGCTCATGTAACACTTTTCCATTGCTCCCACGGGTCCCTTTCCTTTATTTGAACTGTTAATTTACTGTGCTTCATCAGTATTTTTACAAAGAACAGAACAGAGGATACCATTTCTAGTCTTGTCTTTCCAGCATACAGCAGTCACTTACCAGGCACTTAAGAGTAAAGAATCTGGAACTATTTGCTACTCTCCAGAAATGTTATCATGTCTTGCCATCTCACACTGGGGATCTAGTTCTAAATGTGCATAAGACAACAGCAGTTCTGCCTTCTGAGGAATCCTTAATAGAACCAACACAAAAAGATTGTGTCAAATCATTCAAATCACGTTTTCATAGCAACAGAAAAATAATGAACATTCTAGAGCAGGTAAGTATGCTCTGTACTCTCATAAAGTGAAAGTTCAGTTCTTAAGCAGACATTTCCACCCTCTACCACAGCCTGTCTCCTGCCCATTACAGCCAATACATGCCCATGCCACAGAGATCAGCACATACCTGCCAACACAACTCAGCAAAAGCTACAGCTGCATCTCCATCTAGCCACTTACAGCAGTCATTCTGACAATATTTCTATCAAAGGAAGTATGGGTAAAAAAAGAATGGTATTCAGCCAGTTTACCTGCCCCATTTCCTTACAAAATGGAAGTGGAGGTCAGAACCTCAGAGATGAGCTGAGGTTCTGTTTGTGGCTGCACAGATAGTCTACCTAGCTGTTTTCCTGTTGGTGGACAGATTGCAAAGTTAGTATTTTAGTAACTTATTTTGACTATTTTAGTCACTGGGGTACTAGCAGACTTCTCCCTTGATGCATTCCTAATTCACATTTTTAATGCCTAATCACTTACACATGGTGAAATGCTGGAAGCCATAAGAGCATGCCCTGGCAGAATTCAGTCTGGTCTAGCTGAACAAAGCTATAACCACACAGGGTATTCTTGGTCATCCATACTCTGCCCCTAAGCAGGGACACTGTTATACCTTAATTTGACAGCCGGAAAATAAAGAGTGGTTTTAAATGAAAGCTGTTTGTCAAGGATTTCTTCATAACAGATTTGGAAAGAACAAAGTTCTCATTATACTGACTATTGAGATTCTCCTTTGTGAAACTGTAACAAATCTAATAGTGCATGGGGGGATACTTTTTAATAGAGTCAAAGGGCAGATGGATGAGGATTGAGAGAGACAGAGACAGAAGTGTATAAACTTCAGCCAAATACAAAGAAAGAGAAACTGCCTGGGAAACTGTAACTGAGAGTAACTCGGCATGGCTTGGTACTGGAGCTGAACTTGCAGCTTTGACAAGGCTGACTTTAAGGCGACCTTCAGTGGAGCTCTTTAACAGTGTATGCTGGGCAATCGCTGGTAAATCTTTATTAATTTTAATTGGCGGCACCCATTTATAAGAACCATTAAAAAGGATAAATTGAGCCCATCCGGCGTAATGTCTTTTGTTAATTAGTTTGTCAGCACTGTTTTAATATCCCCTAATGACTTCATATTTCAGGCCTGACATTAAAGGAGACGCTGTGAGAAAGGAAATGGTCTTATCACCGTGTACATTTTTTTCTTTTTTTGAACGAAAAGTGTCCTTCCAGGCCTGACCAAGGTTAGGTGTCATTTAACTCAGACAGACAGGTACGACAAGACTTGGAAGGGCCCTATCACCCTATCCAAACTTCACCTTGCTACTGACAAGCATGCTTTGCTAAGATTTTCTCTTTTTACAGACCCACACAACAGCAGAAGAAATTAAAAGTCATTAGTCACCAAATTCCCACCCTCCATAGCACATCATGGAGTTGTCTTCAGTCTCAAAGCACAATCATGTGGGAAAAACAGGGAAGAAACTTGAGATACCATTGCAGCAATGCCTCCCTTAAGTAAAACAGGTTAAACCCCACAGAGTTGAAGGTCTTTTGATTCACAAGGACATGCACAACACTGATATTTGTCTTAAGGACCACAAACTTAAGAATGAAAAGCTGATAGGTTAAGAGCATCAGGAAAGAATTCTTTGTGTATGGATTTGATTTGTACAGGAACATGAAGCAGAAATTATTTCTCTAGGGATGATGCTTGGTCTGGAACAAAAGGGAGTGAGCAAATCTGTGATTTCGGTGTCAACAGTTCTCTTCTTCTTGTGCTAATCTTGTATTTCTTGGAACAGTACACTCAAACTGCAAGCCTGAAAGATCAGGAGCTTGAATTCAGTTACAGATATTGGAAAAGCATGGCTTCAAATAGGTTATAAAGATTTTAAATTAGGTTAAAATTTAACACTTTTTCTTTAATATATATGCACTTCATAATTTTTATTCAAGGAGGAAGGGTATAGCAAAATGACCAGGAGAAGGAGTAGCTCTGGCCATCACAGAAGACAGTGCAACTCATCATTGTTCTAGAGCTCCCTTTATGGGGTTAACCTGGTGTTCTTAGACACCTTGTTTCTCCTCATGGACCTGCCACACGTCTTTGAGCTGTGAACACTGGAATTATTCACCTAGGGGAAGCATTTCATCACTAAGAGACCTGCAGCAAGTTTTATCCCTGTTCAGTTTCCTACAATGATTTGATCAATCAAGGGGAAGATCCTGAATTAATACTGACTTTTTGTCAGTGAAGGGTTATCTCATGAGCTGGATTCTATAAGGTTTTTTCATTTAAGATTTCAATAGGTGAGCAATATGAGAAAATAACATCCTCCACTAGTTACTATCACATTTGATGCTTTGGTGCCTAGTGTTAGATTAATTCACATGAGGGTGAAGTGAATAAACGAGAAACATCTAATAGGAAAATTAGCTTTTCCTCTGTCTTGTACAGCTTTGCGCACCATGAATAATTCCAGTAATTGTAAGGTGTTTGCATTTATGCTGGTAATAGTAAAAGGAAAATTAAATATTCAGCTAATAAAATAGAATATTTTTTCCCTGAAATTTTAAGGTTACCCATAAACGGTTCTTTATAAGGATCATGCTGAGAATTGCAGAGTGACATATTACGCTTTGCTAGATCACCTTTCAGCAAAACATAAACAAGTAATAACTGTAACAACTGAATCAGTTACTAGTTTTATTACTGAGAAAAATCCTTGCCTCAAAGTCAACTGAAATCTTGCTGTAAGGATCTGGAGAACTATCAGGCTTTTCTTTTTCCATTAAAATTTAGGGCTAATGATTTCACCACAGATTTATTTTTTTTTTGATGGATACACAGTCACAGCACTTGAATATTAAAAGGTGCTCTATGATCTCCTGAAAGCCATCCTACTGTCATTGCAAGCTTGTGCCATGTTTCATGCAGATTTAAATTTTTCAGGGGACTGCTAAAACTATGCCCTATGTGAAGCACACAATAAAAGCATGTCTCGGTTGAAACAGATATTCCCAGCAGGCTGAACACCTCTTTGAATGAACTGCCTTTGCAGGGAATAAAAGTCTTGAGTTTTTTCTCCAACCAGCCTGTCTCTTTTGCACTGGTGTGCTCAACAGAACTCAAGCCTTTTATAATCAAAGGTCTGCATAACACTAGCAGCATAGTTGGTACTTAGTCTCCATTTTGCAGCTCTGACAAATACAAATTTACATAGTAGTCTTTCATTACTATAAAGCATCATTATTCATGGCAAGCGTATTTCCAGTCTTCACCACAGAACAAAAACTTGTATTTTCATTGTTCCAGTATTTTCAGCTTTTGTTGTACAAAAAAATTATGCCTTAATTAGTTTCTCTCTTGCTAGCTAGAAAGTGAAAAGAGACGATTTTCTTCAGATGCATTAACTCAGTGACAATTGAAATTCACCTGGGAACTGAGAATGAATGAAACTAATATTCCCACTTTCAGTCACATCTAAAAGCCAGAGAGAGAGAATGATATCTACCACTTCCAAAATGTGGCAAACTTAAGCCTCGCTCTTCCAGTCTATTTCAATATATATTCCAACACTATTTTCACCTGCTGGTATCCTTCCTCCTTTCATATAAAACTTTCTGTCCTCCAGCATGTCATTCTTGCTTCTGGCCTTCACGGTTTAGATATCCAATAATGAAATATCCAAGTATTAATAAAATGCCTGCATTTTAATATTTTTTTTTAAGTTAGTAGATGTGCCTAACATATTTCAGGTACTTTAATACAATTTTAATGCTTTATTGCAAATTTTTAGCAAATTATAATTTCTATCCAACATCCAATTTACCAATCAAAAAAAACCCCAAACCTCACATCTGAGTATCTAAGAAATGTGGCACCCATTAAAATAACCTGACCTATACAATTAATTTTATTAAAGAATATGAACAGAATTATAGGAAGGTCCCATCTATGACATATAGACCCTGTATGTGCCAGCTGAAGTACCCTGACTGGCCCTCCAGGCTTGTTCTGGCCTCATTACCTGCCAGGAATCATTGAGGAACTTACACAGATTTACCTGTGTGCCTGGATTACTCAGTGCATATGTTAAAAATATCAAGTTGGAAGAAGACAGAAATCATAACCCATATTTACAAGAACACTTTTTTTAAAAATAAAGCTGTTATTAATAATAAAATCAAGCTGTTAATATCAATAGCAGATAACTACATGCAATACATCCCTTCACACAGCTCACACCAATACACTAACGCAGAGTTCCTGGGCTGGAACAACAGCTTGGAGGCCAATCCCAGCCATTACATTAGAAGCAGAAGATCCTACTGATACAAGGGCTTCTAGCAGGGGTTCAGAAAGTGTTTCCAGTGGTCCCTTGTTTCAGCTGGTGATCAACCTGTAGCAGCCACCACTGTCTTGGATGTGGTGTAAGTTAGGCATCCCATTATTGATCCTGGTGTTTGCTGGTGGCCTGGTGACCTTCAACAGATATGGCTGATTAACAGGCTTGTGGATTCAACAGCATTATGAGACTCCAGAGCTAATTAGGTTTTGGAAGACTTTCAGACATGATGTCTCAGCACACTCTTTTCCCTCTTTGACTTACTGTCTTCTGGTGTCCATTTATACCCCCACATCCAGAAATACCTACAGAATCCATTCAAACTCACACAGAAGAGGCCTTTACAACATACACACAGGAGATCTAACATTTCTGGGAAAAATCAGAGCTCTTAGGTGGTACCATGTGAACTGTACTGCTATGTGCAGTGGTTGAAGGAGAGAAGTAATGTCAACAGACCTCTGAAAATCAGAGTAAAAGCTACAAATTGACTTGTTTGCAGTGAATGTGAATTTTTTTTAGGGAAACCACTAAGAACTATAAAGGTAAAACAAAGTTCAATCAAGTGTGGGTTTTATTTAGCATATTGTTTAAATAATAGATTAAAACGAGTTCGAAATCACCTGCTTTGATCAATTATCAAGAGATCATAGGCTATTTTTTCATCAGAATCAGCTCTGTACTTTATACCTCAGCACTGGAAAAAGCAATTGCCTGATTTTCTCCCATGGGAAAAAAACCACAAAAGGAAACAGAATAAATCACATGCATTTTTGCAAAATCACAAATGTCATTGTTCGTGACTGTCATATACTTCTATATTCCACCATCATTTAGCCAGCAACTTGTTAGTCCTGCATCACGGTGAGCATTCACCACCAAATAAGCATACTGCTGTGTTAGCCTGCACTTACAGTTACAGCTCTCAAACCACCTTACAAAATCTGCCCAATATCCTTATCCTCATTTTGCAGAGAAGAGACTGATACACAAAGATCAGTTGGTTGATCTTGGTGGTAGAATCAGGATACATTTGTTAATGTTTTTCCTGGAGGCCTGTCGCTAATGGTGTACACCAGGGGTTGATACTGGGGCCAGTAATATTTTACACCTTTATTAATGCTCTGGACATTGGGACAGAGTGCACCCTCTGCAATTTTGCAGAGAATTGGGAAGCTTGGTTGACACACCAGGTGCTTGTGCTGCCATCAGAAGGACCCTGATCAATAGCTACCTCATAAAAATTAACAGAATGAAATGCCAAATCCTGCATCGAGGTTGGAGTAACACCACACATCAGTATAGACTGGGATTGACTGGCTGGAAAGCTGCTCTGAAGGAATAGATCTAGAGATGCTGGTTGAACATGAGCCAGCAATATGCCCTTGTGGCAAAGAAGGCAAATAGCCTCCAGGACTGGATGACAGCGTTGCCCAGCAGGTTGAGGAAGGTGATCCTTTCATTCTGCTCAGCACTGGTGAGATCCTACCTGGAATCCTGTGTCCAGGACTGAGCTTTCCAGCACAAGAGACATGAACATAGCGGAGCAAGCTCAGTATGAGGGCCTCGAAGATGATTTAGGGTTTGAAGCATCTATCATACAAGGAACGGATGAGAGGTAGAATTGTTGCCCTGGAGAAAAGAAGGTGCAAGGGGAATCTTCTTAATGTGGATAAATATCTGTTGGGAAAAAGGAAAGAAGACAGACCAGATTCTTCTCAGTTGTATCCAGCAATAGGACAGGAGACAATGGGCACACAGTGAAAAACAGGAAGCTCAGTTTAAACATAAGAAAAGTTTAGTGTGACGGTGGGCAAATGCATCAAAAGTGACGTGGCCAGAAGGTTTAAGAAGGTGACTCTGTCCCTCTACTCTGGTCAATGAGACCCAACCCAGAATGCTGCATCCAGCTCTGGGGTCCTCAGCACAGGAAGGACATCAACTGGTTTGAGTGGGTCCAGAGAAAAGGCACAAAAATGCAAGTGATCTTTATAGCTTGAGAGCCTTCTAATGATTGCTCAGGACATACTAGAGGGCTTTGCAGCACTGAGAACAAATCTTTGTTTCAGACATTTGAGGCTCTTTGTAGGTTGAATGCATCTGGGTCACACGTGGAACCACAGCATTCTGAAGCTGCACTCCCCTAGGACAGTGCAGTTCACAAATACCAGGGCAAGGAACTTGCAAGAGTTGAGAGTGTTCTTCCTAGGGCATCTGCCTGGAAAACAGGCTTCAAGAGATCAGGTGACTGTTGCATGACATTCCAGGAAATGTTGTTTCCCTTTTAGCATTTCTTGTCTACCAGAGGAATCACATTAACAATACTGAGACACTTGTCTATCCTTTAAAAACCAAGTTTTCACAGAAGAAAGATAACAAAATAAAACCAGTAACAGCTAATAAAACCCACAAACTCAAAACGACTAAGGAATTATTAGCCTATTAGCTCTGACTATGCTACATACATACAAACGAGAAATTTTATTAACACTGTCTATGCTATACAGAGGGTTCTCAAGGAGCAATGTATTTACTGTACATGAAAATCTGCTGAAAGTACTGAATGCTTCCATTTTCATTTAAATCAAAAATTTCCTTGTGTAGTGCTGCTTCATAAAAGAAAAATCCTAGAAATGTTGTATTGAAAAAATGCATAAATATTATACCCTGTGGAATTCAAAATATTTAAAGTTATTTTATTGTTACAAAAAATTTATTATTATGCTAATACTTATAAATATAAAAATGTGATTTTTTCACTGGTGTGACTAAAAAAATTAACATTCTGGTGTTGAAAGGCCAGGGACTGAGGGTTTCTCAAAATTTCTACTATGTACAAGGCATCAACACCCAGCAACATAACTGTGTCACATGAAATACAAGCATGACTACTGCAAGTGCAGACCTTCTGGCAGGAGGATTACACAGCAGAGGGAGCAATTGCCCCGAGTCACTTTTTTCCTTACAGCATTAGCACCGCTGTAGCTGTAAATTATTCTGAGTTTGTAAACCAGTGTAGTAGTTTTTATTAGATAAAACATGATAATTAAAAAAAAAAAATAAGGCCTGCAAGAACAGAAATCTTTTCTGAGTACAGCTGAGCACAAAAACTTTGCATTG
Organism: Manacus candei; assembly: GCF_025592945.1. Lineage (NCBI taxonomy): Eukaryota > Metazoa > Chordata > Aves > Passeriformes > Pipridae > Manacus > Manacus candei. Next base: position 10,013,253 of record NW_026138115.1, on the reverse strand, counting down.
ACTTAGGCAGACATTGGTAAATCATCCAAGAGAAAAAGCAGCTGGTCTGTTTCTGTTCAGGAAAAGAGTGTGAAACAGCAAGAATTTGTGGTAAGGGAGATTATCATTCACTATGAAAACAGTAACTATGCTGAGTCTACAGTTTATGGTGACAGTTTTAGTTCCTAAGATGTAGAAAATGTTTTGAGAACAAGAAATGTGAGATCAGGAGTAAAGGAACAGTGCATGTGTTTATTCTTTACTAGTTGTCTGTGAGAGTTCATTCTGGCATGTAGTAATTTCTTAGTTTGACCTATGAAGCTTCCAGGATACCATTTGGTGCAAAGGCTGAACAAGATTACATTCCTGGCAGTGAGAATGCAGCAGCTAGAGATGTGGGAGATTGACTCTGGGGAGTATTATTCTTATTAAGAGACAGAAGGACATTCCAATACAGAATGTATCTAGGTGCTGCAGGTTTCATAGGACTGTGTTTATAAAATGTGATAGGGGAAATGTGCCCCATGACTTACACAATTAGGGTGATTGCAACGCAAAATGTTGTAGTTCACACTATTCCCACACAAATATGGCAAAATCAACAATAAGAGGAGAGTAGTGGACACATTCAGTGATTTTTATTAATATCTAAAAGGAACACTAGCTCTCATACCATTTTTTAAATCTTTACTTTTCTAAAAGAGAAAAAAATACAGCAAATTTCCATTTGCAGTCTTCTGCTTACCAGACTAGTCATACCTGTTTAGTTAGGTCAACCATTAGTTTTAGGTATCTTTGCTTTTACATCCTTTGATTCCTAACAGTATAATAAAATTAAACATTTCAGCCTTCCCTTCACTATCCAATCAAATCAGTTACAGGACCTAAAATTGAGAAAAGGACCTTTGTTCAACATGGGTCCCAAAAAGAGCTACTCAGTCATCCATAAAAGAAATCTCACCCATTTATTAAAATTGATTAAAAACAATTTATTTTCAATAAACCAAGACAACTTAATATATAATAAGCTGCCAGAAATCAAGAATGATAACATATAAGAACCCATTTTATCATAACCACATCACTGGCATTTAACTTCCACTCTTTTTAGAGGCCAGTGAACTAATAGATTCTGCCTGCAGCATCAACTTCCTCTAAAGATTCACTTCTCAAGATAGAGCTCATCAGTGTCCCAGCCAAAATCAGTGTAAGTGCTTCCAAGTCTTGCTGCTACCTGTATCTCCCCTGCAGCTGACCACAATCTCAGTGTGGGTATCCCATCACATACAGCAAGTGTACTAAATAAAAAGAAATAAAAATGACTTTACTTGTTCAGCACTGAGAAAGGCAGGAACCACTACAAAAAGTACAAATGGGAGTCTGGCCAGCACTGCAACCCAAATGACCAGAAACTCCACAAGCAACTAGTGAGGATCTGCCCCTTTTTAACAGCTGGTTTCAGGCCAAGAAAAAGCTAAACATCCATAGGGATAGCTGCAAATTGGGCAGTATCCACCCACAAATAGAGAAAGCTGCTGCAGTTCATCCCACAAGTGTTCTTGGAATTTGCTTGCTACAGCTTTAAAAAAGGTCAGATAGAAGGTGCTCAAAAAAGAGTTATGCTGTGAACACTGACTGTTTTAACAGGGCAGTCAACTCTGCCTTGTGACAGACAGCTGGGAAATGTAGCTACTGAGAGACTGACTTGTATCTGCATTCAAGTACTTGTGTTTCATGCAAGCACAAAAATTGTACAACAGGAATTTAGGGGATGGAGCAGCTGCATTATGAGGAGAGATTTCTTTCTTTAATTTGGAGACATGCAGGCTGAGAGGGATACAACTGAGAATTACAAAATCATGAAGGCAGTGAAGAACACAAGAGCAGGACTGTTACTCACCAAACCTTGCAACACTAGAACTATGGGCTCTCACTCAAACTATGTGAAAGACAGGTTTCAAATAAACAAAATCAATAATTTTATTTTGCAAACATAGCTGTAGTGAAATTCTGGTGATGTGAGACTGAGGAGACCAATAATATCAGCAGGCTACACAAAAAGTGCAGGCTGTAAAAAGAGAACTTATTTATGGACAGCTGCTCCAAAACAGGTACAGGAATGGCCACAAGTGTACCTCCCAGAGATCTTAATTCAGTGACTTTGGACTCTAGGGCAGAATGAGAGGGATGTACAACACGAATGGCCAAGGATCATCCTAGCTCCACACAGTATCGCTTGATGTTACTTTCCAAGGCAAAAGGAAATACTAGTCTAGGTGGGCCATAGATTTGACACAATAAGGCATTTCTTACACTTTTGTGCATGAAGCCACAGCAGGAGAAAGTCAATGACACTATAGGCCCAAGAAGATGAACTCATTGCAGGAGAGGCAGCTGGCATGGCTTCACCTATAATTGCTGCCAGACCACATATACTTTAAAAACATGTGCAGAAGTTATAATGCAATAGGCATACATATTGAAGAACTTCTTCTGCTCTTTAGAGCATTGAAGCTAAATTCAGAATTGTTTCTGTCACACACCAGTAGCTGTAACAACTGAAGTTTTTGGAAAAGTTCCTTGCTGCTCTCCCCTACGCGCAGCTCCTGTCTGTAACACTCCCACTCTGGAGGAACTCTATGATGTCACCAGGCTTTGTCCCTGTTATAGTATGAACTTCTTCACAAAACTTGCAACAAAACAAGCTCAAGTTATGGCTTCATAAAGGAGGTATTTAACAATTACATGCCTGTCTCTTTCTCACAGTATTAGAACACAGAATTTTAAAGGAAAAATCTGTCATTTGCTAGCACTCAAACACATGCTGCCCTCCTCTGAGCACAACAGATTTCACCTGCTTCCTTCCTTTTCTTTTCAGATCCCACAGCTGTGACAGACATGTTACTAACACAGAGCATATGTGCCACATATCCCTTTATCTTCCTCTTTCCATTTCTGCACCCCTGAAGAACAGAAAGAAAACAGAGCTGGGCAGAGTCATCTGGATGTATGCAAGGCCCTGTCAAAAAATCATGAGACCAGAAGGATTGACATATCTACTGCTGGTCCTAGTCACCTCTTTTTCCAAAATTTTTCATAATCACATATGTATTTATATACTATCCAGCCCAAAGCCTTCTGGAGCACAGAATCTGCCAGATTACTTTAATTACTGGCTCAATTGCAGTGGTCACTTGTCTAAACCTAATCAAACTACTTACCCAACTTCATATAATCGGTCAGCAGGGGGATTTCTGAATATGCCTGTGACTTCCCAGGAAGCCAGACAAGAAAGATTGATCTAATTTCAGTGGAGCCCACTCCTTTCTCAGATCTGAGGAAACATCTGTTTCCACTTTCTCTGAAGCCTACCAGGCCAGTAGAAAGGCACAACATTTTTCATCACCAAAATCTAAAAAAATATGACCATACACTAGCTCATTTCTCAGCATTCCAAATTTAACCAGAAATCATAGTGTTGTATAACACAAGAAGCCAAGCACTGCCCTAGAGTGACAGAGATTTTATCTAGCTCCTGCTTCAATGGCAATTGGACAGCTGAAATTTGTCCCAAAGTATTTACTTGATAGCAAGATTAGTTACACTGGTCCAGTTGCTTAGAAAAAGAGTCATTGGAAATTACAACAGGAAAGAACCTATTAAAGGCACCCATTTCCTCCACCAAGCATCATACAGGTGTAACCCACTCAGTACCCTTAGAGAGAATCCTTTCAGCAAGGTTGCCCTGAGATAGCAGAGACCTGGTCCGGATGTTGGAAGTCCAGTCCTGGACTAGAATCCTTCCAGTGGAAGTGAACAGTGAACAGTGTCAACCGTGAACAGTGGGAGTGAACTGTGAACAGTGTCTTCTAACACTGAGAGCAACAAATAAGAGAGTTGGGTTCTCAGCATTATAAAACAGTTGATCACTTTCTCACAAGTGAGAAAGCTATTCATGAGATGACCTCCCTCCAATGGCCTAAAAAAAAAGTAATAATCACAAAATTACATGATCCTAAAGTCATTCCGGTTGTGGCAAAGGGAGAGCCATGTAAAAATATTCCTAAAACCAAGCAAACAATGAAATGGGACAGAGACACAAGAAGACATTAGAGTGTGTTGAGGATAACCAGGCCTTGGTACCAGATATCAAATTCATGCCTTGGCATTGGACATCAAGCAGGAAAGTTACTGCTTACAGAGGCTGACAGAAGTTGCAGTGATGGGAATTGATCTCTAAATTTCAAGTTTTGTAGATTCTAAGTTAATCTCAGGCCATTTTTTGGGAATTGTTTTACTTTTCATTGTCCTGTGGGAAAATCATGTGATCCTGCACATTTTCATTCCTGACCACTAGATGTCACTCATCCCATTTCAGTTTCATGTCCACGACCATGGTAAATTCCCCCGGGAAAAAAAAGCTAAATAATCACGACGGAAAAATAGACAAATTGTCAAATAGGGCACAAAGTTTTTCCCAAACACAGCCTCTTCGTAAGCATGAAGTAGCTTTCAAATACTCACACTCAAGGTGTTTTGGAGCTGAAACTTAGATTCATCACTACCTCCAGTTGGAGAGAGTATACAGATCACAGACTTACTAACAGTCCAAATAATTTCCAACTCAAACAGTATAAAGTGAACAACTTGGGTGGAAAGTAACATCTCTCAAGCCTCTGCAAAATCCATTATACTCCCAGAGTGTGAGCCTTGATCCCTGCAGCATATTCCTTATCATAGAATGGTTTGGGTTGGAAAGGACCTTAGAGATCATCTAGTTCTGATCCATCATCATGGCAGGGACACCTTCCACTAGAACAAGTTGCTCAGAGCCCCATCCAACCTGGCCATGAACACTTCCAGGCATGGGGCACCCACAACTTCTCTGTTACAGTGCCTCACCACTCTCATAGTAAAGACTTTTTTCCTAATATCCAATCTAAAACTACCCTCTTTCAGTTTGAAGTCATTCCCCCTTATCCTATCACTACACGCCCTTGTAAAAAGTCCCTCTCCAGCTCTCTTCTAGTCTCCCTTTAGGTACTGGAAGGCCTGCTAGGAGTTCTCCCCAGAGCCTTCTCCAGGCTCTACAGCCCCAGCTCTCTCAGCCGTCTCTCAGCCCGTATCTCTCAGCAGGATAAGGAAGGACTTTGAAATGAAGTTATCAAACTGTGTTGAACCCCCTTTGTTTTCTTCCCCCCATGTAGTCCTGGTTAAGGGAAATATTAATCAATTGTCTAACTGTAGCAGAAACCTGTGTAATCCTCTAGTTAACATAAAGCCATCCCCTAATTAACATAACTCATCCAACCCCCAAGATCCTTAAATTGCACTCACGTGTTCAATGAAGTATTCCAGTTTCTACCTCCATATCTGGGATCATCTTAGCTTTCTGGACCCTTATAACCAGGTCTCCTGCGCCCTTCCAGAAAGGGCCCATGTTTTCCCTTATCTTTCTTTTACTGCCAGTGGATCTATAGAAGCTTTCCTTGCTGTTCCTGATATGCTTGGACAGATTTAATTCTACCACAGCTTTAGCTTTACTAACCAGATCCCTGGCTGCTCAGACAACTTCTCTGTATTCCTCTCTGCCCCTGCTTTCACCCTCTATAGGCTTTCTTTTTGTGTTTGAGTTTGTCTAGGGGCTCCTTACTCATCCATGCAGGCCTCCTGGCATTTTTGCCCAACCTCCCCTTTGTTGGGATGCTTGGAGGAGGTGGTCCTTGAATATCAACCATCTTTCTTGGTACTCTCTTCCTTCTATGGCTTTATCCCACGGTACTCTGCCAAGTGGATCCCTGAAGAGGCCAAAGTCTGCTCTCCTGAAGCCCAGGGTAGTAAGCTTGCTGTATGCCCTCCTTGCTGCTGCAAGGATCTTGAACTCCACCATTCCATGGTCACTGCAGCCCAGCTGCCCTTGAGCTGCACCTTCCCCACCAGCCCTCCTTGTTATTGAGCACAAGGTTCAGCATAACACCTCTCCCCATTGGCTCCTCTATCACTTAGAGAATGAAGTGATCACCAATGCATTCTGAGAACCTTCTGGATTGTTTAAGCCTTGCCTGTGTTGTCCCTCCAATAGATGTTAGGGTAGTTGAAGTCCTTCATGAGAACCAGGGCTTGTGAACATGAGGCTGCTCTTATCTGCTCAGTCTTCCTGGTTGGGTGGTCTGTAGCAGATCCCCACTATAATGTCACCTGTCCCTACCCTCCGTGTAATCCTGACCCATAAGCTCTCAGTTACTTCCTCATCTATTCCCAAGATGACCTCCATGCACTCCAGCTGGTTGTTGACATGGAGGGCAACATCACTTCCTTGTCTCCCCTGCCTGTCCTTCCTAAAGAGCCTGTATCCTTCCACTCCAACACTCCAGTCATAGGATTCATCCCACCACATCTCTGTGAGGACAATAAGATCATAGCCCTGCAGGCATGTGCACATCTCTAATTCCTCTTGTTTATTCCCCACACTGTGTGCAATTGCATAGAGGCATTTAAGTTGGGCACACACCACACCCCTACCCCAATGAAGCCAACTTACCTGCCATCCCTCTCCATATATCTTATAAGATATTCCCTTAGATAATGCACCTTGTCAGTCCACAGACAGCTAAAAAAATAATCAGCTCTTTGTACTACACCTTAACTTCCATGTAACCCCAAACCTACCTCCAAGACCTGCAGTGATGAAATCTCTCCTCTGTATGAACAGATGTCACTGTGTGTCATCAAGCATGTTCCATAGGATACCTACAAAAAATGAAATTAATTAGTGAGTGTGAAAGCATAATTACTAGATTAGCAGGTTTCAGCAAACCAGGGAACATGTAGCACAGTAAGTTGGGCACAACAGGACCATGAAGTAGTAACAGCAAAGAGGGGGGAGGGGGGAATCAAGAACCAGATTAACACTGACAAAAAGAATGCACCATTTCTTAATAGTAATAAACCCTTTTTTTCATTAAACCTTTTATTAATATTCTTCTAATACATTCTTCAATGTATCAGAAGAATATTAATAAATTCCTACATTCCTTCCAGTCTATGACACAATAGGACAGATCGATACAGTCCTACTGATTGATGCATTCCTACTCTAACTTCAGTAAAGCAAATCAAGATGGAAGTCTGATCTATCAAAATTTTATTTGCATTTCCAACTGTGAAAAACAGTTTCCTTAGCATAACTAATCCTATTGCAAAATCAATCCTCTCCAAGCCTATCTTATTATAGGAATTAACCTACTTTCAAAAAAATATGGAAGAAGTTTTTCCATATGCACATAATTTTTATTCACTTAAAATTTATGTAGCCTAGAAACAAAATTAAAGCAGGTGTGCTTGCTGCTTAAGAGAAAACTCATATTATTCCTGTTCTGCCAGTGTCTTTCTGTGTGATCCTGGACAAGCCATTCAGGGCATATTTCACCTCACAGCAGAGAACAATGCAGAGTGCTCTGAGCTGCAGATTCTCAAGCCAGGGAACACACATGGCACAGCACTGCTGCACCTGTATGAACCAGAATCAGTGCTGGTGTGTTCACATGTCATTGCATGGAGGTGATTACCTGACTCATGAGGTCAGTGATCACCTCTGCTCGTTTCACCTACAATAAAAGTACTTGCTGAAGTTCTTTATTTCATTTCTCCACTTGCAGAATGGGAAGAGTAGCACTTTCATGTTTCACAAAGATGCTGCAGGCACACAAACAAGAACCCTTGGGAAGCATGGACGGAACAGAGTATCAGAGAGGAGGGAATAGAGCACAGAACTCTAAAATCCATGCAGCACTTGAAAGTTTCTTTCCTGTAATAACTTTATCCTAGGCTTCAGGAGAAAAAAAATAACATCTATTACTACTAAATGACAAAGTTAGAAATTACTACTAAATGACAAAGTTAGAACTGAAGACACTAAGGAACCAGCTGTGAAGAGAAAACTGATCAGGACCAACTTGACTTAGAAAATTATAAAAAAATTCTTAAGGAAATACCTTTGCTCTTGGGAAGTGCCAGGTTATTGAAATGTCTTGAAGAAAAATAAATTTTTGCTAAGAAAGGTTACTCAGGTTCAAGGAAGATTTTCTGATCAAACCAAAAGGGAGAGGCCTTAATTTCAGAATACACTGACAATCTGTAGCATCAATGATAAGACAGATGAAAGTGCAAATTGCATGTATGACAAGGCTTGGCACAGGGAATTGAACCTAAGGCTCCACATAAGTTTCTGACCTCAGTAGTCTGGGAGTAGTGTCTTTTGTATGTACAACTGAATGCTCACTCTGACCCATATGAGAAAGACACACATTACAGACCAAGCTCAGCACACCTGTTTGGATGTGAGAAATGTTACATTTATATTTCTATTTCACACTGTTAGGATTCAAAGCTGGGATTTGAGTTCTTAAAAAAACCTCAATAAATACCCTGTGTGTTGGTGTATTCATTATTCTAGTTCCAGTTAAATCTTTCAGAAGTGTCTGTTCTGTACCAGTGTAGAACAGGAAAAAGGTTTTACAGGATCAAGTCTATTTCCTCTCCATCTCTAGAAAAAAAATATCAGACAGATAGAAATGAAATTAAGAATTTTATTATAAAATTCTAGCTTTATCCAAAAGCTCACTGGAGAAGTTAATGAACTTTAAAGCAGGTACAATTATTTGCAATTTGTGTTCCACGATTTTTTTCTAGTGTAACTTTAGGTTTTAACAATGTCTGTTCAGCATTCGTATAGCTGAAAGCTCTGACTCCTTTGTGATTGCTAAAACAAGAGTTTTCCACTCACTTCAGAAAACAAAGCCCCTTTTCCTTCCCAGAAAGTAGAATGCTTTACATCTGTTAGCTGTACAACGTCTTTTCACTGAAGTTTGATGCAAGACCATATTAGTCTATAGTCTTTCCTGAAAACTCCCTTTCAGTACCTAAAGGAGACTGGCTAGAAGAGAGCTGGAGAGGGACTTTTTACAAAGGCACGTAATTACAAGATAATAGGGAGCGGCTTCAAGCTGTAAGACTAAAGGTTACAGGTTCGTTGTAATCAAGTAACAGAAGCTTTGCTGCTATCTGCAGAGATAGTCCTGATTAGAGACAAGGCAAGAGAAAATTTAGGGGCAAAGGTAGAATTCCCACTTGGAGCAAAGATCTACTGTAGCATATGCATAACTGCTCAGCACTACACTGATCTCATCAGGGTTTCTGCACAGCAAAGAATTTCACATAAAGACATTTGTATGAGTAGGCTAAAGACAGTACTATGAGCTGGAGAAAACTAAACACAAAGAAAGGAAAAAACATGCAAACACCACTTAAACAGTGAGTTTCAACACTCTAACTGAAATAAAAAAGAAAAAAAGAAAAAACCAAACAACAAATCAAACACTTAAAAAAGGCAGTTCACCTAATATCTAAAAAGTGTATTAGAAAGCAAAAGCTGACACTGAGCCACTGTGCTCTGGTGTTCCACCCTGATATACACCATTTCTCTCATTTAAGTGCAGCAACTGGAATCAGAGGCTGTTTGTAATGGTAAAGGTCATTCACAGAAGCGAGCTGCTTACTTCACCATCAAGAGAACCTTTCAAATAGGCAAAAACTTCCCACCTTCAGTAGTCAATACATTAGGCCAGTGATTTTCAGGCACAAAAGAAAGGGCCATAAGGGATTTTAGCAGGTCATATAGGTTCTCTCCCCTCCTCTCAAAAGCATGATCAACTCTAACCAAATCATGGAATCATTTAGATTGGAAAAGACCCTTAAGACTATTGAGTCCAACTGTAATGATTCCTGACTGATGGCTGATGAACAATGCTTGAAATTTTTCAATGATATGGACCCTGTATTTTGCTGAGGACATTTATTCCAGTCTTTCACTGTCCTCTGTAAAGTTTTGTCTAATGTATAACCTGACTCTTTCACATAATATTTTAAAGATATATTATTTCTTGTCCCATATACCCTAGAAGTGTAAGACATACCTCTTATTCAAGAATATTTTTATATCTAAAGACTGTACCATCTCAGGCTTCTCTTTCACAAGACTTAATAAAGTCAGCTCCCCCACTTATTCCACACAAAAAACAAGGTTTCATGTAAATATGTTCATAAAACGTAAGTACTGTGAATCCAAATTAACACCATATCTCGTGTAAAGATTTTGCATAGAGAATTTGTCACTAAAAAGCTGTACAAGTTTCTTCCCCGTCCTTCCACTGAGCACAGCAGTTCTGCTAACTTGTCAGGTCAAGGCCATCCTGGACTCCACCATGACATCCCTCCCAGCCCATTTCTCTCTGCAATGGGATTCAGTGAGACACTGCAGGGCCCAGACACAGTCAGGCAGCTGCAAACCTCACTTCCTGCCCTTCTGCTCCCCACCTCCTCTCATACCAGCCCCCAGTAGAGTCAAGCCTGAATGAAAATATGAGAATCTGCTGGAATTTTCCTACAGATTTCCAACAGGTGCAAAGGAATCTGTGACACACAAGAATTCTTCTTGGTAAAAAGAGACCTTACAAAGTATGTTACAAGCTATCCAGGGTGATACAGGGGCACCGAATGTCTCAATGGCAAAGTTCTGAAAAATCATTTTAGAAAAACTACAGGTGCTTTTGAAAGAAGCATTCCAAAGACACAGAGAATTAAACAGAATTAATATGTTAAAAACACTGAAAGAACTTCAATGGATTTAGATAACAGCTTCAAAGCTAAATAAACTCTGGGAAACAGAGTCAGAAACATGCTGATTTGTCACATGAGGCTTTTCACAGAGCTCTTTCAGGAATACAGAAAAGGGAACCCACTCTGAAACAGTTACAAAAAAGGAAGTTAGTGGCATAGAGAAGTTCAGATCACAAAGAGTTAGGCCAAGGTCAATAAAGACAGTACAATCCCTACTCATGCTCTAAGCAACATTCAGTGTTTCATAGAATCATTCAGGTTGGAAAAAATCCTTAAGATCATTGAGATGTTCCAGTTCACACTAAGAAAATGTATGTTAACTAAACAGTGGCCTAAAATCACCATAAAGAAAAAGAAATCTCCACTGTGTTTGAATTGCTCCTATGCAAGTTCACAAAGACACTATTTGAAGATTGAAAAAAAAAACTACAAAAGCAAAATGATAGCATAACAACAAATGATTGTCAGAAGTAAAAAAAATTAAATATTAATCAAAATGTAAAAGACAATATAAAATAAAGTCAACAGTATCACTCACCACCCTTGTTCACAAAAACTAATTTTGGATCCTCTCTAATAAAGACAAAATTCCCAGTTCACACAGAAGAACAGAGAGAATTTATTTTTCTAGTGCAGTCTACACCACTTTCATACTTTTATCAAATATAAGTTCTGCCTTGATTTCAATTCTTTATCAATGTTATTTATTTTTTCACTAACAGAAAAACTTAAGTCTGTCTTAACAAAATTTCACCCATTTAAACCATTCTCAGGTGTGATACACACAGAGTTTCTGCACAGTCTTCCTCTACAGAGCATAGGGAAATGAAAGATTGATGCTGTTATTTAACAAAAATTGTATGATCTGGTCTCTCATCATCCTAGCCACAATAAGGTGCTGCCAGAAATTAAAGGCAGTGTTTAATGCCCACTACACAGCCTGCACTGCGGGTAACAGCATCTGTGGTGTAGGGACAGGAAGGTATATGCAAATTTATTTGAGGAGGATAAAGAGTTCTTGCTCAAGGAAGTTTTCACTGCTAGGAAAACTAGGCCTGGGAAAAGATCAGTACAGGAAAATCCCATTTATTACACCCATGGATGTTTATTATCTGCCTATTTTGAGAATTAGGATTCCTGTGTAAAGATAATACGCTGTGAGGTCCTTGCTGAGAGAAAGAGGATCCATAAAAGAACAGGGGGAGAACACAGCCTTGAAGTTATGTGCATGTGAAAGTTATTGTTATAAAAGCACCAGAAAACAGGCCTGGGGTGTTCTTTCACCCACTGTGTTATTTTTGCAGTGTATTTAGGGTTTCCAACCTTGGAATAAACTTTTCCTTAATATCTTAGCCATGGTTTGGTATCTGGGTTTACCTGCGTGCATAACAGTTCTCACACGCAGCAAGGAAGCACAAGCTGTACAGAAAAGGAACTGAAATCTCTGTCCTCTGCTGTCACCTCAGTTGCTTTCAGTCCCCACTGCAGGGACTGGCTTACTTGGCATGGCTGTGCTCTCCCTTTTTCAGCAAAACAAAGTGCCATGGCATTACCTTATAATACTGATACCCTGTTGCTGCCCAATTATTTGAGTGATGGTAAGAAGGGAGGGGCACTGCCTAATAATTAACCAATACAAATTGAAGCAAAAATCCTTAATAGGCCTTATTTTGTGGTCTGCTGATATTTACCAGCTACATTTCCTCCGAGATTCGAGAATATATTTTAAGACACTAAACATACAAGGATTGTATTTCACTTCTACTAAAATATTTTTATTTTTAAGAAAGAATAATTGCTAATGTGCCAAAAATGCCAACTGATCCTTTCAAAATCTCTGGCTGCAAGTCAGGGTTATTAGCACTTCCCTTTTACAGGTAGAAAAGCACAAGTACAGAAGGCAATGTGAACTACCATCTTGAATTAGCGCTGGAGCTTTGAATCAAAACTTGCTTCTACAGGCAGTGGTGCCTAGTTTTAGCCAGGGGAGGCAATATGGCTCTAAAAGAAGCATTTAAAATCTTTGCACCCTGTCCTTTCCCCAGTGCTGTTACTGGAAACACACCTGCCACTCAACTACAATGCAGATGATGTCCCCCATTACGCCTGTGCCATTGCACGACTGGTTCCCTTCCAGTCCCATGTCTGTAGAGGAACTGAGAACCACTGGGGCTGAAGGGATCGAGGACATGGGAGCTTATGAACCATTCTTACAAAATGCATCCATTCAGAGGATGTAGATTTATTCCTGACCCAGGCTTTGCTGCCTCTTTAGATATAAGGAGTCAACTTCTACCAACCACCACTTGCACACAGGTAAAAGGCAAAAGCAATAAAAACTGTAAAAACCTTACTGAGGTGATAAATCAGCAGAGCTTAAGGTCCCCATTGAAGAGAAAATCCTTATTCAGAGACATATATGTTTGAGTATTGCAGAAGTTAACATAGGCTGCATGAAGTGATGCTGGTGATTAGTTTCGAAGAGAGAAGGAAGAAGCAGGGATACACATTTAGCTTACTTTTCCTAAAGGAAATCAACCTTTCAGCATTTGGGGCAATGTTGAGCTTGACAGAAATACTGCATTCAAACATTTTGCCTTCAGAAATGATCTCATGTGAAGAATGGCACACAGAGCACTACAGGAGAAGTAGCATTTCTCTCTGAAGTCCTCTACCAGGCTCTGTAAAGGTTATACCCAGTTCCCAGGACACATCAAATCCCATGGCAACCGGGACGTATTTCCCCTCATTTCCCATGACCCTTTGTTTGGAGCTCTAAAAGCAAGTATTTCAAGATGCCCTTCAGAAGGTTCCTCGGCAGCTGACCTGGTAATTTGTACACATTTCTTGTACTTGGTGCTTAAGTTACAGAACACTTTTTATGCCAGAGCTTTCAAAATGGACTCACAGGGTAGTGAGAAAATATAGTCAGCAGTCCTGTCTGTGGCAAGACATAGCCTGGCTCTTACAGATGAGGACAGAACCATTGTACCAGATACGCACTGGAGGACAGGTTTACAAATCTCCTGCATCATGTGGAGAACCTCCCATCAGAGTTCATGCTTCTCAGCACTTCAAGAGAACAGAACCAGGTGACGAGAACAGAACCAGGTGACGAAGCCAGAGCAAAACACTCGATCTTTAACTTTTAGTGCACCTCCAGACCTTAGGGATAGTGCATTTTATCTCTTCCCAGGCAGAAATGCCCTGCTCGGTCCCTCCCTTGGGAGGGACACTCTACACGTGGCACACCCCGATATCAGCAGCACCATTCCCCCTAGGAAGAAGTGCATCCTTCACCATCGCTTTGTGCCACAGGAACATCCCAATACCCTCCTCACCACCCCTCACTGCTTCCCACCTGGCAATTTCATCCCAGCTGTCCCGTTCCTCAAAGCTACCTTAACACGGAAACCTGCCCCTGGCTCCCCGCGGTACTTTATCGTCCAGCGGGACCACCTCCAGGACTCCTCCGGCCGCCCCGCCCAGCCCGACCGTCCTTTACCCCCTCACACCCTGACCACAGACCCCCGGCGAGCAGCGCTCAGTGAATGACCTCAGCCCCGCACGGCGACCCTTAAGCCGTCGCTTCATGGCCCCGCCTCAGCCTCTCCCCCGGACCCGCTCCCGCCCTCCCGCCCCGCCCCCTTATCGCCTGGCCACAGACGGCTCCCTTATCGCCCTCATCTGCTTATCGCCCACGGGCAGCATCACCGCCACCCGTCAGCGGCAGCCCGGCTGCGGTACAGCGGTGGGCACCCGGCGCCGCCCGGCCCGGGGCGGAGGGGAGCGACGCCCAGCCCCGCCCAGCCCCGCCCCGCCCCGCCCCGCCCCGCCCCGCCCCGCCCCGCCCCGCCCCGCGCGGGGCTTTGTTACCCCGCATGCAGCCCCCACCCGGGACGTGGCTGTGCCCGCCCGCCCCGCGCAGCGCGCGGGAGGCGGCGCGGCGGGGGCGCCCCGGCGGCAGGCCCGCCCCGCGCGGTGCCCGCCGTCACTGCCGCGGGCGCTCGGGCCGCCGGCGCCTCCCCCGCCGCCGCGGCGGCCTGATGCGGCACCCGGCACCGCCCCGCCCGGCTTTTTCTCTCCTTCCACCCGCGAAGCCTTCGCTCTGATATCTCCGGGGGCGAGGCGGGGGCGGTGACGCCCTGTGCCCGGAGCGCCGGCCATGCGGGGCGCGGCCCCCGGCGGCCCCGGGGCGGGCGGCGGGCGCTGAGCGCGGGCGGCGGCGATGCCGATGCCGGGGGGCGGTGGGGCCGCGGCCGCCGCCAGGCAGCCCCCGTCCGGCGAGGCGGCGGCGCCGCGGGACGAGGAGCAGCAGGAGGAGGAGGGCGAGGAGGATCTCCGCGACGGCGGCGTCCCCTTCTTCGTCAACCGCGGCGGGCTGCCCGTGGACGAGCCCACCTGGGAGCGGATGTGGCGGCATGTGGGCAGGATCCACCCCGAGGGGGAGCGGGTGGCGCAGAGGATCCGGGGCGCCGCCGACCTGCCCAAGGTGAGACCCCCCTGCGCGGGGCTGGTGCGGCGCGGGGTCCCGCCCGGGGCGGACCGTCTGCCGCAGGGCGAGCGAAGGGAAGGGGGGAAACGGCGGCACGGGAGGGGGTGTCCGCCTGCCCGCCTTAGGGACCGGGCTCCCTAGCTCGGGAGCGGTCCTTCGGCAAAAGGGCCCCCGGAGTACTCTTGAGGGAAGCAAAGCCCCGCTCTAACTCGGAGCGCCAGAGGGTGTCTGCGGGGCTCTGCCCTATCGGTGCGCCAGCAGCACCCCCTTCCTCTGCGGCCTTGTTGGAAAACAGACTTCAGGTGGCTGATGTGCGAGCAGCCTGGGGGTGGAGATGGGCAATGGCTAAACAGAAAGAGTGGATAAGTGATGAAAAGATGAGGAGAATAAGATTTAGAAAAGTCCTAATATTTGGGGGTGAGACAGACAGAGGTGAGTCTTTGAACCTGAAGAAATTCAGTTTCAGTACAGTCTCCCACACCAAAAGACATTTTCGAACAGAGCTGTGTCTGACAAACAGAGACTCTTGATGCCAGGAGTTTTAAGAGGAG
This sequence comes from Manacus candei, assembly GCF_025592945.1. Lineage (NCBI taxonomy): Eukaryota > Metazoa > Chordata > Aves > Passeriformes > Pipridae > Manacus > Manacus candei. Next base: position 9,997,551 of record NW_026138115.1, on the reverse strand, counting down.
TTCTCAAATGCTTGCAGAACGTATTCGTGGTGTAGGGTCAGATGTGATTTCCAAGCACGTTCTTGGCCTTGCTGTAGAGAATTGTACAAAAAGAGAAACCGCTGACCATTCCACATAACCTTGTGTCATACTGAAACATTTGCATGTGAATTCTTGTAATTGTTGCTATCTATGTTGAACCTTAGCCTGAGAAAAATCTCCCACTTTCATTGGCATCCTGTGAACAAAAGGGACTGCAAACATTTAGTGTGTCACTCCACTGGTTATGAGAATATTCCCATCACTCTAATAGGGGAAATTCAGATACTAAAAGATAAAGGTTTTTTGGCTCAGGCTTTTTTAGCAAAGACTTAGTTTCTTGGGAAGGTAATTTGAAGTATGGAAGAACATGCTATTATATAGTGCACAGGCAATTCATGCTGCTTTCCATGAGGAACTCTGGAGAAGCATGTGATGCAACATCCTTTGTGCAGTGAAGAGTTATAGGCAGCTGTGGCAGCAACCGGAACAAATCCTGAGTCCTGATTACAGTCCCTATTCTAACCCCACTAGACTTTTCCTTCCTTTTCAGATTTCCTTCCTTTCCTCTGACTTTGTCTGAGCCTAGGTAAAGACTGAAAACGTGTTTCAGTCAGAACACACACTACTTAATTTCGTAACCATAAGGGCTGATTTTGCCAGGAGAGCTGGGGGTAAAATGGAAGAAAGAAGTTAACAAACAGGAATACGGTGCATGAGGGGAGGGAAATACAGTGCTGCCTCTGGTTTTGGTCTTATGTGAAGAACTTCCACTGTTCTCACTTTGTAGTCTTGGTGCCAAAGGGTTACAGTTAGAGGGCACAAGTGGAATGAGTTCTTGCAATAATGGGTGAAATTAGGCTGTTTTGTTTTGGGGGTTGTTGGTTTTTGAGGTTTGGGGGTTTTTTGCATCTGCTAGCACCTCTGGGAAACAAATCTATAAACTCAGTGCTCCACCATCTGAAATCTCATTCCCTAGCTCCCCAGGCATGCAGCTGAGAGGATACTAGGATGCAGGAAACCACAAAGATGGGTGAGCTCTGTTTCTCTAGCTCTTTCTCCACTCTAGGGACGTATTTTTGTCTTTGAAGGCTGCTCATCACCACCTGTCTCCATGCCATCAAATTTCTTTGAATGGCTGAATGAGAACTAGGGCAATGGGTATACTCTGCAAGGCTAGCTCCTTTGAAAAGCCAGAGACTCTCCATGTGCACCTTTTTAGGTGTTGGGAATGGGACAGTGATTCACCTACTCCAAAATTTTGGCCTTGAATGGTAGCCAGCATTGTGTGTTGGGGGAAGTAACTCTCAAAAGAATTCTCTATAAACTAAAATACTCTAAAATGATGACTGCAGGAGACTGTGATCAGACTTTATAAATATGTTCACTGATGAGCTTCAGGGACCGTGTCTCTCACTGGGGTGAGCCAGAGTCAGAGATCTCCTCTAATCTTCATTTCCTTCCAGTAGATTTGGGGTGAGTCGGCATCAAGTGAGTTGTGCCACAGTGGCAGGACATAGCTGATTGGCCATGCATGCTGGGCTTGAGAGTGCCACCCTCCTTGGTTGTCTTTTCTAGCAACAGGGTGGGGTATTGCTTTGCTTGGAGCTGCTGGTACCATCAAATGGGAGCACACTGGAAATACAAAGTGATGTGTGCTTGCCTCATTAAGAAATGATGGATTTTAAATGAGGTGGTTATGAGAGCAAAGCCAGGAAGAGTTGCATCTAATGTATTTATACAGAGAGAGATGGAAAAAAATGTTTTCTTTTTTTCAGGCTATCAACCAAGATTGGTATTGCTCCCATGTTGTTGTTTCCAGAAGGAAGAGTAAGGGAGGAGCTTGGATACACATAAGTGCCATAAAAGAAACTGTTGCTAAACTAGGCTGGCAAAAAAAGCACCTCTGTTATATGGATAAGGGTGGAGCTTTGTGCCTTTCTCCCATCTGCCTTTTCTTATGTACAGCATGACCCACTAACTACATGAAAATCTCTGTTGTTCTCAGGATGCCCTTTCTAACAGCAGGGTCCCAATCCCATGCATATAGCCAGCCCACTGGGGTGCATGAATCTGGGAGTGGGGTGATGCAACCCCTCCACACAAATGATGAGGAACCAAGGATGCGTTCATTCAGTCTGCTAAGTCTGGCAGAGGTTATATACTCTGGGAAATCTGGGCTCTCTTTCTAGCTCTCTCTCCAGCTTTCAGAATAACCAACAGGAAATCAAAATAGATCTGATTTCCTGTATTTTCTGCTACAGATAAATTCCTCTCTGCTTTCTGGAGATTATGAAAATTGCCTAATATTTATAGCCCTTCTGAGATGTGCAGTGGATGATGCTGGATAGGAAAAAAGTGTAAGGATCTCTCATCCTGTCAGTGTGGGATAGAGAGATTAGGAACCTTATTCCTCTCCTGCTTCTGTTGCCCCATTAAAATGCTATAGACCTGATGCAAAAGAAACTGTAGCCCAGTCTGGGCTGCAGGCCCAGATCTGAGAGAGAGAGCACAGTGTACTTTCATCAGTTTAATTACTTGAGGTGCAGGAGGCTCTTCTGCATTAACTAGTCCCCTCCTGAACTGGTTGCCACTGCGCTGTCTCAGTGTTACACAGTCCTTTGAGGAAAAGGAGATCTGGGGGTCTATAGTAGTAAGGGAGGAGTAACTACCCAGTAACTCCTGCAGTTACAGTCTGTGCTGTCAACATGTACTCAATCTATCTGTCTCCACTCAAAAGCATGAAAGTCTCCCTGCAGAAGAAATGAAACAAAGTTAAATAGTCCGCCTGCCTTGGTTGTTACCTCCTTTATTGTTTCTGCCTGGAAATTATTTCCTATGACTCAGTATGTCAGCTCACAGCATCCAAACTGACTCAGCTTGTGTGGTTCCAGAGATGGCTTCATTCCTGTGCTGCTCTCTGGAGCCTTCCCTGCTCCTGCTGCAGTTGAACAAACTCAGTTTCACATCTGCTCCCACCATTCCTGTGCTGCCTTCTGCAAGTGAGCCAGCCGGTGCCTCTGCTTGATTAGGAGAGGCAGCAACAGCCTGTCTCTCAAATTTAAGTGGTCTCTGGTCCTTGTACTGGGGATGAGGGGGGGTGCACAAGGAGAGTGCAACCACGTGGCAAACCAGGACAAGGAGCTGATCTGACTGAAAACTACCCATGCTTGCTGGCTCAGTTTTCAGCTGCTTAAGGTGCCTGACCTGGTTCACCAGTCAGTTGTGCCAACCCAGGGCAGAATGAGGTATATGGGAATGAGTGGCCACAGAAATAGACATGAAGGGTGCACTAAGCAGTGCCACTGGCTACAAAACCGTGCACAGCAGAGGCAGTTGTGCACAGCAGAGTGGAAGGCCCAAGAGAAGAACTGGCTCTGACTCACTCTTTCATAGCTGTGGATAGCTGAGCTCTGGAGGAAGTCTGAGGAGGAACTGAAATGTTAAAAGCCAAGCTGCTGAGAAAAGATGCAGTCTGGTATCAGAGAGGTGCATGCAAGGCATGAGCTATCCTTCAGAGAGAAAATACTGGGCTGTTTCTCCAAGTCTGTCAGTCATCCCAAATTTGTGTCTTCTCCTTTATATTTGTCCTGTGGGCAGGACCTTACTTTTTCCTTAGACACATTTTCTCAGCTGCTGACAAGACTGCAAGTTATCCTCTCTGGAGCAAATGGTGAGGAAAATCTGACTGGACCCATAAGGCTGAGACCTCAGAATGGGGCAGCAGTCTAAATGGTGAACTTCCAGAAGTCATTCTCTGACCATGTAGTACGAAATACCAGACAGTGCAGGGCAGGGGGTCATGCTGTCAAGTCTCTGTCCAAGTAAGTGCTGACTCACCTGAGATGCCAGGAGGCAGTGAGGGACCTTCATACCCTTTTTTACAGGACTCTGGTGGCTCTAGGGAAACTCATTCTCCATTTCTGCCTTTCTCTCTCCTTCTCTTATTTTTATTTTGTGCCTTCTAGTTTCAATACTCTAATGAGATCCCTCAGGTGATAGCTTTCCTGTCTTGCATCTTGCCTTGTCAGTTAATTCTAATTGTTCCAATGTTGCATAAATGCAGGACCTTTTCACATAGTTTCTCCTGCAGCTGTGTAGTAATGCTTCATTCTGAATCCCTTCCCAGTTACCAGTGTGGAAACAGAGGAATGTTTCTGGTGTGGTCACTTTTGGGCAGCAAAAAGGGTCTGGTTTCAGAGGAACGTGCTCCCTATAGCTGTGTGTGACTGAGTTCAGCAGGAAGCTGGAGAGGTTTGGAAGCAGTGATTTATGTTCTGCTCCTCATTTCAGATTCCCATACCAAGTGTGCCTGTGTTCCAGCCGTCCACCCCCATCCCTGAGCGCCTGGAAGCTGTACAGCGCTACATCAGGGAGCTTCAGTATCCTTTGCTGTTACCTTAGTCACTGCTGTGATAACCCAGGAAAAGGGACCAAGGGGACTTTCTTTTCCTCTGAAGAACAGAAAAGTGCCTTCTGTTGTAGCTGGAGGAGAACTGAAACTTGCTCCTTGAAAACAGGAAGCTGGACTTGGGATATTTTTTTGGTTTGCTGCTCTGTTTCTTTTCTTCTCTGCCTAAGTTACCTTTTGATTCTGTTCACTCCATGTAATAAATGGGCATGTTGTCAAGGGCCTTTCCCCACTACCCACTCTTCTAGGTCAGCACCTTTACAGTGGCATTTTGTTAAAAACACATATCTGAGATCCTGACAGCCAGGTGTCAGATGGACATGGGTGAGCTGTGGTGATGAGAAAACCCTCTCAGGTCATTGTACTCACTCATTCTTCTCTGTAGCTGTCTAAATGACGGTCAGCCACCCTGCTTTTGTGCATCTGTGGTATCCTACTCCTTTATATGCAGAGCTGCCTGTGTGACTGTGTTCTGGGAATGAAATTTCTCTGTCCCTGTTGTGCTCGAGACCAGGTATGTGCCATGGAAACACAGTCTAATCTCACTGATGAGATACAGATCTAGCTCTGGCTTCAGCTCTACTTCAAGGTAAGAAGGCAGACCTTTTGACACCATCCAGGGTGGTTGTGCTCTGGATTGGGTCCCAGTCAGTCTTAGAATTTGGTGCCATGAATGTTTCATTGCTCTGTGCAGATCAGAGCAGGAAGAGATTTGTCAAACTCTATTCTGCCCTGGTAACTGGAAAGATGAGCAGAGTATGTACTGTCAGTATGGACCTTCGGGAAATGGAGTGGAAACCTGTCTGTATGAGAAAGAGAAGAATTGACAAGAAGGAAATACAGTGGAAGTAAGGAGGGACTATAAATGGGAGAAATGCAGGAGAGGGAAGTGAGGATTTTCTTGTGTTGCTATTATACTTGTGGAATCATGACTTTCCTGTGAGAATGGTAAATAACATGAAAGTTCTTCAGACAAGTTTTCTTCAAATTCTACTTTCCAAGCTGCCAAGCCCTTAACTTCTTGCCTCCAGGTACAATCACACTGGGACACAATTCTTTGAGATTAAGAAGAGCAGACCTCTGACTGGGTAAGTGTCTACAGCAGCCTCTACAGCATTTTATCCTTTCTTTGTTGTTGGAGCCCTGCTGTAAGCACTGCTTTTTCTCCATCCCCTGCCCAAGGTCTAGTGGCGCTCAGGGCTTTCAGTACTGCAGCTCCATCCTACTTTAGATGACTTTACTGTCTGTTGCCTCGGGCATAGCTGGGCAGAGCTGTGTCTCATCTTTCTCAAGAACAAGAGTAGAGTGGTTTTTTTGTCATGAATCAGTAAATCCTGTAAAATCACTAAAATGTGCTGCAAAGATGTGCAGATTCTGCCTGCTTCTAATTGGAATGTAACTATATGAACTTCTGATGGATTCTGAAATTAGGTCCTACTCTAAACAAATTTTGTAAAAGCCAAGTATCTTTACAAGTCTAACTTCATATCTCCTGTGAGTGCCTTTGCAGAATCTAGGCTCACTAAGCTTTTGGTGGCTCATACTTTGAATGAGAAATGGGAATTCTCCTCATTGCAGATTTTGGGAAGAGATGTGCCCCGTAAGTTCCTCAAGATAAGCACCTGATGTTCATTGACTCTCTTGAACAGCATATTATGGGTCTCCCAAGACTGGCTTTTTACTATTGGTCTAGTCCATAGACTTATGTGATTCCAAATGCCTTGTTTTGTAATCAGTGCAACGTCTCCTTCATGGTACTTGTTGAACAGAGACTAGGGTTGATGCCAGAGAAGTAGGCTTCGTTGTCCTTGAGCCTTGTGAGCCTAACGCTGCTGGGTCTTGGTCCTTTGAGGGTTTTACTTGTGGTCACATTGGTGTCCATCCAGAACTTGCTGAGCTATGTACTGTGTTCTCTCTGAGAACAGCGGTTGGCCTAGTAGGCAGCTTTGCTGTAACTCACTGAAGGGAGTTCCTTGTAAGCAGCAACAGCATGTGGCAGAGACCTGGTATGGATTTAATGTCTTCCTAGAGAAGATACTTTGTTCTGTTCCCTGTAGTCAGTGGGCCACCCTCTCCTGAAAACCTACCTTACCTTACGTGTATAGTGAAAAAAGGCTGAACTGGCCATACTTGCATAACTCAAGCCCTCTAATTGTCCTTGTCTTTCCCTTGTCCCACTTTGCAGGCTGATGGACCTGGCCAAAGAAATGACCAAAGAGGCCCTGCCAATAAAATGCCTGGAAGCTGTGATCCTGGGAATGTATCCTTCCCTCTTGAAGTTGTGCGTGTCTGCCCATCCTTGTGTTTTCACCTCTGCTCTCTCTCTTATGATGCTTTGAGGCTGTTTATAATATTGTCATCAAGCCCCACATTCCTCCCTTTTTTCCTCCCCAGTTCTGCCACAAAACTCTAGCAATAAAGTCCAAATCCAAGCAATTAAGTTAGGAACCCTCCCTAGCTTCCAATTATGGCATATGTCACTTATTAGCTTAGGCGATACCTTTATTAGTTCTGGACAGTTGTCTTTAAGTACGCATCTTTCCTAGCTGTCTTCCATGTTTAGTTTATGGCACTCAGGCTATAGGTTCTTTGTGCACATTGGTAAAACCAGCTGGAAGGGCAGAGGTGGTGAGTGAATGGTTCAGAAGGGTAGCTTTTGTCCTAAAGGTGAGTGAAACAGTAGCTAGTGAAACAGATTAAAACAAACTGAGGAATAATGCCGCAGTGTTAACAGTTTGGGAACTATGGAATACAGTAAACTTGAGGTGCTAGCATTGCAACTTCTGCATCACAAAACTGCCTCGAAATTAACTTCCCTTTGTTGACTGTCTCCTTGAAGAGGCCAAGTCTGTTTTCCCTGTGACCTAGATGAAAGTAGGGCAGCCTGCAATGAGCTGGACCCTGGGTCTGGAGAACGAATCCTGCCTGTGTGATGTGTGAATCAATAGTGAGTCTGCCGAGCAGGCTGGGAGGGTCTGGAGTAGGGAGGAAGTATCTTGTCAAGAAACTGGTATCACCAGTTGTTTCCTGAATAGTGGCTGCTGTCAGTTACCTCACCAACAACATGACCACACTGGACCGTTTCCCCATCAGCTTCAAAACCCACTTCTCAGGGAACTACTTCCGACACATTGTGCTGGGGGTGAACTTTGGAGGCCGCTATGGGGCACTGGGCATCAGCCGACGCGAGGAGCTTATGTACAAAGCACCTGTCTTCCGCACACTGAGCGAGCTCATCTTTGACTTCGAGGAGGCATATCGCCGCTGCTGGCACACGCTCAAAAAGGTGAAGCTGGGCCACTGTGTGTCCCATGACCCACACAGTGTGGAGCAGATTGAGTGGAAGCGCTCCGTCTTGGATCTAGACAAGCTAACCAGGGAAGACTTTCGCAAAGAGCTTGAGAGACATGCCCGTGATATGAGGCTGAAGGTAAGCGGCAAGGATGGAGTAGTTTGCTGCTGCATCCACTGTCTTGCTTGGCTGCTGGTGTTCTGGGGTAATGAAGCAACAGGAAGCGCTCCTAAACGATGGTGGAGTAGAGCGTGAATTGGAAGCTGCAGCCTCTTTCCCTTTGTATACAGGCTGGTCCCCTAATAGATGCTCATGCAGTGCTGCAGTTGAGATTAGCTTGGACTGTATATGGTCCTTGGAGCCATAGCTGTCACTGTAACTTTTTTTTCTGGTTTTTGCATTTTTGATACGCTTGCTTTGCCTTTTTGTCTTTTATTCCCATGTAATAAATCATTGTTAGTTTTTGTGTTTTCTGTTATTACTCATATTGGGTTTCTGCTCCTGTTGCTTTTTAATTTTCCTGGCAGATTGGGAAAGGAACTGGACCACCATCTCCCACTAAAGACAGAAAGAAAGATGTCTCCTCCCCACAAAGAGGTCAGGCCAGCCCCCATCGACGCAACAGCCGTGGGGACCGACGGTGAGTGGGGCTGCTGAGCAGGAGGCCTGTTTAGAGCACCTCTGTTTTACTCAGTCTCCACCTTGTTATTTGGGTTTGGATCCTTCTGATGTTCTGCTGGGTTTCTTTAGAACACGTGATACTTCTCTGACCTGCAGTAGCATTCTTCCCTAGTTTTGTGCCTTTGTGAGTTTATCATTGCTTAGGGAGTTGAGGGGACAGTTGGTTTTCTGTTTATTTGTTTGTTTTGGCAGGGAGGAGGAAGGCAGCTCAAACAGTGATTTTTTTGGTAGCTGACATTTAACCTTATGCATGGGTCTGAGCTCTGGTGTCTCACAGACCTGTGCCTCAAAGAGATCCAAAAATTACACTGCTGTCAGTAAGATTGTTTTCCTGAAACTAACCTGGGGTTCCAGAGTGGACTTCCTACTCTTCCTAACTTGCATTCTCTTCTATTGAGGTTGTTGGGAGAATTACTGGACGTTGCAGAAGATCCTGCCCTCAATAGTGCAGGACCAGTCTAAAGCTTTCCTGTGTACCTTCTCCTCTGCTGCCATCTCTATGTGCAGCATCTCCTGACTGAAAACAGTTTCTGAAGAGTTGTTACCCTCTTTGCTCACAGGCCGTCTGGTGAGAAGAAGCCTGCCGATTCCAAAGCCATGCCAGACCTCAATGGGTACCAGATCCGGGTGTGAGGAGAGCTGTGCCTTGCGTGCCTAGCTCCATAGACTTCTTGCTGGTCGCAGTTGGGACCTGGATCTACCTGCAGTGATTCTGACAAAGGGAACAGGGGAACAGGAGCAAAAGAGTGCTGATTTTCCCAGGTACTTACTACTGGGCCAGTCCCAGAGCTGGATCCCGTGGGTCCCAGAGGATTCACCTGTCTGTTTCTGGGAGAGGTATCCATCTTAATTCACTAAGTATTTTTAAAAAAAAAAAAAAAAAGGAAAAAAAAAGAAAAAGTTCTGTACATTGGTGGGAGTTTGCTTCAGGAAGAATATGGAGTGAGTGGGGTCAGCAGACTTGCTGTCAACTTTTTTGCCTTTACAGCAAGTAGATGAAGCGTCTTGTCAACAGTACTTCTTCCCTGTCTGCACAGAAGTCTTCAATCCACGGAAGGCCTGCAGGGCTGAGGGAGAAGTGCTGCTGGAATGGGATGGCCCCCAAATCTTGTGCAAAAACTCCTGGTTTTGTCATTATGAACACTTTGTTTATCATTTCTCATGTGAGACAGGTCTGAATTTGCTCAGCCCGATTTATTGATTATACGAAGTCCTCTTATCCAGCAAAAACATATCCTGTATGTTTAGTCCTGCCTATTTCAAAGCATTTCATTGTCTCTGAGGGGGTAGACAGTGGGATGAACCTCTTTGCCCACTGCAGTGCTGGTGAACTGTTGCTGTAAGTCCTTTTGTGGTTGAGTGGGTCAGGATATGCCTATGCCATTACCATATGAAAACAGGCACAGAGACCTCAATTGTCCCAGCAGTGGAGACAGGGTAGGCAGGGGCTGATGGGAACCCTGAGCTTTGAGTCATCTCTTCATCAGCCTTCTGTCTATTACTTCTAGTAACTGCTACTCTGAAGGCTTGTGGAAGGCACTTCAGTCACTGAGGTATGAGTTTAAAGAGTAAAAAGTTAAAGAAGAATGTAATGATGTGAACAGGTTTTACAAGCATTTTTTCCTTTCCACAAGGGTCTTGCTCCTTCCTCCCTGTAGTATTAGGGCTAGAGTTACATACACCTGTTTGCAAGGAGCCCTGCTCAAGGAAATTGTAGTTGCTTTCCTGACATCTCAGCCTGGAGCCTCCTGAAGGCATTTCCCCACCCCAGTGCCAGAGCTGTGCTTGTGTTCTGGCTCTTTGGATAACTGCACTATGTAACAGCACCACTTATGCTAACCTTTGCCAAAGGGCTCGCATGGGCCTTGCTACCACTTACAGCTTTGGCTCTTCCTACACTTCTTTTGGGGGAGTGTTGTACTACTGATTAAGTAATGTAATGCTTGTCAGAAATCTGGAGCGTTGTCAGACCTCTCTTTGAGGCCTAGAGCCTGGGAACAATGGGGTTTCCAGAAGTCAGAACAGCATGGTCTTGAAGTGATTTAGATGAATGGATCTAGGGGATGCAAGAGCTGAGCTTGGTAGCGGGAGTATCCTTGAGAGAAAGTGTCTTGTTTTATCACAGCACTGACAAGGAGCTAAACTTTCTGAAATATTGCATATTTAATTTCGTTAGAACCAGGCTTATTCTTTCCTGTGAACTTGTTAGAAACATAATGGAGTTTAGCTCTACCAGCTTTTTGTTGCAGTATTGCTGTGCCACATCCTGAAATAAGCAGAGCTATTTCGGTGGCAGAGAACGGGTTCTTAACCCGTCTTAATCAGCTCTTCTGTCTAGTTAAAGCAGTGTTAATCCTCGAAGCACCACCCACAAGCAACTTAACTCAGGCCTTACAGGTTCCTAATTGTACATCCTTAACTGTGATGTAACTTGCAAGGTCTATCCGTACCACCACCGTCTGTTTTTCGCTATGCTGTACAGCCAGGAGGACAAACCACAAGAAGGTGGCAGAACTTGCTGCTGAGCCACGAGAAGATTAATCCAGAATAAGATGCCAGTTTCCACAGTGCAGTGCAATGCCTGTCCATTCCCTTGCACTGCAGCTACATGCAACAATTGAAATTAACAGCAGTAGCGAGCCAAGCACCCTTTTGAATGTGTCCTCTGCTCATTTCTATGTGGCTGTAAATTAACATTTAGTGTATGGATGCTAACGATGATGTTAGCTGTAAAGGTAACAGTTACCTGTAAATAATATGGGCCACTTGGAAGCCACAAACTGCCTTTGCATAATGTTTGTTATGCAGAGGACTGAAAGTTCAGATGCCACTGTGAATCATATGATAAATAGAAGTAGCATTCAGCAAGGGAAACTGAATGTCAGGTTTTATTAAAGTGGATGAAATACGGGATTAAAAAAAAAATATGACTAGGATGCACCCTCACCATGACTTTGGTTAGTTGATTGATCAGTTAATTCAAAATAACTGAAAAGCTCTTGAGAATAATTAGCAGCTTCATACAGAGAACATTCAATAGGTGGACAGACTTGAGCCTTTTTAGATGGAAAGGAGGGGAAATGTGGGGGGAGGAAGAATTCAAAACAAATGAGGCAAGTGAGGGGTCAGCTGCAAGTTAATGATGCTTTCTTGAGAGCAGGGCAACAGGGATGCTCAGCAGTATTAGATCACCAGGGCAGAATGGCTTAAAACAAAATGCTTTGTTTGACTTCGTAATTAAGCGCTTTCCTGCAGGATGTAACTGAGGCCAATAGCTTAGAAAAACAAAGGAAGTGGATGTTTAAGAAATGAATGACAGGTAGCATTCAAGGTCTCTTAATCCTCAGCTGCAGCCAGACAAGAACATCCTCTTTCAAATTTAATTGCACAATTATATATGTTAGGAGGCATTTAATTCTTTGCATGTATCCAGTGTTGGTAACTGCTCAAGATGGACATTGGAGCAGATAAGTGCCCTCTTCTAGGGTTACTATTTCAAGCCTTCTACTATGTTTCTCTGTGGGGTAGAATTCCTGCTCTTTACTGTTTCTGTATCTCCAGTTTAGCAGATGGTGCAAGAAACTGGAAAAGGACCATACCCTTCTTTCTCTTGCTCCCCCTATCTTTGTAATAAGATGAAGCACTTAAATACAAAGCTTTGCTTCTTTCCAAACAAACAGGACAGCATCCTTCCATGACAGAGAGGATTAGTGCAATCCAGCTTTATGCCATAAGAAAACTGAGGATACAATGCAAGACAAACTTTAGCTCTTCTACTTCTTTCCTCCCTCATCCACTTGCTCTGACTTCTGGTCTGTCTGCCTCTAACCTTAAGGAAAAAAAGGCTGGTGATGAGAGTCTTTTTCACTCCTGCAGTCTTTAGAGCTACAGAGAAGGAATGAAAATAAGGAACTAGACTGAAACTCATACTCCTTAGTGCCTGCAGAACAGGAAAGATTAATCTTGAGGTGTCCTATTAATTATTTAATGTTAAATATTTATAGGGTTGTTCATGTAGCTCTGTGGTGTTAATTTCACTTTTCAGTAGGTCTCCCTGATGTCTGTTCTGCAGTACAAGTCCTTTGAATTCTGTGGAAGGGAACTGTGTCCGTACACTATGGAATGGATAGACACTGCCTACATTGTATGTAAAGTCTAGGTGAGCTTTGAAAGACTTCAACAAATGCTGAATTACTTACTAATTACCTATTATTTGCAAAACTATTTTAAATGTAATGCACACTTTGAAATAGGAATTCCTCTTTTTACTTTCATGGACACAAGTCCCTGGTACCTTGGTACCTTGGCCAACTGCAATTTTTTTAATGGATGGATGGATTAGTGAGCAAAACTTTCTGCTACAGTGTCACTGATATAAACTTTGTATATTAAAGAGCGGGGTTGGGTGTCTATCAATCTGTGACACACTAGCCTTTTTTTTAATTCTGATATAAGCTAAAGGAGTCTTTAGGAACTTAAGGTATGTTAGCACGTGTTTTAGCTGGGAGTGGAGTGGTTTTTTTCAGTTGACTATTTTACCTGTGTGCCACCCTATGGCTCAGTACATAGAATAAATTACTCCAGAACTGTGGTTGAAACATAATTTCTGTTCATATAGTATTGCTGTTATCAGATCTGTTTAACATGATGAATTCTTTTTAAGTATTTCAGGTGAAAGCCTTAATCAGGTGCCTGCCCCTTAAGGTAGGCTCATATGTGGTGTTGTATAGACTGAAATATGACTGTCCTTAAAATTTCAGAGTTTAGAAACCATAATGAACAGAAGAATGCTCCTGTTGCCAAAGGGCAAGAGTCTGGATTAGATTGATTTGACCTTACTCTAGTGGCTGTGGCTAATCACTTCAGGTGGTTGCTTTAGCCACTTGCTTCTTCTAAGTGAAGTATTTCAAATGGTCTGATGATCAGACACTGGATATAAGCCGGAGGTGTCCTGTGTCCCACGTGTACTACGTGTGCGAGACTGGCTGAAATAACACCACATATTCTGGTGGCCTTGCGCTGTTGTCCTGACAACATTAAGACCTGCATTACAGATTTATAATCTTACCTAACAAAGCAAGTGCTATTCTGGCTTGATGTTTGCTCTACCCCAGAGCAAGGTGGAGATGGCCCCTCTACAGCCAAGCTGAACTCCTTAGGGAATTTAATATTTTTGTCTGTTTTCTGAGCAAGTGTTTACTTGTATCATAACCACTCTCCTTCAGTGGTGCCTGGCCCTGCCTGCTCAAGAGCAACTCAGCCTAGGCCCAGAAAGCTACTGAATCCCCCACAATCTCTGCAAAGCAGAGTTCCCTCCAGGTCAGGGTTGAGATGGTGCTAGTGGGACCAGAGTGGTCCCCTTCCATGCACATCAGTATTCTACTCTAGCATTGATAGGGTGCTCCAAAACCATTTACATCTTTATCACTGGTACAGCTCAGAACTAAGAAATGGAAATTTTCTTTCTTTAAGAACAGTATCACGTGTGTCTTTTTGTAATTAATCAGTGTGGTTCTGTGTTCTTATGTAGCCAACGCAGAATTTTTATTTAGGTTTAGTTCTTACTGCACTCCCATGGCCCTCATGTTGATACTTCTTCCTGCTTCCTTTGACACTTAGACAATAAAATTCCTTCTGTACTGCTCTCAGTTTGTGCAGAGAAAACAAGTTGTCTGTACTGTCCTTCTTTCTGATTTAAATTTTCCCATTATAAGTCATCTAAGAAGTCAAAGGGACAGCCTTGAGTGATGGTATCAGGCAGATTATGTAGAGATGCCCTGTACTTGCTACAGTGTGGACATGGAAGAACTCACACTCTTCTTTAATCATCTGAACAGGTGAGTATGTCTGTGCACACAGAGGCAACTGCCAGACATTAAGTATATATGTGGCTGTTTGGCAAAGGCTAGAACTCATGTTTTCCCCCTGAACTGCCATCAGTCCAGCTGGATGGAAAAAAAAAAATCAGTGCAGGCAGCAACAGAAATTTCAGTCTTACAATACTGTAAGGGTTAATACAAACCTCTGCTTGCACTGCTCAGCTCTTCAATACACAATTCAGTTTCCCTTCCTGGCCTGAAAAGCGATTCTGCTCAAGGTCTGTGTTTAGTGACCGTCCAGACTGATGACCTTAGCAGGACTTCCCAAGACAAATGCTGGGTTAATAAAGGGCAGTCAGCTGCAAGATTCAGTGCAAGGGGGTCCAACTTTATTCAGGCTATCATCTTTCAGGCATAACATACCCCTTCTCTCTTGGGAAATGAGTAATAGCTGGGATCAGGGCCAGGATGTAGGCAAGCCTACAGTGTGTAGAGGAAGGGAAAAAACATTTCCTAACCTGCTACTCCAAAGAGAAAGGCACATGCAATAGTCCCTTTTAGCCATGTTAATGATATGAACAGCTTCTGCCCTGAGGGAAAGTAATTGCACAGTACTAAACCTCTGCTTCAGATGCTTGCTTGAAAACACCCTCTGCCCCATGTCTTACAGATATTGCTAAAAATCAGGTAACTCCTATACCACCTATAGGGGGCAATTGTTAGACAGTGGAGTGAGAACACCAAAACAGTGATGTGGCCACAGACTTTCTGTTCCCTTTTAGATCAGGCTTTCCCCCTGCTTAGTGATTTTTCCTGCAGTTCTAGGTTTTTAAGTCAGAGCTTATGCTATTGGACCTTAGGTGGAAAATCTTTATTTTGCAAAGGATAAACAATTGGTCAAAGCAGAAATTTAAAAAATTAAGAAAAACGAACCTAGTCAGTTTTACACTGAGGCCCAAAACTGCAAAACTTAATGCTTTCACATGTAAAAAGCACATAGAAATTCATTTATGAGAGAGTGAGACTGAGCCTTAAGAGTGCCATTCATGCAGAGACTGCAGGATTATGGTAGACAAAGGTGTATAACATACTAGGGATAGTAGGCCATGACAATTCAGTTAACTCAGCTGAATTGGCTTTCCTAGATTATCTTTTTATTTTGGCAAAGAGTAAGTCTCATCCTATCTCTGACTTCATTCTAGGGGAGGGAGGAGAGGAATAGCTGTAGAATAACTACTGCATTCATTTACCCCCAGTTCAAGAGCAGCTCCTGAAACTGACCAAAAACTGAATAAATAGAAGTAGAATAAATATAAGTAGAAGCCTTTACATCCAGAAAGAAAAGAATAAAAAAATAAATAACATTGCTACAGCTTGAAGCCAAGTCTTTTTTGTGTGTACAAATGAAAGATTAGATGGAACAAATACATCTTCTGTTGTAGCACATGCCAGTGTCTAGCCTAGTCCTTTTCCCATTTGCCAAATGAGCACCTTGAAAGCCACTGTGATTGTCTAACCAAAGTTACAAAGCATTTCCCAGCTCTACTATACAGCATTCCTATTCCCTTAGAGCACAAGAATATACAGTCTAAATCTGAAAGAAAATAAATAAATTCTAAAATAAATAAAAGCAAAAAAGGAGCTTCAAGACTAGAATGAAATTTTCAGTGGAAGTTGGAGGACAACTTGCCTTGACAGGAGAAGCCAAACTTGTACAGCTGACAAAAGGAAGGAGCTTGAGGCAAGCCAGCTGTTAAATCTGTCATCTTGGTTATCATTATAGCAGGTGTCTTCTCTACAGAAACTCAGTATCACGCTTTGAAACGCAGTGCAGTACATCCAGTGCAGCTTGTGCATTGCAGCAGGACAGCGCTGTGGGAAGCCCTACAGGCCAGGCAGCTACAGTCTGGTAAGGAGCAGGTCACAGCCAGCAATTCAATTAACCTGCACAACAGGAAGCCTCCTGAAAGGACGTGGTATCTCACTGATGCTGGTGTGCCCATCCCTATAGGTAAGCAACAAACGGCTTCCTCTGCATTTGGATGAACCGTGGATATGTCTGCAAATTTCTGACCACTACATCCGATACACATTCATTACTGAGGTGGTGGTGATGGGAGGAGATTTTGCACTGTAGAAACAGCCCACTTTACAGACTGTTTGCCAATGCCACTCAAACATCATTAGGAGCAGGACACATACCTTGATCCACTCTTAAAAGAGATTCTTTCTGAGATGCTGAACTTGTTCTTAGAGCCTCTAAGAGACTCCTCAGAGAAGAGGAACTAAGGTCAAGTGTACTTCAGAGCTCTGTCTTCACAAAGCAGGTGGCATGCAGAGCACTAACAGTAAGTCTGAAACTCAATTTTTTGTTTTATATAACAAGAGTTATTCCCATCTAAGTGTTCGTTTCAGAGCTCCCTCCCCTCCCACTTAACTCGTCAGGAGTGAGGGAACCCACTATCTTATGTCTTGACCCTATGTAAATGTTGAGTTTATAGTAAGACTTAGCTCTAAAGAATTCCACCCATAGCTTTTAACTGAAGAAATACAGCTGCAGAAAAAAATAAACATCAGTAAGTCAGAAAGATAACTGGATATGGTAGTCATGGGAAAACAGCTGCTGGAGAGATATCTCATAAGGAAAAGGCATGGAGAAGACAACCTCAAACAGCAGCCAAGTTTCATTTATTAAGAAAAGGAAAGAAGCTAGAGCAATTATATTGTTTACCACTCTTCCCATTCCATGTAATTGGGAAAACGGAATATAAAGGGCAACCTCCTGAAGTGATGAACTTAAAACTCTGAGAAAACAAAGGAAGTCCAATTTCTATCTAAATAGCATAACTAAATACAGCCTAGCAGCTGCGGTGCAAACTAAGCTGTTTTTTAGCAAAGGTACTTTGTCAAATGTGTTGCCTGTACAGCTGCATGCTCCTGCAGCTTAGGAGACTGCCAACAGAGGATGTACACATACTCCAGTGGTCTCTGGCATCACTTCACCTAAGTACCAGTCTCCCTGAGCTCTACATCACTACTAACATGAGGTAGTTGGTGACTACCTCTATGATACTTCCCTTTCTGAGCATTGCAGGTATTCCTGCTGTTCCACTTCCATAATAATTTACAGATCCCTTCGTAATTCATCAGAAACCTGTGTTAATGGCAACTAGTCATGCATTTAGGTCCAGAAACAGTGTTAGGAACCACATCTGGAATCTCAGTTATACATGCCATGATGCTCATTACTGCAGGCTCTGATTAAATACTGGATGCTATTCTTAAAGCATCACAAAACATCTTATTTTCTCCCAACAACTATACATACACTAGCTGCTATTTTAGAGTTAGGGACCTTCTACCTGCCCCACGTTCAAACTTCTCCAGTCCCCCACAGTCAGAGGCATTCACAGGTCTCCAGATCCATTTGATATAAACTCCAAATTACTCTAGAACACAGGGGTTTTGCTTCCTGAACAGGCCAACTCTATAGGGGTCTATACTAGAGCTTCAGGGGCAGTGGTCAAAATAAACACAGTGATTAAGACTTCACCTCTGCCTTTGTGTCTGTATGCAGTCACTAGCAATGGTTCTGCATTTCTGCAATAGTTTCACCTATAAGTGCCCAAGGGAGCATATGTAAGCCAGGGCTTTGGGAGCTGCAAGTCCCTGTGGGAGCTTTATAACCTTCAGAGAGACAAATAAGGGGACTTGCAGGCATTGTTCTGCAATTTCTCAGCACATGACTCCAATATCCAGTGTTCAGCAACTTAATCATTCATTCCAAGTACATACCAATTACTTCATGCATGGAAAGAGGAAGCATTAGCTTGACCTGCGCAACACTGGATTTTCCAACAAAATACAGCTGGAAGCTTACAACCTCCCTGAGATGCCTTCATGCAGGTTGCCCAAAAGTCAAGTCTTTGATTTAAATAAAACGGGAAAAGCACTTGTGATGTTGGAATTACATCACAGGATTGGCAGGCTGCTTCAGCCAGTGCAGGGGCAACCAGTTCAAGTGATGGTGCACTGTGCACACCTTATGGGTCTTAATAGGTGGGGCAGGCAGCTTTCACATCCCCCCCCATCAACTGACCATCAGACCTGCCAGCAATTAAAATGGAAGCAGATAGCTAAATTTTTAAGTGCCAACACCATGTGTCACAGCATTTTTTGTTTTGCTTTTGGTTGGTTGTTTTTAAACTCTTAGTGTCTTCCAAGCTTCCTATTACAATGTTAACAGCAGGTGGGAGTCATCTGCAACCAGGCTGCCTTCTGGCAGCCTTTTTTGGAGCCTGGCAGAAAATAAAGCTCTCAGTTCACCCTTTCCCACCCTCCCTTTACAAATACAACCACTGACAAAATCAGAATAAGAGTACTTGCAGAAGTTAATGAAACTGTCAGATAAACATAGCGATAGAAATGCACAGCTTTGCATCCCTCCCCATATACCAGTGCCATGCCAGAACCATTACTTGTCAAAGTAAGGGCAAACAAAGCTGCAAAATTATTCACCCTCAAGATTGCTGCCCACTTAGAGAAAGTCCCAGTTGGGTAGCAAAAGCCATTGACACATCACCAGACAAATACCACACCATCTGGCAGGGGCACGAAGGGAATAAGCAGTCTTAGGTACTCGTAAGGGCACAGAACACAATCCTCACACCCTGCCCTTGTTTTTGTACAGTTTACAGAAGAGATCTGTGAACGATCAGCAGTACTTTCTTTCTCTGGGGGAGAGCGAGGGTTCCTTTTTTTTTTTTTTTTCCCAAGACAAGCCTCATGCCAGAAAAACCAGCTCTTCTCCAACTCTGGGATTTTGGGATATGCTGGGAGACAACAGCTAAGCTCACTTCTTCCCTCTCTTCAACCCTCATTACTACTATCTTGTGTAGCTAATTTTTCCTCTTCTCTTTCACATCTCAGCCAGCTAAACCTTGTTGAGCAAGTCTTCAGAGGGTTCAGCTGCCAGAAGTACAAGGTGCTGTCATTAGTTTGCGGTTTTTTTCTTATTTTATTTTTCAATAAAGGAAGTAACATTTAAAATATGAAAGTCTTCAATACAGACCAGGGAGAAAGAACAAAATTTCAAGTCTCCTTGTACCTTCCCACAAAAACCTGAGGTGGGACCACATTTCCTGCCTCATTTGTGAATGACTGATTGATAATATTTCTGCCAATATTGGTCTCATCTCTTAGGGAAAAACTGAGGACCAAATGTCAGGCTGAACTGGGGAATTTACTCTAGAAACAAGTACAGTTCTACTGCTTTTGTACTGGCCAAGCCACTGCTGAGAAAAGCACACTGATAGGACACCAAAGGTACACTGGGATCCAAACGACTGACAATCTGGCTCCAAGTTACACAGCCTTACCCTTTCTCCCAATGCCTGTCAAGAGACAGGAGTCAGTCCTACGAGTTCTACCTAACAAAACATGGCTGGGGCCAGAGGAAGGAAGGAGCAATAACTTCAGTCTGGCACAGGTGGATGCTACAGGTTGGCTATGGACCCCTGGCTGAATGGGAGTGCACAGAGAAAGAGTAGGGCAAATGACGAGTATCAGCTCTTCCATCTGAGGTCTCTGCTGCCTCTCACATACCTTCCATTTTCATCTCTCTTTTGGGACCTCCAGAGTTAGCCTTCTGGGCTTGTCATGCCTTACAGGGTGATTTTTTTCCAATGGATATTCACTGGGAGGATCCTAAATATTTTTCCTACAACTGCCAAACTAGGTACAATTCTGAGACTGCTATAGAAAGGAATGGAGTCTTCCCCAAGGCCTCTAGCCTTTTGCTGCCATTCTAGAGCTGCTGTGGGTGGCTCTGTAGAACCCCTGGCTCCCTTCCTGGCAATCCCATTCCCTGGTCCATTAGTCACAGCAAGCAGTTTCTTGTAGAAACTGTTATACCACACAAACCCTTCTGTCAGCAAGGCAGCCTTTACACATTATTAAGTAAAAAACATTTCTAAGCAGTTAGCAGATCCAACATTCTAAAAGGCAACAAAACAACTAGCCCTGAAACGACCATACTTCATAAACTACCACTGAGAAATTAAAAGAACTATTGTTTTGGTGTAAAAGAATATTGGTGGATACATCCCATGCTCCTTGGTAGCAATTAACGAACTAGAAGTGGATAGCACTGCCCTTCTCTTTTCCAGCTCCTTGAAGATCTCACACAGGGACAAATAAACATGAGAGTTATGTTGGTTCCCGCAGCACAAAAACACCTGCTAAACAAAGCAGTGGAACAAGGATCCCTTTAAGAGATGGTAATGCCTGAATACAACTGGAAGCCCACTGGGAAGACAGCTCAGGGTCGCAGAGATCCAGAAAACACCAATGCAAAAAGCACTCCAACTCTCCCATCCCTGCTTTTAGTGAGGGTGTGAGGGGAGGAAGAGACTTTTAGGGTATGATAAGGAAGAGTTTTCTTGCAAGCAGGTTGTGCAATCCAGAGTGTCAACTGCTGTATTCAGAACAGCCTTTCTTTAGGGAAAGGGAACCAACACTAACTCTCTCTCAGGCTGGAAATCTCCAAGCCAAAGCTAGCCAGCAGGCAGAGATGATCAGATGAACAAAAAGGATTTGGTAAGCCATTTGCCATCAACAGGACATCTTCAGAGAGCAGGGAAAGGCGGCCAAGCAGTTTCAGGGCTCCATCCTTGTATAGCCTGCGACCTGACAAAGAAAATGGAAGGAAACATCAGCCAGAGACTCATGCTGTAGATTAACTCTATACACTCCCAAAGGGATGCTTGTCAATTCATTCCTATTCTTTCCCCGATGAATGAAGACAGCCTGCACAAACACTGCATGCACCTTTGAGCCTAGATGTGAAAGCAGTGAGCATCCTACAATAATAGCTGTTCATGGTTTCATATATTTGCAGGCATAGGAAGCAAGAATATACTAAATTCACCAGGTAGTTCCTTACAGGAGAAGTTCCTTACTGTGTCCTAGCAATAGCTTCAGATGCCCAAGGAGGAATTCATCTCTTCATTCCTAACCTGTTCCCCAAACTCGATTCTGACATGACCCAAACCAGCTCAGAGACAGTTCTTGGATGCATTTACATGCAGGCTTTCATCAACGTAACTCCTGTTTCAGGTAGCAGAGAAGAGGTGCCATTGTAAGGTAACCAGAGTCACCACCTTCCAAGGCCAGCGTGTGGTCTCAGACAGACCAGAAGTCCAAGTCTTGAACTTAGGAGCCAGCACTGCCTGTTATCAGGAGCACAAGTGAGATACTTACACAGAAGAAAAGAACCCATTCTGTTTGAGCTTCCTCCAAAGTCTACATGAACCTAAGCAGCTTTGTTTTTTTCACAGCAAAGATAAACATTGTCTTCTCAAGATACACAAGCAAATATTGCTTCCACCTTGTGCATCATTTCAGTCAAAGACACTCTGTAGATCTACCCCAGCTTAATGAAATGCACTGGCCTGTCACAGGGATAAGCCCTGCACTGCCACACTCACCTGCCCTGTTTTCCACGGGCTCTGCTGAGTAGAAAATGTAATCAACAGTGGCTCCAAGCCCCATGGGCATTGTTGTGACCTCTGGGCGTCCCCTCTGTGGCAGGAAGTGGCTGTAGACAGAGGTCAGGTTGAGGCCATGCTGGATAACACCTGAACACCTGCACACAAACAGACCATTTACCAAGGAAGGAAAGAGAATTATGCCTTTTTGGTACTGCAGTCACAGCTGAATGTTCCCTTGCTGATGCAACTGTCCAAACTATTTCTACTTTTTGAACACATAGAAGAAAGTATTTCAGAACTATTCACTTCACTTACAGCAAAGCAAGGCAGACTATGAACTTCCTTTGTCTTCAACACCCAGTCCTGTCTATGCCCTTCATTCTCGACCTCACCAACACAATGCTGACAGAGCAGCACCCAGCTGTTGGGACACTCCTGGAAGGATCTAGCTCTTCCAGATAGCCCTCCTTACTTTCTTCCATTCTCACATTTATTTCAGTCTTTACTTCAGCCAGATTTTCAGTACTCAGGAAAACAAGACTGAGTTTGAAGAGAGGGGCCATTGAAGGTGCACCAAATTACCTTGGGATGAATGGCTGGGGATCAGGGTCTTTCACCATGGCAGCAGGCTTGGGCCAGTGTGCAGGGCGGTCTGCAAAGGAATAAAGAGATTCCAGCCAGACCTACACAGATCCCAGAAAAAGCTCCCCATCCCAAGTCTGAGAAGCTTCTCCTGAGACCAAATGAATCTTTTTGCCCAAGAAGAGCAGATAGCTACCAGTCACAACGATCTTAAAGAAAAATATCCAGAGGAAACACCAGCTCTAAGACTAAAAGAAAGGTCCTTAGAGCAGATCAGTGCAAATAACAGAGAAGTCATATTCTGTCCTAAGGACACGTTCTTAAAGCATTTAATATTATTGAAGCTCAGGGTACTTCGACCTTTGCTCTCAAAGAAAGTTTGCTTGTCTTAGCCTAGAGCTTACTCAAAGAGTGTCTAGAAAGGCTGAACAGAAAATGGAGAACGCAGAACCAGCCATGCCACAAGGCCCATAGGTGAGGCAGTGTTTACTGGGTACCAACATCCAGAGACATCTATGTTGTGCCCATTGTGTGACATTAATCTTCAGGTTTGTTCTCCACCACCAAAAATCTTGAAGCAGAAAAAGTGAAATATGTATACATATGTGTGTTTCACTTCATAAGAAACAGCCTCAAAAAGAGGCTGAGTCTCAGTGCATCTCAAGGAACGCAGTCAGTGTGTATAAGGGAGGTAAGATTGTACTCCTCTGAGCTCTCATTCAATCTAATCACGCAGTCACAGAAGGCACCCTTCTGCCTTCCCCTTTCCTCACCAGGCATTACCTCCACCTCACGTTTTCCTTGGCATTATAGAATCATATAACTGGGTTAGAAGAGACCTTAAAGAATGTCTAGTTCCATCCCCCCATCCCACAGGCAAGGATGCCAACCACTATATCAGGTTGTCCAGGGCCCCATCTAACATGGCCTTGAACACTTTCCACAACTTCTCTGGGCAACCTGCTGTAGCGCCTTACTACCCTCTTAGAATTTTAAGAAGTTTAAAACAATTTCCCCTTGTCCTATCACTATATGGCTGTGTAAATAGTCACTCTCCCTCTTTTTTAATAAGCTCCCTTTAAGTACTGAAAGGCAACAATAAGGCCTCAGTTGAGTCTTCTCCAGCCTGAACAACCCCTACTCTCTCAGTTTCTCCTCACAGGAGAGGTGCTCCATTGAGCTAGGAGAGTCACAAGCTGAAAAGTCTCTCATTAATACCTGGTTTAACATCTGTCACACCTTCCAAGAGCACCAGGTGCGGGGGTCGTTCACAGGCAACATCACAAAAACGAAACTGTAGCAGGAAGTCACGGCTGTATTCACGTCTCCCTGCAGAGAAAAGTACAAGTTAAAAAAAATAACTGCAGCAAAGTCACATCTACCAGGAACACCTATATACATTTCAGACCTTTGGGCCTCTTAGACCTCTTTTGTTTGAGAGAGGCTTTTGTGCCCAAATATTTTAATACCATGAGAATAAAAATCACTCAATAAGTTAAATGCAGAACAGAACAGATGTGTAAATGTAGAAGAACAGAGCACAGATATTGCTATCCCTTTAGCTAATGCAACAAAGTCAGCACAAATTAAGAATGTCCCCTCTGAGACACCACAAGTTCAAGGGACTTTCAAGCAGATCAGTCAGTGTGCAAGTCAAGGAAATGTCTGTCAAAAAAGAAAAAACTATTCTGGAGATCAGATTGACTATAAGTTCTACATGCAAGATTTTAACAAAAGCTATTTTGTGGGGACTCCTCTTTTTAATCCGCTCTAAGGATGGTAGAGAACAGACATGATAGAGAACATGAAAATTAGGCTCTTAGGAATGATTTCTTAACAGTGCAGATGAAAGCCGTGGTTGCTGAACACAGTTTACAACTGCACAAAAGCATAAGTCTGGGAATAGGAAAGAGATACTGGTTACTGGTATGGGAACATCCAGCTCCTGACTAGAGAAAGAAAGTGGCAGAAATGGGGCCACAGCAATAGATTCTGGAAAAATTATATTTAATTCATATACCAAGGAAATAGATAGAAGAAGAGAATCTTTGCTGAGTGCCTCATGCAACACATGCCCAAGCTATTCAGAGAGACAGCAAGGCCCACAAACCGCCCATCCTCACAAACTCATGTTCTCAGTGCATACTGGAGCTTACCCGGTTTCTTTGGCTGGCACTGGGTGACATACTGGCAGTTGTCTGTTACACCCAGTGAGCTTGGCCACAGCGGGGCCAGCAGTTTACGTGAATACAACTGTTGGGAAAAGTCTTCCTGACCAGACACCTGCAAAGAGGCCAGAAAAGGAGAGGAACCATCAGCAACACAGGGCAGAACTTTTGCAAGCTATAGTCAATGTATGTACATACACCTGCAAAGGGTAAGACAGGAGAATGCCCTCATAGAAAGGCACAAACTAAGCTATTCAGAATATGGTGCAGCAATAATAAACCTTCAGCTGTGGGGGGAGGATACAATTAACTAAAAGTCATCTGATGATACTTCGCAAGCATCTTGTTGAACTGATGATTTAGCTTGAAAGCCAATGATGTATTTGATCCCAGACACCGTAAGAGGCAATCGCAAGAGACTTTAGCACAGGTGCCCATTTCAAACTGTTTTCAGCAAACATCCACATAAAATTTCAGTAAGTCTTGGTGGAGTTGCACTCCAGTCACTCAGGCACAAAAATTCCATAGCAAAGGAAAACAAAGACTTGAAATTAAGTGGTCTATTATCATAGGTCTACCTCAAGAGAAACCAAAAGAGCAGTGGTGGAAACAACAGGGACACACTCATCCACTTCTTTCCCCTGCAGTGCTGGAGATATTAGGGAAGACTGCTGAGTAACTGAATTCAGAATTCAGATTATTTCCTCACAAGAGAAAGAATGCAGCCATGCATTTTTCTGGCAACATGCAATAAAGAGCTACCCAATCCCACTTCTGGTTGGCAACTACCTTCCAGGCTGGCATTCCATGGTAGGAAAGTTCACCATTCCGGATGAATTTGTAGAGTGGAGAATCAGGTACGGAGTTCAGGTCTCCACACAAGATGACAGGATAGTAGCTGCCTTCAGTAGTTCTTGCAATTTTGTCAATCTCTGCTAGGAGCAAGGCCACCTGGGCTAGTTTGATATCTCCTCGGCGTGGATTGAACAACACATGAGTGTTGGCCACACATAAAGGACTGATGGCCTTCAGATCTAGGCCCTCTGGGAGCACAGGCTGTAGCAGCAGCACCAAGCCCACATTATCCCGATTGAGGATGTCCAGGCCAGGACGGAAATATTCTACAGGGCTGAGGCTGATCAGCTGAAACCTGCTGTGCTTATAGCACACTGCACATCCATCTGTCTTCGTCCCAGTTCTCCGTTTGTAGAAGCATGCAAAGCCTGAAAAGAAACCATCACCTATTAAAAGGTTTATCCAGTCACTACCTCAGACTCCCCCTATAAGCTGGGAGTTCAGTAAGACTGTGTAGAAAAGGTTCCTACTACATTTGGGTATAGTATTATATCCAATTCTGTTCCAATAATCAGCATTTATTATTAATCACAGGGGGTATTTTCTCTCTCTTTGTCCTTCTCGGACCCTCTCAGTTTTGTTACTCTGATCTTTCAACCCTGAGAGACATCAATTACAAAAGAAAGCTTAAAGATCTAGGCGGACAGTTCAGAAGTAGGGCCAGCAGCCACCTGGCAAACAGGAAGAAGTCTCTTGAAACTGAGTGCTTTGAAGACAGTAAGCAAGAAGAACTTCTTGGCCAGTCCCACGAGCTAGATGTACAAACCAACAAAAGCAGGACATACCCATCTCCTTGAATGTTGGTTCCAGTTGCTCCCAGTAATGGTTCTCTTGTACCTCCTGGAGACAAAGAACCTGGAAGGAAGGCAGAGACCTCACTCACTCCACAAGTATTTGCTAGTTACCTTGTTCTGGGGAAGGAAGAAAATGGAAAAGTACACTCACATACCAACCCTGCAACCAGAAATGTCATCATCGCAACTCTGTCCTGTACTTTCCAGATGAAGAGCAATAACTTTCTGGGCCACATTAGCTTATCATTCAGTTTTCCAGTGATGAGGCAAAAGATCCTTCATCCCACAAAGAGGACTCAAAGAAGAGAGAAATTCATGAAGTCCTCTTCTATGCAGGCTTCCCCTCCTGTGCTGCCTTAGAAACCTGGTCCTTCTTCCTCTATTTCTGCTGTTTACAGAAGTTAAACCCTGCCATCAAAGTATGACTAGTTTCCACAATCTAAGCAAGATAGACACCAAAAAAAAGGTCTGTGCAAGTCCTCAAACACTCTCAGAGCAATCAGTGTTCAGTTACCAAGCAGGTAGTATCTTCCTAGGACCTCCCCCCATCTCTTTCTTTAATACTGCTAGATCAAATAAGGAATTCAAATTCTGGTGACACTGACGTAGGAAGGGCTCAGTCATACTCACATCAGGATTCCAGTGCTGGATCTCTTGCAAAAGGTTTGGAAGGCGGTAGTTCCAGTTCAGGATATCTGGATGACAGTGTACATAGAGATCAAGGCCCTGTTCCACCAGGTCCTGGGCAAGGATGTTGTAAGACATGACTCGAAATTCAAAGAGAGGAGTGTTTTTTGAGACCTGTTCTAGGACACAGGGCTGGACAGAAAGATCCTCCCAGTCTCTCCATAAAATCTCTACATGCAAGAGACAAAAAGCAAAGTTACTGACACGCTGGGCACCTTTCTGATACTTTTGTTCCCCTGGGACCCAGAAAACAGCCATTCTCATTCCCTAAGCTAGGGTATTAGCCCCTGAGCAAACCCTTACCCACTCTGGTTTTCAGGTGCTCTTTCTGGATGCCTTTGAAAATAGTTGTCAATGGGGATGGCATAAGACATGACCAGAGTCAAGTACACTGAAACACTCAACCAACCTTTCAGTGCATTTTAGATTATAAAGCCAGCACTTGGGAACAGTTCTTGGGAAGGGAACATATACTGATATTCATACCAGACAGTCTAACAGCACAGAGACCAGTAGCTGTGAGCCCCTCCTCAGCAAACACTCACTTTACAGTTTTCACGAGCAAATCCTGTCAATTCTGCTGGGAAGATCAGTGTCTTGCTGACAGCAAGTCCAGACACAATAACCTGACCACATTCACTACAAATGCCAATCCCAAACTGAACATTAGATTCAGAGCCATTACTGACCATGGTAGGGCACCTCTGTCAGGACAGGACAAAATGGTACTGCATCCTGAATGGGCTGGACTGGGAGCTCTGCTGGCACAGTCTCTGCATCACACGCTAAACTCCAGGCCAGCACAGCTGGGTCATCATTCAGCACTTCTGCGTTGATACCAGCACAGCCAGCTATCTGCTGATCTGTCTGTGGCACCACAGCTGCCCAAGGGGCACTGTCTGCTACAGTCACTGTTTCCTCTGCTGATAATCTTGCCTGTTCAGCCACTGCATGATCTTGCAGTTCTGAAGAAGCCAAGGCTGCTTCTGAGAGCTGCTGATCAGCACACGGTGTGGCTTCTGGAGACGAATTCAGTTCTCTGAGGCTAGTCATCAATAGCTCTGAACCTTCTAACCAGCCACTAGTGATTGTAACTGATACTTTCCCCACTGCTGGAACACTCTCACTGGCTGGCAAATTCCCTGCTCCTTCCTCCAACCACTGCTGGAGAAGGGCTTCTTGCTCTTCTGAGACCAATCTTCCTCTGGACGCAGCAAAGACGCCTTCTATCTGGGTGGACGGGCTCTTCGCCAGAAGCACATTCTTTCGACAGGTAAAGAAACCATCTGTCATTTAAAAACAAAATCAATATAAGACAGCCAGAAATCCTTTCCAACTCACTCTTTTCTTTTTCCAGTGCATTTGCTGTAACTCTGTGCAATACAACCATTCAGTATATCAACCCAAACAAATTACTTCTCTGAAGAAAAATAGTTTCAATCTGAAAAACTTCCCCTGCCTGCTCTGGAATGCTAAGCCACAGTCCAAATCTCGTTATGTTCGTCAGCCAGTGAAACTGCATATGATAGTAATGGCTTTACCAAATCCAGGGAATGCAATTCTAACTTATGCAGCACCACAGACAGTCACCCAAGCTAAAGGGCTTTGTAGAAACTATCAGCTCTCAGCAGCACCTATAAAGGCACAATCTGTTGAAGTTAGCTGAAGTTAGCTGATCAGGTGTGTGGGCTAAGAAGCCAAGGTCTTGCAGATCATAACTTGGAGCAAGTTTCTTTCCAGGGATTGAGTAAGAAATAGCAGTCAGCTAAGAGAATGAAATATTCTCTCCTATGAGGAGAGGCTGAGGGAGCTGGGGTTGTTTAGCCTGGAGAAGAAGAGGCTCAGGGGAGACCTCATCACTCCCAACAACTACCTGAAAGGAGATTGTAGCCAGGTGGGCGCCAGTCTCTTCTCCCAGCAGTAGGACAAGAGGGCACAATTTTAAGATCTGCCAGGGGAGGTTCAGGTTGGATATTAGGAAGAAATTTTTTACAGACAGACTAATCAGACATTGGAATGGGCTGCCCAGGGAGGTGATGGATTCACTGTCCCTGAAGGTTTTTAAGATGAGACTGGATATGGCACTTAGTGCCATGGTCTAGTAACCACAGCGGTAGTGGATCAAGGGTTGGACTTGATGATCTCGGAGGTCTTTCCCAACCCAGTTGATTCTGTGATTCTATGATATCAGAAGAACAGGAGAATGTGTTGTAGAAGAAAAACTGTCCTGTTATTAAGAGATGAAAAATGAAAACACAGAGGGACCAACATGTGCCTTACTAGAGAGAATATACGCACAGAGGAAGTCCTGATAAGAATTACAGATCACCTGATGACTGACACATGAAGCAAAAAAATAAAAACATTTTAAACTGCTTTTAATGTAACAACTGAACATACTAATATTCATGGAGTAAAGCAGAAAAAGACAGACTCTTTTCACTTATATCTATATAAGAGTTGTCATTTACATTTTGCTATGAATTCTGCACAGACAGTAGTCCCTACTGTTGACTAGCAATTTCTGTTGACTACAAATCACTTTTTTCTCTGTATCCCTGTGACAGTCAGTCAGCCAGAGCAGTAACATACTGTCAGCAACATCTGTGTATGCTTTCACTATATCTTTTGTGTCAAAGTTTTCTGTATGTGTCAGAAATGGAGCTTTAAGAACCATATGCCTCTCTGAAGTATTGTAATTAAATTCATGAATGTCAGAAACACCAATGCACCAAGGTAATACTTCCATGCACCACTAGCCAGGCACGGTTGTTACTAGAGCCTGTTACTACACCACAGAAGCTGAATTTGAGAGGAGTCAGCTAGCTGCTCACTATGACCAAAAACAGCGTGCCCGTCATTGCTACAGGCCCAGAGACAGGTTCAGGAGAGAGGGTGGCTTTACATCAGCACAGTAACCAGGGACTGTGAAGCAGCAGCAGGATCTAGGAAACTATGTGAAATAGCAATGCACGCAAAGCAAGAGTTACCCGCAGATCCCTGGGGAGTCCCAGATCTCTGAGCAGTCCATCTCTAAAGATGTTCCCAAGCCTGCAGCGCAGGCCCTGGGCAGGAGCTGGAGCCCCCGCACAGTCCGCAATCTGCCTCTGCAGTACAACAGCGGGCAGCTGTTCCCTGCGAACACCCAGTTCCTCGCGGTGCCCCGGGGCCAGCAGCTCCGGCCGGGCACAGCTGCCCCAGGCCCCGCCTGCTCAGGGCCGGGGGCTCGGGGAGCTCCGGGACCGCCGGGCCGCACCCGCCCTCCCCTCCCCCTTCTCCCGCCGCCTCCCGCCCGCGGCTGGGTTACCTTGCAGGGCCCGGAGGAGCCTCGCCGCCGGCAGTAGCACATAGCAGAGCACGGTGCCGATCATACCGCCCGGCACGGCAAGGCCTCCACCGCCCTCGGCCCGGCCCCGGCGCCGCACCGCCCCCGCCTCAGCTACGACCTCTCGGCGCGGGCTCCGCGGAATCGGCTCGCCCGAGCACTCACCGCGTCGAGCCGCGGGGCTGGCGGCCGCCTCGGGCCTGGCGCTCCTCCAGCGCCCTTCCAGGACCGCCCGCTCCCGGGAGACCGCAGCCCGGGGTGGGACGGCCCCGCGGAGCGACTCCGGCCGGGGTGGGGCCCCGCCCGCCCCGCTGTGAGACGGGAGCGCGGCCGGGGCCCAGGCGCTGGCCGCTGTGCCGTACCCGAGGGGTCCCGACCTGTGACCCTGGGCTGAATGACGGCAGTCTTCTGGCCTCGGCACCCTGAAATTTGTGGTTTCAAACAAAATTTTTCACCCCCGGTTCTCCAGAATTTCAAACAGGACAATTTCCCTCGGCAAAGCCACCATTTGCTCCAGATGAGTTAATAATTACACCGACTTTTCAAACACTGATGCAGTGGGTGAGATGGCAGAGTGGGAGCGTGCCCTCCCTCAAGTGCTGCTGACAGGTCACCACAGGTCTGCAAAATCACTCCTCTCCTGGAGGTGAGCATTCTGGCCTCTGCAAGTTGAGATCCATCACATGTTGCAACCAGACAGTTGCATATGAAAAGCAAAGTCCTCATTGAAGTCCAGGACTTTCATGTTTACTTCATGCCACAATTAAATGTTTTCAAAATCTAAAGGCAAACAGATCAAGCTGAGCACACTACAGCTTTTTACATGAAATACACCTTTCTAATGTGCAATCTCAGTATTCTTCCAAACTCTTCAAGATGGGCACCTGCAATGAAGTCCAGATTCATGTCATCCCTGCCTTTTGCATTGATGATAGCTGCCAAACTGTTCCCTTGATGGTGACCAGCTGCTGTGTCACAGCACAGTCAGGCCAGGGCGTCAATGTTAGACAAAACACTTGGTGATTAGCACAATGAGTGTCCACAGCTAGGACCTGAGATGATGTTATAACATATATAAATAATAATCCTACCAGTCTCCTTTTCAAATCCTCAGTTATAAAATACCACAGACCATAAATGCAGTGACTTGTCTCAAATCCCACAAATGTCTCTGGCAAAGCACAGAACTGGACTGTGGTCTCCCATCTGTTGCAGTAACCAAACCATCATTGGTTTTCATTTCTAGTCAGAAAACAGAGGGTGTTCTCCAGAGGAAGTATCTGCAACATTAGGGGCTGATGACTGGGTCATTGAAAACTAGGCTGTTCTTTAAAAGCAAAGATCTAAGAAACCCACATCAGAATAATCAGACTGAAATCAGAGAAGAATGTTAGCTGGTGCTATAAACAAGCAAGCAACTGTGGCCAAACAGCCATAGTTGTTTGTCCTACACTAGAAAAAATATTTACAAACTTTGGCAATAAAATCAAAGCTGACAATGGTCATCTGCTTCAGGGTCAAACCTTCCACTGGGTTTTGTGGCATTTTGTTCTATATCAAAATATAACTCTACCACAGTTTCTAATGATTGGACTACTTGAGAGGTCTATGTAGAACCTAAGAGAATAAAGCCACTAAAATTATCTTTTTGGGGGGGAAACAGACTTTTTCTTCTTCTCTGTTTTACATATTACACTGTGTAGGCTACATAAATTTCAACCTCTGTACCAGAGGTTATGTTCACTGAGCATTGCCCATAATGGAAATATTTCTCAGTGTATGAATTAGTTCTGCCCAACCTTTATCAGAAAGCCTCTTCTGTTACAGTTTTGGTTTTAGCCCCTTAGGAAAAGTTACAAAGTCCTCAGTATAAAAGATGTAAAATAATAAGCATTGAACCAATTTTGGCACCAGCAATAGTTGGTGGGACGAATGAGCACTTGATTCAAGGCCCCAATAAGTGCTGATATGTTTACAAACCACACTTTATTAGTTAACTTACTGGGAATTTGGCAGTAGGGAAGTCTGAATCTGTTCAAGACTAAAAAAGTGAATACATTTCTATCCTCATCTCCTTTAAGACTGTAACTGCCACAGTCTGATTTTCCCATGAAATTGTACACACTGGAATATGAACTTAAAGGAGACAAGAACTCTTATCAGCACCGTGGCACAACTCTTTGATACATCTGTGGGGGTTTCCACAGCCAAAACCACAGCTGTTCTCAGTTATTGGGAGCTGACTGGATCCCAGAGCGATGGGGTTTCCAACACTGAATGTCACCCTTAGGAGTCAGAAGGTGCAAGTGGAACAGAAGAGTGGTGGTGGCAGGACAGGGCAATCACAGGCTCTGCAGAGCTTTCTCATAACTCCAGGACAGCCCATGCAAGCCAGGAATGGGATTCTCCTATTTAAAAGCAGTAGAAATCAAGAATATAGATCTTACAAGTGGTATCATTCCTCCTGGAGAGGTTTTAATTGAAGCCAAGCAGCTGTGCTTTTTGTGTGTAGGTGTGAGAAACTTACAGGGTCTAGGAAGTCGCTGTGAACTTCTCATTTACGGAAGAGAAAAAGCAAATGAACCTGCACACCTGCACACCTCTGTGTCACCTGGTGACACAGAGAATGAGTCTAAGAAGGATGCAGTCGCTGTGTTTACTTACTGACAAACTCACTTCAGAAATTGTCAGAAATGGCCAAAGAAAAATCACCAGCACCCAAGACAGACTGTTGTTGCAGCAGGTTGATCACCAGGTGGGAAGGCTTCTCTTCTCTAGGCCAGGCAGCAATGAGGAGAACGGTAGTGATCAGGGATCCAGGGTACCAGTGCCCAGAGATGGGAGCTGCCATCTGGGAACAGTTTGGAAAAAAGCAAAATTAATCATAAGAGGGCTTGCCAGTACCAGCTTCCAAGACACTCCACCCAGCTGCCCCTAATGCCCACAACAGATGTCAGAGCTCAGCATCTTGTGAGACCAGATCCTGTTTGAGCTCTCTATCGTCCAGAAGGACAGGCAGGGCGTGAGGGGCAGGAGAGTTTTCTGAACCTGCTGCTCTCAGGCTGTGCTTGTACACAGTTGAGTCAGGCCCCAGGACTGCTCACAGCACTTTGGCCTGAATTCCTAGGTGAGCATAACAATCCTCTTAAAATTAAAAAACTCCTTTGGTCTGTCAGTCATTACAAGTTAATTTCTTGTTTTCCTTTGTTGTTATATATATAATTACTTGTAAAATAATGTAATTATTGTAAGGTAGGGACATATGTGGGACAACTTCTCTCTTTGGCTCGTTTTTCTTTATTTAAATAGAGTATGAAGTGCAGAGATCACTTCTGAATCTACTTCAGAAGACTCAGTCCACAGACTGGGACTGGCTAACGTACTGAGCATATGACTTGTCTCATGAGTTCTTTCATGGGATTTAGACCTATTTTTACCCTTTCTTTTGTCTTTTTCACACTAAAGTAATGCAAGTAAACCCATCATTTGAAAAATAAAGTCTGGCAGAAGGAAAAGGTCTTAATAAAGAAGCTGCAGCTGCAGGGCTGGTTGAAATGTGGTGATGTGGATGCCAGCTGGCCGGTCTTCCCCTCACATAGGTCTGAATGAACAGCCAAACTGCAAGCTCCACATCATACATCAATACTAGGTGACACCCAGGAAGGGTACAAAATTTCAGGTCAACAGCCTGGAGCTCTAAATGGAAATAGACAGTAAGGAAAGAAGGCAGTAAAAGCACTGACAAGGAATGAAAAGGAAGATTTAGAGAAGAAAAAAAATATGTATTACGCTATTAGCCAGAAATTATTTTGGCAAAATCACACTTCATTATTTTTTATGCATTTATTCCTCTTAAAAAGGATTTTTTTCAAATTCTCCTTCTCTCTAACTGTGAAATAAATTATGAATTGTGGGCAAGAGAAGCTGTATCACTCCCAGTGATTCTAGTTACATTCAGTCCCAATGGACAGTACCATTCAAATGCTTTCTCTTCTGCCATTCAGGAAGAGTACTGCAAAGCATTCCCAGACTGATCAGAAAGTCAGCCAACAGTGCCTGGGAAGTGTGAGTCACTTCAAGAGCGGCAGGAGAAGCTGGCATGGGTTTGGCTTGTACACTTGTGGAGAAATGGGATGAAGATGAAAAATTTGCTTTGGCTGGTGGGCTCAGAAATTGAGAAAGGGGAGAAAGGCAGCTTGTGAGGGAACAAAGACCTAATGTGGGAGAACTGTGAGTTCCTTGCACATGGGCTGAAGAATTTGAGAAGACCTTTTTCAAACACTTCCAAGCACTAGAGTGAGCCTATCCCCACACTGGGGCCAGCACCACATGCATACAATGTGCAGGGAGTGGTGGGCACTAAGCAGAGATGCAGCAGGAGTACATCTGCAACGTGCTGAAGAGGGGCTTCAGTGAGAGGAGTGGAAGATCTATCACACCCCAGGAGTCACATCTCTGCTGGGCTTGCATTGACAAACTGAATCTTTTTCATGGCAGACTAGAATGAAGAGATGTCAAAATCAGTGAGTCTCAGGAGTCTGTGTCTCTGGCTGATGCCTCAGCAGAGAAGGCCACAGAAACCCCTGACACTGACCATGAGGTTGAAGCTGAACGTTTTCTGACCATCTGCCCTCACTATCCTTTCCCTTACAGCCAGAGCTGTACCTACTAACTGGTATGTATTCAAAATGGAGACCAAGGACACAATCCTGCCAGAATTCTGACAACCACATGTAGTCTGGCAATTGATAAAGACAGAGGCAGGAATGAATTTCCCCTTAAGAGTTCTCCCTTTGATGTCCAGTATCTTCCCTCAACTGCTCTCTACACACCACAACTATTTCTTTGTTCCTTTTTCTTTCCTCTAGTCATTAATAGCCAATATTGCCAGCCCAGACCACTGTCTGGGCATCAGGAGCAGCTATCTGAAACCAGGGATGGGACTGCAGCCCTGTTTGTGCACTCCTGATGAAACACTGCATAGCACTTAGGGTCTGCACACCATGGTTTTGCCACAACCATCCTAAACTTTTCTGGTGGCTCTCCTTTTATTTTCTGCCTCATGAAGTCAGTCCTCTGGCTAAGCAAGTCATTTTTGTAACAGTAAGATTTATCCATAATTTAGGATAAGAACTTTCTAACCTGTTATAAGTGGAAGGGAAATCCAAAAACATAAGAATGCAAGAACAAGGACTGTTTTGTTAGAGGTTTCAAACTGAACTG
Organism: Manacus candei; assembly: GCF_025592945.1. Classification (NCBI taxonomy): domain Eukaryota; kingdom Metazoa; phylum Chordata; class Aves; order Passeriformes; family Pipridae; genus Manacus; species Manacus candei. The sequence goes on along the minus strand of NW_026138115.1, from coordinate 9,962,206 downwards.
AAAATGGCTTTGATGAGAGGGGAATTTTTCTTGAGGTCAGACCATTGAATGCATATAACAACATGGAGAAATATGAGCTCTAAGTATGGGGTTTGATGAAGGAAATCCAAATGACAGGTTTTTGTGGAAATGCAGCCTCCAGCTGCACTGATACGTCTCGCTGCAGCTGTGTCAACAACACCCAGTGGCCAAGATGAGAATGCTGGGATCCTTCCTGCTGGTTGTAAGCCAAAATGTTCTGAGCTGCCCTACTTCTGCTGTCAATATCAGCTGCGTGCTTCAATTAAGATTTAAAAAAAAAAAAAAGATGAAAATGTTTTTCCCCGATGTCAAGAATTCTCAGTTACACCAAAAAAAGTTCAGTCACATTGCAGACTGGTGAAAAGCTGCAGCAAGTCACTGGACGCCAAATGGAGAAGCAAGGAGGGCACATTAATGCCTGGAGGTCTGGGATAAAGGGATGGGGAGAACCAGGGGATGATAACTCCTAAAATGTAAAACTGTACTGGTTTTGCATAGTGTTCCTTAATTTTATTAAGTTTCTTAATTTATTTAAAAGAGAAGGGACAACACTTAATGCACCACTCATCAGTATACTTTTTCTCTGTAGAACCTGGGAAGGCCTTTGCAGATGCATGCAGGCTGATGAAGGTGGTGCCTGTCTTACACTTGATTCAAAGTTTGGCCAAGCCTTTTGTATATCTGAACCACCATGGTCTAGGACTCAAAGGTGTCAAAGTCACTGTTAGTGTTATGGTGGTGAGTAGCCAGTAACAGTGGAGCCACTGTTCTCAAGAACAGTAGGAATTTTAGGCCTCTCTCAGGCCTGGAAGTCATCACTGAGTACACAGTGTGGGAGAAAAAGTCCTGTATCTTCCCCGTTGGAACTCTGAGTATCCCTAATGTTTCTAATCCTCTGCACAGGAAATGTTCCGTGTGGCAACTGATGGCCTTTCATGGAGTAACTCCAAGAGCAACTGATGCTCTTCCATGGGTCACAAGTCCTCAGTTCTCCTAACCCATACAGGGCCTCAGATAGGGGTAGAGGGACTGGTATCCCACTCTGGGTTCTGCATAGGTATGTGCTACACCCAACAATGGACAGACCCAAGATGCCCGAATTGAAGCTGGGACCTGAACCTGGGTCTCCAGGCTGGCACAAAGCAACAGAAAGTCCTACTCTCCAAGAAAACAGCTCTTTTATGTGCAATTGCCACAGCCATGGCTCTGTCACATCCCCTGATCACAGTCTTGCTCAAGACCTGAAATGCTTCCTAAGGTTTGGAGGAAATGCCCAGCATCTGTTGAACTAAGAAAACTATCCTCTTTGTTAACTTTGCAGTAATGTTTTTGCATGTCTCTGTTTATCTTTTTGTCCTCCTAGTCCAACACAACCATCATCCATTTAGAGTTAGAAAAGTGCATTTTGTTAGGAGCCATATGCACAGCAGAGATGCTATGAGAGAATTCCTCCCTTCAAGAACTGGTACCCCATCTGACATAGTTTGTGAGTCAAAATTATTGCTCATCAAGTTCAATCATCTGAAAGAAAACAAATTCATTCCATTAAGATTTTAACTAAATAGTGGCTGTTCCCATGCAAAAACATTCACATTCTGAAAATCATGGTATTTTGTGCTGTGCTACTTTTAAAAAGTACAAGCTTCTGAAAAGCAGAAGTGTGTATGTAATGGCAGTCTGGTGAGTCTGGAAGTGCTATCTTCATTAGCAGATGTAACAATAATTTCCATAACTAAGTCTTTCCACTTTATGCTTAGCCAACGGAAAAAAAATTTTGGTCAGGAACTTTCATTCTCCAATATGACATGGGGAAACTTTTCTAAATAAATTAAGGGAATAATGCAAGACTTTCAGATATTAACTGGTAGGAATGTTCCTTTGATCTGAAACTGAGGTATCATGGCTAGGCTTCACGAACGAAGATTTGGGAAGGGCTCTACCCACATTTGTTACAAGCACGCTGGTGGCTAAAAAGGCCAATACAAGATAGACGCGTCCGGTTGCAAAAGGCACAGCAGAAAGACTCCTTAGGTGGTATATTCTGCAAGACACGATTCTTTCTGCATTGTCTTGTCTCCTCGAGAGTGATCCTGTGTGCTTTCTCAAAAGCATCAGCAGGGTTAAAGATAGTGTGTCTCCAGACCTCCCAATTGGAGGCCAGAGTAGACCAGTTCTGTTGATCAATATGGCCAAGGCTGAGATGTTGTTTCAGGGAGTCCTTGTATCTTCTCTCCAGGGCTCCTCTCTTGCAGCAGCCAGTGGCAAGTTCACCATAAAGCAAGATCTTAGGGAGGAAGTGATCTTTCATCCTTGAGACTTTCATCCTTGTGTCCTGCCCAATGCAGCTGTGTTCTCAGCAACATGGCCTCAATACTTGTGATTGGTGCTTGTTCTAGAACAGATGTTCTAGTCACATAATCTGACCAACATCTCTCCAACATCCCCCCTCACCATTAGGCTGAGGGTGGGCAAGATCTTGGAAGGGTACATAGCCAGGACAGCTGATCCAACCTGACCAAAGGGATATTCCATACCATATGGCATCTCCTCAGCACTAAAAGCTAAGAGAAAGGCGTGGGAGGGAGGAGTGGGGACAGTAAGTGGCAGCACATTTATTATTACATTTGTCTTCCAGAGCAACCACTATGTATATTGAAGCCTGACTTCACAGGAAGTGACTGGACATCACCTGCTGATGGGAAATAGACAATAAATCCTTTCCTTTGCTTCAGTGTATGGTCTTTTACTTTATTAAACTGCCTTTATCTTGACCTACAAGATAGGTTTTTTCTATGTTATTTTCTCCCTCCTGTCCTGCTTAGGAGGGGAGTGACAAAGTGTCTTGGTGAGCACCTGGTGTCCAACTAAAGTCAACCCATCGCAACTTCTTACAGCCAGATATGGACCGTGATGAACTGGGGATTCTACCTAAAAGCACAACTTTCTGCAGACCCCAACACAGCACCAAGGGATAGATCAGCGCATTGTTAACATACTTTTTTTACTCCAGGAAACAACTTTGGAGAGGAGACTGCACCATACTTTGCTTGGGCATTAATGGTGAGTTACCTGAAATCCAAGGTCATTTGCAGCCCTGGCTGTGTAACAGACCCTTCTCATCTTGAAGCTGCTACTCACTTGGCATGATTTCACTTGGCAATGCCCACATGATTTCCTGGCATAATTCCGCTAAGTGCCTCTCGCTTGGAGACGGAGACATGCCTCCAGGGTCTGCCCCCTCACAGCTACTGTGGAAAAATTGACTCTGTCCTGGCCAAAAACCAGGATACAGGAGTACAGGCACTGGGGGACTTGATGGAACATGTATTTCCTTCCCTAGCAAAAATGCCCCATGACCTGGTTCGTACTACAAAAGCCAGGGCACCCAGATTCAGAGCTTCCTGGATGGCCCACAGACTCACCCTCATCACCACAGGTGACTCTAGCAACAATAACTAATGTATGAGAACACACATGCAGGATGAGAAAACACAGTAACAGAGCAGTCTGTCAGAGAGAAAGGAGATGAAAAACAAGTCCCTCAGGGTGTATAAAGCATAAAATTGCACTCTACTAAAATCTCATAGAATCAGAACTGTTGTTCATTGTAAGCTTCTGATTACAAAGTTCAGGAGCTATTTCAGTTTTTCTTAAGTAGCCCAAACCCTAATGGTTTTAGTCATTGCACAGTAAACAGCGAGAGAAACAGATTAGGAAGGAATAAAATTAAAATGCCTAATCTGTCTGTTCAGACAAAGTGAGATACAGAGTGTGCTAGTAGCCCTTGAAAGGGAAAGTAAACAAAGCAGTATTTCAGTAATCTCAGGTGCTATTACTACACTGTAAAAGACTTGCATGAATATCTGAGGGCTCTTCTTTCCCCAGTATGTTCAACACACCTACTACCATAAAGGCCACAAGCATGTGCTGTGAGCATCCAGTGTTCCTTGAGCATTGCAGTAACACAATGCCTTTAGTTTAATTAATGCTTTCCTTCTCCTGGTTCAGTATTTCTATTGATGTGTATCTCTTTCTAATAAAAGTCCATGTCTTTGAAATATGGATCAATTAAAACTAAAGTGGGGACAAGGCACTGTGCCCCTGCTTGAACAAGCTTGCAGGCAACACAGAGATCAGTACTGAAACTTGTGACCTTCCTAGTCTAGAAAAATGCCTCTCCAAAATTCAAGGTTTTACAGTTCTTCTCTCCTTCCAGCCCACTTGAAGCAGGAGCAGCAGATATTACTGCAGAATCAGTTTCTTTTCTGTTTTGTTTCTTGGAGGAATATTTTTAAGTCAGCTAAATTCACCATCTGTCCCCATCCAACCTCCCATACATGGAAAATTTGGATGAGAAATTCTCTCTGAGAATGAGAAGCAAGTGTTGGCAGCAAGTCCTCTCCCTCCCAGTGTCACAGTAGACACAAATGAATTCACACATACCCTGCTCTAAGTAGAACTTACACTGTGAGGTGTGCAATGCATGTGAATTGGCATTGGCACTGGCACATATCCAGGTGGGCACAGTTACTATATGAAACTGAATTCTTCTCCTCTGCTAATCAAACATAAGCAGAGTGAGTCTTGATATTTTAGATGTGGCAAGGAGAATCCAGCCATTTTTCACAGTGAGAAAAACAGGCAGTGTCTATTAATATAAGAAATCCTCCCTCTCTCTGTTTTCCTCCTTCACAATGTAAATCATTTGCTAAGAATTTATTCAAGCACAGGATAAACTGTCATTTCCACAACAGGGCAATGCCACAGCACTACCTAAAGTAGAAGAGTATTATCAAGTCCTGGAAAAAGAATGGCAAAAACTGCCTTCTAGGAATCAAGGAATCAATAATCCTGGAAAGGGCAAAACTAAACAACTAGCCAAGATGGCTTCAGAGGTTAGGGTTGAGAGCTAACATGTCTTCTCAATCCAAGATCAGACTCTGGGAATTCAGCTCAGTAAAGTCAGCTTGCGTATGAGCTGCATCCTCAGCTAGATCTAATATCACCATCCTGAGAGTCTGCAAATGGCTTGAGAGTAATCTTTAAATCTGTTAATGTAAGCCTGTCTCTGGACACCCCTGTCCTTGTGAATCACTGTAACTCCATCAGTCATTTGCACTGATGTTTTAGATTATATAAATAAACATGCCTGTCTGCCTGGCTCTTAACCTTGCTTGAGGTAAGGTCACTAGTTCACACCAAGGCATTCCTCTCTCTCCATAGTCATACAGATTGTCTTAGGAGCTGATAGCACAAAGGACTTAAAGGAGGACATGTCTTCTGCTGGCCAACAGTAACAAAGAAAGTTTTCTTTATAATAGTGGGAACGGGGACTGCACATGAAGTCCAAGGTGGGGGAGAGATGATGTTCACACGCTAAGAGATGCACTTGGCAATGCCAACCCTGTAATGCCAGATAGCCAGACCTCGTAGGCCAGAGGTTGACAAGCAGCCTGAGCTCTGATCCTCTGCACTGCCAATAGGAACCAACAGTATGGGAAATCTCCCGAGGCATACACCTCCATCCAGAGGGATCCTCCTAGAAAGCACACATTCAAACGTAGCCCATTGCCTCAGCCTCTCCCCATCACATGACTGAACATGATCCACATCACATCCTCCTGCATGACAGATGTAAGGGACCTGATATGTGGAATTTCACACAAAGAGATAGAGAAACTGAGAAGGTAACCCCACTTGGAAACTGCATTGCAGACTTTTGTGGAAGAGACAAGAGGTGGTGAGACAACAGATACACCCCTTGAAAGGGACCACAGTTTTTCTACAGCCCTGCTGAAGAATGGGAAGAAAAGGTGCTTACAGATTCACCACATTTCACTCCCATTTATTTTGTAATAGCAGAACAAGAACAAGGAGTGAATTCCCACTGGAGGATGAATTCTCTCCATCCCCAGAGCTATCTTCCTCCAGAGTAGCCTAAGATGCTAGATACTGTGAAGTGCTTTGATACTCTGTCAGTCTGTGTGAGGAATAGAAGAAGATGGATGCTTCAAGGTATTGAAAGCAAAGCAGTTCTATTAAAAAAAAAAAAAAAAAAAAGAAAAAAAAAGCAGGCACCAACAAAAAAACCCTAAAACAAATCAAATATTAAAAGGCTGGTGAGGAAGGAAAAAGAGATCAAAGAGGACAAATCTTAGTATGCTACTCTGTAGCAACACTGGAGCATAACACATGCTGTTGTAACCTCATGTGCTGCTTCTAAGAAATGCTCCTGAGTGAGGGTAGGGATTGCATTGCAGACCAACACAGGGGAAAGACCCGGGCACATATCAGTCCAGTCCTGGCACTTCCATCTATGCACTGATTCCTCATGGGAGCAGTTACAGAAGGTGTCAGGGGCCTCAGGGCCCTCCACCCACCTTTGGGAGCAGCATGATTAAAGGAAAGCATTTTCACAAAAATTACATTTGGGACATAAATAATATGTTCATGCTTGAAACAAGGTAAAAGTAAAGTTCACAGGCAGTTTTGGACACTCATGTAATGGGTTGTATCTAAGTTACATCTGCATGTGTTCTTTGTCCTGTGGTTAGTATATTAAAGAAAGAAACTAAAAATAAGCAGAATAACTAATATTCACCTATAGTCTTTCCTGAGAGTATTGAGTGCTTTCAACAGAGATCATCTGAAGAACAGGCGTTCCTCTAGGGTAAAAATTTTTTCCTGCATAAATTAAGATCAAAGAGAATTATTTTCCAAGTCTGCAAGGAGTCAGGCCTCACTCTGCAAAGGAAAACTAAAACAGGCTGTATGGGGGTAGAGGACTGCATTACAGTAGATGTGGTTCCTCTAGTTTTATTACGAATAACCTAAACAATTAAAAAATTGGAAACAGTAATAAATTTTAGCTAAAATCTGATAAATTAAAAGGAATTATTAAAATGCATTTCTTCAAGAGGAAGCACTCAAGAAATCTCACTATGAATTTCTGCTTTTTAAGGTTATAGAGTTGTTCTCTTCACCTCACCATTGAAAAAGTCTAAATTACCTGGCATTTCACAAGATAAATGGTCAATGGCATAAATTTACAATGACATTTCAGTATCCCAATCAAATGGTTGTAGGCAAACATCTAATCTGTCTGCCAGACTTCATTCCACATGTGATGTAGGGAGTCTTGCATTTCAATTCAGAATAATTGTAAATATACAGGGCCAACAACCTTCCATTGTCTTAAACCTTTGAGAAATTAGTAAAGGTTTTAATCTTTTACAGGAAACTTAAGGGAAAATATAAACAAAAGCCTCTTCTGCCCCTTTTCTCAGGGATAAATGCTTATCTTGACTTTTAAAGAATGAATAATTATTGTGTCTATAAGAGGTATATGGAATAAGGATCATATCTAGAAACCTTTCCATGGGTTTGACAGCACCAGCAATGCCAAAGTAATAGAAAGGCACATCTTAACAAGTTTATTCCTTCTAACAACATTTCTAAGCATGACTGTTCCCCACATTCTTTTCATAATCTCCTCTTTATAGGGTTCCAACTTGCAGATACTGACAACCAAACATTTTCTAAAAGTTGTGAATCAAAGTAGCCAGCAAATGCTCATCTTCTGCATCACAGTACAAAAGAAATTACTGTTGCTTTTCAGCTGTCTGGGTGTTGTTTTTCTGAACTGGACTGACTGTGTCAAACATGCAGAAACACCCAGGTTGGCTCCCTCCAGGTGCCACCCAATCCCAGCATGGTTTGTTAGGCCAGACACGTGCTTTGGCTACGCTGTTTCTGAGGTGGCACTGGCAGTCCACCAGCTCTGCCATGGGCTCAAGCCAAGCTGGCAACCCTGGAGAGAGCAGAGCCAGCTTGGGCTTTCCTGTGTTTCATTCCCAGGACTAGGTCACTCTCCTAGTGTGCATGGTGCAAGGATGTCTGAATGGCTTCTTCAGAGAGCCACTCTGCATCCATAAAACCCTTGGTGCTGAATGAAAGGTAGTAAACCCAGCTGAACCCAGACTGGTTCAAGACTGTTATTGAGTAGTAACAGTCAAGAGCTGTTACTCTACACAGTAAATGGATCTTAAGAAAAATGGATTTTAAGTTTCTAAAAAGAAGATGTAAGAATGCATTGGGAAACTTTGTAAATTAACTTTCGGGGAAAAAATACAGTGCTTGATGCATGTGGAAACCTTCCACAATGACAGAAACAGAAGCTTTCATGAATTTCCCAAACTGACTTGAAATTTCCAACAAATAAGTATATAACTAACATAATACATGAAACAATTCCCCTGTCATCATGGGCATGAACAAAATCATAGTCATGTCTTTAAAAGATCAATCAAGGCAAATGCACATTTGTCATAACTTAAATTTAGAAGAATAATTTACAGTGACATCAATACTATTTGCATTGATAGCTTACTTTCTAATATTCCAAACCTCTAAACTGGGACACTGTGCTGCTCCCCATTCAGTAAATGTTAAAACAGAAAACTTACAATGTGAGCTCTGAAATGCTGAGCTGTCACTACCCTGTTTGAAATTCTTAGGAAAAAACAAATATCAGGTCTTCTACTGCTCACTGGAGCTTCCTCTTACAGTTACACACTGAAAGAGAGCTTTGAGAAAAGTTCTTTTCATCTGGAGACACCTGGATCCTCCCCAGATAGGATCATCTTTCTTGTCTGGGCTATAAAGCTATATTGCTGGAGATACTAATCCTTTAAGGTCTTGAGTGATTTGTTTTTCATTTTTGCAGAACTCTATGGCACATTTAGGCCATTAACTGTTCAACTTGCAGTCTGCATCTTAACAGAATGGAGAGAACTGTCTCAGAGATGAACATGAATTACTTGAATCACCAAAAATAAGAGATCTTCAGTGATGACCTTGCATTAAGCTAATTTCTGCATAAATTAGTAGATCTTTCTCTCTCAGACATGGAAAAAGAGAAAGATGAACAGTTATTTAGGGTCAAACCTCCACGGTATTCCTGCAAGTGAAGAGCAGAGATAGCAGAAGGCAGCATCTGTAGGAGAGAATGATTAATGTATTTGTGAATACAAGAAAATCTTTGTTGTCCTCTGGGTGTCCATGCTGAGTGCACTTTCCTTGACCCTGTGTGCCAGAATGAGTTGGTGAATGAAACTTTCAACAAGTTGAAGGATTTGGTGTGTCAAATGCGTCCTGAACTAGATGTCATCTACAGTGAGGTTGAAGGCTGTATCATCAAGATCCCCAACAGTATCCAAATCCCATGGAAATTATGCACGTGAGCTATTGAATTTGGGTCCTTACTGCCTGTACACAGTACACATGCCCCAGATACTTGGAGGGATGGAGGCTGAAAGGCAAGCTTTCTTTCAAGTCAGAAATTCAGCCAAGTTCCTTCAGAAAAGTAAATTTACAAAGACAGTCACGATGTTCACATATCTCAGTTCACGCAGACTGACTAAGCAAATCCTCTGCTTTTCAGGAGAAGCTATTGCCTTGGGATCTGAGAGCACTGGGAGGGTGAAAAAAGGAATGGGAATAGATGTTTGCTTCCTGTGTAAAACACATTAATTGATTAATTAATGTTTATTCCTCATCACAAGCCCACCACAACAGCTGACTTTCACAGAACACTTCACTGACAGTTGTGCTTTAGCATCAAAATTAATGTCCTGCAGAAAAATAGGATATGATATTACAAGCAAATACTGCCCTAAATAGACATTACGTAGCTTTTCAAGGTCTGCAGTATCCATGGATAGCAGCAGATGGTGCTGTCCTCCTTGCGGAAGCCAACGCAAGCACTTGAGCATTGCTGAGCTAAATAACACCTTTGTACTACCAGCTTTACTGTGTTTCTTAACTGCTGTGCAGATTTTCAACTAATTGGATGAGGTCTTGCTGTAGATAAGGGTTGGGATGAACTTAAGCAAAAGCTTGGGCTGTTAGTTCACATCAAACAGTGCTGCTGTGCTTCACAGCTAGTGACACTTGCACTACCATACTTTGCAGTTTTTAATAGCCATTATGGTATTCAGCATGTCCCCATTCAAACAGAGGTGGAATGCAGAGAAGAGTAACTAAAGTGATTAGAGACCTGGGGGAGAGAACCGTCTCGATTAGACAGCCTAACCAAGCAGTGACTACTGGGATGAAGACCAAATAACCATATGTAATTATCAGGAAAAAAACAGGTTTACTACTGAGTCTCATTTCAAGGTAGCAGGAGAAGAAGGTATAACTGAGAAGAATGGGATTAACCTGAACAAAAGGACTTTGTTCTGGCAATGTGGTGACTGTGTAAGGAATAAAGAACTCATATCTCTCAGTGGTGGGGTGAGTAAAGGCAGGGTGACGGAAGAATAAGGGGAGAGCAGGTATCAGTGGCTGTTTCATGGTTATGCTCATGTTTTATCTCTGCTTCTATTAGAACTATTTGAAAGAGCACAACCTACAACTCTGAGACTTTTTTAGGATTATTGATGAGAATGGAAACATGAAGATTCCTGTGGCAGCCTTCTGGAAAACCATGATACAGGTGTGCCTCTGAAAGCATGGCCAGAATCCTCTTCTTTCAGGGTACTGCTCTAGAACCCTTCTGCTGCAGCACAGCCGCCAGCCAGCCTTTCTGGTGACATTGTTCAGGCTAAAAGGCAAAATTCACTCATCACAAAGTTAAGCCTTGAAGGAGACCAATGGAAGTGTTGTGACACCCAATAAGTATTGCAGATGGCATCAGTGACAATGGACAGACATCCACTGTTTGTATGGGGTATACAGGATATTGATAGATACTTATGTCTTACTGCTATGTGAAAGTGGGGGGGAAAAGCACCTAAACCCTCACCTGTACAATGGAAAGGACAGTTCTCTTCCTGACAAAAACAGCATGGTGCTTGGGATCAGTAGCAACAGTCAGCCAGCCATGATATTCTTTTACAAAAAAACGTAAAAAGAAAAAAGAGTGAAACTGCCTCCTCACCACCACTCTGGATTTTTTGCATCCTTTCCACCATGCATAGGGCCATCTGCTCACCCACTAAAAGATAGCCAGGCCCCAGTCTGATATGGAGGATTTTTCTGCTTAAAATTACCCAGGTTTCCTAGCACTTCTCTTCTTCTCTTAGCAACAAATCATCCCACTGGATTGAGTTCAAATTGGGGAACTAGTGCACAATCTAGACCGGAATCAGACAGCAGTTGTGGACTATAGGTATGTGAATGACTCCATTTACTGTCCTGGCTTGTCTTTCTTATTTTAATTTGGCTCAACACTAAATAAATATAACCTTTTTCACCTTGGGATGTGAAGGGACATATGGTTTTGGCCAGTCGATTACTTACCTAAGTAAAAGGTAGATGAAAAAACACCTTGTATGCTTAGAAGTTCTGTTGAATCAAACTAGAAGTTAGTCTTATTTTCCTATTTGATAAACTTGCTGTGAGAGTGCAGAGACCTCAGAGCTGAATGGCATTTTCATTCATTCTCGTTAGCCTGCGTGAGAAGCATCAGCTCAACACCGTCCTCCCCCTGAAGCCAGGGTAAGATTTGCAACAACAGCATATCTGTGCCTTCAGAACTTTTTCTCTATCCTCAGGGACTCTTGTTTTTTTTACTGCTCTCTGATCCCTCTTCTTAGGAGACCTAGTTTTCCCTGGAAACTTGCCTTCAAACTACAGAACTTTTCATTCTCTTGAAAGTGCCTCTTCTTAGTGCCTGTAGCAATCGTGTCCAAGTTCTGAGAGCCTGAGCATTCAGCAGCAAACTCCTCAGAGGCTGTCAGTCGCTGCAGGCTAAACTGCTTGTCATTGGACCCAAAATTCCCCCTAGATTTTCAGTCAATTCTGACATATGACTCATCAGCTGAAAGCCCTGTTAATCATGCCCAAATATTCCCATCATCAGCACATACTAATGGGTTTAAGTATATGCTGTAGTCTAGTTTTAAGGCTAGAAGCAATGGGTCAGTTTTGCTCTTAGCCTCCTAATGTTTTCAGAGACAAGCAAATTATTCTGTTGCATTTGGTCTTTATTCCTTTGCATATATCAGTGCCATACCAAAAGCACCCATGCTCAGGTGCTAGATGTGCCTTAGACTGGTTAATCTTCAATCAGAGATTACATGGAGTTCCCAAGTACTTCAGGCTCAACTTACACAACTGTGGTTAAGCAGTAAGCAGATGAAACTGTTGAAATCCAGTGGCTGGCAAAGACTTCATCTGGTGCCATTTAATGTGGCTGAGTTGATATATGGGGAAAAGCAGATATAGCTTATCTAGCTTCTTGATGCATTTTAGCACTGTAGTATGTGTGAAGTGGTAATATTCACCTTGCAGAAAAGAGTCAGAAGATTTGTGACCTTTGCTGTCCTTACTGTTCCCACCTGAGGCTGTTTCTTCAAGATCCTCTCAGAAGCTTTAAGATACCTGGCAGAGAAGGTTCACTTTACTAGATTAATACTGGTTTATCTCCTTCTTTTCCATCAGTCACATAGAAAAGCAGAAGCCAGCACAGAAACTTGTTGAAGGGGAAATCAAGGAGGAAAAGAAGGAAAAGCCATAAAAATGAAGCAAGGAGGGAGGTCAGACAATGCAAGATTGTGTGAGAACCACTGAAAGAAAGCTCAGAGTAGCTCTGGCCCTGGGGAGGCCCAACACTGGAGAGTCTAGGTTATTGCATGTAGAAATAAAGTTAATGTTCCACTACACTTCAGGTCCCTGTAGAGTCTGGTCCTTTTCTGTTAAAGAAAGACTGGTTCTTTGGACCTGGTTACCAAATCTGTCTTGCTCTGTATGCTGACAGTGGTGAAATTACTTGCAAAGATGAAGGCAAAAAATGGGAAATGGGAAACTACAACACACACATATTATCTCCTTTTGAGGTAATGCACACAGACGAAGACTGAAGCAAGGGCCCTGCAGTCATCTCCTACCAGCTTAGGATATCTGACACAGGGACCTTTGTAAGAGAAGAAAAAAAACAAACTTCATGAGAAACTATAGCTCATATTGCTTAAAAAGTTATGGGTGATTGAAATTTTATTTAATATCCCCATGGGAAAAAATATGCTAGAAAGATGGAAGACATAACAGATTTTTAAATGGCTTAGATAGTGATCGTTTTTTAAATCCACATTAAAAGATATATTTCAATAGCTCTTAAGAAGGAATTAAAGCCTTGCATATATTAATATTTATTTAAAAATATAATTTTTAAAATGTAAATATGTACAGGAAGTACATTTTGCCACATGAGCAACAGCCAACATAGAGTATAAACCAAGGACCTTGGAAAACTGGGGAATATTGGCCACTTTGGGAAGATCAGCCTTCTGTGAAAAAGAAAAGAAGCTAGTTGCAACCTGGTAAGTCTCTGTTTCCCAGTGGAATTCCTATGTGGAAAAAAAACTTTGAAATATCTTGAAAATCTTTGGTAAGAGTTCACATGGCTCCAGTGCCTAATCAGAGGTCAAGATGACTGTTGACATGATGGTATTGGTATGTCTGCTCAGTAGTCACCTTCAGAAGGCTTCAGCTCATTACCCCAGGAAGTCTGTGTTCTCTGATGCCTGTGACTTCCAGAATTTACTTGTGATTGCAGTCAGTGCCCCCACATATGGAATATGGGGGGTGTTGAGATGAAGAATCAGAGAAGCATTAGAGATGCTGGGCAGTTTGCACATGCAGGGATAGCACTGTGGGGTTTTCTGTTCTTTTCCTAATCATGCCTGAAATGTAATTAATGTTTCTTGACTATTCCTAAGCACTCATGTATATTTTCATAGAAGCTGTTGTGCTTTCATCCCAGCCAGCAGCCAAGCCCCACATAGCCACTCATTCACTCACCCACCAGCGGGACTGGGGAGAGAATTGGAAGGGTAAAAGCTGGAAAACTCATGGGAAAGCAAAAGTCACACACACAAACAAACTAAAACAAAGAATTAATTCAGTGCTTCCCATGGGCAGGGAGGTGTTCAGCCATCTCCATCACACGTAACGGTTACTTGGGAAAACAAACAGCATCCCTCCAAACTTCTCCACTCCTTCTTCCCCCCCAAAACTGATATGCTGAACATTATGTCATATGGTATGGAATATCCCTTTAGTCAGTTTGGGTCACCTGTCTCAGCTGTGTCCTCTCCCTCGCCAGTGTGGCAGTACAAGAAGAAGAAAAGGCCTTGACTATAAGCAAGTCCTGCTCAGCAATAACAAAAACATCTCAATATTATCAACCCTGTGTTCAGTACAAATCCAAAACACAGCCCCGTACTAGCCACTGTAAAGAAAATTAACTCTACCCCAGCCCAAGCCAGCATAGAAGCGTACACCAAACCCGCCGGACCTTACTGCTGATCAGTGGGGCTCGGAGAGGGCAGGAGAGCGACCTGTGCCCATTACTGTACAATTCGAGCTCACTCCCTGCTAAGAACACCCACTGACCCCGCGCTCAGCGGGAGCAGTCCCGGGCTCGGCCGTGCCCGCGTCGCCGCCAGGTGTCAGCGCAGCCCCGGCGGTGCCGCGCCGGCCCCGCTCGCCCCGGGCCCGCACACCGCGGCACGGCGGCCTCGGGAGCCGCTGGGCGTGGAGTCAGCCAATGGCCTGGGTTGGAAGCGACCTTAAACATCATCATCTAGTTTCTGTCCAGTGCCTCATCACCCTCAGAGTAAAGAATTTTTTACTAATATCTAATCTAAACTTATTCTCTCGTGGTTTGAAACCATTCCCCCCTTGTCCATGTCACTTATAAAAAGTCCCTCTCCAGCTTTCCTGTAGGCTCACTTCAGGGTACTGGAAGGCCACAATTAAGTCATCCCGAAGCCTTCTCTTCTCCAGACTGAACAAACACAATTCTCTAAGCCTTTCCTCATAGGAGAGGTGCTCCATCCCTCTAATCAACTTGATGGCTTCCTCTGGACTTGCGCCAACAGGTCCATGTCCTTCCTGTGCTGTGGACCCCAGAGCTGGATGCAGTTCTCCAGGTGAGGTCTCACAAGAGCTGCTCGTTCCATAACTACTCCATTGCTGCTTTCCTGTGAAGAACCACCAGCGGGGGCATAATTTTAACTGTTGTACAACGTTCCTCCAGCATCCTGCTCCTGAGACTGGTGGATCCGTAAGCAGTGGCTGTGACACGTTTTATGCTGGACTCACTGGTGGTTGAGGGACTGGAGATACCTGAAAACTGGTACATACAACTGTGTGTACCAACTCTGACATGGCTTGTTGGTCCACATGTGCCATATGTACAGAGAGGTGTCACTGCTGCAGGACAGTACTAAGACTCTTGGACCCACTGAACTTACTATACCTGATCCACAGACCTGAGTGTAGATACTCAGCATTTCTGGAGGGGACTGTTGTTCAAAACACATAATCTTCTAGGATGTTCTTCAGTGGCTCCAAGTCTGTTGACACAACATCCACCATTCCCTGGCTGTGCCAATGTAAAATACCTATGCCTCTCTCTCCCCCTCAGCCCCAAGAAATCCTTTTTGAGTCCCTTTTTTTTTTTAGCTTAGGAGGCATAAAATGAAATAACAACATATGCAGGCTCAGAATTAAGGCCAGGGAGTTGGGAACACCTAATGATTTTATATTTTGCACCAAAAAAAAGGGTTTTTTTCATGATCTGCAACTATTGTTATGTAACAGAGAACAAGAATTACAGTATTCCAGATTTTCATTTAAAGTGAGGCTCTTGGCTTATCAGCAGGCACATACTCTATGGTCAGTTAAGCTCGATCAGAGGTGAGAAGTTTCCAGACTGGAACAAGAAGGAACAGAGAACAATGGGATCTTGGGGTACCTGATGGCAGAGAGTGAAGGTCCTGCTTCACTGTCCCTATGGCACTTTTGTTCTGCAGAAAAGGGTGCACTTTGGAGTAGAGGAGTAGCACATGTATATACTGTTCCATATCTTTGTCTTTTCTTCCCACAGTGTCTTGGGTTTGTGCTGCATATGTTACACATGCATCTTTATCTCCTGCAGAGTGCTGTTGTGTATTAGTCACGCATTATTGTTCAACTTTGGTTTGCACAGAATCAGATGCCCAACTAAACTAATTTGTCCAATTATCGCCCTTAAGTTTCTAGATTAGCTACAGCCATCAAAAATCTTCTGCAAGAAAACAACATAATCAAATAGAGATGGGAACTGGCCTGCAGCAGGTGTGGCTTTTATTTATTTGAGTGTCCACTTCAACTCCAGACTCTACAAAGATGTGGCAGCTAGGTGGTACCTTTACATCAGGAAAAACTTGCAGGGAGATTCGATGGTTTCTTTCAGCTAAAGAGTTGGGGCCCAAATTTCTATTCCAGAAAGACTTGATAAATATAAAATATTTATTTTCTGAAAACAAAATCAAAAGGTAATGGATCTCTGGGAAGGTACTAGATGCAACCTTCTGGCTTACTATGTGACCTGATGCAACTAAAATACTAGTAAAAAATTGAGAGTGTTAGTGAAAATTTTAGTCATATGCAAGCAGTGTGGTGGAGGGGTGTAGTTGCAGTTTGTATTGTGCAGAATCTCTCTGAGTATTCTCAGATCAATAAAGCTTTTTCAAGCTTGGGGGCAGCATTTGTCCCCTTGCTGAGAATTCAGGGATAAACTGTGGTAGACACTGAGCAGGGGCGGTCAGGAAGTGGAACATGAATTTCTCTGCTGATCCTGCACCTGTGAAATGGCGCAGAAGGAAATGGTTTGGGTAGCATAAATTAAGGCAGCTCTGAGACTCATCTAACATACCTCAGGAATTCAGCCTGCCAGCACAAAATTAGACAGTGCAGAAAGCTGGCTAAACACTATCTCTGTATCTTTCTTAGCTCATGAGAGTGACACAGCCAAGTGACATTGTCAGAACTCTTCAATATTAGAAAGAAAACACTGTCTAAGTAATGTGTTTCGAAAACACGGCATACACACCAGAGTATTTAATGTGTTAGCTAGTTTAGATGAACCTTTGGATCTCTTGCAAGGGAAATCATCTTTTTGTAATGGATCCCTTCCAGCAGAATGAGACAGTTCAGACTAATTTCCTAGGCACCACCACAACATTTAGGACAACATATCATTGCATTATAAAGACATCACTAATCAGACTGTGGAAATCTCAGAGCAAGTATAAAGACTAATGTTAGATGCCAAACTATCTCAGCTTGTTCACATTGAAGATCTTTGATCTGTCTAGCTGAACTGACCTACAGGTTTTTGGCTTTATTTTCAAAGGAGAAATCTCACGGGTTGCTGAAGTGGGTACAGTGATACTAGTCTTCCTCTTTTAGATCAATAGTTCTTTTTTCCAGTGGCCTCTCATCCATATAATGATATATCACAACATGTCCACTGTATATCAGTGGACATGCACCTTATGCAAAGGGGCATCTGCAGCCATGAATGAAATAATGCATCATGAGATTGGGAGCATGCCATATACAAGGTACTGGTGAGTGCAACGGGGATGCTTAAGTCTCTCACCTAAATCTGTCACGGTAATGTTAGAGAATCTGAAGAGATGATAGAGTGAAAATTTGCAAGGACAAAATTTAATTTTTTCATCATGAAGCAGCAGATTTGAGTCAATTGACTGGTGATAATGGTTTTTATAAGCCACTGGAAAAGGTCAAGATCATAATGGACACTTCAGTTCCTGCAGATTTATGTTATAGTTGTTCTTTTCTTCTTAAGTGGGTGTGTCCTTATCTATCAACAATACTGAAGCTCTTTCATAGTTTCTTAATCCAGAGAGCCCAGCCAAAGGATTGCGTTCTGAATTTGGCCTACCAGAAAATGCAATCAATCCATAGTTTGTTCCTTTCCACTCCCTTTGTTGTAGGCTGCTAAGATGGCAGTCAGACACATCACAGACTGCACAGATTGTTCTGGTAGCCTTGTCTCTTCCAAACACTTCATGAAGACCTTAGTTACTCCACTGACTTGCTATTAGCTGTGCATCTCTCAAGGGACAAATACGCCAGCTTTCACAGCCTCATGGGAAGGGGGTATCATATTACAGGAGGACGATAAAATAATGTCCTGCTGTGTAACTTTATTCACTGGATCCTCCTTTCAGGAAACTGAGTATGTGCATTCCTTTATGGTCTGTGTTTGCATTTGGGGCCATAGGATAAAGTGGTCTTATGATGGAGAAGATCTCCAGGATATGATCTTCCATAAGGGACTGAGACCATATCTAATCATGTATGATCTTCCCCTGTAAGGCAAGATCAAGCCACTTCAACTCCTCTTTGCCGGTTCTTTCTCCCCATCCCATCTTTAGGGAGCTGGAATGGGAGCCAGCTACACCGGGCTCGTGCATTGAGGACTCAAGCAGGGCGGTTCGAGTTGGAGGGCGCTGCACAGCGCTGGGGTCACCGCGAGGGCACGGATGTGCCCGTGCACGGCTCCTCTGGCTACACCTTAGCAGCAGCAGGAAACTTGCTTCTCCACCCTAGAGCTGCACCTTTGCCTGCTTTTCCCTCCTTCCCACCGAGCAGAGGGCGCTCCGCCCTCAGAAGTGGGTCCTCGGCACATTCCTGGGATAAGCTAAACCACTGGAAGGAAAAAGTCCTGCGCACACCCAGGCACACATGCACACCCTAGGAGACAAAAAACCCGAGCTAAAAACAAACTTCGAGCTGGGAAGAGGGTGGTTGAAAGCCTTGGAAACCCAGGCAGGCAGCAGCCGGCGAGGCGGGCGGGGTGCGGGGTGCGGGAGGCCCGGGCGGGGCGGGGCGGGCTGGGCTGGGCTGGGCTGGCGCAGCGCCTGCGGCCCGACAAGGGCACCCTGTGCCCAGTGCCCGCATCGCCGAGCGGGATGCTCCCGCTCCCACCTCACTGTGCGGCGCAGTGGAGAAGCCACAATGCGACTCTCGGGGGGAGTAGGGGGTGGAGACAGACACAGGCGGAGTCAGGGCTCAAATTCTTGAACCTTTCACGTCCTTTCTGTAATTTGAAACATACTTGTTCCCATGCCAGAACCTTTTTTTTTTCTTTTTTCTTTTTTTTTTGATTTCTTCCTTGAGGCTATGGAAATACGTTCAGAGAAAAAAAAATGAGGGAGAGAAAGAAAGTAAAAAAAGGAAGGAAAAAAGCAAGCCCATTACTTATCAGAGGCTCCAAAACAAAACAGAGAAACGTGAGAGCACGGCCCTCCCAGGCACAAGTGCTCGCGGGCTCAGATTTCCCTTCGGAGGGGTCATGGCTGCTGCAGTCACGGGTTTGGAACGCAGCTGGTCCTGCCTGCAACAAGGCAAAAAAATCCTGGCTCTGCTGCAAATAGCACTTGCCTCCTTTCGCTTCTCAAGATCGTGGTGTTTTGAGCAAAGGAAGCCATTTGCAAAACGCCTGGGGGACTGGTTTGTGCCCTTACAGATCCCAGTCATCTTCAATGGGTCATTCCCCCGCCACATTCCCAGCCCCTTCCACGCAGGGACATCTGCGTGTCTCTCTCCTGTGCACAGCTGGTTACACACGTAAAAGCACTCCAATTTATTTCCTTCCACAAGACTTCCAGGTAGACAGTCTCCATGATTAGTGTGGAGCGTACACATTCAAGAGAGGAAACTGGCTTTTGAACTGTCTTAAAATTTCAAATGTCCCTAATCACCCAAAAAGCACAAAGCAGCATCAGCCGGGCCATCAAGCCCACTCCTTTCCCCCTGGGTAAACCACAGCAGGTGATTGTGCTGGTGCAGGGCTATTTTTGTTTGCTTTGTGTAAGGAAGTAACAATTACCAGTGACACTAAATGCCTCCTCGGGTCAGAAGTGACTTGAAGCTCTTGAGTTGCATACAAGCAGTTGTAGTGCAGCTGCCCTGTCAGTGCTGGAGTAGGGCTGCTAAGCTGACAAAAACAGCACCTACCCCTCTCCCATTCACTCAGAGACTCACACCCTGCTCTTTCAAGCCAGAAAAACAAGGACAAGGAGAGAAGCTTTCATGTTTCATTGCCATTATCATAGGTCACAACTGTGTTAATGTGTTATCATGCTACTTACATGTATGTATATGGATGGGTGTGAACAACCCTTAAGAACAACCCTTAAGAAGGCATGAGGTTTTCCAGGAAAGAGTCAAGTGGGCACATGTACATCACCTGAAGAGTGCCCTCTGCACATGGGGGAGAAGCTATCCAGAGGAAAGGGTAGTCCATGGGCACAGTCCTTACATGCTTTACTCCTCCCCGTCACAGCACCTGCTTTGCACAGCTGGGGCAAGTTGGGGAGTATTTCTGTTAGCTCGAGTGTATAGCTAGAGAAGAAGGAAGTGCAAGACTGTCTGGAAGACAAAGATGGGGCAGATACATTTATTTATTTTATTGGAAGGGACAGTGTGACATTTCAAAGTTTCCCCATAGCCTTTCAGCCCATGTAGGACAGCAATTAGGTTACGCCCACTGGGGAATTCCTCTCCTTCACCCAGCTCCTGACACTACAAGTCACCACACTGATACTTTGCAGATTGGCAGGAAACACCACAAAGCCCATGTGTGCTTAAACACTTCAGATCACACAGCAAATGCTGTCCCGGCTGTCTAAAACACTGCAGCATTTGGGCTCCCTCCCTCTGAGGAGATAAAGCATCCTGAAGCTTAACTGTGTTTATCCAGAAACCCTCAAGACAGTCTTTGTCTCTGAAGCTGGTCACTTGGAACTCACAGCTTCTTCTGAATGTTGTCTTCAGATGGAAGCCATCCCATACAACTGCAGCACGGTGTCTTGTTTATCACATTTATATTACTTTGCAAATAAGCCTTAGCTACAAATGCTCTGCTGTTTTTTTCTTAGGCCTCATGGATACTAAAGGGTTATTAGTGCTCTATTCAGGCCCATGTTGGCATTCCCCACCCTTCTCTAGATTGACATGCAAGCGCAGTTGGAGCTGCTATTAAATATGAGACCAGACCTCAGTTAAATATGTATTAAGTAAGTGACTTCTAGGGTGTTACCAACTTTCTAGAGATACTGCATGTGACTCACTGAACCAGATGACAGACTGTGTAATAAGTTATTTCATCTGATCATATTTATCAGAGCAGGTTTGTCCTGCCTTTTTTACAGGGAGCACTGTCTCACAGATAACAAGGTGAAATGAAATCTGTTTTAATAGACATTGCTCTCTGCAGTTTATTTTTACTGTATTCCAGTCCCATATACTTGATTCGTGCCCTGGTAAGCTGAAATGAAACAGTTCAGTCCCCTGTGATTCAAAGATTTTTGGAGGAAGACACCAAGATTTCTTGGGGTCATTGTTTAATGGACAAAGTCTGTAGACAGGACTCCCATCCTAAGCCAAATGGTGTGTTTAGAAAAGATGGAGAAAAATCATTTGTCATTTTTCCAGAAAATAAAATGTTCTGGAGCATGTTCTTCCTCCCTGGTTGCCTTCCTGTACTCATCACAACTCCTGGGCACCATCTGTGGACCTCTACCAGAGCTCCTGACCTAAAACAAATATCATGCCAAAGGTAAGTGGGCCAGAGACTTAGGCTGCAGCTTGTTACTGTTGTGGTGTTGCTACCTCTAAAGGCATAATAAGTCCTTTAAAAAGGTAGCTGAAAATACTCCTTACATAGGGAAATCTCTGTCAGACGCTAGCTAAGAGAGGTATTCTACCCATCTGGTCACCTGCAGAGACAGGTGGCATTAAGGCCACAAACCAAGAGCTCCTTAGCTTCTCAAACTGGGGACCTTCTTATCTTCAAGACTGAAGGCAAGTAAGAGAAGCTCTTACCTGTCTTTGCCCTTATATTAGATCCTAGTATTAGGGAATGTGGCTGGGATAGGCATGCCAATAGCTCCAGGCAGAAGAAACCTTCTGTTTTATAAATACCAGCTTGCACCCAACTGCCTTTTACATAGTAGGCTGTTTATTCATTGCTGAAGTGGGTTTGAAAAACAGAATAGAACAGCAAGAAAATGCAGCCCACAGAGGCAGCGAAGAAGAAAGGACTAACACGACCTCAAAGAAGAGAGCTGAGACTCTCTCTGTGGACAGAACTTTGCAGAGGCTGACAGGAGACGGGCTGGCTGGAGTCACAGTGGTGCTGGGAGATGGGAGGGTGCAAACTTGGAAACATATGCTCTCCAGTGACTTCAATCTCTGTGCAAAGGAGTATGTGCTGCTTCATGAGGGGCTAATGCAGGGGTTAATGCTTCAGTAGACTTGTTTTCTCTGCTAACCTCTAGGAATTAGTTCCTTTAGAAGAGATAAGAGCATGTAGGCAGACTTGAAATGAGGACAAGAATTCTGAACTCAGCGTGACTTCTAACCGCTTGTCCAGATGCAGGCTGGAACTCCATTCCAGGCTCTGGGAAGTCCAAAGGACATTTTAGCTACACAGGAGGGATCCTCCCACATCCCTGCACAACACAGAAACAAGGTGGTCTCCAGGTGACAGTAAGGTTCAGGATTGCAGGGATTCCTGAACATCAGTTTCCCCTTTAACACTGATTTGCAGTGAAGCATTTTGCCTCATAACTCTCTTTCTCCATCTGATTTTATCTTCCCTTTTAGAAAATGGTGCAAATAAACATGAGCTGCCTCATAACTTGTGGATGTCTGTACTATACTAAACAGCCCTCCAAGGAGTGGAGTAAAAAAAGGTAAAGAACTGATATGAATCTTTGCAAGGACCTCTGCCAGACCATGCCAGAAAAGAGTCCTGCTCCAGATCCACAGTCCTGCTCCAGATCCACAGCCTGCTCCAGTCGGCTGTGACTTTTGTTAATGCCTGTCCTGGGGCTACAAGTAAGCAAGACCAACTGTTCAGTTTGCTTTGACAGGACTGAGCCCTGGTTGAAAACACTAGGAAACCTCCTGAGTCAGCAGCTCACTTGCTCCTACTCTTGGAATAGCTGAGATTCCCGGACACAGTAACTTGACTCTACTCCTGGCTCAGGGCAGCCACTAGCTGAAAGGCAAAATAAAATCCCCTCCTGGACCATTAACGAGGCCTATTCTGGGTTCAGGAGAAACCAGTCTGACCGATGAACTCCCCTGGCTCAGGGGCTCTGACTGGGGCTGGGAGAGTTATTCTTTCCTTATTCAGCAGACAGGAGGATGTTAATGGAGAGCATATGGGAGGGGAGGGAGTACTGTGGATATTGCTGGAGGACAGCCAGACTGAATCAAAACCCCAAGAAGCCTATTCTCCATCCGAGCAATGCTAATACAGGCTGTGGAGAGACGAGAAGTCCAGCTGTGATACGGAGGGGCTGGGAAAAAAAGCCCTCTGCCTTCCCCAGCTTTTTTACTCCCACTCCTAATAGGACAATGGGGCAGTATTGTCACATAGTCCTGTAGGCATGGTATTCACAGTGGAAGCCTTTCTGTGGAAGATCATGTCTCAGCCAGGCACCCTGTACAGAGGGTCGTGCTATAGACTTCAGGGAAGCAGGAACTGCCTCTGCGCTTGCAAAGTACCATCTAATTTATGGTGCTATAGAAATGATGAAGTACAACAGTCCTACAGTCTGGAGATGGAAAAGCCCTGTTAACTCCTCCAGCCCACTCCCAGAGCTGATAAAGTACTGTTGCCTCTCACACATTTCCTGTGTCTGTCTGGACATGTTTTGAACAAGCGAGCAACTGAGGTTCATGTATTTTTCACTTCTTAATTCTACTTTAAAAATAAACCCCAATGTGATTAACATAGCGTGGATTACCTGGCCGCTTGGATATGTCAAGCAGGGTGGAACAGAGTGCATCAAAGGCAGCCCACATCTGCCTTACCTTAAAGATAAAATGGAGGACTGGCTAGTGAAGACTTGATCACAGCTTTAACTAAGAAACTTCCCATTAAGTAGGAGGGCAGCTAGAAGCAGCTCTGGTAAAAATTAGGTGTGTCCTTTTTGGCTCCTGACAATCTTAATGTAGCCCTGACTAAGGCAGATTTTGGGCATCCACGATGCTTGGCCTTGCATCATTCACCAGAGCTTAATTAACTATGGAGCCTGGCTTGTTTAGCCTAGCAAAGGGGTATATAATTGCAATCTATAAATAAATACTTCAGGGGGTGAACACATGGGGAGGAGGAAAAAGCTATTTAAAGATAAAGGACAATGCTGGCAGGAGAACAAATGAGTATAAACTAGCCATGCATACATTTAGGCTAGGGTTTGTCAGGTTTCTAATGATGAACACATTGATGCTCTGTGAAGGCCTATCAATGGATTTAGTGAGGCCAAAAGTCAAGCTGGCTTTAAGAGGCTGCTGGACACAGTTACTCAGCTGATTATATGAAATGGATGGCTATGCAAGGCAAGGACCTGGACTTGGGAATCCCAGAAGGAGAGTCCTGGGGTTCTGTGGGCTGCAGAAAGTGGCAGTAAGCCACAGGGCCCAGTAGGAGCAGAGTGGGAAAAAATAGAAGACTAATAAAACCTGAGATATTTAAACTGCACCTTCACTGTTTATCACAGTCTTCCAGTACCTGAAGGGGGCCTCTAAGAAGAATGAAGAAGGACTTAAGGCATGTAGTGACAGGACAAGGGGCAGCAGTTTTAAAGTGAAAGAGGGTAGGTTTTATATGCAATAAGGAAAAAACTTTTTACAGTAAGAGTAGTGAGGTGCTGGCACAGGTTGATCAGAAAATCTGTGGATGCCCTATCCCTGGAAGTGTTCAAGGCCAGGTTGGATGGGGCTTGGAGCAACCTGGTCTAGTGGAAGGTGTCACTTCCCATGGCTGGGGGGTTGGAACTAGATGATCTTTAAGGTCCCTTCCAACCCAAACCATTCTATGATTTCATGATGATTTTATGATGCATAGCAGGCAGATTGTCAATCCAGGTAAAGCTGAAACCTGAAACTGGCCCCTCTCCAATGGACTAGGCTGGCTGGCTTGTTTTAGAGAGGTTTGTGGGGGCAGGAGGAGATTATCAACAACAAGCAGTAAAAAGAGTCTGTGATTAGTTTGTGTGAAAACCTAGGCAAAAGAAAAAAAAAAGAAAAAAAAAATGATTGGTTTTCCTGTAAGCAGGTTGAGGTTTGGAAGCCCCTAATTTTTGTTTTGCCATCCTCAGACCCAAAAAAATCTCATGAGCCAGAAAACCTTCATCCATGAGAACATCTTGTCATATTCTCCAGTGGAGTAACAGCTCAGCCTGACCTCAACATGGTGCTCCTTCACGCAGTAATCCTTCTCTGTGAAGTCATTTGCCAAACCAACAGTGGGTGTCTTTCCCTGTGGCTTTTCTGCAAAACAGAATATGAGAGACCTTGACCCTTGACTAAGGCATGCTGGAGAGGCAGATGTCCAAATCTTAGCTGTTTTATCCAACTGGAAGCTATAACAATAAATCACATACTCCAGTTTACACCACCAGTGCAAACAAGATAATGGACCTTATACCAGAGAAAGATCTCTGTTGTAATATAGCATTTTGTTTCATCCTGTTCCTGCTGAGAGTAGAGGGAGAGCCAGCAGAGAAGAGGCAGCTATACAACTGGTACAGACCTCTTGTATTGATGGAATTTTCCTGTGGGAATCTCCTGCCTGTTCAAGTTCTCTCTATGCTCCATAACCAGTGCAAAGCAAATTTAGCAGAGAGCAGAGAATCCATCTTAAAATGCCTTAGGGGGGACAGAGAATATGGTATAAATGGAACTGCAGCAATGTCTGTTCTAATTCTTGTAATCTGTCACCTAGCTGCGGCAGTGATAGGTGCTTTAGAAACCCACAGACAGTCTAAGTGTGATTTGATCACATTAGTGGTGGCCTATGCATCAAGAGATTCAGAGGTTTTATTCTGAAAGGCATTAAAATAAAGGTGGTTGTGCTTTCAAATCTCTTTTTCTGGGAAGAGGCTATCTCCTGAGGCTGGCTTTACTCCTGACATTTCTCATTCTTTGCTTTTCTTTACAGATCAGAAGTATAACACGAAATGCCTTGTCTTGCTATTTTCATCATTCTGCAGTCATTCTCAGCAGGAATCTGAGGCTATGAGGGTGGGAGGTGACGAGCTGAGTCAAGTCTGAAATATGGTTCCTTGCACTAGAAGGATATAGATGTGGTTTCTGTGTAAGTCACCAGTTAGGTCTTGGTACTGAAAGGTAACAACTGTTATACGCTCTCTTGAAATGAGGTAGAAGGTGCCCATCCATTTGCTAGCTAACCTTATGCAGTAGTCTAGGAAGCTGAGAACTGCATGAATGAAAACACCAACACATTGGTTGGGGAACAAGCACACATGGGAATCTTGTCCTGTCACTACTTGCATTTTCTTGGCTGTATGAAGCTTGGAGATTTTTCATCCTTCATATTTAAAGTTCTTGGCCTGGTAACTTTCATCAAGTTGAATCAACTCTAAAGATAGGGGAGAAGATGAGGTAAAAAAATTATTTTCTTTTGAGAGGGGGCTTTTATTTGAGATGCAAACCAACAGATTCTTTCCTTTGACCTCCAAAAACCAAAGGGAATTTATTGGTCATTTTCACATTTTTAACTGACATTCAAAAAACACTTCACAAAAACACTTCAAACATTGAGAACCTCAATAAATCTCTAAAACACAGGGTGAAAAGTGTTCACACAGGCCATAAAATTGTAACTCTGGATTTGTACAATTCATTCTTATGGTCAGTCATGTCAAGCTTTAAAGAATCTACCACTTCAGCCATCACGAAAAGGCAGTAAATCTGGATTACGCATTGAAAGTGCTTAGGGAGTCTGGGTATTTATACCAATGAAATGCCAAAATATTTTACTGACACGCTCCATTTTTTACATTCTTTTACTAACAGTTAATTTTTTTATGTGTAGATATATATTTTAATGCTGACGGTTATATTTTGGCTATTCTTAGTTTGCAACTGGCTAGGCCTCCTCTAGTCAAAACAGGAGCCTGAACAATTTCCCACATACAGCACCTTGGGCAGAAGACAGTGGAAACATCACATGAGATACATTCATGACTTGGGCTGAGTATAGTTAGAGCTACATCTTTGGAAGCTCTGCAAATGTCATATGCAGAGTTTCTGGCTATTTCCATAGCAGTGATTCATTGGGGTGCTGGTGCTAAAGAATCTCTTGTCAGTCCTGCCGTGTCCATGTGGCACTATGGAAGAGAGAGGGGTGACTCAGTAGGGAATATTTTTTCCTTGTCAGAAGCACTTTAAACCACCTAAGGGATGTTTGCAGCTAGAAATGTAAACTGAAGCCTCTATGGGATGTCCATCATATAGTGCAGTTAAGAGACGTCCAAGTTAACCCTAGTACCCCAAGCAATGCAGTCATGTTAATGTAGTGCTTTCACTGGACTCCTTAGCCTCTCTTTTACATGTATGCACCAAACACAGCTACACTTATTTCCTGACCCAACGCAGCTCTCCTATCCAATTTTGAGCACCTTTGTATGATACTACTTGGTGCTACACAGGCTCTCTCTACTGGAAGAGTGTTAGGAGCACATTTTATTTACAAAAGGAAATCACTTAGAAGAGGCCAGATTCCTTCTGGATTGAAAATGAAGTCACATAAAACTGGTGCATAAAACATTTAAGTATAGTTAACTAACTCAGACCAAGCTTATTCAGGCTAAAGAAAAGGCAGGAGCATGCTCAGGGAATCCAGATCCAGCCTCAGCCACTTGGTGACCCCACACCAGGAAAATAGCATGAAGTTTCTGACGCTGTTTTTAAACTGTTAAGAGTGTTTTAATCCTAACTGCCAGGGCCCCAATATCCTCACCTGGGGCTGTCCCCACCCTGCCCACAGCCCAGGACCCCATTTCAGTCCCCTCAAGGCCACCAGTCCTCATCAGTGATATCATAGGATGCTGGCCTCCAACTTCCCATGGAGAAGCTGATACAACAGCCCAACCTAGGCCTGTCCTCATCTCCAAGGAAGTGCCCAATGCCCAGGGCTGGGGCTGCCCCAGTGCCCTTGGCTGGGGTAGTGGGGTGAGTCCGGGCTGGCAGGCCCTGTCCTGCTGCCCTGTGGCTTTCCCTGCAGCTCCCCATACCCTATCCCCAGAGAGACAGCAGCCCTTGCTGTCCCCTAGTGCTGACTCCTCTATACTCAGTAGGTGCTGCCTGGCTCTTTCCTACAGGCCAGGATGTTAAGAAGAAAGGACAAACTCCAAAGATGACCAGTTAGTGCCACTGCTACTACACTGCAAAGCAAAACCAAACTAATGATCATAACCACGGTCTCCCTCCTCCTCCTCAGAGCCCAAACTATGTACTCATAAGCAGAATTGAATATGAAACAGATACTTAATTCCTGGCAGAAACAGAAACTACTTTTGGATTTGAAAGCCCAACTAGCCCCTCACCCCTTGAGGAAGGTTTGGTTTTATCATGTTGTCCATTCTCTCCTCTGAATGGCTCTCACTTCCTGCTTTGTGTCCTTCGTGCAAGTATCAACGTGCTTCTTTCTTGCTATGAAGAGGATACCATGAACCTGTCATCCTTCAAACTGTTTCTCAGCTCAGCTTTTGCTGCAGTGTCTCTGTGAATTAGGTATCAAGTCTAATCATTTAAAGATAGTGAATCCACTACAGTTTGGCTTACTTGTATTTACTATTTACTATTTACTATTTACTATTTACTTGTATTTACTATGTATTTACAAGTACTTGACATAGCAAGTAAGACAAACTCATTCCTAGATTTGTGTCTCTCTCCAAGTATGATATAGTAGCTATGGATGACTTTATTACATACCCCTGGGAACAGTTTAGGTATCAAACAGTTGGGGAAAAATACAACAGAAGTTCAGAGATTAGAAACCATTAGAAAAGCCCACTTCTGCCAGATTATGGCACTAGAGGTCATGCAGTCCTCTCCCTTGCTCTTCCTCCTTACCTGCTCCCTTAAATCCAAGATACTGAAATGAATTAGCAGATCAAATGGCAGATCATGACTGAGATGCTTTTTCCAGGCAAAGGAGGCCCAGGCCAAGCCAGACGCTATACTGGCCAGGTTTAAGGGGAGGCTTCAGATTTGCCCTGAAGATCTTTCCATACAATGCTGGGCTGTAGAAGATTATTTTATCCTTGTCGTTCAAAAGCCAGAGGACATTATGTTTACCTAATGTTATATTTCAAAGCAGAGACATGGATAGAAGACAACCCTGTCCAAGACCTACAGTATTACACAAATACATGTAGCAGCATCATGCGCTACATCAGTAACATCAACAGCAATAGACTTATCCTGTGAGGAGTCAGCCTTGTGGGCTGTCTCATGGCACTCTGGGGGGCATTAAAAATAAATTCATACTGTAGGAACGGTATGGAACACAAGGGTGCTTGTAAGGTATCTGTCTTTATTTTTCGGCCATAACCATACAATCTGGGCCAATAGAGATGGCACATATAGCCATGTGGAAGATTTCATTCTTTCCAGCTGCTCCTCATTACGATTTGCTTTCAGTAATTTCAAGGAATACTGTTAGCTGCCTTTTCCAAGTCTCTGTCAGACTTTCTTCCAGACAGAGGGATTCAAGTGGCTTTAGTTGTTCCATTTTTTTTACCAAAGAAATCAGACTTCTTCTCATATAGTGTAATAAGGGCACTGTGTCCCCAGGAGGGACTAATTCTCATTTCCTGGTTCAACACTGGAGGTAGGTAAGTTACAGAAATAATTCTGCAATCTGTGACTACTGTTGCATACCGGAGCTGGCACTCTTAGGAGAAGGTTTAGAAATGAATTGCATATTTACAAAGGAAGCCCAGTGCAGTCAGGACTGGCCTGTTCCATAAGGACTACAGGATTCCCACAACACTACTAAAATAATAGGAAGAGTAACAGGGACTGCTACAGGAATGAGTCGTAGGCGTTCAGAAAACCCAAAGGAGACACTGATTTTGTCAGCTGCACAAAGGCAGCTGCCACCTCCTCCCGACGGCCATTCGGGGAGCGGATGGCAAGCAATGCATAGACAGCCATCTTGATCCTAGTCAGACTCAAAAGTCCTTGTTTGCCAAGTAAGAAGGAACAAAAAAGTGTTGAGCAAAAGATTTAATTTCTCAATGTCTATGGGGAAATCAACAGACAATGGGAAGCAACATAAAAAACATATACATGAAAGACTGTTATTTAAAACCAGTTGACATAGTCATTTTCAGTGGAATCTGGCTGGCTGTAGCCAGTATTTAATTCAAAAATTCCTCAGGAATGAAGGTCTTTTGCTGGCTAGCTTTATTTGGCTGGGGTTGGGTTTTGCTTTTTCCCACATCCCGCCTGCTGAAGTTAGAGGTTGATGGCAAGGAGCCTGATTCCTCTGCCTCTTCCTGTGCCGGACACAAGCAGCCAGCATCACCTCTCTGTTAAATTGTCTGCTAGAACTGCTGTATACAACAGAAGCTGGAGTGGGGCAGAGAAGGAATGGGATCATCTGCTCTCCCTTCTGAGAACAGAGCAAAAAATTGTCTGAAGGATGACCCATAAGGAGTCAAAGAAGTTAAAGAAACCATGTACAGTCCAGAATGGGCTATGTGTGGTCCCATGGCAGTAACAGCTTTCCTGTCTGATACTCCATAAGCCATTAAGGGCTGTAAGAAGAGCCTTGCTCATGCAGCAGACAACAGCAGCAACACCTGCAGTCAGAACTAGACATAGAAAATGAAAATAAAAACAATTCCAAAGAACCTTTTTAAAGCACTGACCAAAAAAACATCAGATAATAATTTTCTACCGCCTAAGACAAGACCAGCTGAACTTGGGGCACTTAGAAACTTTGCCTTTAAAAATAAGGAATACAAAAATTAGTCCTGCTTACATGTTCAGCACCACGTAGCAGATAGAGAATACACAGCAGGCTGGTGTGGTTGAGCTATTCCCATGTAAAGCTCCTTATATGACAACAGTACGGTAACCAAATCAAACCCATCCTTAAATCAATAATACACTCCACTAGACTTCTCTCTCTTGTACACCTCACTCACTCATATTCTGTCTCCTGGGATGTTCAGCCCAGGTCTGTTAAAACCAAGGTATTGTCTCTTGTTGACTCTGGCAGGCAGGGGGGCGGGGAGCAGCTGATATGGCAACTCCAGATGTGCTTTTTCTATTCTTTGAAACTGTTCATCAGAAAAACAAAAAGCTCTCTGTTGCCATGGAGACAGTATCTCTGTCACTAATGTACTCAGTGGGCGGCAGCAGCTTCCTGGCTGCAGAGACGCCCAAGGCCTGGTACTTCAGTGATCTCCTCACTGCTGGGCGTGCTGTGAAGCAGAAGGTTTAGGCTTGGATGACAGGCAGGTCTTCCTCGAGGTAGCCAAGAAAATGAGGAAGCGGTGGATCCAAGGATCTGGGGATTTTGCACCTGAAAAGAAATGCCAAAGTGATGCTGAGGTGAATTTGGAGGCAGGCAAAAGCTGTACAAACACCTGAGAGGTAGTGCACAGAAAAAGCTGGTAGCCTCTTTTGAGATAAAACATTTTCAGATATTTGAATTATTGTATTTATAGAGATAATACTAGGAACAGTGGAAAAACTAACCGAGATCTTTTTGCAGAAGAAGATTTAAATTTTTTTCAGGAAAGCAGTGAAAACTCCATCTTTTGAATCATGCAGAACTTATATCTGCTCTTAGTAAAGGAAATGATCCTCTGTTGGTCCCCAGGAGACACATGAAATGAGACCAATTCAGATTTCTCCAGCTCTAAATACAAGGACTGTGCAAAGACATACTTTATCCTTATTATGTTTGAAAGTGAAAATTAATAGTGTGCACCCCAGCTGAATTAAAATCAGGACTTGCATTATGTAAAAAGCAAGAGAAGATGATCTGTTCTGTCCTTAAAATCTCTGAAAACATGACCACAGGGTTATCAGATCCACTCGGAATCCCTGTTATGAAGGCCAGTCTTAACAGTGTCCACTTGATGAAGCCTCAGAGGACAGTGAGAATAGCAGAAAATCTATCTGGCCATGAGTATGTTGCATTATATAGGGAAAGAAATTTCCTTGAACCAGGGATGTGATCTCTAAAGTATGAAACTTCTACCTCTTTTAAGTGTATACTGTATTTACCATATCTGATTACCACTACTTTCCTAGGCAGATACTGCTGGTAGTCCAGACCATTTTACAGCCCAGATCTAATAAGCGAGCCACTTTCATGGCTGGTGTGAAATGGTATATCCTAATTGAACTCACAGAAATCACTTGAATTGTAACAACATTACTCTGACTGTTTGGCTCTGAAGTGGGCAGTAGGACAGGGATCCACATAACGCACAGAGTAACCCCACTAATAAAGATTAGGCCATGGGATTGCTAGAAAAATTGAGTTAGGGATTGTCCCATGGCATATGCTCATAAGAACACTGGGAAAGGTCTGGAGTTCTGCCCACTCTCATCTACATTTTTCTCCCCAAACCAGTTTTGCTTCATTACTGTTCAAGAAACTGAGAACAGCTGCTGATAGGAAGAAGCCCTATTAGCAGAGACACCCTCCTGGAGGTGGTAAGGAATAGACATTAGGCTGCTGTCTAAATCATGCAGCAGTCTAGCTGGCCAGGGCTTATTCCTCCTGACATCTGCTTTCTGAGGTACTGCCATCCATATTAGATTCCGTCAAAAGCCGTTTTGCCACCAAGCTGAGTAGCTTCCTGGGACGTGTGTCGCTGCAGGGGGCCCACTATGCCCCATCCTTTGTCCTGGAGAGATGACATTCACCCCAACAGCAGAGACTGGGAGGGTTACAATGCCTCTATTCAGAAGAACTGGAGATCATCACCCCATACAGATACTCTGGCTAAAATGGAACAAATCAATAATTTGCCACTGCAGAATTAGAAATGCCGGCACTCGTGACATTTGCTCTGAAGCCATCTAACTCGGGAGAGTGTTCCCATTAGGGCTCAGATGCAGAGGTGTCTGACTGGATGGCATCTTCTCAGACAAGTCCAAGGTCCATACGTGCTACAGGATGTGGTGTGGAAAGTTCAGCAGGTAGTGAGGAGTGACCCCACAAGCCAGTACTAATTTGGGCAGATGGTATAGCCAGAAGAGTCATCTGATTTTCAAATTTGAAATTCTTTTCCTGGCCCTGAAATAATACAGGGTGTTAATTGGTATTCCCATTTGACCAATTTAGTTTTGTTCCTAAATTTTCCATATCATAGATGGTTAGATGCAGCATCCTGCTACTTCAAATGTTGCATAGCATTGCTATGCTTTGTTAAATAACTTCCTTCTTCCTCGCCAGAAATAGCTATGTTTCAATAGTGAGTGAATAGATCCTAGCATTTATAGTTTCTAGAGCTTCTAGTTGGGATTGCTGAAATGTATAAACATAAATCTGTTTTGATTTTGCTGTCTGGAGAAGAAGCAGGTAATAGTGAGGAGCATCCAGTATGGTCAGTTTAGCCACTCCACCAGAACCTGTCAGGTAAAGGACATTTCAGCCTAGCCACTCTCTCCTCAACCCTTTCTGCTGATCTTTGTTCAGATGCTCTGAAAGACACTACTCTGGAGCCTGAAGAAGACAGGACACTTCACTACTGCTGTTGTAAGCTCTATTTTAGGCTCTGTGACGAAATATCGAGTTGGTTTAGACCTTCAGCAAGCTGTTGGCATTCCCCTTCCTTAGGAGCCCACTAATAATGGAGGCTGAGGGACCAGTCAGAATCACTGTCGGGGTGACTGGGAGGGTATTGCTGCTGGAGTGTCTGGGGTGGTGAATGTGCACAGCAAGCCAGTGAGCTGTGTTCACTCACCAGGGGGCTGATTTAGCTCAGAGATGGTTCATGAGATCCTGGCCCCTCTCCAGCCCTAGCCTTTCCCCTTCTCCCAGGAATAGTGGCATGGGTTAAAAGCAGAATAACTGAAGAAAGCAGAGCCTTACTTAACCACACACGGAAATAGAGGAATGTCGACAGCAATATGGGGAATCACGGGAAAGGAGGTGAAAGGAAGGAGGGAGATAGGAGAAGAGGGAGGGAAGGAGAGGATGGCAGGAGATCCTTTCCAGCCCTGCTTACAAGGTGCAGGATAATTCATGGCTCTTGTTTACACTGCTCCAGACCACATCACAGACATTCCTGGCTAATGGCTTCCATCTGGAGCAGCCATGTGCTGCCCAGCCTCCTCCACACAAATTGCCAGCAGAGGAGTGTCTCCCTCCAGGCCTTCCCACCCTCCTGCCTCTCACAGACTGCTGTCACCGAGAGGATTGGTACATGCACCATCTCTCCTCAAGACATTACTCTCAAGTTTCCATGACCCAAAATAAGGGGGCTGGGATATACCTCAGACAGCAGAAAGCTCTGTTAATGTGAGGCCCACAGGATGTGCTGGAAAGGCAATGCAGGGACACCCAGTCATTGTGCACAAACTCAGCCTGAGTCCAGCAGGGATTATTAGCTCTGGCTCAGCATCAACCCTTCTGGACCTGGGCTGCTTCCCAAAAGGACCACTCAAGTATCTTCACATTGCACCTCCCAGTACTCTGGGTTTGGGAGGGTTTATTAGTTTGGGCACAATGCCAGACATGAGCTGCCTTTCTGCATCTATATAGTCCTTGAACTAAGTGAGCTTTACCATGCTCAGAGCACAGTGGAAAGACACCTGCTTGGCTCTAAGGGAGTCCAGGGCTGTCCAGGTTGGTACTAAGCCAGGTTTAACAGGCCCTGCTGAATCCAGCAGGATTTGTGTGAAATCTCTGGTATGTCTTTCCACCGTAGTTCCTTCCCAGCCTTCATATCCCCTGCAGCAGGGTCCAGAAACAACCCCACTGGGTGCTGCCTGGGCCAGGTTTATCAGGATGGGCTTTACATTTTGCAGAAGTGGCAAAGCTGCTCAAAGATCTGAACCCATTCTGGAAGCAGCAAGGCCACGATCGCACAGTGCAGCACAAAGCCTCAGTTTCTGAGTCCTGCCAGACCTGGCCCAGCCCAGCTTTCTCTGCATCTGCAGCAAAGATTGAAGTGCAGAGGCAGAGCTGTGTGTGGGCTCCCAGACCAGACCAGAGAGGATGCTGGAAGTCAAAGGTGCACAGTAGAACTGGAATGGCCAAAGGAGACAGTAGCAAGGATGGACCGTCACAGATCTGAGTGAGCTGCATCCAGAAGATCCAGGCCCAGAGGATAGCTAATGGGGCCTGAAAACTGAATTTAGACTGTTAATGACATGCAGAAAATTTAGCAAAGTTGGAATCAAACCCAGGCTGCCAGAGCAGTTAATTTATTTATTGAGTGTCCTACAAGGTCTTGGAGGTGTGGCCATGGGTTAAAGGGAGAGACACTGGGAGATCAACTCCTCACTTTGCTCTGTTTCTGTCACGGTCTCTCTCACACTCTTTCTCTCGGTTAGGCAATACGTTCCCAGTATCTGTCGAGTCTGATCTGCTCTAAGCTCCAATGAGAGGCAAAAGAGGAGCTGAGATGGGAATGAAACAGAATCCCAGTCCGTGACGAGGCACTGAGACTCCTCACTGCGCCCCATGTGGGTTGCCCTGTCATAAATCATCATTTGTCAAATTCAATAAGCATCCTCAACACAAAAATGATGCTGTCTCCTGGGAGGCTCAAGTGCCTGAAATTCTGCACAGATGTGGAGATACAAAAATATAAGGGAGGAGGGGAGGACAGGGAGGGAGGAGGGAGGAGAAAGGACAGATTTTGCATGGCAGAAAGGGTGTTCTTCTCTATTCTCTGCTCCGTTCCAACCCCCTTGCCCCCCACCCCACTACCACACACACAGTCATGTACACCGTATTCCTGGGAATGCTGCAGATCCAGCTCCTGGCACACATTTTACATCCTCTAAAAGGAGGAAGAACGCTCTGTATGCAACATGGAAAACCCACCCACTTTGGGGGTCACAAGCCTACCACAAAAAACTTCCCTGCTAGCCCAGGGACATGCGGATGGCAGGAGGCCCCTGGGGAATGGCTTCCTGCTTTGGACAGAAGAGGTCATGGGGTACATTTCATTAGAAATCGTGCTGCTGCCGTTTCCACTCCCTGCCAGCAACATGAGAGCTGCAGTCTCGGTTAGACACCCCATCCCTTATTGTGCAACAACAGGAGGCTGGAGAACGAGGCCACCTCAGGGGGTTCAGCTGTGAAATCTCACTCCTCGCTGGAATGCACCACACTCTGACCAGAGCCGGGGACCAGCACTATTGTAAGGAAAGGCTCAGTGCGTGCTGCTGTGCGGGCTGAAGCTGAAAGCAGGCTCCATTTATGCTTGTAGAGGTTGCATTGCACTGTACACTATGTCTAAAACGCCACGTATAAATAGGGATATATGTAAATACCCATAACATCCATTTTGTCTCCCCCTCTGAAGCTGCTTGAGCTGAAGTAAAAGATAGAGGAGACAGAGCAGCATCCTCTGCAGATAAGGCACCCATGAGACACAGATCATGACATACCATCACAACAGCTGAAGCTTAGCCCAGCTGCTCGGGATGTATCCCAGACAGGGTCCTGCTTATGTGACACCCACCAGCCTGGCTGACATCTGGGCCAAGGGGGATAAAGCCAAGCTCTGGGGCTTTTGCAAGTGGGGTTTGTGCACAGGGAGACAGCATGGTGCTCCTTGGTCAATGGCAGGCTCACAGACAGGCTGAGCTGCACAACTTTCTCTGCACTCACTCACACATACACCACTGTTGTCAATGAATCATTCAGGTCACTGCAGACAAATCTCAAAGCACCTATCACCATTTATCCTTCTAAGATACATGTGCTACAGAGCAGCCATTTTAGAAGGAGTGTGAAGCTTTCTGAAACCTTTTACAGAGGCTATTTTGAATGCCTCTACTTGCTAAGCCACCCAGATACCCTGGTACCACAAGCGAATTGCTGAAGTGGCAGAGGGGTAGTATAAAACCACATTAAAATTCCAAATAAGTATTAAAAATATATTCAGTAGATAAATATGCCTTGACTTTGAAGGTCAGAGTATTGATCCATCTGAAGGCTAGAAGCAAGAACTTTGTGCTGCTCTTGTGATCCTCCCCTTGCAGTTATTATCATTATTGGCATTATTGTTGCAGTAGCAGCACCTCAAGGACCTATTCAGGATCCAGATGCCATTACAATGGGGACACTGAATTCAAATGAAGAGATGTGTGATGAACAGAATGATTCAAAACAAAACCAAACCCTACATGACAAAGCAAGCACAGCAAATGCTTGTGAATCGAGCTCAGTGCCACTGCAGCCAGACTGCTCCCAGCACCCAAACCAGGATGTTAGAGGGGCTGTAGGGTCTCTGTACTGTACCACAGTCCCTTCTGGAACTGGGCTGTTGATATACCCAGCAACTAAGTCCATTCTATAAACAACCCATGCATCATAGATTGTGCTTGTACTGCCTTTGGGGCTGCTCCTCAACATGTTCATCTTTTTACCAAAAAATTTTGCACAAGGAAAAAGAGAAGAGCAAGGATACTTGTCCAGGACCAGCCTCCTGATCCCACCACAGCTCTGACAATGTGCTTGATGCCAGGTGGTCCCCAGCAAGCAGCCATTTCACCCACAGGCAGGTGGAAGGCACGTGCCTGTGCACTCACTGCAGGCACGCACAGATGGAGGGTATGTGCCCTGGGCCATCGCTCTGTGCACACACAGATGAGAGTGCAGGCCCTGAGCAGCCACTCCACACATGGAAGATGGCATGTGCCCGGCTGGGCCACTGACCTCCGCACGCCCCGGGCGTCCCACACGCTCACCCTGCCACGGCACCCTGCCTTCTGCCCTGGCAGCTGCAGAACAGGAGCTACAGCTGAAGGCAAACACGTTTCTGCCCAAGAGAAATGCAAGAGGACTAATTTTAACCTAGCACACATGAGGAGGAGGACAAGGGAAGTGCAGAGGGATGGGTTGCTGCAGATGCAGCAGGAATTCCTGGGAATAGGTAATTGTTGAGACAGCTACCTATGCTGATCATGTTTCTCCAGCAGCAGTGGGTTAACCTGAGTCAACCCAAGGAAAGCTAGCTCAGGTTTGCCTCTGTGTTCTGCAAATACACTCCACAAATCCGGTTAGGAGAGTATGCCTAGAGAAAACTGCTGAAAGACAGACTACAGTATTATATAGGTCAGTTATTTCAGACATGGAAATGATTATCTGAAACTGGAGTGGGGGGAGGTAATCTTAAAGAAATAAATCAACTCTTCCCCCAAAAAAAATTCCTTGGAAATAGCTTTCCAACAGGATAAAGCTGTCTTTTTTTTTATACCTGCAGGGAGATATCAGACTCGAAGACTGCTGGTGTCACAGGTCTGAATCTTGCCTAACTTCAGTCTTAAGTCAAGTAAATTCTGCTTGGTGAGAGAAGTAAATATTCTTCTTTAGACTACCTTTCAAGGAAAGAAAGCTTATGTGAGTTTGCTGCCTACACACCTCTCTCCTTGTTACCCTTTTAACACTGTGATTAGTTGCAGTCCAATTCGCAGAACCCTCAGGCAATTAAATCCCAGGAAAAACCTCATGCAATAAGTTTCATGAAAATGAATGGCTGGATCAAGTACTACAACCCAAATTAGTGTCTCCACAGAGGGGGAGCGGGGCAGAATCTAACAGCGGTACGCTCTGTGCTCTGGTAGCAGCCAGCTGACCAGTCAGCTTGCCTGTACTGGTGCCCAGTCAGCACACAGGCAACTTGCATATGTGCAGTCTCCTACCCACATGGGGTGTTGTAAAGATGCAGAGATGACATGGGCTGCTGTACAATTTAGGGAGAAAGGCATGAGTCCACAGGAGATGAAGCATCACTTGTTTGCAGAAGATTCTGTCAGTGGCACCTGTTCAAAGCTGCCTGAGGGTCTGCACTGCCAGAGACAATCTCAATAAAGACTAATTGCTAAGTTACTGAGTGTCTGTAACTCTGATATTAATGCAGGAGGTGAAAGGAAAAGATGTATGTAAATATTTTTCACACATGGCTCCACAATTAATGAACAAGATAGTCATACCGTAAATGAACCCATATATCTGTTCATATCCTTCATTTCTCCTAAACCCCTAGGGTGCCAACAGCAGAAGTTCACAAACACAAAACAAAGGTCATGATGCTGACAAGATATCTTTATTGCTAGACAACTCCCGAACCGACCCACAATAAATTAAGGCCCTTATTCCTGCTTAACCCATAACCTTTGTAGTAGACCCTGAAGGTCAGTCATTGCAAGTTTTCCAACCTGGGAATTGGGGCAGGTATAAGATTCATATTCAAAGGTCCCTTCTCTTCCTATCCAATGCACAAATCAGTTCACATAGCCTCAGCAGTACACCCATACCCCCCCACACACCACAGACATGCAGAATACTTGCACAAACGCACTGCAGTGGAGATAAAGCTAATAGTTTACATGCAAACACACGCCCAGACATGTGTTCCTTCCTGGAGATGCCCCCTCCCCCTTTGTGCTTTACACATTATATAAGAATTTTATTCTGTAGTATGCTCTGAGGAAGGCGGCATTTTGCCAGATTTCAAAATGGCCTCATTTATCACCTAAATCCCCTATGAAAGCTAGGGAATAAGGTTTGTAAAACAGCCCAGATTAATGAGGCTGCATCTACATCTTAATAGCTTTTGTGTGTGCACAGTACTTCAATCTGTGCTTGTGAGC
This sequence comes from Manacus candei, assembly GCF_025592945.1. Lineage (NCBI taxonomy): Eukaryota > Metazoa > Chordata > Aves > Passeriformes > Pipridae > Manacus > Manacus candei. The sequence goes on along the minus strand of NW_026138115.1, from coordinate 9,922,684 downwards.
AGTGTGTATTTCTGTGGTTTATGGACTCTCTTTCTTCATCTGATCTGATACATCTACGTGTGCTGGTGTTTCTGTCTAATGCTGTGTGCGTGCACTGCCTGTGTCCAGCACATAAAACCTCCTTCCGTGACTGTAGCTGGTTATGCCACATGCAGGTGGAATTCTCCCTGTGAGCACCTCCCAATTTGCAGATGTGATCTGTATAGGGAACCTATTTATGCCTGGGCTTTAATATCTGTTGGTATACTTTCGTGCATGTTAAACTCACCACTTCAGTGCTGGCTCCTTAGGCAACAGAGGCCTATATTTCTTCACCGTGTTGGGGGAATTTCATTTTGCTGCTATATATAAGAATTCTGGTGAAGTAATTAACAGAAGCCTCCAGAGGCTTGGTTATGAAAACAAGGCTCCACGTGCCAGCTTCAGAGGAACCTTGTACTCCTTGCAAATTCCTCCAGGCAAGGAAGATATTGCAGATGCAAAGGGAACATAACCCAGGGCAGGGAACAGCAAGCACTGACGAGGTCTGATTCTCAGTCCCAGAAAACAGCCTTAGCAGAAAGCTGAAAAATGCAGCAAATTGAAAAAGGAGGTTGCAGGTGGGATCACAAAAGAAAAGGGCATCAGCTCCATTGACAGTGAAGATTAATTTTTAAATTACATACCAAAAAACTCTTCCAAGAGCATTCAACCTGTGTCAGTCTAGTGGCTGCGATTCTATGTGGGACACAGGGAATACTTGGAAATTCCCCTTACAGAGTTTACCCTATGGCTCTTTCTTAGCTCCTTCTCCCTCTGTTCTTTTCATCCTTTCCTTATCCATTTCTCCTTCCGTGTCTGTGATAAGGAACTACTGCTGCTCCTTTCCCCCCCTTCCTCCCCCTGTCTGCTGTCAGCCATTTCACTTGGCTTTTTCTGCTCTTGCATTCACCAGAGCCGATTTCAGTGACAGCCCCTTGGCAATTTCCCTTTGCTGGTGACTCAGGTAATTGGATCTGGTGCCTTGGGGAGCTGCCAGGCATGATGTCACAGCTCTGCAGAAAAAAATACCCTATGTAATTGCTTGATACACTAGCTAATGTCTCATCCTGGTGGAGGGAGGAACTCTGAGTCTGGGGGTTGCCAAGATTTCAGAGACTTGGGACTCTGTAGTCGAGGTGAATAAAGAATTATCTTTATTTTTTGTTTACACAAGCTCTTACTTGTTTACTATGTGCTCATTAACTATCCCCTGAGCAGGCAGTCTGAATGTTCATAATGCATTCCGCAGTCCCTTTATGAAAAGGGAAGGACTGTGAACTTTTCATTAAACAAAAGAAAATGAGAATGAAACATCAATACAGCACAAGAATGGACAGCTCTACACACAATGGTGTAACCCTGCATCAGGGTTTATTCTGACCTTTAATAACATTTGCTTACCAGCATTTAAATGCACTTGAATCCTTTATTTCTACCAAGACTGCAAGAAGACATCTCTCTTTTCCTAGCAGCAAGGAATGGATCTGGAGGACAGGCTAGGGATCAAAAGGGGTCAGTGTTAGTCTCAGAGTAGACATGAGAATGTATCTGAAATCCATTAAGGGAAGCAGAAAGATGAGAATGAGCTAATGGGTGACTCTTGCTAACACACTAATAAAATGGAACTGAAAGTTTCTGGCTCTTCCCTGAACTGCCCCGTCTTGTTTGGAAAAGAAACTCTTGGGATTTTAGTATTCAGAAGAAGCTGACTGTTCCAAGTTCTGCTTTTCAGATGTTTTATGTTGGTCTTCCTTCTTTTGTAGACTTAAGGAGTCCAGCCAGCAAGGATCTGGCAGAGTGAGATGCTTGGGCCTCAGCTCTCTTCCCACAGTTCATCTGCAAGGCTGAATCCATTGCTAGAGGTATTGATTGCTTTGCCAAGAGGAGAGGATAGGAGTATGAGAATTCAGAAAGGAAATATTTGATTGTCTTCACTGCAGGAAACATTTTCCCCAAGCAAAATAGGACCTGGATTTAACAAGGTGCTTGCAAATGCCTCAAAAGACCTCACAAGAAAATTGAAGCCTTGTGTCAGATATAGCCTGCTCTGGAACTCCAAAGTGAACAGACAATTTTGTTGCAAGAATGTTTTTGTCCTCTCCACTACTGCAGCTGGAGTGCTGTTGAATAACCTGGAAAATTTAGCAAGTCCTGAGAAACAATCAATCATTTTTGATAGGTCATACTCTCCAGCTAGAAAAGATCTGTCCTGACTTTCCACCATGCTCTGGCCAATTCAGCAGATGATAATGACTATTCCACCCGGCTGGTTCTCACACAAGCACAAATATTGTATTTCTCAGCTCTCCGTCATAGGTGTTTGTTCAGGCAGGTCTCCAAATCTGGGTTAGGTCTCCTGCCATGTTCTCTAACACCCTTGTATTTCTAATCCTGCCAGTCCAGGCCATTCTGTGGACTCCTGTGGCTTTGATGAAGAGATGAAGTTTCCAAACTTTGCTGCCTCAGTCCAGCCCTCCTGGAGTGACTCACTAGTTTAGTTTCCTCTTTAATGTTAGACCTGTGCAGTATTGCAGCTGCTCTGTGTGGCTTGGAAATTATTTTGACAGAGTCTGGAATAAAGGCAAGAAGGTTTCAGTTCCCATTTTTCCAGATTCTTACCTCCTCACACTCTGTCTTCTGATGGCACAGATGTATATGGAGATCTAAATGGTATCACACCTGCAGAAACATTCCAAGCAGATGGCACCACTCCACTTCTGGAAAAAGTGTTAAGAGTTCTTGCTGGGGAGAACAGGCCACATCTATCTATCATCTCTTTAGGACCTCAGATATCCACAATATTTTTTGCTGGCTTGTCCCAGTGACACCACTCAGTCAGACCTTAGCAGCACGGCTGATATCAGCAGGATACAGTTCAGCTACCTAGCAGCATAGTTAGATGGGAGCCCCTTCAGTTGTTGAGGAACTAGCAATGGCCTTAAAATTAAATTTTTAAGTCATAAAAAAGGATGAGGGAAACACAAATTTTTATCACTTCTGTAGAGGAATTTAAGTACTAAGTGGTAAAGCAAGTTGCTCTGGAGAAGCCATTTGCTCGGCAGCGAAGAAGTCTCCCTCTATCCACCAAGGTACAAGCCTCCCTCAAGGCTGCAGAGGGATCTCCACTGACATTTCCAGGACTGCACATACAACTTTCCCTGGTAATACATCCCCCCCCAAAAAAAATGTACAAGCATGTACGGTTTGAGACATGAAACACAAATCTACACCATTTTATCCTCTCAGATTTCCTTCTTGGATCACCTGAGATGTTCAGGATAGTCATTCAGAGATATTTATTGCTTCTGATTTCTCCACTTGAAATCCCCAGTCAGCCCAGAAGTTGTGTATGGATATAAAGACTTGGAAGGAACAAGTGACCTATGAATAATCCACATATTTATCAGTGTAAAAAACAGTGCCATATCATGACAAGGCAGCAGTACAATAAGGAAATGTGAACACCTTATTTGGGAGCTGGTGTGAGCATGGAGAAAGTTAACACTAGCAGTAGAACATACAAGGAAATACAAACTATTCCCAGTGGAAGGAGTGGATCCAAAGGTGGCCTGGCCAACTGCCCTCAAAATCATTTTAGGAGACTCCAGTCCGCCAGTCTGAAGACAGGGTGAACATATTGGAGGGGGCACTGAGATCAAACCAACAGATATACCAAAAGAGCAAAGAGACTACACACTCAGCCCCAGGGCAGAGAACAATTACAGCAGCTGACTGCCTCAGCAAGCCCAGAGATCAAAGAACAAAACATTATTAACTACTGCCATTATAATCATTAGCATAGTGCCCAGTAGTCCTGGTCATGGACCAGTACCCCACTGTGTTAGCCAGTGTGCAAACAGAGACGAAAAGAATGGGCCCTGCCCAAGGAATGCCGAGTTTAAATATTAAATGTGAGATGACTACAATGAGATTGGAGGGGACAAAGAAGCAATAGTGTCACAGACAGAGGAAAGATGCTTGAAATCCAGACCAAAAACTCCTGGCTAACACCAAGACAGCCTCTCAATTACCTGGAAACAAGCAGGTTGCTTAAAGGTCTTTATGATGCACTCTGGTTCCTTTAATTCAGTGAGACGGTTTATACAGGTGCCAGATACTCATGGTTTGTGTCTTGAAACGGCAGCTGAAGGCATGTTTCAGTTATTCAGAATAAGGAGAGGAGAATGAATCTCGACCTGCCTGATTGAAGTCTGGACACTGCAGGTGCTCTGCAATGTCCTCTCCATGCTTACCAGCACATGTTGCCTGTTCCAACACTGCCCACGAGGCAGAAACCATGGGCAATGTCTCCCTACAGAACAGGGGAATTGCACTGTCTGTTCTCAGTCTAGTTTCCATGGTTCCCACCTTCCAAAAGCCACATCACACCTGGCACTTGTTCCTCTCAAACGAGGAAGACTGAAAAGGCTGTTCATCCTCAGGTGGTCCAGGACTGGTCTGAGGCACAGCTGGATCTGGCAACTGATTCTTATGAAAGAGGATAGCAGATACCTCTCGCTTGCACTGCAGGGATCAGCTGGGTGATGTGCCCCTGCACCAGAACAACTGCCCCTGAGTCACTTCTCTGTCTTTCGTTAAGGATAATATCCATTCTATTTTTAAAATAAAAACAGAGTCCATGTTCTTCCAAATATTTCTAGTCAATGTTATGACTAACAAATGGTGGTATTTTTGATCTTCCTCTAGTATATCCCCATGAAGAGCTTACAATGTTTTAGGCATCAGTTCATGTAATCTCCCCATCTGTAATCTCATATCTCCCTGTCATGGTCCATTACCCCTGTGCCACCAGTGGAGAGGATGGTGCCTCATACATGGAACGACTTACTCAGAGCCACACGCCCAGTAAATGTTGACATTGGAATTTGAAAGCAGAAAAGACATGTCTGTCCACACTGGGTCTTCCAGCTCTAGGCAGAATTCTCCCACTCCCATGTGATTCCCTTATAACCACATCTGTGAAAATGTCCTGCTTAAACCTTCCTTTTAATCTTTCTTCTGATGTCTCCACATTCTTATTTTGTAATGGTCATGCTCACATTTTGCTCATTTTCCCAGTGCTCTTATAACCTCCTCAGATGGAATTTTTTTCCCCTTTAAAAAGAGATTCCAGCCACTTCTTGGAAATCTCTGTATTTTATATATTTCTAGATCAGATAGTGGGATAGAGCCTATTCCTCAGTATCTGAACATCTCATAATCTTTAATATATTCATAATGACAATTTTCCAAGAAGGAGGGAGATATTACTTTCTGTATTTTAAAATCAGGAAGCAGAGGCACAGAGGGACTAACCAAAACCACTAGCCAGTGCTAAGCATTCATACAACAAAAGTCAAGGGCTAAAACAATGAGACAATTTCAAATTCTAACACTGCTCTTAATTTTCTGATTTCTGAAATTGTTAAGGGGTCAATTCTTCCATCTGTTATCTGCTGTCATGAGGATGTGTCCACGTAACAAATCTTGAAAGCACACAGTCCCACGACTCCAGGAACAACAGCTTGAAGAACAATAAGGGACTGTCCCTGTGCTTCCAAAATGTCCAAAAGGAGACATCTCAATAGCAAGTAGGACAAATGCCTTAGCAGAATCCTTCCCATGGTGGCCCATAAGAAACCAGATTTGGTTAATAACGGCAACACTGATTTTTATAATACCTGTTTTGATCAAATAGTCATGTACTTTCCCCAAATACAGTCTCCAGCTAGCACTGCTGGAATCAGAAAACTAAGCTTGGTGGACCACTGATATGACTCAGTAGGACATTTTTTACACTGATATAGAGGTCTGGAAAATCATAAACCCCCTTTATTTTATTAAATGAATTGTTACTGAATTTGGTTAACATAGAGAAATATAAATGAAGATAAAAGGACGTCTTTTTTCCTGGTTTGTTTGGGTTTTTTAATAGCAATACATAGAATCTCAATTTCTTTTGTAACCATTCTTTATACTGGAATTTTTGGTTTATACTGGAATAATATTACTATGTCTCCTTTAACTTCTTGATGTCACCACTGGTAACAATTTAGGAACTGCACATTGGACTATGCCATACAATGTGTCTGCAGTTTTTCTTTGCATGAACAGTCCCAAATGAAGGGCCATATAATCTCCTTCTTCAGTCAAAGACTGCAGGTACTGTCCCTAAGTAATCAATTGCCTTGCCTGGACACCAAAATATCTCAACAGAGGTATGTAATTAAGACATATCAGTGTGTCTGTATTGGTTTATGGGATAAAAATGAGAAGCCAGATGTCTAGCTAAGGAAGTATTTAGAGCCCACATATTCTGGTCAGATGAATAAAAATTATTATGCATGTCTGGGAACAAGACTATTAAAAGGAGGAACGAGGAACTCTGTGAGGCTGGCAAGCATCTAAACAGACCAGCTACCCAAAAGATCAGTTAACTGCTCACCTCATGCACTTCACAAAGAAACAAAACAGCACACCAAAGTACATTTCATCCTCTGGCATTTCATCTCACATACTCAGAAATATATCTTACAAAAAGGCAAACTGCCCTCTTAGCAGACACCTAAGTGGCTAATTTACACAGGGTCCTAAGGTTTAGAAAGCTCATGTTAGGCAAGGTGTATGCCACCCTGAATCTTTCATTTTGGTTTCTGTTCAATAAGCTTCAGAATACCAAGACAATTCTAGCACGCTGGAGAATATAATATGATGTGTGCAAATATTTACAAAGCTAAATAGCATTGTTGTTTGGTTCTGAACTGCTTAGCCTGGCATTCGTTCTGTGAAACTGGGAAACAGTTGGTGAAGTATAAAAAGAGGGTAACGTGACTGATACCAAACAAAGGGACAATATGGAATATCTTGTCCCACTAAAACCATCAGCATTGTTTTTGATGCATTTACAAATCTGAGTGATAAAGTAAATGTTACTGATACAGGTTTCTGTAAGGCAGCTGACTTTGTCTTTCTTGGCATTTGATAAAAAAGTATCACTACATAAATCAATGTCACCCTTACTAAACAAATTCAATTCCCCCTCAACTCATAAAAAAGTAATTGTAAACCGAGGATTATCATTATATGTGAATTATTCTACCAAGCACCTAAGAAATCTGTTTTGAGTGCAAAACTACTCAATATCTCTATTAATTAACTAAAAGAAAAATAGAGAATCCATTTCTGTGACAGAAGAATTGGCAGAGAAATAAATAATGATGGGACATGGTAGTTATAAAGATCATCTTTGTAAGGTAGGCTTATCCAAACAACAAGTCTGACTACAGTCAAGTGCAAAGTCATATAACTAGCACAAGAACTTCCCAAATGGGAGTGTATCCAGAACCACAGGGACCTGGAAAAATATTTCAAGATGATAAGAGAAAACCAAAGACATACATCTGAAGAAAGGACATTGATCAGCTGGAAAGGGTTCTGAAGCAAGTTACAGAAATAATATGGGAGTCATAAAACACATCCCTCTATGACAGACTGGGATGCTTAATATGTTTATTTAAGGCAGTTTATTTACAATCTCTAAGTGGATATAGAGGAAAGAGTTCTGACTGTACTTGACTGTATTGTTTTTAAGAAAAAACACCTATCAACATTTGGTGGTTTGAATCAGACACAAGGCAGATTTAAATAAACACACCAAAAAAAGCTTAACAGTAAGGTGAATTATCTTGTCTAGTATGCAGGAGAAATTCTGCTCTTGGTGTTCTTTAATTCAAGAGAGAGCTTAAAAATATGCTCCCACTCAGCCCTGGCTCATCCCTTACATGACTGAAAACCTGACAGAAACACCTGCTGAAGATCTATTGTTTGTGACACACCCAGCACAAAATGAACTGTTCTTCAGCTGGTCACTTGTGGAACAGTTAGTGTTAAAGGATGTGAAGAGAGGGGTAGGACCTGGATATCGTCATGCCACTGGTTCACTAAGTTGAACAAGGATTTGGAATAGAAGGGTACTAAACTCAGGAGAACACAACACTGTCAGAGAACAGACTGATCCCCTCTCTCTCCTTGGACTTGACTTCACAACTTTTCTCTAGCTTGATTAAACCCAGCCTGTCCTAAACCACTGTCACAAGCCAACTACCATGGATGTGATGGAGGTAAAAAGCATAGCAACACCCAGTTCACTCCCCTACCTACACTAGTTTACCAGAGTATGCAATCATGTTCATCAGTAAGGTCATTCAGCACAATTCTGTATTGAGTAGTGAGAAAGAAATTTTACAAAGTAATTTTTTCTCAATCTTTTCATAGAGTAAGTGAATAATGACTCTTATTATAGGGCAGGCCTTGCATACCTACAACTGTGCACAATTTGGGTGGAGAAGTAGGTGGCAGAACTGCAAAGCCTCTGACTTGTGGCTTTTCCACAGCCAGGACTTGTGCCCTTATTCACTGGGAGGATGACATGGTGAGAGCTGCAGCCATGGAGTCACAGGGAAGCTATCAAGGAGGGAAAATAATAAAATTGCTATATGGAAATGCATCAAACATTTGAAAGTAACACTGAGGGGGTGGTAGTGCTAAGGGTATCAACAGTTTTTTACTTGTGTCCAGGGGAGAATATTTGCATGTACTCATATAACTCTCTGAATACCTGATGAGTGTGTAACATGAAAGAGTGGTGTATGTGTGTACATGCAGGGTTTTCTTCTCCTCCTTTTGTGTTTTATAGAACCTATGACAGGTGTGACTGCTGATTTGAAATAACCCCAAGTCAGACACCACACAGCCCACTGAAATGAATTAATCTTTGCATCATTCTGATTCTGGGATTTGATATGGGCTGGGTTTTTTTCAGTTGCTACTGCTGTTGCTGTCACAAGTTCCAGCAGACATATTCCAGTTTAGTCTCCACACTCTGTGGGACACATGACACTGAAAATGACAAGTGGCTACAGGTTTTGCCAACAAGAATCTGGGACACACATCAAGGGAAGAATCAGTCTTTCATCCCTAAGACTGGCTGCAGCAGAAAACTTGATTGCTGCTGGTTCATGTATACTTAATCCCTTTACCCCTGAAAACTTTCTTGACCCATCTTCCCTTCAGCTGCTCAAACTCCTGCCTTATGCTTGTGCTACACACAAAGATAGGATTAAAAATCAAGTGCCCTAGACAAAATTATATCCCTTCTTCCAGATATATTATATTTTCATACCAAAATCAGTTCACAATTTATTAAATATGATTTATTAAACATTTTCTTGGGCTAGAGACACAGAATTGGAAAGGTAAAGCTTCATGAATCAAACTCTTCCATAGCAGCTGCAGAGAAGCGGGCAGCTCAGGAGTTTGAAAACCTATGCAGGCTGCATGCTGGCCCACATGCATATAAAAGCATAAGATATCCTCTGGTCAAACCAGGAGAAGGGCTATATCAATTTGAGAGACAAATCAACAACCTCAGCTTAACCTGTTCATGTGCCCCTACTCTGAGGTTTTAAGTAAAGTTATAAAGAGTTATTGAAATCAGCTTGCAGAACTGAAATTTAATAAAAATATTAATCAGAAAATTCCTATTTCGGTCAAATAGTCAAGTAAATAGAAAATAAAGACATGTAGGACCATAAGGGCTCTCAGAGAACACTCTTATTCTAAGGCAGTATATCTTAACAAGCGCTCACAGAGCTCTGACTAATCTATGCTGAAATAAAGAAAGGGATACCTTGCCTTTACTGAATCAGGTTTTGACCAGAAACTTACAAATTCTGGTCTTTGACTAGGACCAGCACAGACCTGTATGGAGGCTCCTTTTAAAATACTAGCCACCTTTTCGACAGCAAGCACCTTACTGAGAAGTCTTCTTCAAAATGTACCTTCACAAATTGTGCTCCTATTTCACGATGACTAAATTTACCTCACATTTCTGCCATATGCTTAGAAAAAGGTTAGATCAGACACTGAAATCCTTAATAAAATCCAGACATAAATACCTATTATTTTGTCATTCAGCGTTAGGCAGTTACACTGTCAAAAAGGGATTTAGATTGCTTTGACATTATTTGTTCTTAACAAATGAAGCCAAGTTGTCCTCGATTACCTTGATATCCTTTAGATGCTTATGAATTGATTATCTGATAATTTATTCCAGTGTTCTTTCAGATATTGAAGCTAGCTGACTTGCTTACAATGTCAAAGTCCACTTTTATCCCTTTTTAAGATGGATGCTTCCCTGTCCTCTATTGATTCTCTTTAACCTCTCCATACCCATATTAATGCTGAGCAAGTGATTAAGTACTCTGCTCAGCAGTGACACTGTGATGAACTGGTATCTCATGCTCCACTGCAAGGCATTGCGGGTTAATACCTTCCTGACTTGAAGCCCTGTTGTGTATTACTGAACCCTGTGAGTTGCTATACCTTCAGAAATCTCTTTTGCTCATTTTTTTCAGAAAAATAGTTAAGGTTTAGTTTCAAATTTCTCTCTATATGTAGTGCAATATGGACGGTAAAACTAGATCTTGCTAACATTAAAATTCACCAAAGCATCTTGCAATTGAATCCTTTCTGAGAAATGGGGATTCACCCTGGTTTTGCAAGTGAACTACTTGATAGTAGAGGGAAAGACGTTTTAGGTGGATTGTAATACAGTAGAGTAAAAATAGAAACATATGGTCCTACCACTGATGAAATAAAACCTGCTAATAGTTATGCAAAGAAAATTTGGAAAAGTATTTTGTCTATAAGGCTGATGTGCTACAGCACTGTCAGGCTTGCTCTGTGTCAGAAGAAAGCTGGACACGGGAATGTAGCAGCCAGTGAGCTACCGTTAAATTCAATATTTGTGCTGTAAAATGCTGGTGGATATGTGTGTTTTATTTAGATTTTTATTTTTTAATTTTAATTGATACTGTGTTCTAGTATCATGAACCAATTAATGATTAACTACCCTTTTTAAAACCTTTACGACACTGACAGTAAAGCAATGCCATGATGCTTCTATGAATTATAGTCCTATTACAATCCTATTGAGTCTTTTGGACTAAAGGTTTGTGGGCCTTCAAAAGCATGCACATGGGAGTGCTGATCTCTCTCCCCATGACAGACCCCTTACACTGACATTAATATAATCTCCCAGTGGCCAGGAGATTGCCCAGTATCTGTAGATATTGGAGTTGTTTAGTATTGGTACATTGAGAGTTGTGGCATGATCTTGGGAAGAGTATATTACTACAGCGCACTGGAGAAAACCTAATTTTAAAGCTGCAGGATCAAAATATCAGAAAGGCTAAAACTTACATGCCATAAAAGGCTTGTGATGCCACATGGATCCCTGCTACCATCAAGTCAAATGCCCTTACATTAGAAAACAGCTCTGAACCCTCCGGCACAGGACTTTATTTTGTCTGCACAGAACAACACTGGCCTAAGCTGTATAAGCAGGGACATTACCTATATAAGCATCTCTACTGGTACTGCATGGAATTCCTTTCATCATATGCTCATATACTCTCCCTCTAGAAAACCTGAGAGCAAAACAGTGCATGGCACCCCACTGGGCTGGTTCTTTCCCATGTCTCGGGAAAGGTAAAACTTTTTTCTTCATTATAACTGATTTAATTGTACTTTTCAAGTTGTTTCTTTCCTTACTCCCTCTCTCTCACTGTTTTACCTCTTTTCACTCATGCTTTCTTTTTATCTCTTTTTTTCTTTCACCTTCTTGTCTTTTCTCTGCTGTTTTCAGATCTGTCTTCAGTAAAGCCAGAGAAGATTTATATCTTTAAGCAAAGTGATCAGTAAAGCCATGACCCTGTTTACAGAATGCCTTGTCTTCCATTATCCTAGGGTTCAGAAAAAAAGTGCTATCAACATGCAAAGAAAGAGGCTTTTCTAATATATTCTTGGATAGTATCAAAGACGGCCTTGGTGTAGAAAGTATTAGGGGAAGGCCAAGGCCTTCTGGAGCTCTTCACATGACTTCTTTGAAGGCAGAAGATGCTGCCATCCCTGTCCATCTCATGAGAACAAACATGCTTACAAGCAGAAAGGATCCATTTCAAAGGCGCTCTAAATATCACTGGTGTCTGGAGTAAGAAAATTTTGCAGAGGTCAGCTATAGCTAGCACTGCAGGCAGGCCCAGGAGAATGAATACAGAGCTACCAGCACTACCCATACCATGACCAAACCTGAACCTCTGCTGAGGACTGTCCAAGATTTCACTGACAAAGAGGAGCACAGGAGCAACTCTTCATGGGCCACTCTGCTATCTTGTTTGAATACGGGAGGTTTGACACCAATTAGTAGCACAGAAAATCTGATTGCCCCGGAGGTAGTTTTGGTAGGATTGGCTGAACCACAAACAGTACGGCTCAGAACAGAGCAGAGCTTGACCTCTTCTTCAAAGCCAGTGTTAAGCCTTCCTGTCATCTGCAGTCTAAGCTGTTCTCAGGCATCCTTTACCATCTATCCCAGCCATAGGGGACATTTGTCTCAAATACAAGTTGTGACTGATGCTTTACAACAGATCTAAGGAGTCTCATGACACCAAAGTGCACTAAATTGGGGAACAGGGGATGTTGTGCAGCATCTTTAGTTCAGGATATACTTTAGTCATTGTGTTGATGGTGAGCTTCTGCAAGCAATACGCAAGAGAGCTCCCTGTATTATGAAGTGTGAGTCATTCTAGGGGCATAAAACCACTCATGGTTAACAAAAGATGGATGATTTCGATGTTGGAACTGCAGATTTTTTTAAGCACAGTATGCCTGTAACTGCACCGAGTGGAGAGATGAACCTCGACATACACGTCTTTCACCACCCATGCAGGCCCACTGTCAAAGCACCACAGTGCCTTAGTACAAGCCAAATACAGCTTCCAAGTCTGTGTATGCAAGTAATTAGAAACTTTGTGTGTGTACTGTTTTTTTCCCCTCTGTTTTCTACAATTTAAATTGTCCCTTTACAGTCAGTACAGAATGGTTTCTTCCAGTCCCCAGGCACATTTTTTCCTAGCACTTTTGCTGTGTCCCTCAGGTTTTTCCTACATTTGGTGTGATGGAGATTGCCCACATGTACTTTGAGCAATTTAGACTTTACTTGTTTCTATACTGGTATGTATATGATTTCTTACCAGCTTTCTCAAAACACTTAACAGATAAGTTTATCCATATTTGCATTTGTCTACATCTACATTTGTCTACATAAACAGATTTCATCTGCTAGAGACTATTTCTGTGTTGATTTGGTCAGAAGTGAATTTAAATATGCTACTGACCTTATGCAATAGTTAAAGCTCCTGCTTGGAAACAGCCACATTTTCTCCTATTACCTATTTTCTCCTGCAAAGAGGAGCGATTGAGCTGAAAACTGAGGATCTCCTCCTTCCTGACCTGAATCTGCCCTAAAATTCAGTTGGCTTGCTTGTTTGTGAAAACCACCTCCCACCACGCTGGCCAAAAACAATTAATTGCCTGCTGGGCCTCCCCTGTCTATCTCTGCTCATTGCTCATCTCTTATTATTAGACTGTGAACACTTTGGGGGCAGAGAGCCTTTTTTTAGTATTACGGTATAGAGGGATCTTGGACCACAGGTAGGACTCTGAGGTGCTACTGGAAAAGTAACCAGAAAACTCAAGTGCTCTGTAACCTCATTTCGCAATTTATAATTCTGAGTTTGGCACCGCAACACACAATAAAGAGAAGCAGGGAGACTGGGCTCTGGAATCATTAGTTTTATTATTAAATGTTAGTGTGATTAGTTATTCCTTTGAAATCAGTGATGTGTCTAATGTCAGAGAGAGAAGACAGGTCCCATACCCTTAGCCTCTAACAACCTAGACATGAGTGGAGAGATTTGAAAACCTCAGTACACCTAGTTTGTCGAGTGTCAAATGTGAAGCAGGAAACAAGGGTAACTGCAGCATTTCAGGCAGATAAAAGGTAGGAAAATAAAAAGATAAAAAATATTAAGTTGGGAGAAGGATAATGCAGGATGCACACAAAGAAACATTCCCTCCCCGTGCAATGTGTTGAACTGCAGAATATTCTGAAACTTGACAGTGCTTAATGAGAAATGTCATCTATTTCAGTTCTGAGCCCCAGAAGTGGAAAGTGCTCACTTTACTTGCCTGCTGAATTGGATATATTTAATTACTGTATGAAGGGAATGACCCAACACTGACCCTGCAAGGAATGCACTGCACAGACTTCAAGCATGTTCCTACCTCTAAATTCAGGGCAGAAACATGGCGAAACGTGCAAATACAAAGAAAACTTTGTACAGTACCACTGCCTGGACTGTTTGATTTTTGAAAAGGCACCATGAGTGGGAGACAGGAGGAGCTCGCTGGGAGTGAGGTAGCTCTAGGCCTGCTCCACGCGCGGAAGTTCCGCACAGCCACCGAGTCTGGCTGCTCACGGCCACCAGGCTGTGTTCTCGCTCTGAGCTGGCCCCAGCTGCTGTTCCTTACTCCTTTGACGTGTATCTGTGTGTTACATGACTATAGAAGGAGCAATCAGTCAGCTCCCAGGAATCTTAGCAACAGCCGCGTCCCCAGAAAAGGCTTGTAGCAGCTGGAGCAGTGATGACTCAGCAGCATGGGCTCTCTGGCCTCTTGCTGATCCCTGGCAAGGACTGCAGTCCAAGGTCTGGCTCCCTTGTTTGGGTCAGTGCTTTCTTGCTGGCACCAGTAGATGAATTCCTGGATCCTGCTGGCCTTGGCATTCAAAAGCAACCAAAAATGAGCTGATAGCTGCAGCCAAAAAAGTTTTTTGTTCTCTTTTCTCTTTAACGACAAATTAAAGAACAAACAAAAAAAATACCCCAAAAACACCAAAACCAAATAACAGAAACAAACTGAACAAAACCTGCAGAATCCTGTTAGTACACTGTAACAGGACACAAATGACACAATTCATCTGTAGCAGATGCGCAGGGGAACATGGTCACATGCCAGGAGACCCACGTCCCTGCGGCCCCTTGGGGAATGAAACAGATCGGTGGATTGGGGCTGGGCTGGAAACTATACAAAACATCACTAGAAGGTCTGTTTATTTTCTGTACCGAGAGTTTGGGGTTGTGATGTTGAGTAACTCCGTCGACATTTCACCTAGTTTAAGGCACTAGTGCAATGAATCTATTTGGCCTCGAGTTGTTTTCGACTCCGAGGATATGTTTATATCACAGACTCTCTCCACCCTCCTGCAGTAATTCCACAGACCCAGAAGACAGATTGGGATTAAGGAGTCACGGGTCAGGACTGCACCGTGTCCGCGCGGCGGGAGGAACCTTCTGCTGGGACGGCGAAGGGGCTCGGGTGTGGGTGGGCAGAGGGTCTGCAGGGTCCCCGTGCAGAGCTGCGCCGGGAGCGAAGCCCCTGCAGAGCCGAGGGGAGAGAGAGCAGGAAAGGAGGGGCTGCAGGAGCCCGGATGGGGGGCTCTATGTCTGGATTCTTTTGGCAGAGGGCTGCCGGGAAGCTTGCTGGTCCTGCGCCAGGCTCCAGCAAGCTCCGCTTAGTCCCTCCCTTTCACGAGCACTAAAAATTCATCCTGAAACAAAAACAGCCATGTGTGTGTGTGTGTGTGTAACAATCTGCCTTCTCAGCAGCACCGCCGCCACCCCAGCATCGCTGGCCTCATTACTGGGAGCAGGAAATGAGTAAAACACAAATGGCTGGGGAGGAGACAGAAGGGGCCGCCCCGCTCCCGGCCATGGGGGCTGCTGGGAGCTGCCGCGCCTTGATGCAGATGTCGGAGACCTCAAATGTCTGCCGGAAATTACAGCTCATGTCGGGCGGGGAGACGTGCGCTTTCCCGGCTGGGGAGCCCAGCGGGAGCCCCTGTCCCCCCCGCCGCCCTCCCCGCGCTGGGGCCGGCAGCCTTGGCCCTCGCCAAACCCAGCTCGTAAATCAGCTCGGCAGGAGAAAAACACACGTAGGAAAATTTCTCGGGGCAGGAAAAGGAAAAAAAAATAATAATAATAAAAACCCCACCAAGCCTCGCCCCGCGTTGTTCGCGGGGGGGCCAGAGCCTGCTGGCGCGGGCCGGCGCGGCGGGGAGGCTGCGGCCGCCCCCACTGCGGGCAAGGGGGCGGGCGGGGAGGAGCGACGGGGTGCCCCCCACCAACCCCCCAGCCGCTAAACAGCCCGAAGCATTTCCAAAATAAACGCCGCAGCACGGCCTCTGCGTGGGCTCGGGCTGGGAGCGAGGGCGGCGGGGGCCGTCCTGCCCCGCAGCGCCGTGGCCGGGGGGACGCGGGCGTGTCGCGCCCCGATCCGCGGTCCTCAGGGCGGCGAACCCCGGCGAAGGGCTGGGAATATGGGAAAGTGATCGGGTGCGCAGCGAAACAGGTTACGAGGAGGGTGTTGTAAGTGTAGCAGAGCGTAAGAGCATTGGGATGCCGTGGGGAATGTCTGCCTGAATAGCAACGCCTCAATTGCCTCGAATAGCAAAGAGCAGGGCGCCTCATGGTGCGATTCCAGCATTACTCACCCCAAGGATCAGGCACTTCCCCACCCAGTTACATATGACCAGGAAATTACAGGCTGCGCTGCTCCCCGCCTGCCTGAGTGGCTGCCATATCATATGATACACACCAGAGCAGCGTGTCTGATGAAACAACACAGCAACGTGTGCTAGTGAAACGTTAATGCTTTGTGGAATACATGGGTTTGGCTGGGTCATTTGGTATCTTGAATGCATGCTCCCTCTTGTACATCTTGCCATTAATTAAAATACTGGGTAAAAATGAAATCCTGATCTTCCTTTACACTCTCTGTTACTGCTCTTCCTCTAGTAGACTCCACAGCCAGCCTCCTTGTGTGGCTTAGGTGTTGCAATTACTCACTCTCTTGCTCCATCCATCCCATTTGTGGACAGACTTTAATTTTTCTTCACACCCAGTATTCACAAGATCTTTCTGCATCTCTCATCTTTATTACTATAGAAGTCACATCCCAGATCTGATATGCACCTCTCCTCCCTGCAGTACATGGCAAATGGAGCTACAAAGGTCATATTTGCAGCTCACTATCTCATCCCTGGCTTGAATTTATCCATTACTTCCTACTTAACTGTGTTTAAGGAACTTGTTACAATGAAAGTCACCTGTGGAAGACTGCCCATCTATCTTTTCCAGCATGCTTCTCCCTGTCTTCTCCACTAATAATGTGAGCTTTCGCTAGCCATGCCAGTCTCTTCACACTCTTTCATGCCAACTCTCTAATACCTCTCTGCTCCACCTTTTGCAGCAGCATCTCCGCTCAGGTCAGCTTTCTGCAACTAAGGCAGTCTGATTTCCTACAGTTTTGCATTCTATGGATTCTAAGCACCAGTTAAAACCCTTTCTTCTAACTGTGTATTTTTAGGAGCTGCAGCCTGGGTGAATTTTCTGAAGTCTTGAGAAAATACAAACTCCTATTGCAACCTTCTTCTGAACTGAAGATAAAGTTATTCTATTGGCTTTTTATTTTAATGAGATTAAGTATATCTGAGACAGCTTCTCATCTGTTGAATTTGCTTTTAGTTGACCAGTGTATAAAAAATTATACATGCACCTGACAGACCTACAATGGGACAGACACACTCCCCCTGCCAAAGATCTTGTCATCACATAAACCTTCTTTCTTTTCAAAACCAAACATAAATTGTAACTGCAAAGCCATGTGCTGCTTCTCATTACACCCCTTTATGTTAACTGTTTTCTTTTCACCATTGGTCTGTGCTTGCCTTTTTAGATCTTCTGCTCCTGAGGGCAGAGTCTGGGCTCTCCTCTGTGAAGTGTTAAGTGCCTTACAGGCATAAAAACAATTTAATTAGTTAATAACGACTAACAATTTGCATTAGTATCATACTTCCTGCCATGTCACATCAGACCACTGCTCCAGCCAGTCAAACACGTACCTCTTTCTCATGGCGCTCTGAGACAACTGTCCCTCAGCAAGGCCAGAGCGTCATATGTGGTGGTGGTTGGACACCCAACCCCAGTCTTTTTCCAGAGTCTGTCCACGGCTTACTCATTCTTAATGAATCCATCCCCCAGCCAATCTTGTATCTGACCTCCTGCTATATAAAGAGACACTCCTGGCTAGTTGAGCTCGGTAACATATCTGACAGAGTGAGACTAGCCAAACTGTTCAGAGGAAGGGATGACGGCTCTGTAATACTACCAGCACAGCACTATTCTAGGCAAAATAGAAAGATGAAGCAAGACTCCTCACTGACCCCAGCCCTCCTGTGCCTCCCAGCACTGGGGGTTGAAACTTTCTTGCACCCAACTGGCAATGCCTTTCTATTTCTTACAGAAATTAAAAGGCCAGGAAGACCTTTGAGACAAGAGGCCTGTATTATATTTTAAGAGATATCTTTTATTAGTATATCTTATATTTCATACCTCTGCACAAAGCCTCTTTGTCTTACATTTCAGCAGAGAGTCCTACACTGAGAATCTGCAAATGCGTGATTCAGCACAGGAGGAGGGAAATGAGCTACTCCTTAAACATTGTTCATTTATCCACTGTTTAGTCTTTGTGGCATGATTATCATCCTGCCTAGGAACGGGAAGGAGGCAGTTTCAGGCAGTGGAAGGGTATGAGAAAAGAGATGGGACAAGACAGCGCTACCACTTGGGAAAATTGCAAGGATAATGGAAAGTGCTGTTGAACTGGGCAGAGCCAGGAACTGAACTGCTCAGTGTATGCAGCTATGTCCCTGTAAGACACAGGACCCTCAACAGAAGTTACAAAGGCTGCTAAAGACCTGAAAGAAATCATGGTGCACCTCATGTTTATGTTATACAGTCCCAGGAGTTGTGAGAGATTAACAGCTGGTAAATGATGGCATACGTGGAACAAGTTCTCTCCTGGCACTGCAGGGCAAAGTATAAGAAGAAAATGTGGGGTTTAGTACAGGCACATTTAAACCATATGAAGAAGACCTGTGTTTTTGGAATGCCACGTCCTCCTCCATGTCTGGAACATGTCCTAGTTGGTGACTGAGATCTCTGTTGTTTATAGGCAATGATTTCTCAGAAACAAATCAACTAAATGAACAAACTGGGTGATAAAGTAGACCTGAGAACTGCATTGTCCTCTTCAGAGTCATAAAAATTCATCCCTTTTACAATTGCTGAGTGCTTTGCCAATATCATGCCAAGGTGAGAGCGGTGGGGGGAAGGGAAAGATATTGAAAAGGAAAATAAATAGGCGAGGTAAAAAGTGCTGCTGCTGCTGCTGCTGCTGCAGCAGCAGCCGTGGTTGCCATGGCTACTGGGGTGAAGAAGAGAGGAGGAGGAGGAGGGAGGCGGATTGATCGATAGTCCTGTGCTGGCTCATCTGGCTTCCATCCACGTGCTACTACAGAGGGAGAGAAAATCAAAGAGCCACACACAGGGTGGCCAGGTCTCCGATTCGATACATGGCACCAGCTTGATCAATAGCTTGTTGGAAGGTGGGTAATTGACTCCCCTTCTACCCAGGAGAAAGCGGTGTGGCGACAGAGGTGTGTTCGTTAGCTACTGATTCTCAGCTTTACTTTATTACCAGCTTGTTCATTTAGTTGATTTGTTTGTTTGCTTGTTTGAGATCCCTCTTCAGTCTGCTTTCTCCCTGTACCTGCCAAAGATGAGCACCAGCTGCTGGAGCAGAGCCAGAACTGCCCCAAATTTCTGAGTTGCTTTCCCTCTTCTCTCCTTTCTCCTTTCCTTGCTTATACTGGGGTTTTTATCTCATACTGGCAAAGGTTTTGACAGAGAAAGCTGGAAACAAGGACAGCCTTTTCTTATGGGATTTCTAGAGCTTCCTTTTCTGGCTGGGTCTGGAGGAACATAATTATGGTTCATCTGAACACAAGGAGCACAATAGCCCCCCCAAAATTAAATAATTAGGTCTATTTTTGCACCTCACAAACCAAGTGCATTATAGGAGAGATTTACAATTATTATTTTTGTAAGTCTGCCATTCTCCAGAGGAATTATCTGTAGAGAGTGACTAGATGATGCTATCAGAAAGACAAAAAACAAAGGCAGGAAATCAGGAGGAAGTTGGGGAGGAAGATGAAGATGCAGAAAACCAGATATTTCCAAGGAAATTACAAACTCATGAAGTACTGAGATAGTGTAGGCTAATCCTTCATTTCTACCTAGACATCGGCAGGGAACCCTGGCACATGGTACCTGTTTGACCTTGAGGCAGGCAACGCTGTATTTTTTAAACAAGCCTGTATGATACAACTAAGTTCACTCTCATGCTGAATAAGCTTCTGTAAGGCATTTTCCAACACAACACAGGGGAATTTGAGTGGCAAAACCAGGACTTAATGTTTTGTATCTTCTATCAAAGCAAGCAGCGCAAACCTTCCTATCACCTCCCTAAGGCACTAAGAATCTAATTGACTTCAACACGGAAAAGACAATGCCACTTTGTGTGGTGCAACACCCATCAGCAAACTGAGCATAAAATGGTAAATCTAGACTCTGAGATGCTCTGGAAGGCAAGAACCATCTGTTTGCTCTATACTGGTCTATTGTCCAGCTTGCTGGAGTCCTGGTCTACAATGAGCATTTAGGCATATAGTAATAATAAGAGCAGCAGTGTCCATTGCTGGATAATTGATATTGCTTTGTGGAGCAACCAGACCCTTAGGCTAAGAAGAGGCAAACACACAAGAAATATCACTTCTTTCAGTTCCCTGGATTTTTCTTGGAGCTAGCCCATGTAAATGCACTGATGTTGAATTTTATTTAGCTTCTGAATTAAAAATGAAAACTCATTTGCTTGGAATTCTGCTTTTCTTAAGTTAGTTGGCTGCACTCCAGCTCTCAGGGCTTGTGCTTTTAAGGTCTGATCCAAATCCCAGAGAAGTCACTGAAAATTGCTCCACTGATTTTAATGAGTCAAACCACTGCATAAGGAGTAAGCTATAATCTCTTCAGGCCTTTTTTTGTTATTTCTTTTACATGCTTTGAAGCACTAGCAGGTGTATCTCACAGACACTGGATGTAAATCACAGTAGGAAGAGGGGGCTGTGTGAGCACAACTGCTCCCTGTTGCATAACCTAGAAGACGCAGGTTAATTCAGGTGATGCTAACAGGGTAGGGACTACAGCTCTTTTCACTCCCCAGTATGTCTTCCTCTGGAAATATTTACAAACCACCGAAAGATGCCTCTGTGCCCTGCAGAATATTTTCCTTTGGTTCCTTTGTGATTGGGAAAATAAGAGCATCCTAACCTCTGGGCATAATTTATAGCAGAAATAAATAGCAGGATGACAGAACAGCTCTCAAGTAAATTACTGCAAATATTCACCTGCCAGTTCTCCAGAGAAAGCAGGCAGGTAGGTGAGCCAGAATTGAGTCAGACTAAAAGCCTTGGAGGAATAGAGTAGTTTCTTCTAGTCATAAAGGAACAAAAAGTGTTTGCAGCACCTGCAGGCTGTTTCCTCTCTTCAAGAAATCCAGAAGGTTGGACAAAATATTATAGTGACAATGGAACAGCCTGTAGTCAAATTTGCACTTGGGCAAGATAAATAAAAGGACATATAGTATTCAACATGCCTGTACTACCTGCTAACAAGAAGCATATCTATTTGCTGAGTCATTGTGCCTGACACAGACTGAAAAAGTAAAGGGAAATATGGAAGACATTGGAAAGGCAGGATGGATCTCTTACGCATCAGTAGGACTCCAGAGATCATCTCACTGAGTCTTCCTGTTTCTTATGCCAATTCAAGGTCCTGGGTACTGAAATGTAGTTTAAATCTGGGAAGAATGAGGTAGTCCAAATGCTCTGTGAGTGTATGTGCAAGGGGAATGATGTAACACACAAAGAGTTTATGTCTTTCTCAAAAGAGACCTTCCTTAAAGGTCTCTCTAAGGCTACATGGGGAGCTGTAGCTCTGCATTACACCTGCTTCTGCATTATTGTACTTTGACAGCTCTATCAGGGGCCCTGAAGATAGGTAAAGCACAGGATAATGCTAACACAAAGGATCCTGTATCCTAAAAAAGTGAGAAAAACAATGGCCATCTGCACTAGGTGAAAGGTATCAATGCAGCTGTTCTGTGCTGCACACCATAATTCTTTACCTGAGGCCTTGAAACAAGGATCATACAGCAAATCCATGAGTGTCTAGCACAGAGTTGTCTGACTGGCCATCTGTAGGCTGCAATCAGGCCTTGATGTTTTCCTTTCAATGCCATCTAGGCAACAGAAGAGCTAGGGAAAGGTGGTTAAAAAATCCCTTTAAAGCCATTTTTAGTTAATTCCTGCAAACTCTAGCCACAGGCTCTGCAATTGCTTTTGTGTCCAGCTAGGAGGGAGAGGATAGTCTGGGAAGTTGCTTCTGACTGTACCTGCAGTCATCACAGCATCCACAAGGCATTTGAGAGAAGAGAGTGCTGACTTTGGGTCCTTTAGCACTGGGAAAACTGAATGCCTTGGTGAAAACTGTTCTAGGGAAACACAGTGAACAGAGTGCATAAGAGGTTCATCTGCTTTTAGAAGAGCAGCCAGTGGGCACGACAGACTGAGAACCAAGGCTTTATGAGAACCTGCTGATATACATTGGGACAAGTCTTGCAGGAGTCATTGCAGCTCTCAGATTTCCTTCAAATCCACAAAATGTGCCAGTGGCTTAATTCCATTTACCTCAGCCCCAAGAGTGTGACTCATGACCTGGAGCACACAACATGCTCAGCTAAAAGTCTGTTCCTGAACAAGCAACTGTCTACATCCTGGGTATCCGACATTCCACCCAGAATGCGAACAGAGCCTGACTTGACCTTAGAGCACCCTTAACCTGAGAAGCTGGGCCAATGCTCATCAGTACTGTAACTTGAATTCTAAGTCCTGTTGCTGCAGAGATGCATTTTGTATGATTAATGGATGCCATTAAACCAGAGAGACTCTTCACCCAGCAGTGAAAATTCAAGAAAAATACCAGACAGTCAGCCACAGTCAAGGGGGCTGAACCGAAAAAAAGAAAATGCTTGTGGTTTAAGAAACTGACTTTCAGTCTCCTTTCTAGATTGCTCCATTCTAAATTGTTAATCCATATTGATCCACTTTAAGAAAATTGGTAGGGTCACCTCATGCCCGTGAAGGCCCCCAGGCAGCAGGAATGTGAGTCCCAGCAAGGATGGGGAGAGGAGTCAGTCAATACTGGTGCTACCCTGACTTCTGGTGGGAGTTCAGACTCCTGGGTCCTGGTGGGAAAGCAAAGCCTGGACATTTTGCTGACACTGCCTTAAGTTCTTTTAGACATAACTGATCAGACAGAGAGGTTGATATGAAGAAGTGGAAGGTAGCACTTCAGCTATGTCAGTGCACCTGCTCCACTGCTGATGGAATCCTACATATGCAAGGATTTGCAGTAAGTGAGCCAAGCAGAGTTAGCTTCTAATTGTAATAAAAGTGTACTTCAGTTAGCTCACCTGAAGCAAACGTTGGTGATTATTTTGGGGTTTATAGTGCTGATAAATAAAGATTATATGTGAATATAGACAAGAAGGACTATATATGCCTTTTGAGCACAGCACAGAACAAATTGAAAATTGTGCTTATTAAGCAACTAAACTTTCAGTTACTTATGAATTAAGACCATCTTTTTAGGAGTAAGCATTTGATGATTTTTCATACTATACAAGAAGCCAGCTGTTCACACCAGCAAGAATCCAGAACCAGGGAGGATGTGGCAGACAGAAAAGCCTGAGGAGAGGGCAAAAATGCCTCTCAAAGTGCTGGGAACCTGGAAAAAAGCAGGCAGCAAGTAATGGAAGTGTGTGAGGAGGGTGCACCCCTAAGCAGTCAGGATTGCAGGTGCCTCCATCTCTGCACTGCCACATGGATGATTTTAAAGCAGAGCCAGTTCCCATAGCAACAGCACCTACCAGAGCTGCCAGCGTCGGGATGCAGCTCCTGAGAAAGGTAAAAAGCAAGGCTGATCTACCTCCACACTAACCCCCACCAGCAGCACAAAGCCCATTCCCAGGCTGGCTGTGCAGCCCCCAGGCCAGTGCTTTCCTGATAAGCAGGAAGGCCAAGAGCTCTTCACCTAAGCCCCCAGTGAAAGCTGCATCAGCTGAACAGCATCTCCTGATTTGAAGCAATGCTCAGCTGATTTTTGGTTTCCCAGGAAATTAACAGATGCTGAGCTAAACTTTATGGTGTTGTGGGACAGGTCAGCATACAGGAGAACACACAAAAGCATCCTCAGCAGAAAGGAACAGAAAGAACCCCCTTTTTTAACATACCACAAGGGCCGTTAAAAGACAAGGGCTTTTCTTTCCCCTTGCACCTGTCTTCTGGCTTGTTTTTTACCTACTACAGCTTCTCTGCTGTTGATTTTTGCACACTCCTTCCAGTGCTCCAGCAAAATGTTCTGCTTTGACACCAATGAAAACTGATGTTTACCAGCTCTAGTACGGTTGATTTTTTTGCTTGCACAGTTCACACTTTCTCCCAGAGAGAAAGAAGCTGTGGAAGTGGGAGGCTGCCATTAGTAGGATTGAATGTCAGACACCTGAGAAAGCTGACACTGAAGAAGTGATAGAGGCAGTTCCTATGAGCAGGTGGCTACATCATAAAACCTCTTACACTCAATGCTATCCAGACCCAGGCTGGCAGCCTTGGGAGAAAGGCCAGGGGCCAAATGGGTCAGAGATCTCTCATGTCATGAGGGCTTCTTCTAGGGCTGGGCTGAAATGTGCTGCAATGACTGAGTGCGTGCTCTCACCTATGCCTGCTTCTGCTCCTTCTCTGTTGTCCTTTTATCTGGGCTGTGAATCTCACATCTTTCAGAAGGATAGACTTCATCTTAAATTGAATACAAGGGATAAAAAATACAGGGAAATTGTTAGGCTCTGATAAATAAACATTTTCAGGAACAATTTCATCTTACTGACTGTGGAAATTTGTGACAGATTTGAGCTCAAGCAAATCAAGCAAACTGCTCATTCTGATACTGTGAGAGAAAGCAACAGCAGCCAGAGAAATGGAAAGATCGACAGTTAATTGGAAATGTTACATCTGCTGTTTATGCAAAAGGCATAAATATTTATATCCTGAAGGCTGACTTTTGGGTTTGCTCCTCAGCAGGAAGATATTTACATTTTGAATAAAGACTTTTTTCTTTCTTCTTCTCAGTAAGCGTGAGGAGTTTATTATTCCTTTAAACAGAAATCCATAGCCAAGTCCTCCAGTCCTGTTAGTTACATGCATGCAGATTTCCTTGGCTTCAACAAATTACAGGTGTGTGCAGACTGTGACATCCAACTCCCTTTTTACTATAGACAGAAAGAGAATAGTGAGACTGAAACGAAAGGGGAGAAACTGTAATCACAAAATGAAAAAGGCAGAAATTGCAGTGACAATTCAAAGGCACCTGAGATAATAAAATGCTTTTCTAAATCTGCTTTTGGTAAGAAAATAATCAAAGTTTGCACCCTGAAAGATTTTATAACATTAGCTGTTGATATAGAGCAAGGAAAGAAATACTTGAAAAATTTAAGTACAACACTACATTGGATTAAGCAGCCTTCACCACAGTGTGTTGAGTAAACCAGCTAACAAAAGTATTTACACGTGCAGTGATTGTAGAAAAGCAGGAAAATCTGCTGAACTACAGCAATATTATAAAAAACAACAGAAAGTGTGTTATCCTGCAAACAATTTTGTGCTCTATCTGGCCCCCACATCTCTTCACGTTTCCTTGCCCCTGCACTTACTGAGCCAGGCTTTATCTCCTTCCCTGTCCTGTCCTGTACTGCTGTGCCAACTGCATAGCCCTCAGCTTGCTCACCCTCATATCCTGTGGTCTGCCATCCTGATCCACTCTTGACTTCTCATCTCTTCCTGCTTCCATCCTTGTCCTCTGCCTCAGACTTCACTTGCTGTCCTACTCACCTCTCACTACATTTCATTTTACCACACACACGTAGCTCCAGTATTCTCCCTCACCCCTATCACTTCCCAATTTGAAGTTTTTCTGCCTCACCTTTCCCTATTATTCCATCTATTCCCAACATCATCTCTCTCCATCTGCTCTCTTCTCTTCCCCCAGTCCCAATGTCAGCCCTTGTGTCTGCCCTATTACGTTCTCAGGAGACCCCAAACCTACACATCTCTGGGTGGATTCTGAAGATGTCTGCCTTACTTTCTTCTGCAACATCATTAATTTCTAATTTTAATCATTATCTTCGATTAAATGTAACATTAAAGCTAAAAAAGAATTACAGATAAACATTAACTAAACACTCTGGTGAGACACAGGATGTTGTGGATTCCTCTCTTTAGTACTTACAAGCAAACTGGCTCATCTTTGAAGGCCAGAGTGCAAGTTGCCATTCTCCCAGGAATCCAGCCATTGCTTGAGGATCCCAGACTTAAGCCTTGGCCATCTCAAACAGTGCATCTTGCCCCCTATTCAATGACAAAAACTATGCCTCTTGCAGGGACTAGAGATTCTCCAAAGATATGATCTCATTATTTGAAAACATTTTTATGGAACATAGTTAGTTTTATAGAAGGAGAGCCTGCTGTGAACAAGAGGGATACCTGACTGGAGTACTGATTTGTGCATCTGTGGCTCAGAGTTACCAATGCAGAGCATTCACATTCCCACAGGGTCAGCAGATCAGGCCAAAGGTATGGTGGAATTTACTTTCACCTCCTTTCTAGCAATCACTGGATCACTTCCAATGACTTCTCCTTTGTCTCTCAAAAAAAATAATTAGAAAAGAGCATCGAGATCATGAGAGGGCGTTTGCATTATCCTCTGGTTTGCCACTTCTTTCTGAATTCCTAGAATTTCACAGCAAGATTTTATTTTAGTTTAAGAGAATTTTTGTGTGTGTTTTAAAATGATTTGTCCTCTGGGACTATTTTTTCTCGCTTCCATCATTTCTGTTTCCATAGCAACTACAGCTGGCTCAGATGTGCAGTTGCCATGGCAACTGTCTGGTCCTCCTTTCAAACGATGCATTCAAACAGGAATGATATTTGCATCTCCAATGCTGTATGGAACAAATCTCTTGCACCACACATGGGGAAGACATAAGACAACTGTATGAATTCAGCACAAAATCCAATTTAAATCCTCTCATAGAGGGATTTAGACAGCTGGCAATATGAGAGAATTGCAAAGAAATTGGGCTTTCCCATTCGTGGGTTTAGGGGGAGGCTGTTACTTGACTGGCATTTTCAAAGTCTCTTCTGGGCAAAGCACTATACTTGGAAATACCCACATGGGAAGAACACAAGATATTCCAGAAACAGCTAATTCATGTAAAAACTATCACATCTTGCTCTCTGTAAGATAAATTATGTGTTAAGAAACACGTGGTAAAATATACCATTTTGTATTTCATCCTAAAGAACAGATCAAAGCTTGCATTACTCATGGTTGCAGCTTGGATATGGCCAATGTTAAAATGCTTGAGTCCCTCTCAGATGTGTACTGCTACAGATCCACAGAATAATAACACATGTCCAACTCATATCCCCCTCTCTGCATGTGTAGCCCCCCCATATATCAGGGGGGTTTTCCATGAAGATGCATGGCAACAAACCATAAGGCACCAGAACTCTGCCTGTTCATCACAAGACATAGTACCCGAGGTGTGTTTCTCTTCTGTGACATTGGGCAAAAAGTTGACAATGGTATGATTTATTTTGTGACATGTTTAAGGGCTTTGTCTTTAACTTCCTCATATCATCTATGTGTGCCTGCATTCACTTTGTTGTTTGTTTTTTTCTTTGTTTTTCTTTTTTTCTATCTCATTGCTACTGTTAGGACAAATTGGGAAGAAAGACATAGACAGGCCTCTCTGCAAGGCTCCGCTGGTTCTGTCCTCTTCATTTGTCTTCTGTAGCTTCCCTAAGGATTATGATGTTCATAACAGGTAACAAAAGACAGCAGCTGTGCAATGGAGTACTGTGGGGAAAATAAGTGTATTTCCTTGGGGAAGCAAAGAGTTGGCACCTCTCTTTTACACCATCAGCAGCTGTCCCTGCACTGTCCTGGGCACTGTCAGGCTGCTGGGCTAAAACATGATCTCCTGGAGGGGTGCAATTGAATCTGAATGTTTTGCTTTCCAGATGGGCACTGTCCCGGCTGCCTCACTTGCAACAGTCACAGTCTGAAAGACTGAATTCCTGAATTAGTGCATGGCTTTGAGGTGAGGTAACTTTGGTATCTTTCCCATCAGCCAAAGCCATTTGAAAACAGTCCTGTTAGTAGAGAGGAGTAGGAAGGAGCAGGAATAATTAAACAGCAAAAATTACCACAGGCTCCAGGCAGCTGCTGCTAATTATTTATCTGCAGTGTACAGACCTAGCTCCTCGTAAGGCACAGGGCATATATAGTACACCTTATTTTAAAAGAATTTTGCCGTATAATGGTTCATCCACTGCCACTGTTGTCTCCAGAACTTACTTGGGCCTGTTAACCAGTAGAACATTGTAGACATGTCATGAACAAATTTATTCGACCATCTAAAATTAGAAGATCATTATCCTTACTAGATAGACAAGACACAAAAACGCCAGGAAACTTGCCTAAATGCAGATGGTCTACAAGAGTACAAGGACTGGGACTCAGGAAGCCTTCTACTTGGGCATCACATCCCTTCACTGAAACCGTGGTTCTTTATCGGTTCATTTTGAGCCCAGAGCTTTTAAGCAGTAACACATCCCTTCCACCCAAATACAGTAAAAGCCTTAATGTGTAAATAACAGATCAAACTAAATTTCTGAATACCGTGCTAAATTCTGCATGGCATTCCTTCCTCATTTTGGGGATATTTAACAAAACTCACCTTTCACTCAAGAATGATGGGATCAATATGCTTTTCTGTCATTTATGTTGGAAGGAGCACCATAATACAATGCTCCTTCAATTACAGAAGATAGAATCGATACATTTCACCTCCATTTATGTGGTTAAGTCTAAGTCAGCATGGCCCACCCTTTATTTATGGGGGTCGCCTTAATACAGCTCGCTTTCATTTAATGGGGAGGAACTAATATGTCTTGCTTTCACTTATGGGGGGGGTGGGAAGAAGAGAATCAATACATCCACCATCATTTATTGGGAGGGATCTATAGATCTCACCTTGATTTACCAGGGAGATCAATATCTCAGCCTTCATTAAGGCGGGTAGTATGTTGGACTAAATAAGGTTCATTTGCTTTTACAGCAAGTTGACAGAATGTCTCTCCATGTATGTGGAGATGATTCAGCATGGCCTTCATATATGTAAGGCTTGGACACCATCTGGTTCACCAGCTAACACAGGGATGCACACAGTTCAGCTCAACAGAAGGACTGGAAAGACAAGGGCAGGTTCAGTACGGAGGCATTGTGGACTCTGCATGGTAGACCTTCCTGACTTAGAAATCTGTCTATGCTTTTCCATTTATGAAAGGCAAAGATGCGATTTGACTTTAAGTGTGTGGAAGCCCCTGGATTCAGTGTAATACATCTTCCTTTACAGGAGACAGTCTCAAGGCAGTTCTTCATTTATGCAAGGGTAGATTTGGTGGGCTCCCTCATTTACAAAAGCTTGATTTGCTATTCCTTATCATGCTTTATAGGGAGCTAATATGAACTGTACATTAATTGTAGGAGCAGAGAAGAGGGTATGATATATTCCAGGAACACAACACTGTGGCAGCTTATCTGAATGTCTGAGAAGGAAGTGCTCCTCAGAGCACAATGAAGCAGGAGGTGGTGGGTATATTCCTATGAAGAAAAGGGAAGATGCACAAAACCCCAAGCTACTTCTACACCAGGTCTGCTGCTGGCATGATTTTTCTTTGCAGCATCACACAGTCTGCAGAAATAGCTGATCTCACTGCATTTTAGGGCTGCTACTTAAGTTACATCAGGCTATCTCAGGCTTGTTGGCTTTGTCTCCAAGACATTAATCACCACCCTTCATATCATGTGCCTTTAAAACAGCTCAAAGCCCAGATGAAAAGAGTGTGACTTGTCCTTTAATCACCTATTAAAGATCTACCTCCCTAGGACTCTTTGCCATGCCATGGACACCATAGCAGGGAGCCTTTCATACTTAGGCTACTGATTTGATAAGAGCTCAGATTATCAGTGACCAGAAGTAAATGCTAGTTGATGCAACCAGGGGAGTTGCATGATACAAGTTAGGGGGCATCAGTACAATTCCCAGAGGAGATGTGTCAGAACAACTTAAGAAAAAATATCAACCAAAGTGCCCACCTTGTTAGGTTTCTCAGCGGGAAGCCTATGGACTGAAAGGACCCCAGAGATTGAACTGCCCTGTCACTTTTCATTATGTGCAATAGCTGCACAGCATACAAGCACCTGCAGCTCCCATCTCAAGGTGAAAAGATAAAAAAGCAAATAGAGGGCATTTTAATATCATCATAGAAATACAATGTATTGAAAACATGACAATCCCTGCTGACCTCTCCTTTTTCCCTGGCACAAAGGGGAAATGGGCAAGTGTGAGGTGAGGAGACAAAAGTAGACTGGTTTTGACTCAAGCTAGCTGCTTTCTTTTGGCTGGTGAAAGGCTGCAGCAGATTTCTAGGAGGCAGAAGATGGAATGTGCCTTTTCCATCCCTGAAGTAGCAGGCATGTTTATTTTCACCACTGCATTGCATCAGCATCACTGCTTCTCCATCCTGGTTGCTTATAGTGCTGTACTTAAAACGGTGTGTGTCTCTGTGCAATAGGGCTTTTCATAGTCTGCCCTTTGATATGATACTGGGATAGCTAGGTAGACAGACTGAATGTGAGAATGCCTACTTGCACACAGGATATTTCTATTATGAACAGGATAATTCCACAAAGTGTGTCCTTCTCTTCCAAGGTTCTCATGCCTCCTATATGCTTGTCCTCAAAGACACTATTGTCTTCCCTTTTTCTGTTTCTTTTCAATCCAAAATTTAACATCAGTGTTTCTGAATCTCTCTTGCTTTATGCCCTAGTGTCCTGGATTTGCCCCTTACCTCCCTTCTGTTTCTCCCTGCGATCTTTCTTTAAGATGCCCTTCCTTAGACTTCCAGCTAAGCTTCTCTATATTGTCAAAAAATATGAACATCCTCCAGTCACCTCTATAAACCTGTGCAACGTTATATTATATCTCTTCCTAGTCTAATACAACAATAAATTAGAGAGAGAGTCATTCAGTACATCACCCTTTTTTCTTCTGGCAATACAGCCAGAGTCCCCCATCACTACTCAGATGAACTCCTGGACTGTAATTTGGAAAAGGACCAGACATGTGAAGGGGATCCAATAGGCTACCTCAGAAATTATTGCAAATTCCATCCAGAAGTGGTATAAAGCAAGGGGAGGAATAAGAATACCCTCCTTAGGGCAGAAGTGTGCCTTAATTACAGAATGCAAGAGACCACACGGTATGATGATGGGCTTCTTAGAAGAATCTGAATTAATATCCAGCTCTTACATGCTGCTTTTTGTTACAAAAATTCAAACTGCTTCACCAGTGGCACAAAAATTATGATATTTAGCCAAAACCAGACAGTGGCAGGACCACAAATGGAAACCAGCTGTCCCAAACATCCTGGGAGAGTGTGCTAGTTCCTAGCCATACTTTCTCCCATGAAAGGAATAAATGCTTTAAATAAGCAGAAGGGCAGGTATGAATTCTTTCAGGGGTCACCTTCATAAAAATACCTATATTCTGTAGTTCTGCAAACCCTTCTCCCAGGAGTGCATGGTAAAGGCTGCATGGCAAAGCTGCTCAACATATGTTCTCCCCCATGTTTCTGCCCTAATCTACCACAGCAGCCACTGCAGCTTGGGCACAGCTTAAATCAAGCCTAACCTGCAGAGAAATCATTCAACACCAACTCCTCTCCTTTGTCTTGGTGTGAGCAGATGAGCAAATTCAGTGCAGTGATTGAGAGGTGGTATTTTGCGATCCACAATGCATTTTAACACCTTTTCAACATGAGATGACCATGCAGGCTTTTTGCACTCTTTCCATATCTATTTGATTGTGCTTTCAGTAGCTGTAAACAGGGACACAATAACAGTCTTCTGTCTGCATGGAGTCTTGCTCTGCATTATTCATACATTTCCTTCCTGTTTCACACACTTATGTCAGTCCTCACTCAAGCAAAATTCATGTTAAATGATTCATGCTCTTTTTCTCTATGTGTGTCTTTCTCTTTTTTTCTGTCTTTGAAATGGGAATGAAGAAAAAAAAAGTGAAAAAACACCCTGTGATTAGACTCCTCTCTCCCTTTTTCCTTCTTCCCTCCTCAGTCAGATCCCAATTCTCAGTGACATCTATATCTGGTCTCTTGATTTTAGTGTGTCTTATGCAGAAGAAAATGGAGCAGAGGAGCCATCATTGTTAAAAAGTCCCATCAGTATTGTCCTGTAATGCACTGATTAATCCTGATTTCTGCAATTCTGTATATAGTCTTTGCCACTGCCAGAGATCTGTACTATTTTTTCTTTCTCCTTTCCCTGCCCTACCCTTAGCATGTTTGCCCTGAGAAGCTCCCACACTTATCTTAGGAGCATATTAGTTGCTCCAGGGCACTTGCTGGGCGCTATGCACTTCTGTCTTGCTACTTTCATTACTTGATATTCATATGGGATTAACAGAAGGGCCAGCAAGAAGGCACACATTGTGGCATTCTGTATACAGGGATGAATCCCAGCTTTGTGGTTAGTCTTTTTAACTTGCATGTGATGCAGCTGAATGCCTTAACCCCACAATTGCCTGACTGTAACTCTCCAACATTACATCAAGAGATGACTGTGGTGCTGATGATGGGTTGAAGAAAGCAATCAAGGATTGCTGGGGCCTGCTTTCACAGTTCACCCCACCAGGAAGTATCAAAGCCAGAGTGATTTTAGATTACCATACGTACCAGTGTCCAAGACTGCATTTTTCTATTTCAATATGGCTAAAAGGTTGCAATCGTTCCTCTCGGAGCAGAAATTCCTACTGTCATCTATGATTTACATCATGCTCAACATGCTCTAAAGCACTGCATCAGGGGATGTACTCTTAAGTGCACTAAGAAACTGAAACTACTGCTGAATGCAGATGACTGCCAGCTGAATAGACTTTCTCACTGGGAATTACCAGTGCTTGCCAAACTGCAGTGGGTGGCCACTGCTTTTCTTGGGGAATGTGAAAGGTTCCTTTGGTTCGTTAGAGCCCTGAGTGAAACCAGTGTAACTGAGAGCTACCTACCTCCCACCAAGTAGTGCCATAGTCAGCAGAGGCACTTCTGCTGATGCCCTGTCTCTAAAGACAAGGGGGCTGAGTGCTTCTGGCAGGGCAACCCCCGTAAAAGAGTCTTAGTTTAGGGGGTTTTTTCCTCCTTCTGGTCCTGAAAGATATTTGTATATTAAAAGCATAAAAGTATATTTACATTTCGTCTCTTGTATTTTAGTGTTTGCTACAAAAGCCACCTAGTATACTGGACTTATGGAGCAGGAATTTTCCTGCTGGAACCAAGCAGTTAAGTTCAATTATTCTGTTACCTTTTCTCTGAAATTGGCCGATGTCAGAGGCTTATGGGGAAGGCGAAGACAAACCATTGAAAACAGATGGTTTGAGTAGGAGAATTATTTCAGTAATACAGGCAGTAGTTTTCAATTACATAATTTTGCTTTGTGGAGACTCCATAATGTTGCTGAGAAATCATCCTTTGTAAGGATTTTCAGTATATATACTTCTTATTTAGAGATAAAACAGGTGTGGCTTTTTGCATTGAGAAAATTAGGGAATAAAGCAAGCAAAAAGGACTGTTTTGAATGGGACTTTTTTTCTGATATTGATAGTAAATGCTCTTTCATCTTTCTCATATTCTTCCTGATTAAAGCCTTTTGAAACAACATGAACATTTTCTTGTGGTCTTTACAGTTTAGACACCTGTAAGCACATAATGGGGCTTTCCCACATTAGCCGATCTTTCTAGCAGCATCAGCCAGAGGAAACTGTCTAGTGCCAAGGAAGCTGTGCAATCACAAAACTGTGAAAAAAGACACACTAAGAGGAATGGGAATTGTTTTATCCCTTCATACGCCAAGAGGAAGGGAAATTGTTTTACCCCCTTCCAACCCTGCCCCATTCTGTGCAACTTCATTTTCAGAGCAATGATTATCCTGACATCTGGGTAGGCTCATTTGGGCTTGCTCTTGCTGGACAATATGAATTAGTCCTAGTCTCTGTTGCTCGTGATGCAATTTCTGAGTGGCTTCTTGGCTCAGTTCAGGTGTGGGATCCTCTTTTATTGGGTTAGGACCAGCTTCATGCTGGCCTCCAGCAACAGGTAGAATAGTTTCCTGGCTATTTCTTTGGGGTGTGGAGGGAAGGCTAACGTTTGTGAAGTTTTGTCTTCCTCCCCCTCCCTGCCATTTTTTGCATCTAGAAGCCCTCTAGGGACCCAAATCCATCTTCCACACTGAACAGCAGTGCTGTGAAAGAGGAGGGGAGGGACTGCAGCCTGATTTCCAGGGGACTGCACTGCTCATCAAAGGGACTGTATCCCGGCAACCTGCTTCCCCTGTCTGAGACAAGGACACACAGCTGGGACTTTGGAAAACTAAGAAGAAGCTACTGTGAAGAGTGGGCTACGTGGGGGTGGGGCGAGAAACAGTGCAGGGGGAGCCATGTTATTTTGAGCAAGTTATTTCTGCCCTGGCATCTGCATGACACTGGACCCGGCTACAGTAGCCAAAAGAGCCTCGTAGTTTCTCCTTTCAGGTCCCTACCAAGAGAAGGGAAAGGGAGCAGCTTGTTCATCCCACCATAGGATGGACATGGGGAAAGGCTTGCCCTGCCTCTTGCTGGAGCCATTTCCCAGCTGCTGAGAGCAGAGGAGAGTAGTACACTATAACCCTGCCTCCCAGGGCAGGGTGAGAAAAAGCCCTGTGGTGTTTGCAAAGCTCAAATCCTGCACCATAATGGATGGACAGACATAACAACACATGCAGGCAGAGATGCTGTGACCCATCAGAGTGGCCTGTGCTCAGGTCCTCCACAGACAAGCACCTCAGGAGTTAGTACTTTTTTTATTGCCTTGCTTTCTGGTATGCTTTCTACCACACCAGGTGCAGGTGAGTTTTGGATCCTGCACACCTGTTTTGACCAAGGTCCTTCAGACCTCACCTGATGCTTTACCAGCCAGAAGCAAGGGTGGGCTGCTGACAGCTCTGCAAAGCACAGAAAAGGCCTCGATTCTCTCCCTAAAGACGAAGACCTGACTTTCTCCAGGACCCAGCACCTTCCTGTTTGCCAGCTGTTCACCCTTCACTGGCAACTCCTATTCGATGGCAAGGTAAGAGGTGTGTCCTTTAAGCAGAGCTTCCTAAGTGTCTTCTCCTGATGTCTGCAGAGCATGGGCCTGGCTTTGATGTTTAGAGACTCTTGCAGGGGAAGAGGAAGCCCATGGCCCTTTGACAAGAGATCTTCCAGGCTTTCAACCTGAGGGAAGTAAAATTGCTCTTAATTTCTGTGTCCTCTTTTTCTCAATCATGCTCAAACAGTGCATATCATCGTCCTTCACCTCACTTAGTCCCCCTTGTTTACCACAACTCTCTTTATTGTATCTCCCCATCTCTTTTCCTACTCTTCCTTTACTGCCTCCTCTTTCCTCCTCTGCCTCTTTCACATGGTTTTTAAGATCTGAGCCCCATCACCCTGTTTGCATGGGTTGGCAAGACTGCTTAATAAGCAGAGCTAGACTAGGAGGGGCTCCTCCCCACAGCTCAGGCATTTCCTGACCTTTGAAGTGCCTCTCTAGGAGGAGTACCTCCATTGCCTGCCCTTTGACTTTTTTCAGTGCTTTCTAACCTGTGACTGAGTAGCTCATGAAGTGCCATTTGCCAAGAGGAGATAAATGAACCGGGGGTAGGAAGAGGGAAGAGGGGCAGGGGGCTTGGCAAGAGCATTAAGGAGATAAAAATAACCATGGGTCAACTCTGAATAAGCCTGAGGCACTTCTCCTCCCCCAGCCCCCAGCTGATGCCGCAGTCAAAGAGAGGACAAGCAGCCATGAAGAATTCTGACTGTCTTCAGAGGCGGCTCCTCTCCCTTCCCTCAGGGGATCTCTGCTGCCAGCCAGGACGGGATTGCTACACTGCTATAGAAAGAGGAAAACAAAACAAATGAAAAGGAATCTGCCCCAAAATAACCCCTCTGCCTCTTGGCAGCACATCAGCCACTGAAAGTTTTGTGAACCACACGTGATAGGCAGGAAAAGACCTATTAGTTCCCATAGACTCTCCAACCAGGGAGTGGGAGAAGGAGAGATTAGTGCCCGATTATGTCCTCCAGACTATTTCAGTGAAGTATATCAGATAGGAAATTCTCCTTAGACCCAACAGACAGAGACGCAGCTCTCAACAGCCTCCACTTTGAACACACTCACAGTGAGCTCTGTCACTCCTTTAGGTATCCATCCAGGTCTGATTCAGAACAGCATATAGGGATGAAGCAAAGAAGATTACAAAGCACCATGACATAACATCTGATCTTTGGTAAGATCTAACTAAGGAAATAAAACAAAAGTTTTGATTGTCCTAACCCATGACTTGTGTGAGGAACAGTTTCACCAGCTTGTAGGAGAATTAAGAAGGAATAAGAAACACAAAGCAGAGGCAGGTGATTCTAATGTGTCTGGGGAAAGTAGTATTACTAATTTAAACACATTACAAATAGTATTTGAAAAACCTACATTTAAGTATAAAGATTGCAGAGGCCAGCAGAGGTGAGAAATGCATGTGCAGCAATCCAGTCTTTGACTCTCATTTCCCTTTCCTCAGATCCCTGCCTATTCAGTATACCAGACCTCCTGAAGTGTTCAGCAAATGAGATCATCATCAACCTTCCTGCCAGTCCAGTGAATTGAACCAAACTCAGATTTCAATGTCTCGTTTTCCCCTCTAGTCTGAGATTTCTTACAGTCTGAGTTTACTGACAAAGGATTTAGTATCATTAGAAGGCTTGATGTTTTTCAAATGCAGGTACTACTAAAGACAATGATGCACACCTTGCCAGCAGATTTCACAGCTGTAAGCTGGCAGATGAGAAATGTCAGTATGCAGATATAATGAATTGTGATCCAATTCCATAGGAGAGTGCTTCTATGATTGCATATGCTTTTCTCAGCTTCATCAGTGTTCCTATGACCTTTCTGCTGTTACTCATCTATTTCCCCATCCCTCCTGCTATCTTCTACACCATCTTCCTGTCTGCCCCTGCCATCCAACTTCTGCTCCTTTCATGCTTTCAAACTTTAGAGAAAGACCTTAAGACAGGAGTCAAAGGATACTAGCCAGGTTTGGAGTATAGAGGCAATAGTGATGAGAAGCATGATCACATAGGTCTGCCATGTGTGGTGCTACATGCTGGGATTCACTTCAAGGTCTGGGGAGCTTTGTTTCTGTAACTATTTACAGTATAAAACAAAAATAAACCAGCAACTCTGCAGTGGGGAGGGGAAGTGGGTGAGATCCTCACAATTTTTATAAATTCCCCTCCTCTTGATAATAAAATGAGAAAGAATAAAACTGGCTACAGATGTGGCTACTTCCATTCTGTCATCAGCCTTCTGAGCACTGTACAGTCACAGAGAAAACAGGAGTTCAGCCAAGCTGAGACTTCCCAGCTATCAGTGAGGACATTCCCACTATGTTCCCTGAACTCTTCCCTAATGGCCCTGCTGACACCTGTGCACGTGATATAAAGGTGAGGAAAACTGAGCCGAATACATACAGGGACTTGCAAACAGATAGCTCAGTTAGTTACCTCTTCAGGCGGGACTAGCTCGCACGGAGCACGGAGAGGGGACAAAATGGCCCAATAATCACAGTGAGGGAGATGATGAACTTTACGGTGAACAGGCTTAGAGAGGACCTAAGAGAAGGACATGGAGTCTCTCATCACAAAGCCTCAGGAACAGTTCAACTAAGATTTGCCAGGAATACTATCCTGTGGGGAATAAGGGGATGAATGGAATGATCTAATCCTACCTTCTAATCCTGTGACCAACCTAGCTAAATCGGGCATTGGTTTAAAAGGTAGTCTCCAGGATGCTCCTACAAGATGCTTCCTGAATTCATTTTCTCTTGGGTCTTAAAGGGAGTCTTCTAGTTTTAAGAAAGTACTGCTTGACATGGCTGGGGCAGTGCAGAGCTGAAGCCAAATCTATGAGAAAAACCCTACTCAGCAGCACCTTTATTTTCATTTCCCAGCACCTGAAATTGGAAGGCTGCCATTCTTCTCTAATCCCAGAAACAAACCAGACAAGCCTTTTCCCACTGCAAACTCCCTTAAGATACCATCATTGCCTTTTTTGAGAAAGGCAACCTGAACTGTATCAATGAGCAGTATGGTGTCCAGCAGAGAAGTGTGACTCATTCTTTCTTTTTCACAGTGACAAAAGCTGTGACAGGTTGCCCCTGATGGCAGAAGACAGGAGAGGATGACCCAGAAGGTCATCCTAGAAAAGCCCTTCTTCCAGTCCTGTGTTGCTTGCCCAGCAAAACTGAGAGAAACAATGTTTTCCATGTTGAGAGAGAGAATCAAGAGACTTTAATTTGCCCCTGCCTTGCCACTGACTGTGTAGGGTTTAATGTATCTCTTCTATTACTTTACCTGTAAAACATGGGCATTAAAACACACTAAACACAAGGAAACTGTTGAATTCAATTAATGGATAATTGTGTATCTTGGGAACAAGGTATGCATTTCTAATTAACTGAAAATATCTTTCTTTATTGCCACCAACCTTTGTAAAGCCCCCTGATTGCTCAAGAACATGTAATACACAGTTAGCAGTACACATTATTAAATTATTAATTCACCCCACTATTCTATATGCCAACATATTTATAATGTGGTGGTTGCTTTGGTTTCTAGGTGAGGAATGCATGCTATTGAGCTCAAATTAATGAAAGCAAATCTTTACATATTTCTAATTAGAAATGCTAAAGATGATTTCCAAAATTATATTGTTAACAAAACAACATATGGCTTGTCATATTCACAAGCTTTTCATTGCTGCAGTTGGTGATACAGTTTGGAATCCCCAGGACAAAAGATGTTACATAAATATCAATGCAAAAGTATTTCAACAGTTTCTCTCACCAAGAAAACCCCCAAGGCTTTCTGCATACTTTGCATAGTTGTTTATTAATTTTATTATTTTTATTATCACTTTTTAAAAAGTCAAGTAAGACAACATATTAATTATGATTATAATTATTATTACAGATTCTCTGATATATTCCCTTTAAGATGGGAGCTGAATACCAGTGACTACCTCTCAGTCTGGGTAGTTCATTTCTACCTTCTCCCACTTGTCTCCAGTTTCAGCTGATATAATCTGATTCCTTCCGTAAGAGATGATGAAAGCGCTACTCTGTACTGTTAAATAATTGTCACATTCAG
Source organism: Manacus candei (assembly GCF_025592945.1). Lineage (NCBI taxonomy): Eukaryota > Metazoa > Chordata > Aves > Passeriformes > Pipridae > Manacus > Manacus candei. The sequence goes on along the minus strand of NW_026138115.1, from coordinate 9,883,276 downwards.
CCCCAAGAATGACTGGATTTCAACAATGGGATGAACAATTTCTGGTTTTTATTTGTAAACACGTGGCATATTTAAAATTAAAATGCTTACCTAAAGAGTTACATCTCAAATATTTGCACTTAGTGATCCTTACCTCTTTTTTAACTTCATTCTAGTCCACATCCCCTGGTCTAAGTGGGAGGGAGGATTACACAACTCAATCTTTAAGCTACTTAAACACTTCAGTAATTCTGGGGCTAGTCGTGGGTCAGTTTAGCTCCTGGGGATTGTGCCAGGGCAGAGCTAGGAGATGGGGCTTACAGATCAGAGCCTGCATGGGCCAGAAGAAGAGAAACCATCCGCCAAACTGCGATAGGAAAGCACAGTTGCAGGATGAAAGGGCAGCAGCTGTAAGAACTGAAGATTTCCAGAGGCAGTTTTTAACCACTGGTTTAAGAATCAGCCGTGATTTCAACAGCCACATCTACCCAACTGGACTGAACCACCTCCAGCACAATAAAAAGCCTCAGGGAGAAGATGAAAGTTTAATTAATTAATGCTTGTAAAATGCTTTGAGACCCTCAGTTGGAACACACTAGGGAAGTAGAAAGACTTAATTATTTTTACCATTGATGTTATGGGGGGCCATTCTATTATATTATTGAGATACTATAGGTCTTTCATTCTTTTTGAGTTGCATCTGATCTGCATGTGGTATCTGAGACTGAAGAACAGCTAGGAGAAATGATGATAATCTCAAGGATTTGGTTTGTAAAAATATCTTTTCAGGGATATATGCTCAATGCAGTTTGACAACATTATGTCAGACATGCTGTTAAAAAGCAATCGACCTACGGCACAAGCACACCTTAAACCAACCCCTGAATTGTGCCTTTGTCTCCTCCACAGCAGTTCTCTTTCCCCTATTTCCCTTTACATGACTTTTAAACAGGAAATTTAGCTATTAGCTAAATGGCAGCAAAATATTCATACTGGCATTATCAGAGCTAACCCACTGAATAAGCACAAGGAGATACTGGCTAGTTTAGCAGGACAGGAAAAAACTCCAGATCCTTTCGCCTCCATGTCACCAGGTCCAGCCCAGTCTAGATTGATAATTGCAAAAATACCATTTGACAGCTTTTTGGCAGCCTGAACAAAATGAACTGGGCAAGGGAGGGATGGAAAAATCTCAGCCCAAATCCCAAAGGGACAAATATCAACACTGCAAATGGCACTGCTTGCCAGCTCAGAAAAGAGGCCATTGCATTCCTCGGGCACATTACTTCCAGAAGGGTAGGAGGAATAATGTCAAGGCCATGTTAAAGAAACTTGCCCTGTCCTGCGTGTATCTTTTCAATGCCAAAATTAACTGAGCTCCTTCCATCAGAAAAATACCTACTTTAAAGAGCAGAGGAGAGACAGTGGCTATCAGCCAGACAGGGAGTGTTATTTTCAGGCAGTTTCCTGAAAGTAGCTGCTTTAGGAGTGTGCTTCTGGAATGAGAATTACTGCTAATAACAATCTGTTGTAACTCTGTGTTACTAAAATACTCCTGCACCCCAGCACTGTATCCATCCCTAGTTTGTTTGCTGCAGGAAGCATAGCTCCTTTGGAATGAAATTGAATGGAATGAGTGGCTGACTCTCAAAGTTACAGTATCTCAGACACCCTTGTGTCCTCCCCGTAACGCTTGGGCACTACCTTGTCCTTACTATATCTTTCCTTACGATACCCTGATGAGGTGTCCCTTCCGTTGTTCTTGTAAATGCTGCAGTCAGCATGGATCTTGCTGCAGTTGCACATGTACCTCGTGTGGACAAGTCTGCATTTTTTTATCAAGTGTGTTTGACATATAGAATTACAGAAGGTAAGTGCTGCAAAATGATGGAACCAAAACTGAGGGCCTGAATTCGCCATGAAGCTACCCTGAACTTTATCACTTGTAATGAAGAGATTTACCACCTTCTGACATTCACTAGCAAGGTTAACAGAGAGACAATTCAGCTGATCTTTGTTCATGGTTCCTTATGGGATTCATATCTGATAAATTATGTGCATTACATGGATTAGATAGCTGTGGTTTTTTCTACAAGGTGTAAGACCACAGCAGCAAAGCCTATGTGAAGTTTCTTGTTACTGCAGAAGTCCAAACCCAATCAATTAGGACTCACTATTTCTTTGCATCTGTAGAGGTTTGAGTCCTGGATGAAATGGATTTACTCCTTGTTGGTTGACAGGATGACAAAATTCACACGTTGAAGTTTAGATGCTCAGGCAGAGCAGCAATAGTCAGGCATAAACTAAAGTGCTGTCTAACCACTGCTGTGTCAGAATGGGCAGAAGGAAGGCCCCAGCCACACTCCTTGACAAGAGAACAGGAGCACCTGGATGGCCACAGTTCCTCCACAGCCACATTCATGTGTACAACCCGGACCCAAGCCCAAACTACAGTTAGACTTTTCAACTGGATGAAGAATTGAAGCATGGAGGAATGGAGACCCAGACTCAAAAGCTGTTTAGGCACACAATGATGTAGATAGATGCCAGCTGGTATTTTCTGAAAACGCTGTTCAGCAGCTAAGAGATCAGTAAAAATCTGCCCTAAATCAGCCTACAACCAAGCAGAAAATTACAGGGGTCAAAGACGAGGAGAGGTCATCACAGGAACAGCAAGCTGCTGAATGTCAGCTGCTCCACAGGAAGCACCTTGGTGCACACTCCTCTCCTTTGGTAAACATGAAATAGTGTGAGGCAGCTTGTCCATCAGCAGAAGGGAATGAACTGTCTCATGTTTAGTGCGGCATAAAGGAGTGTAAATGGATATGGCACTGCTAGTCTCCGCATACAGAGACTACTTACAAGCAGAGCATTACAGTTCCTAGAAAGAAACCCAACAAACTCAGAAAATAAAACATTCTGACCTACTTTCACCTCCACTAACCTAGTCCTTCCTTAAAAGCTTAAGTAGATACATTCACTTGTTGCTAGGCTCTCAGCAACAGGATTTGAAGTCCAGGGATTCCAATTATGCTTAGCAAAGGAGCATGTAGTGGTGCCTTGGATACAAAGACTCTGTGTCTCACCCCCACCCTTGCAAACAGGAGGACTGAGAGCTTGAATGCTACTGCTGCTCTCAGTTGAGCTCAACTTTTGTGAAAGCCTGTAAAGCAGAGATGGGTCTCCGAGCACCCAGAACAAAGCCCACTAAACTTTCAGGGGTCACAGCAAGGCCTTTCAGAGCTGTGGGCACCACTAAACTTTGGCTAAATCAGACTGACCAGTTTATCATGAATGAGGATGATAACATGGTAGTGTCTGACCTACTAAGGACATGGATATGCAGTGGATGAAGGTGTCTAAAAAAGCAGATGTACTTGACTTTTCTTCCTGGGTCCTCTGAGGACGTTCAATTCACACTCTGTTTGAGAGCACTGGTGTCCTGGCCTCAGAGATGGGAAGACAAGAGGAGAAGCACAGGATTTTAACAACAAAGTGTGTTTGTAGTTCCACTAGAGCTGAATCCAGGATATGTCATTGTTCACAGCATGGGCCGTGACCGCTGCAGCCTGCTTTGGAAGCAGTGACCTCTGCCAAATGGTGACAGAACTCAGCTCCTAGGTTCAGCTTAATCCTGACCTGCAGCTCCACCTTTTAGCCCCTGGCTTCCCAAATCGCTTTGACAAGACACTGAACTCCTGACCTACAGAATCCTCTTTTAGTCCAGTCTTTATCCCCCTCTGTCTCTATTTATCATTTCATCACCCTGAGCTCTGCCAAAGCTCTCACTCTGGATCTGTGACATCTTTCTTACTTCAATACTGAATATACTAGCAATGCCATTCTCACCAGTAAACCTCTCTGCCTGACCATTGCCAACACTCCTTGACCCTGCCAGCACCCAGTTTTGTCAGCCACACTGATCAGCTAAACTACACCCCTCCCAATCTGATGTGCCTCTGCTACTGCAATTCAGGGCTCGCCCTTCCTCAAGCTGTGTTGATGCACCTCCCTTCTAAAAGGCTCTCAGTATACTTTATTCTTAATGGCTACAGCCTGCAAAGATGCTGAAACAGGAAGCCAAATGACTGCTATGCAACCTTGGGAATGCAAATTCCATGTGTTTGTGAAGGCAAAGCAAGCCGTTTCCTTTCCCAGTCCCTCCTCCCTTCACAGGCGTGCAAGCCGAAGCTAATAGGAAAACACACAGGCACACACAAAGCTTTGTCCATGCTAATTGCCAGGAGCTGAGGCCCAGTCATCCTGTTGACTAATTTGTCAGCTGCTGCTGACTCAGCAGTCTGTGGGGACAGTTTCTCTCAAGCACCTAAGTGCTTGGGGAAGTAAATGTCTCTTATTGTTCTTTCCTTCCCTTCACTCTGGTGTCTGTATTTGTGGACAATTCCTGCCCCAGGCTTGACCTTGGCTGCAGCAGTGACTGGAGGGCTGGGATTGCCACAGCTAGTGGGCCTCTCATTAAACCCTAATGGAAAGAACAGGCTCAATAGTGGTAGGAGAAAGAGGAGGGGATGTGTGACGTGATCTGGAAATAGCATGTACACCAGCAGGGCAGGACAGAGAAGAAAGAGAGGAGAAAGAGCTGACCTGAAATATGTGTATTGCATGGGATAAAAACAAGTGAGATCAACTAACTAGGCTGTCTGGAACAAACATCCCTAAACCTGCCCTTTGCTTGAACAGCAGATCTGGGCATAAGCCCAGGCAAAAGTCCTCTGGCCAAAGGGAGAAACTGCTGCTGGTGAACTGCAGATGACATGGGAAGAGGCACAGGCGTCCTTGGGCCAATGCTGCAGGCAGGAGGACAGACACCTACAGCCACTCCATGCAGCAGCATGGAGTGCAAGGGACATCCCACACCCTGGCTTGGCATCCCACACCACGTAAGGACTTGGTTTGCAGGAAAGGTTACCTGAAAATGAGAGACAGAAAAAGGAGAGCAGGAGAGAAGACAGAGCTCTATGGAATTCCCTTTGCCCCAGACTGTTCATGGAGACAGCCCATATAGCACAGGCACATCTACCCCACTGCACAGCTGCCAAAAACTTGTATTTGTCCCACAGCTGCATGAGCCCATGCACACTTCTACAGAGCACATATGTACATGGAGGGAGAAATGCTGCCACGCACTAACTGGTATCTCATATGCACCCATTTATTTGTACATGGGGCTTCTCCATGGGCATACTGGTGTGATGTATCCCTGTCCAGAGCACGCCCACAGGCCTGACTCAGTCCATCCCTGACAGAGTAGTTCTATCAGTACTGTGAAACTTTGACTCAGCTGACAGCAGCAGAGTCAAACCCTTTCTTGGAGACTGGCAAGCAGAGAGCATTTCTGCAGCCACTGCGGAGGGAGTGCTGTGCATGCATAATACTTGTTGGCAGAACAGTACAGACAGGGATTCTGTTGGAGTTTCATCTGGAGACAATTAAATAATTCAGTATCAATAATATTGTGAATTTTGGTAATATTTTCACTGAATAAATATTCACAAATAAATTTCCATTATTTAGCCAGCTTTGGCTCTGTTGCATTCCATTTAATATGCAGCTCTATCTGACTTTGTTTCCAGGTGGGAAAATAAGCCAGATCCTGTAAGATGTGTGGATCACAGTAAGTTTTAGCCAGTTTTGCAATCAGTAGGTGGCATTTATCTAATTGTTTCTTTGTGAGAAAGAGCTTTGCTACGCAATGTTTTCCTAACCAGTCTGGGAACCCCAAAAGTGTTTACTAAGAGGCCCGGGCATTTACAGTATGTACAACTTCTATCTGTGCATTTTCTTTTAATTCTTTTTTTTGTAAATTCTCAGAAATAGTGATTTTGCTTTTTTCACTTTGACCTAAATGCCCTGTTTATTGTAAAGAGATTATTTTGAAGAAATTATTCTTTTGGAGATTATTCCACATGTCAGTAACATGAGTGGGTCCTCAGAAGATAACACTCATGTTTCTTTCAGGGTCATTGTTTTGAGAAAGCCCTAGAAAACAAACCTCCTATCTTTCTCCTGCTGCCAAACCAGATATGAAATGAAACTTTGCAGGCTAGTCCTGTGCTTTTTTTCCTAAACATCCTCAGTATAGCCTGCTCTGTTCCTGACTGGCAGGAGTCTAGATCATTGTTAACTGTTAAAGAATTTGCTTTTATTTCAGGCTTTCTGAAGTTTATTTTCTCCATCTCTTTCTGTCCATCTCAGTTTAGTTACAAATCTCTCTCCTCCTGGGAATTTCTCTGCTCTGCTAGTGAGTCTGCATCCTTTTATATGGCTTGTAAAGAGCTCGTGGACTCCTGAGAGGTTCAGAAGTCCATAATGAATAACTCAAAAAAATAATCATTCCACCGTGTAAAAATACTGAGAGGCTCTAATTTCTATTGAGGACAAATCACACAAATATGGCCCTTCTAAGCCATTTTAAAATAGGATACTCCAACAATCACTGGAAGACTTTTCAGAGATAAAAAACTTCTCACTGTCCAGACATTTCCTTTATTAAATGCCTCATCCAGTTCACTGGAATCTCTCCATATTAGGCATAATACCAAACACTAAAATATATTAGATAGAGAGAAAGATGAGAGTGATGAAGTTGGGAACTGAACTGTCACAGAAAATTACTTCATAATGTTAAATTGGACTCATGGCCACAGTCTCATAAACGTGGATATTTATCCCAGAGACCCTTAGTCTTGGCTAGGGCACACTATGTATGTACTAGGTTCAAGGACAGAAGTGGTCCTAAACCACCTTTGATGCCACCAGTCATGGTGTGTTGGGTTGTCTGATGTAAATTAAAGCAGGCAAATGAGTCTTACTAAAGAGGTTTGATTTTTTTCCTAGAGAGGTTGCAAATCAGTCAGACACAGAGGCAAGACCCTTTACCTTGGATGGGTTCACATAGTCTGGCAGTAAGACATGCCACAGCATCTCTGTCTGGAGGAGTGAGATCTTCCAGCAGTCAGTCTAGGGACTAGGCTAGGACTAAGGGAAAACTGCCTTTTTTTATTTTAATGGGGGTACTTTCATTTTATCTATGAAAGAAAATAGTTTCTTCAACCATCAGGTTCTCATGTGAAAATTTTGATTTTTATAAAAAAATTTGGAACCCAGTAGAAAGAGATGAAAACATGATCCTAAAATGCTACAGTCTCGTTCCCCTTCTCCCTCTTTTTTCTTCCCTTTTATTCTGCCTCCTAGTCCAACATTCTCTACCTTCTCTTTGGTAGAAATTAAGGATTTCAGTAATACAAATTCTAGCCCCAAAGACATCTCCTGTAAAAGCTGGGTAGTTTGGACCTAGGGCTCTATATCTCCCACTGTGCTTCCATTTTAGTTACTACTGACATATCCTTCAGTCTTGGCATGGGATTAAGTACACAGGTTACCAGACAATTCTGTCCCCTCAGCATAAAACTGCATAACTGGGTTTCCACCCTTTTTCTTCCACTTGAGTGAGCTGCCACCTTTCCCTCTTTTTCCCACTTGTGATAGCTTATCCCAAGAGCATTAAGTAGTGCATTGCCCCCTCCCTGGCCCCATCCCTGTCCTCCCACCCCCACCCTTGAGGAATGAGATTGCTAAATTGTGTTCATAGGTCCCATTCTATTCTGTAACTGTATAAAATTAAAGGTTTGCAGAATCCAGGAGTTCTGCTACTATTGTCATGGTGTCTAGGAAGGTCTTGAGAAGCACAGGCAATAGCAAACCAGGCCCAGCTTTGCATAAGGACTTCTCTGAAGCAGGGAAGAGGAGCCAGTGCAACTCCTGTGAATTTAGGAGACAAGTAAGCAGCTTCTCATGAAAGAAAACAATCCATTTCACTGGGCACTGGTCTCCTTTTCAGTACCTTGGCTTGAACAGAGAATCCCTCAGTCTCTCCTGACATTTCCCAATGGGGCCCCAACGAATCACAAAAAAGCAACACAGGATAATTCTTCGGGTGCAATGCTGGGGAAGGCTGAAGGGACAGTGGGGAGCTCCATGTGGCTCTACTTGTGGGCGACAGCACTGAAGTGGGACAGCCAAGCTACACTGCAGAACTGACTCACTTGTTCTACACCACCAACCACCAGCATTTTGGAAGGACTTGTCTAAGAACATTAATAGCATTAAAATATGGGCTATAGTGGTCTTTAATGCCCCTTCCCCCCTCAGTTTTCTCCAAGGGATGGCTTTTTTCTCCTGATTTTGTCTTCCCCTGTTGCTACCCTCCCTCTGTTCCCATCTGGCCTGCTCTCTGTAGGAATTTGGACAGCTCGCTCTGCCTCCGATTTGCCATCTGGGGTTAGCAACACCAGCCTCCATCCCACAGGGTTTGGCTTGTGGGGGTGATATTTGGTGAATTCATGTCTACAAGCACTTTGAGGTCCATAGAGCCTTGCTAGAGAATAGAAGATGACTATTTTGATTGCTGCTGTCTCTCCCCTAGGCCACTCCTCAGGCCCGGATCAGCGTGATGCCCTGGCCTAAAGCTCTCGCGCCCTTTACCCGGGGACGTGACGGTTCCTGAGCAGAGCCTTCCTCGCAGGATATTTCTGTATCAGAGTTGCTGCACAATAGGCTGCCTAAATCCGGTGCAATCCAGGAAGAGGTGATTCCTCCTCTGCCTCCCCTGCTCACAGTGAGTTGTCACTTACTCTGTGAACTGGGCCAGATGCTGTGCTGCAGCTTTGTTTTTACTTGGGGAATTACATGCTAAGATGGTTCCTCCTTCCCATCCCCCATATCTCCAGCCACAAAAACAAGCAAATGCTTGTGAGCTAATCCTGTGCAGAGACTTTATTAAATAAACACAACTGGTACTGGTGGCTCTAGTGGCTTGTTTGTTTAGGGTTGCTTTTTTTTTTGCATTTGCTATCTTTGGAAAGCTAATCCTCTAGATTCCACCCAGCGATTTCAGTCACCTCCAAATAACACTTACTAATAATCTTAATAAATCCATCTCCTAAGCAGCAGCCACTACTGCCTGGCACTGAATTACATGGAACACCTCAGCAGCTCTGCTTCAGCTGACACCCTTGTTTATCTTGATTGTAAATTAAATGGAGCACTTGCTCCATACATTCTCAAATCTTCTCAAATGGCTCTTTTGGGCAGTATGATCAATGAAGAGGAAGGTGGTCAGGAGGATGTGACTTGCAGGCTTCCTCTCTTCCTCTGCCCTGCTCCAAGCCAGCTGCTGAGCACTTCTCACAAGGCTGCTCATATCTGGCTTAAGAGAGACATATTAGATGTATGTGTAGCTGTAAACAGAGAAACTGTTTGATTTCTATGGAAAAATTAAAATTGAACATCAAAATAATGGTCCTAATCAAAACAGGAGAACCTGGGGAAATATTCTTCACATATTTGGTGCCTGGTCTTGTACTCATGGCAAGACATCGGGTGTCAGGACACAGAGATTCAGTTCTCATCTATTTACCTGATTTTGTGAAGTTGGGACAGCTAACAAAAGCAGAGATCCATCAGGCACCAAGAATGGTTCATAAGCTTTGCATGTGTCTCAGTCCAGAACTGCAAACCTCACTCTTCCTAGGTTCCACAGCCTAATTTAGGGTCCCCAAAAACTATGCAGCTCCTGTTTTTAACACTGTCTTTCCCCTGGTGCTTGCAGACCTTCATGTCTTCCATTCTGATCTCATGCTTCCTCCACTTTGCTCCTGAAGAACTTCAAACTGGCAGGCAAGTTCACACAAAGACTCCTTCAATAAATCTCCATTTCCTTCAAAACAACTCTGTAAGAGGCACTGCTCTGTTTAAGTATTATTAACTCCTGGTGGTACTGATGGGAAAATCAAAGATCTGTGGGAGATGACTGTCTTATAGCAGTGGCGAATCAGGTACCTAGGTGGAAAGAGGACTGAAGATGTCTTGTATTTAGATCTTCAGTCTGCATAGCCAGACTCTTTTGAAGTTTTTTAGTTTAATGATTTAATCACAACTTATTATATGCTCTGAAATATCTGGATGACAGACATTATGCATATTACCACTTTAACTTGTCTGTATGCCTCCTTCAGAATGGTTGACACTAGAGGCAGCTTCCTTACTGTACCACCAGTGAAATCCAATGCTTGCTGCAGTCTGGCTCCACTTTTTCTGACTGGTTTTCAGTATTCTCTTTTTCACAGGGGGAAGGAAACTCTTGGGAAAGATGCCAGGGTCATGGCCTTGATTACACTAATTGAGAAATGAGACAGTTCCAAACCTCCACCAGCAAAAACTGACAGAGAATTTTGTAGCACTGATGCATTGTAATACTGGAACTGGCACAGCCAAGGCTAGGCAGAAAGAGAGAATCCTATTTCTAATACAGGCTCATCCTTACTTACTGCCATCTCTTCAGAGTCAAGGCAAGGTTAAGCTAAACATTAAGAGAATTAAGAGGTTTGCAGTTTTTATCCTACATTAACCATTTGGCCTCACCCCTCCAAGCACCCAATAAGGATTTTATCAGCTAAACCTTCTTCCAAGACCCCTTTGAGCCACTGGGGAACTGCAGCTTTTGTGGAGTTTGTTTTTGTTCTGCTTCCCTGTGTTGTGCTCTCTGAGATTCTGAGTGCTATAGGCAGAAGATAAACGAAGGGGAGAGACACTAAACCAAACTGTCCCCAGGAATTTGCTATGTTGAGGCCCACTATGAGTTAAAAAAAAAAAAAAAAAAGGAAGAGAAAACTGTACAAAAAACACGCTATGAAAAGGGGACTGACTGTGCAGTCAGGATAGATTACATTTAAAACGTTTGTTATGGGAGCAAAAGTTTGCAGTTTGATGGGGAAAAGGGAGAGAAAAGAAAATAAATACCTGGGAAGATAAGACAGAAGACTGTAGACAAAAGAGAGAGAAAGGAAAAGAAAGTCTCATTTTCTTCTTCATTCACATTTCTGAATGGTGAAGCACTTTCTTGAGAACGACATAAACAAAATGCAAGCTATCCCTACATTTCTCTTCCCCTTAGTGTATAGTAAAGAAAAAACAATCTGTGCACAGAAAAAAAATGCAACTCATGTACTTAAAAGGAAAAAGAGTGAGCAATGCAGACACAGAATGACAGATAAATATGGAGGCACACAGATACATATGGGCATAGAGCCACAGATACACAGCACCCACAGACATGAGAAAGAAACAACACGACACCCATGTGCATGCAACAGACCCACACACACACACATATCGTGAATAAAAGCAGCAATAAAATGCTTCTAATTACTAGAAATTTGCACTACCAGACCAGCTTCACTGTAAAGCAAACAAAAAGCTTCTCTTTGTCAGAGCTGCACTCCCTGTGCCTGCCAGCCCACCATGGCAGCATGCAAAGGCTGCCGCACGCTCTCCCTCTTCCACCAGCCTGGAGTGCAGACACCCAGCTCAGCCAAGGTCTGCCTCTGTTGTCAGAACTTTTTATGCAGTACTAAAAAACTCAGCAAGTTTCAGATTGTTAAAACGCTGAAATCACTGGCTCTGACTAATCTTCATTTTCTATTTAAGCTCCCCTTCCCCCCTCCCTCCCCCCTTTGTGACTGCGCGCTGATTACATGCAGTATCGCAAGGCACAAAAGCGAACTGTATTTTAGCTATGTGTACATGACTGTACAATCTCCCGACCAGACCAGCATGTGCTTTTCTCGATGACAACGTTGAGACAGATCCCGAGTGTCGGGTGGCAAAAGCTGCAGCCAGTTTCCCATAAGTCTATTTCTGGTGCAATGCAAGTGCATGAGCATGGAGCTGGATGTATATTTAACTCCACATGCTTTAATCCAAAGAGGTCAGGAAACAGGAGCATGAATGCTCTTGTTGTGGCAGATGGGAATGTGTTGGATTGCCCACATTGTCAGGCAAGGGGCCCTGGGCCTGGAGGTAGTGCTGACATCATTGTCTCTCTCTGGGTTTTGCCTGGAGCTCCAGACACTGAGAGCTGTGCAGACAGTAACCCTTTCCTGCCTGAGCTTCCATCTAGCACTGCTCTGCCACAATCTCCTCTTTGTCACTGTATCTGCAGTCCCAGCCAATGCAGCCTTCAAAGAAAATTGCTCTGGGCCTGCTAAGGCTCTGATATTTCCCTTCCAAAAGAAATAAATTCTATCAACTCTTGGGGGAGAAGGTTAAACTTAATGGGAGTGTGTCACCTTGGCTGTGGAAAAACATAAGCCCCAAAAGAAAGCCTTGGCATTTATCATCATTCAAATACAGATAGGAGTGCACAAGGACACAAACCTTCTGCTATAAACACCCAAACCTAAGTAAATTTAGGAACTACATAAAAACTTGACATTTAAATACCCTTGATTCAAGACAGAACCAGAAAAAGGAACAGGCTCCAGCCTCTGCATCTTCAGCGTTTCCAGTGGTTTTCAGACCTTCAGGTATTGGCTGATGCTCAATCAGGCCAGTTATCACTCTGCCCTGCAGACACCCCTGTTTCTCACCTCATGCTCCCCTTTCCCCACCCACACAACCCGTCCCCAACACCTCAGCAGGTGCCCCACAATGTCAACAGTTCCCAGGGAACTCAGCACAACAAGGGATCAAGTATTAGATCTGGAGAGAGGCTTTGGCAATGCCAATACTTTGGAGTATGCAAAATAAATCCTATAAATCCAAAAAGTCAGAGCCTACAAAAACATCACTGTGCTTCCATCCACTGCTCCATGGCTTTTAGGCTCTCTGACAGTTTATCTCCACCATCCAGACTGATGTAACAGCAATTTGGAGAATGTGAACCAGCAACACCCATTCAGTAGCTCTTGGGAATCTTTAAAAGACTCTTTCCTTGTACATGAGCCCTTTTCTTCACCATTCTTCTCTGTGGTGGCATGGAAACAAGCCATGAAAAAAAAGGATTTTGCAGGAAAACAATTTCATTCTGTGTTTGCACTTTTCCACAGACAGCAATCCCCTAATGATTTAGGGTCATTTTCTCTTGCCTGTTCCTTTTTATTCTAGCAACATAAAAAAGATCCTTAAAAAAATACTTGCTCACTGTTCAAATAACAGAGAAGGGCTAACTCTCCTTGCTCCAGTAATGCCAGAGAATCCCACAAAGCACACTGACCTCTCCGTCACTCCCCCCTGCTCTGCCCAGGGATTACAGCAGTCTCAATACAGGCTTGTCCATGCATGGGCTGTGATTCCCAACCACTGCATGATCTTTTATGAATGCAATTTCAGACTTATCCACGTTTCCTGACTTCTCTGTATTCCCATCAGACTTTTGATGTAAAAGTAACCAACATAGTTAACACTTCAGAGAAGGAATTTTGCATTTTTACCTATCTGCAGATAACCCTAGAGCAATACTGTGTCATAAAAGAAAGAATAATTTGGTAGTGTGTGTGTGTGCATGCACTGAACTGCACAGGGAAGTATGCGGAAGAAGACAGGTTTGAAGTACAACATATTTCGAGTTTTTGTAACAGGATTTGTGAAACTGAGAAGTGAGAGAGATCTTCAGTCTCACCTGCAATTCCTCTGCAGTATAAATTAACCCCTGCCTGAACACAGGGCTATGAATTTACTTTTCACACACACATCATCCTCAGCTCGACATGGGAAAAAAGGGCAAAGGCAGAACATGTGCTCTCTGGGCAGCATTGCTGCTGGGACTGTGGCAACAAACACTGTTCTGACATAGGACCTCACTTTGGCTCCTGTTCTGCTGGGATCCACATTAGCCCACAAGTAGGTCATAATTAGAGGAGTAAAAAAGTTAAAAAAAAAAAAATGTGGGGGCCACTTTCTGCTCCTGTTCTCCTAAACTGCAGATAACTATCGATTGTCCATATTCATTGCCTCAGGGAATGGAGTAGAAGACCATGAGGAGGTGCTAAGAGTATCTTGGCTGCAAAATAGTGTGAGGTAGAAAAAAAAACAGTGTTAAATTTGCACTCGGTGTCTGACTTCATAGGTCTCCATTAGATGGCATTGGCAAAACCTTGTAAACCTTAGGGATCCCCCGTCAGCTACCAAAAAAAAAAAAAAAAAAAAAAGTTCCATGGTGGCTGTGAGCTCGAAAGTCTTCCTTTCTAAGGTTCTGACTTAAATAATTTGACAAGTACCACCCCACAAACCTGTGATTCGGACTGCAGACCAGGTCAGTCTGACTCAGGTGCCCTTCAGTTCCCGTGTGTGGTGCCAGTTTAACCCATCCCGGGGTCTCATGGCAGAGGCTGTGACCACACAGCCCCGCTGAGTCAGCAGTGCCGAAAACAGGGCACCCTGGCGGTGTCTGCCCGGCTGTGGGCACGAGAAGAAACCCGCCATTCCCGCAGAGTGCCTGTGCACATGGCTGGGGCTGTGCGAGCATTTCGGTAGTTTGCCTCAATTTACGTGATGCAGATTTCTTGTATGTGAACCTACAAGCATGAGAGCGAGGAGCAGTTTCTGCTGGGATTATCAGAGGGATTTTTTTTTTTTTTTTTGCTAGGAAAGGGTTAACCGGAGTGCCCTTGCTGAGCTCCGTGTCTCCTTGCATTCCAGGGTAAATGGTGTTTTGCAGAGCCCGGTTACCTATGGCAACAGCGGAGAGGAATACTGCAGGCGAATCTTCTGAATCACAGGATTTACAGCCCATATGTTTATTCTGCAGTGAAACACTTCCAGCCCTGCTTCTGATGTGAGCTGGGAACCGCGAGAGGGCTTTACAGAGCCATTTAAATGGCAATGTGAGCTGGAAGCGAGGCATTTTTAATCAAAGGCCAGGTTCAAAAAAGAAAACATAGCAGAATCAGCAGAGCCTCCAGAATGAGCTCCAGTGTCACCGAGTACCTGCAGTCACACGCCGCCGCCATTAATAATCTCCTCACAATTGCGTGGCTACTCCCCGAATTTTTTGGCTCAGCCTCAGCTCTTGCACAGCCACCCTGAGCAAGCCGGCAGCACGAAGCGGCTCCACAGCACGGCCAGGGCACAGGCTTGTCGGCCGGAGCCAAAGCGGGCTCTCGGGCCCGGAGGTTGCCGTGCTCCCGCGGGAGCGGTACCTGGGCTGGGCACTGCCCCGGGGGCAGCAAGAGCGGGCGAAAGCATCTGCTTTCCATCTGTGCATGTACTACTGACTTACTGACCGCTGTATGGGTGGCTTTCTTTATGGCTTTATAAACATTTGAACGGGATTTTTTAAAATGATCAGAACGGGATAGAGTACTTTGAGCCTGTTAAGAATTAAGCATAACTATGACATCATTTGAAAAACAAGAGTACAAATACATAGTTTTACATATAATTTTGAAATGCCAATGGCTTCACTGAATTAACTGCATTTCACCTCATCCCTTCTGAGAAAATAAGCAGTTCCAGGCCTGGCTAAGCTGTGGTGGAAGATCATCTGGGAATTCAGGAAGCTAAGGGCACAAGCCAAGGAGCTGTGGTTGAATGCTTGAGCAAAGCTTCATTTCACCTAACTCTAACCCTCAGAAAGTCAGGAATCTGGTTTCAGTTGCATCTGTAGTCAGCAGAGATAAATTCAGTTGCTCAAAGACAACTCATCACACCTAAAAGAAATACCTGTGTGGTTGTGTGTGTGCATGCAGGTGCATCTTGCAGTACTGGAGAAGTAATGTGATCCCGGTACAAGCTGAGGGCAGGTCACTGTAAACACAGCTAAACAGACATGTCAGACTGAATCAACAAGGAAACACCCAATTTATACTCTTCTCTCTGGAACTTGAATGCTCCCATATGTTACTACCATTTTACTTAGAAATTTGCAGTGTATGCTACATATTAATCTAGATATCTCAAAGCTTGAGAGGAAAACTATCCTAGCTGAATGAGGAGCTGGATGTTTTGCAGGAGTCTGCTACTCATTTTTGAAAGCACAGAGGCAAATCATTCCAAACTGTACTTGCTGTAACCTAGGAGGAATTCGCCTTGCTGATAAATATTTAACAGTCACGAAGGACTGATCTGCTAGTCCTTGTATGGACACCCTTTCAATGGGTTCAAAGTAGTACATGCCATTTTTCAGGGCTGCCGTCCCAAATACACTTTTTTTTTCCAGAAAGGGAAAGGAGAATCAAAAATAAGATGCAAAACACATTGAATCACAGGGTTTCTGTGTGAGCCCTCAGAATTCAGAAATGGGCACATGTGTTTAACTCAGATTTTTGTTCCATTTGGCTAAAAAGAAAACATTTACTACTTCTTACTATTTTTCTTTCCGCAATTTAGAAAAGAAAATAGAATCCGAGTTCATTGATCCAGTGAAATTTATTTGGGAAATTGCTTTGCAGATGTGGACTAAGATAAACAGTAATTCATAATATATGTAGCAAATGATCATGCAAATCACATAAAAAGAGAGAGTAGAATGGGAAGGAGAATTCATCCCTGAGATGGAAAAGGAATGGGTCTTTAAAGTAGGAGAACTGGCAGGGAATCTGACTGCCTGTCTGTGCATTGCTTTCTTAATGTACATATCTACTGTATACAATCATTAAATACAAAATTAAAACTTGAGTTTGGTTTGCCTATTCATCATTCGCAGGTTCAGCTTTTTTGTTTGTTTGAGGGTTGTATTCAAGCCTTCCTTACAGCAGGGAGATCTGAGGGGCAGCGGGCTTTGTATTATGCAGTGAAATCACTCAGATGATTTTGATCAGATGAAGGGGAGGGTGTCTTTCTTTTCCCCTACACATCAATCCTAGAATTTGCCTTGCTTCTGGCTGAGGTTGTAAGGTTTTAGAAAAAGAACCAGCAATTCCACTAGCAGGAGGAATTTTGCGTGGTTGAAGAATGAATACTTTCCCGCAAAAACATGTGTGTGTGCTTGTGTTAGTTTCTCATTCTCCACCATTTCCTGAAAACAGAGCTTGGGGAAAAAGCACACAGACACATAACATTTTTCCATTAGCAGAGCAAGCGGGAGAAGGTAATCGTTTGGGGGGAGGGGGTGGTAATCAGATATCTGCTTAGTCTTCATAGAAAGAAAAATGCCTGGGCGCCTGCTTTGCCATAAATTGCATCCGGTGGTTTGGAGCTACAGCAAGTTATTAAAGTGACTGCATTAAAGTCATAATTCAGCAGGTCAGCAGCACGTTCTGCAACCCCTCCTCCATCACCCCTCCCAGCCCCATTTTCTGAAGGGACAGAACACCAGTTGCCTAAATCAGCTCCTGCTGCTGCACTTGCTGGCTTTTTCCCAGGAGGGGAAGAAAAGGGGAGAAAGAGAAGGCGAGCTCACACTACTGAGTTATTTTGCTTTGCAGAGTCAAGGGGAGCTGGTGCTGCCCACCCAGGCCTAGTCAATACAGGAGAAATCAGACTTCCCAAATGTAGCTTTCCCCCCACGGCAGCACCGTGACTCCCTGGCTCCAGGCCCACTCATGCTCTGTAAATTGTTCTCCCAGCTTCCTTGCTGGGCTGGGAGAGGTGGAGGGTAAAAATCAAGATGTCAGCATACCTCAGGGATGGGGTTGAAAGCAGAGGAATATATGCTGCTCATGACCGATCAGATGGAGGGATAGGAATGAAAACAGCATCCCACAAACCCCAAGATGGATGCCGTAGCGGGGGCTGTAAACAGCCAGCTTAGCAGAAAGCTCTCGCTGTCTAGGTCAGACGCTCACTTGGAGAAGGCAACATTTGTCTCACATTTTGTCTTATTATACTTGAGCGGCTTCCTGCCTCGCTGCTACGACGAAAGCTGCCTTCAGATAATAGCTTCCATTTCATTCTCCTTTATGAAAAACCAGGCACATACTACATTAGTACTAAAAGGTTCAGGAGTCCCTAGCAGCTTTTTTGATAACAAGCTTGTGCACATTTGAATTAAAAGAGACTTGTAGGGAAAAACCCTATGACCCCCAAAACTAAAGGGAAAGCAGAGTTTTACCTTAGTCTCCCAGCCTAAATGCTATGATTTATTAAAAAATAAGATTTTTTTAAAGTCCATCACCTTGCAAGGTTCCTTTTAAACATGCTCAAATGCAGAAGGTCACCATAACTAGGGTTGGGTCACTTTTTGTAGATGTGACCCATTTCTCCTGTTTCCGAGGGGACAGAAGTGCCCTAGAGTCACCCTTGCACCCTCAGAAAGTACTACTGGGCTCTGTTTTTGTTGGCCTGGCTGTAGGGAGCACAGCAGGCCACAGGGCACTTCCTTTCTTCGGATGCTAAATATTTTCTTAATGAATCTAAGGAGGAACACTAAAGCTGAAACTGCTGAAATGACAAGTAGGCGTATGAGGTCACCCAGCAGTGCCAACTCAAGAAAAATGCCAGGTTTTCCATGCATGTTCATGGAACATGGAAAACAGCACATAAGAGGGAAAAAGCATGCACACTGCTATTCCCTTAGCAGCAAAGATTCCTTGCTTAAAACAGACATGCAGATGTGAATTTTTTCTGCAGATCACGTGTTAGAGACACTGATTTTTCCTTCTGTTTTTCACTAGCAGTTTAAAGATATACCTCACAGTGACTCCAGCAGAACACTGGGGAATGGGTTTCTTCTGCTGCACAGGCTCCACAAAATTGTCACACAGCTCCCTTGATGCACAGCCACACTTACAGTCATGACTATGGAGGACAAGTAGAACATGCCACTGCCTTCTGGGTCAGGGTTTTTATTCCCATTGAGAGTTTATTATAGGCTTGAGATCCTCTGAGAATTAAATCCTCTGCTTGTCTACAGAATAGATAATGGCAGGGCAACCTTCCCACATCACTGCCTCCTGCCAATGCAGCTCAGCCCTGACCTGGCTACCATTCATGACTGGACAGAGTGGAGTTCATTCTCTGTATCTCATTCATAGCCACTGGTCTTTGCAAATAAGGAGCAATTTAGAATCCAATTTGATTATTTTTTTCAGAAGAGAAACCAACCAGCAAACCAAGCAGGAACTGAGCTGCAAACCACTAAAATAATTTCAAACAGATTTCATGTATACAATGTGGATGGCAACAATGTCAGAGCACTAGTGATCCAAGGAAAGTAAAGAATTAATAATACAAAATTAAAAGTGCAGGATCTCCCATACCTGCACAGAGCTGCTTCAAGCCTTGTGTGTGTGTGACATTCAGCAGGGCTGCTTCAGAAACACTCTTTTCACTTCAGCTTCATTTTCTAGCATTTACTAAAGCAGTAATTTTTGTAGTTGCAGCGCCCTAAGCACACTAGAAGAGTAAGCGTGTGATGGGAGAGCTTGTATTGCTGCAAGCTCGTCTGTATTTCGCAAGACTAAAAAACTGAAAAAATATATTGCCTCCGCCTAAAAACATCTCCTCTCTCTAGCTTGCCCCTCAGTCATATTTGTGCTTCTGAGAATGCAGCAGTTCAGACAAGCGCTAGGCATTACAGTTGCGATTGCTGTATTTATTATTCCGGATGCCACAGCAATGAGACAGACATTCCTGTGTAAGGTCTACGATTTTCCCCCAAATGTGAGGATATTAGTCAAGCTCCCATCACAACGTGAAAATAGTTGCGTATTTCCAGTGTCATTTCCAGCAACAAGAGGGCAGCAGGGAGCCTCGAGCAGAGGTCGGGAATCCAGCAAGAGCAGACAGGCGTCAGCTCCTTATTTCCAGCCTCCTTCGGGCAGCGATCATAGATTCATAGAATCCTTTAGGTTGGAAAATGGAGGAGAGCCCACTTCTTGAGGAGTATGATACCCAAACCCCAAGAGTATACACGGGGTCTTACCGTGTTTCTCAAGCAGACGGACTTGGGAGTGCCCTGCTTAGGCTCTTCTGGGTATCTCATACTTATTTCTTGTTTCTAAAAGATGGTACACATCATTTTTCTTCATCAAGCGTTTATTCTGTTTTACAGGACTCATCAGGGACAAGCTGGGGTCCTCAAGATTTAGATTTTCAAGAAGTCAGTTGCTGATCTTTCATATATATAATTTTGCTTTGCAAAATTTGCTGGCTGTCCACTTTCCTCTTAGCCAGGTGTACAGAAATGTGCCCATGGCTGTGTCTCCACGTTCTTCCCTGAAATGCCCCACAGAGAAACTACCTGTGAAATGTCCCTAACATTTTGGAAGCACTTAGTGTGTACAGCTGCAAAAAAACTACTTGCAGAGGCATTACAGACATGCTTCGAAAATGCACAAATGAGAGGCAGAATGTGATTGTTCCTACTGTTCAGACAAAAATTTAGAGTAATATTTGAGAAGAAATCTGAGGGCAGCTTTGTTGAGCAAACTACAATTTAGACAGATCTAGAGCTGCTGTCATTCCCCACAACAGGGCTTCTTGCTAAATCACAGCAGCTGTCCCTCCACTGCCAGCAGCAGCCGGGAACACAAGGAACCATTTTTTCTCTTTCCAGCACGGAAGCAACACAGGAAAGTCACAGAGCAGCACTGAGTCAGGGCTCTGCGGCACAGTAAATTTCTGAGGCTGCCTGGTATTCTAGGCACATCCTTACAGCAATAAACTTATCAGCATCATATCCCAGCCAGGAGAGAATCTGGAGCAGCTAAAAATACAGCCCCTGCATCTCAGAAGCTTGCACACAACAAACTGCTGCCTGTGACCTCCACAGCCTCTTCTCCCAGCGCATACACCCAGGGCAGGTGTGTGTGCTAGTCCTCAAGGCAAGGACAAGAGAGAACACTCACTATATGTCGTGATGGGCATTACACATAAATTTAGGAATAAAACCAGGAGTCTTGTAGAAAGGAGAATTCCTTCTTGCTTGGCATATTAGAAAAGTCAAGTGGGGTCTGCATTGCCTTGGTGTTTGAGGGGTGATTATTTCTCATTTTGCTTTGCGCAGTGAAACACCTCAAAGCATTAGCAGGCTCTATAAATCTCACGGACACCACATGTGTGACTGGATTATATATAGCTCTGCTTTCACATTACCAGCTCCAAAACATCACACAAAGAAGACAGTAATGAAATCTCCACCTCTCCAGCCATTGCTCTCTAATCTGAAACGGCATTTCCAGGAGCCATTTTCACTCAACCAGGGAGTCTAGGAACAAACACGTTCTCACCCTCCCACTCACTGTCAGACAGCCCCACAACTGGCACGCACGTATACAGTCACACACACATTCATTCTCTACATTTCTCACCGAGAGATACAAAAAGTCTCATGCATTTGCAGTTTATCACATGCAAACATACACATCTCTCCCCTTTCAGTCATGCAAATACAAAATCGCAAATGCATTCTGGATTAAATTCTATTTTCACTTATGCTATGCAAATATAAAAGCTGAATACTTCCATTAAGATAACAGATTTACAACTGTGTAACTGAGATCAGAATATGGTGCTGACTCTCTCATACATAAATTTCCATAGTTGCTCCTGAATTTGTCTTTTTCCTCAGCCGCCTCTCTGTGCATTAATCATTCAACATTTAAATCAGCCATCCACTTGCTTCTTTTTGCTTTGTCAATGAAAATTGTTCAGCATTAATTATAAAATTCATTCTCTACTGAGGTTTTCTTGGCTTTTTTTCATTAGTGGGTGGAAGTGTCAATTTACAGTCATCTTGTTCTGTCTTCAAAAAGACCCTGTGTACCAGCTATACTGCAGAACACATTCTCTGTGTGCGAGTGGCTGTGAATGTGTGAGCTTGTGAATGTATATGCAAGATTGGGAATGCATGTGCATACATGTGCATATGTGGAAAAGATATGGAGATGGTGTTTGAATTAGCAAGGCTAAGTGTTTCTCAGGCTTTATTTTACAGTTTGAATTTTAACCCCTTTCTGAATATAAAAATTTTCATCCTAGCAATACGGATGATTTCAGGTTACAAAGCAGAGTTTATGGCAACTGCAAATGTGTTCAAAATCAAATATCTTGGCGACAAGACACAATACTGATCTAATTTTACATAGCAGTAAAACCTCTACAGATTTGCTTTCATATTTTATAATCAAAAGGATTGGACATTCCTGGTCCAGTACCCTGAGCAATCCTGCTGTACAAAAGCAATGCGAGTGCCACAGAGCACATGGTGAAATAATAAACCAGTATGCTGTAGCCAACAGCACATCACAAGGTAATAAAACACAAGGACCAGAGAATTTGGTTTAAATGGGAAACATTTTAGTGTATGGACTGAATACAGTAAAGGTGAAGGCTGACTGAACTTGTCTTTGCAGGTATGATTTTCACAATTGTGAATGTCTTACTCTGTTACTACAAAGCAGAAAATACACCAGCGCGTAAATGCTTTCCAATCTTTTCATTATACTGGGATGCTGCAACCTATATTTAACCCAAGGGGAGGGATGTACTCAAGAAACAATCCACACTTTGGCAATAATTTCTCTTACCAGTTACATAAAATGTTAGACCATTTTAGCTGCCAAGCAGGGATTAGAAAAAGGGCGGGGGGGGGGGGGGGAGGGAGAAAGCAACCAGGAAAAACTGTATCTCTCTGCAAAAATTTAATATGAAGCAACATAAGATCTGAGTCAAGAAACTACAGTAATCTCCCAGGCAACAACGAAAAGATGAACAGTGCAAGTGCAAATGCTATTCCTCTTCTGGGATGCTGGTATGAATTTGTCCTGTCCTAGTACAGTTACAGGGTCATCCCCTTCATAGGGGCCTGGTTTTGTGGAAAAAGATGGTTCAGGTAACCAGGTATGTGATGTGCTGACCCCTCCCCTCCCCTAATTCTCCCTGGGCTGGTGGCCATTGAAATATGGTGCCTATTCTGTATGCTCTGCGTTGCTGAAATGGACTTGCAGTTTCAGTTTAGCTTCACAAGATTGCTGGCCACCGCAAAATCCTGCCTTGCAACAGGCAGGAATTGCCTCAGTTGCAGAAAACACACAAAGTAAAAGACTCAGAATAGAAATCAAGAATGGAATCAGTCCCGAACACTAAAATGAGGAGGAACAAGAAGTTGTTGAGAGGAGGAAGTTAATATTACCCAAGCTATATACATTCTGTGAAAAACAAGAAACCTTCAATCTCCAAAAATATCAAGCAGTGCTTTTCACTCCTACTGAAAAACTGGAAAATGGAAAGTGTCTTTTTACTTTATGATGAAATCAAAATAAGTAGAAATAACAGTATTTAGTCAAACAACAGAGCATCTCTCCAACCTAACAGAAGTTGTGCTTTAGGTAAACTCTCAGAGTGAGCTGGGAATACAGTCCAGGGTTTGGGTTTATTTTTTTTGTACAGACCTCTGCATGTGTTGCTCTCACGAGGTTAGCGCACAAACAAAAAGGCAAGACACTTTTAGTCAAGTGGTGCTTTCTCTCCCACTGATAGAACAGGAGGAAAAAGGTGAGTTTGATTCTCATTTAAATCAAAACCATTTTGTATGCCTGTGAGCAAAAAAAAGGAGCTCAAAGTCAATTCTGCATGAGGGAGCACTTCTCTGGGGTCGGTAACCTGTGAAAGCACTACAAATATGGTTATACAGGTGAGCCATGCTTTTGTGGCATCAGGAACAGGCTCACTAGATGAGGAGACTAAAGGAGCTGTGGCCCTTGCTCTCTCATGGTTTCCCACCCAGAGCACAAGCTTCCAGTCACACCACGCAAAAATGCTTTGCAACCCTCCTTACCTTCCCCTCCCTGTCTGCTGCTGTGTCTTCCTACAGAAAATAAAATTTACTCCATCTTGTCTCCTTTCTCAAGTAAAATAACCTATTCCAAGAAAAGCATGTCTTTGCCATTATAAACACATTGACACTAGAAATTCTTACTAGCAAAGCTACACTGGTCAGAAATCATCTGTACCATACTCATGTCAGCAGGGCTATGACAGATCAGCCCTTAGATGGACAGAAAAGAATTTTGTGCCAAATTCTAATTTACACTCATAATACTTTACAGTTATTGCCAGCACAAAGGAGCGTTGGAAGAAGTATATAACATACCTGTTTTGACCCTGCTTGCACTTCTTACTAGTGTGAATGAGAATTTGGAACTGTGAGCCCATATGTGCCTCCGAATTGCTTCCAGTTTTTCTACATGCTTATTTTAGCAGTATTTGTCACCCATGTGTATGCAAATAAAGCTTGCAGAGGAGTTCTGAGTAATAGGAAGAAAACAGCCTACCACTGTTTATTAGACTACAGCTGATGCCACAGTAAAAAAATGCAGTTGGTAATTTTAGTTCCCTTCCTAAGGGACACTTCCTGCCCTTCCACATTATTATGAAAACTGCTGGTGACAATGCATCTGATCCCAGTACTGGGAGCTCCTCACAGAGACTCATAACAGAACAGGCTCTTGAGCCTGATTTTTTTTTTTTCTGCTAATCTTCCAGGTCTGGATCTTCTTTCTCTTCCAGACCAGAGGTGAAATGCATGGCATGGCAGAACAAACAAAGCTCTTTTATCTCTTGCCTGTAGTCTCCTAACTTTATTCACAAGAACTGTCAGTCCAATTCCTTTCATAGCCATGATATCACCTGAAAGAATTTTTAATGCACGTAAGATTTTAGTATTGCAATTTTACACTTTTCGTCTTAGGTTTCACTGTCTGTTAAATCATCTAAGACTTCAAAACCCAGATTTTATTCTGAGTGATTCTGTCTTTTTCCACTTGGTTAGTGTCACATTTTTCTGTGATTTCCTTAGGGCATTTAAAACAACAGGATCCCTTTTATTTCCTTATCTCTTTGGTCATTCACATTATTGCTCATTTCTCAAGAAAAATTCACAACTCCAGGGTTACTGCATCTTCAAAATCATCCAAAGGAGCCCATCTACTTCATCTGACCTCCAAAACTGGTGACAAATTTTGCTTTTTTCTTAAGTGACAATTCTGAGTGGTTCAGATACATAGATTCAAGTTTTCAGCCGCTCGACATATTAGGTATATACTAAATTTGAATGAAATCATTTGCACATGTGCAACCTACATTTATGCATGCAAATCAGGCAATTAGGTACAAAATTACCTGATTTGCATACATAATGCTAGAACTGAGCAAGTAATATGCAACAAAAAACATATTCTATTAATATTATTTTCTTCTGTTCTGGAATTAGCTGCAACTGGCTTAGGAAATACTCAAGATTTTCATCACTCAAAATGATATGTGATCAATGTTTCTAGGTCTACTGATGTGTTGGCTAATTGCACATATCAAATGATACCAATTTTGTATCGTGTTTGGTAACCTAGCATGAAGTTTATAGGAAAATGCACAATTCTACCTTTTTCACATTTAGAATTCAACTTAAAATTAATTTGTACAAATAAATCTTGAGTGCATGCATATTAGAGCATAGCAACACAGATATCCCCAAAATTTGCTTTTGAATTAAAATTGAAATTTTTTTGCTCTTTGTGCATTGCAGCTGCTTTTCCATGCCCACAAATACGGAGCTGCTGTAAAAGCATCTGCATATGTAGAAAAAGAAGCCAGTGCAAACAGAGTCTGTGGAGTCTGGAGGATATTTTCTATAGGACTGAAGTTGTAAGCAGACAGGTCACACCTCATAGATAATGAAACAAGAAGCTTTCCTTTGGCACAGCAACACCAGAGAGGCCTGCCTTACTGGAAGGTAAGTGCATACCCTGGGAGGGCTCCGGTGACACCTTTGAGCCTGACCTCTTCTCTCCCATGGCTCTCTCTACCTCCCACTGCCTCATTGCTCTGCACATGTACCAACACACTTCTCCTGGTTTGCTTCCCTTTGCTGTGCTCTGTCTTGCTTAGAAGGCAAACTCCTCAGGCACAGACCTGTCCTATTTGTCTACAAAGTCTTATGCATACTAAAGGGCTTTCGCTGTAGAATAAATAAACAATAACTGCACTTCTGCTGTGGTACAGAGACATTTTTGCATGTCTCTAATTGTTCTCATGGGCTTATCTCCAAACCCCTTTAAGCAGTTCATTATAATTTTTAAGATAGGGTCACCAATACTCTTCCAGATAAGGGCAGATCTTTGGTTCCTGTAATGGCAGTACAAAGCTCCACATAGCATTCAGCATTTCATTCCTCATGCATCCTGGCATTCACTTTCTGATCAGATGCTCATTTTACAGACATGAGCTTCCAGTAAGTTACCCAGTGGCAATCAGGTCTTCCACCAAAATATTCCGGTACCTTTAGTAAAACTAGGCAATATGGTTAGGAAAATGGTTTCCTCACAGCGTGTACAACTGCATATGCCATAAATTTAACCTGCTACTCTCTGGATCATTCATCTGTCATCAGTGTGCTAAGTCCTATTGGTTTGATTTTTTTATGCTCAAACAGCGTTTTCAAACTTTTCAACATCCCCTCTTGGGTTTTTTTTCTTTAGTATTTAAATTGTAAGCATTTCTAAGATGACCGTGTCTTTGTCTTCTAAAAGCTATGTTGCACATCTTTGGTTGATACAGAAAATAACAAAGACCACCAAGGTATTTGACAAGATACACATTTAAGAGCCATCGTCGTGTGACAACCTTGCTGCTCATTATCTGTTGCCTCTCATTTCAGGAACTTCTTTGTTTCTTATGCATTGACAAATTGATAATGAGGGACTTTTCACCTCACAAACTATTGGTCAACTATCATTTATTTTATTTCCAGTGCCTCTGCTGCTCTGCAAAGTTCTGCTGCTCGTAACTACGCAATCATTTGACTTTTATGTGTCTGTCAATCAAAACAGCTTCTGAGCATCTCTCAAACATTTAAAACCAGAAAACTCTGAATGTGTCTTTCTCCTTTTCATCCTCACCTGCTGAAGGAGAGAGCTTGTATAATTTTCCTTTCTTGCCTTTGCCACTGGCACTTGTTCTTAATTCATCCTCTATTTCAGGCTAAGGGTCTCCAGATCTCCTTGACACATGTCCCAAAAGAGGTACACTTCCATTTCTTGATCTTTCCTGACAGAAACCATCCCTTTCCACACTCAGCAATTTCATTTCTATAAGAAAATATATACAGAGGCAATTCAGCACAACCTCTGTAAGCACAAGAATTTGTAGGAGGCACTGGAAAGCCATACAGGCCAAGAATGTAATTGGAAGTCATAGCTCAGTTGGTTAGAGCATGGTGTTAATAACACCACGGTTGCAAGTTTGATTCCCGTTCAATCCCTGTATGGGCCATTCACTTAAGAGTTGGACTCAATGATCCTTGTGGGTCCCTTCCAACTCAAATTATTCTGTGAAATCTTTGATACATATTTCAAGCCACGGAGGTAAAAAACAACAGTAGTTCTTCCGTCTCAGGTAAGGCGTACTTCGTTCTAATCCTAACATCTATCACACTTTCAAATGAACAATGACTCACAGCCTTTCATCATTCATGTTTGTCACACATATCTAATTTAACCTCACAAATTCCCAAAGAGGAAAAAAAGCATTTTGTAGGAGTTGCTATGCTTACACCACATACAAAGCCTCCTTGCTACAAAAAAATTGCTAAATGTAACCTGCCTCTCTATGGACCCGTGGACCTGGAGCAAACCAGCTATGTAAGGTTACCAGACCCAGCAGAGAAGGAGCCAGAGGAATTAGTAGGGGAGCAAACTGAATGGGTTAATTTGTGTGGTTTGCCTTGCTGTGGGAAACAAGGCCCTCTAGAAATGTGCTCAAGGGGGAAGAAACTGCTGACTGAATGGACTTGGGATCCTGAGACAGAGAAATCCTTGGGGAAAATAGACCAGAAGTTTGTGCGCCGTGAAGCACATTGACGGCAAATGGACTGTATCACTAGGAGCAACTACATAAAAGATGCTGGCAAAACCAATAGGTAGATATATATCAATGGACTCTTGTGCTGTGAGGGAAAAGAGAGCAGTTTATCTGTTGATGAAAAGCCAGCAGCAGACCGGGCACTCCTCCTGCAGAGTCAACAAAAGCAACAGGAACTCCAGCTTGCACCTCAGCAGGAGAGACTGCTGCAATGTATGCTGACATGGGGCTTGAGGAGTGCTGCTAGACTGGCAGAGGGTAGTTTGGGATGGCTTAGCTTAGTGCTGATGGAGCTAAAACATTACCCTCAAATGCCCACCCACATCTCTGAATGCCTAGTGCTGCTGGTGTAAAGGGTTAAAATTGAGTAGCTACAGAAAACCTCCCCACAATGAGGGAGGGCCACACAGCACAGACAGTGTAGAACTATCTGGCTCTTGTTTTGGCCAGGCTGAGACTGGCTCCAGAAGCATACTGTCATGGCATTTGGGCTGCATTACATGCATTGAGAATGTGCTCATTTATAGTGGTCAAACAGACAGGGAACCTCTGTGTGTTTGGAGATGAAAATGGTAGCCTTGGAATGACCTCCACAGGGTCTGCTGCTAGAGCTTAAATGGATTGCCACTCTGGGAACTCCTCTGCAAGTAACCTGATGGAGGAAATAGAGGTGGAGGGAATGAATTCATGTGACAGGCTACAGCATTCTGCTACAAGAGGCAAGGCAGACCTGTAGCTTGCAAAAAAGCTTTAGAAATACTATTAGTCCTACATCATCCTACATCAAAGTCCTCCTGAGAGCAGGGAAACTCTAGTGATGTGCAACTTGCACGCAAACTTGCACATAAGAAAGGACTGTTCACCAGAACATGTACAGATATGTGCCCAGGATATATAGATGTGTGTCATGTGCCATTTGAGCCACAGGTCTCTGTTCAACAAAGCAGCTTCCTGCATGAGGCAGACAGAAAGTCTTGAGTAGTGAGTGAGGGGTATAATGTTGACTTGAAACCAAGTGGTCTTAAATTGTGTGGGAACTCCACTGTTAACCCAATGAAAAATCTAGTAACTACATTGCCAGGATTCCTTAGGGAACAACAGCCAAAAAGGCTTAAGAAGCTTACTAAAAAGAGCTACCTAGACTGAGACATCTTTTAGCATCAAGGAAAGCTGGTGTATCAGTATGAAGACTTAACAACCCTGAAACTGAACATCATTGAGAAGTCTGTGTGGTAATGAGATAGGTCGCCGTCAAACTGTAGAACTAGTTTGGACAAGACCCTGAGGGTAATCGTGTGTGTGCTGCTGAGGACTGATGCCTTAAATGCTTGCATTTAACAAGTAATATGGTGACTCTCACAGTGCTGGGAAGGAATCAGGCAACTGCACAAAGAGCTCATCTGAGGAGGAAATGGTGTGGAGCAGGTGACAGCTTACAGTTCCACAGACTCAGACTGAGATATGAGCATGAAGGGCCTGCTTTGAGCAGAGAAATGACCTTGCTCTAATCTGCTCCTTTGGTTCTAAGGTTTGAAGAACTTGTACTGGCTTTAAGCTTTTGCCATCTTTTCTAGGCTGGAGGACATATCTGATGGTTGGTCAAAGGAGGAAGAATACAACTATATTTACAAGTTCTGTGCTGGCAGAGTTATTTTCCTTAATATGTTAGAAAATAAATCTTTAATTTTATGTAAGTCCTCATTTGCAACAGCAGGAAGGAAATCTGGGGGTTTTTTTTAAGTGACTTTAACCTGATGTTGTTTTCAACAAAGGGGCTATTAAGAACTTTTGCTGTTATACAGTTCTATAGAGTTATGTTGTAAATTATTTCCATAGCAAGGTGATTATGTCATATATTCTGCATTATAACTCAGAGGAAGACGGGGTGGGAAAAGCACAGAATGAAGACTACAGAGCATGAGCTGTCCTGATTATTGCCTGAACCTTTAAAGTTCTTATTAGTCCAATTTGTTTAAACAGTGTTTATTTGCAGGTAATGTTGAGGATCCAGCCAGGCTGCACCTGCCTTCCCAGGCATGCTCAAACACAGCCTGGGATTGCACATCTTCAAGGGAGAGCAGGGTGGGGTTCCTTCAAATGACAGAACCTTCTGGAAGGAGGAAGTTTCAAGCTGTAACTTGCAAAATATGTACAACACACTACTGTAAAAATCCAGCCATCAGAACAAGGAAGATCTATGCAGAGACCTGCAACTAATCATGCAGAATGCTGAAAGGAGCTGCTCTTTGTATTAAGCATGTGCAGTGCAGTTCTCAAGAAATGCTGTTGTCCATTCTAGCATGAGGAAAGACAGGTACAAAAGAGCATGAGAATTTCTGCATTGTTTCCTGGTATTTAACTGTCACACAAGCCACTAGACATTCTATCAAGGATGCTGACTAATGAATCCATCTTAGGCCGCAGGTCCTTGTTAGCACAACGTGACTAGATGCCACAAATCACACAACTCATGCTATCCCTGATGGCTGCACCTCAAGCTGCCTCCCCTCCAGCAGAAATGATGCAATGAGCACAGCTGAATGAGTACAGTTGGATGAACAGAAGAGCTGACTGGGGGAAGGGCGGGGGGGGGGCTGTGCAGGGGGTGGAGTGAGAGAACCACTCGAAACCACAGCAAATATTTGCCAAAAATGAGTATGTACACTTAGCAAGGTACAGTTCTTGAAAGGCTGCATCCTTTTGATAAGATACATGGTATAAACTTTCACAGAAGGAGGTGGGATACAATAAATGTGCCAACTGACCTTTCTTATCCATGCAGTCTGAGTTCTTCAAGGAGGAATTATCTTTACATGTAAGAAGGAGTCAAGCACATAACAACACTGAACAAGTAATAAAAAATACTCCAAAATTTACTGCTGCAGGAAGACGAGAGCTCTTTCAGTTGTTTTAATCCCAGATGTTTTGTACCTTGTCTTTTTATTTTACAGAAATCAGTTATAGACACTGAGGAAGAGAGTTCTAAGAGAAAATGTCTAGCATTTCAAGCTAGATGAAATAAACCTGAAACATATACAAGTCAGTGGCCTACATTTTCCAGTAACAGACCAGATATTCAGGCTTCTCACTCCCTCCCTAATTCTGCCCCTAGCTCCTACACACATTAAACCTACAAAAGTGCGTTGTCCTTACCCAAACTGTGTGCCAGTCTGGACATGTTCAAGGGAAAACCTGAGCTACACTATGATCTTGTCTCTTGTTACCATGATGTGTGCAGCGAAGAGTAAGATTGCTTCAGATAGATCTGGAATACAGCAATTCAAAGCGAGCCCCTCCTGTCTTTGATTTGGATGTGCTTTGCTTTCCATCATAGCCAAAGGGGAGCTCCTACCTCTGACACACAGGTATGCACTCTCCTTCACCCCAGCCCTCGGTATGTTGCATCAGCAAGAACGGCAACAGCCTCCAGCCTTGGAGCTATCAGTGAGTGAAGGACGCAGGCTACAGCCAAATGGCCTCGCATTGAACGCTGTTGTTCCCAAACACCTGTGTCACACAAATGCTTTTGAGTTCAGCTGCACGGTCGTTGTAACAACATGCTTTTATTCCAGAGGAAGGGAGACTAGCATTTGGGGCAGTAACTGAAGGCCACGGCCTCCCTCGTTCTGATAGGCATTTGCTGTGAGACTTTGGCTAAAACACTTGAGATTACCCATCTGGAAAACAGATAAACTAATGTAGTAACTTGAGGAGTAACTTCACCCTTTCCTGGGTGCAGTAGTTCTCAGTTATGGTTAGCAAAGTCCCAGCCAGCTTTGCGTATAAAGCACTTACTTATGGAAGGGCAAAACGCTGTTTTGGCTTCAAAACAAGACTTGGGGCTCCTCCCCTCCTCCTCCTCCCCCCTCTCCTCCTCCCCCCCGGAGAAGCCCCCCACGCCTCGCCAGTTTGGCAGCCCAGAAGCAGGCTGCTAAATCGATGGTTTGCCTGAGGAGCGAGCGGAGGCTTGCAGCAGCATGGCTGCTTTCTCTGCACATTCCTCTGGTGACGCTGCTTATTACCCAGCATGCAGATAACCCTGAGTCAAGGCTTTGGTATGAGCGGCGCTGCCAGGAGCTGCGTGCTTGGAATAGAGGGTTACAGTTTAAACCGAGGTGAAGCGCCGTCCCCCTGCCTGCCTCTCCTGCTCGGCTGGAGCCAGCCACCCCTTCACCTATTTGCAGAAAAGGAGCTTTCCAGTCCCTCCCCTCCACCCCACCGCTCACCCAGGGATCATTCCCATTGAGAAGCTCTCAGCCTAATAGTAATCCCGACGAATTTAGCTGCTGCTAATAAATCCCACCCCTCTGCCCCTCCCAACCTGCCTCCATGCAAATCCATTTGTAGGTTACTTGAACAATAGCGGAGCTGTAGTCAGCCCTCCCCTCTGGCAGCCTGCAGGGAGGGAGGGAAGGAGGATGATGACAGCGGGGAATTCTGCTCGGCTCCTTGAAGCTGCACAGACATGTTTCATGTCCCCGTTCCCATCTCTTGCGCAGAGGCGGGCAGGCAGGAGGGCAGGCGGACAGGCAGGCAATCACATGGCTGTCTAGGTCGGGCCCAAGCCAGCGGCAATTGCACGCTGTGGCGACCCGCTGACCCCTCCCCGGCACAGCCCGGTTTGGTTCAGTTCGGTTCAGTCCCCGCCTAAGCTGCTATGCCGCAGCCGTGCCAAGCCGCTCTGTGCTGCGGTGGGATTGCCAGGCTCAGCCTCCACTCATAGAGGACTAAAACAAAGCAAAGAGCCTTTGCGCTGGCCAAAAATTAGAGGAAGATAGCCCAGTGAAGCAGACTTGGGGGAACGGTTCTCCTGACACACTCGGTACTGTCAGGGGAGCAGTGCCAGCAAAAGAGAAAGGCACAGCTCTCCATTGTAGAACTCTTTGGGGACAACAGAAAAACAGAGTATTCTTGCTGATAATGCTGATTGTGTGAGAAAGGGGTGTTTTCCTCAAAATAAATTGCTATTTGCAGCAGTTCACATCTTAGAGGTTTCTTTGCAAAGGGTAATAAAAGCAGCAGCGAGTGCATATGGCCAAGCAGGGGAGGGCTGTGAGCGGATGCCAAATCAGCTGAAACCTAAGAAGCTTGACCTTCCTCACCTCCACCCCTGCTCCCACCGCCTCCAAATAACCTTACAAGGGCGCATCGGGAAGGCAAGGCACACAGCAGCGAGCGGAATGCAGTCTCAGCCCGGCAACAGGCAGGGCTGCGTGGCTGTGTCAGTGAATGGGGAGAGAGGACACTTCAGGGTAGCTGCAGCCACTGTCAGCAACGCACACTGATACCAGCAAGGCTCATTGCATTGAGCCAAGCACAGCAGTCAGACCTTGCAATCTCGAACCTACCTAGCCCCAAGTAGCTCAGCCAGTCCAACCAGTCAGAGACCGTACTGGCCAGACAGACCATGATGATGAGCATCCTCCCCCTCCCATTCACGTCTAACTGCTCTCATCGGCTGTTCACTCTACAATTCCCTGAATGGCTAAAAGACAGTGGGTTTGCTGTCAGAAACTTGAAATGACATATAATCTCCCATGTTTCTTTCATGGAGGTAGGCAAGCCCATTCCCAGGGAGAAGAACTGGATTCCTACAGAGCCACCCAGTTAGGGGTGGCAGCATGGGGCTGGGCTGCCCTGTGGCGAACACATGGAGACAGAGATGTTTGTCTGCCTCATCACAGGAGCCCTGTAATAGCCTCACTCAGTCCACACACACTTAATTCTTCTTTTAAGACATACAGCTGGGGAAAGACCTTGTGTGCAGTTCTTTTTGTACCACCCCCGTGAGAAGAGGCATTCCCCTTCCCAGTCCGCATTACAGGTTTTAAGGCAGAGGCTGAAACAACAAAAGCTCGGTACATGGTTTGCAGACACTTTGAAGATAAAAACAGCAGTGCCTATTTCTATACAGGAGAGCATAACTATCTCCCTCTCTGTCTTCCAAGGGATGGTTGTAAGGACAACTCTGTAGGTATAAAGCTACGTTTTGGGTAGAAAATGCACACTGTAATGGATTCTGATGGCTGAATGCCAAGGGGGAAGCTGCTCTGCTTCAAGAATAGCCTTACAAGACTCAGCACTACAGTGACAGTTTAGTACTCTGCTGCAAATCTACAGGATGTGTCACTTTGGCAGAGAAAGAGGCTGCTAATGCACAACACAATCCACTCTACAATGAATGGAGAATGACTGCACACACACAAAAAAAAAAAAAAAAAAAAAAGGCAAGACCTAGAGAAAAGGGAAGCTGCAAGATAACTACTGCATAGTAAGCTGGGAACCTGAGAGCTCTGACGAGACAAAGCCCTTTCCCTTGAGGGGAAGAAAATCTCAGCTCGAAAGACATGTAAAGAAGCAGACAACCCTCTTTCCAGAGACTGCTGCAGCTCTGCAAAGCTCTGCTGGCAGCCAGCCTATTTGAAAAGATTGCAGTTTCAAAACAATGTTAGTCCTCACTAGTTTGGGGAGGAGAGCATGCTCATATGCACAACATTCTTAAGCAAATAGAAAAGATAACAAGGTTTGTACTAAATTACACCAGTTACCATTGGTAAACTCAAGCTCCTGTTGGAACTGTGTAGTGTTTTCCCCAGATGGACATAGCATCTCTTCACTGCACAAACATTTCTATCTCCAACTCACACACAGCTGCCAATGCTTAAAAAACAAACATCCAGTGACACACATGTTCTAACCCATTTCTAAGAAAATAGGCTACAAGGCTATTAAAAGAAATGTCAAGAATAATCTAACTGGAAAAAAACCAAAACACAACAACCCTCCTTGGGAAAATAAACCATTTAAATACTTCCCCATTACAAGAAGGAATGAGAGCACAACAAATGACCACCTGGAAAAATAAATTAACTTACACAATTTATTCAGGCAAACATTGGGCTGTACCTTAAATAACTGGCAAATATGGGGGATGGGAGCATTACTGTAAAATACAAAAATCAGCTGAATCTCTGTACATGAGACTCACTTGGCAGCTCCCTTTTCCTCCTCCTCGAAAAAAGGTAACAACTTGTTTGTCAGCTGTGGACATCTCCAGAAAGAGAAAAACCTATGGAGTGGGTTCAAAGAAATGCTGGCTAATATGCCCAGACTGGCTGCTTAATGAGCTAGAGTAAAAGAAAAGGTCACATGGTTACAAAAAACCTCCATACAACAAATGCCCTGTAGCTATGGTTAACTTTAATTAAATGCAGTATTGCAATTCACTTCAAGCTTATTTTCCACCTATGTCTACTGCCCCTTACCTTTCCTTTGCCTGCTAAAAATCAAATTGATGAGTCTCATAAGTAGGCTTATGTTTCAAAAAATTGTAAGAGCTTTTCAAGAATGCTCTTCAATTAAAAAAATCCACTAAATTGATCTGTTTCTAAATACAGCTAGTGATGAATGATTTCAAGATTACAGGAGTGGTTCTGTTTATATAAATCAGGGTATTCACGCTTCTGTGACATAATTAAATGTTGAACAGCCAGTAGTTCTTCTCTTTTAATGGCAGTTGCAATTCACACATGAATATTACTTTTCTTCTCCTTAGGTTTAAACTCCAATTTCAACCGTGTGTACAATTTTTTTCTCTGTCAGTCATGAGCTCACAATGTTAGTCCCCCTATCTCGTGATTTAGAAATAAACTGCTGTGTGGGAACTGCATGCTTAAAAATAACTGAAAACAGGATCAGTACAAATCTATACCCTAAAAAACATGTAAGTTGTATCCAACAATTAACTCAAAACATTCTTTCTCTGCATTATTTCCTCTGATCCATTACATAAGAACATGTTCATAGATTTTTAAGCACCAATGTATCACTTGGTAGGAAAAAAAAAATATACATACACACACAAAGTTATTGTCTGAAATCACAGATATAGTGATGCCAAATAGTGAATCTCAAAATGTAACAAACCTCCACTCCCTCCCCACACACAAAAAATAGCCAAAGTGTGTATCTATACAAGAGAGCAAAGACCTGCTGGCACACTAAGCATATAGTCTCATGGCTTTTACCGTCCTTCTCACCAGGAATACAAATGAAAAAATGTATTAAGACCAAGCAGAGACCAAATACCATCCAGACTTTTCCCCTTTATACAATTACGGGGTTTTGGGAATCCTTATTATTCAATAAAACTAAGAGCTCATAACCTATGACAGTGTTCCATTTGGAACAGCTCTATGTTCTGCTGGTCAAACTGCAAAGGATTTCTGCAGTGCTGCTGGTTTTGTTTCGGGTTTTATCCCTTTCCTCCATTTGCCTCACTGGAAAGAACAAAGTTCACGTTAGGTTTGTTTGCATTTTCTAGCTAGCATGAGGCCTGTGTATTTACTTTGTCTGTTGATCACTTAACAGGCATTACGCTGCTCCCCTATCTCCAGAAAATGCCAATATCGTATAAAATAGTTAATTATACAAAGGATCATATATAATGGTTGCCCAAAAGAAAGCATTTCCCTTCAGTGCTTTAAGGAAGCTTTTCCTCCCCTGAAAAAACAATGTAGCCCCTGAACTGTTCACCAACTCAAGTTATGAAAAGCCAGTGCCTGAACGGGCTAGCAACCCACCAGCTGCAACACCAACTGTAGAAGCTGTTATTTCATGCTACCTTTTTTTGTGCTGTGCTCAGCTATAGTCCTGCCTTACCAAGAGTTTATGGCTAATGTCAAACTTTGACAACCACTCTTAAAATCAGCTAAAATTATTAACCACATGATGCTGGGGTGGGGTTTTTTTGGGAAAAAGGGCTTCTTTTCAAATCTCAAGCCTTATTAAATTGCGCAGGCAATGGATGCATCCTGGATTGCAAACAGCTTGCAGCTGGAGAGCTGGTGGGGGGAGGAGAAGGGAGGAGGAAATGAGATGCAGAAACAGTAAATAGAAAATGCTTAGTCAGCAACCGTTACTGCAACATTAAAGGTGAAATGTAAATAGGCACAGTGCCAAGATTTAGATAAGTTTGATAACACCATCATCATCTTACTACGTATAAGCGAAAATATGCGTAAAAGTGCCACAATTATCACCACGAACTGCAGGCTTTTGGTATAATGGAGACCTTTAAAAAAGCAACATGGCTTGCGCATGCTGCCTAAGCTCTGAGGAAAATAAAACTTGCTACTCGGGAAGTATTAATATCAATTGAATTTATTACAATTTACTAAGCTCCAAGGCACATTACAGTGTTCTGTTAACTACAGAAATGTATAAAGGACAAACAGAGCATGTTTTTCATGTACAGCATTTTGCTCTACTGTTCAAAAGCATCCGTGCATCAATAAAAGCAAAAACAAAAAACACATGAAGATTAAAAACGTTCAGATCAATAGAAACAAACTGAAACATTTTCCTTACAAACTCGCAACAAAAAAACCCTCCCCCCAGCGCCACCCCACCGTTTTGCAAACAAAAAAACAAAAACGAAAAAAATAAAGTGAAAGACTAACACTCAGGGCTTGTAAAACATAAGCTGTCACCATTTTTGTAGCAATTTTTTAGGCATCAACACTGGCCTTGGCAAAAAAATTTTTTTTGTCTTTTTTTGTGTTTTTCTTCTTCTTTCAGAGAAGTGCATACATTTACAAAAATACACACCAGCAGCAGGTAATCGCTAAGGGCTATTAACTTTGTACCTAGCCAACACACTGCCAAAGAAATGAGAACAGGTATTATGTAGTAACCAAACAATATTATATTCTGTTTAACAAAAACCAGCTCTATCCTTCAAATGAAGAAGAGTACATACCTTTGTTTCAAAATATAGAAACATACGACGAAAATAATGTCTATACATAAGACTAACTTTTGCAGTTTGTTATATTCACAATTCTACATCTTCAGGAGTCTGAAGGGATTTGATTTCCTACTCAAGGGTCTCTCTCCTTTTTCACTTTAACGTCCCCAGCTAAAATGGTTGCGATCTCGCCCTGCATAAATGCCCAAGGCACATTGGAACCGACTAGGGGGCATTTCTCTCCGCTGGGGCAGTAGACTTCGCCAGTTGCTCCTTGGGCCTTGATGCTCTCTCTGGAACAAGGGAAGCAGAACTTGTGGCTGGGCACAGAGGGGCACTGAACAAAGTGGGTGTCCTCCAAGCGTTCGTGGCAAATGGTGCAGCACAGGGGCCCGCTGTTGGCCATGGGGGAGTCCGGAATGTTTTGGGGGTGCACTTGGTCCATGGCGGGGTGGGCACTGGGGGGAGGAGGGGCCACTTGCAGGTTCATGTCCCCGTTGCGGGAGGCCAGGCGGCGCTGGCCCGGCACCGAGGCCGGCGACACGGGGCTGCTGCTGTTCCTGCGGGTGGACGTGGTGGAGTGCACTGAGCTGCCGTCCTTGGGCGAGTGGGCATTGCCCAGCGTGTCGGCCACCGACATGAGCGCGGCCATGGGGGACTGTCCGTTCTGGGGGGCGGACTCGGGCGGCGTGGTCCGGTTGGAGTGAGGCCCGAGGGGCGGCGGCGGCGGCGGCGGGGGGCCCCCGCCGTGCACCGCCCCGAAGCCCCCGGCCGACATGGTGAGCTTGAGCGCTTCGCTCTGGCTGGCCATCCACTGCTGCCGCTGCTGCTCGTCGCTGAGCTTCAGAGCCCCCTCGGCCGAGTCCGAGGGCTCGGGAGAGGCTTTCCTCTTGCGCATCGCCCCGCCGCCGCCGCCGCCGCCGCCAGGTCCCCTAGAGGCGGCGGCCGTGCCCTGCGCCCCGCCGGCCCCGGCCCCCGGCCGCGGGAGACTCACCAGCGCCGTGGGCAACATTGGGCAGCTGGCGTCCAGGTAGGGCTGCGGCAGCATGTCGGCGCCCACCAGCTCCTTGAAGAAGCGCACGGACTCGGGCAGCAGGTCCCCCAGCAGACGCCAGTCGCCGGAGCCGTGCTTCTTCTCGTACTCCAGGTACTTGAAGCCTGAGGAGAGGCCGCGGCCGAAGTCCTTCATGCAGTCTTGGTACATCTGCTTGGCCACCCCAGAGGCGCTGGAGAAGACGGTGCCGGAGCCGCTAGGGTACTCGATGAAGAGCTTCAGCTCATAGTCCATGCCCGGCTTGGAGACGGCGTCGAAGGCAAAGACGCGACCCAGCAGGGCGTGATCCTTCTTGAAGCGCACCTCGTAGGGGGTGCAACCGGCCAGAGTGAGCAGCGTGTCCCGAACGATCTTGGGCTTGCTGGCCCACTCCTCGGCCCGGTTCCGCAAGCTCTCGCTGAGCTCGGCCAGCGCCTCCGCGTTGCGCTGCTTCTCCTTCAGTTCCCGTTCTTGGTCGCTGCTGGACACCGAGCCCGGCCGCTTGCCGCAGGCCTCGGAGGACGAGCCGCCGCCTCCCCCGGCGCCGCCGCCGCAGGTGCCCCCTTGTGAGGAGGCGGAGGGAGTCGGGGGACCCCCGCCGCCGCGGCCGCTTAGGCCCCCGTGCGGCGGGGGCAGCGCCACGCCGGAGGCGGCGGGTCCGTTCAGCAGGGTCTGCGGCAGCAGGTTGGGGGGCACGTTCATCTGGGCGCCAGCGGCCCCCGGGGGCAGGCCGGACACCAGCCCCCCGTGCGCCCCGCGGCGGGAGGAGGAAGAGGAGGAGGAGGAGTTGGGGCTCTGCCGGTTCAGCTCCGGCGGCCCGTCCTCAGGCGGCTTGGGGAAGCCATTGGGCCCCCCCAGCCCGTTGGGCAGGCGGGCGCCGTGGCTGCTGCCCAGGCTGCCCGGCGGCGGCGGGTACTCAAAGCGGCTGCGCTGCTCCGCCGCGGCGGCGCTGAGCCCGTAGCGGTCCAGGCTGGACTGGGTCAGCCCCGCCGAGGCTGCCTTGGAGGTGGCATCCACATGGTTGAGCTGCTGCTGGGCCGCCGCCGCCGCCGCCGCTTCTTTGGCGGAGAGCGTCACTGCCTTGACGCCGACCGGCGGCGGGGGGCCCGGAGAGCGGCCGTCCTGGAAGCAGCCGTGCGCCCGCTTCAGCTGCCGGGCCGTCTCGATCACGAACTCGATGCGGTCGGCGCCCTCATAATTAACGCAACCCCGGCAGACGGGCTCCGTGAAGTCCCAGATCATGGCCCAGGGCATGCGGGGCAGGTCGCACAGGTAACATGACTGCCTCCGCGACGAGGACACCTGCGCGGCGGACATGGTGCTGCTGGCCGGGGAGCTGCTGTCACTGCCGCCGGGGTAGGGGCTGGTTCAGTCTTCCCCCCCGGGCTGCAGGGGGGGTGGCTCTCCGTACCTGATCCTGTTGCCCCTTTCAGCAGGGGGATCGCCTGCTTTTAATTCGCGCCTGCTGCCAGAGACGGCTTCTTCTACCTGGTCCTGCCGCTGCTACCCCGGTGGGGTGGGAACCGCTTCCACTGCTCCTCCGGGGGGCTGGGTGGGGGTCGCCTTCTAGCCGCTTCTGTTTCCCTGCGCTCTCTAGCTCTCCGCTTGCTGCTGCTCCTCCTCCGGGAGGAGGCGGAGGTGCACGGAGGAAGATGGGGGGGTCACCTTCCACCCGCCACGGCTGCCTCGTGAGCTCGCAGTTCGGTACGTGCCGATCGGCCGCCGCGAGCGAAAAAGAGGCACCCGCACGGAGCTGTCCGGTTCCGGCAGCGGCGGCTTCCCCGAGCGCCGCCGGAGCTGTAGCAGCCCGGGGGCAGCAGCGGCGGCGGCGGCAGCAGCGTGGTGAGCGGCGCCGCCTGCTCCTCACTCACATCCTCGCCGCTGCTCGCAGTCCGAGCGCGGGGTGCTGCGCGCCGCCGCGTGTGGCTGCGCGCCCCCTCCGCCGCGCCGCGCTCCCCCCGCGCCGCGACGCCCCTCCCCTCCCCGCGCCGCGCTCCCGGCTCGGCTGCACCCGGGCGGGGCTCCGCGTCACCGCCGAGCGCCCGCGCCCCGCTCCCCTCCCCCCGCCGCCGGCGCCGAGCCCACTTGTTGCGCGGGGCGCGCATGCGGGGCGCGCTGCCCGCGCCCCTCCCCGGCGCGGCCGCAGCTGGAGCGCGGCGGGGCGCGGGCAGCCCGCGCTGCCGGCTATGTTTGGAAACTTGAACGCCAGATCGCGCCCTCACCCTCCTCCCCGGCCGCGCCGCCGGCCCCCCGCCGCGGCACCGCGGCCAGGGCGCGCATGCACAGTGGTGGTGAGGGAGGGAGGGGTGGTGGTTTTTTTGTTGGGCTTTTTT
The DNA here is from genome assembly GCF_025592945.1 of Manacus candei. NCBI lineage: Eukaryota > Metazoa > Chordata > Aves > Passeriformes > Pipridae > Manacus > Manacus candei. The sequence goes on along the minus strand of NW_026138115.1, from coordinate 9,842,586 downwards.
TTTTCCTCCACCCGTCACCCCCACCCCCCCGGCCCGACTGCGCTTTCTAAGTTCAGATGCCTCGCTTTCGGGATTTTGTAAACCCGCGAATCGCCCCGCTTTGCTTCCGTGGCGGCTGCGCGGCGTCCTGCCACCGCGGCTGTCGGTGGGATTCCCGTGCGCTCCGGCTGCTGAGGCAAATGGGGGGATCCCGCCTTAATATCCGATTTCGTGTTTCTCTTTCAGTGATCCTGGTGACAGAATGACACAGTTTTTGTAAGCCCGTGACTGCATCAGAAGCTCTTCCACTTTTGATTTGTTTAAATCAGCCATATTTGCCAAGTGTTCAGGGTTGGGCTGGGAAAGCTAGTGCTGTACGTTGCTCAAGGGTGTAGGAGAGGCCAAGCAGGTGAGTAATTGCTGTGATCTCATCTCGCTAATGCAAAGGGACATAGGATTTCCCCGGCGCTGTGAGAATACACGGCTTTTTTTTTTCTTCTTCTTCTATTTCCCCCTTTAAATAGCTAGCTAACATTTGCATAACGCTGTTAACAGGCAAATCGCTCAAAACAACTTCGACTCAGGCAAATAAGCTGAGATTTCATTTCATTGGGAGGAAAACAAAATAAAAAACCCCGAAGCCTGCCTTCTTCCGCCCGCGATCCCCTAAGTTGCCCGCTCCCCGCCCGGCCCCGCGGCCACGCCGGTGCCTGCGGTGGCCAGGAGGGGCTCTGCACAGCCCGCTTTTGCTCTCGCTGCAGTCGGCGGCTGTTTTTGCAAACATCGGCATCGCTGCTCGCGTCCAAAGAATAATAAACTCTCACTGCGGGGACGCGGTTCGGCCGGGACCCGGTGCGCTGCGCGGCGGGCGGTCACCAGCACCGCGTCGCCGGCGCGCAGCCGGCGCACGGTGCCCGCGGAGGGGCGGGGGAGCGCCGAGCCTCTCCCAGCTGGGCTGTGGTGGATGGGTTTCTTTCTTTCAGTACCTCTTCCTGATTCCTTTGTTGCTAGAAACGCCGAAAACCCCATCCATTACAGGTTTCCCTCTGTGCTTTAAAGGGACTCGCGGTTTCTGTGGCGCGGTGCCACGGCTCCCTTACATACGCACGCCCAGCAGCCATGCAGCACCGAGCAGGAAAGATACTTTCTATTCGGTTAATAGCGTTTCAGAACTCACACAAGAAAAAAATGTTGCTTTAAATATTTCGGTTCGTATCGCCAATACATCTCATTTCCATTTTTAGTTATCTAAAACATTTTATATGTGTTTGGTTATAATCTATAAAGCTGGCAAACGAATTTGATATGTACATGAGTGGAATTAGTTTACAAGGAAGGCTTAATGAAATGCACACGCTGAAGTTACAGAAATGGTTGGACGAAATAAAATACAGTTAGAAAATCAGTTCTGACAAAGTGACTTTCAGGGGAAGCTTGTAGAAGCAGGGAACAGAGATAGAAAAGTCTTTGAATTCTGTGAGTCTCCTATATGCAGATTGGCTGAAGAAGATGCGCTAAAGGAGAGTGGGTTTCACACTTAGAAATTTCACACCTAAACCGTGGACATTATAGAGGCTTCACAGAAGTATGGCACGTGAAAGCTGGTCAAAGTCTTTGCTTCCAGCCACAGTGATTTAGTAATGGCTGCAGGATTTCTATGTTAATATGTCTTTACTTGATTAAACAAGCATGTGTTCTCTCTGATTCATACTGGTAGGTCAACTCGTTTCCTATCCTTTTACTGTCCTGTATTGATCTTCATATGAAGAGCAGAACTGGGCTGTGGGAAAAGGTCAGCCCCTGCTTTAAAAACTCAGGTTGAGAGAGCTGAAGCTTTCCCTTCATCCCGTGTGTCTGGGAATGCAGAACTGCAGCATATCCCAACTGTTTCAGTCCCCGGGTTATACAAACCCGAGACATGACAAGGCACTCCGTGTGAGCATGAACCGCCCCTCACCCTGTCTCCTCGCTCCACTGAATCCTCCTGCAAGAAAGCCCTTTTTTGGTAACACTCACCTCACAGGAACAGACTTCTTGGCTCACAAGAGCAGTCTCTATAGTGGGTGTAAATAATAATCACCTTAGATATAATCTAGCCTCAGAAAACCATTTACAGGTGCTGTCAACTCCCTTTATAGTTTGTGAATAGAAAAAGAGGAGAGATTAACATCTGTGACCTGACCAAACTGCTTTTACTCTTACTTGCAGGATACACAGTCGCGGAAATATGTTTGTCTTTCCGTAATGATTAAACTTTGATTTAAACTTTGGTCATGGGCACGTACTGTACCATTACGCAAGCAGCACTTAAGGATGAAGTGTCAGCATAGCAACAATATGGCCAGCAGCAGCAGTGATCTCTGCAAAGCTGATTGATGAAGAGAACTGCAATGTAGATGCAAATAAATGCCACATCGTGGCACCTTCACAGGGAACGAGTTGTCAGTATCAATCTAATCTGGTAAAGAAAAATACATTGAACAGTGTCAATGTAACAAAGCTCCCATCTATGGCAGCGTTGTCCCTGCAAGGGTAGCAGCATGCTTTCCTGCTCACCTTCTGCCTTTCCTCTTTGCCATGCAAGTGGCAGGGCAGGAGTGATCCAGATCGCTCTTGATGGATTTATACTAAACACATCTGGTGTTTATTTAGCTCTGAAATAATCCAGGAATTAATATTAGGTTTGGAGGAGGCAAAGAGGAAGCCCAAACAATGAAACCATTCAGGTGTCTAATCTGGCTAACTGAAAGAAAGAAGCGAGCAAACAAAAAATAGCATAAGAACCCCCCAAACAGTAGCTTGTTTAATGAGATGGAGGGGAGCACAAGGAGGCATGGAGCTGCAGCCGTGAACAATTGCTACCCAGTCACTGCTTTTTGTGCAGGAACACAAGTCAGCACTGTGGATGCAGCATTAGGGATTCTGTGGAGATTACCCAAAGTTTACAACCTGCCAGTAGTCCCAAGGGGGAAGGAATATAATTTTAACCATCAGAAGTTAAATCTACTAAGTTCTTCTTTGCAGTCCTAGGATAAATACTGCCATCCAATAATCCCTTTCTATTTATTCCTACTACCGTCTTTATTTGGAAGTACGCACATGCACATACAAGTCTGTGTAATATTAAAACAGCAGGTGAAGCTTTGATTTAAATGAAGGAATCAAAATGAACATACAAAACACAGCATGCAGGAGCCGGCCAGCACCTTTCCCAGTGCTACCAGCAGGTACGAGAAGCAGAGGGTGTAACACACCAAGAAGGACAAAGTGACAAAACCCAGGTGCCTGGCTGCACCCCAGGATCTACTCCGTGCCATTCCCAGGCATAAGGTCCCAAAACATGGGGGTTACTGTTGATCTGGATGAGAGAGGAGTACTGTGGATTATCGATCACCAGTCCAGTGTTAATTATGCAGAATATAGGACAGCCCCAAAATTTGCGAGCAGTAATAATTAGGAGCCTATGATGTCAGCAGCTTGGGAATGAATGGTCTGGTCTGACTCTAAATGCTCATAGCCTGGGAATACGTTTAACTCTTTCCTGCTCGCTTTACAAAGTTTTGGCACTGATCACTGCAGCAGTCCCAGAAGTTGGTTCTTCTGCAGGCACTCACCTACAGGAATTGCTCTTTCCTTACTGGTCAGAACAGTGGCTACAGCTGGAAAAAAATAGAAGAATGAGAAGGGAAGCACACTCTCGAGAGTGTGATTTACATGGATTTACCTCAGAGTAGCAAATAAAATAAAATCCATCACAATCAAATGACTGGCTTCAAAACAATGCAGAGATTAGCAGTGAACAGAGCACTCCATGGTAAAGGGAGTGTATTCGGCAAATCAAAACACAAACACTTCAGGAAGAAGTTGCATAATTTTGTCAAATTAAAAGTTAAACAACATTGTCTTCTACTAGGAGCTGCCAGGAAGTGTCAAAACACTCAGTTGCAAAGAATAGGAGTGTAATTACATGTTTCTGTTTATCGTTTCAGTTCTCATCTCATTATAATTCTGGTTTTTTCCTACCATTCTTCAGGTAGTGAGCCTTGCTGACACACATAGCTTATTGCTTTCCCACCTAGGAACTCTCTTCTTCCTTCCTTCCTTCCTTCCTTCCTTTGCAGACACATTTCTTAGTGGGTGTTGCCTGTCATTTCCTCCACTTTTAATGGTCCCATTTCCACATTGGTGCTGGAACGTGGAGCCAAGGGCAGCTCTGCTGTCCCCCTGCAACACCAGCCTCTTGCTTCTGCCCTACAAAGCAGTGAGTGGTCCCTCGTTGAGACCCACACCACACTGATTTTCCTACAGCTGTCTTTGAGGTTTGAAAACCTGCCTGGGAGCCTAGATTTCTGTACATTAACCTTTGCCAAATCTTACAGAGCAAAATAAGACACCTATAATTAATTCTGCTCACTCCACAAAGGACTAGAGACTGAGCAGCATGTTTTAGGCTGGGATATGTAGAGGCTTGGTCTTCCGCTGTTGTTATTTTTACTTTATCCCTGGCCTGTTTTCATCTTACATCCTGTGGATGTAGTAAACAATCAACAACAATGAATCAACTAAATTGGTACATTTTTTAATGCTATTCCCACTGAGAGCCACTTGCACTTTTGTGACAGTTAAGAATCTGCCAAACATTAGCTTAGTTACCAGCAAGACAGGCTCCTCCCTCCCTTCACCCCATACACAGATTGTTTATCAAAACGTGCTGCCAAGAAAAATATCCCTGCTTTTGGCCTCCACCAGTGATTAATAACACTTGAGAACTGAACAAAACTTTTCTGTGTTTTCCAAAATATGAGGGAGGTGGGAAAAGGGGAGAAAAGAAAAGGAGGAAAAGAAAAGAAAAGAAAAGAAAAGAAAAGAAAAGAAAAGAAAAGAAAAGAAAAGAAAAGAAAAGAAAAGAAAAGAAAAGAAAAGAAAAGAAAAGAAAAGAAAAGAAAAGAAAAGAAAAGAAAAGAAAAGAAAAGAAAAGAAAAGAAAAGAAAAGAGGAAGAAGGAAAGAAACAAAGAAAGAAAGAAAGGAAGGAAGACAGAAGAAAGGAAGGAAGGAAAGAGAATGAAAGAAAAAGGAAAAAGCCCTGACACTATCTTATTTCACACGGCATAACCTCCTTTTCCTCTGTAACTAGGCCATCTGAAAAGACCAAAAGCACTTTTTCTCCAAAACCCCGTTATAAATGCTGATTAACATTGTTTTTGAAAGAAGGATGATATGGACAGAGGATAATGGTGAGAATAGAAGAGGGAGAGTAGTTTCTTTTATTAGCACATATCAAGATGAGCTATGGGGAGAAACCAAAAGGAAAAAAAAGATCATTTACTTTCTTTACAAAGACTGTTGGTAAAATTCCTAAGGGAGACTAAGTGCCAAAATTGTCTGTCTTGGTGTATTACTTTTAGACACTACTGCCTGGGTGAATTAAGTCAAATCTTCAAGCAGCAGCCAAAGATAGCTGCAAGCTGAAAAAGAGGCTCTAGATTTCCTTGTTTTGTGAAGAAACTCGTGAATTTGTGGAGATTGTCTTTGCTCCAGGGTTTTTTTCATTTCTCTCTCTCTTTTTCACCTTCTGGGCTATTTTTACTATTTTATGTTTGGCATTATAAATGGTTTTTGTAATGGGAAGGCAAGGTAAGAAGCAATTGTTCAGAAAAACAGAAAAGTAAAAAAATGAGATTACATCCATGTATTCCATATCTATTTCTATGTATACATACATGTGAGAGTATACATATGTATGCAAGTAATATCAGGTATTTTTCATTACTCTGTTCTCCAAAAGACATTATTTAGTAAAAGATAATAAACATCTCTTGAACAGTGGAATATAGAATAGTGAAAACAGTTTACTGAAATTGATGATGCTGGATTGAACCAAACCTTCCCTTTGGAATTAGTGCCAGACATAGTTTTCCTGAACCCTGTCCAACTGCCTGAGTGACAGACAATTTTCATTCTATTTGTGCTAAAGGCTTATGACTAGTGCTGGAAAATGAAGCCCTTGCCCTTGATCTCAGTGCAGATTAAAAAAAAAAAAAAAAGGCAGAACTGTGCCAATTTGTTTCCTCTGCCAACAGAAGCCCTTGTGCTTTGGGTAATGCAAAACAATAAAAAGTTCACATGAAGACTCTCCATTGAAAGAAAACCCACCAAGAGCCATGTATCTTTGCTACATTCATCAGCCAGTTTCTGAGATTCTCACAATGTCAGCAAAATGCAGAGGCTAAGGACAGAAAATATTTACCAGCCAGCAATACTGTCTTAGTTTTCTAGTTCACGTCTCACTGCTATGCATTTGGTAATGATTGCTAAAAAATATCTCCACTGTAAATAACCACACTCTCCCTTCTGCTAACACTAATCTCCCCACACTCAGGTACTGCATGTAGATTTAGGGCTGTGCAGCCCCTGTTGTCCAAGCTGATTCTATTTCTAAGGGATGAAATACACATTTGACATATACACCCTGAGTTATAAACAGTGGCTATACTGTAGTCCTGTCAGCCAGCTAATCTCCGATTGCTTTTCCCTAGATTATTAATAAAATTAGAATCCCAAGCAGAAGGCGTTTGCTTTCATTGTACAGTCTGCACTTGTGACATGGTACATGTGGAAAATTTTGAGTGCACTGCAGTGAATGGTCTGGGGGTTAGTTTTTAGCTTCCGCTAAGTACCTGGCAGGCTGCCACGGCTGAAGGATTCTGGGAACTGAAAGGCTCCCAAGTACAAACTGCCAGCATTAAGCAGTCCTGACAGCTCTGCTCCTTCCACACTTGGCAGCAGTTCAAAGTGCTCTTTCATTTGAAAGGCTGGAAGGCTGCCATGTGCAATGCAGATTTGCTGTGCCTGCTCTCATAAGGAACTGATAAATGCCGTTGCTGTTGCCATGGGGACAGGAGGCTATCAGAATGGCCTTGTGATCTGCAGCCTCTCAGCTCTGCAGGGTTTTTTTTTTTTCCGTTTTTTTTTCCTTCCCTGAGATGGTGAAATAAATGTTCTAGAGAAGGTTAACTCTTGAAGGACAGGAAGCACTGGTTTGAAAGGACAGGGTGAGCATCTGTCGGTGGCTCCTCCGAAGTGCTGGGAACAAGATTAACACATACCTGCCAACAGTGCCTATTTGGGAAGGACTGGCCCCAGGGTTGGGTTTTTTTGAAGGCCAGGAGGGAGGGAGGGAGGAGGAAAGACCTCCTTCTCCCCACTCAGTCCCTTCAGATTTCTCTTCCAGCTCAGGATCTCCCAACACAATTAAAAAGCTATCCCCTTTCTTCCCTTCACTATGCTCACATACAGTTTTCAGATGCTGGTGGAAATGAATTAATTTACCACGGGATCTTGTAACATGCCCAATGCCTTTAGCTATCATTAACATCACTGGACAGCTAGCAGGATTAGACCCGTTTTGTGGACTCTGTGTGTGGTAAATGTGAGTAAAAAGAAAGAACAGTGTGATGTAAGACTGCATGTTTAAGAGCGATCTTAGTGACGATGCAAGTCCTGAGAGTGAATCTCAGCTTGTCCTAGTTCCCAAGATTAAAGTAAACACACCCTTGAGCTATGCACAGTTTGTGTGTGTGTATAAATGAGTGTGCACATCTACTTCTGTAGAGGTGTAGAAAAAAATACAGGCAGCCAATATTTTAGCCAGAATTTATACCATTTTCCCTAAGTCGTCTTTTTTTTACTTGCTATTTCTTTCCATCTCCGCTACAGCAATAAATTTGCATTCCCTAAAGACATTTTGCTGCAGTCCAGTAAACTGAATTCTGTTTAACCAAGGCAAAGTCAGAGCATGACATCATAGTGGGGAACAATGGAGTGCATCACTGCTCTCTCCCTCACCATGCAGCAAACTTCAGGGCAGCATTTAAAGAGATCGATATGGGCATGTGTCTATGTTTACAGGCACATATAAAATACAACAAGCATTCAGACAGTGACATAAAACAGGAAAGATAAAGTATTGGGGGAATTTTATTTATATACTTGAGTGTTAGCAGTCTGAGAGCTTTGTTCAAAACCAGGAAAAAAATCAGCCACTCTCCACATGAACAAATTCCCCCTTCCTTCTCTAAACCTGGGTCTCTGCCTTTCAGAATTGTATACTTGTATCTTTCCAGTATATGTGAATGGCATTATATGAAATGAATCATTAAAACTGAATAAACAGAATTTCAAACCAAATTCAACAAATAATCTGGTTAACCACTTGATGGTTAACCTGTAGCTTTTTTAAATAAACAGCACCACTGTTACTTATTTTAGTTTCACTTCACTTTGATTTCACGTATTTTTTATTGTATTCGTTGTTTTAAAGCTTTTTGGTTGTGAATGGGTTACTCAAAAGTTTGAATGAAGAAAGTAGTCATTTGAAAAACATACAAGGCAGAATGTTTAAGAAGTAACATGGAAATACACACTATATGTGTCTATACACACACACACACATACCTTTTACCTTTTCTGAATTCTCTTTTAGTTTATGTTTTCAAACAACTTAAAGCATCTGTGATACTGAGTTTTGTTTCTGACATCCAATCCTGCTGGTTAAAACAATCTGCATATGCAAATCGAGATAAAAGCTCTCTATATATTTGCAAAGTAATTTCAAAATTACAAACAAGGCTGCATTTCACAAGCCTTTGCACCATAATGAGCTAGGCCAAGGAAATATTTTTTCCTGACTGCTTGGGATTATTACTATTTTTTTAAATTAGGAAAAGAGTGAAGTTAACTGTAATTCTACTGTAATTTCTTTACCTGATTCTCTCTGGGTTCTTGCCTATGGTTGTCATGGTAATTTTATATTTCTGGCTGGCTCTTTACACATTCTGTTTGTCTCACTGGATTTCCTGATTATTCAGAAAACTCTTTTAAAAACCCTCCCATTTCTCCCCTCTGCCCCCATTCTGGGCTTAGTCCTGCTTTTTTCATTCCTTTAGCATAGAGGAATGTGTGTTATTTTGCTACAAATCTACTAAGGTGAAACTGTTTGCTCCACTTACCTGAAAATGGAGATAATGAGATAAGCATACATACTAGAGCTCTTCGTATATTATCTTCCATAGTCTATGACAGGGGATAGAGAGGAAATGTGGAAAGATAACTGCATGTAGATTTCTTGTAAAGTACTTGGATTTTAATCCTATAGATATTATTTAGGGTTTAACTGCTGCATTTCTGACAGCAGAAACATGTATTTAACTGTTGCCTTTCAAATGTGACAGACACATTTGTACCTAGAGCGAGAGAGTTAGAATATATTCTCTTTATGTGACAGAATAGAAACATTATTTTTATTCAGGGGTTCAGGTGACAACTTATGCCAGAAGAAACAAACTGATCATGCTTTCAATGAACCAGTGAAACTCAAAGAAAAATGCACACAGCTAAGTAATATTTAGCTCTAGTGTGTAGTTACAAAAGGTTTATGTAATTGATATGTGCATATTTTAAAAGCACTCAGTGTTAGATTATATATACAAAAATATATACATACATATTATAGATGTATACATAATATATATGTATGAAGGTACATATACTTGCTTTTTTGAGGGCAGTGGTTCTTCCCTAGGCACTACATGATTTTGTGATAAAAGCATGGAGCTATCACATGTACCTATAGTACATTTAAATAATTTGCTTGAGTATTACACCTCATTACCTTTGCCTAGTCCTTGTACATTTAGCCTCTTTGCTCTTCAAGAACAGGTATGTATTTTACTGCTCTGGTCAATGCCTCACACAACTACACTCTGAAATCATTAGGGTCTCAAACAATTGTTTCAAGGCAAGTAATTCACCACCATTATGAGTCGTAACTGAAACTACAGTCCAATTTATTACAATTTAGACCCAGTGATTTCCACTATACACTGCCTTTCCAATGTATCAATGAAATCTCTAATCCCCCTGGATTAAAAGTATCTGTATCAACTAAAAGCACCTGTATCAATGAAATCTACAAATTCTTCTGTGTGGCCTCTTTTGCTTACTTCTTCTTTCTCTTTCTCCTACTGGAAAGCACATTTGAGATTCCTTACTAAGTCCTTTTGATGGCAACATGCTGTGGAATCTGCTAAACGCAGTAAGCATTCCAGCTGTGACAGTCTATAATCTAGGACATCAGTGACATCATCTGACAGCCTGTGACATTGCCCTGTGAATCGCAAGATTAGGCAAGGTTGCTGTTGGTGTCACAGGTAGTATATGACATGTGACTGCAATGTTCACGCTTGATTTTAACTGTGAAAATGCTACTAAAATAACCTCTTGTACCTATAAATTTAGTTGGATCTTTTTTCAACTGTACAAATCTTATTTTCTTCTGACTGTGATTTTCAAATTTGCATTTTCAGTAAAATAAAAATGACATATTTTATCCAATTTTCTCTTATGTGCCAAAACCCCACATATCTCCCACTGCTACTCAGCAGAAGAAAAGATTTCAGTAAATCCTGTGTAGGACATCTAACGTTAAAACATTCTTAAATTTACTTTAAACTCCTATTTATTTGTGTATTTCTACAATGTAGGCACTGCAGAAGCTCAACAGACCATATTATACTTAGCAGAAAAATTATGGCCTCTCTCTTCTGAAAAGAAGACTGAGCAAGGCAATGGTCTATTTTACATTCTGCTAACACCTAATTATTTTTACAAAACATATCCAGTAGCATTTATTGTTTGAGCAATCATAAATATTTACAAAGAAATTATAGTCTTTAAAGAAATCTACATGCTGATTTTTTTTCTTTTCTTAGAATGTTGTTTACATACCTGCTAATTCTTAAAATTCAGTAATCTGTAGTGATCTTACTTTTATTTGTGAAAATTAGCAAAGTCTTGCTGCACAAATTATCAAGGCTTTGTAATGCAACTTTAATAGCTCAGCTATTTCTTTTTAAAAGTCAGTGTGCTCTAGTCCATTTTTTTATTACTGTTATCTTTAGTTCTATGAAGCCTTGGAGCATTTCCCAGTCGGGATCTATAGAAACTTTCCCAGGAAAATGTATAAAGACCCTGTGTTCTGCTTTACTCTGTGCTTGCAGTGCCTATGTGCTTTTGGTGAGCTAGGTCTTTGAAGACCTAGCCCATGCTTGGAGTCCAGTCAGGCCAAAATATTTAGCAATTGAGATATTTTACGATCCAGAATCTCTTTTAAACAAAGGTGTGGTTTAGCAGGACTGGCTGCTTCTGACCTCTTTCAGCCTCGTATTATTGCAGCTGCTATGATGTAAGGCTGAGTATGGTAGAGCTAAAGTAGCTGAGGCTCAGGGAAAGATGCTGAGAACAGCTGTTTTACTGTAAACATTAACAAGGGTTTGACTTCATTTGCAAGCTGGGAGCATTCACAGTTTCTGCACAAATAATATTTCAGGAATTTGTTCTAGATGTTCAGGGCACAAGGAAAAAAATTATCCCTTCTATACATTACTGCAGCTTTGAATGAATCAAATGCTCTGCAGAGAGATGCATCCCATTAAAATCAACAGGGAATTTTTCACATTAATACACAGCTTCACACAGACGATACAGACATACACACAGGAAAAGAAGCAATACTTATCTGCTTTAGCTATTTCTAAAGCTTCTCTCACATTGGTATCTAAGTGCCAATTAGATACCAAAAATACTCAGTTGTAGCAGACACTGATGTCTGCTGATTATTATGGAGCTACAAACAGATTCCTATCCAAGAGGGCAGAGAGGAATTTGAATGCTTTCCCCTTAGCTCAGTGCTGCAATTCATGGATGTTAGGAAACAAATTTCAGACCTCATTTCCTTCATTACATTCTCGAGGTTGCTTATTCTGAAGCAAGTGAAAAATTTCAGTCAGAGTGACCTTTGGAGGGAGCGGGGGACATTCACTGACATCACACACATCTGCACATGCACACACAGATGTACGGGCCAGATCCTTCAGACACTGAAATCTATTTTTTTGCCACATTATCAGCGCAATGGAGTCTGCAAGGCAGCTCAGCCAGCTACTTGTGCATCAGCCAGTGCAGATACGACAAAGCCTCAGCTGGTCTGCAGCCACTGCAAGGACTGCAATGGCTCTTCCTTTCCTGAGTCCTTGTGAAAGACATACAGTTTAAAAATGGCTGAGCCGAGCCTAGTTTTCATGGATCTCTAGTTACCAGACTAGTTTCTTGGGTCCAGTGGTAGCCAGTGCAAAATTCAGTAGCTCTGCTGGTGTTACAGTTTACACAAGGGAACACACTGTCAGGGAGACCAGCCCCAGGATGATGCAAGGATGGCTTAAAGCTGCCTTTTCACCACCCTCTCTGAAGCCTGCCAAGACCTGCTTGGCCAAAGCTTGGAGCCTGGGCAACAGTCCCTACTTACAGACTCCTTCTAGAAACTCCCCATATTAAATATAAAGCTGTATATATCCTCACTATCTTCCCCATTTGTTATTATTATGGTTTACAGGATAAGTAGCATAAACTGGTCAGCCCTTTGATAAAAAACTAAGGCAAACTTGGAATCCAGAAAGGCTTGTTAAAATTCATCACTTTCAGTGAAAATCTTGAAGGTGTGCCTGTGCTGTTGGATGTGGACCCAATTGGATATCTGACCTTTTTAATGTTCCCAGGACATTTGCCACAAATCTAGAAGTACCAAATTTATTATATCTCTAAAATGCAAAACTAGTTATTTATATTCTGTTCTTAAACTGTTTGTGTTTATGCAGAATAAGGAGAGGTTTTTGGTCTCTGTCCTGTTTTATGGTGTTAATCTATTGTGCAGTGAAACAGCTATTGTCTCCTCCTCCAGAGTGGCTGTGTTTCTTCAGGTCATGATTTGGCTTTTGTTTTGAGATGAAATAATATAAAACTCTGTCTACCTGGTACAGCTTCTCTTGCATCCCTGTATATAGTGAAAAATAAAAATATTCTTAGTGCCATTTATTCCTGACCTCAGGCATCTTCAAATCTCCAATTAAAATTTCACCATCCATGTGTGATAATGGAGGCTTTGAAATGCACCTGGAAACATATCTCTCCTTCTTTCCATTCTTTCCTCTGACAGGATTTCAGACCTCTGGAACTACATCTGTTGTGAGTTACCTTTCCCTATCATACTTTTTATTGTACAAATGTTCAAAAAACTACCTAGTGGTTTGCCTAGATCTTGTAACCAAAACAAGGCCCCATCCTCTCCTCTTTCACTGCTCGTGCCTATAATTTCTTCTCAAGCTGAATGCTGAATGGGGCTAAAGCCAGCGTACTATTATGTTTGGAACCAGGTTCAATCCAGGAAAATTATACAAATGAACCTGGGAAATAAGCTGCAGCTTGAAAAAGTAATAAAGCATGTTACAGTGCTCATATGTAACTGGAGATGGAAGAGTCGCTTCCAGAACAGGGACTGGAAAGGACATACTGGCACCTGTGTAATTTCTGAACTACTGAAGAAAAATTCTTTCCTCTCTGTCTTGGCAAGCCCAGAGATCAGATGAGATGCTGCAGCCTGGCCAAAAGAGAGACTGCTCTGGCACTACAGAAAACTCTTCTATAGCCAATCCTTCCTGTGCTAGTAGCTCTTCTCACCACCTCAAAAATGCTCCCTGAAACACCAGCCCAGGGTCAGTTTCTACAATTTGATGAAACGTCTGTCACCACCATTAAAACAATTCAAGCAAAAGAGCGTGATGAGACACCCCACAGCACTGGGCCAGCAAAGAGTAACCCTGCTCTAGGCTGGCAGCACACATTCAGGTCGCTGTATCAGGGCATGGTGATTCTGAAGGGCACTGAATGCTCTTTCCCAAAGTTCCCTGAGAAAACTAGATCCCAATGTTTGGGAGTTGTCTTGAAATTCCCCATTAAACATCCCTGTAAATTGAAACACTTGGTCTGTGGTCCGTTCCCATTTACTAATCCCACCTAGAAGGCTTCTTGTCTACACACAGCTGTCCACCAGGAAGCAGGTGAAACCAACGAACTTGATAACTCACAGCACTAGCCCACACTGGTTTTCCTCTGTTAAAAACAGGACTGTCAAAGTATTTAGAGATGTGAAAGAGGCTGACCTCTAAGCATACAATCCAATATTACTGTTTCACAATCCAAATTATAAATAGTTTTTTACAAATTTCACCCATCCCTCGATTTGTCAGAAATATAACCTCATTTCTTAAATAAGACACTATATTTGAAAATCAGTCCGTCCCTTCTGGCCCTCACTGCTGTCCTGCAACTCATGTGTCATCACCACAGCCCACTTACCAACGTCCTTCACACCAGTGAGACATCTCTGGTCATGAAGAACTGCACTCCTTCCTACTGCTCCCTGTCAGAATGCTGAACCAGTCAGGTTTAAGGAAATCACTGCAAAACTGTAGAAGTTTAAGTCAGAAACTGAACTCCCAAAAAGCCAATCGTATTGAAAATGTTCTGGTTTTTTTTTTTAAAAAAAAGAAGGGGGGAAGATTCCTGTGATTTTCCTCAAACATTTTCCAAAGTCAGTTTTTCTCCAAATATAATCCAAAACTTCATCTGGAAGGTGTGTGTTTATTCCAATCCAGGCAGACTTTTGGAGAAATGCATAAAACTGTATCACAAATGTTTTTGATTAGAAGAACAACTCCAATCTAGCTTGTTATCTGAAAATAGGCGTAGTCAAGCTTCTGTAATGGGAAAATGGCTGCATTCTGCAGCAGGTCAAAACAAAAAATGTACCCAAGTTAAAGTCTGACTTGATTTTTGAAACTTTTAATTTTAAAGCTATTTGGAAGAGCCAAAAGAATAATGGAGCACTTGTAAGAAGGAATAATAATAAAAAAAAAATCAGTGCCAAATACACTGGGAAGGGAAATATAATGGAAGAAGTGTATCTCTGAAATAGACTTTTGAGGTGACAGCCTGAAGATCAGGTCCAATATGGGAATTAGTTACCCAGCACTTCAACCCTGAGTGCTGAAGTGAAAGGTACTGGTTCCTAAAGGGGAGTTCAGAACCTCTTGTTCTGTGTTCAGATTTCCTATACAGAGCATGGGAAAAATTAAGCACCTCTGAGTATGGTATCCAAAACATCTGTTTCTGCATTTTATCCAGTGACTATTTATATGAAATATTTAAGAAACAGCCTTGAAAGCTGGGAAGGGAATCTAAGCCTCTCTCTGCCAGATGGGTGCCTTAACCAGTACAGTCATGCTTTCTCTTATGCTTTCTCTGCTCTGTGTGACTCCCTTTCTCTCTCTCTGGCCCAATGAACTTAAATTACTTTCTGCAGCATGGCACAGTTTCAATAGGAAGGGTGGAGAGTGCCTGCCTTCAAAACAGCTTGCAGTCTGGTGGTCAGGCTGCTCTCCTGGGACATGTGAGTCGGAGTCTCCTCACGCACAGAACATTCCTGTGCTCACAGACAGGAAACAGTGAGGGTGCATTTGAGAACTTACCTTTTTTTATGTAATCTCTAGCTGCTATTATACAGATAATAAAAGGAAATATTTAACAATAACCATGAGAATTACCGACACTTATAGACACCTTTAATCTCTGAGATTCCAAAGCAAACAACTGAGTTATGCTGAGGCAAGTTTGCCCTTTGGACCTCACAGAAGCACCCAAGAATGCAGAAATGGGCTTTGCTGTACTTCTTAAAATGTTGCAATGCATGTTTTTTTTGTGAGCTAGATCAACTTTGTAGGCTCAGTCAGAAGAAAATTGTGCTTGCACAGAATCCATTTCTGTCCACTCTATGGAGACTCACTAACACCATTTCAGCTTTCATCTCCTTCAGCTCCTTCTGCTTTCCTAGAGCAAAAGTACAATAGTTGTATTTAAGCACAGTGCAGGACCTCAGAGGGGTAAGTCATACCCACAGGTATGTACATTTGAGTCACATTGTTTCCTATCAGTTTATCATCTCCTGGGGCATCCTGCAAGCAGCAGTGCACAAGCTTAGGCTAGGAGATGAAGAAAACTTCAACTTGTTATTGAAAGTGCAGGGAAGAGCTTGAAGGAAGCAGAAAATAATAAAGCATGTTGGATTTTGGCCAAGACAGTAAGAATGAACAATCTGACTTCCATCAGGGATCTACCATAACCACAACTATGGCCAGTTGCCTGCCAGGTTGTTGGTTTCACATGGATTTGACAGCTTTGCAGGTCGGTCCACTTCGAATCTACTTTAATTCTTACTCTATTTAAACAAAAGAAAACGAGGAGGAATTTCTCAGTCTGCCCAGCACAGCTCCTGCTGGCAAAGCTCCACAGAGCTCATAGAATAGTAGGAAGGGAACTTTCCAGAATATGGATGGCTCTTTTTTCAGCCAAACCAACACTTGCTGCTCAGATAATAACAGCCAGTCAGTCCCAGGCTGTCTCTGTGCTGCAGCCAGCCAGGAGTCCTAGCAGTGCAGATCCTATTTCCAGGGCTACTCCATCATCCCTCCAGCTCCTGCACTTACATGAGATGCACTTATAATGGCCCCGTGCTGTGCCTCCATTCGAGTCAGCCTTTCTGTGCCAATTGCTGTGTGCTAGCAGACCTTGTATACTGCATGAACATGAGACAAACCTATCCCAGTTTCTAGTCTTTTGACTCAGGAAGTTTACGCAATGCAGGAAGTTATGGTTTCCCAAGTCCTTTCCATAAATAGTGTCTTTGGTGAGTATTTGGCTCTTCTATGACCCAATCGAATCCTGGGCAGTTAGAATATAAATAATCACATGTCTGTATTTAAATGTTTTGCTGAATCTGGGCCTAAAGAAGATGTATTTAAAAGATAAAAAGGTTCACAAAATTATGGATTCAGAACCTTTGTACACACCTTAAAAAATTAAGAACTAATGATATTTTTCCAATAGCTTTATCAACACTCTACATCAATTCCTTCCTTTTCCTATTTAAATGTAGAGTATTTAAGACTTGTAAAATGTGTACTTTTACTTTACAGTTTGCTGTAATTTTTGCTTTTGTATTGTTTTTCCATACAAATGTATGTGGGTTTCAATTTTATGCATTAAGGGTGACTAGTTTTGGCTATGATAAAGGAGGACCTCTTTCAAAAGACTTCCCTTTGTCAGCAAAACACCTCTAGCACAGGACATGGGGGAAAAAGGAATGTGACCTATTCTGTGTCAGCCAGATTACATCCTAAAACCTTAGTATGTGTTCTTCTTTTTGCCCAATTCACACAAATTCCTACAACTCGATATGGCATTAAAGATTTTGAGTAATTAGATGTTGAATAGAACTCAGTTTGTCTCTCACAAGCAAACACACAGAGACACACATATGTACTGTCTTTCTCACCACCTGTAATTATGAGTCTTTATCATAACATTTTCACCATTAAAAAAATAGTAGAATATACAGCATGTGGAGACTATTTTAACTTATAATTTATTTTTCTCTGCCAGTGGCTACACTGGGAAAAGACACATTCTGTTTACATCTTTGTTAGGCATGACATTTTGTATACCTGGGTCATGTGACATGGGCTGCACACACTATTCCACCCGAGGGCCTTTTGAGAAGACAAGTTGTGCCTGCACTGCCTGAGCATGCACTGAATGAGCAGGTAAGAACAACAGCAGAAGAGCTACACTCTGGTTCTGCCTCCTAGGAGCACCAATCCCTGTAGCATGTGTCCCACTTTGACTCATTGGCCTCACACATAGCCCAAGTATATAAACAGGACTTCAGCCAGCACTGTCCGTCAGCTTCTGCTTTGCAACTTTGACACATGCACATGATGCCCCTCGCTGCAACTTCTGCTGCTGCTGTTGTTGGTTTGGATGGGATCAGACTTTGAAGAACTAACTTGGATACAGTGGGACGGGACACAATGGTTCTCAATGACCAGAGTTTGGGGCTGCAGGCCTCTCCCTCACCCTAGACAAAGGGAGACCATTCTGTTTAGAATAGACCACGTCTGCTATTTATCACCAGCTTACTCCTATAGCAGAGCCAATCAAATACAGATCTCTTCTCCAGCAAATATTGGAAGAGAGAGGAAGATGAGCATGCAATAGGAGGACTGCTTCACATTCTACAGGAGGATAAGTAGCGACTCCACCACTTTAGATAAGGAGTCACTCTGTGAAAACAATTGGAGCCTGCCCAGCAGTATGATGGGCTTTATCCTCATGTTGATAAGTACTGTAATATGCTCGCAAAGCCTGAACATTCCTGACTCCAGCAACCAGCTTTGCAGTGATAAAAAAGTTAATGATCAGCTGGCCAGCTCAGATGTGCCTCGGGTCCACTGTACCCAAATGGTGTGGAACACTGTTGCCCTGAGATCATAAGGCAGTTTCCCAGAAAGTATGCTCAGAGGGAAGGGGGCCAAGGGATTAGGTAATTGTGCCTGGCAGAGAAGGCCTTTGACAAAGTTATTCAGAAGAGATTTCACTTCCTGACCTACAGAACCTTGCTGAGTACAAGGACATCATGACACAGCGTACCCATTGAACATGAGATTCCTGTGTTTTCTGCATTAGGATATTGATTACATTTTGATCAGTGCTATCTATCTTGTGCTCTCCTGGTCATGCTGTCCTACCAGACAGGGTGGCGAACAAGTATTTCATCAAGCACTAAACTCCTGATGGGTAGAAGATAAATGAGCTTTCGATCAACTCATCAAGGCTACCATGCCCTCCAAAACTTCTATACTGGGGCCCATGAGAGCCTTTCCATTCAGAATGGATGCTGCAGATAGAGACCTACATAGCAACATCTCAAAAGCTAGCATCAGTGTAGGTAGTGAGTCTAGCTTCTTGATGGAGAGACAAGTCTGAGAAACCATCAGAGTTTATTTTAGAACAGAACTCACAGTATGCTCAGAAAGTTCAAATAGGGGGTAAATGGCTACTACCAGTGGTCATTTATCTTCCCCATTTCTCTTAGCCACTCTTTTCACCCCTCATTTTCCCTCATCACCCAGTCTTTCAGCCCCTCATGACTGATGTCTTATTTCCCAGGAATGTCCATGGGCTTTAGGCCCCGAAAAAGGAAGCCAAAGGCTTGTTAGTGTGATTTTCCAGTCACTGGGTTATGTGCATTTGGTAGGAGCTCCCTCTTACTCTGCTGGACAAGCTTCTCTCCTGTCAATACAGTGCCTCTCTGGGCACTGTAGGGAGTTTCTCCCTCTACACAGGATGCCTATTTCAGTGTAAACACAAAGACCCAGGAAGGTGAGGGGAACATAACATAAAGAAAGTACCAGCACCTAAAAATTCTGAAAAACATAAGAGAGCACATTATTGTAGCTCGTTACTTTGCAAAAAAAGCCCAAACAGAGCAAAAAACTACTTATTCTCAGCAAACAAAGTAACTGAGGATTTGGGCACTAATAAGAATATAGCAGAAAGTTTGAGGGTCATGTAGAGAGATATTAACATGACGAAAAGGGACAGAAATACCTTTACATTTTGCTATCTCTTCTCCTATCAATTCCTGCTTCTCACTGTCCACTAGCAAGACACCAAGTTTGCGGGGAAGCATCTAGACTAGCAAGGCCAGAACACTTGTCAGGATATCTCTGGAGACCTGAAACTTGATAATGTCTAGCACAGGTTGAATCTGTACTGTTTGCCTATAAACCAAAGCAAGTTTTTCCTGCCCCAAGACCTATTTAGTTCCCCCTTTAGCAGAAAAGCTCAGCATAAATTAAGCTTGTATTTTGTGAAGATGGATGAGGGATGAGGACATCAGCACGAAACAGGGGTGCATAGTATACAGATACACACAAAATAGAACAGGGCATCTCTAGTTTTAGCATAGTCAGGTAAACTATGCTCTTGCCTGGGTCAGGTAAACCTTAATATTTCTGGTTAAGCCCAGAACTTCTCAAAAATATTAATAAATGTCCAGATTTTCCTCTTCAAAAAACTGTCACATTAACTGGCAGATCATCAATTTCTGATTGAAATAGTCCAGTGTTGATACAATTAGAAAATCAATTATATTTCTAATCACAGGGAATATATTCTAACTGTATTAAATTAGAACTTCTAATCAAAGACAGAACACAAGTTAGTATTTTGTTCAAAATTTAGAACTTTTGAAAATCCCACCTAATATGGGTAATAATACTGTGTACTGCAACAGAGATTCCAAACAGCTTTTTACAGTATAAAGGAGCTGCCACTATACCTATTTTTAAAATTCAGTTGTTTTAGTGTCTTTGAATAAGCTTACAATAAAACACTTAATGATCAACAGCACTACATAAATGGTAGTTAACTACAGAAGACAGTAACTGATGGAAATTGCAAGATAAAATGTTTCAATTTTACATTTGGCATATGAGGATTTTTTCCAGCCAACTACCAAAATAAGTAAATTGTTTTGTTATGGGCCTATGTTTCATACAAAGGACTTCACAACTGTCACAGTTGGTAGTGACTAAAAATGCTGAAAGGAGATGAACAAGATAAATTTTTATGTTTTGAACACCCTTGCTAACAAAATCTACTGTACTGAATCCAAAAGCCCTTTAAAATATTATTTTTCAACAATTAGTCTGTTTAGGTTTTTTATCGATTTCCCTAAATATTGGCAGCAAAACAAAGCTGATCTATGTCAGGGTTGGTTCTAATCAGTTGCACTTTCTGAGTCCTGTGTATCTATCTACATGTATTCTCCCCACTAAGTTCTCAGATCTTACTAGGAAAGTTTTGCATTTGTCAAGAGCTGGTATAACAGAGTGTTAGTTACCGAACACTTGACATTATAAGGCCTTGGTTTAGTTGCTTGTAACTGTCAAAATTTAATAATTTGAATTTAAATTTTCTGTGCCATCTGCCTCAGGGTGATACATCTTACAATGTCAGCATAGATGTGTCTGTCCTTTCTGATTAATAACTTAGAGAAAATGATATTGTTTTGTCAATGCTAAAAAATTCTTGTTTTCAGAAGGTTCAGTACTTTGATGCTTCAGAACAACAGACCAAATGCCAGACTAGCGCTGGTGGAGAGAAATTTTTCTGTGTTCCCTACGTAATTTGTGCTGGTAAGGTGGAAAACAACCTGACATAATAAAGGCTACTGGCTAGCTGTGTACACTCAGTACATATTAGAGGTTAGTACGTAAATTTGTTGATCATTTCATCCATACTGAGCATATCTTACTAAAGGCTGGGCTGAGCTGAGCTGACGGAGAGATCCTTTTCCAGATACAGGAGACAGACTGAAGTGAGTCAGAGCAGAGGGTCTGTAGCCATTAGGCACATACACTACCACGACATGGCTTCCTTTGTCCCATAGTTCCTCAGTTGTCAGCAAACAGCCATGAAATCCTTTTGCAAAGTGCTTCTCTCATTTTGCCTTCAGAGGCTGATTCTCATAAAGGATAGCTGCCTGTTGTTAAAGTCGGTTAGCTCAAATGGCAGAGGTCTGCACAAGCATATATAAGTTCCAGTTCTACTAATGGTTCATATGAGATTTAATGTGGTTCCACATGATGGAATTAACACAGGAAACTACACATAAAGAGATTACATTAAAAGAATATTATGGCTGCAAAGTCAATCACTTCAAAATTTAAAATGCTAAAATTCACACTACCATGAAATCTTAATTCATTCTTTTCTTGTTGTTCACATAGAGCACAAGATGAGCAACATGGTTAAAACTGTGGGCACAATCAGGTCCCAGGAAATCAGCTGCATTATTTACCTTGTACTTAGCAGAGGATGCATACTTAATTGTTGTGCTGAAGAGAATTGCAGTCTAAAAATAAGGACAGTGATACTGATGTTTTATCACCCATTCATGTACTATGTAAATATTTTGAAAAATAAAACCTAGTTTCATGAATGATGAAAGTCTTCTCATCATCAAAGGTGCTTCACGATGGGTGAATTTAGGCCTTTTCCTAGTCTGTGTTTATCTCTTTGAGATAGAAAATAACTTCATGTTTCTAGGAGTGTGTGACTGGTACACTCTGCTTAAGACTCCTGATAATATGGTTAGCATAACTAGCACCATTTTATAAGGCAAAGTCATTCTCTGTGACAGCATGAGTCATGTATGAGCTCCCTTTCCCCTCATTATCAGGCCCTGAAGGTCTAACACAAAACAAACAGATTTCTTCTTCCCCTCCCTGCCAGTGTCAAGATTCCTGGGCACCAGGCTGATTATTTCCTTCCTTACTGGCCTGGAAGGTCCCAGGTACCCAGCCAACCAGGCCCTGCTGATGATCCCATCACAGGATGGGGAAGCCTAAAACAGCACACAGAGCACTGTCTACAAAATCAAGCAGTTACAAGTCCTAAGTGAGGAACTTGAATCAGAACTGCTGATGGGCAGTGAGAACTGTGACCTCCCCATGCCCAGGCATGCCTCCACCATTGTTTGCTTCCTCAGAGGACTAAGTAAGTGATTTGGATCCTTTATATGATTTTTGAGTCTAGATTACAACAGTTATATTGATACGGCAAAATGTGTATTAAGAGCTGATCTGATCTGACCTGCAAAGGGTCTAGGTGATTAAAAATCATAAGTTGTGTTATAAATTCTGTGTTAAGCTATTTATAAATTGTACTACATTGATTCTGCTTGTAGAAATCCTGTGCAATTCTAATAAGAAATTCTGTGCTATATTAGTCATAATATTCCATTAAGAAAAGTTTTAATTGTAACTACAACTTAGTGCCATCATCACTCTGACGAGGGTCCCTAAAAGAATCTGTCTGTCCCCTTAGTGTCAGGCGACAGTGTTTTAGTCCCATCAGAATTAGCAAAAAATTGTAATTATTGTGCTATGTAAACAATCAGCTTCATCACAAACAGAAGCCGAACTGTTAAATAAACTGCAAATTCACAATAGAAAAAAAGTGCAGATGCTAGGTTATATTTATACTCCGTACACAGCAGCTTAAACCCAGGAAAGTTCAGCTCTGACATGTAGTGACTTGGGCTTCATTTTCACCATTCTTTGTGTCACTTCTTCATGATGGAATTACAGCTTTCACTTACAGTGGTGATTATTGATTTTACATAAGTCTGCATGCAAATAATTAAACTGATAATTATGGTTTATACATGATTGATGAAAATTAAAACCCAGCACCTCCTGAAGCTTTGAAATGTTTTCTGTTAGTGACATTACAATTGATCTTGAATTGGTCATCTGAAGTTTGACTCCATAATTTCTTCCATGTTGTTTTCATCTTACTCACTATTGAACAGACTAGCTGTTCATTGATTATCGCAGTAAGTTTTCCAAGATTGAAATTCTGGGTTCCTCTTCTGATAAAATGGGCACTTTTTAAAATACCTCACTGTATTCCAATAAAAAATATACATATTGGAACAGCTCATTTTAGTTGCCTGACCCTCAAGGATTAGGTACCATAGCTTCCTGTACTGTGCCAGAAGAAAATTAAATGCCCCAATCAGAATCTCCAAAAGGATTAGTGGTAAGCTGCACAAAGATGCATAATGGGAGAGAACTGTGAAATGCTGTTGAACCCAGGACTCCCATCTTCAAGGTGAGAACTCGGAGTACCAGGTTAGCAAGTCCTGCCCTTTCTTGTCTGCTATTCTTCTGGAACCATAAATCTTGTGCTCCTTTCACCACAAAGGCATAGAGCCAACAGGAAGAAAAACACTGCCCTACTTCAACCAGTTTGTTAACTGTTAGGGCAGGTTCCCAGAGAGGAAGAAGATGGTATAATTGAACCTTCTTAAGCAAACCAAACTCAAGACCCCGAAGATTTCATTGTTAAGTGCTCTCACCACTGGCTCAGAGGGTAAGACAAGAACTCTAGCACAAGGTAAGATAATCACCATATAAAAGGTGACCCCTAAAATCTTATTTTAAGAAGAAATTAGTTGTGATTACTTGTAATTTTCAGTCCCAAAACAATTGCATAGTATAACAATCCATTGTTAAACAGTCACAATATTCCTACCTAGAAGTGGCAGTATTTTAGCCATGAATAAGCAGCCACCCGGGATATATGTAACTGGAAAAACAGGAGAGGATCTGATTATCCATGAAATATTTTTCTATCATCAGGATGAATGACAACAGGCAAAGGTAGTATTTTTTACCCAGAGTTTCATATATTGCTAAAACAAAACAGATAAATCATAATAATACATAACTTCCTTGTTCTTTCCTCTATGAGCAAAAGCAGACATTTACAATAGGCTTAGCTTTCCTATCTGCCCAAGCAGAAGACAAAAAAATTGGCAGCAATGTGGATTTTTACTTTGTTCTATGATGCTTTTCTTATTAAAGTCATAAGCTCTCCCTTAAAAGAGCCCATAATAAATTCAACAGGTAATTTGTATTTGAGGTTTGGCTTTTCCCTTGTGACAATCTTTAACAGACACTTGCCTTTAAATTAACCAGGGGAATGACTGGCTACTAAGAGGGAGGCAGATACACTCTCTTAGTTGATATTTCCAGATAATTTATACCATTTTTTTTTATTTGAAAGGGCAGTAATTTTTTTTCGTTCACTTTTTTCCATTTCCCTTGGACTCTCTTTTCTATGAGCCATAATAATCAGAGAAGTGGATTGAGAGCTGTCGCATAGAGACAACCTCCTTCAGTACCTGCCCTGCATACTAATTAAGTGCTTCCAGTCTGCAGGCTGAGACATGGATTCAGTCTTTCAAGTCAGCCCAAGGCTGAAAATGAAAATGAAAAGCTATAAACCTCACTCAGCAGAATGGAAAGTACAAGGTTGCTGGGATATTGTATTGTGCAAGTTACATTCATGAATACAGTGAAAAGGACTAAAAGAATCTGCTGTGATAAAAAATGCAATGGAT
Organism: Manacus candei; assembly: GCF_025592945.1. Classification (NCBI taxonomy): domain Eukaryota; kingdom Metazoa; phylum Chordata; class Aves; order Passeriformes; family Pipridae; genus Manacus; species Manacus candei. Next base: position 9,817,843 of record NW_026138115.1, on the reverse strand, counting down.
CAGGGGGATTTCTTAGGAGAGCTAGGTATGGATCTGAATTCCAGCTACTGATATGCTTTCATGTCATCTGCAATATCTGCCATCTCATTGTTCACTTCATCTTTTATAAGTAACTGCTCAATATATAACACGCAATAGGAGTACTTAGTACTGTACCTTGTGGCACCCCACTATTAACCTTTTGTCATGTGGAAAATCTAACAGTTCTGCCTTTTAATCTGCATCCAATTCATAAAAGTATTACCTCATATCTGTGATTTTAATAACCTCATTAGCTCAGTCTGAAGCTTTGCCTATGAGGTTAATGATAAGTGAAGGTATAACTCCTTTGTCCTATAGTATCCCTTCCTACTCTGAACTAACAGAGATACAATGGGAAGATTGAAATCTTGGACAGTGAAGAGTTTCCTGTGAGATTTCTGTGCAAAGAAGCTCAGACTAGGCAAAGTTAAGGCTAACAGTAGGTATGAGTGGAGAATGGAGCCAGGGAGAGGTGAGGCACTGCCCTCACACACTGTATTACTTGGTTACTGAAGACTGAGCTTGCTTTGTCATTCAGAACCTAAGAAGAAGGAGAGATCTTGGTTATTTACATTTTGTTTCAGTTGCGTCTGTCTCTTGCTCCTGGAAAATAAGCTATAGCTTCTCTGATTTTTAAGCAGAAGCAGCTTGAGAATCAAGTATTCTCTTAAAGAAAAAGATGACATTTTTTTCCTTCCAGCAGGAAACATGGAAGAGCTCTGTTAATGTGCATGTTTACCGCAGATCCAGAAGACACACATCTCTTTTAATGAGCTGTTGACAAACCAGAGCTAGGATAGAAACCTCCTCTCACCTCTGCTTAGAAGATGCTGTGGATGTCACAATTTCTAGGGACTCTTCTGAGTGTGAATCTGGCAAATGGACTGCCCTGGAACCAGAGGTGCCATCTAGATAAGCCTATTCTGATGATGCTTGATTCCTAAAGCACAGGATTGGATGTCCTCAGTTTTTTTTTCTTTAAAGGGAAAAACTCTGTGAGAATGAGCACATTTCACCATGAAACTAATGCTAGAAGAAGATCTGCCCGGTGCACAAAGGAGCATTATAGCCTGGCTGCCAGAAAAGGGAGCTGGTAAAAGTAAATGGTAGGCCACAGTGTACCAATTGCAAAGTTTTCTCTGTGTTAGCATTTTTCTTCTGAGAAACATGGAAGTTCAAAAACAGTTCATTACCCTTTAAAGGTAAGGGAAGTAGGCAGAGCAATAGCCCCCTTGGCTTAACTGACAGCTTCTGAGTCTTCTCAAAACCAAAAGAGAAGCATACCGGAGATGGAAAGGCAAATACCAGTTGAAAAGTACAAGGGCATTTCCAGGGTGTGCAGAGATGCAGTTAGAAAACCAAAATCTCAGCTTGAATTGAAATTTCCCAGAAATGTCAAAAACCACAAGAAAGGGTTCTTCAGGTATGTAAACAACAAGTAAAAAGAGAAAGAAAATATTGGCCCACTGTTAAACAGGAGAGATTAATTAGTCACCAACAACGCTAAAAAGGAAGAGATTGCCAATACTTTCTTCACCACTGTCTTTACCAGCACTGTTGGGGCCCAGGCCTTGGGAACAAAAATCCAGGTTGATGCAAACACAAACCTAAAATCAGTGAAGGAAAAGTTGGTATGTCAACTGTTATAGGAGCTTGAACCCGTACAAATTGATGGACCCCGACAGTATCCACCCACAGGTAAGAGGGCTGGCTGATTTCGTTGTGAGACCATTCTCCATAATCTTTGAGAAGTCGTGGAGACTAGGGAACATCCCAGAAGACTGGAAGAAGGCTAATGCCACCGCACCTACAAGAAGGCTTAAAGGAAGATCCAGGAAATTATAGGCCCATTAGTCTTACTTCAGTTCCTGGAAAAGTTATGAAACAAATTGTCCTGTGGCCTATCACAAGTCAGATGAAACATGTGATTGGGAAAACCAAGCATGGATTTACCACGGACAAGTCACACTTGACAAACCTGATCACCTTAAACAACAAAGTAACCTGCTCAGTTGATGTGGGGTGAGCAGTCGACATCGTCTACCTGGATTTCTCAAAGGCTTTTAATATGGTTTCCCACAGCCCTCTCCTAGAGAAACTTATGTGATCTGTGTGGTGGGTGGGGAACTGGCTGACGGGCAGCATCCAGAGGGTGGTGGTAAATAGTTCCTTTTAAACCGGCAACTTGTCACATGTGGGGTTCCCCAGGGATCAGTATTGGGCCCAACACTGTTTAATATCTCCATAAGTGACCCGAAAGATGGGATCGAGTGTACTCCAACAAAGTTTGCCGCACAGGCTGGGATCTACTGGGCTGCGGACCAGCACAGTGGAAAGGGACCTGGGGTCCTGGTGGACAAGCAGCTCAATCTGAGTGAGCAGTGTGCTGCTGCAGCAAAGAAAACCAACAGGATACTGGTTTGCATCAACAAGGGCATCACTGGCAGAGGTAAAGAAGTCATTATTGCACTCAGTGCTTGTCTGGACACCTGGAATACTGTGTTTAGTTTTGGTCCCTGCTGTACAAAAAAAGATGTGGACAGGCTGGAGAGGGTCCGGAGAAGGGCCACAAACATGATCAAAGGACTGGGAAGCTGGCCATATGAGAAAAGGCTAAGAGAACTGGGTTTGTTCAGCTTGAGAAAAGAAGGCTTAGGGGAGACCATATCACCATGTTCCAGTATTTAAAGGGTGGCTATAAAGAAGAAGACTCCATTTTTACAAGGTTCCATGGAGAAGATGAGGGTTAATGAGTACAAATTAATCCTGGGGAGACTCCTATAGGACAAAAGAGGAAAAATTTTCACAATGAGAACAATCAACCATTGGAATAATCTCCCCAGGGAAGTGGTGGATTTCTCAGCATTGAACAGTTTAAGATTCAGCTAAACAGAGTGCTGGATCATCTTGTCTAGACCATCCTTTTGCCAAGAAAGGTTGGACAAGATAATCCTCAAGGTTCCCTTCCAATGTGGTATTCTATGATTTTATGATTTAAGAGTTGCTCTGGTTTTTTTGGATTGCAAACCAATCATGATTTTTGGAGCAGGCTAAAAGAAGAACACCTCCATCAATGTATATTTGGTCAGTATTGGATCAAGTCTTTCATGTGTTGATGGAAAATGCACCAAATCCAAACTTCAGATGTTTATTTTGTACTTTAAACTCTCTTGTTCTGGTGTAGATCATATCCAAAGTGCATATCATTCTTCAGTATAAAATTAACAAAATAATGCAACCTGTGTATTCTGTTGTGGACATAGCTTGATCTTCTGTCTACCCTAAATTTTAGAAGCTGTCCAAGCACATGTAAACTAGAGCCCTTTTGAGATCCCAGGTGGCCTCTGTCAAGGGAAGAATCTGAAACGGCAAAAGAAAGTCTTAACTTGATGGTGATTCTTCAAGTAATAAGTTTCCCAGAAGGCATGAACTACCTTGCTGTAAAAATGATATCTAATAAGTAAGTTCTCTAGATATCTAATGCACCTGCAGACATTACCAACTAAGATAAGATAAAACCGTTGCCAAGCATTTAATAATAGCCTAAGGACTAATGAAGATCTGAAGGATTGCAACTTGAAAGGCAATGGTCACAGCCCACCAAGAACATGATGTACTTTCTTGTTTTACTGAGATATAGATGGAAATTATTCAAAGGCCTAGAGACCCAAATCCATCCTGCATGTTGAAAGGATGGATTACTGTCCTCTAGTAAAGCATGCAGAATTTTCTTCTACTGAGGTATTTGTCCTATTTGCAGAGATTCAAATCCAGTATATATATTGAGTGTGCATATGTTTGGAAAAAGAATATAGAAATTGAAACTCTTCCTCCTGGCAATGTCTTCTATGATTCACATTTCCACAATGGCCAAGTTTTACTCTTCAAGGGTTTTTTCATTAACAAGATACCAGAGCAGAAGGGGGCAAGACTTTGTTTCTGCTTCTAGTCAGAATCATCACTTTTTTGAGCCTTTCAAACCAAATGGCCCAAAGAAAACACAAGACAAAGGATCATCATAAGGAGAGAAATAAAACCATCTTCTCTCTAGATTTAGATCTCTCATTCATATTCATGAGTATAAATATATCTATATTCAACTTTGTCTTTAACTTTGGATATCGGGGCAATTTTGATTTATTTTTGAAGGGGGCGGAAGAGAGAGTGGCAAGAGGGGTGTTGTTTTTTGCATTCTCCCTTGATTAGGACTGGCAGATTCTTGTGGTCTTTGCAAGTAGTCAATTCCTAAAAGAGGACTGCTAACTACAGTCACTCCCAGAACTGAAATGATTTTCAGCAAAAGCCAAATTTCATTCAAGCCCTGAAAACAGGCTGTGAACTCTGTGGCTTTCAGCTCTTCCCAAAACTTGCCTGCCTTGAGCTGAAGAGATCTCAGTGAATCCAGTTTCTCAGATGAACAGAAAAGGAATTCTTATCTCTCTGTTAAAATTCCTACACTAGCCCAATCTCATTACCAAAGTATGACTCAGTAATGTCTTCTGAGACAAACCACCATGCCTAAAGACCATCAGCAGCACAAAATATCAAAGAAACCTTCAGGAAATATTTAGACACCTCCTTAGCTTTCCTTGAACAATTCCAGATACTTCTGAAACCAAGAGTCAGCCATGAACCACAGTGAGTCTGTGTCTGACCATAACTTCTCAATACTTGGCAGTTACAAGTATTGAGAGAGCCAAAGAATAAACCTTTCCTCCAAACATGTTCAATTGTTTGGACACTGTCTCTAGGGGCCGATGACACTTCTCTCAGCTTTAGACTTGCAGTCTTGCAGCCAAAACCACAATAAGACAGGGTAGGATGCAGGAAATAAATCAGATGCCACCCTTTTCTGGAAATTTTTTCTGCAGTTATTTGGCAACATTGTTAGCTTTGTGGACCGGAAGGTTGTTAGACTGAACAACTCAAGAGACAGGGAAAGGAACAAATTTCATCACTGGAATTGCTATGCATTCCTTCCCCTCTTCTCCCACCCACTTTAATATCTATTATCTCTCCTTTAGGGCTTTTTTTTAATTGTCTCTGAAAAAGCTACATGAATGGTTGGATGAGGAGACAGTACTGGATGATATCTGTGCCACTGCATTTAGATGAATGTTTAATGAATGAAATCTTTAATGAATCTTTAATGTTTAGAATATGAACGAAGATTGCTATTAACATTTTCTTGCCCAAAGTAGTGGTTTGCCTAGTTCTCCCACAAATTCTTTTTTGGTCTTTTCTATCTTCCTGATGTTTACTTTCTGTTTAAAGAAGGTTTGATGCAGGCAGCCACAACGATGCTCAATTTGCCCAATGTTCCGTGAGCCACTGACCAGAAAGTAGCGCCTTAAACAAATCAAAACTAGGAAGAATGCTGGACCTGCCACTTTCCAAAAGTTACTCTGTGTGCTGTGACACAAATGAAAGCTACACTCACTATGCTACTTTTTTCTTTCCCACAGATCTCATTTTTTTTAATTGAGAAAATAAACCAATCAACAAATGAACCCAAGACTAGCACCTGGCACCAGCAATTCAATGCCACCTAACTAATTCTCTCTACTACTCCACTTCATTTTATAGAAGGAACACTTAATATCACATTTGAAGTCTTTATATAGAAAGACTAAACTTAAGTATACACACCTGGCAGACAAAATAAAGACCTTGCTTTGCTTCTTTTGTTTTTCCCATGTCAGAACTCTTTCCCCTCTCATTCTGTATCTAAGGGGGAAAAAAGGCTTTAATGGATCACTTGCAGGTGAGTACACCTGGCTATAAGTGCACTTGCAAGGCATGTCACAAGCCAGTCTAAAAATCATCTGCAGAATTATTCTCCTGAACGAGGGTGATGTCCGAATTTCTATGCACTGAGAGGTATAGAAACAAAGTTTCTTGCCAGAGGATAGGTGACAGATGAGTAGAACCTTAGCACCGACAGCCCATGCCTGGAAGAAAGTCAAAGTCAGAAGGTGAACTTTTAGAGCTCTCTAAACTATCAGCAATGGCTTCAAAGGTGTTCTCTTGCTTAAACATCGTTTTAAGTGGAGTTTCAAAAGCTAGGTCCTTGATTCTGGGGGTTTATGACAGCAAGATAGGATCTATAGATATCAGAAATTCAGTGACAAAAAGTTGTCTTTGAACTTTGACTTCCCTTACACTCTTGTTTAGTCCAGAGAAAAGGCTTCCTAAAGATGATAAGGCAGCAGTAACTTTGATTATTTGACATTTTCCTCATAAGTACCTCCAAAGACATCAACTGATGCTATCTTTGCCAGGCAAGGTTAAGTGGCATATTGCTATAGGTGAATGATGCAGTCAGTAGATGCAAGAAGCTTTTGTCCTTGAGACAGGGTCCGAGGTTGTTGACTAAACAGATCCATCTACTGTTGGAGCACCTTCTCTTCCTTTCTTTGCTCACATGACAGGAGTTGCTCTCCTTCACTTCATCAGACAAATACTAAACTTCTGCCCACTGGAACCCACTTAACAGTTCTGTGTCAGGGATAACATACATAAAACCCTTCCTGTTTTGCTCTGCATTTAAATTCCCCCACTGTGAGAAAACAGGAAAGTAATTCCTTCGTGCTGCTTGAACTAACAGCTGTGACTTGTTAGACTACTAGAAAGAGATGAAAATTTTCTTCCTGGTAGGGGAGACTATAAAATAGTAAATCAAGGGTAGAAGGGAGAAGGAGTACATTCCTCCCAGTGAAGGAAGGAAGAAACTAAAAAAACACCTATAAGCCAAGGAGGTTGCCATGGTTTCCCTACAGCTTTTTCTAATCTCGCTATATAAGAGAATTTGTCCTTTGAAAGATTTAATTAAAAGAGCTGTATTGGCCACACCTACATGACCTTTTAGGAGATGGCCTAGTTTTTTAGGTTTTGGTGGAGAGGTTTGAAAGACAAAGTTCTTAAACTAAGAACTGTACCTCTTCTGGACCCCTTAGGGAAAGATTTTCAACACCATATCCCGTAATAGCATGTTTCTTAATGGCATAGAGGCAATTTCTGTGTCCTGGAATGACAAACGCTGGGAATAGATCTGCTGTACTGGGAAAGGTCCAAGCCTAAAAATGTCACAAACCCACCAAAAAAAACCTCTTTAAAATAACTTTCAGGAACATACCCTTAATATTTTTTTTTAAATAGCTTATAATTTTACAAATGTCTTCCATAAGAAAGGTTTGGTCTGAATACTGATCTCTAGTGGAGCTACTTGAAAATTAAATCTCTCATAAATACATTGGTTTAATTGTACTTAGATTGTAAATTCAGTATCCTTTCCACCAGTATTTATAAATAGATACAACATTTACCTCTGTGCAAATATTTGAAATATTGTGGTAACTTATTTCAGATTTTTAAAAGTAGACTGAATATTTTACTACTACTGAAGTAGCCCAGTTACTTTTAGAAGTATGTAAAAACTAGAAAATGGATGGAAGGTAATATTTTTTTCCCATTAGAATCTCTCAGAAGTCTTTTAAATTCTTCCTTACACTTGGCATTTGGGCTGCATTTTTCATTTCTGAAGGTAAAAATACTCATTTGTCTTGAATTACTATGTGAACTACTTTGCTTAATGTTTTTCTTTACTATTTGTCTTGTTTGGTGTTTTCTCATTACAACCCTTTTTAAGGTAGGATATGCTTTTATACTTGATGTCATATTTAATAGTAAAGTCATAACAATGTAGTAATAATCTAAGATGATAAATGTTAATGTCTCAGCACAATGTGTCTTAGAAACTTCTCTCTTCAAGACAGCATGAAGAGGATTATAAATTTATCTGTCCCATAATTTAAATGTATCCAAACATTCAAATGCAGAAAAGCATATTACACAGCAGTTCAGGAAGTGATGAAATATATCATGCCTAGTTCAAACTTCAGAGGGAATGCAGTCAGTCAGCTGGTAACTCATTGCAAATCTGTAATTAGAACCTCAGTTCTTGACAAAGAGCTACCAACCTTTAATAAACTCAAACAACAAGAACTTGGGTTTATATTTCATAGACAAAACAGTACTTCCTGAATGATATCAATATTATGTGTCAGTTCAATCCTGGAACACAGAATGAGGAAGGACACTACAGGCACAAGAACATCCACACTTCCCTTTCCATCTTCCAGAAGTCACTTCCAAGGCCCCCATAATGACAGTGGTTTTTTTAGGTGAGATGAACTCGTATGACACTAAAGTGAAACACTTTACAAACTACAGGGAAAAACACCCTCCATCCCATCCTGCACTCTCAAGAAGATTCTTTCCAACTTGACCAAGTAAAAAAATTTCCTTTCTGACTTGAAAGCAGTGCACCAAATCTGAAATCCCATCAAAGCTTTTCTCATGACCAATCTCATCAGAGAAAGATGGGAGAATTAAAAAGATTTCAAGAGTTAAATTACACTAACAAAAAGGAGAGAAGAAAACAAGAAATTTTTTCTTCTCCTCTTCAGGCAATAAATGGAAACTCAGAACCATGTGATACATTAATTAAATGCAACAATTAAATACAACAATTACTACTAAAAGCTCATGATCCAGCAAGAGATGAAGAAACTTATCTAATGAGTGGGTCTGGGTGGGCCCCATCCTCTGTCTTTGCACATATCAGCCATAGAAACTGTTGGATCCCATACTGAAACATATCCTTGAGCAGACAGTCATTTTGCTTTCCTGGACATGCCTGGTATCCACAGAACAGAAATCACACCAGTACTTAGCTTTTGCCTGTGCTGTTGTATTTCATTACCAACTTTTGTGGCCTCACTCTCTTTCACTTAATTGTGCAGCAACCAAAACATGTGCCACCAAACACTTCCTGACACTGCTGTATACAGAAAACAAATCTTCTTTTAGTGCTCTTATAAGGATGACAGAATACCAAATGCATAAAGCCTCATTTCACAAGCTTTATTTTCCAACTTCATGACCATCCCTGGCCTGCCTGTAATTCATCAAGCTGTGACCTTGTAAGCCACTCAGATTCCTTGCACCTATTACTGTGTCTGGAAGACAGTTCCAGAAGTTCATTTTTCTGATAGCTAGAGAACTTCTTTTAGCTTACTGTCTAAATGCACTATTGATTAATTCATATCCATCTAATCTTATCTTTTAACTTTAATTGTTCTTCTCCCTACTTGCTATTTACCCCCAAATGTATTTCTAGAAAGTAATCATATCCTCTTTGAAACTTCATCTTGGTCAGACAAACCAAGCCATGGTCTTTTAATCTCCTCTCAAAAGACATTTTTACCATTCCATTAATGATCCTTGTAGACCTTTTCTGGGTTTGTTCCAGTTTAAATTCACCTTTTTTCCACTACAGAGCGTCATACTGATACCAGTAATCCAGAGGAGATCTAGCTGTATTTTGTCTCAATTGTATCGACATTTTCCAATAACCACAGAAAAATGTGGGTTTGACATTTGCAAAGCCTTCTTCATGGCTGAAAAATACCATTAGTGCATTTATCTTACTAAACACAGAGGCCTGACTTCCTGTATCTGTGCTGACCAATGAGCCTCCAACTCACAGCAGAAGGTCCCTAAATGCATGACTTTGCAGTATTAAATATTTTTCTCATTGTGATGATTCCTGTTGACAGTCATGTCATTCTTCCTATCTCATAGGCAGATTCTCCTCTATATTAATAATACCTCCTAACTCTCTGTTATCTGCAAATTTCATGAGCACAAACTGGATTTAGTATTAGGGTCACTAATGTGAAATATTAAGAGAATCAGTCCAAAGATGAATCTTTGAAAAATACCATAAATAAATTCCGTATGTTTTTACAACCTCTCTTTCAAAATTCTTCACTATAAGTATTTAGACAGTTGTTAATTCCAAATCCTGTCCTCTTCTGCTTAAATAATGATTTCTGTGAAAATAGTTTCAAATGTTTTGTTTAAACTCATATGTATCGGGTCCACTGCACTGCACCTTTTAAAGAAATCCCTTATCCTTTCAAAAAAAGATGAGGTTTGTCTGACATGATCTACTTTTGATAAAACCATCTCACGTTTTATCCCATTTTCTGTTTACCTCTATTTACATGATCTTGATTGCTTCTTCCTGTCAAACATTTCCTAAGACCTTGCACAACATCATGGTCAAAACAACAATCCTGTAGCTTTTCCCTCTCTTTTTAAAAGCAAACAATTTTTGGTACATGCCAATCACATTGTACCATCCCAGAATTGAAAGATTAATTAAAAATCCTTGCTAGTGGAGTTGCAATTTCAAGTGCCAGTTCTTTCTAGCACATAATACAGGCTTCCTGTTTTCTCAGGTAAAAATTCTAAATCTATATTCTTCCACACTGGTGATAGAAATTTCTATTACCCTTTCATTATTCTTGTTGAGTATACTATCCTTATCCTTTGAATATCATTATCATTATCTTTATTCTCCATCTAATTCTCAAATCATGAAGACCAAACTTCTACCTTACAAAACCTCTTTTCATATTTAAATACAGAAGGTCACCAAGCCAACAGAATACATGTCCTATACTAGCGGTGTGGTTAATGTGATATAAGAAATGGTCAACCGAGTATAAAAGAGTATGAAGGAAACTCCATGAACATCATTTGGCTCACTGATATTAGAAGAGTATTACTGAAATCAGGAAAACATTCACTAGAAGGTATAATTCCACCACTACTTCCTACTAGGGGCACCAAGATTATTGCAATTTTTCCATTCAGTGTGAAGAAAAAGCTATTACATTGATTTCATTCCTTATTTCATGAAAGGAGAATGAGAAGAAAGATGTTGCAGAGGGAAATGAACATCTAAGTTTTATGCAATGAAATTTTATCAAACAAAAAAGTGTATACTTTGTAAAATGCAAGTTCATAGTCTGTAAACAGAAGAACACATGGATTCACTGCCTTGCTGTATTTGCTCCTAAGTCTGTATTGTTTTCTTTTTACTATTACTATTCCATGAGAGGAGCCCATTTAGGTTCTTCCTGAGGCAGCATATATCAGAAAAAAAACCATCCCTATGCCACTATATGCATCTGAGAACAAGGAGAAATCACTCAAATTAAGTTCTTATTCTCTTTTTATTCAGACAGTTATGACATTTCTTCTATATGCCTTTTCAGCCCACAGAAATGTGAAATAAAATGTAGAGTTCTCACAGCTCTTCAATCATAGTTTTCAGTCATCCCTGAGACAGGAAAACCATGTGCGAAATTTGTAGAAATTGCATCTCTTTCCTTTCATTCCAGCATCTCCAGACTCCCATCAAGCTCTGCTCAGCCAACCTGGTATGCTTGGACAAACAGTGCGACTGATCGATCTGACAATTAGTTAAACATAATACCCTTCAAGATTTCTTCCAAGTTAACCTACAGTAGGACAAAGGAAATGAAGAACTGGATCTAAATAATTCTTTTGAAAGCAGAAACAGTCCCTAAAAGAGGTCTTTTTCTTCCACAATATTTTTAAAGCACTCTATAGCCATCTCAGAGACATCTGCCTTTAGGATACTCTTTTCCTATTTAACTGCCTTGGCCTCTTATTCCCCTTCAGTCTCACTGTTCCCATTAAAGGGTCACAGATGTTGCAGATACAAGCATTCACAAGCTTGTAGTAGTTTTGTTCATGTGTATCCATTAGAATAAGTTTATAATTGCATGATCACATAATATTTCCACAGTACTATTCCACTGCTCTACCCAGGCACTGCCTTTTACACATTATCCATTTTCCACATGACTTCCAACATCTAAGAACATGTAATTGGACTATTTCATAGTGCACAGATAAAACAGTTTGGAGAAAATTTGCCCAGGAAGCCTGCATTCTGGTTTTCCCTTTTCTGAATGGATGACTTAGAACTTTAAAATTCTCTTGATATATTTTTATTAGTAAAATGGTTTTTTTCCCTATAAATTCATAGGTCAGAAAAGACTTTAAAATCCTTTAGTGGGATCTCTGGTATATCACAGTTTATTAAATTTCATTTCATACCAAGGCTACTAACTTATTTTTCACAAATGCATGTAAAAAACCACAGTCCTGTTTTGAATTGAAGGTTATTCATATTTCTTCAGAGAAACTCTCAAATCTTCATCTTAGGAGATAAAGCATCTCCATTTTCCTCTGCAGTTTATTCCTTCACTGTTAAAAAATTTTGAGTTTTGTTTCTAATGTGAATTTATTTGGATACAGGTTCCAGCACAAAAGGATGCTATTGTACTATGTCTATCTTCCCTAAAATGAATAGCCCTTTAGAATGTTGGATTTTCTCGACAGGAAAGCATTTATACATTGTAATCAAATAAATTCTGAATAATTTCTCTCTCCTTCTCTCTTTAAAAAAATGAACTAAGCAGACTGGGCTCTTCAGTTGTCAAACTACCATGTAATTCTCTGCAATTATTTCTGTGGCTCTCTATCCACTCAAAATGCTTACCGTTCTTTTTAAAGTGCAAGCTGCATAATTATTCAGGATTCCAGTGCCAATTCCATACCCAAAATTTGGTCCATTTCCTATTCAAATTACCTACTTTTGCCAAATCATTACAGTAGGAACCCATGTTGAGTCATTTGTCCACTACGACCTTGGAATCTTTTCAGTATCAGTTTCCAGGAAACAATTCCTCTTCCTGTAGATGAACAGACAATATATTTTCTGCCCCTAAATATGCTGCTTTTGGCAGTGTTAAAATATAACATTATTTGAATGGGCATAGCTCAATCAACCAGCCCAAGTGGTCCTCTAAGACTGCCCTGGCTTCACTGAGTATTTACTATTTCTCCTATTTTTATGTTACCCACAAATGTAACAAATACATTTAGTACCATTTATTTATTATAATAATGGGGAAAATAGTGAATAGCATTAGCCTTTCACTAGCCTACTGACGACATTAGTATAAAGTAAAACTCCATTCATGATGACTCCCTGTTAACAACTATTTTTTGTGTTCCAAGTTCTTCAACCAGAGCAGCATGTGCCTTGTTAACACTGGGTAAGGTTCATTTTTGAATTAAGGTCTTTTTTGTTAGGCCCAATTCAACTAGTTGTAAGAATATAAATTAGTATAAATTAGTATAATAAGTATATTATATAACAAGTATAATTAGTCACTATAAATTAATAACATATAAATGTCAATAAGACTGACTAGACTGATTTTCCGTAAATCTACTTTGACTAATGTTCATTATATTTCTATTATTTCATTTTTCTCTTTTTTTAAATAAATTATTAATAACTTTCCATTGTATTGGCTTGGATTGATGCCAGGCTAACAGATCTATAATTACTTGGGACAGTCTGCTTACCTTATAGAATGTAAGCCTAACCTTATTGCTCTTCCGTTTAATGGAATAAATAATTAATTAAGGGTGAATGCAAATTCCATCATATGGACCTATGTTGATCTCTATAATGATAGGGTTCTAATCTTTCAAATCATAGTACATGACACTGTCAGAGTCAGACTGAAGTAATAAAATCACCAGTATAAATGAAATACAGGTCAGAGCACAGAAGTGAATAAGATGCACTTTGCTAGTAGATATCAGATATATTTTATGATAGTAAAAGAACACCAGAACTCAGGTTTAATTACATGTTCTGCTAATTAAAGAATTTCTTTTCCTCCTTTTCTGTCCACCGATCCTAGCTGGAGCTGTGCTTCCCATGTCCTGACAAATATTGTACCCCTACCTGACCCATGACTTCCTTTCCTCATTTCTTTGTAAGTCAGGTAACTTGCTTCCTCTCTCCTCCATTCCCCCTCATAGCAAGAAGCAGCAGCTTTAAGATACAAGAAAAAGGTCTTGCCAGTTTCCTCTCTGGTACCATGACACTCCAGAGTAACGACATCTGGAAAAGCAATGCTCCATGCTAGTCTGTTCAGGGATTTTTTGGAAATGGACCATTTTTGCTCCCTTTAGAAAGGAGATCCATCAGGGTGAAGACAGATCAGTAGAGACAGAGAATGCTCAGAGTATTTGGCAGCTGGATTCTGACAAGCCATTCCAGAATATTTAAAAACTGTTTTTCAGCGATTAATTGTTTAACCAAATAAAATTTGAATCACCAGAGACACATACTGATAGGTGAACAAAACTGTATATATTTTGCAAAAGTGACATCTGTCAGAATTTGAGTAAATTGTGATTAAACTCCCAAATTTTACTACTTTGACATAAATTGTGGCATAACTTCTTCCCATATATGTCACGTAAGAAGCCTGTTAGTGTTAAAAGAAGGAAGAGAAGTAGGCTTAGAACCTACCTACTACATTTCTCCTACTTTTTTTTAATTTAGACCAAAATCCAGCATTTGTATGAATAATCAATGATGCTGACTAAATAACATTTCAAGTTATAAAAACCCCAATAATAATCAAAGAACATTTTTTTCTCCCTGTGCAGTTCTAGCTGTTAAGTAGATGTGCCATTTTTTTCAGTGTGACTTTGGCTGAAAACTTGCATGTTTATAAACTTTCTACCCCAAAACCACAATGTAATAGCTTTTCTAAATGTAACATCTCTGTAAAACAAAACCAGCAAAGTCTGTTGTGTTTTGACCACAGCTCACTTTGGGCTCAATAAAAATTTGAAAGCCTGTGTTATTTCTTATGAAAGTATTGAGATATTTTAGATCTGATTTCTTTTGACAAAAATATGACATAATAGTGCTTGGATGCTGCAAAATGGACTTACAGGTGTGTTTAGGTCATTTTATGAAATGCAAGTCCTTATCTTACTGTAAATGAAAATCAGGTCATAAATTTCCACAGAGTTCCTCTGAATGGTGTTGGGAAGGTGAAGCATCAATCCTTTTAATCAAGCCAACATGAGATAGATGGTTGCAGGAAAGTATTTGAACTCCCAAAATACGCCATATGATGTGTTAGATGCTACATTATTTCACAATTATATTTTCAATGTTTATTGAACATCTACCATAGAAACGTTTAAAGTGATGTTTAATGTAAATAGCTTTATTTTCTTTATTTGCATCATTAGAACAAATTAAAAGATCCCTTCTCTGCTTTTCTTTTGAACTGGTAGGCAATATCTATACCAACCTGGACACAATATTCTTTGCTTTTCTTTTCAGACACAAAATCAATAGCATTAAATAGGACCTTGTTTTTCTCTATGGATACTTGTATCCATTACTGAATCATTTCTCATGTGCAACGAACCATCTTCTTTAATGTCAAAGTTGATTCTTTTAGTTGTTCCTTTAATTTTTTTCCTCTGTCTCTTCACTTGCAGTATCTAATATGAAACTACAAATTTAAATCTGTCTGAATGAGAGTATTCAGGGCAAAGTGCTTCAATCATTTTCAAATTGCTCATTTTGTGCTACACTGAATCTGATGTTTGTAGAAGAAAAGAAGGTTGCAACTTTCTATCAAGTTCAAGTCTTTGCCTTACTTTCTTTCTTTTCTTCTTTTTTTTTTTTAAGGTGCAGTCACCAATTGATCTGTCATATTGTGGTTTTCAAAAATGAACTGAGAATGCTCTGAAAGGAGTTTGCAGCTGAAGAGATGCTGGAAGACCTAGAGTAGGGAATTACATTTTCATTGTGGATAACTTTCAATGACACTGAAGATGTCTCACTTGGAAAATCATCAAACCCATGTTTTCTCTTCCACTTCAACAGACAAAGCTTCATTCATTTGATGTGGAGACTCTGAAGAAACTAATTTTCTTTTTGAAATAAGTGTGAATTCTTTTTATCTCGTGATTTAACAACTCTTGACAATGCTTACATTTCACTTCAGAAAAAATGTGCTGTTTTCATAACTTCAGTCTTTCCAATCATCTTTTGCCACTAAGTCTTTTACTGTTCCCTTTCTCAACCCAGGTTAATATACAGGGAATTTTAATAATAACTACTTCTAAGTTACCTGTTTGCTGCATTATTAAAAAACTTTCCCATTACTAAAAATACCATAAAAATAACCACTTCTTGAATTTAACACTGTAAAGAATGGAAATAAGATGTGCTAATCATGTTCTTTGATGATTTCTCTTCCATTAATTTCTAGCAGATCAAATCCTTCCTTGATTACACGATATACTATTACCTATTTTATCCTTCACTATATCTAACACTTGGCTCCATCTCTGTTCTCCTGTGGCTAAGAATATCATGAATTCCAGCCATAAGGCTTCCAGTTCTGTACAAAGTAAAAGCACTTTATGGTTTTATAATATGTATTTGACAAAGATTTCATATACAAAATAGAGACAGAAATTAAAGTGAAACAAAACCTAACTTCTGGAAAAGTATATTATTTGGTAGTTTCTTTTCTACAAAGAAATCCTGATTTTTCAAGTCACCAGGGGTCTGAAAGTAGTTTTTACTAAACAATTCACATACACTGTTTTGTGACTTACCACCATGTTACTGGGCTATAAGAATAATGCTTGAAGTTCTCATTCTGTAAGCAGAGTGGTGCTAAGGCCTTGTGAGAAGGTGCCTTTGGTGAGAAGATGCTTTATATGGACATTGCAGTTTCTACCTGAACCACAGATATGACTCTCAGAATTTTGTTAGGTGGAGCC